>NC_089494.1:172085684-174485684 GCF_036850765.1 Saccopteryx bilineata
CAGAGTGCAAGCTAGTCAGCAGCAACTCCATGTTTGGACCTAACAAGGTGACTGGAATTCGGCTAGCTTTGCTGGTGCTTTAGCAATTGTGAGAAATGGAAAGCCATTCACAGATGGGGAGTATGCCAAAACATTCATGCTTGATGTTGCCAATGAACTTTTTGACGACTTTTCAGATAAAGATAAGATAATCAAATAAATAAAAGACATGCCTCTGTCGGCAAAAACTGTTCATAGTCGTACCATCATGATGGCAAATAAAATTGAGGTAACACAAGTGAAGGACATAAATGCAGTACCATTCTTTTCTCTTACTTTGGATGAGTCAACAGACGTAAGCCATTTATCCCAGTTCAACATGATTGCAAGGTATGCTGTTGGTGACACACTACATGAGGAAAGTCTTGCTGTTTTGCCTATGAAAAAAAACAACAAGAGGAGAGGATTTATTCAAGTCTTTCACTGAGTTCACTAAACAAAAAAATCTACCAATGGATAAACTTATTTTGGTGTGTACTGATGGTGCTCAGTGCATGATGGGGAAAAACAGAGGATTCGTAGCACTTCTTTGTGAACATGAAAAGAGACCCATCCTAAGTTTTCAATGCATCCTACATCAGGAGGCACTTTGTGCTCAGATGTGTGACGAGCAGCTTGATGAGGTGATGTCGCTGGTCATTCAGGTGGTCAACTTTATTGTTGCCCGAGCTTTAAATGATCACCAGTTTAAAACACTGCTGGATGAAGTTGGGAATAATTATCCTGGTCTGCTTCTGCACAGCAATGTGCGTTGGTTGTCAAGAGGGAAGGTGCTCAGCCATTTCGCGGCTTCTCTGAGCAAAATCCAGACTTTTCTTGAAATGAAAAACATCGAGCTTTTTGGTTGTTTCCATGTCCTGGCCACTGTGAACAATGCTGCAATGAACATGGGGCTGCATGTGTCTTTACAAGTCAATGTTTCTGAGTTTTTGGGGTATATACCCAGTAGAGGGATTGCTGGGTCATAAGGTAGTTCTATTTTCAGTTTTTTGAGGAACCACCATACTTTTTTCCATAATGGTTGTACTACTTTACATTCCCACCAACAGTGGATGAGGGTTCCTTTTTCTCCACAACCTCTCCAACATTTGCTATTACCTGTCTTGTTAATAATAGCTAGTCTAACAGGTGTGAGGTGATATCTCACTACTCAGCCATAAGAAATGATGACATCGGATCATTTATAGCAAAATGGTGGGATCTTGACAACATTATACGGAGTGAAATAAGTAAATCAGAAAAAACCAGGAACTGCATTTTTCCATATGTAGATGGGACATAAAACTGAGACCAAGAGACATCGACAAGAGTGTGGTGGTTACGGGGGGAGGGGGGAGAGGGAGAGGGAAGGGGGAGGGGGAGGGGCACAAAGAGAACTAGATAGAGGGTGACAGGACAATCTGACTTTGGGTGATGGGTATGCAACATAATTGAACTTTAAGATAACCTGGACATATTACCTTTGAATATATGTATCTTGATTTACTGATGTCACCCCATTAAAATAAAGAAAGAAAGAAAGAAAGAAAGAAAGAAAGAAAGAAAGAAAGAAAGAAAGAAAGAAAGAAAGAAAAAAGAAAAACATCGAGCATTCTGAGTTAGCTAAAACTGAGTGGCTCCTGAAGTTTTACAATTTTGTGGACATGACTGAACATCTGAACTAGCTCAATGTGAAAATGCAAGGCATTGGAAATACAGTCTTATCCCTTCAACAAGCAGTATTTGTGTTTGAAAACAAGCTGGAACTCTTTATCACTGACATTGAAACAGGTCGTTTACTACACTTTGAAAAACTGGGAGAGTTTAAAGATGCATGCACAGCAAGTGACCCTACTCAACATCTTGATCTCCACAGCTAGCAGGCTTCACATCTAATCTCCTGCAGTCATTCAAAGTGTGCTTTGGAGAATTTCATGAGCACACTCATCTTTTTAAGTTCATCATCCATCCACACGAGTGTGCAGTGGACAGTGCTGACCTGAGTTACATCCCCAGTGTCTCCATCAGAGATTTTGAGCTACAAGCTGCTGACCTGAAGGCCTCAGACATGTGAGTGAATAAGTTCAAGTCACTGAATGAATATTTGGAAAGACTTGCACGACAGCAAGTAGATTTCGTGAGCAAACACAAGTGGGAAGAAATGAAAAAACTTCAACCCGCAGACCAGCTGTTTGTCAAAACTTGGAACGCACTTCCCATCACATACCACACACTGCAGCGTGTGAGTATTGCTGTACTGACGATGTTTGGCTCTACGTATGCATGTGAGCAGTCTTTCTCACATCTAAAGAACGTTAAGACCAACCTATGATCACGTTTAATGGATGGAAGTCTCAACGCCTGCATGAAGCTTAACCTCACCACATATCAACCAGACTACAAAGCCATCAGCAAAACCATGCAGCACCAGAAGTTGCATTAAACGTAAGAAGTACTTTATTCATCATTGGTTAGCAACAACATAACAAAGTTATTAAAAAAGAATTCAGAGACTTATTGTACTTTAAACATGTTGGTCTTACATAAAATGCACACATTTACTTGTATTTAGTGTTAAACATATTGTATGGCTCTCACAGAATTACATTTTAAAATATGTGGCGTTCATGGCTCTCTCAGCCAAAAAGGTTCCCGACCCCTGTCTCAAGGACTTATTTGTTATAATTTGCTTTCATTTTTTTCTAACTTAGCCTTCACTTTTCTTTTTTTTTAAATTATTTTCAACACCATTTCTGGACTTCTGACTTTTTCCAATTCTTTTTTTTTTTTTTTTTTGCTATTTCTTCATGTTTTGAATAATTTTCTTAAAATATTTAGCTTGTTTTAAAATAATATATTATAGTTTTATGTTTTTTGCAATGTCTTTCTGATATGATTTATTGCCTGCAGAGATTTTATTCTGCTCTCAATCCTCATTTTTCTTAAAGTAACTTTGTATAGCATTTTACCTCAATAATTTTCTGTTGCCAATTTTTGTGTATAATTAGTTTTTGGTTGCCAATTTTTGTGTATAGTTATACTCTCTTTTAGGAAGTTCACAGAAGTTTTCTAACTTCATAGAGATCTCTCCTCTGTTGTTTTTGTAGATTGTTTTTAAAATGTATGTGGCAGCTACAAATACCTGTCCAGTGCTCCTCAAAACTGCATAGATTGTCAAAAACAAAGAAGGTTTGAGACACTGTCACAGCAGAGAGGAGCCTAAGGAGACAGGATGACTAACCGTAACGTGGCGTCCGGGATGGGATCCTAGAACGTGAAGAGAAATTAGGTGAAAACTAAGAAAATGTGAATCAAGTATGGACTTAAGTCAATAATAATGCATTAATATTAGTTCATTAATTATAACAATTTTATCATACTAATAAAAATTTAAAGATGTTAATAATAGGGGAAGCTGGGTAGGGAATATATGAGAACTCTGCACTATCTTCTCAATTTTTCTGTAAATCTCAAACTGTTCTAAAAATAAATTCTATTATACGTACACACACACACACACACACACACACCCTAACAGCAGCTTTCTCTCTGCTATTTCCCGGCTCTGTTTTTCCCACCCATCCCTTTTATCTGAACCCTCTCTTTCCTTCTCTTCAGTGTAACACCCTAGGCTGGAAGAGCCCTGGTGAGTCAGTTTCAAGAGCTCACGCAGTCTGTACTGCTCCAGTCACTTTAAGCCTTAACATAGGAAACGTGTATCCTCAGCAGTTAAGGTGGTCAAACACCTGACAATTTCAGCTGTTGTTACCAAATTGACCTGCTTTAGTTCCCAGCTTCACCTACTATGGAGTTCTTCCATTCTCATATTTATCAAATCCAGCCCCATTGCGTCTTTCTGTTTCCTATTACACAGATGCCAGAAAAGCACTGGCCTTATGGGTCATATTTTAAGGTTCACTAGTTAACCTTGTTCCTCTGTTTCTTTAATACATGTTGTCTGTGGATATTTAGTTTTATGATCTAGTGGCTCTGTTTTCTTTTTATTCCCTATAGTTTAGGATCCTGAGCTTTCTAATAAAAATATGTACATATATATTTTCCCCAGCTTTATTGAAATACAGTGTGTCCGTAAAGTTATGGTGCACTTTTGACCGGTCACAGGAAAGCAACAAAAGACGATAGAAATGTGAAATCTGCACCACATAAAAGGAAACCTCTCCCAGTTTCATACCTATTCAGTGCAGTTTGATGTGGGCTCATGCACAGATTTTTTAGGGCTCCTTAGGTAGCTATCCCGTATAGCCTCTACAGACTCGTCACTGACTGTTGGCCTACCAGAACGGGGTTTCTCCACCAAACTGCCGGTTTCCTTCAACTACTTATTCCACCCAGTAATGCTATTCCTATGTGGTGGCGCTTCGTTATAAACGCACCGATATTCACGTCGTACTCTGGTCATGGATTCGAATTTAGAGAGCCACAGAACACACTGAACTTTCCTCTGTACTGTGCACATCTCGACTGGCATGGCCATGGGCTGCTCTGCTGTATATACATGGTGTTATGTCATCATCTGCACATGCGCACATGCTGCCACATCATCCTACAGAAACTGGGAGGGTTTTCTTTTATTTGGTGCAGATTTCACATTGCTATCATCTTTTGTTGCTTTTCTGTGACCTGTCAAAAGTGCACCATGACTTTACGGACACACTGTATAACTTACACGCAATGCACCCTATGTTTTTTGTGGGGATGTTAGGAAACCCCCAAAATCATGCTGCCACAGTTTTCCAGCATCAACCTTGCAGATCATTGAGATGATGGGGATTTTCTTACGGTGGAAGATGCTCTATCTCATTTAAGCCGAGACCGGCTCAAATGGGATGTAGGTGGCAGAGATGTGGTGCTGTACTTTTCCTTGTGTTTAGAAGCAGAAATTCAAGGGCTTCCTGTCACATGTGGTCTCTAACCAGTTCAGTTAACAGAGCTATGATGGCAGCATTAGCAAGGGCATTTGAAACCCAGTGATCACCCCAATAATCTCATTAATTTTACTTTCGTTCTGGCCTGAGTTTTTCTGAGTTGATCAGTCTTTGAGGAGTAAAAAGAAAGTTCAAAACTTACACAAGCGTAATTTCACCATCTTCTGCCAGGACATACGTACTGTGTGGAATTTTCCTTCTCTCCCCCAAGAAACACAGCTCTGCATGGGAGGAGGTCTCAATGAGACAAAATCCAGGTGACATCAGAACATGACATGGTGAAACAACACCTTATTTTCAGGGGTCCATTTCTTGAAAATTCTTAAAATATAGAAAAAACTCAAACTATCAAGGTCTTATCTGAAGTTCTTTCATGCTTTCATGATTTGGGGGGGGGGCACAGGGAGACTGTAGCAAAATCTTGAAGAGTGTTTCCCAGGCCCATCTAATAAGAAGCTACGTATTTGGCTGAGGCCTCATGAACCTCATTCTACAACTAACTCTGATAGCTGCTTTCAGGGGGGCCATCTCATACAATAGTCTGTAAACTTCTAACTGCGCAAGTTTAAACTTGTTAGAAAGGTTCTACTTAGTCCCCAACAATTTCTTCCCCAAGGTGTTAGTAAGTCTGACATGAACTTATACAAATTTCCTACCTTCTGTCTGCCCTTGTCCGTTCTTTAAGCAAAGTGCTAATAGGCAGCCAAGAAGAAAAAGTAACAGGGACCCACACATAATCCATAACCTTGATAAGCCCTAAATAAAGGATGGTGGGCTTCATAATGGCTTACTTTTAAAGCTACAACTAGACCTTGTTGGAATTAGACAGCAGCTCTTTCTCCCCAGAACATTCTAAGGATGAGAGGCCACCCTCAGAATGCCACCCTAACATGAACTAATCCCTATACACACCACTAGTCATGGTTTGTTTTCTTAAATAGCAAGAGTTTATTTTATTTCACTGCTCCATCAAAATTATTTATCTCATTTATCATACATTTCCTGCCTGGTGTGTTTTGCCAGAACTAACATGCATGAAAATTATGTTAATGGGCCTTGAACTGGTTTTAATATACTTCATATAATCAAGAAACTAAACAAACAGAAAGGGCTCTGAAAGGTGCTCATTCTACTCGAAGAACCGCTCGCTCTTGTAAGACACGTTTTTGAGGAGAGGAACGACCAAGGACCAAACCACCAGCAGCACCCTCAGAAAAGACCTGTTTGTTCAAAACAAGAAAACAGACTGAGGGAGTTATCATTGTCTCCCATTCCATCAAATACCTTCGGAGTCCGTGAGCACTGGTGGTTTCGTGGAGAGAGACTGGGAAGTGATCTGGAAAGGATTCTTAACACGTAAACGGACTGAGAGAGAAAATCAGTGTCAGTTTTGAGGAGAAGCCAGCTTGATGAAAATCACCCAGTGATTGAGGAAAGCAGTGTGTGCCTGGGCTCACAGGGATGTCACTCTAATGCTGGCCTGGCACTCTCCTTCCAAAGCACACTGGCAGGGAAAGCCACGTTAGAAAGAAGTCTTTCTGCTACTACTGGGAAATGACTATCCGAGGATTTAGTACAAGACGGACCCACAGTATCATAAATTTTCCTTCAGAAATGTGTCTTATGGAAAAACTTCATTCAACTTGCTAAAGAACTGAAAATTGAGCAGTGGTTTTCAGTAACTTTGTGATACTGCTCTGAATATTTATATTTACAGGCTAGTTTTTTATAAACAACTGCAAGATGTTTCTGGAGAGCCAGGAATTGAGCTAGTCTTTGGGACAAAATAGACACAAAAAAAACAAACAAACAAAAAAAAACCCTATTAGCAATATCAGAAGAATGCTAAAACCAGAGAGAATCTATGTGTCTGAAGTGAAAATCAAGACATTGATGTGCTATTTTCAGTCATTTAAATAATGACAGTTATCAGATGGAGTGATTGGACCAAATCCATGCCATGGAACTTAATAATTACAATGACCAAAATATGTGATCTCAAAAGGATTGCAATATGTAAAATATGTAACCTTTGTTGTAATCTCAGCTATTATCCAAGACATTGATATCATCTTTGTCCCAGTGACAGTAGGACCTTTGTGCATTTTACAGGAGAAATGAAGCTAGCTTTCAAGTTTTTGTTTTTGTTTTGTTCTGTTTTGTTTTTGTCTAATCTGTCCTCCACTGAGAACAAGAAGTATTTTTGCATCTTTAAAAATCAGAATGGCCCTGGCCAGGGCTCAATGGATGGAGTGTCAGCCTGGCATATGGTCAGACTGGTGTGTGGATGTTCCGGTTCAATTCCCCGTCAGGGTACACAAGAGAAGCAACCATTTGCTTCTCTCCCCCTCCCTATCCCTCTTCTCTCCCTCTCCCTTCACACAGCCAGTGGCTCAATTTGTTTAAATGTGGTCCAGGGTGCTGAGATAGTTCCATTGGAGCTCATCAGCCCCAGGTGCTAAAAATAGCTCAGTACTCTAACATTGGCCCTCAATGGGATTGCCAGGTAGATCCCAGTTGGGGTACATACAAAGGTCAGCCTCACTATCTTCCCTCCTCTCATCTAAAAAGAAAAGAAAAAAGAATCAGAAGACAAAACACAGCTGGTCAACAGCTCAGAAGAGTGGGTGGTAAGTGAGGGTTGAGAGTAGGCAGCAGGAACAGGTTGCCCAAACAGGGCCCTGGAGATCACAGGCTGGCAGAGAGTCTATGAATGAAGTAGAGGCCTGAAACATAATACAATTTCAATAAAGCACCATCCCAATATAGTTCAACAACAGCTAAAATTCCACAATTGGAACTTTTGTTCTTTGACTCCAATTAAACTTTATCTAAATATATACTCCTGAAGAGAGGTGGCACATTAAACTTATCATTTATTTTGCACTTCAACTCAATAGATGAGTTCAATTCTTTCCCTACTGTTATTTGTAATAAGGAGCAGCTTGGGGGAGGGGAGAGAATGGGGGAGGAGTGGAGGGAAACATGGTGAGTAGAGAGAGAAGAGGACAAAGGGTGGTGGAGGTGTGGAATAATGAAAATAGAAGTATAAATAAAAACAGAAATGGAAGTCCCATCTTAACCATACATTCACCCCCTTCAGCATTTCACTGATAGTCAGTCTTTCATGTAAAACAAGATAATAATCACTTTCTACTCTGTTCAATCTTGTGACAAATATTAGGTCAACGAGTATGCCACATTTTCTTAAAGATGTTGAACAACTGTTGTATATCCAGAAGAGTATGACTAGGAAAATAAAAATCATGCCAGATATTTGAGGAGACTAAGTATGTTTAGCTAGAGAAGATTTCACAGAAGTATGATAACTAACTTAGAGTTTGTAAAAGGCAAGAAGACAAATAAAGATGTATGCTTAAAAGTGTTGCCCTTGGTAACACATAGAGGACCAATGAAAAGAGATAAATTTAGGATCAGTATAAAATTTTCTAACATTCAGAATCATCAAAAAGAAAATAAACTGCCTCACAAATTAGTGAGGGCCTATCTCTAGATGTATTCAAGAGTTGGTTGCTGTGTTTCATTAGTTATTATAAGAAGGGATTGTATTAGTGAGAGCTCTCAACTGCAAGTGACAAAAACAAATTTAAATGTCTTAACCAAAAAAGAAATGTCCTTCCAGGTTCAGCATAGATGGATCCAGAAGTGCAAATGATAGCATCAGGAATCTCTATTTCTTAGTTCTGCCTGCCTTTGTGCTGGCTTCATCCTGGGGCAGTTACCTGAGATGGTGGCAAAGATGGCGCCCACAGCTTCAGTCTTACCCTACATCAACCAAGCATGTTGCACCAGACTGAGCTCTCTAGGCCCAATAAGCAGATTATGAGAGGCCACCGAAAGAAGGAATGTCTGAGGCAGGGATCAGGAGCGAAAGCCAAGGCCAAGTGGTGCAGGGTTGACAAAAGTGAAGGAGGCAGGCGGCCGCCCAGTGAGGCCACAAACCAGGTCCTTCCCTGCTCTCTGAAGAAGATACGGCTGCTTGTTCCATTTGTCATGTCATAGAACAATATATAATAGGACATCTGTTTGAAAATTAGAAATGAGACTTGTTAAATGGGTGTATTTAAAACTTTTCTGTGGGGAAGGTCTTTTGAAGGAAACCGTAAAGCCCAGAAACCATACAAGAAAAGATTGACCTATTGAATTTGTCTGAAAGTTTAAAACTTTTGTAGGAAAAAATACCACAAATAAAGCAAAGAGGCAAATTTGAATAAAACTTTTGCAATAAACACTGCTTAGATGCAATACATACAAAAAGATCTCTTATAAAGCAGTAGAAAAAAAGGTTGAGAAAGGGAATGAGGAAAGGAAGAAGAAAGAAAGGCAAAAAAGGAAAGTAAACAAAGGACAAATAGGGCCTACAGACCTTAGTCTGGTGCAACATGCTTCACATCATTTTATATACAACTTTCACAATTTTAAAATATAAACATCACTCACAGTTTTTAAAATGCAAATTAACATAATGATGAAGTATCCTTTTTTAACCAACATCTTTAAAATTAAAGCAAGCATATCATCAAATGTGTGGTAAGAGATAAATTATGTAACTTTTCTTGAGGACAAATTGGAAAAACATCAAAATTTAAAATGCATATATCCTTTGACTTTGTAATTTTATCTAAATCCAGAAAAATAAGTGAAATCAGGATTTTGAATAATGAAGAAGCAAGCCACCTAAAAATGAATGTTATTGTTCCTAAATAATTGATGATGTAATTTATAATATGAGCGAATGTAAGCTTTCTAAGACTGGGCTGATGGATAGCAGGTCAACTTGGAAGAATATTTACGAGCAGAGCTAATAATGAATTCTGAGTTTGCTTTGATCTCTGACTTGCTTGAATTGCTTTTGCCTTTGCCCTCCCCCAGACTGATTATCCCGTAGGAGGCGAGGCTCTGCAACACCCATCATATCACATAGGTTAGTGAGCTATGAGCAGCACTGTGCCAAGGACTAGGGCGGAAAAGTGTATGTGAGCCAGGGTAACAGATAAACCAAATGCTATGTGACTGCATGGGTGAAAATGGCTTTCTAGAAGATATATTACCTGAAATGGGTCTTGAACAGCAGGAAGAAATTGAAACACTGCAGATGATTGGAAAGGACATTCCAAGGGAGAACAAGACAAGGAGTCAGGAATGAGCAAAAAAAA
Source organism: Saccopteryx bilineata (assembly GCF_036850765.1). Lineage (NCBI taxonomy): Eukaryota > Metazoa > Chordata > Mammalia > Chiroptera > Emballonuridae > Saccopteryx > Saccopteryx bilineata. The sequence continues at coordinate 172,095,826 of NC_089494.1, forward strand.
TTCGAGACTTAGAGACAAACCTAGAAGATTCTGAAACAGGAGCAACAAGAGTCTTGGTACTTATCTACAGCCATCCCTCGACCAAGATAACAGAGCCCCTGGGTGTCAAGATGTCCTGCGTTAGTGTGTCCCAAACTTGATACATTCATGGCTCTCTCTCAAAAGTCTTGCCATATTGACCTATAGACCTATTTACTCTAAACTTTTCCTTTAAGTCTACTTTGTCTTCAGCTTTACCTTAAGGAATAATATCCATGAAATAACAGGTTTGATCTTCTGGAAACAGTTCCTCTAATACATGTTAAGTAAATAGATAGCCAATAAAGTGTTTTTAAAAGTTCATTATATACCACCTAATATCGTACTCCGAAGCAACAAAAAGACACCTTGAGAAACGCCAATCTTCAGAAATAGTCACTTCAAACTGAGCACCATGAAAGCTGTCATTTGTTCATGTTTACATCTCATATGACAACCCAGACCAAACATTAAGTGTGGATTTGAGGATACCAGATGGCATTTTTAAACAGTGCTGAAGCACAAGTTAGTATACAGTAGAACAAGAAACTAATATTTTGGGGGCAACTATTATGTGCAGTCTGTGTGTTGGTTATTTTAAGCTTCTTATGAATGAACATGGAATTTACACAAAATCAAATAATGTAACTAGCAAGTAACCTTCTAATGCAGACACCTTCATATTCCCAAACCCTGACAGCCTGGATTCAATGTCATTTCAAAGTAGTTTTGGCTCAGTTTTGAATTCCAACCTTTGAGGAAGGTTGTTGGATCCCACTTAAAAGGATGACTATCCTCTAAGGAGGAAGACCACAATACCACAAGAAACAAGAAAAAATTACAACCATTAATTATCCTACAACATTTGCTAAAGGCAGGAGAAGTTTCAAAATAGTGTGGTAGCCGTTTGGAGTCGCGGTATGGTTTCTCCTTTATCTGTTTATTTGTTTAAGGTACATGCATTCATGTCTCCTACCAGCATGGTTTTCCAGGTGACCGAAGGTGATTTTTACCTAGGATTATAATTGTGTTAGAATGGATCTCTTCTCATATAAAACTAAGTGATTTATCTTCCACTGGTCACAGAAAGGAATCAGGGAATCACAGTTGCCTTATTCTCCTGGTTAAATGTGCTATGGCTTTGGGGGTTCTGGCAGAGTCTCTTTCTAGTCCCCTGTTCAGTGGTCCCCAACCTTTTTCGGGCCACGGACTGGTTTAATGTCAGAAAATATTTTCACAGACCAGCCTTTAGGGTGGGACGGATAAATGTATCACATGACTGACACAAGCGTCAAGAGTGAGTCTTAGACGGATGTAACAGAGGGAATCTGGTCATTTTTTAAAAATAAAACATCGTTCAGACTTAAATATAAATAAAACGGAAATAACGTAAGTTATTTATTCTTTCTCTGCGGACCAGTACCAAATGGTCCACGGACCAGTACCGGTCCACAGCCCCGGGGTTTGGGACCACTACCCCTGTTTATCCCTAAACCACAGCAAGAACCTCTTCTTCACACAGCCGGTGAGGCTGAAATGGGGCAGGGCTGCAGGTACCCGGGGAAGCATGTTCTGGGGCACTCAGAGAGAACAAACAAAATGATTAAATGTTTGGAAAACAGTCTTCACAATGAAAGAAGTAAAATTATTTAGATATCTTGTATCTTAAGAGAAGAAGGCTGAGGGCAGAGATGTGACTCTCTCTTAAAAGATAGGAATGATTACTGACAGGCAGGTGACAAGGATCTATTGACCCATTTGAATGCAAGTAGAGCAACAGTGAATTTGAAAAGAGATGTTTCTTGTGAGCTGAAATTCCCTGAGTGTTTTTGACAGGATATAAGAGGTAAGAGAGATAACCATGCAAGGACACAGGCTCTGGAGGCAGACTCTGAGCCTCAGTTCCCTTGCTTGTGAAATAACAACAATAAAAGTGCCTACTTCATTAAGTTTTTGTTTTGTTCTAAGTGCCTACGTAGAACAAAATATATAAATATAATCCAATCATATAAGGATTATATTTACTACTAGAGGTAAAATGTTGAACCAGTGCCTGGCTCATAGTAAGTTCTGTGTGTTTGCTATTGTTGTTGTTTTGATAGTATTACATTAACTACAAGCACTGTGCCATTTCAATCAAGATTAAAAAGTTTGGACATTAAGTTAAAGTGCATAAAAATAAGGCGACATGTTGAACAGAATGAAATTTGTTACTAAAGGAGAGTGTGAATTTTATCCTTTGGAGTTGGCTTATTTTTGTTTTTTGAGGCAGCATTTCTGAGTTGGTGTGAATACAGTCCTTCCTAGAGGATACAACATGACCTATTAGTTCTAGGAAGCCAACTGATTTGGTATCAACGATGTAACCACACCAGCTCTGGATACAGAAATGTTTCCCAGCATCTCCTGTCAAGGTCTATGTTGTTTTCCTTGCGTGCATATGGCACACAGACCTTCGGATCCACCAGTCAATAAACATGTGTGATGGCGTCTCTTCCTATGTCAGGAGGGGGGGTGAAGAAGTGTCTCTGAATCCCCACTTTACAGAGGATGTGAGCAGGTTCTGTGTTTTTTGCTTTCCATGTCAGTCAATAAAATTAGATCCTTACATCTCCTTTTTTGTGAAGGCATTTAATGAGTTACATATTCTTTGTTTTAAGAAGCACGCTCGAGTAACAATACAGCTTGTGGGCAGAAAAAGAAACTACTCAGGCTTGGTTCTGATGCCATAAAAACTTGGTGATAGGAAGTAACCTCAAACACTGGTGAAATCTTCTGAACGAAGTGGGAGTCTGCCCGCTGAAAGACTACAGGATCCCATCTGAGGGAGCTGTGTAGTGGCGGACAGATGTGGCTCAGTGGGTGTTTAAATCCTGGAAATCTTTGACATTTGCAGATCAACTACTCATAGTAGACCATTGGGGAGCAATATCAATGGTCTCGCCATATAATCATTTTCAATTCTGTTGCAAGGCTGGAGTTCTTAAAAGGCCACAAAGCTAGTGACGGGACATGGTGGACCAGGACAGTCCAACATATTGTCAGAATTGGGACAATTGAATTACTTTACCTAGTGGAACAACTTGTGAGAGTAAAAGGGGATGCCACTAATAATCCAACATGACAACAGGCACAAACTGAATCTATCCTGGGCAAATAGAAACACACAATCACCCCACTCAGTGTCCAGCTTTAGCATCTTCTATTAGTGTAAGTCTCATCTGTGTTTAGTCACTTTTTAAAAATTATTTCTTTATTCAAAATGGCAATAAAGTGAGGAATAAAATTTTAATTCAGGTTACTTAACTTGTATGAAGGTTCACAGACAAATCCGTGGAGCCATAAAATGTGTGCATTTTGAAAAGTCATCAAAATCTTGCCCTAAAACTTTTGTGAGGCTCCCAAGAATTTACTGACTTGTCAAACATTAAGCCCTAACCCTATTTCTCTCAAATCGGGGAAGAACGCTTATGTCAGGAGATGGCTCCCTGCCCCCAGCACCACTCCAACCCCCACCACTTGTTATTCAGATCACTGCAGTAAGTGATCACGTGGGTCACTGGTAATATTGATGTGCTGTAAGCACTTACTGAGAGCTGAAATTGATGATCAAACTTGGAAATTTTTTTCATTAGGAGCATCATATAAAAACAGCCCTGCTGAGGCTTCTGGGTAAGAGGAAATAACACGTGCTGTACACTGAGAATATGCCAGGCTCTTTGCCAGACTCTTGATATATGTGCTCTGATTTAATCTTCACAACTCTATTTAGCAGCTTGAGAAATCAGAAAGCTTGTATATTTGCTCAAAGAAAGTCACTTAGATTTTCAGTAAATGTTTTAAACAGTCATGGTCAGAAGGCCTGCTTAAAGTTGGCAGCAAAAAGTCAACTTTCATCTTCTGTTCACCCGGGAAGGGGAAGAGAAATTCATTCTTTGCTACTTCTAAGAAACCACTATGATTAACTTTATATCCTGCAGGACAATATTCTAAAGATGAAGTAGACGAACTAACCTATCTGTTGGCTGTGGTCTTGTTGCTCCATGCAATTCTCAAGACATTTGGAGGAATTCTGGGGCAGCCTAAGTAACAAAAACAGAGCAGTGGTTTGTAAATAATTTACTATCAATAGTAAAAAAATAAATAAATAAAGCCTGATTTTGGGTAACCTCTTTTTGTCTTTAATCCAGCATCTGGGTTGAGCTATTAAAATGAAGAGGAAGACATTGGCATTAATAAGTATACTAGAAAGAGACAGTAACTACAAACTGTAGCCAAGAAGTGACTGAAAAGCATTTTGTTATAAATGCAATGATAAAAAAGTGGGAAGAGCACCAGTCTGTTTAAAAATGAGGCACCAGTCTGCAGGACACGACTCCCAGATGAACTCGCTGTGGGCTAGCAGATGAACAGACTGAGGTTTACACTGTAGTAATTACCTATAATTATCATTTTGGAGTTTTTTACATAAAAGGAAATAGGTTATAGTTTACGCTACAACAATCCACTTATGCACAGCTTTTATGAATTCTGTCTAGGATGGGAGATGGGAGGCTGTGGAAAAGAATATTCTCTAGTCAAAGCTCTAAATGAAAATTTGTTTCCCGTCAGGTAAATGAAATGATATGGGGGTTTTAATGCATAAATAAAGCATTGGAAATCTGGCACTGGCAGATTTTAAAAGTAAGAGAACCATTCCACTAAACTAGCAAAGAGCACCTGAATCTGTGTGTCTGACAGGGCATTATGTTCAAAGATGGAAAGAATGTTTTGGCTGACTTTCTCTGGGACACACCTTCACTCTGGGAAACTGCTTTGATGGAAACAGCCTTCCTACTCCTCCCATGTTCCCTGACGAACTCCTCGTTCAAGGTGCATTTCAAATGTGACTTCTGCATAAAGCCTTCCCCTGACCCCTCATTGACCCCTGGAGACAGCTTTGGTCCTCTGTACAGAATACCTTTTGCATGTTGCTCCTCACACATCACATTAGTACTCGGGAGTGATCAGCCCCCAACATGTCATCCTTCCAACCCCAGGGCTGACTGAATGCTCGGAAGGATCAGACACAAGATCTCTTCCTCATTCAATAGCCAAGAAAATGGTGTGCACACTTAGAGGAAGGCTTCTGAGCAGTTCCGGGCAAAGAAGTAGCTTGCAAGAAAGTGTCAGTTTGGGGGTGGGGGGTGCATGTTGTCTACTAGGCTGTGAGTTCCTTGGGCCTGACTATTAGGTCTTGTTGATCTTCTATAATCTGTGTTTGCATAGTACAGATTATATTTGCCTTGTATATCAATGTATATTCATGTACGAAACTGCAATGAAAGTAATGTAACCACTGGACTCTTCTAAAAATGCCATTTCCTAAGTTTTTATTTCATAAGATCCACCTAGATTTTAAAATAATTTTGTTTTTACTATAACTAAAGTAGCCTCAAATTTGTAAAGGAATCCACATCTGTATTTCCAGCCCTGAGCTCCAGACACCTAACAACTTCTGACTTGTCTTCCTCTTGTATTCTAACAGACATCTCAAGATTTTCATGGCCAGAACAGAACTGTGGGTTTTACCCTCACCGCATCCTTGAAAGTGATACTCCTCACTCTCCCCATCCCACTATCTTCAATATGTATCTTGTCTCTCCAATCTCAAATCTAACCACTGCTATCACCCTGGCCAAGCCATTATCATCTCACTTGAATGACTTCTACCTATCATTCAAGTGAGTCACCTGTTCCCATTCTTGACGCCCTACACACAGCAACTTCTGTAGTGTTCTCCTTAAACTATTAAGTATATCATATTAACCCCACACTCAGAAGTCTCCAATGGTTTCTCAAGATACTTAGAACAAAACTCAAATGCCTTAGGGGCCATCAATGTCCCACATCATCTGTACCCTGCCTGCTCTCTGATCTCATTTCCTACACCTCTCCACCATGTTAATGGGCCCGTGCTCCATTCTGCTGCAGGAACCTGCCGGCTCGTCACCTGCTGGCTCGTCACCTGCCAGCTCGTCCTCCTCTTAGGACTTATTTGTTCTCTTTACACTCAAAGTGCTGGCTATTCCTGCCTCACCCTGAGCTCTGGATGCTCAGAGGAGCTTTCTCCCACCAACCCTCTAAAGTAGACCTCTAAGCACTCACTAGAATTTCCCCTTTTTTTGTTTGTTTTGGAAATTATTTTGTTATTGTCTGTCTCCCCACCAGAGTGCAAATTCCGTGAGAGCCGGGAACGTGCCTGTCTCCTTCACTGCTGTAGCTCCAGCTCCTAGAACAGGGCAGGTGCTCCTTGTGGAAAGAGGAAGGAATTCTGAAAAACACAATGTCAACGAGAAACCTAAATTTTAGTACAGTCACCAGGAAGCGGCTGTTCCGTAGGCGTGTGACGTTTTCTTTATTGTCATCATAGGAATAAGCGAGGACTACAACAAAGAACAATCTAGTGACAAATGTGCAGCCGTTTGTTCTGCGATGATATCCCCAACACGGAGGTTTGTCAGTGTGCTGGAAGAACAAATGTTAGCCAAATTGCCTGAAGGGCCAACACAGCTGTGTGGGACATGTGGCCTGCTCAAAAGAGAGTGGGCAGGACCATACCTCACAGACTGGATTCTCACCGACACACACAAAACATGCTGTAGCAAACCAATGCCTCGCCCTTCAGCACAAGGGAGGAGGCTGAAGAACTAATCTGTGTTATAAGTTACAAATCTTGATTCTACCCTGACCCAAATCCTGGTCACTGTAACAAATTAGCTCCTACTTCAGATACCTATATGTGTATTTGCTTTTCTAATTATGACCTCCTGATACCAATCTCACACTTCCAAGCTCCTTGTCACACAACTAAAATGGTTTATATATAACAGAAATACCCCAAAGTCCATCCCACAATAAATTCATTACTTTTGGCCATTTTAATGGCCAATATGACATATAACATAATCTCTGTAATGACTACATGATAACGGCTCATCACGGTCGAGCTATCAGAGCCATCAGCATGGTACTAACCATATGGACATGGCTGTGGCTAGAACTCTACAGATTCTCCAGCCTCCTCTATATTCTTACTTGAGAATCTAGAAGACTCACCGCTCTCCCTCCATCACCACCCACCGCCTTATCTAAAAATATCTCATTTTTGCTATCTAGTCAATTCTGGGGGAATCAAATATCTCGCTTCTAGTTGGGTTCTTTGTTGTACACGGAGTGGGAGAAGACTATGGGTTTTGAAATCATGCACACTGTGTGACCTGGGGAAGTCAGTGAACTTCTGCCATCCAGGAATTCCCCCTATATTTAATGTCCCTGTTCTAGTCCCATTATAATCAGTAAGTCACCTGTCATAAGCAGGAAATTCTGTACATCTCAAGAAGTACTTGAAGTTTCTTGTGTCACACGGCCTATCTGTTGACAGGTGCGATGGTTGTAAGGGTCCACCTCAGGATTCTAAGATGAGGTTCTTGGGCAAGGGGGATGGAGGGCCTCGCCCATTTCCCTAGTGGCTGTGAGTGCAGTGAAGGACAGCCTCTAACAGAGCTGAGTTTTGAGATGAGATAGTTGGGAATGTAAGCTCTGGAGTAAAAAATATCAGATTCTGCCACGTACTAGCCCTGTGATACCAGAGCGCTGAAAACCTCTTTTGCATCAGTTTCTGAAAATGAAAAAAATACAGCCAGCACCTACCTGCAGACTGCTGAAAGGGTTCAATTAAATTCCATCTTCAGTTACAAATCAGAGGCTCTTCTTACCCTGTATTCCCATATTCCTGGAAGGGTTACGGAGGGAGGGAAAGTGCCAGCAGAGGCATTATTCACAAACCCAGCTACCTGGGAGTCTAACACACGGGTGCCCTGGCATGGGTACTGCCAGAAACACAACGAGAGAAATGCCCACCTCATACAATAATTGTGAGAACTGAGGGAGATAAATTATATAAAACTACCTAGAGTCTAAGAAGTCATTTCCTTTTCCTCATTCCTATGTATGGTTTAGAAAATGTTTAGAGTCTTTGTTTAGCAAATTTAGAAAAAAATTTTTACCTAAAATCTAAAGACACAGTTTCTTTCCATGATAAATGTTTGGAATGCTATGTGTTTATTGTCCTTTCCTTCCCGACAATCCCCCTCCTTTCAGCCTCTGTGCCTCTCCGTCCCTGGCGCCCTCCATCTTCACATTTCTTTCATTTACATTCGGTTGCAGAATCCTGGTACAAGAGCTTTATTGTGGCTCCCAGCGCAGAATGACTTTTTTAAATGGTCAGTTTCTGCAGAAAAGCATAGAATCCTAACAAGATGCATCCTGTCACACTCTGATAGATACTCTTTTTTTCTCCAAATTAAAAAAAAAAGGCTCTTTTGGTATTCTATGCAAATGCAGTTTGACTATAAGTTGGAAACACATTCAGCTGCCTCCTCAAGCAATGTTTTTTCAATGTCAGAATTCTTGAAAGTCCTTGAATAAAAATTCTCTTCCCTCTAGAGTTGTATTGATGTATTTTTAATATTGCTATTTTTCTTTTATTGTTGCATAGAAATGCATTTTAATTTTATTTGTAGTTTAGAATAAAAAGAAACCAAAGGGAAAACTAGTCAGGGTCTATTGAAAGAGTTAAATCATTTCCCTACAGCTTTTCTAAGCGGAACTGATAGTCTTAGTCTGACTTAGAGAGCTGGAATAGAAAGGCTGCCAACATCTGTTTTGGTCAGAGACAGATAAAAGAGACTAATTCATAGCGGGAATAACCCATGTATGGTATTCTGTATTCCATTACCCTTTCCACAAAAAAAAAAAAATCCACCCATGATATAGATAGACAGATATATTTCTACTTTTCCACAATGGAAATAAAAGAAAGGTAAAAGACTCAAAGGAGTTATTGTGATTTATTTACCTAGAATGGAGCCAGGAGGCATAGCACTTCAACCTCACCTTGAGAGAGTGGGTCTTAGCAATGTGACAGAACTGGTCTCAAAAGTACAGAAATAAAAATGACTTTTCAAATACTCATAGAAACATGGGTTTAGGGCTGGTATAAACAACTGGAATACAAGAATAAAGTCTTCATTTTACCATTAGTTTCAACCTTCTTTCCATTAATACTAATTCAAAAACTGCTAAGGTATCACCAAATAAACTAGTTTGAGACTCTCTTTTCTCATTACTGAAAAAAATACTAACAGGTGGGCAAGAGAGGTACTGAGCTGTCTGGATAACTGATAAAAAAGAATAAGCCATACAGAAGTAAACAAGACATGGCTGTATCTAGAGATCAACACATGTGTAAGAATGATGATCTGCATTTGGCAGGGATGCAGATGTGGAGGCAGGAGGGAAATTGGGTTTCTTTGGTTGGTCAGCTGGTTGGTTGGCTGGAATGAAGATTGTCAGTTCCACACAAAAAGTTTCCAACACCCAAGATCATCAAGAAACTTGTTTAACTCTAAATTATTTCAGACAAGTAGCTCAGGCTTAAAATCTACTTTCCTTTTCGAAACCAATCTTTGCAGAATTAAAACTTGTTATAGGAAGAAAGTTTTATGATATGCTTTATTTCTTTTTTTTTTATTGAGAGATAGAGGAAAACAGAGTGGGGGGGGGGTGAGAAGCATCAACTTGTAGTTGCATCTTTTTAGTTGTTCACTGAATGTTTCTCATATGTGTCTTGACCAAGGAGGCTCAAGCCAAGCCAGTTACCCCATGCTCAAGCCAGTGATTTTGGGCTCAAGCCAGTGACTATGGGCTTCAAGCTAATGACTTTTGGGCTCAAGTCAGTGACCATGGGATCATGTTGATGATCCCATACACAAGCCGGCGACTCTGTATTCAAGCTGGCGAGCCTATGCTCAAGCTGGCGACTCAGAGCTTCAAACCTGGGACCTCAGTGTCCCAGGTCAACACTCTGTTCACTATGCCACTACCAATCAGGCTATGATATACTTTCAACCGTGACAAGGAAAATCTTGAATCAAGGCAGACCCAAGGACAAACTACATGCCAGTTTTGACACCCAGAACTTAGATTTCCATGAGAGGAAAAGCTCCACCTTCAGTGCTCTGAAAACGGAGGGGTAGATGCTCTTGTTTTCCTTGAGGTTTAAATTCTCATCTCCTTTCTTACAAATTCAGCACAAGCTTTTCATAACTAATCTTATTCTTTTGCTCTTCTACCTCTTTCCTTTTTTCTTTTCTTCTTGGTCATCTTCCTCATCCTCCCTTTCTCTTCCACTGTCTTGGAATTGGTCACAGTGTGGGTGGGGAACTTGTCTTCTACCTGAGTACTAGGAGCTCACTGGGGGCTGAGACTGTACAATGAGGACCAATGAAGGTGCTCCAATAAACACTTTTAACTGGTAATAGAATAAAATAGACTAAAAGCAGGATCACCCCAAAGCTCCAGACTGAGGAAGAAGCTTCTGCCCAGGGGGACTGAGTTGATGGGACGTATTGCTCCTTGCGTCTCAGAATCAAAAAGCATTTGTTTATGAGCAACTGTCTTATAAATAACAACTGTAGTCTTTGATATTCAGAACACAGTACAAATGTTTTGTTTCTGGATTCTTTAAACATTTTAGAGCCTTCATTAACTAGAACTCAATGAAATGGAACGTTACTACCACCAAAAAAATATTTAGAACCTTTTATCATCCCACTTTTTTTTTGTATTTTTCTGAAGCTGGAAACGGGGAGAGACAGTCAGACAGACTCCCGCATGCGCCCAACTGGGATCCACCCCACACGCCCACCAAGGGCCGATGCTCTGCCCACCAGGGGGTGATGCTCTGCCCCTCTGGGGCATCGCTCTGTCGCGACCAGAGCCACTCTAGCGCCTGGGGCAGAGGCCAAGGAGCCATCCCCAGCGCCCGGGCCATCTTTGCTCCAATGGAGCCTCGGCTGCGGGAGGGGAAGAGAGAGACAGAGAGGAAGGAGAGGGGGAGAGGTGGAGAAGCAGATGGGCACTTCTCCTGTGTGCCCTGGCTGGGAATCGAACCCGGGACCTCTGCACACCAGGCCGACGCTCTACCACTGAGCAAACCGGCCAGGGCCTCATCCCACTTTTATGAGAAAAATTTAAACCGTAAGTGACTCGCAGAGACCACAGGTATAATTGATTAAAATGTCACCATGTACACTAGTAGAGTATATATTCAGGACAATCTCTGAAATCTGCAACAGGCAGAGCATACACTGCTGAATGCATAATGATCATTCGTACTCAGAATCTTAATCCTGAAGCAAAACAGAGCCATGATAATGGAAGAAATATTGTTATGTTCTCTGTTCTTACTAAAGCAAGAGAAACTGCTACTGCTACTGTCCTTCAAAAAAATTTTCAACAAGAAAGAATATTCTTTTTTATTTGCATTCCAGATAATTGAATTTCTTTTTTCATCTGCCAAAGAATGTCAGTGCTCTGATCCTTCTAAGAAATCTGGGAGTAGCAGCCTGGAATTATTTATGATTTATGCCTACTGCCATCAAGGATTTGAGGCCTGGGATTCAAAGAACTGATATGACCAATATGCTATACTCTGCCCTTGACTTTCTGACCAAAGATGTGTGTTTCCTCTATTCTAACTGTAAAACAAAGGGCCAAGAGTCATAGGGTGACAGAGTGAGAAGGGACCTTTATTATTGGAAACTGTAGATTATTGTAAAGAAAGGCAAGCCCCAGGGAAAAATAACCTGTTTGAGGCCAAAGGACACTCAGTAACAGAACTGGGAGTATAACAGGTCCCCTGAGTCCAGATCATTTCCCACGGGCACAGGGAGTCTCCTGTCTGGCAGGAATTGTTAGTAGGACACTGCTATCAAGGTGAGACCATTTTGTCAAATGTGTGAATTCTGGAGCAGGCTTTAGAAGAACAAAACATTAAGTCCAATTTTCCTCTAAACCCTAAGTTCCACCCTGGTACTCAGACTAACCTAAGGGGTACCTCAAACTAGCATCTCAGCCGCCAAATGGGCATCACCATGTTCTCTCTTTCCCTGTCATTGTTCCTGGGGTTACTGTCCCTAGTGAAGCCAGTGATCAAATGGAGTCCAGGAAATCCCAATGCCCGACATTAGGCTTCCACACTGCCCTCCTGGGTAATAGAAGTGGGACCTGGTGGGTGTTGTCTGGCTCACATGCTGTTGGCCAGAGAGAGCTGGTGGCATTAGCAGATACCAGACCATTAGGCTGGGGGGGTACACTTAAAGAAAGAAGGAGGGATAATAAGTTATAAAACTAAAGAGGCTTGAAGCACATATTGGGAGATGGAATATGGCTCCATGGGTTCACAGTACTAGAGAAAGAGAGAATGCCATGAAAAGGCAGTTCAAGTTAATAACTGAATCTTTTGTTTTTCACGAGTAGGTTTTGTGTGTGTGTGTGTTGTGTGTGTGTGTTTTTAATGAATCAGGCCCACAGTTAGGGCCTGAGAAATGCTGCCTATTTCTTCTGCTCTTTTGACAAAGCTGTAGTTCATTTTGTGCGGTCCCAACAGCTATCTCAAGCGGGCCAAGTACTTTGCCCCTCACGTGTGCCATGGCTTCTTCTTCTGTGTCTCTCACAGGGCAGACTTTGGATCTGGGACAACAGAAGCCAATTCCAAGCAGGAGCAGGAAACTCAATTTTATTAATGGGTAGTGGTGTGCTGGTAGTTTAACAATCAGCTCTCCAGGGGGGAAAAATGTATGCATAAGTTTAATATACATTTTGCTGATAAAGAAAGCAGGGCTAGGCCCTGGCCAGTTGGCTCAGCGGTAGAGCGTCGACCTGGCGTGCGGGGGACCCAGGTTCGATTCCTGGCCAGGGCACAAAGGAGAAGCTCCCATTTGCTTCTCCACCCCCCCTCCTTCCTCTCTGTGTCTCTCTTCCCCTCCCGCAGCCAAGGCTCCATTGGAGCAAAGATGGCCCGGGCGCTGGGGATGGCCCCTTGGCCTCTGCCCCAGGCGCTAGAGTGGCTCTGGTCGCGGCAGAGCGACGGCCCGGAGGGGCAGAGCATCGCCCCTTGGTGGGCAGAGCTTCGCCCCTGGTGGGCGTGCCAGGTGGATCCCGGTCCAGCGCATGCGGGAGTCTGACTGTCCCCGTTTCCAGCTTCAGAAAAAGAAAAAAAAAAAAAAAAGAAAAGAAAGCAGGGCTACAATTTATAAATGTAATGAAATATACAAAATTCTATATTATAAATCCCATATAGTCAAATGATTTTTCACAGAATGCTTTCCTTGATTTTTATCTAATTCTTGTATCCTTATCCAACTTATGGTTGCAATTATCAAACAAGTATAATTCCTAGTATAATGTATAGTGGTTAATATTTTTATTTATGTTAAGGAATAATATACAAAACATGTCAGAAAACCACTTGTTCATTGATGATGGAAGCAACTTCTTTGCTGAATCAGATAATAGCTTTTGAATATAACAGAATATTTTCTTAATTTTGAGGGCTATTCACAATGTGATGACTGCAGACACAACACACATTTAAATTTAATATGAATTATTAGCACTTTCTCCATCACTTTCCTAAGTGTAGATAATCAACAAAATGCTAAATCAAGTCTTGATTTGTAGCCAATTTCTTTGATGTAAATATTCCCATTATGCTGATTTCAAACCACCAGTATGATAAGACCAAAAGTGGGTTTGTAAAGATACATACATTATACAACTTGTCCACCAGACTTGTACAATAGATGTAAGAGCATAGATAATATTAAAATGTAGCAAAATAATTAGAAAGTGGCCAATTTGAGGTATTTTTTAAACTTCATTTTTAATATAACATATAACTTTATCAAATTTAAGTTTTCATCGCAGTTGTGTTTAACAACTGCTTCGCAAAATTCCTAAAATCTCACCCGTCAGCTCTCCTAAACTGGTCTAAGCTGGCTCCAGCACTCTTAGGTGGAAAGAAGATAACCTATTTAAAATGAATTATCAAAAATAAATAAATAAATAAATAAATAAAAATTAAAATGAAGTATCAGAAAAAAACTCATAATTTCATAAGATACATATTCACATTAAGTTATAAAGCCATTTGTTAAGAAACTGACTTTTCAAAATCCTTGTCAGTAGATTTGGCATTTCTGCACACGTGTGTGTGGGGTGAGCGTCCCCCGCTTCCCCCAGTCTTTAACCACCCCACTGCCTCTTCCACAGACACTCACTGCACAGAAGGGATTCATTTCACACACCTCATGAGAGCTTCACCTTGTCCTATCCAAAATAACTCTTTCTGGAGCCAATTTTTTAGTGTAATTTATTCCAAACCTTTGATGGGGAAGGTTGTACTCCTGAAGCTGGTCAGATGTGCAGCCAGCGGGGAGCTCCTGGACCACAGTGGCTTCTGCAGCTGCAGATGCTGCCGCCAATCCCGACGCCCAGGGACACCACGCGGATTTATAACATTCCTGGAGGGATGGCGGGTCCACAGCCTATAAATGAATGCATTATGCTTATCCATGTACATGTTTTTCATCTGTGACAGGTATTTTATGGATTGGAGCCTTCATTTAAATGTTACATAATCCTCCCTTAATAAATAATGTGAATATTCAATGTAACTGAAACAAGAAAGACGTCCTTTGTTTCGGCATAACTGGTTCAAAAATAAAAAGACTCACCATAAGCTATGATCATCAAAAAGATCAGTTACATTAGAAGGTATGATCACATGTCTATCAATTTTATCATAATGGAAGAAACATTAATGGGATAAGGATTTTTGTCTTTTTAAATAATCATCTTGAACTCCTCAGACATAAACTAGAAAAATGCATCATTTGGTCAAATTAACTAATCTGGCTTAACTAAAAGCAAAACCAGGATGAAGCCATTTAAAATACTAAATTATAAAGTACTTCTTACAAAACGCTTTGTAAAGGAATTGAGTTGCATTACTCTGTGGCATAAGACATAACTGAAATTCCCATCCATGTTATCAAGTAGAGCTCTTACTTCCCCAGTTTTAATGTGTGGACGGTCCATGTCAACTAGAGAATCTTACCCTCATCTTAAAGAGTTTGTACCTGCAGCATTTAGCATAATGCCTGGCTAAACACTCAAAAGGACTTTCTAGAATGAATGAATTTAAATAATGTGATAATGACTGAAGACAAATTATTAACATTATTTTTTAAAGTTTCTTCTGTTATGTAAACTAAAATATAAGCTTGTAATTTTACTTACAACACTAATTTTTTATATAAACATATTCTCTATTACTACTATGAAAATTTAGGCCTTCACTAAATTATGATGTTTCAGATTATAGGAGTTGATCATTAAGAAGTTATATAGCTCCTCTGTTGTTTTGTCCTGTCCAAAGTCCATGTCCCTTTCTGCCATCAACAGCACCCCTATTTTCTCCTGGGAAACCATCTCTCTCTTCTCATTGTCCATCAGGATACATTTACATTGACCCCAACTCCAATCCACAGATGATCCAAGCCTGGCTAGTCAAAACATTCCATCCCACTGTCCATCGCAACTGATTTTGGGATGAGCATGTGACCCACTCTGGACCAATAAAATCTACTCCCAAAACTTCTGCTAGAATTGTTATGAAAGAGATG
Source organism: Saccopteryx bilineata (assembly GCF_036850765.1). Taxonomy (NCBI): domain Eukaryota; kingdom Metazoa; phylum Chordata; class Mammalia; order Chiroptera; family Emballonuridae; genus Saccopteryx; species Saccopteryx bilineata. The sequence goes on from NC_089494.1 coordinate 172,111,416, forward strand.
CCCTCTTTCTACTAGGGTGCTGACCTGGTAGGGTGTAAGCATGGTATTTGATTGTAACCACATTAAGTGTAAGGAGAGAACCAGACCAAGAATGAGGCCAGTGCAGGCGAAGGCAGACCTATGAGAAAAGGAGACAGATTCCTGATGGGGGACATTATCTGCACATCGGCACAGAGACTGAAGACTATTCTACTCTTGGATTTTTCAATTTCATAAGTCTGTAATTGAGTGGGCTTTCTATCATTATCAACCAGATGAGTCTATTCCACAAGTTTCTTCTATGCTTATTTTCAAAGCATGCTCTCCTTGGTTATATTATATTTTAAATCCCAGTAGAAACATATAGATTTCTTCAGCTGGCCATGTGCATAATTTCAAATGTTGCTAAACTTTCCGAACCTTATAATTAAGAACGCCAGTAATTCAGAAAGTCAAGAGTTATGTTTTAACAGCATCTATGAAGAAAATGCTTGATTTTCTTGATTACCTAAACAGGTTCCTTTTTTTTCAGAAAATAACTCAAATCTTTGGAGACTTTATGCAGGAGTTTTTGGACTGTTATCAGTGCCTGTTACCACCAATAGGCAGGGATCTAGGAATACAGTATTAAGGTGACAAACAGTAGATTCACAAAATGAAAAACCTAGAAGCTTGTCTTTCTTCTAGACTCATGGATGTCTCACAAAATTCTTCAAAGGGGAATTTAAAGAAATATGTTCTGAAATAACTTCTTATCGTCCCAAACACTGTACCATGGAATCCGAAGGGAACAGAAGGGCATGGAGAGGAAAACCTTAATCTGGGTGTGGTTCCCACTTTGGGCACTTGCCATTTGTGTGATCCAGGGGGTTAGCTTTATTTTTTTATTTTTTTTTTTTTATTTTTTTTTTTTTGTATTTTTCTGAAGTTGGAAATGGGGAGGCAGTCAGACAGACTCCTGCATGCGCCCGACCGGGATCCACCCGGCACGCCCACCAGGGGGTGATGCTATGCCCATCCGGGGCGTCGCTCTGTCACGACCAGAGCCATTCTAGCACCTGAGGCAGAGGCCACAGAGCCATCCCCAGCGCCCGGGCCAACTTTGCTCCAATGGAGCCTTGGCTGCGGGAGGGGAAGAGAGAGACAAGAGGAAGGAGAGGGGGAGTGGTGGAGAAGCAGATGGGCGCTTCTCCTGTGTGCCCTGGCTGGGAATCGAACCCAGGATTCCTGCACGCCAGGCCGATGCTCTACCACTGAGCCATCCGGCTAGGGCCCAGGTTGTTAGCTTTACTGTCTCCATCTAGAAAATTGGGATGATACTTTTCTCCTCATGAGAGGCAGTAGACCATAAACTTTAAGTACTGCAAGCTCTATAAGTGAACTTTATAAATGAAAATCAGCTATGATTTTCATCAATATATTGTTAATATTATTATGCTTATTGACAGAGTTCACATGTTTTAAAAAAAATCCCTGTAAGCTTAGTAAACAGGGAATTTGTAGATAAATTCCCCGTCTGTACCTGAGACAGACTTATACAAGGGTTTACATTCTTGGCAACAAGAAGATTGACAGTGTGGGTCTCCTCTGCTTTGTGACCTGTACTTGACTGTGGGTAGCATAGTGAACTTTGCTTAAATTACCTATGCACAGCCATACAATAAGCACTTATCAGAGCTACAGTGGAGTGTAAGCCAGTCTCTACTTCTAAGAACATAGAGGCCAGTTGTAGAGCAAGCATATCTTACACCAAGCACAGCATCAGCACTAGAATAGATGGGCAGGCAAAGGGCCATCAGAGGGGCTTGCAAGAAGTAATTACGTCCATTGAAGCTTCATCAAAACTGGGCATTTGTGTACAATTTCAATAAAATGGCTTGGGTTTTCACAGATGCTATGAAAGAGGCTCACAAGGAAAGGAAAAATATGTGGAAAGGCACTAAAAAGTGGAAATGCATACAGGATTCATGGAGTTGGAGAATAAACTATGAACAAAGGTTCGTCAGATTGGGAAGGGCTAGGAACTCCTAGCAAAGAGAGTGAGTTTTATTCTGCAGGCAGTAATGAGTTACTGCAGTTTTTCAATGAATGAGCTATAAAACCAAGCTAAATCTTAGGGGAAAAACCTCAAGCATCCATGTGAAGAATTTCTTGAATAAGAGAAAGTATATTGGCTGGTAGAAAAGTAGGGAGTACTATAATTTATCCAGGTAAGGGAATGCTAGAGCCTGAATTGTGTATGTGCCAGTGGGCATGGAGATGAAGGAAGATATTTTAGAGGCTTCGGCTTATAAACTATTACTTGATAAAGAGTTAAATATGGCCTGACCAGGTGGTGGCACAGTGGATAGAGCATCGGACTGGGATGCGGAGGACCCAGGTTCAAGACCCCAGGGTCACCAGCTTGAGCATGGGCTCATCTGGTTTGAGCAAAGCTCACCAGCTTAGACCCAAGGTCGCTGGCTCGAGTAAGGGGTTACTCGGTCTGCTGTAGCCTCACGATCAAGGCACATATGAGAAAGCAATCAATGAACAACTAAGGTGTCACAACAAAAAACTAATGATTGATGCTTTTCATCTCTCTCCATTCCTGTCTGTCCCTATCTATCCCTCTCTCTGACTCTCTCTCTGTCTCTGTAAAAAAAAAAAATTAAATATGGGAAGTAAAGGAAAGCACCAGTAGTCATTGATAGGATGACTGAGAAGTTGATAATAATACTAATCAACTAGAAAATTCAAGTAGGGAAACATGGTTGGAAATGAAGGCTCATTGTGTACTTTTGGAGTTTGAGGTGATAATAACAGAGTGTAAGAGATCATGGAAGCCAACTAGAATTGAAGATGACTAGTCAGGATGAAGGTAAAAGTTTGAGACAGAGATTTAGACATCATGAGATCTCCTCCAAGGAGAAACTGTTGAGTGGAATATGGGGTTATGTGTGAAAAAAAGAAGCCATAAGTGGTTCAGCCCCAGAAGTGAAGGGATGGAAATCTGAGAACAGAGTGCTCCCCTCATAACAGGCTGCACGAAGAGGAAGAGGAAGAGCAGCATTGCCCATCTAACGCTCAATCAGATTTCAACTAAAACCTTGCGATTTTTTTTAAATCCTATTTTATAAACACAAATATTGTATTTTTTTTCCATCCCCAGAACCAGGGCCAATTAACACACTAGTTGTAAAACTAGATATTATAGCAAGGTGGTTTAAACAAGAATAATCATTTACATGTATTAAATCCCAAGGACTCTCTCAAATGATATTTTCCTGGTTTTTCTTACCTCAAATTACTCTTTTTTCCAAAACAAAGGAAAAAGTAACATTAGGGATGTGGGTGATTTTTTTTTTTAGTTTTACACTTTTAAATGTTTTTCTATTTAAAAAAATTTTTTTAATCAACTTTGTTTACAAAATACTAACTTAGGAATTATGATTCTACAAAGCATCGATTTGAAAAAATATACAATCAGATAATGATAGATAATCAAATTTACTTTAGAAATTTACTTTAGAAGAGAGACAAAAGAGACTTTGTTTTCTTACTGTTTCTAGAAGCTCAGCAATGAGAAGGAATCCAACATAGAAAAAGGGAAATGGGAAGTCCTCACTGGAGAGATACTTGTTTTGATATAAGGATGTTGCAGACCAGAAGAATTGCTTGCCAAAAAAAGGTCTTCATGGTGGTCCATGTGAACTTTCTAGGGAAGAAGAGGATAATGCCCCCTGGATCCACCACATCACAGAAACTTGATTGGAGATAGTGCTGAAGGAGCAAAGCAAGGCGAGACTCTCAGAGGAGGGACGGAGAAGGTATCTCTCTGACCAGGGCTGACCCTGTGGGGAGGTCCAGGCCAGACGATTCTCAGCTCTGTCCTCTGAGGAGAGAAGCCACTGGTGATTTCATAGACTTGATTTCTGATCTAGTGACTTTTCATTTCCAGATACATAAGTCTTTCATGTATTTAGATCTGGCTGTTTACATTTCTTTGTTTAGTTCTTTTATTATAAAAATCTATTATTTCACCCTGAAAGGCAAGAACTGGCTAAATGGAAAAGTTAAATGGAATTAACTTTCACCAGTCACCTCCTTTCTAGCTGTTTCTGAGCACTCATGATTAAGGCTGACATCATTTTAGGATAACTTGAAGTCACTAAATGTTCATGTAAGTTTAAATATCTCAAAAATTTTACATTTTTTTCAAGTACTTTGAAAAGTTGTATAGCAGATATTTCTCCCTTTCTCTATGCCGTTGATTTTTAATTGAGTGAAAAGTTTTGCTACAAAAAGAGAAACAGTATTATCCAAAATTCAAGGATTGCTGCCATGCCATCATTTCCCATCTGCAATAATGAGGGCCAGGACTCAAACTTCCAGCTGCCCCAATCTTATACAGTGGTACCTTGAGATACGAGCAGACCAACATACGATTTTTTTAAGATATGAGCTGCAACTTGGTCTGTATTTTTGTTTAAGATCCAAGCGAAATTCCAAGATACGAGTCGTGATTCAGGAAGCTGCTGCTAGTTGGTGCGTTGGTGCATGGGTCCAGTATCGGCAGCACAACACCAGTATCTCGTTCTTTCTCACGTGTTACCCGCAGAATCAAGTCAAATCTCGTGCGCTCTACTCATTCTTGCATCATTTTTGAATTTTTTACTAACTTTTTGTGTGTGCTATCTTGGGGCCAAAGGAAGTGAGTGTAAAGGACAGTGGTGAGAAGAAGAGAATGATGTCGATAGAAGTAAAGCAAGAAATAATAGAAAAACATGAGCGTGGTGTATGAGTGATTGAACTGGCAAGGCTGTACGACCGTAATACAACTACAATTTGTACCATCCTTAAACAAAAGGATGCCATCAAAAGTGCAAATCTAGCAAAAGGAACTACAATTCTGTCCCAATTAAGACAAATATCCATGAAGAAATGAAGAAGCTTCTGCTAGTGTGGGTGAAAGAGAAAGAGCTGGCAGGAGATATAGTGACGTAGACTGTAATATGCAAAAAGGCACGTATTATTTACAGCGACTTGAAGAAGAAAAAACCATCAACCTCAAAGAGACAGCAGAAGATACATTTAAGGCAAGTCATGGCTGGTTTGAAAATTTCAAGAAGAGATCTGGCATCCACTTGGAAGTGAGGCATGGTGAAGCTGCGAGTGCTGACGTTAAGGCAGCTGAGGAGTACACCACACGTTTTGCTGCGCTTTTGCAAAGGAAGGCTACATCCCCCAACAAGTGTTCAACTGTGACAAAACAGGATTGTTTTGTAAAAAATGCCCTGGAGGACTTTCATCACCACAGAGGAGAAGAAGCTGCCAGGCCATAAACTCCTGTAGGACCATCTGACCCTTGCATTGTGTGCAAATGCTAGCGGTGACTGTAAAGTAAAGCCACTGCTAGTGTATCATTCCGAAAATCCTTAAGACTCACAAGATTTTTAAAGAAAAACTGCAGGTTATGTGGTGTGCCAGTGCTAGGGCATGGGTTACGAGGAAGTTTTTTATTGAATGGGTAAATCTCATCTTTGGTCCTGCAGTGAAGAAATATCTTTAAGAAAATAAACTCTCCCCCCCCCAAAAAAAAAAAAAGAAAAGAAAGTAAACTCCCGATGAAAGCATTACTAATCCTTGATAATGCTCCAGTCCACCCACGTGGTCTTGAAGATGACATCCTCGATGAGTTCAAATTCATGAAAGTCCTCTACTTCCCACCCAAAATTACTTCAATCTTGCAACCTATGGATCAGCAGGTCATTTCCAACTTTAAAAAGCTTTACACAAAGCACTTGTTCCGCCACTGCTTTGAGGTGACTGAAAATACAAATCTAACCCTTCGAGAGTTTTGGAAAGATCACTACAACATCGTGATATGTTCACACATCATTGACTTGGCATGGCAAGAGGTTACAAGAAGAACCTTGAACTTGGCATGAAAAAAGTTATGGCCTGATGTTGTTGCAGACAGGGACTTTGAAGGATTCGAACCAGAGACCAAAACCAAGACCGAGGTAGAAGCGTTGGAGGAGATTGTGTCCCTTGGGAAGTTGATGGGTCTGGAGGTAGATGAGGGTGATATAAACGAGCTCATCGAGAAACATGAGGAGGAACTCTCAACTGAGGAGTTGAAGGAGCTACAGATGGTGCAACATACGGAGCTTCTGCAAGAGATTAATAGTGAGGAGGAGGTAGAGTCAGATGAAGTGATTTCTCCAAGTGAAATTAAAGACATGCTGGCAATGTGGGAGAAGCTTTCAAGTTTCATTGAAAAGAAACACCCAGAAAAAGTTTCAACTGGTCGTGCTTCAGCACTTTTTAATGACACTTGTTTGTCACATTTCCGTAACATTTTAAAAGGCAGGCAAAGGCAAACCTCTTTGGATAGATTTTTATTCAAAAGTCCTGCAAGTGAAAGTGCTGAAAGTGCAGCCAAAAAGGCAAAAACAGGTGATGATTAAATGAAAAGTAATGTTAAGCTTAGGTTAATTTAAAGTTAAGAAAGTGCATTTTTTTTACAATTAAATTTTTATGGTTTCATTTTCAGTAAAGAAAGTGCAGTTTTAATTTTATTTAAAGAAAATGCAGTTTTAGTGTACATTTAGTGTTAAGAAAGTGAGTTTTAGTTTACATGTCTACAGTGCCTGCATCCCTCCCTCCCTCCCTCTTCCTCCGCCATTCATCTCCGTTAGCCACATTCGTCTGTCTCCAAGGTAAGAATACAGTACTAAATAACAACTAATAATAACTAATACAGTACTAAATAAAAGAAAAAATAACTTTTTTCTTTTATTTTATATATTTTGTTATGCATTGGTAAAGTATACATGTGTGTTTCTTAATTAAAAACATGTCTTTTTCATAATTTAGGATGATTTGGGGATATTTCACTGGGCTGGAATGGATTAAATCTATTTCAGTTATTTTATTTTATTTTTATTTTTTTTTTTTTCATTTTTCTGAAGCTGGAAACAGGGAGAGACAGTCAGACAGACTCCCGCATGCGCCCGACCGGGATCCACCCGGCACGCCCACCAGGGGCGGCGCTCTGCCCCCCAGGGGGCGATGCTCTGCCCATCCTGGGCGTCGCCATATTGCGACCAGAGCCACTCCAGCGCCTGAGGCAGAGGCCACAGAGCCATGCCCAGCGCCCGGGCCATCCCTGCTCCAATGGAGCCCCGGCTGCGGGAGGGGAAGAGAGAGACAGAGAGGAAAGCGCGGCGGAGGGGTGGAGAAGCAAATGGGCGCTTCTCCTATGTGCCCTGGCCGGGAATCGAACCCGGGTCCTCCGCACGCTAGGCCGACGCTCTACCGCTGAGCCAACCGGCCAGGGCCTATTTCAGTTATTTTAAATGGGAGAAATTTGTTTGATATATGAGTTGACTGATTTACGAGCTCGGTTACAGAACGAATTAAACTCGTATCTCAAGGTACCACTGTACAGCTTCTCTAGAAGCTCAAGGCACAAATCCAAGGCAGTTATCGCCTTTTCTTGGCTCTGATGGCCAACAAGAGTTGCTACTAGTTGCCAATGTCCCAGAAGCCACAACAAACCACAGAAGAAGAACCACAGAGAAGACTCCACAGATTTCAACCTAGATCCTGCCCCTCAGGAAATGGGAAAGCCCATTAGTTGAGTAAATCAATGGCAATGCTCCCTCTTGCTCCCTTTCCTCTCCTCTCCTCTCCTCTCCTCTCCACTCCCCTTCCCTCCCATCTTCTATTCTTTTTCTCTTCTCTTCTCTCTTCTCCTCTTCTTTCCCTCTCTCACTCTTCCTTCCTTCCTTCCTTCCTTCCTTCCTTCCTTCCTTCCTTCCTTCCTTCTTTTCCTCTTTTATTCCTCCTTCCCTCTCCTCTTTTTTACAACTTTATTGAAGGATAACTGACATAATGAATTGTCCATATATAAAGCATACAATTTGATGACTTGGACAGGTAATTATTCATAAAACCATCACTGCAATCATGATAACAGACATATCTATTACCCCCAAAAGTTTTTTGTGGCTCTTTGTAATCCATCCCTCCCTCTATTTGCAACCCCAGACAACCACTGACCTGCTTTCTGTCACTATAAATTTATTTGCATTTTCTAGAATTTCATGTAAAAGGAATCATGCAGTATGTATTTCTTTTTGTCTATCTGAAAGTACAACAATTTTGAGATTCATTCAGGTTTTTCTGTACTCTGTTCCTTTTATAGTAGTATTCTATTATCTATATATACCATAATTTGTTTTACTATTCACCTATTGATGAGCCCATGGGTTGTTTCCAGTTTAATAAGCAGAGATGGTATGGACATTTGTACATGAGTATTTGTGTAGAAATATGCCTTCCTTGTTAAATACCCAGGAGTAAAATGACTGGTCATTATGATAGGTATATGTTTAACTTTTTAAGAAATTGCCAAATCATTTGTGTAGAATTTGTATTATTTCTTCTTTAAAAATGTGGAAGAATTCACAAATAAAGGCATCTGGGCTGAAATTTTCTTTGTGAGAAAATTTTTAACTACTAGTTCAGTATCTTTAATAAGTATAGGATTACTTAATGGTGTCCCAAGACTTACTGATGCTCTGTTTTGGTGTTTTTCTCTTTTATTTTGTTTTTTTTGTTTGTTTGTTTTTTGCAGTCTTTTCTGTGTTTCATTTTGGATAGTTTATATTGATATGCCTTCAAATGTACTAATCTTTTCTTCTGTTGTGTTTAATCTACTATTAATTTTCATCTGATGTATATTTTATCTCAGGCATTGATTTTTTTCATCTCTAGAAGGTTGATATAGGGTTTTTTTTGTTTTGTTTTGTTTTGTTTTGTCCATGTCTCTCATTATCATGCTTATGTTTCCTCTATGTTTTGAATAGTAGTTTTAATGTCCTTATCTATCATTCTTATGATTCATGTCATATCTGGATCTGTTTGTAACCACTGACTTTGCTCCTTGGCATATTATATATATATGTTCCCTTTTCTTTGCATGCCTAGTCATTTTTTTATCAGATGCCAGACATTTTAAATTTTTGGTTGTGGTTCAGATATCCAAACTATAAATTCCAAGAGTTAATGTCCAAAAGTGATGGATTCTTGCTCTTGTGTTTCTTTATATATTCTTAAGCATTGTACTGGGAAAGTTAAGTTACTTAGAAATAGGTTAATCCTTTCAAGGATTGCTTTTAATTTTCATCTGGCAGGTCCACAATAACACTTAGTGTAAGGGCTTGAACCCACAACTAAGGAAATACCTTCCTGAGCACTCTACTGAATGTCCTATGTGTCAAGAGGTCTTCTCACAATGAATGGTGGAAAGATGAACTATTCCTGGCTGTGTGTGAGCTCCGGGGATTGTTCTACTTACTTCTTTCCACTGATTGTTCTACCTACTTCTTCCCATTACTTCAGAATTTTCCTCACATACATGCACTGACTAGTACTCAGCTAAAGGCTTGAGAGTACCCTCTGCAAATCTCCAGAACATTCGCTCTCTCTTTCTGTCTCTCTCACCCTGTAGCTCTCTGCTCTCTGGTACTCTGCCCTGTGATTTCTAACCACCTTTGCCTTCTCAAGCTACAAACTCTTTCTCCTCAATTCAGGGAGGACTGCACTGCAGCCTGGAAATACTATGAGGCAGAGAGCTGGGCCAATCATAGGGCTCACTTCATTTGTTTCCCTTTTCTCAGACACCATTGTCCTGCACTGTCTGTTTTAAATAACTAAACACTATTTATTGTTTTACATACTTTTGCCCTTTTTTATTTAGTTGTTTAAGGCATAAGGGTAAACACAGTGCCTATTATTCCACCTCAGCACAATGTATAACTCTGATTCAGGAGATTTAATAGCAGGTTCAGATATCCAAACTATAAATTCCAAGAGTTAATGTCAAAACACTTCTACAAATTTCTCAGTCTGACCCACAGCCACCTAACACACATGAAAGAGATTCGGCGATCCTGATAGGAATCCTACTTTCAATTCATAAATTAAGATTACAATATTAGTATGTGTTGCTCCATGTTTTCCTAGCCTAATGATTTGGAGATATTTTTTCTCTAGTTCAGTGAATGTATGTGTGTGTAGGGGGGGAGTAAGTAGAGGCTGTTCCTGCAAACACATATGCATATATATTTTGTATCCAGCTGTGTGACTGGATTTAGGCTTAAAATAAAATTTATGAGCAAATTTTGTTTAATGCTTATAAACAGGAAATTATTACTTGTGAATTCATTAATTAGAATCTGTTTATGAAATTATTGTGAAGGCTAATCCTTTGTTCACATAAGTGAGATCCTGCTGTCAATATGAAAAATATGGAGTGCGGCCCTGTAAAGGAACCACCTTGGAAGTTCACTGTACAGTCAGCCAGTTTCGCTCAAGAGCCCATGTCCTAAGATTGAGTCTTACTCTCAAAGGAATAAGCTCTTGACTGGACTAGAGCTGTGCATAAGAATTAGTCCCCAATTCACCTGCCCCCACCCCCTTCCTCTGATCTATTCCTAGAGCCATCTTGGCTGCCTGCCCAGACCCTTGACTTCTCAAATTTGGACCTGTTTGTTTTCCATGCCTGGCTGAACCCAAGGCCACCTACCTTTCCTTGACCTTCGGTATAAACTTTCTAAGCTCCTGTCTGCCTGTCCACCTGGCCATTGTTTGGCTCAATGCCCAGTACTGTATATGTTAAAAGCAAAAGGCAGGATATAGGAATTACTTGTTTCCTCTGAACTATGGAAAAACAGCCAGTGGTCAAGAAAGATGGATATGGTACGCATTTATAAGGTTAAATAAACCCAGGATGTACCTACACTATTAATGCAATTCAATAAACACTTCTTAAGCCTGACACCATGCAAAGGTCTGGAATATAAGCTTAATAAAACATTAGCCTTGAAGATGGGAGCTCACGTTCTAGTTTGGGAGACAGGCAAGGAAGAAGATTGTAATACAGTGTGTGAGAGGGCCACAGCTTCTCCTTGCCTGTCTAGTTTCAAACTATTTATTTACATATATGTTCAGACAACAGACTATATATATTGTTACTAGATGACTGACACCATGTCCAGACTGATTTCCAAAAACAGTTTATATGTCTGTTTTTGTGACTAAGGTACAAATTTCCTAAAGATAGGGACAATGTCTAATTCTTCATTTGTCATTCCCAGTGCCTAACATAAATTTTCCTTAAATTAAAACATATGCAATTCACACATATAATAATTAAATAAATTAATTATGCAAGCAATACACAAAAAACTAAAGCATATCTCTGATAAGTAGTAATAATTCTAATTAAGAAAAACAGAGATGGTTATAATTCACAATGGAAAGTTAACAGGTTAACTAAATGGTTAAAAGTCTAACAAATAAAGGTATTAAGGTGGTCATTGCTTGTTCTTCTTACCCCAACTGTTACCTTTAATATATATGTGTAGTATGGTTACATCTACATATAAGCAACTATGACACTGCTGGCACCAAGAATTTGGGTGATTGACAAGATGGCAGCTAGAACTCATATTTTCAAACAAGAAAAAAATCTAGATTCTGCTATTGTTATCACTTTTTATCATTTTTGGGCCACTACTTTTACCAGCACACCTCTACCCCATATAAAGTTGCCCAGAAGAAAAGATAACCCCAGCTAGTTTTGTATCTAGGAAGAGGAAGAGGAAGGATTCAACTAGCAGCCAAGGAAGGGCAGGGGGTGAGAGGCAGTCCACTGAGTCTATTCGTTAGGAATCTTCCGAGTGCCAAAAAGTCAAACTCAAATGCTATAACAGTAAATAAACATGAAAGGAAAAATGGTTATGCTGCAGGTACAGCTAGATTTGGGGCTCAAACCGTGTCAGAGCCCCATAGCTCCACCTGACAGCTTTGCTCTCCTCTGTGTCTGCTTTCTTGCCAGCCTTGATTCAGCTCACTGCACAATTGTACTTTGACAGAAACTGGTTGCAGTCACACATTTTCTAGAGACTTAACACTGTATTTGATAATGAATAAAGGATGAATGAAATGATCTAACCACTCTCTGCTTTGATACACTGCAATATCCAGCTCACTGACGAAAGTGCTGGAACATGATCGAACCAAGAGAGAGGTAGCACCTTCCATTGCGGCAGTTCCTAAATTCAGGTCTCAAGTACACACTGTGTTACACAAAATGAAAGATACACAATTCTGTAGGACTGTTGAAGGAAATGAATCTTCATAGGCAGAACACATTCAGTTTATCTCTCAAAGACCCTGCTGTGATTTATAACCATGTATAACAGCATTTTATGTCCTCAGTTACCCACTGTTGTGGTAAAATAATATCATTTCATTCCAGCCTTTGTCACTGCATTGGTCTGGCTCAGCACATACAATTTTGCAAAGTCAGATTGAGTTTTTCAAGTATTTATCCCTAGCAGAGTTCTTGGTCCTCTGTAGTAGGTAGGTAACAAGTTTATTTTAAGTGAATGGTTTCCATCTTCAACAGGGTGTCAGTCTGGTGTTTTGCTGACTCTGTCAGCATGCTGGTTAGCTTAACTCATCCACCTCATGGAAACCTGTACTGATCATGTCGTGTGTGTGTGTGTGTGTGTGTGTGTGTGTGTGTGTGTGTTCTAACTAAGGTTTAACTTGCATATAATAAAATGCACCAATCTCAAGTGCTCAAGTACACAACCTGATGGATTTTTACCAAGTGGACAGACTTGTGTAACCATCAATCAGCTCAATAAATAAAACATTTCAAGAAGGCTTCCATATTTCCCTTACAGTCCTTACAATCAGTACCCCACCAAACATAACTGCTATTCTGACCTGCCACTCTAGATTAGCCTTTTTTAGAACTTCATATAAATAAAATCATACACTGGATCAGTTAACTCTCCTTTATAAGAAAACACCCCAAACATACTTATTTAAAACAACAGCCATTTCCTTTGCTCACAATTCTCCAGGTCAGCAATTTGGCCCGAGCTCCGTTTTCTTCTGTTTGTCTCACCTTGCATCACACACGTGGCTTCAGTCATCTGACAACTCGGTTTAGTGCTTCACGATCTAAAAGGGCCCAGCTCAGTATCTGGTCATTTTTGCTGACTGTCCATTGGGCTATATGGGACCAGCAGGGCAGTCCAGACTTTATCACACAGCATTCACGCCCCAAGAGGGTGAGAGCCACAAGCTTCTGAGGTTTAGGCTGAAAACTGCATTACTTCATCCAGGTTCTGTCAGTTGAAGCAAGTCATAACAGCCACTGACATTCACAGCAGGAATACATAGCCTCTGTCTTCTATTGGGAGACAAAATACATGTGGCCCTTTTTAATGCCCCATACGCAACAGGTACTATTTTATGTCTGACTTCTTTCCCTCAACATTATAAGATTCATACACAATATTGTGTGTATAATTAGTTTGTTCTGATAAACATTTTTTCCAAGTAGTAATTGCAAAGCATTGTGATCTAGAAGTTCCATAGTGGCTTGGAAGACTATTTCAACACCACTACCCATGTGTCTTTTTGGGTATTCAAACAAAACTTTAGATTTTTTTTCTCTGTCATATACTCTTGTTATTCTTTTAATGGTAACCATATATAGCCATTTGTTAATTAATTTGATCTAAATAAATTTCCTTGAGCAATCAAAATACCAGTACTTTTTTCTGAACAGTCTAGAGATCTATGGGAAATCCAATATGTCCAGTAAAAGGGTATGCAGCAGCTGAGTCAAACAAGCATGATCAGAATCACACCAACACCATGGTGGGTGAGAAGTGTGGGGGTGGAGGCAAATAATATTTATTACAGACCTACTATGTGAAAAGCACTGTGCTATACTCTGCCCATGGGACCTCAGTGAATCTTCAAAATCTGGGGAGATAAGTTTGATTATTTCCCTTTTATAGATGAGTGAGACTCATCTATCTATCCAAAGTCATTTGCCCATTTAGTGGCAGAGCCTAGACAGAGATGTTTATACATGCTGCCTAGCATTGAATCAAATAATTGTGAAGTAAATATCTTCAAGATGAACAGAATTCATGAATTACAGCAGATCAGATGAAAACTAATTTCTTGATTAGCACTTGAGTGTATTGAGGCTCAAAGAAAGCCACAAGAACAGGTGTTGCGAACTTCTCAGCATGCTCCCAAAACACAAACTAAAATGTCTCATAGTTTTTTATGAATCACTTTTCAAATCAAATCCCCCACCTGCCTTGGGAACCAGAGGGTGAAACAGTACTGTCCCCAAGCCCAGGAGTAAGAACCACTGTGTGGCTGACATACGCCAGGGTGCAAGAAAAGCATATCTAAGCCCACATGCGTGTGCTCCATTTCCGGACAGTGTTTCCTCATCTAAATTCTTCTGTGGCCCTGGATGATAGCCTTCTGAACACCCTGGCAGAGTGCTCAGTGCTCTAGTGGAGGCTCTGCTCCCAGCCTCCTGATTCACTCTGCCCTGACGACAGTGGACAGGTCTATCTCCTGTGCACAACAGATAACCCATAGGCCCTTCCATCTTTGTTCAACACTCTCACCGGGCACCAAACAACCCATTCAAACCTGGGCCGTGATTTGCAATTTAAGAGTACAGTGGTCATTCAGTATCCACAGGGCATTGGTTCCAGGACCCTTCTCCATAGCAAAGTCTGTGTATGGTAAAGTATCTAAGTTGGCTCTCCCAATCCACAGGTTCTGCAACCATGAATACAGAAAGCTGACTGTATATCATTTGTGCTTCCCACAGTTTTGTTGCAGTAGGAAAATACTTGGTTCTGCATCACATGCATTCTAAAGATTGTACCTCCACACACAACTGTTAATTCTCTTATTCTTCAACATACACGTGCATACCCACAAATGCACACCCACACCCCATGCAGCAATCTCTTCATGGAAGTCAATCAATGCCTTTGTTTTTCCCAGTCTGTTATTAACCAAGGTATTTTTCTCTTCTGTCAAAGCTAAATATTTTCCATAATTATCTAGGTCTTTTTAAGAAAGAAAATAAAACTAAGTCAATAATCTATACATGCTGCAGTTGTTGCAGCCTTTGAGGTGCTTTTCAGAGCTGTGATTCACTGTGGAGCTTTGAAGATCACCCGCCCCAGCCTAAACAGCATGAACATTCTGCTTCTGATTAGTACCTAAAAGAACAGGCCTGAAATCTCCTGAGTGACACGAGGCACACGTCTGTGAAAAAGCAACCTTACTTGTTGGCACTTGGAGGTCTATTTTGGAGGCTGGATTTGTAATGATTTAGCAAACAGGCTCTGGAGGTGGGTGTCCTAGGCCTGCTCCTGGCTGACACTGTGGTCTTGGGGAGATTAATTCACCTTCAAGAAAATAGAAATGATATTATCTCTCTCACATTACTGCTGTAGGACTCAATGATATAATTTATGGGAAGTGCTCAGTACAGTGCCAAGCACATAATAAGGCCTCAGTATATGTTAGCTGTTAGTATTGCAACAAACTGTCAGTATCACCATTGCATCTTCAGCCTAACTCCCAATCTCCTTCCTCCTTCCTGTTACTGGAATATTGCCCCAGATGGAAATTCCCACCCTCTGTCATTACTTCCCATACTCTCATACCTATTTAGCTCAACTCCATCCCTCCTCAACCCCACCAGACTCTTCCACTCTCTTCTGTGGAAACTCTGTCATGATATAAGCACACCCTCTTTGCCCTTTCTCCTCAATGCTGGCTTGTCCCTAAAGATGACAATTTCCCTATAACCCTATAACCCTTTCTAATGTGAACTGCAACCCATCACCTCTGAGATAAGCATACTGCAATCACAAACTCAGTTCTTCCGTCATTGCCCAGTATCCACTTAACCTGATATCAAAGCCATCCATATAGATCACCTTTCTCCATTGTTGTTGCTGCTGTATATCTTTGCTTTTTTATAAATTGTACTTGGTTGGACTCATGTATTTAATAGTTATGGTGCATTAATAGAGCATGAAACCCTGTATTAAGCACTGAAAATACAAAGGTATATAAAAACTATTCAAGTTCAGTGAATTAGCAACCCAGTGGGAAGACAAACAAGAGAATGGAGAACTGCGTACTAACAAGGAGGTAAGTACAGGTGCAGGGGAAGCTCAAAGCCTGTAGCACCTCCATGTCCAGTATGCTAACCCTTCTAAGCCTTGTCCCTGTGACCTGATCCCCTCCACTTTTCTACATTCCCTGCCCAGAAACAGACCACCATTTTAAAATCTGGTTATCCATAATTCAGAACTGCTCATCTCCAAGATCTTAAATTCCCCTCTTGGATGATAACCTTCAGTCCCTATTAAACTTGCTTTCTACTTCATTTTTGTTCAATTCTTAAAACTCCCTAGCCTCACTATTCACTGGTCCTTTTTAGACCTTTTTACAATCTCCATCTAGTACCATTAATTCTATCAACCCATGTTCCCAGTCTTATGTTACTTTAAGAATCCCTAACCTGGGTCTTCAAACCATCCATATTCACATTCTCTCCTCCCAAGATACTACTACTGGAAACATTAAAAAATAAAAATAATTTAAAACTGTTGTTCTTTTATTCGGTGAAACCCAATCACATTCCCTACAAAGCCAATTCCACATCTTTCCCTTTCTTCAAACCCTCCTACCACTATGCCTCAGCTGAGGCCATGGGCCATTCCTCCTCAAATATCTTTACATTTTCATCCAGTTTTTCATCTTTCCTTCCCAGCACAGAGCACGGTTTCCTGCTCTTCAATACTAACCACTACACTTGTGACCTTGACTTCACCCACATCAGCTTCTTTGAGCAGCCATCGCTATTATCTATTCACTTGATTCTCCTTTTTCTCCCTCTCCCATAAGCCTTCCTAGTTAGTCTCTAAGCAAGCTAACTCTCTCTTCCTATTTTAAAAGAGTATTCCCTTCCTTGACATACTACCCCATAGGCTATCACCCATTCTCTTCTTCTTCTTGCAGCCAAATTCTTGAAAGAAACCTGTACTCACCGATTTCCACTCCCTGGCCACTCACTCGTATCTCTTGCCTGTGAAATCTGGCTTCCAGCCATGTAGCTCTCTAATAATATTGCTTTAGCACAGATCACCAAAGAAGATGCAAGATACTAGGAAAATCATTTGAAACCAAAGTTAAAATAGAATAGAATTAGGCTTTTGCAGTAAAATTCTCACAAGAATTAAACACCACCCAATTCTCAAGATTATATATTGTTGATTTAAAAGGGGAAAAAATGTCCTTAATTGTTTTCCTGAAAAAGGAAGAAACTTCAGGATGTAAATTACAAATCATATGAGCTCTTTTTCCTCTTTCCTAAAATACTCTAATTTTTAGAGCATAGTGACAATATATGGTGTTTCAGATAACCATCTTGATTTATAATGTATAACTTTTCCATTTTGGATTAAATGAAACCTATCAAGTTATGGTTTATACAGTGTTCTTTATATAAAAGTAGTTCCTGAGAATTAGCAATGAACCAATTCAACTAATTCTTCAATTATTCTGAAGACATGAAAGGAAAGAAATAAAATTTGGGGAAAAACATATCTAGAATAAGATGTTTATAATCTCCTATCCTTGCAATCTAAGACCATAATACACACCCTTCTAACTATGGGAGAATAAAATTCAATATTAATATTATGTTTTTATGAGTTTCAGGAAGATTTTACCTGTTGCTGGTTCTGTCCACGACTTTACTGTGACTCACTTTCCCTGGGATTCTGCTGACAATTTGTTCTAATGCATTATTGCCTTGCAAAGTATATTATTATTTTTGCCTTGACATATCTGTATTAGTGTCATCAATTAACCATATGCTTGCCAGTTTCACAATATAAATCCTTTATAATTAGTATAATGACATTCACTTATAGCATAAGAATCAACTGAGCCTTCAGAAACTGAGGGTGTGGCTTCTCTGTCTGGTCTCCCTAGGTTTCAGACCACTAAGGACACATCTATTTCTGCCTTCTGCTTTGCACCTCATGCTATGCAGGTTATTTTTGAGAGTATCTACAGCATGTGAGTCTTTTTATCATTTTAAATAAATAAAAAAGTGTTAAGGTTTAATTCTTTTAAAAGGAAAGTATGATTTGGAGAGTGTTAAAACTTATTGGTTTTAGTGGGTGTATTCCTAAATTAAAGGGCCTCAATGCAATGACTATTCACCATCACGGAGTTAAGCAGAAAAGAGTTGAATGCTATTTGCAAGTTACTAGAAAATGCCAGAGCTAGGTAGCCAAGTTGAATAGAAGTTATCCTCTCTCCTGCAAAATCACAGAGCTGGCAAAGTACAGATGACCAGGGCCGTCTTTTAGTTTTAATGATCTAAAAACTCAGAGTTGAGAACTTGCCTTTCTCTTGTATTTCACCAAGAGTGTACTCAGTAAAGAACCTGAGTTCTGTGAGCTGTGGAACAATAATGCATCTTCCCGTAGCAATTTCCTGACAAGTGAAGTAGGAAGCCCAGATGAAAAACTCCTCCATACTGTAATTAAGGCTGGAATATATCTTGTCCTTGGTCCAACACTGCCTACTTATACAATGTTATTCACACACCAAAGAGAATTTTAGTTACCATGAAAACAAGCCATGGGGACACTATAGAAATTTCCCACAATTATTTGCTCCAAAGTAAATAAGTTTCCTTTGATTTTGACAAAACCATAAAACACAGAAGTGTATTGTGAGGCTCTGTTTAGCTGTGTGTTTACCAATACCCTGGAGGCCTTTCTCTTTGAAACGCAAGATTACATCATGCTGTTTCATCTGTCACCACTTGGCATGCCTGTGTGTTATACCTAACAATCAGACGTCAGCAGGGAAAAACAATGAACTAATTCCTGAATCAGGATTCTGTTTTATATTCCATTTGTGAAGGATTATCATGATTTAGCTTAAATAAAACTCTATGCTTGGATTGCAGGTTTCAAAGTGTGAATGTGTTGACCGAGCCTGGGTCCCTGATATAACACGTGAAACACAAAATATTCATACTCTCTTTGCCAAAGCACTACAGGCACTGCCTAATGTACCACATAGAAAAAAACAATAGAATATACAGAAGATTGTCAGTTCTAAATGTTATTACTGTTCTTTTCAACCATAATAATAACTTTGTTTTCATTGAACTTTCTTTTCCAATCAAAAAGGCCTTCTAATGTTTGTGCCCCCATAACTCTACTCTCTAAAAAAATCAGACAGTCAGTTCAAGGGGGCACTTTGTTTTCATTTTACATACAAAACTTTTTGTCCTCTTCATCTATTTCATCAGCTTATGGGTAAAGTAGAAAAGTAGGAGTGATAAGTGCTCACAAGTTACAGAAGTAAAGAAGTCCTACTACTGTACAGGTCCTTTTTGTGGCTATTCTTTTATTTATTCACTCATGCAGTCAATATTGAGCGTCTCTACCAGGCATTAACCTTCCAAGAAACAATCCAGAAGGGCCCTGTAGCTTTGCGACCTCTTTCATTCTGGTTTATGTACCTCCATTTCCATGGACATGCCTTAGCTTTACCACCACCTAAAACTGGGTTACTCTGAACTCATATACACAACCACATCTTCCTACCTATGCCTTTTTCCTGTTTTTTTTTCACTCTTCTAAAATTTATTTGATATTGCTGACACCTTTGGTTTTTCTTTACTTGGAGGTCTCCAAACATGCCTGGATTCAGATACTTGCTTCCCTAGAGTCTACAGTTAGTCGTTCTAATAGCACTCAGGTCAATATTCTTTACTCTGGCCTCCTTTGCCCTCTCACTGCCTTGACCACAGTGCCACCTCAGTTCAATCCAACTAAACCACAGAAAGCTTGGCGGAATGGCATAGCCCCAGACAAAGCCCTGGACTTTGGAGGCAGTCTATGGTTTGCATCTGCCTCTGCCAATTGCCAGTTTAGCCTCCATAAACCTCAGTTTCTCTATCCATATGTTGGAAATAATAATACCTACATCATAGGCTTTGTTATGAGGAATAAAGAATGGGCATCTTAACTGTATAGCATAGATCCCAGCACATAGTAGGTGCGACTAATAGCAACTAGCATTATTTTGTCTGTTTCTAGTGCAAGCCTGCTAAGTCCTTCTGGGGAAAAAATTGCATATTCATGTTGCTGGGCTCCATTATAAATTTATGAGCTCCAACCTCATCCAGGCCCACAGGATTTCTCATCTGCTCTCCAGAACAGCTGTTCTGAACCCTACCACTTTCCTCAAGGGTCCTACCAGCTCCCTGACTCCGTTTCTCTCAGCAGCAGGATGAACCTTCTTCACTGAGAAAACAGGTGCCTGTAAGCAAGCATGGCTTCAGGTCTGTCCGACCTCCAGTGAGCCTATCATCACGCCTCCTGTCCCACTACACTTCTCTCAGGGAAAGAGGTATCCTGCTCATGTGATCATTAACTAAATGATGCAGGCAGTACTTATTGAACACCAACCACCAGTATGTCAGGCCCTGTGCTGGATGTCAGCTTGCCCTCATACAGTGCCAGCTTCACGGAGGAGTCAAACCAGTAAACAAACAAGAACCAAACAATGGGATTCGTGCTACAACAGATGCAAAGACAGGTATTAGCCAACACCTGCAAGCAGCTAGAACGGCTTTCCATTGGAGGTTTCCTCTGAGCTGAAAACTAGAGAAGAAATAGTAGCAGTTAGGTCGGGGGAAGGGGTAGGGGCTTTCAGGCAAAGAAGGCAAAATGAATAAATCATGGAAAATGGAAGAGTCAGGTGCTGGGCCTAGATTTTACTACAAATGTAGGACACCTGGAGCAGCATGCATTTTGGATACAGCAGCTGGCTAGAAACTCAGTTTGTGGCACTAAGTGGGTAAGAATGGAGAAGCCAGGCAGACTCTCCTGCCTTGCTCCAAATCAAAGTGCCTAGTCTAGTGCTATAGAGGATGATCAGGAAAACTGCTAACTGGGACATGACACTCTGCTGGACATGGAATGGTTTTCTCTACCTGTGACTCAGATGAGACCAATACTTATGACCACAGTCCATAAGAAAGGTGGGCCAGGGGAAAGTGGCTACAGAGAGGTAGAAGCTACACTTACCTGCTCCTGGCACCAAAATGGAATTACAGTTAAATGATAGAGCAGTCAACCTGAATAACCAACTGAAGGGTAGCTGAGCTAAAATATTCAATATTATAACCAAGGACTACTGAAGAAGCCACATAGAGACTGGTAAGAAGGGCAGCAATGCGGAAGGGGCTGGCCCCCACGCCCACATGTGGCGGCTGAAAAGCTGGAGGAATATTTTGGCTGCAAAACTCCCTCCCCCCAGGAGCACGGGGTCTCAATCCCGCACAGGGATCACCAACCCAGAGCAACAGAGATGAGAAGAGGAGCCCACATAGCATTGGTGGTGATAATCGGTGGAAATTGAGTCTGCTTAGGAGAGAAGGGGGTCTGCTAGAGAAAACTCAGATGCGGCCCTGGCCGGTTGGCTCAGTGGTAGAGCGTCGGCCTGCCGTGCGGGGGACCAGGGTTCGATTCCCGGCCAGGGCACTTAGGAGAAGCGCCCATTTGCTTCTCCACCCCCCCCTCCTTCCTCTCTGTCTCTCTCTTCCCCTCCCGCAGCCAAGGCTCCATTGGAGCAAAGATGGCCTGGGCGCTGGGAATGGCTCCTTGGCCTCTGCCCCAGGCGCTAGAGTGGCTCTGGTCGTGGCAAAGCGATGCCACGGAGGGGCAGAGCATCGCCCCCTGGTGGGCAGAGCGTCGCCCCTGGTGGGCGTGCCAGGTGGATCCCGGTCGGGCACATGTGGGAGTCTGTCTGACTGTCTCTCCCCATTTCCAGCTTCAGAAAAATACAAAAAATTAAAAAAAAATTAAAAAAAGAGAAAACTCAGATGCCACCTTCCAAGGTCGAACATTCCTACCGTTGTAGTACCAGTCTGGGGAGTGCACTGCCGGGTTTTCCGACTATTGGCAACACTACTCATCTATAATTAGGTCATACAGAGGGACCTTCTGGCTGCATCCAGCAGGGAAATTTGGGGTGCTCTTTTTCTGCAGAATCCCTTGGCAGAGACTCAGACAGTAACTGAACTGTGTAGCTTTGGAAAGAGAACCATTCTTCCCCAACTTGAATGCACAGCTGGCACACCCCACACACACACCTGGTAAATCACTTGGCCCACCCTACCACTCTGTGGCCCCACCTGCTGAGTTCAGTCACAAAGGGGGATCAGAGTGCTACACAAAGCTGGAACTTTTGAAGTGCCCTTTCCTAGGGAGGCTTTTGTCCAAGAATCAGATGGGTGAATGCTGGGTTGTGTGGCTACATTATGGGTTGGCAGAGGGGAAAACACTCCTATCTTTCCTGCAGCTCAGTCTGTGCTATTGTGGGAAGGGGAAGAAGTCTTCACTCCCTCTACAAGGTTTGTCAGCACCACCTCCAATGAGAGACTGTTTGGCTCTGCCCTCCTAAGTGCTAGTGGCCCTCCCCTGCTGAATTCAGTTCTGTGAGGGGGGAAAGGGGCTGCTAAAAGCTGGGACATTCAGAATGTGTCTTCATGGGAGGCTATTGTCTGGGACTAGGACAAAGTGGTTGGCCTCTTCCTACAGACGGGCTCAGCAAGTACAAGTACCGCTTCCAACAAGAGACACTTTTGATCTGTCCCCTCAAACCCCTGCTGAGCTAGCTCCTGTAGAGGGGTTGGCTGTTTGCACCCAACCTAAACCTGCAGCATGCTCCTCCTGGGGGAGCTAGAGTTGGAAACTCTGGCAGAGACTGACTAGTTTGCTCTGGAGTAGGGGCCACTTTCCCTTCATTGAGTGCCTGTATACATGACCCGCAAGTAGAGGGCTCACTAGCCCCATTTTCCCAATCCTGGTTACCCTGCCCTGCTGAGCTCACAGCCTGTGGAAGGGTCTGTGGGTTGCAGCCAGCTTGGGCCACTCTAGAGTCTCTTTTTGGAAGGCTCTGGAGGAAGACCAGGCAACCTCAGGGGGGACGTAGAATAGCTGACAGGTGGAGGCGGACCTCCGGGAGCCTCAGACCTTCTACAGATATTCCCCCAGGTCTAAGCTGGAAGAAGACAACCCTTATACATAGATTGGCCCCTCCCATGCATACCCAGGCCCAGTAAAAACAAACAGTAAACAATATCTCCAGACAGGTAGCCCAAGGCTCGTTACACACAATATCTAACATTGACCTGTACCTGAACCCTGCCCAAGTGGGCCCAGGACCAATACCAGTAGTGGGCTTCAGACCACACCAGAGCTCAATCAAAATAGCCACAAATACAGCACATCCAAAGGAACATATAAGCAAGCACCAGACCCCTCTGGGAATAACTCTTTCTCAGGGGCAGCACCTACATAATTCATACATGGTGATTGAGGTTTATCCTTATAGTCAGCCAGCCTGAGGGTTAGCTCCACCCATGAATGGGCCAACAGCATTCAAGACTCAACTGTAACAGGAGGGTGCACGTAACTCACAAAAATCATTCCTGGAGAATGAAGTTCAGGTGGTCTGGAAGATTGCATCACTGAGCCCAACATGACATCTACTATGTAAAGCCATCATAATAAGCGTGGGTGTCATAGCAGATTTACGTAACACACAGAGACAAAATGGGGAGACAAAGAAATATGCCCCAAATGAAAGAACACAAGAAATACCCCAAAAAAGAATGAAATGAAATGGAAGCAACCAAAACACAAGATGCAGAGTTTAAAACAATGGTTATAAGGATGCTCAAGGATCTTAGAAGAAGGATAGATGATCTCAGTGAGAACTTAGCAAAGAGATAGTAAACATTAAAAAGGACACCGAAACTATTAAATAGAACCAATTGGAAACAAAAAATACAGTATCTGAAATGAAGAATATACTAGAAGACATCAGTAGCAGGTTCGATGAAGCAGAGGATCAAATCAGTGATTTAGAGGATGAGATAACAGTGAGCACCCAAGCAGAGCATCAAAAAGAAAAGAAAAATTTTAAAATGAGGAAGAGCTAATGGCTGAAAACTTCCCTAACTGGTTAAGGAAAAATTCACACAAGTGAGAGAGTCCCAATTAAAATGAACCCAAAGAGATTCACACCAAGACACATCATAATACAATCCCAAATGTTAAAACAAAGGGAGACTTTTAAAAGCAGCAAGAGAGAAACAGTTAGTTACCTACAAAGGAACTCTCATAAGACTGTCAGCTGATTTCTCAACAGAAACACTTCATGCAAAAGGTACTGGAATAAAATACACAAAGTGTTGAAAAGCAAAGACCTACAACCAAGTTACTCAATTGAAAGCAAAATAAAAAGATTCTTATAAAAAAAAACTAAAAGAGGTGCACTGCTCCAACGTGGAGAGGAGCCAGGACGCGCTGCTGCGCACAGGCCTCAGAGCCCCTCGGACTGCTTCCATGGTTCACCGCCGGCAGGCCACCAGACCCGCGGCGGAGGACACTGAGGACTCGCATGAAGAATGGACTCAGAGACAGTGAGTTTAAAGGAAGCCCCCTGCTGAGATCAGTTAACAAGACTATCACCTGTTAAGAAAACAAACAAATCAAGACTTCAAAGCTGCCCAAATCCGAAAGTGGATTACAAATAATAGCTGATACCAACCCAAGAAGACCTAGAAATAACACAACTGAAAACTGGAGGCAGACAACACCAAGCCTAGACTCAACCAACTCTACAAATAAAACACCATTATGAGAAGACAAAGGAGTGCAACCCAAATGAAACCACAAGAGACACCTTTGAGAGATGAGCTGAGTGATATGGAAATAATCAAACTTCCAGATGCGGAGTTCAAAATAATGATTGTAAGGATGCTTAGGGATCTTAGAACAACAATGGAGGGGCAGTTTGAAAACCTAAATAAATAGCAAGTATAAAAAAGGATATTGAAATATTAAAAAAGAATCAGTCAGAGATGACAAATACAATATCAGAAATGAAGACCACAATGGAAGGAATTAAAAACAGGATGGATACAGCTGAGGATCGAATCAGCGAGTTGGAGGACAACTGGAATGAAGGCATGAAAGCAGAGAAGAAAAGAGAAAAGAGACTCAAAAAGTCAGAGGAAACACTTAGAGAGCTCTGTGACAACATGAAGAGAAATAACATCCGCATCATAGGGGTACCTGAAGAAGAAGAAAAAGAACAAGGGATAGAGACTTTGTTCAATCATATCATAACTGAAAACATCCCTAAATTAATGCAACAGAAACTCTCACAAGTCCAAGAAGCACAGAGAACTCCATTAAAGAGAAACCCAAAGAAACCTACACCAAGACACATCATAATTAAAGTACCAAAACTAAGTGATAAAGAGAAAATATTAAAAGCTGCGAGAAAAAAAAGTTATCACCTACAAAGGAGCCCCCATAAGGATGACATCCGACTTCTCAACAGAAACACTTGAGGCCAGAATGGAATGGCAAGAAATATTCAAAGTAATGCAGAACAAGAACCTACAACCAAGACTACTTTATCCAGCAAGGCTATCGTTTAAAATCGAAGGAGAAATAAAAAGCTTCCCAGACAAAAAACAACTCAAGGAATTCATTACAACCAAACCAACACTGCAAGAAATGTTAAGGGGCCTGTTGTAAACAGATCAAAGTTGGAAAAGAATATAGCAAAAAAAGGAATACACCTTTAAAGAAGAAAATAGCAATAAACAACTACATATTAATAATAACCTTAAATGTAAATGGATTAAATGATCCAATCAAAAGACATAGGGTAGCTGCATGGATAAGAAAACAGGACCCATACATATGTTGTCTACAAGAGACACACCTTAGAACAAAAGACACACATAGACTGAAGGTAAAAGGATGGAAAAAAACATTTCATGCAAACGGAAATGGGGTAGCAATACTTATATCAGACAAATTGGACTTTAAAACAAAAGATATAGTAAGAGATAAAGAAGGCCATTACATAATGATAAAGGGAGTAATCCAACAGGAAGATATAACTATTATAAATATCTATGCACCTAATATACGAGCACCCAAATATATAAAACAGACTTTGATGGATTTAAAGGGCGAGATCAACAGCAATACTATAATAGTAGGGGATTTCAACACCCCACTAACATCACTAGATAGATCCTCAAGAAAGAAAATTAACAAAGAAACAGCAGACTTATTGGAAACACTAGATCAACTCGATTTAATAGATATCTTCAGATCTTTTCACCCTAAAGCAGCAGAATATACATTCTTTTCAAGTGCTCATGGTACATTCTCTAGGATAGACCACATGTTAGGGCACAAAAGTGCTCTCAACAAATTTAAGAAGACTGAAATCATATCAAGCACTTTCTCCGATCACAACGGCATGAAACTAGAAATGAATCACAGCAGAAAAGCTAAAAAATTCTCAAACACATGGAAACTAAATAGCAGGGTGTTAAATAATGAATGGATTAAGAATGAGATCAAAGAAGAAATAAAAAAATTCCTAGAAACGAATGACAATGAGCATACAACAACTCAAAATTTATGGGACACAGCAAAAGCAGTGCTGAGAGGGAAGTTCATAGCACTACAGGCACACTTTCAGAAGCTAGAAAAAGCTCAAATAAACAACTTAACCCTGCATCTAAAAGAATTAGAAAAAGAACAGCAAGTAAAGCCCAAATGTAGTAGAAGGAAGGAAATAATAAAGATCAGAGCAGAAATAAATGACATAGAGGCTAAAGAAACAATACAGAGGATCAATGAAACTAGAAGCTGGTTCTTTGAAAAGGTAAACAAGATTGATGAACCTTTAAGTAGACTCACCAAGAAAAAGACAGAGAGGACTCAAATAAATAAAATTAGAAATGAGAGAGGAGAAATAACAACTGACACAACAGAAATACAAAATATTGTAAAAAAATACTATGAAGAACTGTATGCCAAAAAACTAGACAACCTAGATGAAATGGACAAATTCCTTGAAACATACAATCTTCTAAAAATCAATCTGGAAGAATCAGAAAACCTAAACAGACCGATTACACCAAATGAGATCGAAACAGTTATCAAAAAACTCCCAAAAAAGAAAAGTCCGGGGCCCGATGGCTTCACAACGGAATTCTACCAAATATTCAAAGAAGAATTAACTCCTATCCTTCTCAAACTATTTCAAAAAATTCAAGAGGAAGGAAGACTTCCAAGCTCCTTTTATGAGGCGAGCATAATTCTGATTCCAAAACCAGGCAAAGACAACAGATAGAAAGAAAATTATAGGCCAATATCTCTGATGAATATAGATGCTAAAATCCTCAACAAAATATTAGCAAACCGGATCCAACAATATATGGAAAAAATCATACACCATGATCAAGTGGGATTTATTCTGGGGAGGCAAGGCTGGTACAATATTCGTAAATCAATCAATGTGATTCATCACATAAACAAAAAGAAGGAGAAAAACCATATGATAATTTCAATAGATGCAGAAAAAGCATTTGATAAAATCCAGCACCCATTCATGATCAAAACTCTCAGCAAAGTGGGAATACAGGGAACATACCTCAACATGATAAAAGCCATCTATGAGAAACCCACAGCCAACATCATACTCAATGGGAAAAAATTAAAAGCAATACCCTTAAGATCAGGAATAAGGCAGGGGTGCCCCCTTTCACCACTCTTATTTAACATAGTCCTGGAAGTCCTAGCCACAGCAATCAGACAAGAAGAAGAAATAAAAGGCATTCAAGTTGGAAAAGAAGAAGTAAAACTATCATTATTTGCAGATGATATGATATTGTATATAGAAAACCCTAAAGTCTCAGTCAAAAAAATACTGGACCTGATAAATAAATTCAGCAAAGTGGCAAGATATAAAATCAATACTCAGAAATCAGAAGCATTTTTATACACCAACAATGAACAGTCAGAAAGAGAAATTAAGGAAACAATCCCCTTCACAATTACAACCAAAAAAATAAAGTACCTAGGAATAAACTTAACCAAGGAGACTAAAGACTTGTACTTGGAAAATTACAAAGCATTGATAAAAGAAATCAAGGAATATACAAACAAGTGGAAGCATATACTGTACTCATGGTTAGGAAGAATAAACATCATCAAAATGTCTATATTACCCAAAGCAATCTATAAATTCAATGCAATACCAATTAAAATACCAATGACATACTTCAAAGATATAGAACACATATTCCAAAAATTTATATGGAACCAAAAGAGGACACGAATAGCCTCAGCAATCTTAAAAAAGAAGAATAAAGTGGGAGGTATCACACTTCCTGATATCAAGTTATACTACAAGGCCGTTGTACTCAAAACAGCCTGGTACTGGCATAAGAACAGGCATATAGATCAATGGAACAGAACAGAGAACCCAGAAATAAACCCACAGTTCTATGGACAACTGATATTTGACAAAGGAGGTAAGAAAATACAATGGAGTAAAGACAGCCTCTTTAACAAATGGTGTTGGGAAAATTGGACAGCTACCTGCAAAAAAATGAAACTAGATCACCAGCTTACACCACTCACAAAAATAAACTCAAAATGGATAAAAGACTTAAATGTAGGCTGTGAAACCATAAGCATCTTAGAAGAAAACATAGGCAGTAAGCTCTCCGACATCTCTTGGAGCAATATATTTGCTGATTTATCTCCACGGGGAAGTGAAATAAAAGACAGGATAAACAAATGGGACTATATCAAATTAAAAAGCTTTTGCACAGCTAAAGACAACAAGAACAGAATAAAAAGACAAACTACACAATGGGAGAACATATTTGACAATACGTCTGATAAGGGGTTAATAACCAAAATTTATAAAGAACTTGTAAAACTCAACACCAGGAAGACAAACAACCCAATCCAAAAATGGGCAAAAGAGATGAATAGACACTTCTCCAAAGAGGACATACAGATGACCAATAGGCATATGAAAAAATGCTCAACATCACTAATCATTAGAGAAATGCAAATTAAAACCACAATGAGATATCACCTCACACCAGTCAGAATGGCGCTTATCAACAAAACAACACAGAATAAGTGCTGGCGAGGATGTGGAGAAAAGGGAACCCTCCTGCACTGCTGGTGGGAATGCAGACTGGTGCAGCCACTGTGGAAAACAGTATGGAGATTCCTCAAAAATCTGAAAATCGAACTGCCTTTTGACCCAGCTATCCTACTTTTAGGAATATACCCCAAGGACACCATAGAACGGCTCGAAAAGGAGAAATGCACCCGCATGTTTGTGGCAGCATTGTTCACAATAGCGAAGATCTGGAAACAGCCCAAGTCCGTCAGAGGACGAGTGGATTAAAAAGCTTTGGTACATATATACTATGGAATACTACTCAGCCATAAGAAATGATGACATCGGATCATTTACAATAACATGGATGGACCTTGACAACATTATACGGAGTGAAATAAGTAAATCAGAAAAAAAAAAAAAACTAAGATGAATCCATACATAGAAGGGACATAAAAATGAGACTCAGAGACATGAACAAGAATGTGATGGCAACAGGGGCGGGAGGTTGGGGAAGGGGAGAGGGGGTGAAGAAGGAGAGAAGGGTTAGGGGAGGGGAGGGGAACAAAGAAAACCAGATAGAAGGTGACAGAAGACAATTTAACTTTGGGGGAGGGGTATACAGCACAATCAAATGTCAAAATAATCTAGAGATATTTTCTCTCAACATATGTACCCTGATTTATCAATGTCACTGCATTAAATTTAATAAAAAAAAATAGTGATAAAAAAAAAAACTAAAAGAGTTCATGATCACCAAATCAATATTGCAAGAATCATTAAAGGACCTACTTTAGGAAGAAGGAGAAGGGAGAAGAAGAATATATATAGAGAGGAACATTGGTATAAAAAATAAAATGGCAATAAATAAGGATCTATCAATAATAACCTTAAATATAATTATATTAAATGCTCCAATCAAAAGATATAGGGTAACTAATGGTTAAGAAAATATGTCCCATCTATATGCTGTGTACAAGAGGCCCACCTCAGAACAAAAGATACACACAGATTGAAGGTGAAGAAAAAGAAAAAATATTCCATGCAAATGGAAACAAATGAACAAAAAGACCTAGAGTAGCAATACTTATATCTGACAAAATAGACTCCAAAACAATTGCCATAAGAAGAGACAAAGAAAGTCACTGCATAGTACCAAAGGGATCTATGCAACAAGAGAATATAAACCTTGTAAACCTATATGCACCCAACATAAAAACACCTAAATATATAAAGTAAATTTTAATGGACATAAAGGAAGAGATAGACAGCAATTCACTCATAGTAAGAAATTTTAACACCTTACTGACAGCAATAGATACATCTTCCAGACAAAAAATCAGCAAGGCATCAAGGGATCTTAAACAACACACTGGATGGGATAAATTTAATTGATATTTATAGAACATTTCATCCCCAAAGCAGCAGAGTATACATTCCTCTCAAGTGCACTGGAACATTCTCAAAGATAGACCACATGTTAGGACACAAAATAAGTCTTATTTAAATTCAAGAAGATTGAAATTATATCAAGTATCTTCTCTGACCTCAGTGGTATGAAACTAAAAATCAACTACAATAAAAAAAACTGAAAAATGTTCAAATTCATGGAAGCTAAATAATATGTTATTAAACAATAAATGGATTGACAATGAGATCAAGGAAGAAATCAAAAGTTACCTAAAAACAAATGAAAATGAATACACAAGAACCCCAAATCTATGGGACATAGCAAAAGCAGTCCTGAGAGGGAAGTTCATAGCATACCATAAGAAGCAAGAAAAATCTCAAATAAACAATCTATCCCTGCACCTAAAAGAACTCAAAAAAGAATAGCAAAGCCCTGAGGAAGTAGAAGGAAGGAAATAATAATGATCAGAGTGTAAATAAATGATATAGAGGCTAAAAAATCAATACAAAAGATCAATGAAACCAAGAGCTGGTTCTTTGAAAAGGTAAACAAGATTGACAAACCTTTAATCAGACTCATCAAGAAAAAAGAGACAGGACCCAAATAAATAAAATCAGAAATGAAAGAGGAGAAATAAGAACTGCCATCACAGAAATATAAAAGATTGTAAGAAAATACTATGAAGAACTATATGCCAAGAAATTGGACAACCTGGAAAAAATGGATAAATTCCTAGAAACATACTATTTTCCAAAACTGAATCTGGAAGGGTCAGAAAAAGTAAGGAGGCCAATTACATCAATGAAATTAAAATAGTTATCAAAAAACTCCCAGCAAACAAAAGTCCTTGACTGGATGGCTTCACAGACAAATTTTACCAAACATTTAAAGAACTAACACCTATTCTTCTCAAGCTATTGCAAAAAATTCAAGAAGAGGGAAGACTTCCCAGCTGGTTTTACAAGGCAAGCATTACCTTAATTCCAAAACCAGGTGAAGACACTACAAAGAAAGAAAACTATAAGACAGTAGCCCTGATGAACATAGATGTTAAGATTCTCAACAAAACATTAGCAAACTTGATGCAGAAATACATTGAAAAGATCATACACCATGATCAAGTGAGAATTATTCCAGGAAGGCAAGGTTGATACAATATTAATAATAAATAATTATTAATAATATTAATAATAATCAATAATTATTAATAATCCTAGCCACAGCAATCAGAAAAGAAGGAAAAATAAAAGGGATTCAAATTGGAGAAAAGGAAGTAAAACTGTCATTATTTGCAGATGACATGATATTGCACACAGAAAACCCTAAGACACACACAACCATTAAGATCAGATCTTCAGCAGAATTTTAATTCTTCTCCCACTCTTAGGCTTCACTGAAGTTAACTGAAATGTTAGCTATCAAGGGTTTTATTATTATAATTTACTTCTTCTGATATAAAAATCCTTAAAATTTGCATTAAATGTTACAACTACATCACCGGTTAGTTACTATAAATTTTGTATTCACCATTCCATCTTTTCTACCTCAGCTTCCCTTCATGACTTCCTTATTTTGATTTATTTTTCATTTGGCTGGAGTACTTTCCTAAGTAACTGTTTTTATAAAATGTATGAGTAACATAGTTTCCGTGTTTTTTCACACCTTCACAATTAAATGATAGTTGGAATTCTAGGGCCATAGTCCCTTTTTCTTTTTAGAATCCATTATCTCTTAGCATATACTATTTGCCTATGAAAAGTCAGATTCCAATCTGATTATCTTTCTTTCTTTTTTTTTTTTGCCTAAAATCTTGGATTGAGAATTTTTAAAGAATATGAAGAAAAAAGTTACTCAAAAAGAAAACATTAATGTCTGTCCTGAAGATTTAATGATTTCATAAAAGTGATTTAAGAATAATTTATATTCTACTAAAAGAATAATGCTTAGTTTTTAACAAAGGCATAGTAATTAGATTTTTAAATGAGTAGCAAAAGAGCAAGTGTGATTAATCTCTATGATCAAAAAAAAATAGGTTATGCGGAATGATTATTTTTGGAAAGGTTTATAAAGTTAAGTACCACAAAAATAAATTTCTCAAGAGTCTAAGGGGTCCCTGGAATTGGGAGGGAATTCCAGATTCTAATATTCAGCAATGGAAGAGGATATATTAGGCACAGCTTCTTGTTATTAAAAATTATGCCATGAATCTGTGATTCAGAAGAAAAATGTCTCTAACCAGGTGCATTTTTATACATTAGCTTTTAGGGCAAATTGCCCAGAACTCCAATACTAATTTACCTCCAGGATTTCAACTCATAGTTACTGTTGGAACTTTTGGCAAGCAGATTTCCCTCAGGGTAATAGTCAAATTAAGAAGTCTTCTTAAAGAAAAGGTGTTAGTCTTAGGCAACAATTCAAAGCTTGGTGTTCAGAGAGGGGAGGTACTCACGCAGTGCCCTGGTGGTAAAGGAAGTGAAAGATTGCCTGTTTCCCTCAGCTAAGCCCTGCTTAATGGATCAGTGGTAGAGTTTGATGTGCAATGGTGACAATCTTTACTTTGCACTCAAAATTACAGTGGACCATAGTTTAACTTCTAACTACTAAATTTAAAGTAGATTTGGGAGGCAAGCATTTCCAGGATCACTCTTGAACTTCCTGCAAGTATGAAAAAGCAATGTGAGTTTGGCAGTCTAGTTAGGTGCTTCTCACAGCTCTACCACTCTCCTATGGCAAAACCCAAATTGCTGAGTTTGTCTCCATTGACCTAAGAGTCCCTTTAAGGAAAATAGTAACAATAACTTTATTGATCATCTGCTATGTGATATGTACTCTTCTAAGGGCTTTACCATTCATTTATTCCTCATTAACAACTCTATAAGCTTGTATACCTATTCTATTAGATGAGAAAACAAAGACCCAGTGAGATGAAGTGATTTGCTAAAGATTATACAGCTAGTAAGTGGCAAATTCAGGATTTGAACCTTCATAGACTGGCCTCTGACCATGAATAACTAACCACTGTCATTTACAAGGTTTCATGAGGTCACACTTGATCTTCAGAGAATTTTTTTTAATCACTTGGATCAATCTTATTAGGGCTGAGTGCAAGTTTAACTGAGAAAACTGACTTGCTATCTGACTAACTCTACAGAGTTAAGCAATAAATATCCTTTACAGATTCCAAAGAGATCTATAAAAAGAATGTCAAAGAAATGTAAACATCAAGATGGGATTAGGTGGAAAGTAGAGGTAGAACAATATTAGGGAAAAGCTACAACGGAATGTGCAGGTCAATACTTATCCCCAGAACACACAGTCTGTGGCAGCAAGGTTACCTGGTAAGCCAAAGGTCCTAGACCTGCTCACTGTCCTGATCAGAAAAGATTTAAGAGTTGGGTATGATTCATCTGAAGAAATCCAAAACACAAATTCAAAAATATATATGTATCCCTATGTTCACTGCAGCATGATTTACAATAGCCAAGATATGGAAGTGTTCCTCAATAAATAATTGGATAAATATGTGTTACATATACACAATAAAATATTACTTAGCCATCTAAAAGAATGAAATCTTATCTTTTATGACATCATGGATGGACCTAGAAGGTATTATGTTAAATGAAACAAGTCAGACAGAGAAAGATAAATACCATATAATTTCACTTATCTGTGAAATCTAAAGAACAAAATAACAAACAAACAAAACAGAAACAGACTCACAGACACAGAGAACAAACTGATGGTTGCCAGACAGAAGAGGGGTTGGGGGCTGGTGGCAATGGTGAAGGTATTAAGATGTACAAATTGGTAGGGCCTGGCCAGTTGGCCCAGTGGTAGAGCATCGGCCTGGTGTGCAGGAGTCCCGGGCTCAATTCCCAGCCAGGGCACACAGGAGAAGCGCCCATCTGCTTCTCCACCCCTCCCCCTCTCCTTCCTCTCTGTCTCTCTCTTCCCCTCCTGCAGCCAAGGCTCCATTGGAGCAAAGTTGGCCTGGGCACTGAGGATGGATCTGTGGCCTCTGCCTCAGGTGCTAGAATGTCTCTGGTTGCAACAAAGCAATGCCCCAGATAGGCAGAGCATCGCCCCCCGGTGGACGTGCTGGGTGGATCCCGGTTGGGCGCCTGCGGGAGTCTGTCTCTCTGCCTCCCCCTTTCCAACTTCAGAAAAATAAAAAAAGAAGTACAAATTGATAGTTACACAATAGTCACAGGGATGTAAAGTACAGCATAGGAAATATAATCAATAATATGTAATAACTCTAATGCCATGTGTGTACTAGATTTATTGGGGGTGGGGGGTCACTTGGTAAATTATATACATTTCTAACCTTATGCTGTACACCTGAAACTAAAATAATATTGAATGTCAGCTGTAACTTTAAAAAAAGAATTGGGTATGGCTGAGCCAAATGGGAGGCATTATGGAGTAAGGGTTGAGAAGACAGAGGCTAGAAACTATGTAGAATAAAAATAAAAAGAACAATTTTCAGGTCTATGTCCAAGTTCAACTTGGGAAGACACGTACTTACACTTTCACAGTTTGAATTAAATCTCTACTATAAGATATCTTACCTATCTTAATGTTCATTTCTTTTTTTGTTTGTTTTTTTGGGTTTTTTATTTTGTTTTGTTTTGTTTTTACAGAGACAGAGAGAAAGTCAGAGAGAAGGATACATAGGGACAGACAGACAGAAACGAAGAGAGATGAAAAGCATTAATCATCAGTTTTTTGTTGCAACACCTTAGTTGTTCATTGATTGCATACTCATATGTGACTTGACCATGGGGCTACAGCAGACTGAGCAACCCCTTGCTCAAGCCAGTGACCTTGGGTCCAAGCTGGTGAGCTTTACTCAAACCAGATGAGCCTGCGCTTAAGCTGGTGACCTCGGAGTCTCGAACCTGGGTCCTCTGCATCCCAGTCCGATGCTCTATCCACTGCACCACCGTGCAGTTAGGCTGTTCATTTCTTTTTGTTTATTTTTGTAGGCGAGAGGAGGGGAGATAGTGAGGCAGACTCCCATATGCGCCCTGACCAGGATCCACCCAGGAACCCCATCTGGGGCTGATGCTCGAATACCAAGCTATTTTTAGCACCTGAGGCTGACACTGTGGGACCAACCTAGCTATCCTCAGCACCCAGGGTCACACTCAAACCAACCGGGGGAAAGAGGGCAAGTAGGGGGAGAGGGAGAGGAAGAGAAGTAGATGGTCACTTCTCCTGTGTGCCCTGACTGGGAATCAAACCTGGGATGCCCATACATCAGGTCGACAGTCTACCCACTGAGCCACCAGCCAGTGCAGTGCCCATTTCTTGTACTGTATACACAGAATAAAAGGAAAATTCAATGCAAGTTTGTTGATTGATGTCAAGTGTAAGATAGAAGGAAGTATTGCCCTTCCCATTCACCCTGTCTCCCAGTGATACCCTTGGAGAATCACCTCCTCCATTTTGCCAGTAAGTGCCTGCCTAGGATAGGGCACCTACTCCTGCAAGGCTGCAGCTGAGCTACAGCTGGGAGCTGGCTGGATAAGTCCCAGCTGGCCCAGATGAGTTTGACCCATAAGATACAAGATGTGGCAAACCAAGGAATCAACAGTCCTGCATAAGACAGCTCATGGGGCTTTTGTTAAAGACCCACAAAGAGTGTCTCAAATTAACTAAAATTCCTCTTCAGTGAAATAGGACTGACTAAGAACCTAAAAATAAGAACCTTAGGTATGGGCTTTCCTGGCTGGCTTTTAACGTTATATGGCTGTGAAAGACCTGAGTTTTTTCTTTATTTGAATCTTCTCATATTCAAGGTTTTTAAGTCAAGGATGTCTCTGGCTATCAGGAGAAAATATTGGCAGCTGGAAGGAGCAACTGGCTACCTTTTATTTCCATCAACCTCAGAGGCACTGCTTTTTGCCATACTGCCCACCTCATATGAAAGGATTCTTTCTTCTGGTTTTGATCTAGTTTTCTGGCAAGACATGTGCTTTTTCTTAGCACTTCCCATCCCTGGCCAAGGCACAGACTGTTTGGACACGGGATCTCATTTCTGTAACCCTTTAACCTACAGGAGACCTGTGCACCAGGGTTGATAATGAATCTGTTGGGGCCCAATCCAGAACCAATAAGGAATCAAGGGGTCACTTCCTCATGGGACACATGTCTAGGAAAAGAAATAAGCTCCCTGAGATGAGGACCCGTGTTGATCTTGTACTGCCCATGTTCCCAGCACTGATCATAAAGCCTAGCACATAATGGGCATTCAATAAATGTGGTGGGTGTTCAATAACATCTCATATGGGAATTTCTGAGTAAACTTAATTTTGCACAGAATCTAGTGGTGCTAAACGGTGATACTTGGGATAACCTGAATAAAGGTTATCCCATCAGTATTCTGAGTGGCTAATACTATAGATCAGGGGTAGTCAACCTTTTTATACCCACCGCCCACTTTTGTATCTCTGTTAGTAGTAAAATTTTCTAACCACCCACTGGTTCCACAGTAATGGTGATTTATAAAGTAGGAAAGTAACTTTACTTTATATAATTTATAAAGCAGAGTTACAGCAAGTTAAAGCATATAATAATAATTACTTACCAAGTACTTATGTCATATTTTCGCTGTTTGGCAGAATAAATCTTTATAAAACAACTTACTATAGTTAAATCTGTATTTTTATTTATACTTTGGTTGCTCCACTACCGCCCACCATGAAAGCTGGAACACCCACTAGTGGGTGGTAGGGACCAGGTTGACTACCACTGCTATAGATTATAACATCTTTTCCTATGTACTTCATAGAACACTAGACTCAAAAGGTACTCAGCAAAAAAATTGATTTTGTGTGTCAAAGAAGCAACTTGGGGTCCCAATTTACATTAATCTATTAAAGAGATCTTTCCGCTTTTCTGTAAAGAATCATGTTTAATTTTAACCCAGAATTTCTTAATTTTTTTTCTACTATGGACTCGTCACCTTGCATCTATTACTTGCTATCCCATGGAACCAATCTCTTTGGAACTCACCTTAAAATTATATTTAAAAACACTGAGTTATATCATGTTTAGCCCTCTATTGTTACCAATCACCCTTCAAATGAATATTCTAGACTTTTCTCTGAAATCATTTATTACATGAGACTGAGGAAATGCCATGTCCAAATCATTCTGCATGAAAATAGGAATAAAAGCGCCCAGTTTTCTCTCTCTGAAGAGAGATTAACATTCTGAGTAGTTGGCTAAGGGCAGCTCTGTATCATGAATCTTGTGTGTTGCCTGGTATGGAGCTTAGGGTGGCAGAGGCACCTTGTGAGAGCAGAAGTTGGACCTCTGGTCATGGATGTTGGCTTCTTGGGACTGCCTGTGATGTGTCAACTTGGCTAGACTAATATACCTAGTTATAAAATTAAACACTAACCTGTGTGTCATTGTGAGGGTATTCTGTACATGTGGCAAATATCTATAATCCATTGACTTTAAGTAAAGGAGAATATCCTCAATAATCAGGGCAAGCCTCTTCCAATCAGCTGAAAGTTCTTAGAGAGAAAAACTGAGGTTTTCCCTGAGGAAGAAGATATCCCACCTGAGCATCTCCAGTGTCTTCTTGGTGCTGGTTCTCAGGTAGGACCCTGATTGAGCTAATGCACGTTTCAAGCAGAGTAAGGAAAGATGAACATAGCTTCTTCCCCTCAGCCTGCATGAAGGGTCTGCCTCAAAGCTATGGGAAGTATTAGAATTTGCCATGACAAGAAGGCTGGAAAGGAGAGACAAGAAAGCCCCTTGTCCTCTATGCTGGGGAGCACACCCCCCTGATCAGTTTGTCTCTTCCCAGTTGCTACCCAGCTGTGGGGCCAGGAGGAATGCTCAACACTGTTGTCTTTCCATGCCTAGGCACAAGCAGGTGCATTATTTGTGCAAAAGAATGCTTGCCTTCAATTTAATTGATTTTTCAGTTTAACAGTATCTCAGGGCACTTATTTTGCATTTCAGATGAAAAACATAGATTGGTATATATTATGGAAATAGAGTGTAGTTCTCATTTTGATAAGGAATGTGAAAGCCCAGCCTATTCACCAGCATTGACGTGAGGGAGAGATGAGATACGTCTGTGCACCCACATGGATATTCTTTTAATGGTGTATAAGGAGGACTTAAATTTTCACAATATATGCTTAAAACATCAAAATGTGAATATCCAGCAATTCCAAATCTAAAAATTTATCCTGAGGATATGGGTAAAGTTATAACATAAAACATTTCATCTTAATTGTAAAAAGTTAGAAACCACTTAAATACCCAACACAAGAGGTTAGCAAACTATGGCATATCACTATACAATAGAATAAAATTAAAATAGCTACCATTCATTGAATAGTGTGCCACACACTATTCTATAAGGGTTTCACATATATTAACTCAGTCCTCACACCAAATCTACAAGGCACGTTCTACCACCTTCTTTTACAGAGCAAACTTAAGGTATATCATGAGTGACGAGGTAAATCGCACAAGGTCCCACAGCTAGCGAATGGAGCCAGGATTCCATGTTGCTCTGTGTCTGTGCTATCCCTCGCTCTTCAGGAGGAGGATGTCTTTCCAAACATCCATATGATCATATGTATGTATACAAAGCACAGAAACCGCAAAAATGGAAAGTTCTACACTGTAAAATCAGCAGGTTTCCTTTTTTTATTGCTCATATGTATGTACTAAGTTTTCTACAATAAATATCTAATATTTTATAGTTTAAAAACAAAAACAAAAAATTCATGTTGTTATTTTAATTGGAAACCAAGTTTCTAACTTTCCTGGTCAGAGGTGAGAGTCTGCCGGACGTAGACTGATGTTCAGGGTAGCTACTCAAGCCACCCCATTCCAGAACACGGACCAGGCAGCACAGGGAGGGCTCGCACACAACACCAGTCCCAGGCTCCCTAGTCACACATCATCAGTGAGCCAGTAAGCCAGTGAACTCTGCTAGGGATCCAGCTAATCAGAAACTATCTCCTGGAGCACGCTTCAGCTGGTTTCCAAACCTCAGTGTTCTCAACCCAGCCAAGTGTTTTGGTTACCAACAGTGACCATGAGTTTCAAGTCCATAATCTTTTGAAAAGTCGGGAAATGAAAAAAGCATTACATGAGATGAGTTAGACTTCAGAGAACTCTGTGGGTATGCTCTGGATCTCCTGTGGACTGTATATATAGTGAATGATATGAGAAAGAACCAGAAATGTAAAGTTTAGTACTAAATGGACTCCTAGAGATATAATCCAAATATCTCCATTTGACAAAAATCCCAAGGCTTAGAAAGATGGAATAACTTGGGCTGTTACCTGAAAGCCAGAGGCCAGAACAGAATTAAAAACCAAGTTTTTAAGTGCCAGTACACTTCTTCATTCAGCCGTGCTGAATGGGGTGTGGACTCAGGTGAAAAGAGGGAAGGAAATATTGGTACTGAAACAATACATAGTTTATAAAAACCATTTTCTATTCACTCTTATTAATTATCAATATATATAAAAGAGAAGTACATAGAGTAAATCATAAAGGTCTTCCTCCACACACCATAACTCCCCACCAAGAGGTGATTACTACAGTCAATAATTTGGGGTGTGACTTACCAAATCCCTTCCCAGAATGTTATACAGGTCATCATTCTGGTTCTTGAGAGCCAACTTATATTTTCAGGAAATTGTGAACAGGTTGTTAAACACAGTCATTATTAAAACTTATAAATAAGTACTCAAAACTCATCACTTCCTTTTTTATACAACATTTTACTATTGTCCACATTCTTGGAGTTATGTACGTTTATGGTATCTAAATGGTGGGAAAAACAAATGGTGTTTTATTGAGCATCTCTGCCCCGCTTCATACTCAGTGACACCGTGCTGGCAGAATCCACCATAGGGGGAGTGTTCACACCAAGGGCACTGACCGACACTCTGCATCCGGGCCTCCTCTTCCCCTCTTCTCCCCCAGACAGCCAATTTTTAAGCATTTAGTAGTATACCATAATAGACAATTTTTTCAGGTATTTTTTTATATAAATATAGAGACTTGAAAAGTTTTTAAAAGTCTCCTGAATGCATTTCTTTTTCTTGGTGGAAATACAAAAGAAGCACTCACTGAAGCATGCAAACTATCTTTGCCATCAAGCAGTTTTTAAACTATTATTCATCTTTTCTCCCTCAATAACCTACTCCCTTGATAAATCTAGCCTTCTATTTTAACTAAATCCCAGTTCCTTTTAACTTTCCTCTTCAAATGTAACTACCTCCCCACCTCAGTTCACCCCCACATCTTTCAAGCCTTCTGAAAAAGAGGAGAAGCAGTTTTAATGGTAAAGGTGAACTTTTTCAAAGGTAATTACTTAATAGGCAACCAAACAAGAATGGCTGGGTCTGCCTTGCCTGGTAAGCACTAGATCCTGTTAGCTGCCACTTCAACACTTCTAGGCTGTTGAGTGTCAGAGGGAGAGCAATATACTAAGTCCCTTTTGTTTACACACCAAAAGATTAGGTTTCCTTAAATTCCAAAGGAATTTCAGAAGATTAACTTTTCAGATAGGAAACTTCATAAGCTGAGCAGGCTGAGAAAAGAAAAAAGAAAAAAATCATGTCACCCTCAAGCAGTTCCATCAAGGGATGAAATTTTAAATCACATCATGTCTCACACCCATTTCTTAGTGCAAAATAAATCACTTGAACAGAGTGCAAGCCAATTTTTACTTAAAAAATGTTGTGTCCTAAGGCTGTCTTCTTGAACTTCAAAAGCACACTTTGTAATTACTCTACCTATCAAAGGAAACTCAACATTTCACCCCCAATCTTCTTCAGCTCGTGTTATCACTTTTAATTGTTAATAAACCACATTAATTTTAAACTGGTTATTCTATTTGGAAATTCTACACTGAACTATATATAAATGAATTTATTTATGTCCAAGCTTAAGTTAAGTGGGTCTTTTTCTTTACCCTTCACTGGTTTTCCTTTGAGTAATCTCTGTCATTTTGGAGAAATAGCAATTCATGTCCCTCATTTCTTAAAAGAATGTCTTGGAAATGAGCAGGGGAACAAGAAGTCAGGGAGGTGGGCAGGGCTTCTGCCTAGCATTAATATCACTTGATTGCAGGTTGTGAGCTTGACTGGAACTTGTTTTATCTGTTTGTTTTAAGGAAAGTCAAGGGCTAAAAAATAATTTGCTAAACTCAGACCATACTATTCACCAGTAAATTTATTAGTTTGTTTAAACCCTTCATTTTCTTAACAAGTTTTTCTATAACCTGGAATTAACTAGCTAACTGCTTTTTTTTTTTTTTTTTTTTTTTTTGAGAGAGAGAGAGAGAGTCAGAGAGAGAAAGACAGATAGGGACAGACAGACAGGAAGGGAGAGAGATGAGAAACATCAATTCTTCATTGCTGCACCTTAGTTGTTCACTGATTGCTTTCTTATATGTGCCTTGATTGGGGGCTACAGCAGAGAGAGTGACTCCTTGCTCAAGCCAGCAACCTTGACCTTGGGCTTCAAGCCAGTGACCTTTGGGCTCAAGCCAGTGACCATGGGATCATGTCTATGATCCCATGCTCAAGCCTGTGACCCCGCACTCAAGCTGGCGATCTCGGGGTTTCAAACCTGGTCCTCCACATCCCAGTCCTACACTCTATCCACTGCACCACCACAGGTCAGGTACTAAGTGCTTCTTATTATCAATCTCCCTGCCACTGTAGGCACTGATCATGTCTACTTGAGAAAAGCATTTGTTCACAAACCGTATTTTTTCACTCTGGCCAATTTTCACTCAGGAGTACAAACAAAATATTCCTGAGATGTTAACGTGCCTTGTCTGTTTCCACTTTGACACCAAGCTCATATTTCTGTTCCTGCCTGACTAAAAAGTTCTCAGAGCATCTCTCTCTCCACCCTAACTGTACCCATAGTGCTGAACCCTCCCCCTGAAGGGAGCACCCTCCCCTCTGCCAAGCCAGACCAGTTCTGCAGGGCCCTTCCTGACCTTCTGGATGAAATGGGCATGCCTTTCTCTTGCTCCCACAGGGAGAACCTGTCACTACCCCACCCCCACCATCATCACCATCTCATCCTCTATCAAGGACTTTCTGTGATGCCAAGCACTGTTCTATGTGTTTTACGTGTGTTAACTTAAGAAGCCCTCACCACTACGCTATTATAAGTGCCGTTGTTATTCCCACTTGATACATATGGGCACTGAGGCAGTGAAGTTACTCAGCTGGTAGATGACCGAGCAGCACAGCTCCAGGGTTGTGCACTCAAGCGCTCTACCCTACTTCCCTGCTGCATCAAACTGGTTAGCTACAGGGTTGTTTCTCCACCGGCCCACACACTCTCAGAGGGCAAGGGTCTTCTCTTATCCATTCCCATGTCACCCAGAGCGTCTGCTAGAATGCATGGTGAGTGATAGAGGCTTTTTGACTGTTAATAGAATGAATGAATGGATATTTTTCTACCATTTCCAGTTATGTGAACTGGGAGATATCTCCACAAGAAGGCAGCCTGTGGTGACCTCAGGGAAATTGCTC
Source organism: Saccopteryx bilineata (assembly GCF_036850765.1). NCBI lineage: Eukaryota > Metazoa > Chordata > Mammalia > Chiroptera > Emballonuridae > Saccopteryx > Saccopteryx bilineata. The sequence continues at coordinate 172,154,343 of NC_089494.1, forward strand.
ACCAAGCTGGTGGCTCTGGAGTTACACAGCCTGCAGCCAAGATCTGCCAACTCCGGGGCTATATAAAGTGAGCACATAATTGACTTTGCCAGTCAGGTAAACACTAATCAGGTATCACTGGCCCTAGAAAGTTACGCGGTTGGTACAGGGCAGGGCTGACCCTGGGTTGGTGGTAAGTGGGGATTGCAATTAGCACATTTTTCTGATTTTTGTTAGCACTTTACTAGCAAAATTATAACTTAAATGTATTCAATTATTTATACCCTATCTCTCCCCCTAAAATGGTTTATATATTCAGCAGAGAATGAATCAGAAGTAGAAAGAAATAAGAAAACAGCCTAACTAGGCGGTGGTGCAGTGGATAGAGTATAGGACTGGGATACAGAAAATTCAGGTTCGAGACCCTGAGGTCGCCAGCTTGAGCGCGGGCTCATCTGGTTTGAGCAAAAAGCTCACCAGCTTGGACCCAAGGTCGCTGGCTCGAGCAAGGGGTTACTCAGTCTGCTGAAGGCCCGCAGTCAAGGCACATATGAGAAAGCAATCAATGAACAACTAAGGTGTCACAACAAAAAACTAATGATTGATGCTTCTCATCTCTCTCCGTTCCTGTCTGTCCCTATCTATCCCTCTCTCTGACTCTTTCTCTGTCTCTGTAAAAGGAAAAAAAAAAGAAATAGGAAAACAAAAATAGGGGCACTAAATGAAACTTGGGGACAATAAATAAGTTAAGGCTAATATGAAAAATGTGTATAATAGAATGATTAAATATCTGCTATGGCTAGGCAAAATATTGAAATGTACATCCCATTACCATTAATAAAAATTTATTAAAAAAAAATATTGAAATGTATACAGTATTTTATATTCCATCTTCACAAAGGTTTGCATATTGGAGCTTCAGAGTGGCCATTCCCTATAGCTAATGTTATCATATTTAGGTTAAGGTGAGGAACTTGAGTCTCAAAGAAATCAAGAAACTCAGTTCACAGAGATAGTAAGTGTGACAGTAACCAAATTGCAACAAAGTCTTTGGGGTAAGGAACTATAGTTGACGCTTGAACAACACGAGTTTGAACTGCATGAGTCCACTTACACATTAATTTTTTTCAATAAATAGTGTAAATGTATTTTCGCTTTCTTATGATTTTCTTAATAACATTTTCTTTTCTCTGGTTTACTTTAAGAATATAGTGTATAATATATGTAACAAACAAAATATGTGTTAGCTATGTTCTCGGTGAGGGTTCTGGTCAACATAGGATATTTATAGTTAACATTTTAGGGAGTCAGCTTTTATACTCATATAACATTTTTTTCTTTTTTTAGTGAGTGAGTGAGAGAGAGAAAGACAGAGGCAGAGACAGGAAGGGAGAGAGATGAGCAACATCAACTCATAGTTATGTGACTTCAGTTGTTCATTGTTTGTTTCTCATCTGTGCCTTGATGGGGGTTAGGGGCATTCCAGTCATGCCAATGACCCCTTGCTCAAGCCAACGACCTTGGACTTCAAGCCAGTGACCTTTGGGCTCAAGCCAGAAACCATGGGATCATCTCAATGATCCCACACTCAAACTGGTGACCCTGCATTCAAGCTGCTGAGCCTGAGCTCAAACCAAATGAGCCTGTGCTCCAGAGGGTGACCTCGGGTCTTGAACCTGGGATGTCAGCATCCCAGGTCAATGCTCTATCGATTGTGCCATCACTGGTTAGGCTATATTCATATAACTTTTATACTCAGATTTTGAACTGTGCAGGGGGTAGGTACTTCTGTCCCCTACATTGTTCTGGGAGAGTTGCTTCCCAGGAACTGTGTCTTACTAGTCTCAGTGGACTTTCTTCATCCTTCTCTCTCGGTCCCTCCAGCCTCACCACTCCCTCCATCACTCCCACTCCCCCCTGAACCTCCGCCACCTGCCCCAAGACAGTTCCCCACCTGAGTAACCCTAAGGAAGGTGCTTCAGACACTGCCTTTCCGGAAATGTGTTTCTAAGCCCCTGCTGCTGCCATTTCCAGAAGGCCCCACTGCGGGGTGCACCTGCCGACACAGTGAAGAAACATAATACTACACACTTAGATGTGGGATTAGCGGCAGGCATACCAAGGAGAAAAACTTCCTCAGCCTCCTGCTGGCCTGCCATGTGAAGGAGAGGTCCTGTGGATGTGCTAGAAATCTTCACCAAACAATAAAACAATCGAACATTTTCTGTTCCGAGATCCAATCACTACTAATAGGATCTTACCAATGACACAAACACCCTGCTGCCCCCACTTTTTCTAGCTTCCTAATGTGGCCCCATTCTGGTTATCATAATGCACCAGCCTGTACAGATGTAGATGTTTCTCTTCAGAAACCTAATCACAGCTCAGGAAGGGCAAACCCAATGTCATCTTGAGATTACCTGGAGTCCGGTGACTTTGTCTAGATATAAAACCACCTACCACAAATAGACTGAATATTTTAAAAATGCTTGGGAGGAACATGAGATTTAAAAAAAGAAAGAAATTTTAGGAAATAGCTTAATCATCTTTTTAGTTAAATATTCTGACAAGACAAGCACAAAATAGCAGACAGTTCATTTCCCGGAACAAACTTTGAAGATAATGTAGCATACCTTCATTTTACAGAAGAAGAAACTGAGGCCAAAAGAAGTTAAATGAGTGTTCCAATGTCATAGTACAAGTGGGTGGTGGACAAGAAACTAAATGAACAAGATAGGCAGCAGGAGAAGTAAAGCAGCAAAAGAAAGTCCACTTTGAGAGTCTAAGACTGCTGGGATGATGCAGGCTCCTCCAGACGTTAGAGACACACACACCCAGTGTCTACTGCTGGTCCTGGTGGGGATCAAGATTCCTGACCATTGCTGCTCCTACGGCTCACACCCCTCCAGACATCCTGCAGCAGAAGCCATTTCACATGTACATCTGGGGACATCGTCACAGGTGGTAAGACTCAGTGGACAGCAGAAGTCAGTTGAGCCCCTACCTACACTCGGTGGGTCCACTTTCCACTCCAGCAACGGGCGCGGGAGGAGAATAGTACAGGAGCAGCAGCAGTTGCTTTATATATTTATCCCTATTAATATTGGGCCCTCCTCCTAAAAAGCAACTTGTTGCAAAAAGATTTTAAGATCACTTGTTTTTGTAAGGCCTAAGAATCAAAAGTATAAGACCCTTAGTTTTTAAAAACGCCACAATGAAAAATGAGTTTAGAATGCCATTGTCCTATTGCAAGTGGACAGCTGAAAGACCCTCTTCAACTTGTTTACAAAAATTATTAAACAGGAATTGGAAAGAAGACTACAGCAAACGTTACCAAGTTTAAGGGTTATAAAAAATCAATGTTACCACTTAAGAACTAGCTTCCTTTTTTCTATAGTCTGGTACTAACGCTACAAGTAACATTTGGCCCTTGGTAAAAGTCCGTGAGGAAGCCACACCTGCCTCTAACCATCCTCTGGAAGGCTCAGGATGGAGGATGGAGGCCTTAAGGGAGTCCTGAAAACTGGATTCTAATTTTTGCACTGTGGACTTATTTACATACTTTTTTTTCTTAACTCCTTTGTGATGTTTAATAATACATAAAGTTTTACTATATAAATGAAACTGATCACCACCAGCAGCTATAGCCAAGATAATGGCTAAGCGGTAGATCTGCAAAGGGGCGGGGGGGTGGGGGAGGTATTCAGATCCCGGAAATGCCAACCATCATCGAACACTGCGTGTAACTAAACACATCTGGGGAAAGAAACCCACTGCCGCTTAGAATACCTGCTCTATTCTCTAGCACATCTGTGATGCAATTAAAGAGCCTAGTACACAATTAAAATTCAGGTCAGCACACAGCAACAATGGGGCTCTTTGATGTGAGGTCAGCTTTGGTCATTCTCACAGACTCATTAAACAGGTTAATCAACTTAGTGCAGGATATAGGACAGGAGTAACCCAAAATCTAATTACCATTACTCTGAAAGCATGGGCAGGGAGATGTTTTATTTGTTTGACTTAGCAACTGCCGCTTCATCGTCAGTGCATGCTGGATCGAAAGGCGTCATTTCTGGAATGGTGCGCTCCCTCCCTCACCCTCCCAGCCTATGAAATGTAGATATTGCACATTTTTTTTTGGATTTATTATTAATTACTATATTAGAAAAGTAGGCAGTCTGATGTGTGCCTTTCCTTTTCCTCTACACATTTCCCTTTCCTGGTTAAAGTAACAAACCATGGGTTAAATTTGTGGCATCATTTCTCACGCTCTTCACATCTGTTTATCTTCCCTTGAGTCAAGAAGATGCTCATGTGACCCACGCAGTTCAGATAAGTAAACTTGGTTTGAGCTCTCATGATGTGCTGTGCACAGGGCCCACAAGAAAGAACAGTTAATACAGGCAAGTAGTGTATATTATGAATGCTTTAGTAGAAAGACCTGGACTTTAGGCCAAATAGACTTGGATTTGAATCTTGCTCCCTGATCTGCAGCTGCTCATTTGTGAGTTGAAGATAATAACCTGCTTTGCAGGGTTGTTGTGAGGCTACAATAAAATAACATATATAAAGTGCTTAGTGTGGTGCTTGGCATGTGATAGAACTTGATGGTGACCATTTTTATCACTAAAACGCTTTCCTAAGTCACTGAAGAGTCCATAACATCGTTAATCAGAGTATACTTTTCTTTTTCTCCCTTAAAGATGGTATTCGGTGTTTTCTAATAGAAACCACTGGGTTGTTTTTTCTTTTTCTAATGATGAAACTGAACATGCAATATAATGTCAAAGTAAATAATGCAAATCTTTCACTAGATTTTTAAATAACAGGGTTAAATGACTCCAAAAATAAGGCACTCTGAGTGGGTGTCACAGGTATCCCAAAGCTTTCTGTGTTTTCCCCAAATCAGATACAAGGAGCCTCATCTTTGGGGAGCAGGAGGTAACATGGAAATACTCAATGTTAAAAATCACAAGTAGCCACAATAACCCTGGAATATCCCTTAGGAAAGAAGACTTTACTTGGTTCTCATTATTCATGATAGTTAATGTTCTATAAATGCACTGCAAACACTGAGTACTGAACCATTGTCCCTAGGGGAAATAGAGAATTAAGTTCCTGTGAACTTCTGGCCACAACATTTTTGTCAACTGATTGGTACATAAACTTGTTTTCTGTTTAAAACCCCCATATTTAGCCCTAGCCAGATAGCTAGATAGGTTAGAGCATCATCCTGAAGCACAGAAGTTGCCAGTTTGATTCCCAGTCACAGCACATATAGGAACAGATTGATTTCCTATCTCTCTCTCTCTCTCCTTCCTTTTTCACTAAAACCAATCAATAAAAAATAATTTAATGAAACATCATATTGAATATACATTGTTGATTCATTAACATTGAACCCATGGTCAACAGCACTTCAACTCATGCCTGAGTGAAGCTTATCTAACACAAATATTTTTTTCATAAAACATGTCACAGTCCTCCAGACCTCTTGCACACAGGGACCCTGACTGCACTGGGCTTGTGGCCGTTTTAAACAGCAAAATCACCACCAAAAAGCACAATAATACAAAAAACATGGCACTAAATTGACCACAAAAGGACCCTTGTTTACAGCACCAGAACAGAAAAAAGAATGCAGAGAGCTCCATAATTTGACTTCAGCTGGAATATTTATGCATTAGGCAACTCAAAGTTTTTATTATTCTGTGAATATTTGTGAATGAGTGTAAAAATACCAATATTAATTTTGTGGATACAAGTAAATGTGAATAAGTAGGTGAATCACAGATGCAGAATCCATAAATGATGAGAATCAACTGTGTCAACTTGAAAACTGACATACCACCTTTCAGTAAGTTCATAAAAGCTCTTTTCTTCAGTGTTTGAAGGAAAGTTGTTTCTTTGGGCAAGCACCAGATGAAATTGTTGACTTGCATTTAGGGACCACATTGCATGAAAAGTACTAGAACAACCTTTCATACATTCATTGGTTGATTCTTGCATGTGCTCTGACCAGGGATCAAACCATGACCTTGGCTTATTGGGACAACACTCTAACCAGCAGAGCTAACTAGCCAGGGCTCCAATAGAACAACATTTTAAACATTAGAACAAAACTCTAGAGAGGCTCAAGTAAGGAGATTCTAACTCTATGAGAAACAGGAATGAACTGAGACCAATGAAAGGATCGGTAAATTCAGGTCTCCAATCACACATTTATTATGGACTAGTAAATGAAAAATAACCAAAAAAAAAATGATAGCTAATAATTAAGCAGTGTGTGTCATGTACCAGGCACAGGTCTAAGTTTCATTTATCAGTTAAAAGTGTATTAACAAAGTAACTTATAAATACTGTTACTATTATTATTTAAAGGTTTTTGTTTTTCTCTCTTTTTTCTTTGGACAAGGTGGTTTGGGTGCCCCAGGAAAGAAGGCCCTGCTTGTTGAAAGCAGCAAGGTGTACTGGTGGGAAGACTAGAAGCCATGGCTTTCTAGAAGCGTTCTCTCTCCTTCCAACTACATGAAGGCATCTATCGATTCGTGAAGCAAGCACTCATAACTAGTTTCAACAAGCCAGCCAAATGGGATCATTTTCAGAGAGCTAGATAATTCTTAGAATGATAAAATGTTAGACCTGGATGAGACCCTAACAGTCACTTAATTGAACCCCTTTTTTTCAGAAGAGAAAAGTGAAATGCACAGATGTTAAATGACAGAGCTGATTAATAATATACATATGATTTGATCAGTTAGAAAAAATTATATGATCATAACAATAGACATTGACAGGAAATTTGATGAAACCCACAACTAACTTAAAAGAAGAGAAATGAGGATATGTGCTTGCTCTGTTGCAATTAAAATATGTTACAAAAGCATATTATTTAAAAATATGTGACACTGAAAAAAGAGAATTAAACAGACAAACCAGTGGCATGAAATACATACCCCACAAACAAATCATAGTGCGTTCATTCGGATGTTAAGTGTTCATCTATAGCATTGCTTAAAATTACTCACCAAAATAAGATATAGGCAGATTAAAGGGCTAAATGTTTTTATAAACTAGAAAATGCAGATAAAATATAAATTGGTATTTATCAGATCTCCATTTAAGAAGAGCATTTTAATTTTATAATAGTGGAAGAAATACAAAAGAAAATCTCTACTATGTAAAAATTTTATTCTTCTGTTTAAGGAAAATGACCAAATGTTAAAGTAAACAAAATGAGAAATATATTTAGCAGACTAAATATGTCTACCCAATTATGGATCATGTGCCATAAATGCAGCTGAAGTAGATATAAACATTAGTCAAAGGAACAAGTAATTAACAATGACACTTCATTCTAAATGATGTAGTGTGATCAAACATGATTATCTGAAATTTTTATAATTTTCTTTGTACAGATGTTATGTGTTCTATGTATTCTGGGTGTTTTGTTGTTGTTTTTTAAACATTTTAAATCCCACAGATTGACACTTTCTACCAATCTTTAATGGACTAAAATTTTTGTTCTCAGTAATCTCTGAAGTTTCTTTCAGTTACATATATACTTAACACAGCACAGAAATTGGATTGTTTTTGTATATAGTAGTGTGTCTTCCTAAAATGCTGTCACAACTACTTGGGGTAGGGGAGTATCTTGTACATGAACTGCTTAGAGTTAATAATGCATGAATTTATTTTATAAACTCTTAGACTATGTATTTGACCTGTAAAATATGTACAGTATTAATGTCAGCCACCCCTACAAAACCCCAATTTCATCAAAGTACCAACATATTCAATTTAAAATCCTGTTTTAGACATCTTTGCAGCAAGGGGTGATTATGTGATAAGTTTAGCTTGGTGGAATATATTGGAGATGGCTAAACAGGGTATGCAGAGATGTAGAAATATGCTCTGAACATATGCAGAGTTATGATGACAATTAGAGTCAGTGAGGGACCCTAGGGCAAAATCTCTGAGTGGACAAGGGTCCAGGGGCCTCTCTGACCCCATACTGGAAATAGTGCATGCTGGAAACAGCAAAACAGCAGGATAAGTTTCAGAAACAGAAAATATTTAGGCTCTCAGAACAGAGATTAGAAGTCAGCATGTTCCTTGTACTTTACTTCACCCCTTGAAAACTTCTGCTGTCTGCTTCACTGAGTTATTTGTACTGGCTAATAAATATCTGAGTAAGGCTGGGAATGGGGCTTCAGTCCAGCAGTCTGCTGACCAGGGCTGTTGCCTCCCCTCGGCCCCTTGTAGCATTTCATCTGGTTTCTGAGTAGTTCATTGTCACCCCGACACAGAGATGCTCTGTAACACACACAACCTGCAGTGGACACGGGGTGTTTTGCCCAGACCCCCTCAGAAACCCTTTATTCACTCTGTGTGCCCTTATTTCTATGGGTTTTGATCTGAACGACTAGCACCAGTTGCTTTCTCAGACCATGACCTTTGGCTATTAAAGTCGCTCTGCCTAGATGCCAGAGGTCTGGGTGTTCACATCCCATCTTTCTCCGCTGACTGCAGCAGAAGTCTGAACACAGAACTACTTTGCTTCAAAAAGACACAAACCGGTGTGATTTATGTTCATAGTTCCCCTTGAGATTATGCTGAAGCACTTCCTTTCTTGGCTTCATCTTTTCCTCTGTGCTGCTTCTCTTTCTTCATTTACTAGTTTCTCCTAGAAATGCTTCCTTAGTAAATCACCAACACATGAAGGGGCCAGGGTCTGCTTCTGAGGAATCTGACCTAAGACATTCTCAGCTGGCATGCCCTTTCATCTTTTGCTCCTTTGTCCTTCACACCTTTTTTCTTCCTGGAGCATGGAAGAAATGCCCAGAGGTTCAGCAGCCATCTGGCCACCATGAGGCAATAAGCACAGCATCAAAGGTGCATGCGTGATATAGAAGAAAGAATGATATAAAAGAAAAATGGAAAAAGCCTGAATACCTGATGGCATAATTAAGTTATACTAGTCCTGGACTGACACCCCTAGACTTATTTTTGCATAAGATAAGTAAACATCTTACTTGTTTATATAACTGGTATGGCATATAATAATGCCCCCCCAAGATGTCTGCGTCCTAATTCCTTGAACCTATAGCTATGATATGTTACATGACAAATAGGAATTAAGAATATCGATGGAATTAAGGTTGTGCTGCTAACCTTAGAACAGGAAGCTTATTCTGGATTGTCCATGTGGCCCCATGCAATCATAGTAATCTTTAAAAGTGGGGGAGGGAAGCAGAAGAGAGATCAGAGCCAAACAAGATATGATGATGGCAGCAGAGGTGAGAGTGATAACATGTGAGAAGGGCTCAACCTGTCCTCGCTGGCTTTGAAGATGGAGGAAAGGACCATCAGCCAGGAACGTGGGCAGAGTCTAGGGACGGGAAATGAAAGAAAACAGATTCTCTCCTGTAGCACCCCACCAACACCTTGATCTGGCCCTGAGACCCATTACAGACCTCTGACCTTAAGAACTATCAAAGAAAAATTTGTGTTATTTAAGCCACCAAGTCTGTGCTAATTTGTCACAGCAACAATAGAAAACTAATACACCTATATTTACTTAAAATTTGCTAAAGAAGTAAATTTGAAACGGTCTCATTAAAAAAAAAAGGTAATCATGTGAAGTGATGGATGTGTTAATTAACTCGATTTTGGTAATAATTTCACAATGTATATATACATATATAAAATCATCACCTTGTATACTTTAAATATATACAATTTTGTCAATTATACCTCAATAAAGCTAGGAGGGTTCATATATCTGATTTTATGCTATTTATAGTATAATTCAGTCATAAATAATGTTTAAACTGAAGAATGGATTATATTTTTTATAATAAAAACCCTTATACAAATCAATAAAAAAAACTAATTCCTACCAATTCATGGGCAAATAACACACATAAAACAAAACCCACAGCCTGACCTGTGGTGGTGCAGTGGACAAAGCGTCAACCTGGAAATGCTGAGGTTGCCGGTTCGAAACCCTGGGCTTGCCTGGTCAAGGCACATATGGGAGTTGATGCTTCCAGCTCCTCCCTCCTTCTCTCTCTCTGTCTCTCTCTCTCCCTCTCTCTCTCCTCTCTAAGAATGAATAAATAAAATAAAAATTAAAAAAACCCCACAGATGAGGGAGTAAAGGTGCTAAGAAACAACATGAAAACTGGTTTTTCATTAAAAAATATGAAATATTTTTAAATATAGGAGAAAATATTATATTATAATAGTACATAAAGAAGCACCATACAGAATTCATAAAGAAGCAAGATACAGAAATCATATTTTATGTTTCTAACTATATTTTTAAAATAAGCATTGAGAAAAGGCTGAAATGGTGATGTTTGGGATGATTTTTCCTTCAATTATTTAAAATTTTAAAAAATTATTGATTGATTTTAGAGAGAAAGGAAGGGAGAGAGAAACAGAAAGAAGCACCAACCTGTTTCTGTATGTGCCCCGACTCGGAATTGAACCTGCAGCATTTTGTGTATCGAACAACACTAACCAACCGAGCTATCCAGCCAGGGCTCTATTACTTTTTTGTATAGGTCATATCAAAATGGCTACTTCTCTTACTTTATTCAGGTCTCTTTAATAGGAAAGAGAGATAAACATTGCCTTAAACACTTTTTAAAATTAAACACAGAATACTATTTATAATAATACATGGAAGCCAAGTGCTGGGGTGAAGAACAGGGCGAGGCTTTGCCTGGGTACACTGGCAAGGACTCCCAGAGGGTTAGGTGATTGAGTGGGGGCCTACCCAGGCCAACAGAGGAGGAAGGGCTTTCCAGGTAGAAAAATATCTGTGCCCAAGCCCTAGCATGTCGTATAAACTGCAAACAGCTGTGATGGCTGTGACAAAGACTGGGAAGAAGAGAACAGTGGAAGATTAGGTGTGGACAGGTAGAAGACAGACCGGAAGGGGTTTCATCATGAATACAGAGGGTCCTTGGGTTACGGCAATCTCGACACACGATGTTTCAAGTTTATGATGCTCACTCCCATAAAAACTTAAAAAACTTGAGATGTGTGTGTTTTGGCTTATGTCATTAGTGTAGTACTTTTTTTACACTCTTTTTTGTCATTGTTTTCTGTTACTACAGTACAGTATATTTCTGTCCTTTTTTCTGTGGCTTAGTTGTGTTTTTATGTTCTAGATTATGATTTTACAACTGTGTTGGATAGGTAAGTGACTTAGGCTAGGGTGTGTTTCAACTCACACCAAAAGTCAGGTTATGTCACTGTTGTAGGAACGGAACTGTGTCATAACCTGAGGACCCCTGTAGTACAGTTTAACCTTTATTCTAAGGGGAAGTAATTTTGGCAGGATCATATTTGTATTTTATAGAGATTTTTTCTTTTCTGCCAGTGGGAGGATGGACAGGGGACTCAGAGGCAATGGGATAAATTGGTCCTATTGCTGTTGTCCAAGTAAGAGGTCTGAGCTGAAACAGAAACCAGTGAGATGGAGAGAAAGAATAATTTCAACAGATATGTGAAGAATCTATGAACCAAGGCTTGAGAAAGAGGAAGCGATGAGGTTGACTCCCAGTGTGTCAACCTAATTGAGCACCTGTGGGGAAAACAGCTGCATTAGGCTTGCTTGCTGATTTCCTAGCTGCAAGCACTTTGCACAATTAGTGTCTAAGCACGTGGCAGAAAGCCACGTGTGTGTCTCTATGAAAAGCTATAGCTGCTTTCCCTCAGTGATAATTCTCCCAAATTGTTCTTCCGCCACTGTGAGGTGTGGTTCCCTGATACCCTCAGCCACCACCGTGAGGGATGGCTTTCCTGATCCCTTGCCCTCCACTTCAAAAAGTTGTTTTCTTTTGCTTATTTGCTCACCTGTATCTGCAAGCCTCCAATAAACAGGTATGGCCCAACGCTTCCTGCCTGTGCAGTTCCTCTACTGTCTGCTCAAATTCAATGTGAACCTGCCTGGCCTCGATCACTGGCACCTTCCTACATTTTCCCCTAGTTTTTTAAAGAGACAGCTAACATACACAGAGAAAGCAATGCAAAGAAATGCATGGCAAGTAGTACAGCTCCATGAACTATCACAAAGTGTACACACTCAACTCATCACCGTGCCACCAGTCACTTCTTAGACTATTGGGGCCTCAAAGGAAATGCCATCCACCTGATCAGGCCAAAAATCTAGAAGCCATCCTTTATTCTTTCCTACTCCCTACACCTCATATCATACATCTAAACCAGTGATTTTCAACCTTTTATATCTCATGGCACACATAAACTAAAATTTTGCAGCACACTAAAAAAATATCTTTTGTCAATCTGACAAAAAAAAATAGGCATAATTTTTTTTCTTCTTTTTCCAAGTGAGAGAGGAGGGAAGATAGAGTGACAGCACCCTGCATGCACCCTGACCAGGATCCACCCAGCAACCTCATTTAGGGCCGATGTTCTGCCCATCTGGGGCCATGCTTGAAACTGAGCTATTTTTAGTGCCTAAGGCAGAGGCTCCATGGAGCCATCCTCAGCACTGGGGGGCCAATGCACTCAAACCAATCAAGCTGTGGCTGTGGGAGAAGAGAGAGAGAGAACAAGGGGAGGGGTGGAGAAGCTGACAGTCGCTTCTCCTATGTGCCCTGACCAGAAATCGAACTCAGGACATCCACACGCTGGGCTGGTACTCTACCACTGAGCAAACCAGCCAGGGCCAAATAGGTATAATTTTGATTCATTCATTTTGGATGGCTATTATTGTGTTGGCTATTGTCTTTTTAATTTGACAATCTAAGGGAAAAGAGGTCAGTGCCCCTGACTAAATAGTCAGGTATTGCAGGTTTTAAAAATTCTTATAGCACACTGGTTGAAAATTGCTGACCTAAATCTTCAGGCAGTACTATAAGCTCTACCTTGAAAATAAACCCAGAACCCAACCTGTTCTTACCATCTCCACTGCTACTATCCTACTCTGAGCCAGCATCATTTCCAACTTGGACCCTTGCTGTTTTCTCGCCTGCCTGTTTTCTCTCAGTCTATCCTGTGCTCCACACAGCACACAGTTACTCCAGTGGTCCTTTTAACCTGAGGATTGCATCCTGTTACTGCCTGTAATAAATCGCCTCAATGGCCTTAGTTCTTTGCCCCTCTCCCTATGTTGGTGCCCTTTGTCAAGTGGCTTTGCAGTGACCTGGCCCACCCACTTTGGTTCTGGGCTCAGCTGGATGAATTGCATAAGAGATATAATGCAAGCAGAGGCTTAAACTGGATTTTGGCATTAAGACATTTTCTTTGCAAAATTGTGCCATAGTCCATGCTCCTCCCAACTTAACTCAGGTCAGAATTCAAGTTTTACATAATGCATCTGATTAATAGAACCTAATTCACACCCACAGCTCTAGCTGTAAGGGCATCTATGAACAAGCACTGCACTACAGAAAGAAGCACAAGAATAAAGTTCCCATAAACAGCCTGACCAGTGTCGGCACAGCGAATAGAGTGTTGACTGCTGAAGTCCCAGGTTCGGAACCCCAAGGACGCTGGCTCATCCAGCTTGGGCGCAGGATTGCTAGCTTGAGTGCAGGGCCGCAGGCTTGAGCGTGGGAACATCACATGATTCCATGGTTGCTGTCCTGAGCAAGGGGTCACTGATTTGACTTGAGCTCCCCTCCCCCATCAAGGCACATATGAGAAGCAATCAACGAACAATTAAAGTGATGTAACTACCATCACTTCTCATCTCCTCCTTCCCTCCTTCTCTCAAAACAAACAAACAAACAAAAAATCCACGAACAGGGAATGATCCAATTCATATCCTCACCATGCCCTCCTGCTCCAGTGTGCCTTTTCTGATTGCAGTGCACAGTCTTGCTCCTGTACCTGCCATTACCGCAGGCTCCCTGCTCTACTTTCTAGCTCCCAGGGTCCTGGGCAGTATCCCACCTGTCCTCTGGGCCCCTCCCTATGCTACTCTACACAGGGCCTTGTAGCAACCCCCTCCCGAGCTCCACAGCTGGCATTAGCTAAAAGGGCACCTCCAGTCTCCCTCGCTGTGCACCTGCCGCCCTTCTTTCCCCCTGCGCCGTGGACTTTATTCCGCTGCCCACCCCATCTTCCCCTGGTCCTGGAAACTGAGCACTTAGCTTCATCTTTTTGGCTAACTTGGAATACTGAAGGGCCTTAGTTCAGATCAAAACAATCTCTTCCTCTTCTGATTTTTTCTCACTGTGTCACTTATTTAGAAATAGGACTGACTCATCCATTAGGCACAACAACATGATACCTAGAGGCCACCAAAATGTTTTGTTAATTTTTTTTTTTTGTATTTTTCTGAAGCTGGAAATGGGGAGAGACAGTCAGACAGACTCCCGCATGCGCCTGATCGGAATCCACCCGGCACGCCCACCAGGGGCGACACTCTGCCCACCAGGGGGCGATGCTCTGCCCCTCCGGGGCGTCGCTCTGCCGGGACCAGAGCCACTCTAGCGCCTGGGGCAGAGGCCAAGGAGCCATCCCCAGCGCCCGGGGCATCTTTGCTCCAATGGAGCCTTGGCTGCGGGAGGGGAAGAGAGAGACAGAGAGGAAGGAGAGGAGGAGGGGGAAGCAAATGGGCGCTTCTCCTATGTGCCCTGGCTGGGAATCGAACCCTGGTCCCCCGCACGCCAGGCCAACGCTCTACCGCTGAGCCAACCGGCCAGGGCCATTAATTTCTTTTAAAATAATAATAATAATAATAATAATGAATCCAGCCTGGATTATATTTGTCTTTGTACTACACATTTGTAAAGTATATTTTTAGATATTTTTTTAAGTGGAGGAAGGGGTCCACAGAGACAGAAAGTTCCTAAGACAAGCAAAAGACACACTCTGTTTCTCCCTGGTTGCTTTTGAGTATGTTGATATTTTTTGTAGGTGTTTGTGTGATTTGACTTAACTATAAACTCCTGAAAAATGGAGATGGCCTCTTTTATATTTGTTTCTCCTGCAGAAACAGTCTTCTTATTAGAAACTTGTTTTAATTGGCTGACCAAGTGTAACATGCTTCCCACAACATAGAAAGGCCAGTAGTTACATTTTCCTTTCTCCATTCCAGAGACAAAGATGGAAGAATGCGTGCGTCTCACACAGTTGTTTAACCTACACGAAGACAGTGAAGATTGTTCACTGTTGGTTGAAAGTTCATGATTAGGTAGCATTCTCATGCTGTCAGGGGAAGATGAGAGGAGGCAGTAGGTTTTTTCATTCACTCCCTCCTTCATTCATTCATAGTAGAATCTCTGGCTCCGGTCTTCTAACTAGTTATGTGGCCCAGACAAGTAATTTAACTTCCATTTTCCTCAGCTTCCTGAACTAGAAACGGGGGCATATGTACTATCTTCAGAGGACCACGCTAAAGAATAAATGAGCTAATCCATATCAAAGCCTCCACTGTATGACACACTCTAGAAATGGACGCTGTCAGTTAACTGGACAAAAATTTGACCGCCAACATGTTTGCTGAATTGATGTATGTCAACTGAACGAACTAATGCTGATGAAATGTCCAAAGGCCTTGTCTGTAGGCTCTGTGTCTCCCCAGCTCTCCTCAGTTGACACACAACCTGGGTCCTTAGGTCAATCTGACCCAGATACATCAGTCGAGCACATCTGTATTCATTGGCCTTTAGTGGAATGTAGGCACCTCGAACATGTCTGTCAGCTGAGGAGAGAGATCGTCAGCTTCTCCATGGGGCAGCAAGAGAAGAATCTCCAAAAGCTGGGGATTTACTGCAAAAGTCACCTATTGGTCTTCCCAACCCTAGTTTTGCCTCCATTTCAGAACATCCTCTATAGAGCATCAGACAGAATTTTTTGAAGGTGTGCATTAGATCATATCACTTCCCTGATTATCCTTTTAAAGGCTTCTCTTTGAGTTTAAAGTACAAACTCAGAGGCTGACCAAGACCTCCACTTTCTACCCCAGCTGCATCAACAGCATGGCTTCTTTCCCACTCTCCTGTTAGCTGCACACTCCTGGCCTGACCTTGGTTTTTTTCAGTTTCTCAAGTAGAACGTTCTCTTTATTTCACAGATCTCCTACCTGTCCACCACCCTCACTCACACACACACACACACACACACACACACACACACACGCGTGCTTGCGCGCACGCACACACACACACACACGTGTGCGCCCCGGTGGAGTTCCCTCTGCTGTAAGTAGTTGTCTCTTCACTTGGCTACTTCTCACTCTACCCTGGGAAATAACTAGGACCCCTAAACCAGACTAGATCCCCAGCTTTGCTCTTCCACAGTATTTAGCATTTCCCTAACCATCACCACAGTCTCTTGTAATTATGTTATTAGAACTGTCTTTTTCAACAGCTTTATGGGGAGACCATTATGCCAAGAATTAGACTACATCCACTAAACCAACAGAGGGTTGGGCCAGAGAATAGGAGAGGTATACGGGTAACACTCTGTTTCAGTTTCCTCACTATAAGTTGGAGATACTGGAAAGCATGTCTTACAGGGCTTTTGTAAGGTTTAAGCGAGCTAATAAAAATAAAGAACTTAGAACAGGATGTGACATATGCTGGCACTGTATGTGACTATTCACATACAGTATCTTCTCTTCACATGCATCATTTTTCCTGGGTAATGCACCTGTTTCACGCAGGTATCTTGGGGACAGTTTACTGAGGCCAGCATGGGCAGGAAGGGATGTCTGTGGACTGGCGATGTCCAGTGCCCCGTCCTAGAGGAGCAGAGCAGAAATCGCTGAGGCTGCTACTCCTTGGAGAACCCTATCACCTGCAACATGGTACAGGTTAGAAAGTTATGAGTCTGCTCTGCGGAAATACATGTAACACACTGCAGCACTTTCAGCCCATCTGGAGAGCTGGCCCCGATGAGTATTCCATCTTTATCCTCCCAAGTCCCCAAGAATAACACATCAAAGAGCATGTTTGTATCCCTACAACAGATAACAGCACTGCCATCAGCTTCAGGGTCCACACATGCTACAGATAGAATAAATTAATAATTTCACATGTTTATAAAATATAAATTAGCCTAAGAAATATATAACTTCAAGTAAAACTCCTGCTTTTTAAAAAGCAAGCAGAGAAAGACACTTTGATAAATGAAAGGCTAGTAAATTTTCATGATATGTCATCACCAACCTGGCATTTATCACATCGAATAAGTCAGTTCCCTCTGATATATAGATATTGACACAACACTAGCATCAGTCTATTTTGGTGCTGGGGAGAGGGGGATTTAAAAATCCAGACAACTGAATTTTTAAAATTACATTTTGTTATTTGGCTTATTTTTTAACAATAGAAAAGCAAGTAATATGATCAGTAAGAATTCTAGAGGCCCTAGTGCATTTATATAAGCACAGTAAATTACTCATAAAACCATGAAGCATTTAC
This sequence comes from Saccopteryx bilineata, assembly GCF_036850765.1. Classification (NCBI taxonomy): domain Eukaryota; kingdom Metazoa; phylum Chordata; class Mammalia; order Chiroptera; family Emballonuridae; genus Saccopteryx; species Saccopteryx bilineata. The sequence goes on from NC_089494.1 coordinate 172,171,739, forward strand.
CTCTGTCTTTGTGTATAATACACCATGTCTGTGTGGAACCCAGTTTGCTTTGATGGTAAACAGCTATTCTTTATGAAACCCTGCCTTCTCTTACTCTGCTCTGTGTTGAGAGGTTCCCTTAATAGCTAAACTATTTTTCTTAGAAAAAGGAAAAAGAAAGCAGTCTGAGAAATGTATTAGACTTTTTTCTTTTCTATAATACTATAAGGATAATTTACATTCATATGCAAAGATGTAAAGATCCATATCCCAGCTTTGTTGAGAAGCAGTAAAAATGTAAAACAATATCCTATATTAATATATACCATAGCAAAAAAAAAATGCCTGACTATTCTACGAGGACATAATATACTAAAAATAAACTTTTCCCCTCCACATGGTTCTGACCCTGAAACAGAACAGTATGTATATCTGCAAAAATGCCATAGGCATGCAGATTATTTATCACTGGGTTCCAGGATTATTTTGTTGTTAAGTAGGCTTGAAGGAGGCTATGTATTATCTATAAGCTATTTCCAAACATTATTAAGAACACATCATCAGAAAAGAAAGCAACTTTATAACTTAAGGTTCTATTTTCCTCATAAAGAATTTTCCATTCAGAGTTTGCAATTTTATACACACACACACACACACACACACACACACACATCAGGATTTTATAACCATGATAGCAAAAGTAAGATTAAGAAAGAAGACGACATCATTAGCATCACCTCCAGGAAAAGAAATAAGTGAGCTGTAATGGAAGACCTTTATATGTGAAGCCAAGAATACTTATTTCCATATTGCAGAATGTGTCAAGTTTTGCAGAGATAATAGCATTGACTGAAAAATGTTAATTACAATAAATATCCCAGAAACACCCTGGGCTAGAATCTCTCCCCATAGCTTGGGGTGCTCTGTAGGGCAGGCCATGGAGCTTGCCCCTGCCCTCCTCTCCTGTTCTCTTTTTCTGAATGCCTTAGATGAACTAGAACACTTCTCTCTGGCAGCAGAGCCTGGAAGCAGCATCCGGAGGACCCAAAGTTACCCTTAAGGGCCCCATAGCCACAGCCACAGAACAGCCAGCTCAGATTCACCCAGAACCAGGCCTGTGAGTGCCACTCAGCCAGGGCCACCTGGACTCTGGGCAATGCCCATCTGGGCAGACACTCCAGCTCTGTAGCTGCATATAGAACCACCTGAGAGAAGGGAAGAGACTTGGGTGGCACACTGAGTCTCCTGCTCCACACTCCTCCACTCTCCATGTGTATCTGAATCAATTCTCTCCTTCCCACTAGCAAATCACGTTGAGTATAGAATAAAATTGCAATGTACAGAAAGAGGAGAGGCTGGAATCTGTACTTGATAGAACTTTTATTCCCGAATATTTTCCTACACCTGTTCCTTCACAGCATAACAATGATGTTGCTAAATTCCAAGCTGTGGTCTTGAGGGTGATGTTGGATATAAAACTTACTTGAGATCAGGAAGATGGGAGATGGCCAATGTATAAAATCTTTTATTAGAAAATTGTTTTGTACTAAGGGTTCTGCATGCATTAACTCTGGAAGTTTCTATGATCAGATCATTTTGTTTTACAGAGGATGAAACCAAAGCTCAGAGACATGAAGTAACACAGTATCTGAATGAGATCTGAACACAGATTTTTTTAAGAGCCTGTCCTTTTAACCACTGAACAAACCATACTGCTTATCTTTGCAGATTAGGGAAACATGGACAGTTGGAAAAGAATCCATATATAGATTTAAAAGCAATGATTTCATCAAAATACATATAACAATCTTATCAGTAACATTTAAAAGATGGACATTGCAGAGGCATAAAGAAATGTTGATTTGTCTTCTTTATTATATGCGGCTTAAGTGTCTGTTTGTTGCCGATAGCTTATTGGTTGTTTGCATAACTGTACTAGCCAATGGGGTGAAGTTGCCATGGCATTCAAATAGTCCCGCCTTCTGGCATGCCACCTCACAAATTGAGGTTAAAGATTGGAGCAATTATTATGCTGTTAAGAAATCTTAACACCAGAAGGGGTCTTTGCAATGGTACAAGACTAGAGGTTCTCCAATTGAAAAATAATGTCAAAATAGCTAAGTCTTTGACTGGCTCCTCTAAAGGTGAAATACATGTCATTCCAAGAATTGATTTGGCTCCATCTCAAACAGGGTTGCCGTTTCAATTGAGACGTAGACAATTTCCCGTAAAACTTGCCTTTGCTATGACCATCAATAAGTCTCAAGGCCAAACGCTTAAGCGTGTTGGCATTTTTTTTACCTGAGCCTGCATTTGGACATGGTCAACTTTATGTTGCCTGTTCAAGAGTTCGTGAAAGAACGGATGTAAAATTAAAAATAATTGATGGTCCTCTGCAAGGCGAGCTTAAAAATGATGGAAAGATCTACACAAGAAATGTTGTGTACAAAGAGATCTTTGACATGTGAATTAACATTTTATTATTTAAATCACCTTTATTTATTGAGCTAGCGGTGGCTCTTAAGAAATGTACTGCTAGTGGTTTCCTTCATTGCACTCTAATTTAAGCAATTAAGCAAGTAGAAGGGGGAAATCCCGTGGGGCAGCAAGCAAAGGGGCGTCCTCGCCACCTGCCCTGGGTAATTCAGTTTGAAATAGCAGACACCTTTGCACAAATCATTTTAATTACAATTTATAATATCTAGAACAGCGGTCATTTCGTATGACCGCCGGGCTTACTAGTTATATTATATACACACACACATTTAGGTTACATTAATGGATTGCTGCAAATACAGAAAGGAACGTGTAAGGCAGGAAGGCTGTATCATGTGATCAGAGTCTGTGGTCTCAAGGGTTCTCCTCCAGCCATAGGACAAGAGCCTACGTGGTTAGCCCTGGGGGCGTCAGAGAGCAATGTTGCCACCTACTCTGCGGGTTAATCTAAAAGCAATACTACAAAGTGCCAGTTGGTTTCCTGACTGGACCCTGGAACTGAAAAATGACATGAGTGAAAAAACTAGCGAGACCTGATGAAAGTCTGGAGTTTAGTTAAAAGTAATGTACCATTGTTAATTTTTCAGTTTTCACAAATGCCTCATAGTTATTTAAAATATTAACTTTAGGGCTAATGGGGTGAAGGTAACATAGAAACATTTTCTGTAAATCTAAATGTACGGAACCTTTCTGTAAATTTAAAGTTATTCCAAAATAAAACATCTGGCTTAAAAAGTTGAGTAAAATTCAAATATAAAGGCTGACCAGTTGTGGCATAGTAAATAGAACATAGACCTGGGCCCCTGAGGTCCCTTGGTTCAAAACCCCGAGATCACTGGTTTGAGCATGGGCTCACCAACTTGAGCATGGGGTCGCTGGCTTGAGCATAGGATCATCTACATAATCCCATGGCCACTGGCTTGAGCACAGGGTTGCTGGCTTGAGCAAGGGGTCGCTGGCTTGTCTTGAGCCCCTGGCCAAGGTACGTATGAAAAGCAAGCAGTGAACAACTAAAATGACACAACTATGAATTGATGCTTCTCCTCTCTCTCTCTTCCTGTCCCAATCTCTCTCACTAAAAAGAAAATAAATAAATAAGTAAATAAGTATAATTTTTAAAAATTAAATGTAAAAATGGGACAGAGACAGAACACAGTCCTATAGGCCAAAAAAATCATCTTGCTGGACTCTGTCATATCCAAAGAGGAGCACCATGCAGAATAAGTTTGAAATTGTTATTTATATGTTACTCATATGGTCACACAGATGCCAATATCATTGTATATATTTAAATAAAGAGAAGGATGATTTTCAAAGATTAGAAATATACATTAGTTAAGCCAATATCTTGCTTTGTCTGGCTAGCTGTTCAGGAGCTTATCTTCTTGCCACTGTCTCACTAGGAAAGATTCTCTCTACTGGAGGGACTACTAAAAGAATCTGCTACTAGACACAAAAGAAGACTTGAAAAAAATAGCAAAAACTACCATCTTCTTGGATAATGTCTTAACATCTTAAAATTCAATATTTCTTGTATTATCAATCTGTAAACATGTTTCCAACAAAAAAAAGCTAACTATTTTTTTGGAGGAACTAGACAAACTGAAATCAATGTCCAAAACAAACAAGAATAGCCATGAAAGTTTGGGGAGAAAAGTGTAATAGGAGAGAACAAGCTCTACCACACCCCAAAATGCATAAATAAAACTACAAGGTTTTTTTGTTTTTTGTATTTTTCTGTTTTTTTTTTTTTTATTTTTTATTTATTTTTTACAGAGACAGAGAATGAGTCAGAGAGAGGGACAGACAGGGACAGACAGACAGGAACGGAGAGAGATGAGAAGCATCAATCATTAGTTTTTCATTGCGCATTGCAACACCTTAGTTGTTCATTGATTGCTTTCTCATATGTGCCTTGACCACAGGCCTTCAGCAGACCGAGTAACCCCTTGCTGGAGCCAGCGACCTTGGGTTCAAGCTGGTGAGTTTTTCCTCAAACCAGATGAGCCCGCACTCAAGCTGGTGACCTCGGGGTCTTGAACCTGGGTCTTCTGCATCCCAGTCTGACGCTCTATCCACTGCGCCACCGCCTGATCAGGCTTTTGTATTTTTCTGAAGCTGGAAACAGACTCCCACATGCGCCCGAATGGGATCCACCCGGCACGCCCACCAGGGGGCGTCGCTCTGTTGCGACCAGAGCCACTCTAGCGCCTGGGGCAGAGGCCATGGAGCCATCCCCAGCACCCGGGCCATCTTTTGCTCCAATGGAGCCTCGGCTGCAGGAAGGGAAGAGAGAGACAGAGAGGAAGGAGAGGGGGAGGGGTGGAGAAGCAGATGGGTGCCTCTCCTGTGTGCCCTGGCCGGGAATCGAACCCGGGACTTCTGCACGCCAGGCCGACGCTCTACCACTGAGCCAACCGGCCAGGGCCAATAAAACTACAGTTTTAAAAACAACATGGTCCTGGTACATGACTAGACATATATGGAATAAAACAGAATGTCCAGAAATAGACCTAAATTCATAAGGTTATTTAATATATAGTAGTAGTTTTTCAGAACATTAATGAAAAGATGTATTAGTTAACAAAAATGCTGTTGAGGCAAACACAGCAATATGGAAAAGACCAGTAAGCTTGGATTTTTGTGTGTGTGTGACAGAGACAGAGGGAGACAGAGAGAGGGTCAGATAGGGACATGTCTTGACCAGGGGGCTACAGCAGAGCGAGTGACCCCTTGCTCAAGCCAGCGACTTTGGGTTCAAGCTGGTGAGCCTTGCTCAAAACAGATGAGCCCACACTTAAGCTGGTAACCTCGGGGTTTCAAACCTGGGTTCTCCACATCCCAGTCCGATGCTGTCTCCACTGCACCACCGCCTGGTCAGGCAAGCTTGGATTTTTTACCTTATACTTCCCACCAAAATAAAGTTCAGAAATATCAAATATAAATTCATAGGCAAATGGATAAAAACATGGAAGGATTTTAAAAAATAACCTATTTTTGGAAAAGCCTCTATAAGTTTAACATAAAACCTTAAGTCATAAAGGATAAAGATCTGGATATTTCATTATATTAAAATAAAAACTTCTATATGGTGGTGCAGGGGGGACTAAATAAAATAAAATACAAAGAGCAACTTGTAAATACATTTCTGCTTCATATTCTGAAAAACAAAAACCTAGCATCATTAATATGTAAAGAGTTATAACAAACAATAAGAAAAAATAACTCAATAGAAAAACAGGCAAGATATAAACATAGAGTCCACAGAATAAGAAATACAAAGAGCTCTTTAAAGTGAGGCAAAGCTGCTCATACTTACTTATAAAAGAAGTACACATTAAACTATACTGAGGAGGCCCTGGCTAGTTGGCCCCATGGATAAAGCATCAGCCCAGCGTGCAAACATCCAGGGTTCGATTCCCAGTCAGGGCATGCACGAGAAGTGACCATCTGCTTCTCTTCCTCTCTTTCTCCCCCTTCTCTTTCTTTTCCCCTCTTGCAGCCAGTGGCTTGATTCATTTGATTGTCAGCCCAGGGCACTGATGATAGCTTGGTTGGTCCAAGAGTCGGCCCCAGACAGGGGTTGCCAGCTGGATCCTGGTAGGGGTGCATGTGGGAGTCTGTCTCTCTACCTCCCCTCTTCTCACTTAAAAAAGAGAAAAATAAGTAAATAAATAAACTATACTGAGACACTAATTTCACCTTGCAGATTGCAAAGATCCAGAAGTCTGATATCACACTGTATTACTGAGGATGTGAGGAAACAGGCACTCTCTTGTGTGGTTGATAGGGGAATAAACTGGTATAAACTTCATGGAAAGCAAGGCAATACAATTTTAGTCAAAACCACAAAGCTCATACCTCCCAACCTAGCAATTCCAATTCTAGTTATTTATCCTCCAGGCCTACTCTCATAACTGCAAAATCCCACAACTACAAGAATACTAATTGCCATACTGTTGGTTAAAGCAAGAGATTAGAAACTATCTAAATATTTATCAAGAGAGGACAGGTTAAATAAACGAGAGAATATCCATATAATGGAATACTGTGCTATAGACAAAAAGAATGAAACATTTCTAAAAGGACTGAGAGTGAAATGCCTCCAGAATATACTAAAAACAAAAACAAATAAAAACAACAAAACAATGAACAACATGCTATTGTTTGGAATAGGAATGTTTATAAATGGATATAAAATCTATGTAGGGGAGTAGTTAGCTGGGGAGACAAATGTAAGAAGAGACTTCGTGACCGAACTTTATAGGTTTTCTCTTTTTGCCTCTCTAATTAGTTTATAATGGGTATTAATTTCATATGAAACAGGGAAAATCAATAGTTAATTTTGTAAGACATGCAATCAAATGGTCTGTAACTACTCCACCACTTTTCTGAGAAGAAAGTGAAAACAAATAAAGCCACCTGGTTCTTCAGGGCCCTCTCCGTGATCCTCAGCAGTCCCCACCTCTCCCTAGGAAAACAATGTAGTGTTAAGCCCTCAAAGCCTCCCAGCTCAGTTGTTACGGTAATTGTGTTTACTCTTTTCCAAACAAAGTAATTTGAATCAGAAAAGTAAATGTGCTCAGTCTTCAGGTTCTTTGATGTCGTCTTCCTCCTTGCTTTGCAGCTTGAGATGCGCCCAGGGCACCGCTGCCCAGAGCATGACACACAAATTCTGTAAGCATTGCCATAGCTACACCATTCTGCTTGTGATAATGACATAAAACAAATAAGAAAAATCAAACTTGAAATAAAACAAAAGGCCCTGAAAAATAAGCTATGGGTTTTCGTCTGCCCTTTGGGATACTTGTGGAGATTATTAAACTTTGGAGTATTTTAAAATTTCAGAATGAATTTTAGTGTGGCAAAGTCTCAGAGACAAGACTATTTTCTTTCCTGAAAATAACATCTGATCAAGGCATATGGTACTATATCTGAAACATCAAGCGCCAGCATTGTACCTCTGCAGCCTGTCAGATGCTTTCGCAGATGACCCTTGTTAAGTGTCACCTCAGCTCTAAATGTGATTTTAGGATTTTAGGTTCCTAAGACTCCAAAGCTGGTGGCTATTTAGTCGCGCAGGCTGGATCTGCACAGGCAGAGGACAGAGCTGTCCTTGAGGTGCCGCATTGCAGGAACCATATGAGTCATCCCAGTAAATCCTGCTCGTCCCTGAGACACCTCTGTCTTCTCTGCCCTAAACCAGCCAGGCCATTACTTCTTTCTCTTCACTTTGTCTGGTCCCGGGTCTGCTTGCCTGAAGCTTAAGGCCCTTTTTACTGTTTCCCTTTTCTGACACTCCTTTCCCTCCCTCCTTTTCCCTTATAACAACAAATTTGCAGTTGGAAGATTTTTAAGAAAAAAAAATAGAAAAAGAATTTTAAAATATGCTAAAATTTCCTTTGCTCTTCTAACACCCTGAGGTTAAGCTTCTTTAATGGCATTTAAATCCTTGGGTTTTGTTTTGTTGTTGTTGTTTTTTCATTACTTTATGTACTTAGAATAAAACATTCCTTTAGACTTTAGAAATTCTAAATAAAACAGAACAAAAGAGTGTTCCTTCTTTTTTCAACTCTCCATCCAAATGTTACCACTGTAAATCAAGGTAAGAAAGTAAATTAACTACTGGCATTTAAATGTTTGCTGTCCCAAATATTTATTCCTTCCCTCTCCGCCAAATTTGTTTTATACCAAACAATGCTCATAAAAACAATAAATATTCATTTGTTATCTACTAAAATTTTTAGATCAAAGTACTGTGTGGCCTGAATAACAAAAAGTAATTCCGTTTGTTCAGCAAGAAGCCTTCCACTTCCCAGTAGCAACCTGACCAGTTCGGGTTCCATTTCCTCCAAGTGTTGACAGTGTTATGCATAAACATAATAATATAACTATCACTCCACAATGGCATAATACACTTCGCTAATAGTTTCACTTACCCCTTTGGTGCCTGATGTGCTAGAACGGAACACATTCTGGCCCCGACCTGCGCTCGAATCCGGGCGCAGGCACTTACCTAGCAGCTCACTCCAGCAGCGGGTTCAGTTTGCATGGCTGAGACCAGAGGATGCGCCCACTTCCCTGCTGCTGTGAGGACTAAATGAGGCAAGGCGGCCTCAGCCGTCCCCCAGCGGGCCTGCCACCATTGCGCACACCCCTCTCGTTGTTTTTCTGTGTTGCCTGGTTGCCTACCACTACTAAAATGTGGTCTCCTCTACCTTTGAAACTGACTTAAATGTCCAATGTACCGTTTTTTAATTCTTTCCTTGAGCTCACAAAACTGCTACTGTGCTCCCCACCCACATTCCCTGACAAGAGGGAACTAGAGTCTCCATTTTCCCCTGCCAGGCACCTACTTCTCCTCCAGCCCCATTCAGGCTGAACGTCTGCAGGAGCAGTGAGCGGAGAATCTCTTCCGGTTCAAACTGGGCTAGGCTGGCACCTTCATCCTTGCCAGTCTGACCTGCTCAGAGCCTCACTGCTCTCCATCAGGGCTGTGCCTCACCTGGCGGGCACGCAAGGCACACACGTGCGCATGCGCACAACTCCCAGGCTCACCGTACTGGGCAGCCTAGGCTGCAGGATTGCCAGGGCATTCAAACGGTTCTGTCGCCTGTCTCGTCCTTCTGCCCAGAATGAGGAAACAGCTCTGTGTTTCCCTGAAGTTGAGTCCTCACTCTAGAGCCTTTGCGTGTGTGTGTTTTGTTCAGTGACAAAGTTATTATAATGAACTTGGCAAATAGCTTTAAAATAGCTTTAAAATTTAAAATACTCCACTTCAGGGCAGACTACCCAAGGGCGAGCACACACTGCCCACCCCTGCAAACAGCTCTGTGGTCCTCAAATGCCCTTGGGAACCTCTTTTAGAGAGTACATTGAGAAAGGATGAGGTCAACTCTAAATCCTTTAAATACTCTTTGGTGAGATGGACTACTATCCTACTAAATTATTCAGTGACACATATTTACTGATGGCCTTTTGAGTCACCATTGTGCCAGTTGTTATGATACATGATAAGATATGCTCCCAGCCCTTAGTGCCCTCCAGTAGAGGTGGCACAGGGCACAGTTCCACATGCCAGCTCTGCCACAAACCATCTGGGTGACCCTTAGCCTAGCTCTGAGCCTCAGTTTCATTCTGTGAAATCAAAATACATTGCAGATTATTTCTAGGAGGAGAAACTATGTATTAGCACACATGGGGCATACAGCACAGGGGAGAGGTTCAATAAGTGGCAGGTCTCAATCTGTTGGGTTTTGAGGCTTTGCTGAGAGGCACAGTCCATGTGCTGTCAAGAGTCTTATGGACATAGGAAGAGGGGTAACCATGTTAACAAACCCCATGGACACCAGAGTAGACTTCCCTATCGGGTTGAGGTCCAGGGGAGCAAAGAAAGGATGCATGGTCACACTTTCTGGGGTGGGGAAGTCCTGTATAGACTTGAGCCATGAAAGATGTTTAAGAACAGGACGAGTGGTGAAGACTGAAATGGCACTGTAGACGGAGGGAGTGGCATGAGGAAAGGCCTGGATAACCGACATAGTTCAGAATTCCCGGAGCCTGCAGCACAGGCTTGGGCCACATGGCGTAAGACTGTGTGTGGCGCAAGGAAGCCCCAGGGTGAGTCAGCGGGATAGGACAGTGAAGTTTTAGCCTCCTGCTTGGAAGTGCCAGGGTGTTCACTGAACATATTTCCTCTTGAAAATCTTTATCTTTATTCATTTTCATTGGAATAATAATCTATTCTCATTGTTAAAGAAAAATGAAGTAGTAGAGAAGTATATAGAATAAAAAACAAATGATCCTGTCCCATTTCCTACGGGAAACAGTTTAGTGCTTATCCTTCTGGACTTTTATATTGAAGAACATTTTAAAGCAAGAAACTGTCCTAACCAGATTTTGTATTAAAACAATCAGTTTAGGCATAAGGTAGTAGCGGCTGGGAGACGGAAGGCAGGTGACTGCCGTTTGCCCGCAGACACCGAGCACCTGCAGGGAAGCAGCGCAGCCGTGCGCACAGGGCAGGATGAGTCAAGGGTGACTCCTTGATTGTTTTAATTTTCTTCTTTTCTTTTTTTTTAGTGAGAGGAGGGGAGGCAGAAACAGACTCCCCCATGTGCCCCGACCAGGATCCAACTGGAAAGCCCACTAGGGGGCGATGTTTTGCCCACCTGGGGCCCTTGCTCCATTGCAACAGGAGCCATTTTTTAGCTCCTGAGGCAGAGGCCACGGAGCCATCCTCAGTGCCGACTACAGGAGGGGAGGAGAAGAGAGAGATAGAGAGATGGAGAGAGAAAGAAGCGAGACAAGGAGGGGTGGAGAAGCAGATGGGCACTTCTCTTGTGTGCCCTGACTGGAAACTGAACCTGGGACTTCCACATGCCAGGCCAAAGCACTAACACTGAGCCAACCAGCCAGGGCCAATCACTCCTTGATGTTGGATGAAATTAATGAGATTGGAAATACAGAAGAAACATAGGTTTGTGCTGAATAATTTTGGTTGTGATGAGTTCGATGCGGCCATGGCACATGCAGGAAAGGATGTCCTAGACCTGGGGCTGAGGAGTAAAATCCAGCTTAAAGAAGTAGACAGGGAGTAGATCTCAATCCTGGTGAGATTCATTTCAGGGAGAACCAGAGGAAGGCCTAGAGTTAAGAAATGAGCAGAGAGAGGAGATCTTTACAAAGAGGCGGAGAAGGAGCTGGCCCAGGAGGAGGAGTCCAGTGGCACTATCAGGAGGCAGGAGAGAACTTGAGGAAGGATCACAGCGTCAGTGCTATGGAGGGAACAAGTACATTGACTCAAGTGAAAAGGAGCATTGCTCTTAGTGTTCAAAAGGGAGCTTTACTGGAATGAGTTCATTATTATTAGAAGAAAAAAAAAGGAAGAAAATATAATGTCAACAGTAATTATTTCTGGGTGTTGAGATTATGAGTGATTGTTATTTCCTTCTTTTCTAAGAAAAGAGGTTAGGAGTAAGGAAGAAAGAAGAAGCTGAATATTCCCAAAGGAGATTTAAAAATTATACAAATGAATCTAATTTATTCAACATGTACAAGCATTTAAATTCATAAGAGACTATACCAACTTTATGGGGAACATGACAAAAATGATACTGCTGTTACATATCACTGCTACTATTTTGTCAGGGCCCCACCTGAAGCATGGTGGGGACCCTTGGGCACCCTCAGAAACCCGACACAGCCAGCTCAGAAACCACAGCAGGATGGTCCCCAAACTTCAGGCATTTGTGTCCATGATTTTTGTCAAATTTCTTTACCACCAGTCCTGTTATTTACTGTATTTCCCCAAATATAAGACTTACCCATTTTCAAAAAACTTTGGGGTGTAAAAACTGAGTGCATCTTATACAGTGGTTGTAGATTTTTGCTTGCATTTCCCACTTTTTTGCACTTGTCTTTGCGCTCAGTGTTTTGCACTTGTTATCGGTATATTATGGTAGGTTACGTTTTGCCATGTTCTGCCCAGAAATGGCTCAGAAAAGATTTTCGTACAGTGCTGAATTCAAGTTAAAAGAGATCCAGTTTGCAAAAGTGAATGGAAATCATGCTGCTGAATGTAAGTTTGGTCCTCCTCCAACTGAGAAATCAATCCGAGACTAGATACGGGAAGAAGAAACCCTACTGAAGACGTCATGGCAGAGGAAGGCCATGAGAGGCAAGTCAGCAAAATGGCCTGATTTAGAGAGGGAACTGAAGATGTGGATTGAAGAACAAAGGGCAACTGGAATTTCCGTGTCCACAAAGATGGTTGCATGAGACAAGAAGAATTGCTGATGAAAAAGAACTTAACTGATTTCGAAGGAGGACACAATTGGTGCTTCAGGATCGTGAAATGGAACTGACTAAGCATGTGTACACGCACCAGACTTGCCCAAAAGATGCCTGAAAGCTATGAGCAGAAGGTCCTTGAATTTCATCATTTTGTCATTCAATGTCAGAAGACACATCAGTTTGAGATGGGATAGATTGCAAATATGGAAGAAGTCCCCCTTCAATTTGATGTTCCAAGTAACAGAACTGTTGATAAGAAGGGGGTGAAAACTGTAACTGTGAAGACAAGTGGACATGAAAAGAGCCATTATACAGTTATTCTAGCTCCATGATGGCGAATCTTTTTATAAAAACCACCCACGTCCCGGCTGGTTGGCTCAGTGGTAGAGCGTTGGCCTGGCGCGCAGAAGTCCTGGGTTCGATTCCCGGCCAGGGCACACAGGAGAGGCGCCCATTTGCCTCTCCACCCCTCCCCCTCTCCTTCCTCTCTGTCTCTCTCCTCCCCTTCCACAGCAAGGCTCCATTGGAGCAAAGATGGCCCGGGCGCTGGGGATGGCTCCTTGGCCTCTGCCCCAGGCGCTAGAGTGGCTCTAGTCGCAACAGAGCGACGCCCCGGAGGAGCAGAGCATCGCCCCCTAGTTGGCAGAGCGTCACCCCCTGGTGGGCATGCCGGGTGGATCCCAGTCGGGTGCATGCGGGAGTCTGTCTGACTGTCTCCCCGTTTCCAGCTTCAGAAAAATACAAAAAATAAATAAAAGCCACCCACTTTTGCAGTGCTGGTCAACCTGGTCCCTCCCGCCCACTAGTGAGTGTTCCAGCTTTCATGGTGGGCGGTAGCAGAGCAACCAAATGGCGCTGCGATTTGCCCGCCATCATCAGACACAGGTGAGGACAAGCTAATGGATGGGAGCTTTGACAGTGATGAAGAGTTATATGAGTTTTATGATAAATAAAACTTGAGTTCAATAACTTTATGTAGTACTTTTTTTTTTCAAATTTTGGGCCCCAAAACTAAGGTGTGTCTTATACCTGGGGAATACGTTAATAAACATTGTATTTAAACCAAGTCACTTATAAACTAAAATGGATCGATTTATATCACAATAGTAAATAGAAAATCATTATCACAAGAAATAGAAGGTTACTGAAAAAGAAGTGTAATAAAAATAAAAATTCTAGCAAGAAGTTCTTAACAACCCAAGGTTTCCAGCGGATGCCTGAACTCCAGTAAAATGGAAGTCTGACCAACATTATGAGTGGTCAAGAGCTGTCGTGTGCTGCCTTGGTTTCACTTCTTCAGAAGCAAACCCTTTGACAAGAATTCAGTGCAAGTACTTTATTTGAAAGATAAAAGAAACGCAAATAAGTTGGCTGTCTTAAGTTGGGACTTGAGATAGAAAAGGGAAGGAAGTCAAGAAATGATGGGTTAACATCAGGCCAGCAATCACTCTGGGCACCTGGAGCTTAATCCCCGTAGGGGTCCTCTGGGAGCCAGTGCAGACTTCTCACACCTCAGAATTAGGCCCACCCAATGGGTGAGAGAGCTGGAGCATTTATATACCAACTGTTGTCCAAGACTGATTCTAAGGACATCTATTCCCCAGCATTCCTGGGCGGCCCTGTGGGAAGCAAAGCAGGCCCCAGAAACAAGAGAAGACCTCAGACAAAGAACACCTGCACTGCAGCTGGCAGTCTGGCGGGAATACACTGACTTGATAAGGGTGAGAGGTATGGAGCAGGCCCAGCAGAGGCTGCTAGATGCTAAACTGAGATTGAAAGATAATAAGAAAGGAAACAGCTTTCCCATTATTTACGTCAAAGGAAGTTATGCTGGACCTATTAATCACTGAAAATCATCTCCTATCCACCAGGCTGAGGCTTCCCCACCCTGGTGAGGCCTGAAGCAGCGCGGGAAGGATGGAGGCCCCCCTGCCCCCCACCCCGTCCTGAGGGGCCTGGCCCAGTCTCATCCCAACCAGGCCGCGAAGAAACAGACCTTTTAAAATACTTTTAAATTAAACTTTACTTTCCTTCCTATCAATTAGAAATAGTCTCACCATACCTGCTTGCTCAACAGAGTTGTCAGAAAGATTCTTCTCAATGAAAGCAACTCATTAGAATGAAAATCTACATAGACAATTACACAAATGAGAATGATCATTTTTAAAAGGAATTTTACCTTTATAAAAAAGACCATCAAATTACTTCAAGTAATAACAACCCTGACCGATTTAAAATGATTTATTTACAAATATCAAGCTACCCCATTTATCACTCATTTATCACTTACCACTATAACAAGGATAAAGCATACAGGTACCAAGTGCTATGAAACTGTGTGTATTGTTAATATACTCCCTCATTCAGCAAACATGTACCGAACTCTTTCTGCACACCAGTTGTTCTAGGTGCCTGGAGACACAACAATGAAGCAAACACAAAACTCTCTTCCTTCCAATGAATTACATTCTAGTGGGGAATGTGGTCAATAAAGAAACGAATAACATACAAAGGATGGCAGCTGGCAATCAGTGCTACAAATAAAGCTGGAAATGAGGGTGGGGCATCCTAGTGGCTGGGAAGGGGTTGTCATTTTAAATAGGGTGATCAGAGAACATTTTACTGACAAGGGTTATTTGGAAAGACCCAAAGGGGGTGAGGGAGTAGTAAGCCAGGTGAAGATTTAGAGAAAGATTACAACAAGGAAAAGAAAGAGCAAAAGAAAAGAGCCTATGCAAAGATCCAGGGGCAAGGACATGCCTGAGATTTGAGAAAGAGCAAGAATCCTGGTGAGGCTGGTGCAGAGTAAACGATAGGAAGGAAAAGCAGTAGGAGAGGAAACCAGGAAAGTAAGGGGTCAGTGTAGATAACACAGGGCCCTGTAAACCACTGAAATGGTCAACACCTGGTAAGTTCTGAGCTGAGGAGAGGCCTGAACTGACTTAGTGTTTAAGAGGATCACTCCAGTGGCCGTGACAACAGGCAGATGGGGCAAGGGCAGAAACAGATCAGTTAGGAAGCTACTGTCGCAATCCAGATGAAAGATAATGGCAGATTGATCCAGGGTGGTGAGAAGCCATTGGTTCTGATTCTATTTTGCAGGTAAAGCACTTGTAGCTAGATTAGATATGTGGAAAAAGACAAAGAGAAGAGTGATGGCTCCAAGGCTTTTGGCCTGAGCAGCAGAGTAGACCTATCAATTCCTGATACTTTAGACGAGCAGATCTGGGGAAAGACCAATTAGATTTTGAACATGTTACTTTTCAGATACCTATTAGACATCCAAATGGAGAAGTGTGTAGGTAGTTGTATATGCAAGTCTGTAAGTCAGAGGCTAGGTCTAGGCCAGATATAACTCTGGGCATTGCTAGCATCTACAGTGTATCTGAAGGCATGACACTAGACGAGGCCATCAAGGGAAGGAACAGACAGAAGAGAAGGGGAGGAGAGGATGGTCCACAGGGGCATTCTGTCCACTTGCTGAGGGAGAAGATGGAGAACCAGCCTAGGAGACTGAGGAGTGGCCCAGGAGACCAGGGCTGACGGCATACTGGAAGCAAGTGAGAAAGTGAAGAAAGAGTGATCAACTGTCAAGTTCAGCTGATGAGTCAAGTAAGGGGTGGCCATCAGATTTAGTGGAGAGCTGCGGCCAGAGCCCAGTCTGGAGCGTGTTTAAGAGAGAATGAGTGCAGAGATACGTCCTTACACCTGCTGCCCTCTTCATGGCAGTGGTTTAGCACAGTGATTTTTCCCCCAACAAAATAAAGAATAATTGAACATTAGATTTAATTGATTAATCAGGTTAATGAAACAGCCTTTTCTTCAACAGTAGGATGTTTTGTCTAAGATATTTAATGATTGGTTTAATTTTTACATGAATAATATTGGCTACATCCTATAATTCTTGTAGCATATGCAATGGATATTTCTACATATGCAGTCACTGAAGTAAGTGACTTGTATTATCTAAGTCTGTAAATAAGTTTCTCTCCTTCTCCTGCTCCCTCTGGTGAGGCACCAATGATCTGGAAGATGGGATAAAGGAAACAGGATGAGTAAGAGGAGCAAGCAGTACTTCTCAATTATCTCCAACCTGATGACAGAGTTAGTTCCATTGAAATCCAGTAGTAACATAATGGGTGAACACAAAGTCATATTTGTCAGTGTTCACAGTGAGGCTGGCAGCATAATTATAGACTCATGTGCAACTTAAATTGGGTTACCAAAATACAAAGAAAAAAGAAATTGCCCCTTCTTTCCTTTTAAACTAAATCTTGTGTCATGTTGATCGAAATACAATCCTGAGTTTTTAACTGCATAAATTAGTTGTAATGTCTGCAGTATCATCTTTATTTGATTGTAAATTCCTCTTTCATCTTAGACAAGAAGAAACTATGAAGAAATAGGATATCACTCATTCCCTGATTAATGAGAAGTGAGAGCAGTTTTATTCAAAAGATCACAGTCTTAGGCTAGAAATATAATTATTATTTTATTTATTTTTCTTCCCTTTCTTCATCTTTTTTTTCCTTCTTCAATAAAAAAGCAGAAAGAGACAGTACAGCTAAAATAGAGTTACTTCCATGAAATGTTTCTTCCACGGTGCTGGGAACCCTAAGATAACAGTCCTGTATTCAAATGTGAGAAGCAGAAAATGTAATTTACTTGAAGCATTACAAGAAACAGAATAGGTTTTTTTTTAAAAAAAAAAAGTCAACCTCAGTAAAGTGAAATACAGTAACTAATGTACAATGTCCGTTTAACTTTCAACCCTTTTTTCATTTTCAGTAATCAAAAAAATAGATATATCGATAATGACTGTCATTTAAAGATCAGTTTTGCTGTTACTATTGTTGCACTAATGACTATACTTAATTATAGAGTATTAACTCTTATATGGAAAACAAGCAAATAAATACCTATGTTGGTTTACAAGTGAAGGGGACAGATGAAAGTATATATTTAGTTATTAAGTAAACTTCCTCTCTTGCTTCTTTTTCATAGATTGTAACTTAACTTTTATTATTGCTCTCTGTTTAACTGTCTTCCTCGTAGAAACGGATCTTTTATTATCTTAAGTTTCTGCACACTTATTTCTTACCTACATATAAAGGTGTTTTTTACCTAGGTGACTCTTTCTGGCGACCAATTCACCACTTTGGGCACCAGATCATCCTTCCTATCAGTTTTTAATTCTCTTCATTTTCAGGGGTCAAACTATGAAATTCTCATAACTCGCCAGTGGAAACAGTTTATCAAGTGATTTCACACCCCGCATGCTGCAGGGTCCATGAAGAAAGGGGGACAGATGAAAGGCACTGAGGAGCAAGGCAGCAGCTCTGGGGAGTTTTGCTGTCCACACTTGGAGTGAATCCTGAATGTTGTTCCCACATTATAGTTTTATTTCCCTCGCAGCATGCAGTGCCTTTTCAGACTACCACGATAGTCATCCAAGAAGTTCTGACACTTAGCTAAGAAATCATCGGACCTGAACCACACTGCAATTCATTCCACAGACAGATGGACAATTCTGACCTGTTTATTCATCAGACTGTTCTGGCATGGACTTTTGAGCTCGAATTTAAGTTGATTAAATTTTTTCCTTTCTGGTGCCCAGGTTTATTTTCATGAAAGAGAGAGAGAGAGAAAGAGAGAGAGAGAGAGAGAGAGAGAAGGGAGCCAGAGACAGACACTAAGAGAGGGAGACACTAAGATAAAGAAAAGAATGACAACTATTTCACAATAAGTGGAAAAAATATCAGACTACATCCTGTCTGTATTTTTTAACACTTCCCATAAGAGAAATCCAGGAAATGCCCCCCTCCCCCTTTACAATGAGTACAATTTCGTGCTGCAGCCAAGAGACCCTCTTGGGTTAGCTGTGCTGAACTGCATGTACGCAGTGGACTGTATCTGACAGAGGCCAGAGGAGCTCCGCTCAGGAGGCATGAGCTGGAGGCATGCACACACCCACTGTTTGCGCTCCTGTATTGCTACACCCACCAAAGATCCTCCCTTGCTACCACAGAGTTTATGTGCTAATGCAATAACATGCAGAAAGGGATTTTAAATACTTGTTCTTTTATCATCTTTTACCACTTAACAATAGATCACTATATCTTTTCAAATGAATAAAAATAATTATATGACATCATTTTCATAGCTGTATAATGCTCCACTATGTGGCTAAACTAGAACTTATTTAATAAATCCCCTAGTTTAAATAACTATTGAATAGATCTTTCAAACTTATAAACTATACTTCTATGGACATCTCATTGAGAGTCTTTTGTATATATTTTTAGTGATCTTCTTGCTGGCAAATTTTAGGAATAATTCTTAACACACTTAACTGTTTTCTTTTGAGCATCCTTCACTTTAGTGGTTACATAAGCTTACTCCTTAACTTTTTGTTTTCATCAACAGATGAAAAAAATCTATAGGTATTTTCAAAGTAATGGTAAGGATGATATGTGCATACACTTATGTCCACATAATGCTTCTCTACCATTAAAGCACATCAAGTCCTTGAAGGTAGATCCCTCACCAGGAGATTCTTTACTCATTTTCCAGGAAATTACCCGACTTCTTATTGCATCAGCATTTTAATCTCTGAAATGGGCAGAATGACTTTTGCAACTATAAAGCATTTACCTAAGTCTAATAAGGATAATACCTTATTAAGTTACCTTGTTTGCAAACTCCAGGCACAGCACAAAGAAGATTTATTATCTGGCCCATGTGTGACCAAGAAGTAGTTGAGAGAGGATAGCTGAAAATAAAGTCTAGGTGGGAGTGGGAGATGTCCATGTAATATATTTCCTGAGAAATCTTTGATCCTAGATGACTTGTAGAGCGCTTAGCAGTTCTGCAGGGGAGGAGAAAGTCATTTTAAAAACATGATACAGAAAATCTTCACCTTATACATTTCCAAGAGTTCAATGATAAATCTATTATTAAGAATGTAACAAAATACTCAAAGAAACAAGTCAGTAACACACTTGAACCACTACTAAACAGTAAGCCCCTATTCTGTGCAAAGCACTATTATAATGCACTTAAGATGATTATTACAATCTCAAGCTAGTTCACAAATTTACTTCACCCTCCAATGAAGTTGAAAGTAAGTTTATATTTCCCATGAAAAACAGTATGTAACAACATATTATAATATTCTTTGATACATTTTTTATTATCTTCTGTTTTAAGAGAACTGTGCCAGGTACTATGTACTATTGTATCAAGGGGCCTACAAAGACAACTCAGACAAAAACTTGTTATTAAATAGTTGAATCACTATAGCTGCTCTGTCTAATATGGTACCTCTAGCCATATATACTACTGAGGGGTAGAAATTTAGGGAGTATGAACTGGGAGTGTTTTAAGGAAGTGACAGACCAAAATCAAAAAAAGTAATATGAAAAAGGAATGTAAAATCTTTCATTAATAAGTTCTTATAATGATTACATGTTGAAATGATAATATTTTGGATATTGTGTTAATTGAAATATATTATTATAATTAACCTGTATCTTTCTAGCTTTTTAAAATTGCATATGTGACTTGTGTATTTCTATTGGCAGTGTTGATCTATACAATTATAGTTACTATCTATTCAGTATTTATGCTGTGTGCCAGGTATTTTATATCAGATATATGTAATCTTCCAAAAGAGAGATATTACAGAATAGAAAACTGAGAGAGCAAAGGCTCATTATTCCACACATATCTTGTAAATTTTCTGTGCACAAAGAGCTGTTGTAGGCAGTACAGATATAAAACAAAAGTTCCTACTCTTGTGGAACTTATATGTTCTAGTAGGAGAGAAAGGTAATACACAAACACACTAATATAACAATTATGTCACATAGTGACAGTGAAGGAAGATGAAGCCTATAAAAGAATGCAGAGTGCCCAGGATTGGGGTGAGGTGGGGGCGGGCTACCTTTTAGACAACAAGGTCAGAGAAGGAATGGTCATCTGAGCAAAAATGTGAAGGAATGAATCTTGTGAATATCTACCTGGCCTGGAGCTTCTGAGTAGAGGCAACAAGGATACGGTGTGTGTGTGTGTGTGTGTGTGTGTGTGTGTGTGTGTGTGTGAACAGCAGGAGGGCTAGTGGTGCCCAAGAACAGAAGGAGAGGAAGCCAGAGGCTTATTCCCGTAGTAACTTGGAAGCCACCACGACTAGGAAATGTTCAAGGATGACTTTGGCTGCTCTATGACGCATGGGCTGTTGTGGGCATGCATGGAACTCAGTAAGTGCGGAAGCCGGAGACCAGTTATGAGGTTGCTGCAGCAATGCAAGAAAGATTTTACAAGGTCTGTCTGACTCAGCCACTGGAGATTTGCTGTTCCTGCAACACAAAGTAAAATAATCTAAAAAATATCCAGAAAATTGGAACAGCAAAGGTCAAATATCTGGATAATTTAAGCTTCAAAATATATTTGGGAGTCTGTAGAGTTATCTGAGCTGGCAGTAAAAAGAAAAAAATTACTGTCTAGCTTCATAGGATAGCAATTTGTCTCTGTCCTTTGCTTTCTGCCAATTTAACCTAAGGGAAGTGGACTTGAGATCTGTAATTGGCAGAGTGGGACTGCAGGAGCTTTAAGTCAAATTTAGATCAGGCAAATTAGCTTTATTTTTGCCAAAGAAAAGTGTAGTTGAACCAGATGACAATTTTGTAGCCTAAACTCTTTGCATTGGCTGTCTGTCTTCTGAATTACTCCCATAATTGCTGATTCTGAGATTGAGCATAGCTGTACATGTAAGACGCACTTAAACAAAGAACTAGAAGTGGTGTCTTGAGTAAAAAGTATTAGTCTAGATAACTCTACTCAATAAATCTATTTTTAGGAACAAAAGTACTTTTAAAAAGAAAGAATCCTCAATGTCAAATGTTATGTAGGCCAAGTCCCTTCCCTGAGAGATAAATTAAGGTTTAAAGTAGGTGCCCAGTTTCAAATGAAAATAAATACAAAGCAATCACCAGGACCCCAAAAGTCTTGTCATGATAAAAAGGAAGTTCAATCTTGACCTTCCAGGTAGTTTATTTACTTTGATGGAATTCACTGGAAAATTGTTCAACTCCATCTTTCACTGTGCCTATGTAGATGTGCTTTCTGGGTCTTAGCTGTAGTTCCTGTCAGGCAGTAAAAAGTACAGACTGCGTACCTCAAAGTCAGACTGCACCACTGCAGCTGAAATTTACACAAGTCTGTGCTGTAACTGGATACACAATGGGGCTAATGACCTTGTTCTGCATTAATCTCCATATGGCTCTGCTGGTACAGTTCTTGCCTTCAGGCAAGAAGACTGCAGCTTTGGCACCCAGCCTCAAACCAGGGATTAGACCAGACATGGCCAACATAGGAGCCGCAGGCTGGATCCGGCCCGCAAAATGAGTTTATGCGGCCCGCGATTAAATATTCTCCGCACGATGCACTGTGAAAATGAAATAAGTGGTACTTTTAAATCGTTATACATAAACTACGATATCTAACCATTGTACAACAATGCAATTTAAAATCTCAGCTACTCAGAAGCGGAAGCATCTTTGATTATTGGAAATCGAGATATTTAAGAAGATAGTAATATGCGGAAAAGAATTCTGCATGTGACTAATCTAGGGTTAACTTCCAATAATTGGTCAAATGGATTCACAATACTTTTTTATTTTTTTAAAAAATTCCATTATAAAGATTTACAACTTTTGTACTTGTCTGCAATTTTTATAAGCAATTGAATAATGGAAAATATGAAAATTAAAAAAAACTTGCCAAGGAATATTTAGTAATCTTCAGCTCAACTTATATTTGTGAACAAACTTTTTCTTTAATGAATCTAAATAAAAGTACAACAAGATCAAGACTGAATGATTTACATTTGGAGGCTGTGTTAAGAATAGCTACTACAAGTATAGAGCCAGATATTAAAAAAATAATAGGTGATGCAAAACGGCTCAACACATCACATTAGTTTTTCTGTTACTTTGTTGTACTAAATTACTTACATTTATTCATAAACAAATTACATAATAAAATTTTGTTCACTTAAACGAATCGTTTTTTGGGTGTTTTTTTTTTTGCATTTTTCTTAAGCTGGAAACAGGGAGAGACAGTCAGACAGACTCCCGCATGCGCTCTACCGGGATACACCCGGCACGCCCACCATGGGGCTACGCTCTGCCCACCAGGGGGCGATGCTCTGCCCATCCTGGGTGTCGCCATGTTGCGACCAGAGCCACTCTAGCGCCTGAGGCAGAGGCCACAGAGCCATCCCCAGCGCCTGGGCCATTTTTGCTCCAATGGAGCCTTGTCTGTGGGAGGGGAAGAGAGAGACAGAGAGGAATGCGCGGCGGAGGGGTGGAGAAGCAAATGGGCGCTTCTCCTGTGTGCCCTGGCCGGGAATCGAACCCGGGTCCTCCGCACACTAGCGAATCTTTTTGTATTTAACATTTTTTAATTTTAATATTTTGTCCAGCCCGTGAAAAAAGTTTTCTTTCTAATCTGGCCTGGGGACAAAAACTGTTGGCCATGCCTGGATTAGACACTGGCCCAGGGCTGACAAAGCCGAGGGACCTGCTCTCACAGTGCAGGAAGCCTGAGAAGACTAGAGAGTACATCCGTCTTAAAAGGTGCATTTGCTATCATTCAAGAAACACACCCATTACTCTAGCCATCGAGGAAACAGATTTATAAAAATAAAAAAAAATCCTCGCCTGACCAGCGGTGGCTCAGTAGATAGAGCATCAATGCTGAGGAATGCAGGCTCAACCAGCTTGAGTGCAGGTTCACCAGCTTAAGTGTGGGGTCAATGGCTTGAGCGTGGGATCATCCACATGATTCCATGGTCAATAGCTTGAGCCCAAAGGTTGATGGTTTGAAGCTCAAGGTCACAGTCTTGAGCCCAAGGTCACTGGCTTGAGCAAGGGGTCACTGGCTTGGCTGCAGCCCCTCAGTCAAGGCACACATGAGAAGCAACCAATCAACAACTAAGGTGACACAACTACGAGTTGATGCATCTCATCTTTTCCCCTTCCTGTCTCTCCCACTCTCTCTCTAAAGAAAATAAGAAAGAAAGCAAGAGAGAAAGAAAGAAAGAGAAAGAAAGAAATCCTTTAGCCATGCCTCCCTCCTCAGAGAGCTTATTTTCTTCAACAGAGGGCCCAGGCCTTCCCTTCCCCCCAGATAAGACAGAACTCTCAGTGCCTTGGTCAATGTTCCTCTCTCCACCGAAAATAAATTTCAAAATGGCTGCATCTGTGAAAAAGATGAAGGGAGGTTGATCAGTAAACTTGATCAGCCATTTACTTCTAATCTGGGATATTTGGAGGAAAATATGTTTAAAAAAGAAGGTGCCTCCTAAGTGCCCTCACCCCAACTGCTATAGAGTGCCTTCAACACTATTTGTAAAATCTGAGTGTTGCTGCCAAAAAAGATGGAGTAGCTCAGGAGGATTCTGCACCTGAGCAGCCTTGGGCCATGGGGAAAGGGCAAAGGAACTCTGAAAACCAGCCCTGACTCCTGCTTCATTACATGGTACACAGGTCACACCAAAAAGTTTATACCCAGAGATGGAGCCAAGGCAATAACTCTGTTGGTGGGGTTCCTTAGGTTAGAAAGGATCACACATGAAACATACTGAGCTAAATGCCCTAAGTGCTATACATGTGACACTCCTGTCACTTCACATCCAGCTCTAGCCATAATCTTTACTGCTTTATAAACTCAAGATGCCTCAGACTGAGACACATAATAGCATTCTATTCTGAAACATAAATTCTGGTGGGATTTACAGTCCCAAGAAACACCCCTTACACACCTTTCTGCTCACTATCCCTGTATTCATATAGCTTTTGTTGTTTTAAATACTTTATCCACTATTCGTTACCCCTTTCACAGGCCACCACACTATTAAGGTTGTTTGTTCTCCTTAGAGTTATTGTGAGCTGTGTCAAATGCCTCACAAAGAAGTAGTCTGTTTTCAGTGTCATTTTTCTTCACCCACATGTCAATCATTAGAGCCCATCAAAAACCTGAGGCAGAGGTAAGGCACATTTTCTCTCTTCCTGGAATACCCTTCCTCTCATCACACTCATTGGGTAACAAAAGTTAAGGTGACTTTGGTGCCTTTGTAACACCACTGTTGTAGATGTGGAGAGAGTCACAGCAGTCAATTTGTGAACTTGATACCACCCCCATTTGCTCCCGTGGTAAAGGTTCCTAGTGCTTAAAAGTTTTGTTTTGCAACTTACAGGTCTCCTCAAGAATCATCTTTGTCAGTCCCTGGCAGGTGGTTCAGTGGATAGAATGTCGGCCTGGCGTGAGGATGTCCCAGGTTTGATTCTGGTCAGGGCATACAGGATAAGCGACCATCTCCTCTCCCCATCCCTTTCCCTCCTGCAGTCAGTGTCTGATTCAAGCGTGCTCTCCCACTCGAGCACTGAGGATAGCTGGATAGCTCAGTTGGATGGCATCAGCCTCAGGTGCAAAGAGCTTGGTGGAGCATGGGGGGCGGGGGCACATGCAGGAGTAAAAAAAAAATCATCTTTGTTCATAGACTAATAATATCTTACATTTGTACACACTTCACGTGCATTACCTCACTGAATTCTTAAAATAATCCTATCAAATAGGCAATCATTATACCCACTCTGCAGAAATCAAACGAGTCTAGGAGAGGTTAAAAGCCTTGCCTAAGTCACCCAGCATTAGATGGAGTGGCAGAGCACAACCCCAAACCAGGATTACACTATTTCAAAGCTATCTCTTTGTATTGGTTACTTCTAAAACAAGGGAATACTGCTCAAGAAGCATTTCAAGAGGGGCCTTCCAGTTTAACCATTAAGACAGAAACTTTGTAGTTAGTCACTTCCAGGCT
The DNA here is from genome assembly GCF_036850765.1 of Saccopteryx bilineata. NCBI lineage: Eukaryota > Metazoa > Chordata > Mammalia > Chiroptera > Emballonuridae > Saccopteryx > Saccopteryx bilineata. The sequence continues at coordinate 172,196,892 of NC_089494.1, forward strand.
GTAAGAAAAGGTTTCTGAAATCTACCAATAATAGAGACTACTGAGATAGTGTTTTGATAATATTAATAGTAACATTGGTTCTCCAGAATCTAACTCCTGTGGAAGAAACCTATGTGGTGCATGCACTGTACTGTGTGTAGAAAAAGCAGCACTATGCACAATAAATACATGCACACGTCGTATTGTGTCAACAATCGCTTCCCAAATGTGGCTGCAGAAGAAAGTGTGAAGCATTCTGAAATGAAGCAATATTTATGGCTGAAGAAATTCGGCTTCACATAATGGTAATTATGAATAAGATATTTTCCTTAATAAAATTACTGCAAAACAAAATCTGGAGGAACTAAGTGTTTCCCTATGTCCTCTTTATTTTATTCCATGTGCTCAAGAATGGTTGCGGGAAAGAAAGAGTGAGAGCGAAAGGGAGCAGAGGGAGAAAGAGTCATCGCCAGACGGCCTCGGCTGAGGGTTGGTTTTGCTTTAGAAACTGGAATCTGTCCAGGCTTGATTTTTATTTTCAATTCACATTTCAGATCCAGCTCCCCAAACTCTTTGATCTTTCTCCCTGTCTCCTTACCCGGAAGAGAACCCTTGGCCTTCTCAGCTGGGAGCTGGGAGCACACGTGGAAAGACTGGCTCAGATCCATATTCTTGCCAAATTTAGTCACACAAAGGGGCCTGCAAGGGAAAAAAGAAAGGATGAAAGCGGCAGCCGCCTGGACTTCAAAGGCCGCGCCGCCGCGCCGGGCCCTGCGCAGGCGCCGCCCTCCGCATATATAAGGCGCAACTGGCTCGCGAGCCGGCCTCTCTGCGCGGCCGCCCCGCGCACATCCGCAGCCCGAGGGTCTGTGGAGGGGGCCCGCGGTGGACCGAGGGGTGGGATGTTGAGTCTGCACCGCGGGTCAGCTGCCAGAGGCCGGTCCTCAGCCAAGTTAAGGCCCCTGAGAAAAGTTTTCATTAAGGAGGGAAAAGAATGTCACGTCCAGCCTACTAGACAAGCGGCGCTGTGGCCCGCCAGTTTATTCCAGCTTCCATAACACTCCATTCTGGCGATTCCCTTCCAGACCGCACGCCCGCTCCTCTGTGCGTGAGCTCGGGCCGCGCGGGGGCTTCCAGTCGCGGAGCCGAGCGGTGAGGGCGCGTGGCGGGACTTCTCCTGGCCCAGATCGCCCCCGTGCCCCTTCCTAACTCCCTCACTCCTGTCGGCGATCGCCCAGCTTGACTCCTGCCCCTCTAGGCGGCCTCGGTACGTGAGCCTCCGTCCCCTGGTTGGCAGAGGGTCTGCTGACCGAGCCCACGCAGATGCGGGTGTGGGACGTGGCCCTACTTCACCCGCCGTCGGGGGACCCGACCCCTGGACACATGACTGTGTCACGAGGCCCCGACAGAGCCAGACGCGGACGCCGAGCTCGCCCCACACTAGCACCAACGCGGGAGAAGCCACCCTGGGGCTGGCGCTGCCCGCGGGGGCCGTGGGAGGACCCCGCCAGTGGTGCTGGCTCCGCGGAAGCCGAGTGTCCGCGGTTGGCGGGCTGTAGGAACGACGTTTTTACGGTCCCACGAGTTCTCTATTACCCAGGCGGGTGGAGGTGGTTGAATTTGTTTGTCTTAGGAGGAGGCCAGAGGAGGTGGAAGAACCCCTGGGACACAAACTGTCATTTCCCTTGCCCTCCCCTTTCCCTTTTCCCCTAGTGTCCGTTAAACACAGTTTTTGTCTGATGAGGCTGGAGTGGAAAATCCAGGGAGCCGAAGTTCCGTCTCTGTGATCACATTCTTCGTTTTTCTAGTCCTTCACCCTCGCCTCTTTCCGAGCATCCTCTTCCGTAGGCCCCCGCCACCCTCTTCCTCTGGGATCCCACCAAAGTTGTAGCTGGGAGCGAGTCCAGGCCACACAAAGGGGAAGACCCAGAGCTTAGGCGGGAGGTTAAGACCGAGGGGGCGGAGAGGGCTCTGAAGGGCACCAAGCTTTTTCTCCCCTCCCTGTAATTAAGGACTCACTTGAGTGTCTGTAGTTGACTCGACTTGGCAGCAAAATCGCCGGGGAGGGGGGAGGGGCCTCCAGTGTAGGTGGGGGTCATTCTCCCAGTTCCCCAGCCGGCGCCCGCGGGGGGCTGTGCCCGCTTTGCCCTGTGGGCTGCAGGGCGCATCTCCGCTCCCCCCTCCTCAGTTCCGGCGCGGGGTGGGCGCCTCGCCCCCCACGCGCAGCCAGGCCGGCGGCGCCGGGCGCAGAAGGAAGTGTTGATATAAAACAAGTCACTGTTCGCTCCCAAACTAAACCCCAACCAACCAAAGCCACCAAGAGGGGAAAAACCAACAGCAATCCAGCCAGCCCCTAGCAATTGTTTCACGGTCGGAATTAAATCACATCAAAACGCCCCCTGAAACCCACATCCTGAAGGAGTGAACCTGCAACAGACAACCTCCAGCCGTTCACTCGAGTTCACACGAACAACCCGCCTCTACATCCGAGGGAAGGGGGCGGCGGGCGGCAGGCAGCGGAGTTTCTCCTGCGCCTCACCCACCACATCCCGTGCTTCCCAAGAGGCGGCTGCATATGTTAATAGCAGCCCCCACACGAATTAGAGGAGACTTCGCGGCCACAGAAATGCCTTTTACACCAAACCTGTAGGGGCGAAGGATCGTCTTCCGAGAGTTTCTTCGCCCCTCTTCCTTCTCCCTATTCCTGGGAGAGACAGACCTCCTTCCCAAAGTTAAAAAACAAACAAACAAACAACACACAAAAAACTTGGGTGAATGTTTTCTAGTAAAGCTACTTTAAAGAACATTTGCAACAATGTTAAGGACAATCAACCAACACCCTGCAGCCACGGGAAGGGAAAAACAGTCACGCAAACAGAGCTTGGCGTTGGGTGATTTCGTTTGAAACAATGTTTCCAAAGGACAGGGTTATGGCCAAGTACTAAAGGTAGACACCCACCCTCGGCCCTTTTAGTAAACAGTTCCCACTAGTTATTGTTCCATAAATTCCCATCCTCTTGAGAGCCTACTCTCAGGGACACCTGGAGTTGAGCTCCAAATGACTCCAGATAATTAACATGAAGGAAAAAACGGTACTCGAATGAGTTGCAATACTTAAACGGAGGATGTAGTAGTCATTTAATCTTCCCTTGGATTCCAGAAAATACCTTCTGGCCATGCTGTGTTCCCCCTCTCCCTCCTCGAGTTTGCTGGAAAGGAACTTCTACTCTGGCTGCTTTGGCGAAACTGCATTTTCCAGTTCTTTTCCAGTCGGTCAAATTGGTGCATTTGTAGGAGAACTTTTTACTTTATTTCCCCACATTTTTTTTTAGAAGACAGGGTATAAAATGTCTGACATAGCTACGTGTTCACATTTCTAGGACATTAAACTCACACAACGCATAACTTCAAGGAAAGTTGCCTGTGGCCACCAACCAAAATATACAATTGGTTTCTTTCCAACCTTTTCAGTACTGCCGTATAGACACATTGCAGCAGAATATATATTTTTTATTTTTCTTTTCTAAGGCATAGCATTGTGGACTATGTAAAGTGGATTTAATGGTTTACTCTTCCTGGCTCCTTTCACCAACCCAATCCCCCCAGATAGAATGTACGTGACTACTGGCCATGAAGTTTTAAAAATTGCTTCCTAGAAAATTCCCATCCCTAGGAAGTAGTTATGAGTAGGTGAGGTTTTAGGTGCACATTTAGATCATGGTTAAGGTCTTATCAGTGTCCAGCAGCATGCAATTCCCCCTTAGGAAAGGTAGAGGGATCTTTGCCTGATTGCTCCTGTATCATAGAGCTAAAGATGGATTCTGTACTGTTTCCCTTATTTTCAATTTAAGGGAGATGAAGACACATTTCCTACCCCTTGTTTACTGTTCTGAGGTTTTACAGATGGCTACTGTATTGGGTATAATAATTTTGCCTGGATTTTTAATTGAGGGGTTTTGAGAGCCAAGGAACAAAATGTAATATGTTTTCAAACTTTAGCTTCGCTTATACTGTAACTTTCACAAAGCATCTCCTTAAAAGTCCTGTCCTTGTATAAAATGCATCAAAGAGACAGTGGATGCTGGGGAATTTCTGAGGTTGGATTCGGATTTGCATCTTCAAGGGTCCCTGTGAGCGTACAGTCAAGAGGCGCCAAAGACTGCCCCATCCTTTCTACCTCTCCTGGCATGCTCTCCTGGGTCCTTTTGGTTTCTCCTCCTCTTTCTTGGGTTGTTTTTTCATCCTCTATGAGGTTCCCACACATTGTGGCGTGTATCTCCGAAAATCCAGGAGAGAGCTAGCGTAACTCTATGTACATCGCATGGTGAGGATGTAATGGAAGAGATCTTGTTTAAAAAGCGGTAACTGAAGATCCTCTTCAGCCTTTTCTCTTCCTATTATTCTCTGTAAGCCTGGAGATTTTATTTTTGCTAGCATGTGCTCCCTTGTCCTTTGACATATTTAGGAAAGTCACAACTCTCTTCCTTGTACATCTTGCTTCCGTTCTCTCTTGCTAGTTGAGCAATGTCTGTTATGTTTTCCTTTTTACTTCTCTCCGTCCCGGATTCCCACCTCATCCGCTCGGTCAGAGCATCTATCAATGTGGTGTCGATCACAGCTGCGGCGGCTTCTCTTTCATCTTCCACTCCTTGCCAGAGCCGGGCGGGAGGTGGAGGGAGAAAGGGAGGTGGAAAAGAGGTGGAGATAAGACTGGCAGAGAAGGTGGGGGAAAGAGAAGAGGTACTTAGATGATGAAGTTAAACATTTCGAGCAGTTTTTTGTCAACTTCACGCGGGCAAAGCGTGCCTCTCAGTGGGTTACAAGAAGCGCCGGGTCCTTCTTTCCCTTGTCAAATTGTCTGATCCTTCCCTCTAGGACCGCGCGCGCGCGCGCGCACACACACACACACACACACACACACACACACACCCCTCTAAAACTAGGACTAGTCCTACAGGCTCTGGGAAAAGAAAAAAAAAAAGGCCCTCAATCACCACCTCCAACTCGCGGTCCCCCTCCTCCCCCTTCTCTCCACCCCCCCCCCCCCCCCTGCAGCGGGCAGCCAAGGAGAGCTGGAGGCGGGGGAGGGGAGGAGGAGGAGGAGAAGCGACGCAAATGGGTAGCTTTTCAGCGCCGGCAAGGCGCGGGAGGAGGAGAAGCGGTGGGGAGGCGCAGCCGCTCACCTGCGGGGCAGGGCGCGGAGGAGGGACCCAGGCTGCGCGCTCTCGGGCCGGAGAGCTGCGAGAAGTCCGTAGCCCCGCACGCGGCCAAGCTCAGGGCGTCCTCCTCTCCTTGGCCAGGAGAACCCGAGGGGTGCAGTTCTTTGCTTTGACAGAGCGGCCCGGTGGAGGCGTGGAGAGCAGCGAGCGAGAGAGCCAGCCAGCCAGTCGGAGAAATTCGAGCCGGGAACAAAGAGGGCTCGGGCTCTGTGTGTGTGTGTCGGGCTTCAGCTCCTGGCTGAAGCATTTGGGTTCGAGGCCCCTACTGTGACTGTCCAAGACCCCGCCGTGCCCTCCACGGCCGACTCCCAGCGCTCGCCGGCACAAACTTTATTCTTGGCAAACTTCTCTTTCTCTCCCCCTTCTTCTCCGCCCCCACCTTCTCCTCCTCCTCTTCCTCCTCCTCCTCCTCCAGCAGATTAAACACGCCTGGAGAAGTAAAACCGAAGCGAAAGGGAAGGAAATAAGAAGCTCTAAAGCGGACATCTCCAAGCCAGTGGCTTTTTATTTTTTAATTTTTTTTTATTCTCCAGGAAGTGGACATTTCGTTATCTTCTGATTCTTCTTGTACCTTCTCCGCTGGGGCAGACGGAGTCTTTTTGCTCATTTCTCTTCTTTTCTCGGAAAACAAACTCCCAACTCGGCATCCGGAGAAGCTAGGGTGGAAAGGTTTGCGTAGAGACACGCGGACCGTGTTCTGCACTTGGAGAGTCCTGTCTCTTCCAGCACCAGCGTCCTCTGCGCGCGTCTGCTGGGGGCGTGGGGTGGCTGCCCCCCGCAGCGGAGTCTAGAGCACGCCACGCCGTGCAGCGCCACCGCCCCCAGAAGCGCTGGCTGCGGCGGCCCTCGCAGCCCGGTGCCCATCGGCCTCCGGAGCGGGCGCCGGCATCTGTCTAGGCGGAGCGGGAAAGCGCGGGCGGCCGCCGGGGCTTGGACGCCGCCGCAGCTGCTCCGGCTGCGGGCTGTCTGCCCCGTGCTCGCCGGCCCCGCTTCCGCCCACTCTTACCTCACGCATCCTTCCAATTCTTTCCTCCCCCACTTTGGTTGACCCCCTCTCTTCCTACTGTCGCCTCGAGTGCTCCCCCAGCAGAGCGGAGATTACACAGTGGTCGGGATGCCCCAACTTTCCGGGGCAGGCGGCGGCGGCGGGGGGGACCCAGAACTCTGCGCCACAGACGAGATGATCCCCTTCAAGGACGAGGGTGATCCTCAGAAGGAGAAGATCTTCGCCGAGATCAGTCACCCCGAAGAGGAAGGAGATTTAGCCGACATCAAATCCTCCTTGGTTAACGAGTCCGAAATCATCCCGGCCAGCAACGGACACGAGGTGAGTGGGCCGCTGCCCCAGCGCGGAGAGGCGTGGCGGGTCCCGGGAAAGAGCAGGAGCGAGGGAGGCAGGGAAGGCGCCTGGAAGTCCCAGCGACGGCCCCTCGTAGGTCCCTCATTTGCTGGGGGGTGGATGAGCCCCTGGCCAACATTCTTCCTTTGTGTGTGTGTGCATGCGTGCGCGCGCGTCTCGGGTGGGAGGTGGAGGACTGCAGGGAAACTTATTCCAAGTGATTCCGTTTGGGGTTCAATGGCTAAACCGCTAGTTTGCGGGAGGAGAAGTTGGCCTTTTAGTACATGGTGTTTGGCCGTCAGACTTCTTTCTCATAGGCGTTGAGAGGTGCGACGCTTTAAAGCGAGGATGTCTGAACTGAGTTTTTCTGTAGGACGGAAAACAAAGTGCACCCACTATCTCGGTAGATATCTCTGCAAAAATGCGTTAAACCACCGAAGGCTTAGGTAGACACAAGCAGAGCCACAGGAGGAGAGGAAGGGGAGGCGGGCGTGGGCCGAGAACAGGCGGGGCCGGCCCAACCGCCGTTGAGCTGGGCTCGCCAGGAGCCGGCGGGCCAAGGGGTCGCGCGGCCGGGTGGTGGGGGCGGTGCGGGCTCAGTCCTGGCGAGCGCTGCAATCCAGCGTCGGGTCCGCTGCCCCGGAGCCGTAGGCGCGCTGAACCGAGCCATCCTTCATAGCAATTCCTACAGCACCAGTCTTCTCCAAGCCCCGTCAGTTAGATAAATAACAACAACAAAATCCGCTTATTGGGAGGGTTGGTTTGGCCCGGTTCACGTCTTAAATCTATACAGAAGGCTGGCGAGTCAGTCTGAAGATGCGGGCGAAACCAGGGCACCCGTTCAGGGGAGGTTGGAAAGCGCTTTATCAGATCTCCTGGCCCGTGGCGGGCGATAGCGCTGGTAACCCGAGTAGAGTAAATAGAGACACGTGGGTGCCGGCGGGAGAAAGCCGCAAGCCGGGACCCCGCGGAAGGGCTATTTTCGCGAGGCGCGAGAGGTTCAGTGGGGGTGGCGGCGGCGGCGGCGGATGAACCCTGATACCCTACACTCCACTGGCCACCCTAGTTCAACAGCTGGGAAACACTTTGGAGGAAATCCGGTAGAAAAGTTCTGACTTTCAGATGATTTCACCAACGATTTTTCCCTCCAAAGAAAGTTGGAGGGTATACCCTTTTTCCTTAAATGGCATCTTTCTGCCCCCAAAAAGAAAGCGTGTGGTTTTGGGGGCGGGGGCATTCTGGGTTTTAAACGACGCGTTTAAGAACACCTCAGAGTTACCTTCTTTGTCCCAATGGCAGGGGTGAGTACACATTTTGGAAAGCTGGGGGCCTGGGTTCGAAGAACATATAAGGGTGTTTTTAGCCTCTGAATCTTTCATCTCATTATGCCAGTTTGAAGGGAACGTGGTAGTAGGAGGTAGGGTGCACCCAACCCCATTTACACGGTTTGTTACTATGTGTGTAGGGAATAGTCCTTGAGGAGGATAATCGTTGAGGGGGATACATGTCCAAAAAACAAAATAACATTCCAAACACTCAGAGGCCAAACTCTATTTGTAGAGGAGCGTTTATTTCTTCCTATCTATATTGCTGTCCTTCCTTATTCCATAACTAAATTTGCCACCATTTCACATTTTCTGCATGTTTTTGCTCTGGGGAGAAGGGTGGGGCATTTGAAGCCCAGACATCAGGTATTATGGCTCTTTCAGTCTTTGTCTCATGGCGGTAAATGGTCATGGGGCAGCCCCAAGGAAAAGGGTGAAGGGGGTAATACCACTGATTTGCACGTGGTTGAGCCTGGGTGGATGGTGGTTACCAGAATTGATATTAGCTGGGCTACCTTTTAGATGTCTAAAACCTGCCTCTGAAATTTTCCTTTCTTTAACCACAGAGAGGTTCACTTTTCTCTTTTAAGCTTGCACTCCTCCAGCCGTGGTAGGTTATAAAGAGTGGAACTCCTGCTGGATCTGGCGTGGGACAGTGGCTTTAAGCCCCCATTTGTGAGTGGTTGGCTTGTTTTTATTTGAAATGTCACCTTCAGTTGCAAAGTGTTATTTCAGCAGGCTTTTATTATTATCTCTGATTGAAGTGAACAGTGGTTGAAGAAGCTATCAAAATGATCAACCCCATTAACTCAAAACTCCTGTCATATTAGGCATCCAAGTAGCCTTCCTGTATTTTAGCAAACAGCAGCCAAAACAGCATGTGGGTCTTTCCCAAGATGACTATATTGTTATTGTTTTTCTCTTGTTATTTTTACTTTTTCTAGTCCTGTGTAGATAATAATGATTCGGAAAAATACATGTTGACAAGAAAAAGATTTCCCAGTACTCAACCCTAGCTTCCACCTCTTAGATTAATAAAACAGGTGATTGAATTGCACCTAACCCTCCTTTTCAAAATTGTCAGTAGACATACATTTAAATCAGTGTTGTCACAAACTCTAAGGTGATTTTCTTTCTTTTGGCGGTGGGGATTCATGTTGTTAGGTGGCCAGACAAGCACAAACCTCTCAGGAGCCCTACCATGACAAGGCCAGAGAACACCCTGATGACGGTAAGATTTCATTCTACTTCTCCCAATTTTATCATTAAGCAAGTGCAATTTGTGAATGTAGGTATGTTTTTCTATTTTAAGTCCAAAAAACTGAGATCATATGTGGTAAGACTATGCCCACTATTTAAACAAAATAGGAAAGAAAACCAGGGAACTTAATGCTTATCTCTGATGTGTATTTATGTAATGTAAAAACTGTTTTTGAATGACCTAGGGGTCTTTTGATTACAGCTGGTTTCCACATTCTTTGTGGAAGAGGAAATAATGAGTTTTCCTCTTTAACTCACTTTACCTAAAGCTCTAATTTTTAATGCTTAGATCTTTAGCATTTTTCCCCCTGCATGTTACAAAGAGTGACAGTCTAAACCAATTTATTTTCCAACATGAATAGTTTCAAATGGATTTTCGTTTGTTAAATTGCTGTTACTACTTACAGTGAGAAGGCAGGCAGAGAATGCATAGACTAAATATGGCTCAGTAAAGCAGAATCTAATATAAAACTTTATTTGTGAAATTAGGAACTATGAATATGAAATTTGATAGACTTCCTCCCCATTTCTGATTCTTGCTCAAAACTTTAAAAATTGCATATAATTTTAATACTTCAGGAGAACTCTGTGTAATTTTAAAAGAACCAAGGAATCTGTAGGTTTTCCTTGTTGGACAGTCTGCTTTTCTGTTCTCCTTTAGTTATTTACAGTTGGCCTGACCAGAACGAAGTGTTTGTATGGATAATATGTCAGCCCAGAGAAGAAGGGAAAAGAACTGTATTATCAGGCTTTTTTCTGAGCTTCAAAGTTGTTAGACATATTAAAGAGAAAAAATGTATATACCGAACACACACAAATTATTACATAAAATAAGTCTCCTAGAGTTAATCCTTCATAACTTTGAGTAGTTTTCCATATGCTAATTACAGCTCTCTCCTTAAGTAAAATCTAGAAATTTTTAGAAATCTAGAAGCACAGGTAGGATTTTTGAGTTTGACTATAAGGGAGGTAAAGCATAACTTTAGGTGTATAAATGTATACATGTGTAAATAGCTTTACATGATAGCTTTAGGTTTGTGTGTGTTCTTTCATGTGTCTATTTTTTAGTCCAGTTTGTTAGTATTAGGACAAATTAAGTTAGATGGATAACACTGATTTTTGTAAAAACACCAGTCAGTAGTAGAAATAAATTGAACCACATGTTTTTAAAACATCTGGTTCACTGCTAATTTTATTTAAGAGAATAAATACTGTCAATCTAAAATAAAGCATAATAATTCAGTTACAGTATTTTGTAAACAGCTCTTTTATGTAAGGTCTGATTTGTCATAGAACAGATAAAAAATAGTGATATAGCAAAGAAGCCAGCGCATCATCAGTCGTTCTTTGGATTCTCAGGAAAGCATCCAGATGGAGGCCTCTACAGCAAGGGACCCTCCTACTCGAGTTATTCCGGGTACATAATGATGCCAAATATGAATAATGACCCATACATGTCAAATGGATCTCTTTCTCCACCCATTCCGAGAACAGTGAGTAACATGCTGTTGTTGCAGATTATTTTTTGAAAAGCAAATTAATTTGTATTTTGGCAAAATGGTTTTTTAAAACACACTGGAAATGCTTTAATTATATATGACTGGTCATTGCTGAATAAGACCTGTTATGAGGAATGGCTGCCTTAAGAGTGCTAACTTTGATGTCTTGGATTTGGAATTTTAGCCTTTGGCTTATTGGTTAAGATTAATAAATAGCAGATCACTAATTGTCATGAAATCAAGTGAAGTTAAGTCAACACATTTGTAATTTTATGAGTATTGTGCTTTCTGTGCTGATGAGAGGGAGAAATTGATTTACCCTTTCAGTTAGGCAAGTACTATATAGCTTTCAGTGTCCAAAGCTACCTAGAATCAGACATACTTTGGCTTATTTGAAACTGAACATTTGGAATGCTACTTCAGCATTTAAAACAGTGTCCTCCTTTTATTATATTAACCAATGTTTCTTTAAAACCAGTTGGCATTAGCTGATTTTATTGTTAGTTGTTGAAAAAGTATCACCTGATGATAACCCTGTGAAAATTGTCTTTATCTCATGATTCAGTTTACTTTCAGCATTCTAAAAAGGCAGTGGCACTGTCACTGCATGATGCAGATATATATATATATAGCACTGTGAAGAGTGCCAGACGGTATATCTCTTGGCTTTGAAGGGAATCCTCATTTATATTAAGAGAGCATCTAAAAGTTAACTTGTGTAGTATGTGAACGTTAGATGTGCTGGTGATGGGGTCCCCCCTGAGAACCATCCTGTGGCGGTGGGGATTGATTTTTACTGCTCCATCAATAGATTTACCTTCACTTGGTCTCCCTCTCCCTCTGCCACCTAAAATAAAATGAGAAGCATGTATGTCTGGTTTGGGGGATTAGAGTTTCAGTCTACTAGGCCCTCCTGGGTCAGATTCTGATCGTACAAAGGAACCTGTGATTTTTGCCTTATTAGCTCAGTCCTTCTACTCAGTGAAAAAAAATCAGTCACAGACACCTAGGGAAAGAACTGTCATTAATACTTGGGTGAACAGAATCTGGGTTCACCAAAATAGCAAAGAGGAATGGCTCCTACTTACAAGAGTGTTTGTGTTTATGCTGATTATTCACAGTATTTGACTTTTGAAATCATAGGTATGTGAAATATAACTACTTTATGTGGGCAGTGTGTGATTTAGAAGTTATTGTAATTCTTTTTCCACAGATTTCAAAAAGATCTTTGGCCTTTCAAGTAGGGAATAAGATTTTTCTAATTTTCGTATCACAGCTAAAATATCAGTGATCTTGGAGATCTTGTTATAGGTAGTAGGAATTCCACATTTTATTTTAAAAGGTTTTTAAAATATTTAATGAGATGCTTGTGTGGTAAATATGAATCTCTTTCTACCTAAAAAGTGAATGAAATAATAAAAATAATTGCAGTTTAATTTTTAGAGATCACCCTCAAATAACTGCTTCTCTGGGTTTTAAAATTTGTAGGTGACTTTATATTTGTTGAATTGAACATACAAACCTATTAGATATTTTTTTTATAATTGGGATATTTTGTTGTGTTGGTTTTTTTGAAGGGATAGAGAATATGTTTTAAATAAGGAATAATTGAAGATTTCTGTTAAAAGGCTTTTTAGAACAACAGATCTTTCTGTCAAATCTGTATTATAGTCTCTGACTTGTTAAACAATAGAAAATAGTCACTAAAACAATTTTATATTTTTCAGTTTTGCAGAGTTAATGCTTAATAAGTCTGTGGGATTTATTCCTTAGTTCAGCTACTTCTTTCAAAACAATTTTAAAGTCAGTATAATAACAATCTATTGGTATTTATAAATGATCCCACTAATATTGAAAATGAAGCTTCTCTTCCTCTTTCAACCAGCATTTTCTGCCTTCAGCGTTTCTCCAGCTTTTTCTTCTGCCCTCAAGCCCCATATATTAATCATTTTGAAACTTTGATAGAGGATGGAAGGTATTTGTTGTTAGTGCAAGTATTAAAAATTTGAGGTCAGTAAATTGAACAGCCGTTCATTGTTGAGGAAAGATTTGTGGCCAGAATAAATGTTGGTGGGTCTAGAGTGGAGGAGAGGGGTGTTGTCAGGAAAGAGTTACTTTGCCCTGTTATCTGCTGTTTTTCTTTATTCTGTTAAATTTTAGGACATACTTACTTTAGGTAAATTTTCTTACAGGTATTCTGCAGTTTGCACAATTTCAGAAGCTTTCCAGTTTTAACCACAAGGCTATGTCCAATTTTTTTTAAGGTTCCACAGAAGTGAGTTACAATCTTCGGTGTTTAATACCTAACAGCTGTTTTTAGCATGTCTGAGACCCAAAACACTTTAACCGGAAGGCAGCCTCTCTCCTTCGCCCCCTAACCACACTTCTGCCTTCTGCTCTCTAACTCTGTCCTTGGCAGAACCAGTGTTTGTATAACTGACATCCACAGTGATAGTTTTTTACTTGGGGTGTCAGGAGCTGGGTGACCATTTGTGTTTGGGCTTATGGTGGGAGCACCCCTGAGGCATCCCCGTTCCTGGAATTTGCATTACAAACAACTGCTTGTTTACTGCATCTGCTGCCTGCAGGTGTTAGAACTAGAATAACATCTGGGGGTGGGGGAAGGCCCTGCCACCCCTTCCCCACACAGAATCTTCCATTTGTAGTAACAGCAGGTAATTCGGAGAATACCAGCTAGAGCTACTGGCACACACACAAACGTTTCTGCTGGTAGCTCATTCTAATAATTTTATATGCTTTTCCTCTTTTTTAGATACTGACATACATGTGGCCCACGTATAATATTAACCTACTCGGAGAACCACCTTCTCCAGTCCAGCTTTTTCCTTCAGAAGGGAAATTTTAATAGGCTAATTAAATTCTTCCAGAACTGGAATTCTTAGAGGTGTGTCTATACCACACTTCCTACGAATGGGTGTCTGACAGGATTTTAAAATAAAAATTCTTAGTTCAGATAAAATAGGCCTAACCAGAAAGTACCTGTAATGATAATGCATTTGGTGTCAGTGTGAGTTCTTGAAACACAGTAAACCTTGGCTTGTCTTCTTACAGAGTGAGATGATGTGGAAATCTGTTAAATATGGTAGAGCAAAGACCCTGGCAAGTGTATTAAAAGCATAACCCGCCAGCCTTTCTTTCTCCGAGTCTTTATTTATGAAAATCCCTGAAGGCCAATGGTAAAGGTTAATATTAAAAGGAAGACGTAGTTTGTTACCTCCTCTGTGGGGTCCTGGCCCTTGTGTGCCTGAACACCGTGTGAGCAGTGAGCGTGCTGGCTTTAACATGGTGAAAGTTCCCGCTGGCCTAACGCACTGTGGTTATTCATCTTAGGTGTCAGGCTTCCATTTGTCCCTCACACAACCCAAATGTTTAACACCTTTGAAGAGAAACATCTCATTTCTCTTCAGCTGCTCAGGGGAGGGAAAAGCAGCTGGCTTAGGGCAGGAAGTGACAGCAAACGTCGCAGCTGGGTCCTGCCAACCACAGTAAGCACCTGGTCAGCATAGTGCTGCTGACTGCGTGTTTGCTTTCTTGTGATCTGAGGATAGATTTTAGGTGGGAAAGGAAGATGTTTGTTTGCATTTTATCTTTCTTATTTTTATTGGACATTGCTATTAAAATGTTTAGTTTGTTTGTTTTCCCATTATTTGGAACAGCTCATTAGTTTGAGTTATAGTGTATCGGTTTTACCTTAAAGGACTCAACATTTAGAATTGTGATGAACAGAATTATATCTATTATACTTTGTCTAACCCCCCCCCCCATGTTTGTATTTGCTTGCAAACAACTGAGATTTGATTTTTGTTGTTTCTCATATTTGGAATTAAGGAGCTAAGGTGGATATGTCTAATCAGTACGCTTACATTTGAATCAGTGTACAGTATATTCCTGTATACTTTTGAACACAGTCGTAGAAATAATAATTCATGGGTAGAGGAGACTATGGCTTGTATTTCGAGCAAGATTTTTATGGCATTGTGTCTTTTCACTTTATTGCAGGGAGCTACTTAATTGGACTTACTATAAATTATTTTTAGTTTTCTGACTTGTTTTATACTTTTCGAAGCTAAATACCAAACATTCCTCTTTACTCGCAGGAGAACTTAAGTTTTAGAAAGTGTACCTCTCTCAGATTTGAATGTTGATGTCAGAAGAAAGCATGGGAAAGCCCCAGACTCTTCTGTTTGATTCCTTCTTAATTGTACTGCTACAAAGTTGGGAAAGGATCACAATAAGAATAATGGAGTGCTGTTGCCGCCCTTCCCCCTTCAGATATCTTAGATATCTTATGACCAACAGTTTCCTTATTCCAGTGGCCCAGGAAGCTGCACTGCATGGCCTTTCAGGAGCTGGTGTCGTACTTCCTTGACTGGGTACCACACGAGTATGACCCGTATTCAGATTTTTTTTTAAATAATCCTAGAAATTTCTTGTTTATTCATAAAGACACGAGAACAATCCAGTTTCACTAAAATTTGGCCATTGAGCCAACCAGCAGAAACTCTTGCTCTTTGAAGTAACCCTCTCCTTGTCCCCACACAGGTCCTAAACTTGCTCTCATCAGCCTCGTTATTTTGATCCAGTCTCGTGGTCAGAGCTCATGTGCGATTTAAAGGGAAAGAGATAAGGCCGCACAAATGGGTCTGTCGGGACTTTGTTGTCTCACAAGTCTTCGAACCATAACATCAACTGAGAAAATTTTCAGCTTTTGAGTCATTTTTTTAAAACTAATCCTGTTAGTTCCTTAGACAGAACCATTTTTAGTTTATATGACTGACATTTTTTTAAGCACTTGGATGTTCCATTCCTCTCTGATTTCTTTTGTTTCGCATTTATGATGTATTGTGGACAGAATTAGAATTTTATAAAGCTGATTTCTCTTTGATTTTGAGGTGGACTTGGAATTTAATGACAAAATATGCCAACATTGTCTGTGGGCCAGCAATAAAGTACATCTGTTTTATTTCTGGAGAAGGTAAAACTCAGTATTATATAGGCACTACTGTCATTGGGACTAGGGTTTTTAAAAAGAGAATATTCACTTAATACTTCATTTTAAAGTTATGGCTTAAATGGTTATGATAAACTGAACCAGTCTGTGGAAAGCTAATATTGTAGCAGTTAAGAGACTTAGTACAGTGTGGTACTATCCTGACAGACCCTTCCTTACTCATTTGGAAAAGGCAACCATTGGATTTTATTTTAGTAATTTTAAAGATATGTTTTGAATTCATAATCATTTTTAAATATTGTGACTTCATGAAAAAACAGTCTAGAAACTGTAGACTCTTCTGTAAACTCATGTCATTTCAGGCAAATAAATGATTCAGTCTCTAAGGTTTAGAGGTATAAATCCAGAAAATGACCTAAAGACCAACAACAAAGACTTGGGAGGGGGTTGAAAGGCACCAAAGGGGAGCTTCAAGAGTTGAGCATAGACTGAGAACAAGGATTGCTAACTCCATAGATTTTGGTAACATAGCCTGGACTATTTATAAACTAATAACAGAGGCTGTCCAGAGGATTGTAATCTCTATAAAAGTATATTTGCACACAATACCTATTCTGTCTAAATTTAAAAACCTGCTGAAGTTATCTACTTGCTATACCTAGACCACTTAGAAAGCTTACTAAAGAAATGGTACTTACCTGCCTTTGGTTTGTAGTGGAAAATTTGCAAGGCCATCACAGAGCAAACACGAGTTTTGGTTACCTGTCTCCATCTGACTGAAGAATGACTGGCAGAGACGTGACACCACAGGTCTAGAAATGTATTTTATTTTTGCAACTAATGAGGGACAAGTAAACCTAAAAAAACATTTGATTATAGACCATTGTATCTAGTTATGCCCACAAATAGTAATGTATTTTTGATGTTATATTCACTTTTAAAAAGAGCCTGTTGCTACTTCACTCAACATAGAGAAAGGCTGAATGAGGGCTGAGTGGAACAAAGGCTCTATAATATAAAAAAGAGTGGCTCTAGTGTAACTTATTTTTTTTTTACAGAGACAGAGAGAGAGTCAGAGAGAGAAATAGATAGGGACAGACAGGAACAGAAAGAGATGAGAAGCATCAATCATCATTTTTTCGTTGTGACACCTTAGTTGTTCATTGATTGCTTTCTCATATGTGCCTTGACCATGGGCCTTTAGCAGACCCAGTAAGTCCTTGCTCAAGCCATCGACCTTGGGTCCAAGCTGGTGAGCTTTGCTCAAACCATATGAGCCCACGCTTAAACTGGCGACCTTGGGGTCTCGAACCTGGGTCCTCTGCATCCCAGTCCAATGCTCTATCCACTGCGCCATCGCCTGGTCAGGCTCTAGTGTAACTTTAATGTTCTTTTATGATTGTCAGCTTCTGAATGAAACAGTTACCAAAACAAAATTTTAATAGCTGATATACTAAGATATTTTTAGAAGTTTTTATATTTTTATTTTGCAGTGAAACCTATCAACTACTGATTGATAGTTGCTTTATCTGATCAACTGATCTGAGACTGCTGATGAATTTTGAGATAGTTACATTTAGTCTAGCACAGAAGAGGCACTTAAGTAGATTTGCTGAATAAAGAATGTACTAAAAAATTTTCATGTAGGTTTTTTGGATATTTCCAAAAGATTTCTTTTTATCTAATCAAATGCTGTTGTGAAAAGCAAAATCTGAACATGTCTGCTAAATTATCCTTAGCATTTTATTATTTTACTTTTTCTCTGATTTGTTGCATCAGTGAAAAGAGCATTAAACTGATGACTTTTGTGAGGAAAGTCAGTCGTTCTTTACAGAATGTTAAGTTTCCAAAAGCTGAGAGCAGTCAGCCGCTGAGCTTGCTGCTAGAGTAAAAGGCATGGGGGTGGACCCTCCTAGGAGAACTGAGCATAAGAAGTACTTACCTCTAACTTAGGTCTTAGAAGCTTTAACTGAAGATTAGGAGATGATAGAAAAAAATTTTTTTTCTTTTTTCAGAAGGGTACTTGAGATGGAAATAGAATAAAAAGAAAACCATCTTCAATTATGTTTTAATATTATGGTTAATGCTTTTTACTTCACTTTTATTCTTTCTCAGATAAAAAGGACATTTTTTCCTATAACACTTGAGATATTTTAATATTAAAAAATTCTTTGTGTTTTTTTTAAATGCTTGTAGCAGCATCAGTGCTGAGCTTTTTTTTGACAGTGTGTGCTGTCAATTGATTATATCCTTCTACAACAGGAAAAGCAAAAGTTTTGAGTCCCTGTTAGGTCAAAGTAGGCAGTCCCCTAGAAATCGACTACTTGCAAGTCTAATACTGTTCCCCAAAAGCCTTGAAAAGTTTTTTAACCTCTGTCAGCCTTTGTTTCCTTATTTACAAAATGGTATATTAATATCTAGCTTGCCTACCTATATGTTTGATGTGGAATTCAGATAAAGCCTGCAAAAGCACTCAGCTTTCTAGCTAAGGGAGCCAAGCCCGAGTCTCAGGGTGTAAGCCTGCTGGGAATTGCAGCCTTGGCTGTATGTACCTAGGAAGCAACTGAGAAAGGGAAGACATTTTTGGTTCTTATGCTACTACGCTGACCTGGAATTTGAACACTGAGTAATTTGAAACCCTACAGTAACCTTTAAAAAATATGTACTCTTATTGACTAATGTCATCTTGTTAAATTTAATTTTCTAAATAAAATTTTTTTAAAATGTGCATAAATAAAAGTTTTGGGACTTATTTATTAACGTGGTTATCTTCTCTTGGGCTTCTTTTCTCTCCTCATTGTTAGGAGAGCACCTGGTTTTCCTCTTCGGCACCCTGGTCTTCTAGTGTGGGAATGAGATGTGTGAAGGATCAGATTCCTAAGTGTTATATTTGTTAAAAATCTCGTATCCTAGTATTTGCTATGGAATTGCCAGATAGCTCTGAACCCCCTGGATGGGGCAAGAGTGTCTTGGTTAGGCTTCTTCCCCCTTCCTCCATAGGAGCTGGTTTCTTTTCCCCACTGCAGGAATTGGAGGGGTGAGCTCTATAAATGCGAATGGAGAAGACAATGGGCAAGTTATCCTTTCCCCTTTAAAGTTTCTTTTAACTTAAATCTTTCTAGCTTTCCTGGCACCTGAGAGGATTCGGTCCAGGGGGGTATGCTGGCCAGGCTGCGAAGAGCAGTCGGTGTTTTTCTAGCCTCATGGAAAATTCCAGCTTCTGTCCTGTCAAGACTTCTTTTTTCTCTCGATAAAACCCAGTGAATGAAAGTGTATTGCACCATGGAATCAGCTTTCTTGGTACAGAATTCTTGATTTTAAACAATATATATTATACCTCATAATAATTGTGTTATATAAACACTATTTTATATAACTTGGATAAAGGGAAAAGATACTGTAATATTATCTCAAATGTGTTAATCATCTTGACTCCTAATACTGAGGGTTTTTTTTTTAATGTTTATTGATTTTAGAGAGAGAGGGAGAGAGAAGAGACAGGAACATTAATCTGCTCCTGTATGTGCCCTGACCAGGATCGAACTAGCAACCTCTGTGCTTCGGGATGATGCTCCAGCCAGCTGAGCTGTACAGCGAGGGCAGCACTTAGGGTTTCTTAACTCTGAAACAGACTCAGAAGTACTTAAGTAAAAATACGTTTACTGTTCACTATATAGTTAGCTAGCCAGCAGGGTTTGGAAAGGAATGAAGTCTCCCAAGTTTGAATTGGTTTTTGTTTATTTTTTATGTATACATTAAAAGCTTTACACTAAAACTGAATTTTGTTATTTTAAGAGGAAAAATAATTCCTTTTTAATTTTTTAAAACTATTTTGCCAGATACTGTGCTAGGCAATTTACATGGTTATCTAATTTAATTTCACCTTAACTGAAAACTGTGGATGGGTGTTATGATCTCCATATTAGATAAGAGCTCACCCTCAGGGACAGCAATAACATGCCTCAGTTTAGTAAGTCTGGAGTCAGTGTCTTTCTTCAGAGTCTAAAAACTTGTTTTCATTTAAAAAAACCATCTTGGCCTTTCAGAACATAAAACACTTATGCATGAATCATAATAGTGATCAAAATGTAAAATAGGAGAGTAATTATTATTTAGATGATGTTAGAAATTTCAGTAATGCTTAGCTATTTTTAATGAAAATGAAAAGAAATAATTCAATAAAAACCAATAAATGTTCATTAGAACAATTAGAACACTCAGGTAAGCAACAGGAGTAATGAATATTAATTTCCCAGGATCCCACTGTCAGGGGTGGTCACTTATTAAAACTCACTTGTGGCTTTAGAGCTGTTCCTATGCACATACAGAAATATACATAAACATACACAATGTATGTTATACATTCATGGCAATGGGAACGTAATATACCATTTTGTAACTTGCTTTTCCCCCCACCAATATAATATAGTGGATATCTTCTATACTCTTTTGTAATGTCATTTTTAATGATTGCCTAATTAATCAGTCTTTTGCTAGATATTCAGATGTCATTACCTTTTCCCCTATCTTAGGTAACACTGTAATGAAATACATATTTTCTAACTAAATCTTGGTACAAATTTTGTTTTGTGATATAAATTGCTAGAAGTAGAATTGTAGAGTCAAAGGCAGTGTATCTTTTTATGTTGTGTTAACCTGGCATTACATTTTAACCTTAAACACATAAAGTCAGTATTTAAAAGTATGTACTTGATTATGTTCGAGTTTGGTTATGGTCAGTTCCGGTCAAGAATAAGTCCAGCATAGTCAAGAGGCTGGACAGATGGAGAGCAGAGTTCCAGTTTGCTTGCTAGTAAGGCTGGTTTGGAAGTGTGGCTTGAACTATGAATTTGGATTTACTTTGATGTCCCTAAATTGAACACACCCCTCCTTGACAGAGGCAGAAGTTTACCTGCTAGATACTGGAAATGAGAACAGACCCACTCTTGGACAAGCTAGTTTCAAAAGAGAAACCAGGAGTGTCTGTCCTTGCCCAGGCTCTTCTCCCAGTCACCAGAGATGTGTAGGTCGCCCTGTGGAAAGTGAAGGATGGAGTGGGAGAGGAAAAGACTGCTGCCTCTGCCAAGCGAGCAGAGTTCCTATGTTGTTGGCCAAGCTGGGGGGCATGGGAGAAGGAAAGGGTGGTTCTCCCCTTAGACCTAATCATTGATCAGATTGATCAGACTGAGCCAAAGGCAGGGATGGTAACACAGCTGCATACATGTGATGGGAGTCAGCAGAGCACTGCAGTTAGAGTAGGATCTGGAGCCCAGTGCTCTGTTCCTGACTAGCTGTGTTTCTACAGCCAGTTACTCTCTCTGAACCTTGGCTTCTTTACCTGTAATGTAGCTTGCCACCTTTTCTTCTGTGAAAGTACCCAATACTCTGTGTCAGTAGTACTGTTTCTGGAAGAGGGACCAACTTCAACAAAATGACTGGTGTTCATGTTTAAAAGAGAAACCAGGGCCCCTGTGCACATGCCCTGAACCAGAAACTGCAGACAGGTCATGCGTGTGTACTTTTAGCAAGTTACCTTATTGATTCTTACCTGAAGTAGGGTTGAAGAAACACTGGCCCAGTAAATGGTCAAAATTTAACTGAGGTTCAGATACCCTAAATCATGATTTAGACAAGGTCTCACACCAAGAGAGCCGTGAGACTTGGACTCAAAGTCAGGTGCTTTGGCCCCAGCCCAGCTCCCTTTCTCTCCATCAGGTCTGTCCAGTCCTGTCCCTCGTGGGGACTGCTGGCACTCTGTTCACTTCTGCTCAGAACTCGGGAGGTTTCCTCCCCCAGTGTTCTCCACTGACCAAAGAATAAAAGTCACATTCTTTAGCATTATATTAAAAGCTTTCTGCAACCTGGACCATATAGTTTTCAACACTTGCCTGCTCACTGCCCTACCCTGTAACTTCTGGCTCAGCTACATTTCCAGACCTGCACCTTAAACCCTTTCCCAAACACCTGTCTCCCTGCAGTGCCTCGCCAGCACAATCTCGTTCATCCTTAAATGTCCAGGCCAAATGGTATGTCTTCCAGGAAGCTCCTCCTGGTTCCACCACCAGTTAAGACCAAATGTTCTCTCCTATCAGTTCCATAGGACCTTCTTTATAATTGTCACCATGTCTTATATGATAGTTGGTTGTCTCCTTGTCTGCATTTTTCAGCAATTGTTAGTCCTTTAGGATAGGGAGCATGTCTCACTCATCTCTATAGCCCAGAACCCGTTATACTACCTTGCGTAGAGCAGGTTACTCCCTAGATGTTTGTTGAATAAATATAGCAGACATTTTAAAACTTCATTAATACCAGGTAATAACACCAGATACCGATCCATGTTTAAATGGAGATTCTTCATATAAACTCATACAAAGTCACAGAGCTGACATTTAGCTTAGAAATTAACTGAGCATTAAATATAGAGTTCATGGGCTAGATATTACCTATTAGTTTTGAGTACCTGGTGTACCTACAAGGATCTGTTCTAAGCACTTTCTATGTATTAACTCATTTAATCATCACAGTAGCCTGATGATCTCCTAATATCCCTATTTTACAGATAAGGGGACTGAGGCATAATGAGGGCTGAGAACCTGAGGAATAGGGGGCATAGAAAGGGAACAGACCAAGAAATGGAAGGTCAGATGAAGTAGGTCATTTGCTCGGATCAGACCCCTGGTAAGTAGTGGTAGCATAATCAGGGCCCCAGCTCTGACTCCTCTCAGCGTGCTTTCTGCAACCTCAGCTTCTTGTCCTCACTGTCACTGGCCACAGAAGATACAAGGTAGTTACTGAATCAGAGAATTTATCATCAGTAAGATGTAATTGATTCTTAACTTACAGGGTTTTGAGAGTGTAAAATGTGATCGTATATGTAATTATGGATGTCTTTAACATAAGTTTTGGTAGTGGTAGCTGTTGTGTTGATGGAGAGCAAGGAGTCAAAGGCAGCCAGTGGGATGCAGGAGAGGGATGCATAAAACATGGCGAACGTTCCTGCCTGATGACGAGGGGGCAGCATTCATGGAAATAGTGAATCTAGAAAGAGGGGCAAGTTTTAGGATAACCATTCACGAGTTTGGCTTAAAGATGATCCTGTGTTTTCTCTTTTATGATAAGAAATCAAAAAATTAACCAATATCTGGGACCAAGCATTTTTACAATATGGACATCTACCTTTTTGGTCCATCACTTACTTAAGTGCCTCAGAAAAATCACCTATGTATCTCTGAAGCTGTCTAGATCTTGACCAGAAGTCTCTGTGATTGTGGGAAATAGAACTGAATATCACCCAGAGATGAGGAAAGTAATCGCATTAATATATTAGAACAAACTATTTAATGCGTTTTCCTTATTAATGACTCACTATCACTATGAAGTGAATACTAGTTGTTACTGCATGTTCCAATGGAGAAACTGAGACACAAAGATGTTATTTGATTGCTATAGTGCCAGAATTTAGTAAGTGGTAGACTTTGGATTCAAAGCCAGATAACCCTGATTCAGGAGCGGGGGTGGGTGGGGGGGGCAATTCATAAACTAGTTTCTCCTCAAAAGGGTGTTGAGAAGAATCCTTTAATCAATGTCAATAAACTGCTTTGAGGATTATAGAGGCATCTGTTATGTTTGTGTTTTATTAAACAATGTAGACTGTTCAGCTTTAGTGGTAACTTAATAACAGGTCTAAGAATACTTGAAAATTGTCTCTGGTTCATTCCACACACAGCCATGTAATTTCTAAATGTTTGTGAAAATTCCCAGGAAATATTTGTTCTTGGGTGAATCAGACACATGTTGATAGATGCCCAGTTTTTATGGGAATCTCATTGCTCACTTCCACAGGCCCTGTGTCTGAGTCTGAGGGACCAAAGAGAGAATAACCAAATAGTTGTGTGGCCAAAGGTTTTGTGATTCTTGAATTCTCTGGTAAATGATGTTGCCTTCTCATTCCATGAGAACTGAGCATTTACAGGCAAAAAATCTGCCAGAGTGTGTTCTTTGTGTAAGAAGCAATTAAAATGTGGTATGTGCTTCATTTTTTAGAGCTGTTGGTGGTGATTTTTGTGGTGTCATGACGTTACGTTATGTGAGAGAAATTAGTTTAGAATTACCTGGAATTATGACTGCTCCTGAGAACTTTCAACAGGTTTCCTTCAAAAAGTGCAGAAACTTTGTGGTAAAGAGATCTTACCAGAAACAGTCTTTTCTTCTGTCTTAAAGGAAATATTTTTTGTTGTTGTTGACTGATTGGTTTGTTTTTAAAAAGTAATACGTTTTTTAAAAACTCAGGGGAAAACTCACTAAAGGACAGAAAGAAATAAAAAGTACTTATATTACTGTTACTCAGATAGCGGTTTCATATCTATATACACACACACTTTCAGATGTTCTTTCTCCATCTGTACCTACAATACAAGCATTTTCATAAATGGGTTCATTAGGTTAGTGATTTATAATAATTTTCTTCATTAAAATATATTGTGTATTCATCTTTTCATGTGATTAAATATAAGTCTGTATCAGTAATTGTAATGGCTGGCTACTATCCAGTCATAAGAATATTTCAATTTATTGATTTTATCCTCAACTAAGGATGTTAAAGTTTTTTGTGGCTTGTTTTAAATAATACTATGATAAAACCCTGTTAAAAACACATATTTGTGTATAATCTTTTTATAGGCTCTATAGGTTTATATAGAAATCATCTAATTTGAAACAGATCAATTTAAATAGATTATAAATATGCATTTGTACGTATTTATGTTTGTTTTCTATGTTGTTTATGTGAATTTCTTGTTCATATCTTTCTTGATTTGTGAGAACTCTTTCTATATAAAGCATTTTAATCATTTCTATCAACTACTTTTTGAAATACTATATCTTCAAAATTATTCTATACCAATAATGATGATTATTTTTCTGTTTTTTTTACGACACAATTGAGATCTGTTTTCTGATTATTGGGTAAACAACTAGCTAAGTTTTACAAGAAAATGCTTTTTAGCATTAGATTTCATTTCTTGTATTTTATTTCAGGAGGAAAGATGCTAATATAGCTTTTCAGACCCTGGTAGGATGGCACAGTAACCAAAAAGGACATTTTATTTCACTTCACTAATCAGAAGAAGTTGTTGTAATTGTCTTTGAACTAACCTTAAAGTTTAGGGTCAAACAAGTTTCCTGGTAGAATGAGGACTAACACCAGAGAACATTTATTTCAGGAATGATTTAATTAATCATCTCATAAATATTCATTGAAGGTACTTATTCTGAAAATCATTGTGCTGAGCCCCATTATGGATGTATGACAGTGAAGATGGAGTCACCATTCCGAAGGAGCTTACAGTTTAGTTAGGAAAAGACACTGCAGACACCCACAGCTTAACCACAGAATGAGCAGGAGCCAGTCACGGGTACTGACCTGGGTCCAGAGTGTGCAGAGACAAGCCAGGTCTTCCTGGAGTGGTGCAGCCTGTTAACACAGTTCACAGGGCTGTAGTTTTTTAATGTGCTATTCTTTCTTTACCTGCTTTCAGGTCAGTGTGGCCCACTGGAAGTATGGTAGAGAGTATTTGGGCCAAGAAAGTTGCCTATTAAACACTTTTTCTGTTGAAAAGTTAATGCATATTGAGCAACTTAAGTCTATTTAAAAAAGGAACTCAGAAATACTGATAGGGCATTTTATTTAATTTATTTATAGTATTTTTAAAAAAGAGTTACATCCATCATAATTTTTTTTGTTTGTTTTTTTGTTTTGGCTTTTTTGTTTTTTGTTTTTTTGAGAGAAAGGCAGGGGGAGAGAGAGACAGAAACATTGAGCTGTTCTGTATGTGCCCAGACTGGGAACTCCCAACTCTAAAACATTTTAAGTGAACAAAATTATAAACATTGGTGATGAATAACTGGTGTTTGATAAGAATGGAGCCTGGGAGTTAGATCTTTCCTTGTTTTATGTTGTTGGTACTGCATTACTGTTTCCTTAACACAACCACCAGAAACCTTGACTTGTAAGAGACATTTGCTCTGTGCACTCTAATCACATTTTAAAGAGCTGTCAGACTTGACTGCGATTAGAATTAGGCAGACAGGATCTCATGGAGGTAAGTAAGTTTCCATTGATTTATGTGGTATAGTGGCTGGAGCACATGCCCCGGACCTTGACCGCCTGAGCCCAGATCCAGGAGCAGCCACTTGATAGGTGTCTAATGGAAAAATTACTCTGACCTTTTCTGTTTTCTTTTTCTTTACTCACAGTTTGAAAGATTTCACGATAGTTGGAAACACAGCAGGAAATGACTGCTTTGGAAACCATGTGGCTTAGTTACCATATATAGGAAATAGTTGGTCAATATCCATGGCAGGGGCTCTGCCCACTGGGAATAAGGTGCCCGGATAGATCTGTGAGTTGTAGGCTTGAGGATGTTTGCTTTCATGTCTTACATACCACTGATTATCAAATAATTCTAAGCTAAAAGCTAAGTTAAATAAAGCAAGATTATATTAACTAGATTTTATGAGGGTTTCTTATGTAGCTAATTGGGGAAATTAGCCAGAGATTAAATTTTTCAAACAGAATTTTTTCCTCCCAAGATGGCTGGTTATCAGGAAAGAACAGAAGTCTCTGTGTGGTTGCAAAAGAAATGTGACATTTAACTTAACAAATAAAAACAGTTCATAACTCAGGGACCTCTCATATGTTTATTTTTATTATTTTAATAGTTTTTGTGTGAATTCAATATTGTGTATGCAATGTGAGGTTTGGAATACTTGGTTACCTGAAGAAAAACACACTTTAAAAGTTAAAAAAATTATTTTTAAGTTCTATTGTTGTAAATTTAATGGGGGGGGGGGTACTGACATGGAGTTAGCAAGACATTCATGGGCCATGTGTCTTTGAACAAGTCCCCAACTTGTTCAGCGTCAGTTTTCTTGTCTAGAACTTGGTAATAGCAAATGGCTGACTGTTGCGCGACCCGAGGGCAGCACTGTCCTGGTGGTGTGCTTGTTTCAAAGCCCCGGGCTTCCTGGGGCCTGGATCCGAGAAGGAAACCTTTGCACTTCTCCCAGGACTGCAAGCACCAGAATTGACCTCCGTGCTCTGGCCAAGGAGGTTTTTCTGTCCTAGGAGTAAACAAGGTAGAAAATTGACCCAATATTGCCTTTGCCTGTTCCGGGAGGGCATGTGGTGCATTAGTAACTTATGGGGGCACCAGAAGTGCAGACTGCACACCAGGTGGGATGTGGACATCTGACCCAAACAGCTCTACTGCCGTAAAGATCTGCCTTAGAGAACCAGCCCATTCCCACTCTGTGTTCTGCAGCTCTTCTCACACCTCAGTGTAGTCCTAGAATGCTTTGTCCATGGGTCTCACCCAGATGCTGCGTTTTCATGACTAAACATTTTGTTTTTTCAAGGTTAGAAGGTAGCTCCCTGGATAAGGATTAAGCCCTACAGTAGTTTTACTCAGGGAGCTCATATCCAGGAGGGTCCCAGGGCTTTTTTTTTTTAATTGGGTATGTAAATATTCACATACTCAGGAAACATTTATTCATTGGTTACTTATTTTTTAAGTAACTTAATTAAAATATAATTCACATATCCTACAGTTCACTCATTTAAAGTGTATCATTGAATGGTTTTAGTGTTTTCACAGATGCAGGCAGCCATCTTCACAGTTGATTTTATCAATGTGTTGATAAATGTCTTTATCACCTCGGAGAGTAACCCCATACCTGATTTCGTCATCTCCCACCTTAGGTCTAAGAAACCACTAATCTATTTTTTCTATCAATAGTTTTTTGTCCCAATATTTGAGACATTTTATAAAAATGGAATCAGGATATGTGGTCATTTGTGACTGCTTCATTCACTGAGCATAATGTTGTCAAACTTCACTCATGTTGTGGCATGAGCCACTGCTCCACTCATGCTGTGGCATGAGCCACTGCTCCACTCATGCTGTGGCATGTGTCAGTGCTCCATTCATGCTGTGGCATGTGTCAGTGCTCCATTCATGCTGTGGCATGTGTCAGTGCTCCATTCGTGCTGTGGCATGTGTCAGTGCTTCATTCCTTTTTCCCTATGGCTTTTCATAGCTGTTTTTGCCTCCTGAAGGTTACATCATTGTTGATGCAGATAAAAGTATTAGTATAGTGAGGAAAGAAGTTGATTTATAGTTTATTTTGGGAGGAAGGAAAATCAAAATCAATTGATAACTGCAAATATATAAATCAGTGATGACAATTTTTTGATTTCAGGTTCCTATCAGTTAAAAATCGTGACCATTGTATAATTATTTATGAATTATATGCTTGAATTACATAATTACTTAATAACTCAGATTACAGTATACACTTACAGCAGTGTTTATGGTCATTGATGGTAGCTGCAAATTCTTATTTCAAATAAAATTGATATTTCTAATTATTTTGGTCAGCTCCTTGTCATATCTTGCTATAGATTTTAGCTCTGATGGCAGGCTCTTAAAGAGTTGGGATTAGGAGTAGGGTAACTGTTAGTGTGGCCATTTTCTTGAGGTTTGCTTATACTTACATCATGAGCGTTCTCTTCAACCCACTGGCATTCTTGCCATCTGGCATGCAGAGCAAGAGGGGCCCCAGTTGTGCTATTGATTAAATCTTTTTGTAAATCTTAAATTTTTTTAATATAAAATCACATTTTAACACCGCAGTGTTTTCTTCCTGCAGCCCAGTGGGTGATGTTTAGGCTTTTTGTGTAGTTCAGTATAACCCACTGCTATAGATTGATGGGGAAAGTTAAGGGGGAACTATACCTGTTTGTTCCAAGGAAATGCTTCCTACACTCTGGCAGCTGCAGGTTTCACGCTAAGGGTTTTTATGAGACCAGCAGATTGTGCAGCACTCATAAAAGTGCATCTCTTTTTGGCTGATTGTGTCAGCTCTTTGCATATTGCTGAGAACCACCTGGGCTTGCTGCGTGCCAGGCTGCAGGCTGAGTGTGTATGGGACCCTGGTGTGGCCCAGCTGAATGACATCATTGCGGTGATGCTTCATACGGACCTTGTGGTTTCTCCTACCCACCCTTCCCTGGCCCCGCCCTCCGGCGGCGGTGTGAGAATCCTGCCGCCTTCCCTCCCCTGGATTAGAATGTCTGCACGAGGGTGTTTGCTATTTTAAACCAAAAAGGTAGGACTGGGTGTGCAAGTGATGAAATTGCTTGAAAAGAAAGCCCTATGCTATCTGAGACAGTTCAGTCTTTCAAGAGCATGTTGAAAGTGGGGCACTGTCCAAATCGTGACATATTTTTGTGGCTCATGATGGCAGAACTCTGCTTGTCCTCAGGGGGACCCGCCTGATAAGAAGCTGGTCATTTGACTTGGATGCCAGTTTGAAATCATCTTTAAAGAATAAATAAGACTATTTCTTTCACATGTGTTTGTGACCAGCTTTGTTCTTCACTGAAGAAATATCCAAAGGAAATGGGCTTAAATTGTTGAAAGAATTTAGGTTGGAGGAATTACTTCCAAGGGAGGGATTAATAAACACTGTAATGGTTTATCAGAGGAAAGCATGGAATCTGATTATTTAAAGGTTTTAAGAGTAAGTGTTTATTTGTATGGAGTGATTTAAATGCCGCACCTGGAGGGGTCGCAGCCCTGGGGCTGTGCCTGCTTGTTAGTCCCTGTGAGTCCCCTTCCCCACCTGACTGACGTGCCTCTCCCGCTCTTCACCTCTGAGGCGATTTTATTTTCTTTTCAGTAAGCAGCATACAAACCCTCCAGGTCCTCCAAGAGATTATATTCCTTCCTGAAGGGAAAAATAAATAGGCCAGCATACAGATTATGCTATATAACGAGTCTCCTGTGTATTATTACAGTGTTGTCACCTCAATTTTCAATTATGGCAGCTTGTGCTGAGGGGCAGTCTTAGGAGTGTGGCGCCCACTGCTGCAGTGGCTGCTGCGACTCTGAGCCTCGCTGCGTCCGCTCAGCCGCGTGGTGTCTCTCTCAAGGTGGTGGCTGAGCGCACCTCGGGTGCTGTTCAGATGTCTAAAATTCTAAGTTCCAGTTTCTCCGAGTTCAGCCTTGAAGAGCATTGGACTCACTAGAAGGAGTCTAGGAAAAGTTGAATGTGTACTTGTGAGCAGGGCCTGGGTTCAGTGAGCCTGCACTGACTTCTCGGGTAGGAATGTGAAGCCTAGATGTTTCCAGTAGCTCTGCTGCTTGTTACTTTGCTGGAGAAGACTAACGATAGAATCATAAAAGAAATGGTTTTTCCCTGATGATCTGAATAAATTGGAGCCTTGGGATATGGAAAATATGATAAGCTTAGTAGGAATGGGTCCTAGAGAAAAATATTTAATAACTGGACCTTATTTCTGACATTTTCTGAAAATGGTAAAGTTAAGGAAAGAGCATTTTTTCAAGAGAAAAAGATCTAGACTTTGAAATGTTAAAATTCATAATTTCTTTCAGAGGTTTGCTATTGAATTTATGTACTTTGCACCCCTTCCTCCAAAACAAACAAAAAACAAATTCCAAATAGCACAAGCATCAAAACTGAAACCTAGTAAACTGAGGTAGACGGGCTCCTCAGAGGAGGAGTTTTTAGCGCAGCACAGTTTTAGACACATCTTTCAAAGGAAATTTATAGTTGGTTACCTTACAACCAGGCCTGTTGATTCAGAATTCTATCAGACAGACAAAGGCAGCTTTTGTTCACCAATTTCTTGGTTTTCACAACTAAGAAATTTTGTACAGAATGAAAGAGGCAAGTTATTTTATAGTCATTTCTTCGATGTCAGTAAGTTTAGAACTTCATAGACTTGAAAGAGTAAAAGAGTAATGGTTTGTTGAATAATAGCTACACAAACGATATTAAATCTTTGCAGAAAAAGGGACTTTAATGAGTTGCATTCAATCTTGTAAATTCTTTAAAATTTTTCTGATTTCCCACTCTCTCCTGAAGCATTATCAGAGTTTCTGTATTAAGCTATATATTTTTGGGGGTAGACATTTTCAAAAACAATAATTTAAGTGTTGAATTGGAATATCAGAGGGTTCCCTGATAGCTAGGGAGTGGAGATGGCTGGACATGCATAGCACTATATGTAACCCTGTAAACCCTAAAGATGTAATATAGTGATTTATGGTTGGCCTGCTTGTTTTCTATGTTGACTTTTTTATACATGTTTTTAATTTTTTAAATACTTTATTTACTTATTTTAGAGAGGAGAGAGAGAAATGGGGGGAAGGGCAGAAGCATCACCTCCCATATATGCCTTGACCAGGCAAGCTTAGGGTTTCAAACCGGTGATCTTAGTATTACAAGTTGATGCTTTATCCACTGTGCCAACACAGGTCAGGCTCCATGTTGTTTTAAATACAGTAATGAATTATTTACACAATGTGCTTAATCATAGTGACCAAATTGCCTTAATTAAAAAGAAAAACATAAATCCCTTCACTCGTATTTGATTATTTTAAGGAAGAGTAGAATGCTGGTATTCATATTTTGATTATTATACATATTCACAAGAATTTTTCTGCCTTGTTTGGTGACTTCTGGCTTTGATTCAAGTGTCAAGGTGTAATCATGGCACACACACAGATTTGTGCCTGTGTACCTGGACCCAGAATCTAAAACCTTCCATGACTTTGCTGATCTTTTTCTCCTATTAATAAGGTATTATGCATTTACAATTTCCCAAATAACCTGTGATTTGCTACAAATGCAATTTTCTGCTTTACTTGATTGATAGGAAAGGAGCAGGTGAGGTGGTGGGGCTGTGCTGAGCGGCTGTGCTGTTCACCTTACATCAGGTGTCCCAGTCTTCAGAGCGAATGAGTGCATGTTTGAGTCCCTTTCCCAATTGGAATCACTTACCCCATCATTTTCATTTTACCCTCTAGGCTTGAAAAAGTGTGTATTTAGCCATCAGTTCATTTTGTGTGGTCTGAGTTATAAAAATGCCCCTGCTGGTTTTTCCATATGAAAAACATGTTTTCCATTTATGGAAACTTATATAATTTTTTTTTTTTTTGCTGGCTTTCTTTTGTGCTGCTTTAAATTAAAAGCAAATGTACTTCCCTCCCCTTCATTCTTGCTTCCCCACCCCCATCTTTGCATGTTCCAATTACAGAGTTGTGAAAATAAGTCATCTTTCGGCTTTTGTTACTTTAAAACAGCTATCGGTGATGTCAGAGTCAATACTAAAAGCATTAAGAATGCTGGCAGAATGTAATGCAGCTGCAATCCAACATGATGCTGGAAATGGGGTTGAGAGCATAAAGGCTTTCCATATTCCCAGGGCGCACAACTGCTTGCGGCCTTGGCTTTGATCTCTTCAAAGGCTGCTGCCTCCTCCTAGATGGAGAGACTTGGCTGCCATTCGCTTGCATTGAAAAAAGGCAGAGGTCTCTATTCAGGCAGAAATCAATCACTGTGCAGAAACAATTATGTGTAATTCAACCATCATGAAAACAGGACAAGATTACGGGTTTGTTACCTGAGTGACTGTGTGGAGACGGGGAGCAGAGAACACTGGAGTCCTGCTGACATGCCACATCTCGATGACAATTATAGACATATGAATGATGTGGCGGACGGGGGAGTCACGATGACAAATACCGGTCATGCTGTCCAGCAGAGCAGAAAATGAGGTTACAATTGGGAGGTAATGTTTGCATATGTAACCATATTTCAGCAAGCTGAACAACTTCAGGGAGCAGACCCTCAAAAACTCTTGTGGGTGTTTGTGTGTATGTATACTAACCTATGAATGTGATATTAGCTGAATTGAGGCACAAATAATCCTAATTGATATTTGTACTGGAAGAGAGACAGTGAAGTCCAGGTTATCACATTGGCTAATTCGGAGTATATACTCCTGACATCAAACTCTGAAAATACAACTGAGCTTCTAACCTATATATGTGAGTGTGTCTTTGAACATCTTCTGGTTCAAGAGTGACATTTTTACTTTGACTTTGTTAATCTGCCTCAAAAAAGCCTTGTTTTTCCATCTTTATTTAAGCCCTTTGGGGAAATGGTTTTGTCAGTCATACCATCTTCCCTTGTTTTTAGATGTTATTTTTCTAAAGCAACCTTCTGAAATGCGTTGAAGTTTCCTTTCATTGTGAATAAAAGCAGGACCTTTTTTCTAGGTAGGAAATAACTTTCTGCCTCAAGTAGAAGTATATTTAATCTCAGAGCCCTGGCACGCAAAACTGTCGAGGCATTTATTTTTATTTTAGCTTGCTCTTGTCACCTAACAGAGGTGTGGGAGTAACCTCCTACTTTGCCAGCTAGCCTCGGTGAGGGTTGGGGTGGCGGGGGTGTGGTGGTGGGGAGGCAAAACAAGATGAAAACCTAGATGGCTGATTATAAAATGGTATTGCTGCTGCTCAGCTTGCTACCCAGGCCCGGGTTTACCTTTTATGCTGCTCCAGCTTAGACATCAGAGGCGTGAGAGCTGCTTTGAGTTACAGATCTTCAAACAATAAGTCAAAACAAAAAATCAATCCCCTCCGGTCCCTGGGTGCAGTTATCAAAAGATAAAAGAGAAAAATAAAGTTATGCTAAAGCAGATAGTGGGAAGGAGCCGATATGCCAAGGAAACTCGGAGGACAAGTGCAGAGTTGAAGTGGGCCTCGTGTGAGCCAACATCAATGAATTTTTATCTTATCAAAAAGTTTTAGGGTTGCCAGTTCTTTTCAAACTGGATCCAGTCTGCTCCGGGGCTGCCTGGAGCATTGGCTTCAATAAAGTTGCTTCCCCCTCCTCCCTTTTAAACATAACCACATAGGAATTAGATTGCATTTCACTCAAGGTATAAAACTTGCCACAGACTTCAACACAAATTAGGGGTTTCAATAATCCCTGGATATTTTGAATATAAATTGAGGGGAGTTTTTTTATGTTTATTGAAAGCTGTAGATTTACATGAAAAGTCAGGCAAATCTCTATAGTGTGTGTGCTTTCTTCAAGCCAAATTTCTAAGGAGAGCTGGAAAGCCCCGTGAATTCTTTTTGAGGTAAGAAATCTGTATTTTTCCTCTGTTTTGTGTGGGTAATGTCAGATGTTTTTGGAGATTAACTTTAAGTGTATCTGAAGCATTTTGACATATGAGCCAGTATGTATTTTTGTGAGTCCAAGTTACAGTAAAAAAAAAAAAAAACCTTCCATTTTTAGAGTACAGTGAACCTGTTGCTCACTAATTTTATAGCTGTAAACATTTCCGGGATCATCCAAGACTGAGGTTTTCACCTAGCTTTTCTGAAGGTCTTCCATCAAATGGCAACACTCATTTCACTCTTGCCCTTCCCTTAGTTTCCCTTTAGTGTCCTCACTTGTGTGCCTGGAGGGCAGGGAGCCAGCTCCGTCCATCTCCCTGACCACCGGGGAGCCCAGTCTGCCCCCTTGCTGGGTACTCAGTTTCCAGGTCTTAAGGGAGAAACGGACAGTTTGCTTATTAGATAATTAGAACTGGATGCCCTTCTATTTAAAGAAACATGTTCTATATATAAACTATAGTTAGTCATTTAAGTAAAACCATCATAGCTTTCATTTGCATAGTTCAGATGACTCACTGTTTTGAAAATTAAATAAACTCAAATGGAAAACAACCACACACTGTGCAGGTTGCAACTTTTATTTCCTAGTCTAGAGTTAATGAGCAGAAAAATGGCAGAGCCATTTCCAAAAATAAAGGCTTGAATGTTTTTTTTTTAACTATTAATGAATGTCCTTTATTATAAACATTGAAGCTTAGAGTATGTTCTGTAGGCTGTGAGAGAAGTGAAGGTTCTTTCTAGCTTCTTATCATTAAGCCACGGTGGAGAATTGCAACCTGTATTTTTAGGTGTTTGTCCTCTGACTCTCCTTCAAGCTGGGTTCAGCTAACATTTTTACTCCAGTCCCTCTCTGCCACTTCCTACACTTAATCCCATCTTGTCATCCTTCCAGGCTACTTAGAGGATGTTGTTGTAAGTGGCTTCAAGTCAAATGCAAGGAAGAAAAGAAGGCGAGGTGGAAATGGGGCAAGGTGGCGTGTGCACCCATGGGTCCCATGCCCCAGCTAGCTCCGCTGTGGCCTAAGTGGGAGAACCTGTGACGTGCTGACACCTCAGCCCTAAATTTTGAACTCTTTTATGCTCATGCAACAGTGGCAGCTCCACGGAGTTGGTTGGGAAGGGGGTGGGGTGAGTGGGCACTGGCCTCTGTAATCGCTGGCATTATTCTCAACCCCAAATAAAACAGACTGAGTAAAAACATTATTTAACATAGAACCTCTAATTCCTTCTTCCAGTCGTATTGCTGTGTCTAAGTGCCTGCTTTGTAGAAACGTTTATGCTCGGTAAACTGTCAGGCATAATCACCTGTGTGTGTGTACACGTGTATGTTGACAAATAATGCAGTGTTTAAAGCTCACGAGTCAGATTGCCGGTAAGTGAATATAACCCCTCTAACAGCAGTACAACTTTAAGGAAGTTACTTAAGTAAATTATCTGTATAATGGGAGTAATAGTACTAGCAACTCGTGGGTTTTGTATGAAGGCAGTGCGAATGTGAATGAAGCATGCTTGACATTTAGGTGCTAATAAAGGTGAACTATTGTTGTTAGGAAAGAACTCATCTTTTGCATTCAGTTAAAACATTATTTGCATTTTGTTACTAACTTTCTGAGATGCACTGCCCTCTCTCTTGATGCATTTTTGATATTTGAGTTTCTTAATGCCCTGCTCCCAGAGTAGAGCCCAGACTCTGGAGGGAAATATTGATTCCAGCCGGTCTTAGCTAAGCCTGTCTTTCTATTCAAGGTGCAAAAATAGGAGGTTTTGTTGTGGTGGTCCTAAAGGTAGTTTAATCGTGGGAGAACATATATGATTAATAATTCCTTAGATTTCAGTAATTTAGAAAAAAAATTCACACTTTTCCTAAACATTTTAATATTCTGAAGGAAATAGCTTATCTTTTTTATAGGAAAAATAAACTTGAATTACATAAATGTTATATTTTGGTACTTTATATTTAGTTTGATATATTCCATGGGACAATATTTAGTGCTTATTACAGAATACGTGCATATGTAATTCACTAGTATTTGGAATGGTAAAAAAGAAAGCTGGAGTTTAAATATTTTGAGTCAAATAAAAATGGGTATGGATCTAAAATTTATAAT
Source organism: Saccopteryx bilineata (assembly GCF_036850765.1). NCBI lineage: Eukaryota > Metazoa > Chordata > Mammalia > Chiroptera > Emballonuridae > Saccopteryx > Saccopteryx bilineata. Next base: position 172,232,649 of record NC_089494.1, read on the forward strand.
CAGGGATATGGTGGATAAGACAAGCAAGATTCAGGTTACAGGATTGTTCTAGTCCTCTAGGGTGAAAGCAGACCCTGGCAGCAGAGTCACTGGTGTTTCCTTCCCGCACTGGGGCCGCTGCCCTGGCCCACAGCGCTCACAGCCTCTGGTCCTCACCCGGCAGCCAGCGGCCCTGTCACCTTCTCTCCTCAGGCCTCGAGGGCAGTTTTCTCTCCTACAGACTCCAAACTGAAATCTGAATTGCAGTGTGAAGATAACTTTATAATATTTAAAGTAGTTCTTGGGAGCCCTGGCCATGTAGCTCAGTTGGTTAGAGCTTTGACTTTGATATGCCAAGGTTGCGGGTTCTATCCTGGTCAGGGCATATACAAGAACCAATCAATGAATGCATGATTAAGTGGAACAACAAATTGACGTTTCTCCCTTTCCCTTCTTCTCTCTCTCTCTCCCCCAAAGATGAGTAAATAAACTAAAAAAAAAATTTTTAACTATTACTTGGATTTTCTATTTTAAAAGGAAATCTCTAACTTCGATGATTGTTTTTATAAAAATTTTTGAAAATATGCCTGACCGGGCAGTGGCACAGTGGATAGAACGTTGGACTGGGATGCGGAGGACCCAGGTTCGAGACCCTGAGGTTGCCAGCTTGAGCACGGGCTCATCGGTTTGAGCAAAGCTCACCAGCTTGGACCCAAGGTCGCTGGCTCAAGCAAGGGGTTACTCGGTCTGCTGAAGGCCCATGGTCAAGGCACATATGAGAAAGCAATCAATGAACAACTAAGGTGTTGCGATGAAAAACTGATGATTGATGCTTCTCATCTCTCTCCATTTCTGTCTGTCCCTATCTATCCCTCTCTCTGACTCTCTCTTTGTCTCTGTAAAGAAAGAAAAAAAGCCTTGGCTGGTTGGCTCAGCGGTAGAGCATCGGCCTGGCGTGAGGAAGTCCCAGGTTCGATTCCCGGCCAGGGCACACAGGAGGGGCACCCATCTGCTTCTCCACCCCTCCCCCTCTCCTTCCTCTCTGTCTCTCTCTTCCCCTCTCGCAGCTGAGGCTCCATTGGAGCAAAAGATGGCCTGGGTGCTGGGGATGGCTCCTTGGCCTCTGCCCCCGGCGCTAGAATGGCTCTGGTCGCGACAGAGCGATGCCCTGGATGGGCAGAGCATCGCTCCCTGGTGGGCGTGCCAGGTGGATCCCGGTCGGACTGCCTCCCCGTTTCCAGCTTCAGAAAAATACAGAAAAAAAAAAAAGAAAAAATTTTTTTTTCAAAAAAAAAATTGAAAATAACTTATTTAACAGTTTTATTTGTTTTAGCTTCAGAACTCTTTAATTTGAAAAATATTTGGGGAGGAGCAATAAAATATATCTTAATGTTAATTAGTGTCAATTTTTAAGTATCTAAAATAACACTGCCTTTATTACAAGCCAAAAGAAACTTATTCTGAGTTAAATATAATAGCTTTATTCTTAGCAGAAATGAGCAGATAAGCACTTAAGTTTTTCTCTCCAACTTGATTGAGATATAATTGACAAATAAAAGTTGCATATATATAAGGTGTACATTGTCATGCTCTGGTTAGCTTCTCAGAATTTTAAAGGAACACTCAGAGCACTTGTTTGTAGTTGAATAATTTTCAGTGACGACATACCTTTATAATTTCTTCATAAACATTTTTTGGACAGCATCTTTCATTTTACTCTTGGCTATTTGGAGTTAGAACATTATTTCAAAATATTACAAACGTAGCAGGGTAAATCATAAACATTTATGCTTTTGAAAGAAAATACCAATCTTAATGGAGGACACATGACCCTAAACGATTTAATTTGACCCTCAGATACTCTTAAGAATTTACTATCATGCTTTACAAGACATATAAGTCATAACTAGCTCTGCAGTTGTAAGAGTCCTAACAGGCAACGTTTTGGCATTTGATCCTAAGTACTACTGAGCTCTCCAGATCTGAGCGGGGCATCCACAACTGGAATATTAGTATGCGGCATTACTAGTTAAAGTAAAAAAAAAAAAAAAAAAAAAAAAGGAAATTTAGGGAGCTATGCATTATTTCATTAGAAGTATTTGAACTGGCCTGACCTGTGGTGGCGCAGTGGATAAAGCGTTGACCTGGAAATGCTTAGGTCGCCGGTTCGAAACCCTGGGCTTGCCTGGTCAAGGCACATATAAGAGTTGATGCTTCCAGCTCCTCCCCCCTTCTCTCTCTGTGTCTCTCTCCTCCCTCTCCCTCTCTGTCTCTCTCTCTCTCCTCTCTAAAACTGAATATAAAAAAAAAAGTATTTGAACTAGCAATTTAACATATACGTTTCTATAAAGATTAACACTTTGATTTTAGAATATTTGGTTGAATAGCCAGTACAATTTAAGTATTAAAGGTTTGGGGGGCAATTTATATTAGAAGGACAGAGTATTTTTAAATGGTAGAAGGATATAAGTTTTATAAAGTGCTGAAGCAATACCACATGGAAATTTAAAGGTAGGAGTTCTTTATAGAACTTGTAGTGTTGCTTGTGCGTCTTAGAAAATAACTGTGTTTTATCAGTTTCAAGTTTTCAATATGATAATCTTCTGGGAATTATTTTGCATTTAAGTACAGAAGTTGTTGTTTTTTTCTCTGTCCACCATGTTTTGTTTTGTTTTTTAATCTGAATTTTAATCCCATATCATCACCATTCCATGAGCGATTACACTGATTCCCAGGTAAAGTGAGACCAGTTTCTAATTTTGTGACTTTTTTTTTATGGATGATTTAGGAAGAAGTCAGCCTAATGAATTTTAAAAAGAATTTATTTAATCACAATAACAGTTCCTTGTACATTTGGATGAGGTGGAGGAGGGGTATGCGTGTGATGAAGCCCAAAAGAAGAGATTCCTGAGGCCTCAGCCAATGGGCTGGGTAGGAGGAGGAATTGCAGGCTCCAGTGGGTTGGCTCCTGAAGGATTCAGAGTGGATAATTGCCTACCCTGTAGTGCTTGAGGAGGCTGCAAGTCTTTTCTGGGCTAAAAGTCTCTCCCCTGTTGGCAGTCTACTGAAATGTCACTCAGCAGGCCTACTTGCTCCCAGTTCTCACTGTTGGAGGTTCTCTACTGACAAAGCCTTTGTTGCCTGCAAGCCCCCTGTTCAGTGCCCAGGAACAGAACCTAAGGAAGGGGAGGGGCCTCAGAGGTGGACTGGCCTAACATTCTGATTGGGAGAGACAGCACTCACTCCTCAGGGGAGGCCAGCCCTCTGCAGGAGTGACTCCCTCCCTTCTCATTCCACCAACGCCCCTGCCCCTCACCCCCACAGAGAGAAGGGCACCTACATTCCAGGGCCATCACTGACCAGAAATGGGAATCCCTCTTTCATATGTGTTTGAATCTGCTGTCATTTGCTTTCCTCCCACCTTTTTTCACTCTTCCAGACTAAACAGACATTTTTAGCTCTCCTCTGGCTTTGAAACTGTTACTGTCTGTACTCCTACTTCAGATTGGGTCTGACCACTCATCATAGGCCTGGTCTGTGGCATCCTCATTCTGTGAGTCAGAGGTCTGTTAATGCAGCCAGAGGATATAGTCTCAATCACCTCTTGAGATCAGGGCTCAAAGTTAATTTCATGCAACTGAAACTTCTATCTTTCTCCAACATGTTGGTATATGGACCCATTAACTTGTAGCGGTTTATATTAATCCATATTGAATTGCCACTTTTCAATGTCATTTAGTTATTTTTAGCCATTTCGGTTCACTTGGATCCTATGATACAGTGTTTTTTATTCTTATAAACTTATGCTGTTGGATTTTGAAGGCAGGCATTTTCATCTTCCTTAAAGTCTTTGATTTAAATGTGTGCAGAGTCCGGGCTAAGAACAGATTCCCTGAGCCATTCATCAGTAGCTTTGTGTGTATTGAAAGGATTTCTGCATAGACTTTGGGATCAGATAACAATCCTGGTTTTGCCTGACTGGTGGTGGCACAGTGGATAGAGCATCAGCCTAGGACACTGAGGTCTCAAGTTTGAAACCTTGAGGTGGCCAGCTTGAGCACAGACTCATCTGGCTTTGAGCACAGGCTCACCAACTTGAGTGTTGGATCATCAAAGGTTGCTGGCTTGAGCAAGGAGTCCCTGGCTCAGCCTGACCTCCCTCCCCCCACCTCCCACCCCCATCAAGACACATTTGAGAGGCAATGAATGAACAACTGAAAAAGTAATGCAACTATGAGTTAGTGCTTCTCATCTCTTTACTGTCTTTCTTTCTCAGTCTCTCTCTCACTTACTTAAATAAAGAATCTTGGTTTTGCCTTTGCCTTTGGTTTCTGTATAACTTGAAGCAGTTAACTTCTCAAGGTATTTTTTCATATATGAAATGATAACACCTCCTCCTTCAGAGAGCAGTTGTAGGGATTGGAGATCATATATGTAAATCGTTAAACACTGGTTGGCATATAGTAGTGGTCAACAAGGATTGGTTCTTTTTTTCTTAGCTAAGTTTTGGAATCACAGAATTTCATTCCATCCATATCTTGAGTTAATTAAATCACTGTCTTGCCCATCAGCTTCACGAATCTCTCTTTTTTAAAAGATTTTATTTATTCATTTCCGAGAGAAGAGAGAGAAGGGTGGGGGGAGCAGGAAGCATCAATTCCCATATGTGCCTTGACCAGGCAAGCCCAGGGTTTTGAACCGGCGACCTCAGCATTCCCGGTCAATGCTTTAACTACTGCGCCTCCACAGGTCAGGCACAAATCTCTTTTCTAAGACTGAGTGCCACTTCTTTTGGACCGCTCCCTCTGTGTTCTTACTTTACTGCACATTTGAACTTTAATGAAATAAGCTGCTTTGGCTGTGTAGTTCCTAGTCTTCTTTCATTACACTGGATTACTTTATCATTTGATAATTTAGAAGAATGATGACATGGAGAGAGAGGCATAGTGGGAACAGGGAAGGGGTCTGATGGCTGTCTTCAGAGAGTGGAAGGACTGCTAGTGTGGAAGAGGAAGTAGACTGACTTCATAGAATCACAGAGGACATCATCATATAGGTCCACGATCCTTTACTCATAAATGCAAAATTGAAAAATATCTGAACATCAGTTTTTCTTTGTAAATTTGGTGGTGGAATCTGACCCTAATTAAGGTGAAGTTATTTATGATCTTTATTACACTAAGCATGAATATTTATAAGCGTCATTACAAAACAAAAAAAATGTATTTGATTATAGACTACAACCTTGGACCCAACTGAGGGCCATGCATAATATACAGTATGTGTGCCAAAATACTATTTTTCTCCCAAAATACTATATATTTTTTAAATCTGAAGAATTAATTTATAAAAACATGGTCTCGAGGGTTTCAGTTAAGAGATTGTGGGCCTGTACCAATGAGTAAGTAGAAGTCTAGAAAAACAAATACCAGCCTAGTTTAAGGATGACTTTCACATATTTCACAGTGAAGTGGGATTTTTTTCCAGTGTGATGACATTGCAAACACTGAGATCACTCTTGGTGGGCATGGGGAGGTGCTGTGTGACCATCTCTTAAGGATGTTGTCAAAAGAGTTTGTTGAGTAGGGGACTGGATCTCTAGAGTCTCTTCCAGCCCTGCACTTATTAACTTAGAAGACACAGTTTGGTTATCCTTAGGTGGATGAGCTCTGTGGCGGTTTCTCTGGGAGAATGAGCCCAGCCCATCTAGAGAATTAATTAGGACATAAACTAAACGTGGGGTGCCATGCCAGAGAGTGCAGGGACCTAATGACAGAGAAGACTGTAACTGTTTCACATTGATTACTTACATCTCATGACTACCTAGAATGCTGTAGTCATTGTACAGTTTAAATTCTAAGTAAAGGTTGTATGATAAACTTCCGTTTCATGAGGTTGATCTAACCTCCAGGTTCTCCGAGTGTGGTCCCTGGATCAGTCACATCATCATCACCTGGGAACTTCTTAGAAATTCAGATTTCTACTGTCATCCCAAGTCTACTGAGAACAACGTAGGTGAAGTCCAGAAACCTGTTTTTTATTAAGCCCTCCAGGTGGTTGTGATGCATGCTGATTCAGTAACCATTCCTGAGTACTTTTCATCAAGGAAAAAAAGCTTGATTGTGAGATAAGCCCAAGTTGCTCTATGCCAAGGTGCTGTTTCGAAAAGGCTATACTGAAACTCGAAGTGCAGAAGGAGATTTGGGGAGGAGTAAAGAAATTCTAACTGGGTCCATGAGAAAGGCTTGTTGGGAAGTATGTTATTTAAGAACATGGGTAAGACTTTGGGAGGGTACAGAATGGGGTTATATTCCTGGCTCGGGAAAGGACAGTTGACTTCTCCACTGGGGACTTAATTGTCTCTCGGATGTCAATGCCATATAGTACTAACAAGGGAGAACTAAGACAATACTATCAGCCAGACTATTAGAGTACATGTGTCACGTGCTTTGGATATGAAATCAACTCTTTTTGGATCCAAGCGCCTTCCCTTATTTCATGCTGCTTGAGTAGGCACATCAGCCTTGTCCTGCAGTGTTTTGGATTTCTGAATCTGTTACCCCATTGCCTAGTTAGATCCTCATTCAGGTCATCAAAAAAACCCCTTTGAACTTGCATTTGAAATTTTCTTCCTGTTTGACCTAAATCCAAACCTTGGTTCAGTGTTCTTGCTAACTAGAGAGAAATAGTCCTGATTTTTGTGTGGTTTGTAAAAACAGTCTGATGGTTCTATCATCAGACCCTACACAACACATACCCCCCTTTTTTATTGGAAATTTCTTACACTTCAAGATTTTTATACAAATTATGGTTTATACTATATGGTAAGCTGCATAAGAGCAGGGTTTTTCTGATTTTCAGCCTGTCAGAAATTTTAAAATTTTATTTATGTTTCTAAAGGGCCTCTGTCTCACAGAAGCATAACTGTCACAAGTCGCATATATTGGCTTGTGCCAGAACACCACCCAAAATAAAGGCTCATGGATTGGTCCTCAGTGACCTCTTTAGACTGTTTGGGAATTTTATGGAGGTGGACTTCAATACCGTTGCTGGGGAGTTCAGTGTTCCCAAATGTCCTTCTTTGGACTGAAATGACATCTAATGATATATGGAAGTGAGTTTTTGTAATGGCCTCTCAGATAATCATGTAGGCTTTGCTATAGGTACTTTTGAGTGGTTTAAATTAGAGAAAATGATTTCTGCATACCACCACTCCCACCACCATCACCACCATGTAATACAGTGTGTCCCTAAAGTCATGGTGCACTTTTGACCAGTCACAGGAAAGCAACAAAAGACGATAGAAATGTGAAATCTGTACCAAATAAAAGGAAAACTTCCAGTTTCATACCTATTCAGTGCAGTTCGATGTGGGCTCACGCACAGATTTTTTAGGGCTCCTTAGGTAGCTATCCCATATAGCCTCTACAGACTCATCACTGACTGATGGCCTACCAGAATGGGGTTTCTCCACCAAACTGCCAGTTTCCTTCAACTGCTTATCCCACTGAGTAATGTTATTCCTATGTGATGGCGCTTTGTTATAAGTGCGCCGATATTCATGTTGCACTTTGGTTACGGATTTGAATTTAGCAAGCCATAGAACACACTGAACTTGCCTCTGTACCGTTCACATCTCAACTGGCATGGCCGTGGGCTGCTCTGCTGTATACACGGTGTTATGTCATCATTTGCGCATGAGCACATGCTGCCACATCATCCTACAGAAACTGGGAGGGTTTTCTTTTATTTGGTGCAGATTTCACATTTCTATCGTCTTTTGTTGCTTTCCTGTGACCTGTCAAAACTGCACCATGACCTTACGGACACACTGTAGTTCAATATTGTTTAGAACCAAAAAAAAAATTATATACATATATATATATATATATATATATGGATAGATACCTTACTGATTTTTTTTTCTTTGTTGGTTAGGGACAAGCCTAAATTCCAGGAAGCAATTTGGGGAGGGTGAGGAAGGAAACATTTTGTTTTTGCTTTATAGCAAATTAACTGGAAAGCCTTCTGATGAACTGTAAACAGCTCATAATCATAGGCTGATGACACAGCGTCCTAGGACTGTTGAGTAGCATAAGAGAGTATGCTGGTGCCTTTAAGGATCTCATCAGCGCACAGGTAGTTATCTGTCAAGCTCTTGATAACTTCATTTAAAGAGAATCATATAAGCAGTCTTAGCAATTGGTTTTGGTTATCTGTGTTACATGCTATTCTTTGTTAACCTAAATTCCAGCTGCTGCTCTAAAAGTCCTTGTAGAAAAGGAGAAATTTGAGACTATTTTAACTCATCTTTAAACTCAAAGGGAAGTGTATAAGGTACTATTTTTCTGTAAGTGATCATTGGGGCTGATGATGTTATGGAAGAAAAGAAATGAAAAATGGATCTCTGTTGAATACATTAGTGTCTATTCACTCTGGAAATAGCATTGCCGCTCATAACACGCTTAAGAGGTCCATGTTTCTTTCCTAAATAGATACTGTTGATTTTGCTACTTCAGATAGGCTAAGAAAATTATTCAAAGAATACAGGTGATTCCTAGGGTTATACCCTAGTAAGTAACCACCTTATATTGATACCACATTTTTGTGCCTAGGGCTTGCATAACATAAGATAAACTAAATATCTTTCTAATTTTATTAAACAATTAGAATGCCAAGGTGTGAGCGGACTTACTAGGAGTATTTTGTTGGATAGACTTAGGGAGAGCAAAGAGAACAACCATTGACTGTTTTATTGTTTGTTTGTTTTTTAAGTGAAATGCCCAGAGCAGAGTTTTTGTCCTGTGTCTGGAATTTTCTTAGAATCCAGAAAAGTGTTCTTTTACTTTAATTGTTCTTTCTCCTTCCTCTTCATTATTCATGAAGGGCCATGTTTTTGAGAGAAAACCATTCAAAATTCATGCAATCCATACATGGTTTGAGATTCTAACTACCCCTTACCAAAAAAAATAAAAATAAAAATTATTACCCTGAGGCTTAGAAAAACTATGATTCAGAGATATTTTTTCCTCCTAACATTATAATTATCTTTGTGATACTAGTGCTCTTAGAATGTCAGAGACAAAGAGAAGGTTGTAATTGACCACTGGCTTTGGAGAAAAAATTTGTAGTTTTCTCTTTCTACTGAGTCGGTTGACTAAACAGTTTGGAACTGAGCAGAATTCTATTTCATCAGAAAGTCTTTGAGATGGCTAGAAATCCTGCAAAGGTGTTCAAGAGACTTGGTTTTCTGTCTGCCTTTCTTGCTCCCTTGAGAGCAGCCCGTTGGCTAATGTCAGGAGCAGGAGAGAATGGAAGCAGTGGTGTACTGATCCAGCTTTGAGGGGGTGAGAAAGGGGTTTCACTTGGCCTGATTTTCCAAAGTGAAGGTGCTGCCTGTGATTTAATAGTTTGGAGAGTGCTTATGGATTTTATCTGTGATAGTATTTATTTGGTTGCTACAAACAACCTTTTATGATTGGCATTTTTATGTGTTCTTTTCCTTTTTTAAAAGATTTTGAATCTGTATTTAAGCAAAAACAAAGGAAATGAGTTAATTCATACACAGTCTTATTACCCTGATAAGTTACTCTCTTCATTATTCAAGATCTTTCTACTACTCGCCCACATACGTGTTTTTTTGTTTGTTTGGTATTTTTTATAATCCTACCTGTTTAGATATTTAGATATTTATGTTCTTTCATTAAGTAAGGGTGCTACATCATAATTATATATTTATTTTCTGTTAAAATGAACATATTTTACAATTTTGAAAAGGACTCTTAGAGTCAGCTTTTAAATTAAGTAATGTCTTTACAAAGGGCAAAAAACCTCTTCATTCTTTACCTAAGTCATCAATTTATCCTTCCAAAAAACAAAAACAAAAACCATCATTTTTTTCCCGAGAATTTTTTTTATGTTTCAAAATAGTATTTTTTTTATAAATTTTTATTAATGTTAATAGGGTAACATCAATAAATCAGGGTACATATATTCAAAGAAAACATGTCTAGATTATTTTGTCATTCAATTATGTTGCATACCCATCACCCAAAGTCAGATTGTCCTCTGTCACCTTTTATCTAGTTTTCTTTGTGCCCCTCCCCCTCCCCCTCTCCTCCTTCCCTCTCGCACCCCCCTCCCCCCCACCTCCGGTAACCACCACACTCTTGTCCATGTCTCTTAGTCTCGTTTTTATGTCCCACCAATGTATGGAATCATGTAGTTCTTGGTTTTTTCTGATTTACTAATTTCACTCCGTATAATGTTACCAAGATCCCACCATTTTGTTGTAAATGATCCGATGTCATCATTTCTTATGGCTGAGTAGTATTCCATAGTGTATATGTGCCACATGTTCTTTATCCAGTCTTCTATTGAAGGGCTTTTCAGTTGTTTCAATGTCTTGGCCACTGTGAACAATGCTATAATGAACATGGGGCTGCATGTGTCTTTACGTATCAATGTCTCTGAGTTTGGGGGGTATATACCCAGTAGAGTCCCTTGAAAATTTTAATTCCGCCTTGCTTTTCATGACAGCTAAATAGTTTAGCTTATATTGTAAACACTGACATTTAGGAACTCTGGTTCCCGTTTTGTTCAGGTTTCTGTTGTTTAGCTTGAACCTGACTTGTCTTTGGGAGTCCGACTGCTGGCCTCTGCCTCCCTTAGTAAAAGTTCCTTGTGGAAACTCCACAGCAGGGAATACTCTCCCTTTTATAATAGGGTTTGCATGTGTACAGGGGTCCTCGGGTTACAACACAGTTCCATTCCTGTGACAGTGACATACCCTGAATTTTGGTGTAAATGGAAACACACCCTAAGCCTAAGTCACTTACCTATCTTCACACAGTTGTAAAATCATAATCTAGAGCAGGGGTCCCCAAACTTTTTACACAGGGGGCCAGTTCACTGTCCCTCAGACCGTTGGAGGGCCGGACTATAAAAAAAAAACTATGAATAAATCCCTATGCACACTGCACATATCTTATTTTAAAGTAAAAAAAACAAAACGGGAACAAATACAATATTTAAAATAAAGACCAAGTAAATTTAAATCAACAAAGTGACCAGTATTTCAGTAGGAACTAGGCTCCTCTCACTGACCACCAATGAAAGAGGTGCCCCTTTGGAAGTGCGGCGGGGGCCGGATAGATGGCCTCAGGGGGCCGCATGTGGCCCGCGGGCCATACTTTGGGGACCCCTGATCTGAAGCATAAAAACATAGCTAAACCACAGAAAAAGGACGTAAGTATGCTATCCTGTACATTATACTGTAGTAACAAAAAGTGACAATAAATTAATGTAAAAAAATTCCTTACCTTTATTCCTGTGGTTGGCTTGCACACTGGAAGGGGCATTGCATGGTGGGAGAGAGTGACCTATTGGGAGGAGGAGGCTGGAGAGGCAGGAGAACCTGCAGAAGGTGCTGGAGACACTGGGTCAGGTGAATCAGGATTGTCTAGGAACATGCAGGGGACCCTGGAGATGATTCTATTGTATGTCAAGACTGGGGTAACCCGAGGATCCTCCTGTGTTTATTTTTGAGAATTCGCCCTCTTGAGAACAGTATACATTCTATTTACTGTTTTCCTCAGGCAATTCTAAATATTATGAGAATACATTCTGCATGTGTTACATTAGCAAACCTCTAGTAGTTGTGCAGTTAAAGAAGAGGGTTTGTGAGATTGAAATGATTCTGGGCCATGGTGGGAAGCACCAGAAAAAGGGACACAAGGACAGACACCCAGGCCTTGACCTAGTTCTCTTTGCCTGGCCCCAAACACTTGAAACCTTAAATTCCTATTTCTCACAGCCCAGCCTTTACTGTTATACAAGTTATACTCTCTTCATTCATAAGTTCCCTGTGTCTCCCATCCTCCCAATATTTAGGGCCCTAGAATCTCGGGTTCCTTGCAGTGGCACCAGTGCCACAGTGTGTTTTCTGCTAAACCGAGATGTGCCCACAGTACATGCTCAGCTCATTGAGGTAGTTTGACGGGTAGTTTTCAAAAGCACAGAGAGGAGAGGTAACATACCATTTATGACAACACAACAGTAATTGTAATAATTTTTTACTATCAGTGGGTCCCTGGGATTGCTTCTTCCTAGCTACCAGGCTCTCCAGTTTTCTCCAGCCTCTCTTTGGAGGTTCATTTAACCTCAGAGATTTATAAAGCAGTCTTCAAGTGGTCAGCATTCCCTCAGGGTCACACCTTTATAAATGAAATCAGTAATTATTAGATATCTTTCATTTCTTTAATAGTCCCTCCAACTTAGCTTTGAAATAACATAAGGAGTCCTCCTGAGGGAAAACCCAGGAACTGACTGTCAGACAAGAAGCCCCAGGTGCATCGCCCGGCCTCCCCCTGCGGCCGGTGCGCCCTGCCAGCCTTCGCCCTCTGCCTGCACGGATCTCTCTGCCACACTCCCCCCACAGGCAGACTTGGGCTCAGCCACTGACCCGGCTCACAGGTCAGCTCTCCTGGAAAGCTCTCCTCCAGCCCCTAGGGGGCCTTAATGACTGTTGTAGTATTTAATTCGTGCCTCACTGAGATTGTTTTCTACATTGTATTGCTAGTGATTCATTTACATCTCATCCCCCTCATTAGATGATGTACAGATTCTTCAGGACAAGGAGCATCTTTATATCTTAGCCCCTAAAATAGAGCCACCTAGACACAAATTAACAAATAATGGAGTAAATGAGTAGAACTTTAAACCTCATTTTAAAAAAAAAAAAGAATAAAAAATCAAGAGGTGATAGTGTGTTGAGAAACTATTAAATTACATTCACGATTAATTATCCCAGTTGTGATTTATCCTAACTGATCCTTTTACCTGCTTTTTTACACCTCAATGTACATAACTGAAGACACAGAAAGATCAAATTTAATCAGTTTGAATCCTGGTAAAGGACTTAGATGAAAAATTTTGATTGGGGAAGTTAACATAACTAAAATAACTTTCAAATACTACTAAAAATATCCACGACATCTGTTTTTCATTATTGTCAAAAATCTAGAATTGGCTTTTTAAATGCATGAATATATAAAGTTTATTTCAATTTAAGAAACTTATAATTGGGAGCTCTAAGTCCTCAGTGGAAAATGAGAGTTTCATAACATAATTAAAATTACTAGACTCTGAAATGGGACCATTTCCTGAAATGAACAAATAACAAAAAACTACCCCAATCCAATACAGTGGTGTCATTTTCATCTAAGACCTTAAAACATTTAAAATTGGCAGATTATTGGATAGTTTTTTGGGCTTTGGTAGTCAATACTATGATCGACGTTTACAATATGGTTAGTAACTTTTTGAACTTGAGTTATAAATACTATATAATAGATTTAGAATGACCTCATAGGTAAATCACAATGGATTTAATCACTTGTAGATCACATTAAATTGCAGTCTCGGGTAAACCATGGCTTCTCTTCTCGGGTGAGAAGTCTGCATACTCAGACTGCTGCGCTTACAGCATCTGCTGTGGGTCAGTTTTTTCCAGAATTTGACTATTAAACTATGTATTTTGCAAACTCGTGTGCTTTAAAAAATAAGGATTCTAAGATTCTACGGTGTTATGCAGCAAACAAGTGATTTTTCTGGAAGACCCATAAGCTGCAAAATTTTCACTGATACATAAACAATAATATATACGTATATGCTGAACTTTCATAAATTTTCACTAGTTTATCAAGTAAATTCTAAAACAATAAACATTTCATCTTTAAAAGTAGAAAATTAAACAATGATAGTGTGTGGAGGGATATATTTAAAGAGCTGGAGTCTTACCACTCTGAACAATATCGATATAACGGTGAAATTATATTGAATTGGTCAAGTGCAGCGCACACTGGTAAGTTCAGTGCATTAGTCCAGAGAAAAATGATTGCTCGTTTATCATGGGAAAACATGTCGGCGTATGAGAGTTCTAAGATGGGAGGAGTTATGTTCTATGTCATTAGTTTTCAGTAGAGAATTCACTTCAGACTTAACTAGTCAAAAATAATGTTTCCCATAGCATGCTACCTTTAGTGCTGCATTCAAGTATGCAGAACAATGTGGTGATCCCTGGAAAGGAGTGTTACAGAAAGCCAAGGTTAGTCCTAGGTCCGAGTTGGACTCTAGGCAGATTGCTTGCAGATAAAAGAATGTGGGAGTCCAAAAAAAGCTCTGAAATCTGAAGCTGTTTTCATAACCTATTTGGTAGCCATTAATCGATGAGATTTTTTTATAGCTTTTATTTACACCACTTAGTGTGACTACTGTTGATTTATGAAAATAATGTTCATATTAATTAAGGGGTGCTGCCTTAGACTCTGGGGGGATTACATAGTACATAATCTGTCTTTTTATACATATGAAAATTCTGTAAGCTGAAAAACTTTGACTTCATGGGTTTCATTCATATCCATGTACATTGTGAACTAGAAGCTCAGTTGCTTTGTGTAAATTAGAGTAACAATACTATACTGTTTTGCTAAGGGCAAAGTATTTGATGTCAGACAAGTCTGGGTTTGAATCTGCCTTTGCTTGTTACTGTAAGAGAGGGACAGACAGGCTTATTACTCTGAAAGAATAAATCTTGGTTTGTAGAGTCATTTGTTTTCAAAGTTTCTAAAACACAGTGTTTGATAGGTGATAAGATATTTCCTAAATTGTAACTTGCGTTATTAATTTTAGATTTCAAATTGATATTTGGCATCTAACAGTTGATGTGATCTTCTAATTCTGGCATAAACTTGGCGATAAATAAACTCACACCAACCCTTGTGCTGAAAAAGCTAAAATTACAGAGATATATTTTACTTACACAACACTCATGTATATACAAATATGTATACACTCATAATACAAGGTGGGACAAAAGTAGGTTTACAGTTGTTCATATGGAAAATAATACAATAGTTAATAAATATTAATACAGAATAAACTGTTTCATGTGCTCACAACTGTAAACCTACTTTTGGCTTACCCTGTATAAACACATAAACATGTACACACATATACAATCTGTAAAAAATACCAAAACTTTTATCAAAATAAACATTTTGAACGCATCCATGAACTGACTAGAAAGTATGGGCCATTCAGAGGCCAGTCAACAAGTAAAGTTGGGAACCCAGTGGTGTAAGTGGCCCACAGAAGCTGGCTTTTGTTGAACGCAGTGAGTTAAGCTTCAGTTTACATCTTGCAGAGTGCACGGGACAAAGAGTAGATTCTGATAGGAGAACAACCCCAAGTCCAGCAGGAAGCTGGATCTCAAAGGCTGAAGAATTTTAAGTGTAAAGGTGAGCTAGAAATAAACTCATCTTCCCAGGCAAATGCAAGGAAAACTTTGTCTCAAATGTTGGCGCTGACTAGAAGAGGAAAAACATCTTCCTGAGAGTTGAAACCACAGCTTCCCTTCTGTTAGGTTTGTATCCCCAGTTAATATCCACAAACTGAGAATTTTCTTTATTATTATTACTATTTTTTTTAAATTAAATGAGAGGAGGGGAAGCAGTGAGACAGACTCCCATGTGCGCCCTGACTGGGATCTACCTGGCAAGCATCTACCAGGTGATACTCTGCCATCTGGGGCTGCTGCTCCGTTGCTTAGCAACCAAGCTATTAGAGCCTGCGGCAAGGCCATGGAGCCATCCTCAGCACCTGCGGCCAACTCTCTCAAACCATTCTAGCCATGGCTGTGGGAGGGGAAGAGAGAGAGAGTAGAGGGAGGGGAGGAGTGGAGAAGAACCAGATGGTCGCTTCTCCTGTGTGCCCTGTCTGGCCATCAAATCCAGGACTTCGACACACTGGGCCAATGCTCTATCACTGAGCCAACCAGCCAGGGCCTGAGAATTTTCTTTAAAGAAGTCCTAGTTTGGTTATGCTTCTCAGCCTGTGGCAAAAACAAAGATATATCCCCTCAAATTTTTTTCATAAATTTACAGGAGATGGGCCCTCCTAATAAAGCAAAAATGAAAGAAAGAAAAATCACACACACACAAGGAAACATGGCCCTATGAGCCATGGCCAGCAGATTCAGTAGTCAGATACCCAAGTCTTTAAATCACTGTTACTGTTTGTCAGTGTACTGCCTGTATGTGGCTCCTGAGCACTTGCCTAGTACAACTGAGAAACTGAATTTTTAACTTAATTTAAATTCAGGTTGCCGTATAGCTACTGACTACTACATTGGACTGTACAGTTTTAGAAAACAATAATTGCACATTTAGTTTAATGTTTAAGAAATAGAAAATGGAATTGAAAAGTATGAGTAAATATAAAGAGCCTATATTCAGAGTCACACATCAAGGAATTCTGTAGAATTGAATGTTGTGTGGTATTTAAATAAGTGGCTCATCTGCTGGGGTGCAGAAATCTCATTAAAGCTTTTCATTGGAATGGTAAAAAAATGACAGTTCTATAAAGAATCAAATGGATTTTCTAGAAAGAATAAAGAAAATATTTCAAGTGAAAAACTAAGATGATAGGCTTAACAGCAGGTTGGAGTTAACTGAAGGGGGGATTGATGAAATGGAAGAAAGATCTGAAGAAAATTTCCTGAATATATATGGAAAGACCAAAATAAAGGAAAATTATGAAAATTAAGATATAAAAATGGTACTATATGCAAAGATCAACTCAGAATAAGCTGACAAAACTATGATATCAGACAAAGGAAAATGTCATTCTAAGCTGTTACACTTACAATAATATAGCTTCAAAATCTATAAAGGAAAAATAGAAAGAACCACAGAAAATGTAGACAAAGTTAGCTTCTCGTAAGAGAGTTCAACATGTCTTAGTGATTGATAAATCACTAGATAGATATTCTCCCTCCTATCCCAGAATAACTAAGCTGTAAAGTATTTGAACAACACAAATTAACAAACTTGGTCAAATGGATTATGTGGATGGTTGTTTCTGACAATTCCAGGATGGGAAATGTTGGGCCAGAAATTAGGTGTTACCAAAATTTAGTGAATTTAGTTATTACTCTACATCACTGTCCCCTGATCACAAAATTAAAGTAGAAGAAGACAGCTATCTTTTATCAATAAGGAAAAGTCTTCTAAATACTTCAAAAGTCAAAGAAAATACTTGGGACCAAACAGTAATAAAAAGTTTTCATGTCAAAACCAGTCATGTGTAGTCAACAGGATACTTAGAGGGAAATATATAGCCTTAAATGCTAATAATAGTGAACAAGACCAATGAAAGGTGCAGTACATATGTGATGGGTCAAGGAAAATGATTGAGGTATGAGAATGATTATAACACAGTACAGGCAAGGGACTACCCTCCTTTGCTGCTAGCCATCATCAGCTTCTGTATGTTGGAGGGGGTATTCATGACTTTCTTAGAAGTAAGTCTTGCAGGATCTTGGCCAGAAAATGTTATCTAGATTATTGGGAACAGCAGGGTGTGAGAAAAGGAAAGTGGTTAGTCTGTAAGGCCCACGACTAGGCATTCTTGGATTGTGCTTTCGTATCTCTGTCCTGCACCCAGCAAAAAGAAGCCGGCTCCTTTAATGAGTGTATCAGAAGGTTTGGCTTAGTAGATAGGTTCACTTTTGAGTCCCTGAGACAATTTTAAGGGAGGGTCTATGATATCAGAACTGTTTTCATGATAATATGATAATTCTGTTTTTTTGTTTTTTTGGGGCCATTTTCACTGTTGACATTTGCATTAGTGGTATGAAAGCAGTGGTGAGTAATATCACAAATCAGGGCAGTAGCACAAACTGCACTAGTAGTAATTGTATTCTTTACTATCATGCACTTGAGTACATGTCTTTTTTCGGATAATGAAATGAGAAGCACTTTTGCTGTGTAGTGAAGTGCCATGGCTGTCTTAACAAAAGTGCTTATGTGTTGAGCTTTTACTTGACAAAATTATTGACAGATGAAATATGACTATTTAGAGTTGATTATTTACTAAAACTAGAAAGTGAGCCTGTCACTTTCAGGACAGTTTATTACCAATGATAAAATTCAGACTTGCAAGCAAAAATTAGAATTTTGGAAATCTTGTATCCTTCATCATAAGTCTGAGCATGAATCCTTAAAGATTCTTCTGATGAGATCTTTGATGATACTGATGAATGTGATTTTAATTTTGTATAATAAAATGTGCCAACATTTGGAAGATCTGTATAACTCAGTAAACCAACATTCTCTAAGTGATCAGTACTTGTTACAAAATCATACACAGGTGAAAGATTTATGCAGGGTGCAAGATAAACTAATGGCTTTTAATGTACCAGAGTAGGAAAAGTTCACTGGTATGGTATCCAATTTCATATTGGCAGCTAACCTTTAAGAAACTAACATTTGTCCTGTTTACAATTAAAGGAGAATATTTGCAGTGATCTAAAAAGGCTGTTAAAATAATTCTTCTCTAACTACATATCAGTGTGAGGCTAGATTTTCTGCATATATTTCAACCAGAAGAACGTATCACCACAAGTTTTATGCAGAAGCAGATATGAGAATGCAGCTATTTTCTATTAACCAGATGATAAAAAGATTGTCAAAAATGTAAAAAAGGCCCTGGCCGGTTGGCTCAGCGGTAGAGCGTCGGCCTGGCGTGTGGGGAACCCGGGTTCGATTCCCGGCCAGGGCACATAAGAGAAGCGCCCATTTGCTTCTCCACCCCCACCCCTCCTTCCTCTCTGCTTCTCTCTTCCCCTCCCGCAGCCAAGGCTCCATTGGAGCAAAGATGGCCCGGGCGCTGGGGATGGCTCCTTGGCCTCTGCCCCAGGCGCTAGAGAGGCTCTGGTCGTGGCAGAGCGACGCCCCGGAGAGGCAGAGCATGGCTCCCTGGTGGGCAGAGCGTCGCCCCTGGTGGGTGTGCCGGGTGGATCCTGGTCGGGCACATGCGGGAGTCTGTCTGACTGTCTCTCCCCATTTCCAGCTTCAGAAAAATACACACACCCACAAAAAAAAGAGCTAGACCTGTGGTGGCTCAGTGGATAAAGCATCGACCTGGAAATGCTGAGGTCGCCGGTTCGAAACCCTGGCTTGCCTGGTCAAGGCACATATGGGAGTTGATACTTCCAGCTCCTCCCCTTTCTCTCTCTCTGTCTCTCTCTCCTCTGTCTCTCTCCTCTCTAAAAATGAATAAATAAAATAAAATAAATTAAAAAAATATTATAAAAAAAAGAAAAATTATGAGCTAAATGAGCATGTTCAGCAAGTGCCTGTTGCAGCAAAAAAATGTAAAAAAGTGCTACTTACTTTTCTTAAAAATGTTATTTATGTTCACATGTAATGAACTTAACTATTGTTTTATAAACAAAGTAATATTTTTAAATGGTTTCAGTTTTAATTTATTTATTTATTTATTTATTTATTTATTTATTTATTTATTTTACAGAGTCAGAGTCAGAGAGAGGGATAGACAGACAGGAATGGAGAGAGATGAGAAGCATCAATCATTAGTTTTTTGTTGCGACACCTTAGCTGTTCATTGATTGCTTTCTCATATGTGCCTTGACCGTAGGCCTTCAGCTGACCGAGTAACCCCTTGCTCTAGCCAGCGACCTTGGGTCCAAGCTGGTGAACTTTTTGCTCAAGCCAGATGAGCCCACGCTCAAGCTGGCGACCTCGGGGTCTCGAACCTGGGTCCTTCTGCATCCCAGTCCAATGCTCTATCCACTGCGACACCGCCTGGTCAGGCTCAGTTTTAATTTCTAATAGAGAAAATATTAATAGATAAACCCCACATAAGAGTAAAGGTAATTCTGAAACCAAAAAAATTGAAAACTACTAGTTTAGTAAGTCAAACTTTTAAGCTCTTTGATCTGAGGCTGTGAAATGCACAAACTGATACAGCACATGTTTTTTAATTTATAATGAAGGCTACTGGTGATGAACCACACCAGTCAACCTAATCTCGAATAGGCCACATTGGCATGGACCTTAAGACTTTTTTTGTGTATTTGAATTATTTTCTATTACAGGAGGACTTTTTGAAGTGTGGGTAATTCTCACTGTCATTTTTAACATGACTAATATTCTTAAAGGACATACTGAGCACCATAAATCTGAACCCTATCATATATTTAAAGGAAACTCAAATTTCTTCAATGAAAAATGATGAGAATTTGTCATGTTCTTAGCTCTTACTTAACAAAACAAAACTTCAGTATGTGCATTCAAAGGAGATCAAGAATAGAAACAATCTATTCTAAATGAAAGGAAAAAAGAAAATTTCCCCATTTTAGTAGAAACAAAGACAAATGCTTTAGAAACCCAGACTTGCTTTTCTCCTCAGTATGTGATTTTCGGTAACCTGATGTCTGAGCTTTCATCTGAATGTGGGAGTTCGCCTTCACCTCTACACACAGGGCTGTGATCACAGCCTTTCCCCTTGGCCTTTAGACCTCAAAATTCCACAAGCACAATTAACAGAGATGGCAGCAGGAAAGAGAACAATCTTCTGACCCGTGTCTCTCTGCAGTATTCCAGAAAGTGAAAAAAGGCACCATGGAGACCCGGAAGCTCACTTTTTTGCATAATTTGCACCTATATTCAACATAATTGAACTACTGAGAAGGCAGAGAAATTGAAAAATAAAGCCCTTCTTTTCCAGTTTTATTTTTGTTTTCTTTGGTGTAAGATCTTCGACCAGGTTTGATCGCACACCACATGACGGGAAGCACAGCTTTCTCACAGCGATGCACAGCTGTCATGTACACAGAAAAGACTGTTCGAAAAAGAACCGTGTTTGCTTTAGTCAAAAAGAAGCTCGAAAACAGATTAGACGGAAACAAACAATGTATATAAAACAAAACCCAGAAAACAGGTCAGTGGATGTTGTGTTACTGTCTCATTAAAGAAAATGAGTCAAGATTGATCTAATTAACTCACACAGATTCAGCACATTTGCCCATTAAACCAGGCGGCAGTGGCCACCTCCTGCCACAGCTGTTTAAATTACTCACATGAATCATTCTGCGAAGAGACTCTGCCTTTAAGAAAATAAGTAAACAAACTATTTGAAAAAATTGTCTTCTACCTGATAATCATCTAGGAGAAGCATTGTAATTATGTACTTGGGAGAGTCCCTGGCCTGGGGCCTTTCCAAACCTGAAGTGGCTGCACAGAGAAATTTAGAAGGAATGTCTTCTCATTTGTCATTCATTGGAGGCACAGTGTTTAATCAAGTCTGTCACATTCCTGCTAGTGCAACTATAGTCTAGCTTTGCAGTTGGCAGAGCATATTTAGCCTAAACTTTACATTCAAGCCATCATCAAAACCATTCTCATATAAAACATGTTGAGATTTACTCCCAGCAAATTGACCCGTGGAGTGTTTTTCTGTCACTGTTCAGCAAATGCAGCAATGGAGATTTTGTAAAAAGGTAACTAGAGAGATGAGAGTATGAATTCTTTGCCACCTTCTAAATTAGCAGTGAGTACTAATGAGCTCATCTTTTAAAAACCAGTGTAATGGAAGTAAAGATAATGATGGTCTCTTACAATATGTCTGGAGGAAGCCTGGTTCCTTCAGACTGATCTAGTTCTGATTCCTGCGTCTAGCACCTACTGGCTTTGGGATCTTAGGCAACTCACCTCGTCTTTCTCAGCTTCTCTTGCTTCTCGGCCTTTTGCCTAAGATCAAGTGTAGGCTGCCTCATCCTAAAATAGGGATAATTATAGCAATCTCACAGGTTGTCGTTGGGATCAAACATTTGTTTAGCACAATACTTGGTGCACAGTATATGTTCCAACTGGTAGAAATAGTAATTGTGACTGTTATCATTGCTAGTATTAAGTTGTATTTCACAAGTACTAATTAAGTCCTGTTATCTTCCCGAATGTTGGTTCTCTTATTTGTAAAATGAGTTGGTAGGTGAGCTCTAAGATCTCTGAGCTGGACGTTCTGGGTGGTTCAGGAGGTTGGCCTGCTGCGCAGGGCAGGGTCCTTCCCGCACCCGCTCCCGGCCGCCCTCTTGCCCTCCCGTGCAGCAGCCCTGGCCAGTGTGCCAGGCCGGTGGAGGTTGCTAGATCAAAGCCCTGGGAGAGGTCAGCGTTTCTGGAGCTGTGAGGCTCAGCCCGCTGCAGGGGCTGCCCTCCCCTAATCTAGTCCTGACGAAGCTCCAGCCCCTAAATGGAGAGGCTTTTCTAGAAGCCCCTTTCTGATCACTGGCGCTCAGCTGAGCTGGTGGGAGATTTAAGGGAAAATACACCTTTGAGGGTTCCCATAAAAGGCTTTATTGTAATGCTTTTGTTTTCTTTGGGGATATGTAAAAGGTAAAAATAGGAAGGTGGAGGTCAAGTCTTGTAAGGATATATAGTCTAGTCAGACAGTTGCAGCCATTAAAGTGGTGTCAGAAAACATAACAAGGGAAAAGAATCAGTTTTTTGAACAAAAAGTGAATAAAAAACTAGAAGACAAAACATCACAGGTCTTTTTAAAAGATAAATGTATATGTGTAAAACTATAATAGAGAAAAAAGATTGGAAAGAAAATGATCTGTGTTATGGTTTTCTTCTGGGTGGCAATATCAGGTAATTTTTGTTTAACTTTTATTTGTGTAAGTTAGGATTCTAATAAGGAAAAACAAAGATGATGTTTTTAAGAAAGAAACCAAATTGTATTTCAGAAGAAAAGCTTAACCTTTTCAGAGAAAAGAGGATGTGTGAATGTGGATTGTGCAGCGGAGCCTCGAGCGGCCTCAGCCTGTGTGCCCGAGCTGCACCCTCACGGCCGGGCTGGGAGCTTGCGGTGGGACCAGTCTGTCTCTGTGTGAACAGCGTGCTTGCCTCACGCCCAGCACCCTTCACGGCGCTCTAGCTGGATTACCTTCATGCTAGCCTTACTTTTGGGGAAGCTGAGGCACAGGGGAGGTTAACACAGTCCGTGAGGAAAAAAAGCTAAGACTCAAACCCAGAATCCACACTCCAGCCACACAGAGTCCCTGGCTGCCCTGAGCTCAGACTCGGGCAGCCCTCCTGGCTGGCTGTTTTCAGTGTGGGGTGTATGCATGCTCCTGGCGGGGGGCCTTGGGGTGCTGTGGGCACAGTCAGGAGTGATGCAAAGGACTCTTGGGACCCTTTCCTCTGACTGGTTGATTCCCTGTTCCGTCAGCTGAATCCAGCCTGTCCCCCCCCCCCCCCCCCTCCCCGGGGTCTCAGTCCTAATCCCGCAACAACCTTGGTGATCAGGCTCTACTCCTTATTTTACCTGAGAGTCAAAATCTTACCTGGGTGTGAGTGAGTATAGCAGTGAGTGTATTGAAACTGAAACCACCATTTCTTTTTCTTCTGTCCTAGTCAGGGGCTTCACTTCTCCCTATGAAATAACTTTTCCATAACTGCTTCTCAAAAGAGGGAGAAAAGCTAGGTAAAGAGGCCAGACCCCTGGCCTGGGGTCTCCAAACTGGGGGTGTACTAAGCTTCAGTGTGTGTGGTAGGCAGACCTCTTCATGTCTCTGCGCCTCAGTTCCCTCATAGGATAAAAAGCAAGGACAGAATTAAATGAATCTCAAGGTCTCTCTCACTGCTCTGGTTCCTTGAAAAGCTTCAGTGCCATCTTTCAACATTCTCTGTTACAGACTGTTTTTTTCTAGTATATTGCAGAAGCAGAGAGAAGTAAAGAGTATTACCATACATATATTTATACAACAGCTGCTAACTGAATTTATTGGGGTGACACTGGTTAACAAACTTACACAGGCTTAAGGTACACAATTCTACAACACATCTAATTGCCTTTAAATCCTTTCCTAGCGCGGGAGGGTCTGTCCTTGTCCTTGGGCCACTGCTCATGAAGTCAGTGTTCTCTCCTGAAACGGTGAACCCCGTATCTGCAGCTCACGAAGCGTGTCTGCTCCATTGGCACCAAAATTATCTCTCCGTTTCTTGGAGAACACATTTTTCATAACACTTTGTACTGTTTACTCAAACTGCGTAACTTTTGACCTTTGTGCCTTTGTAGTTATCCTCATTTTTGTCCTTTCCCCTAAATCACAGGGCCCTTGGGGTGATCATAGGATGAAAGCCTTCTTTCTGCCGTAGCCACTTTCTGGAAGGGCCCAGTTGCTGCTTCTCACCGTCCTAGAACGCTGCCAGCAGTGAGTGGTGGGCCGTACCACCTGTGTGGTTCTTTGCATACGGAATGCTTTTCCTCCATCACTTAGGCAAGCTGGGTAGTTTTCCCTGGCTTGTTCTTACACGTTCCTTTATTTGACTGGCAATATTGTTTAGATTAGTTTGCTTATTAAATAGGTTAAACTGGAAAGGAAAGAGAAAAATCTCTGAAGGACAATTTTTCTCTGTCTCTTGTTTTGCTTGTGTGCTAAATACTCTGGGCTATTACAGAGTCACAGGAGTTTGAATGCCTGCAGTGACTAAGTTAATAGGCTTACAATGAAAAAATGGATTTTTAGTAACTTAATAGAACAGATAAAAATTATTTGATTAATTTTGAACTTCCTGAAGTTTTTCTGATAATCTTGTTTTAAAACAAATAAAAAAAGTAATCCAGATTGCTTTAAATTTGTTTCCTTTCTTTTATTGTTTGCCTTCACATAGTGGTTTTTAATGAGTTGAGTGTCCAGAGCTAAATCTTTTACAGCTGAAAGTAGAACAAACCAATTTTAAACTTGACTCCCATCTTATTCAGAGTGCTTGCTCTAAGCAGTGGAGATAGTGGGCAGCCCCCTGGTAGAAATAGCCTACGGCTTTGTCTTCCCTGCCCTGATTACTTGTCTGTCCACACAGCCCTGCCACTCACTGGGGGCCCCCGCCTCCCAGCATGGTAGCACTGTTTTGCATTTGTCCTCCCTCCCATTTTAGAGTGCCAGGGAAATCCTGTTGAATTCTTTGAAGAGCAGATTTGTAGATGTCTCGTGTTTTCATATTTTGACAGCACTAGGTGCAGACTTGGGTTCAGGGTGCTTGTGATCTGTGGCAAAAACAGGATGTTTTAGGTGAGCCTGACTGTACAGGCGGTAGGCTTGTGGCAGGGTGGGTACTCCCTACTTTGGTCCCCATTTCCCCCTTCACACCCACAACAGTTGGATTTCTTTGTGTGCAGGTTCGCTTCAGGACTTACCAAGGGACAGTGGTTCAGTAGGTGCTCCCCTCTCCCTTCAACACAGCCCCCCCCATGCCCCTCACCCAAACCCGAGTGGCCCCCTCTGTCCCCCCCCCCCTTGCTCTCAGTCCGTCAGTGCCCAGCCCTGTGCTAGCCCGCTCACCCGTCTCCTTTCTGCCTTCACCCCGGTCCGTCAGTGCCCAGCCCTGTGCTAGCCCGCTCACCCGTCTCCTTTCTGCCTTCACCTCGGTCCGTCAGTGCCCAGCCCTGTGCTAGCCCGCTCACCCATCTCCTTTCTGCCTTCACCTCGGTCCGTCAGTGCCCAGCCCTGTGCTAGCCCGCTCTCCCGTCTCCTTTCTGCCTTCACCTCGGTCCGTCAGTGCCCAGCCCTGTGCTAGCCCGCTCACCCGTCTCCTTTCTGCCTTCACGGAAATGTCTTCTGTCCCATGTGCTTTCTCTCTGATTCCCAAATTGAAGTCTGGGTTAGTGGATTTACTGCCGATGGGTTTCTTCTTCGCTAGGTAACATCAGACATAGAAAACGGTTTCTGTCGGTGTTACTAACCAAACACATGGTGTATTTTTCATTTCAGTAACATCTTGCCTTTAGAGAGCATTCTGCAGTTTGCCCTTCGAGACTGGCAGCAGCACCAGGCTCTCACTCCTGGGCGCCTGCCTCTCCTAGCGTTCCCGCTCCAGACCGGCACCTTCTGGCAGTGCTTTTTTGACTTGCCCTGATGTGTACTTTTGGGGTGTATGAGGATGTCTTAGGACAGAACATTTTATTTTGTGGAGTTAGACCCTGGCTTGATTCTGCATTTTTTGAGAGGGCTGCTTCTATAAAAGTTTGTAAGTCTAAACTGAGGATTACAGATTAACCATGTTTGTGCTAAGCCACGCGTGCTGGGTACAAATGACATTCAGTCACTGTGCAGCAGATGTTAATTTATTTTCACAGTTTACTTACTTAACAAACATTATTGTGAGTCAGGAACTGATTCAGACATGTAATAGTAGCTCACTTAGTCCCTAACAACCTTATGAGCTAGGTACTGTTATCATGATCCTTATTTTCAGGTGAGGCACAGAAAGAACAGGTAACTAGCCCAAGGTGAAGATCATGCAGAGCGCGTGGAGTTGAGGTTCAGACCTTGGCGGTCAGGTTCTAGACGTCCTCTGCTTCACCGCCACTCGTGGCTGTGTGCCCACTCGTGGGTGGGCTAGCCAAACACAGTCCGAGGTACCACTTGAAGAGACACATTTTTTGCCTGAGAGAAATCAGTATCAGAATCCTCTATACAAGGGGTTGGGGCACACAGTGGAAACCCGATCCTCTTGCCTAGGAACTCGGAGCTGTCACTGCTCTTTCTTGGGCCTCTTCTGACGGAGGCAGTTGTCTCAGGTTCTCATCTGACCACACCAAAAGCACCACAGGTTCACAGAATGGGGTTCCAGAAACAGGAGTTTCTAAAGCTCCTGCTGCCATATGGTACATGTACCAGTTCCTGACATGCCAGTGTAGCCTAGATTGGCTGCTGCCAGTCCACCATTCCATCACCACCGAACCCCTAATAGGTCATTACCACTGTTTCTGGTTGTCTCCAAACAGCCCAGCTCTTGGCCTGCTCTGACCACTAGCTGCTGACCCTTAGGGGCAAGCATGGCTCGCTTGATTTCCAGGATGAGACGTCGGCCAGCAGTCCCCTGTAAGCGCAGGGCCTGAATCCATCTGCCACTCTTAGTACGCCACGCCAACACCTTTCTTTCTCATCTTGTCTCCTTCTACCTCAGCTTTCCTTCACTCTTCCTCTTACTAAATAAGGCGATGGGGATAAATGATAGAGTTAGGGCTGGGAATTTATACAGTGGCTGCAGAAGGGAAAGAATCTCTTGTTGTAGTCATTCCTTGTCTTTCCCTTCCCTCTCCTCAAGCAGGAGTGCGGGGACACTGCCATATGGCCTCATTGCTGACACCTCATTGGTGACTTAACTGGCAGTGCTGTTCTTCGGCTGGGTCCCCAAGGTACACTCAGCAGGTGGTGCTTTCAGAATTAGCTATAGGCCAAGGTGCTAGAATCAAGATAAGTACAGCTTTTGTGACATCATCAAAGCTTTAGATGCATGGGGGGGGGGGGATGGGAATGGAGAGAGGGTGGAATCAGGGCTGCACGGGCGCATCTCACCAGGCATGTTCCCCGCCTGCACAGGGCTTCTGTTCAGATGTCAGCATGCACAAGCGTTTCTTCTTCCCTTTGTGCTGCATGTGTTCTTTGGTGTGTTTTACAGAAATATTGAGAGGGGGGAAGTAAGGTGTCCATTAGCCCTATTTCCTACTTAGCAAGAACTTAGAGGAAATTATTTGCCCAAATGTACACAGTTGCTGGGAATTTCCATATATAGAAACATGACCCATCTTTCTCCCAATTTAATCAGTGCTCAGTCTGGACATATTTTAGTTGTAGGACCATCCAGGATGTGAAGGAATATAAATTATTTCTGTGTAGTTACTGAGCAGCTATTAAATGCTGTTAATTCTGTACCTTTTTTCCGTTACTCCTTACCAGAACATTGTAGGGTGGGTATTAACATTTTTATTTAACAGTGGGGAAAAAACAGAGATGTTAAGTGACTGGACAAGGAGTATGCAGGGTGTAGAGGCAGGATTTGAGCCCAGCCCGGTCAGTCTTGCACCACATCAGGAGGCCGGCAAAGGGCGCCTGTGCAGGGGGCGTGGGTAAAGGGGCAGCTTCCTGAGCGAAGAGAGAGAGGAGCTCTGAGAAGAGTGAAGAAATAAAGAACGGTGATATGTATGTCTCTGATGGAAAAGAACCTCTTTTTTAAAAAAATGTCGCCGGGCGTGGTGGCGCGCACCTGTAGTCCCAGCTACTCGGGAGGCTGAGGCAGGAGGATCGCTTGAGCCCAGGAGTTCTGGGCTGTAGTGCGCTATGCCGATTGGGTGTCCGCACTAAGTTTGGCATCAGTATGGTGACCTCCCGGGAGCGGGGGACCACCAGGTTGCCTAAGGAGGGGTCAACCGGCCCAGGTCGGAAAAAAAATGTCATTAGCAGAAGTTCAGTCTCAAGTACAATTATAATCATCCTATTAGCAACCTTCTAGGCAGTAGAAAAATGGTTGTATCACCAGGGAGGGACGGACTGAAGCTGTTAAGTTGTAGAGCTCAGAAATGCCCATACCGTATGATGCTTGTGAGAAATTCTGACTTCAGAGAAGGGAGGATTAAATAATAAAAAATGTGTTAATTTTAGAAAGTGAAAACATGGCCCGTAAGGAAATGATTATAATACTTAGTGACCTCTGTTGCTGTATTCAAAATAGCAGACAGAAAAATTTGACAATTAAGCATTGTTTGAAGGATGTTAATTTTCTACCTGGAAACCTGTTTAACCAACATTGCCACCTGCCTTTCTCCCCACCCTGTCCCCACTGAGGTGCCTCACCCTCGCTGCATAGAGACTGTTGAAAGGAAGGGCTGTGCTAATACAAATCCTCATTACTTTCCCTTTCACACCCCTCCCCCAGTAGACCTTAAAAGTGATAATTGCTTGAAATACTGGGAGAAAGTAATTTGTATTGCTAAAGCTCTGATGAACTTCAAACAAATCTCCATTCGTTCAGTAATGGTGACTTCTTTTAATTATGGGGCTTGGCAGATGGGTATTTCTGTGGACCCACTGCATCTGACCCCCCACCTCCACCCCAAGAGCTTGGGACTTGGTGATGGAAAATCACTTGTCTGAATTTTTCAAAATATATGTACAACAGGAGGTAACTGTTTAGAACAGGGGTCCCCAAACTTTTTACACAGGGGGCCAGTTCACTGTCCCTCAGACCGTTGGAGGGTCGGACTATAAAAAAAACTATGAACAAATCCCTATGCACACTGCACATATCTTATTTTAAAGTAAAAATACAAAACAGGAACAAGTACAATATTTAAAATAAAGAACAAGTAAATTTAAATCAACAAACTGACCAGTATTTCAATGGGAACTATGCTCCTCTCACTGACCACCAATGAAAGAGGTGCCCCTTCTGGAAGTGCGGCGGGGGCTGGATAAATGGCCTCAGGGGGCCACAGTTTGGGGACCCCTGGTTTAAAACCTCAGGGACCCCAAAAGTTTTGGCTTCTGTCTTCTGATTAAATTTTACATTAAACAGTAGTAATACCTAATGGTTATTGGCTACCAGTCTAAGCACCTCACATAGATTCAGTTTTGTTTAACACTTCTACAATACTGTGCCTTCCAGATGCTAGGCACTGTTCTAAGTGGTTTGCAAATATTAATACATGTACTCCTCATACAGTTCTTCAAGGGGGGGTGCTTCTGTTCCTGTTCCCACTTTCCAAATGACGAAACTGAGGCACATAGAGATGCAGTCAGAGGCAATTAAGGTCGGTTGAGGCCCCAGGCACAGAAGAAAGTATTGGGCCCCTTAAAAAAAAGAGAGACAGGAAAAATAAAAATACATGTTAACTATATTTTTAAATAAAAACATTATGTACTATTGATGTTAAAATTGCACATATGAAACCAAACTTGGCGTTATTAGAAAAAAGTGTCAAATTGGGGTTTTGTCAGGCCCCAGGGCACGCCTCTGGATGCAGTGACTTGCCAGAGTCCCTCAGCTGGTAAGGGGCAGAAGCGATACTCAAACCCAGACAGCTGAGGCATGTGGCTCTGGAGCTAATGTCTGGTCACCTGACCTGAAGACACTTGGTCTGCCCTTGGTTTTCAGGAGTGTTTCACAGCCCTCAGCAAGTGAGCAGCCGTTAGCTTCCATCTCTTAATCATTGAAACAGATTGAGCACAGAAGAAGCACTCTGGCTGAAACACTAAGGAGAAATAGTTGGTGGCTTACAAAGGAGTAGGTTTCTCTTCTGTTTTCCAGTTTAATTAGTTCTTCCACACAGGTGCTAACTCATATATACCTAAAGAGTGCATGCCTCCAGCAGGTGAGTAGCTTCTAGCAGATTCAACAAATTATCCTTTGTCTGCCAAGCTCCTTTGTTATCAAGACTCTATCCCTAGAACTGTAAGTTTTTACACATCAAAGTTTGCCTGCTAAGCTAGGGACACACACAGGAGGGACCTATTGAATATACTTGGTCTGGATCCAGTCCTGTATTCCTGGTTGCAGATAGAAATGAAAAACACACGTAAGTGAACTCTAATTATTAGTAACATTTTCACTTCAGATCCTGTTAATGTAATTAAGAGGGTTAATAAGGGTTGGAGTGCGAGGGAGGAGAGAAACTTGCAGCTCAACAGGAAGGGCTTGTTTACTTGTTTTCTGTTTATTTTTAAACCTAATATTTAACTGTTAATCCTAACCCCTTGTGAGTATATTTTATAAAGAAGGAGACTGAGAAGGTAGTGATTTGGATGGATTTCCTGGGTGGTCCTGTCTACCTCTTAAGTCAGCTGGTCAGATTAAGTGGGACACTTACATTCCTCTTGACCATGTGGCTGCTTTTATTTTGATGGAAGTGTCCCCATTTCGAAGGCCAGGAGGCATCTCCCATGTTTTAATATGATTTATCATACACTTTCAGGAGGAAAGGCCGATTTTCATGTGTCTCGGTGCTTTAATTTGGACAGAAAAACCCGAGGCCAGTCAAACATTAGTGCCGCACCTCTGAGCCAGGCCAGGTTGCAAGGAGAAAGGGTGAGTGAGTCAAACCCAGAAGAAGACGAAAGTAAGAAAGGTGCTGTGACAAACTGATCGCAGATAAGATGATGATAAACTGAGACCTTTTCATTACCAGCACAAAGTACGGCTTGTTACAAAACTGTCATCTCTTGTACAGCACCCGAAGGTTGGTGTGGAAAATCTGAGCCATTTAGAGAGGAAACCTCAAAGTGAAGCACACTGTTAGGAAGCCACATGTCAAGGTCGTGGTCCCCTGCAGCCACACACTTCCCAGAATGGGTACATACAGATAGTCAGGTCTCGTCCGTACTTCCATCTCTCTCTTGAGTTCAGGTGAAGATGAGTTTCACTTTGTGGCTGTCTTTGTCTTACTGTCTCTGTCCAGGCGACCTGTCCCTTTGTAGCCAGCTTAGCGCTGCAGATGCCTGGCTCTGAGTTGTCCGAGTTGTGCTTTCAGAGGATGTCCTGGCTGCCATTAATAAGACCTTCATGTGGTAATTGTCCCCACAAGTTATGTGTCTGTACTAGGTTTTCTATATCCTGTCTCTCTCTTAATAATGCGAAATGGCAGTGAGAGGCAGCGAGGGTGGGGGGTGGACTGTTGGACTCCATGGTAGCCAGAGGACGTAACACCCAATTTGTTCTCCTTTGATGGACCTAAAGTGTTCCGTGTGTGTGTGTGTGTGGGGGGTGAAGATGATCAGTTACTTGACAGAAACATAGAGGGGAGATTTTGTGAAAAACCTCAAAATTTTCGTGTGAGTCTGACTTCTGTAGATTTCCAAAGTAAAATTCGGAGTATATGATTTTATTTATACAAAAAGGCTCAAGTAGCATTAAATTTCCCTTTTTTTGTGTAAAATCAAATTGTTTCTCATTGATTATAATGTTGACATGCAACATTTTTGATAGAAATTTTGGAACATACAGAAAAACAGGAGACATAAATCACCTCTGATCTCATAAGTTACCGTTGTGATTAACATTCAGTGCATGCATTTCTAGCCTTTTTGCTTTTGTATACATTATACGAAATTTTACTTTTTCTAGAAATAAGACTGTGAAATCTGTGTGATCTTTTTTTTAACCTTTTTCCCTCTCTGTGCCCATAAACTCCATCATGTTTGCCCACAAAGGTCACTGACCTTAGCCCTTCTCCGTGTAAGTCTGTATGTTTGTGCGAAATAAAAATGACAGGGACAAGGGCGTGGACTGCTTAGGCTCCATCAGCCTTTCCACTAAGACCAGTGGGTCTTTTGCTGTCAAGAGGCATGTGAGGTGTGGGGTTGGGTTTTTTTTAATGTTTTTTAGTCAAGTTGCCAGCCCACTGGCAGACTCGGGGTGACAGACACATGGTTCGTCTGGCCTGCTGCTGATTTCCACTCATGCCTCTATCATTACCTATTTTCAGCCTGTCTACTTCCTCACTCAGATGAGTTTCTTCTTTCAGGGCATTTACAAAACTTGAAGGGGGATATAAGTATGCCCTTCAGCATCAAGTGGTGGTGTTTTGTTTTGATGATCATATGATGTCATGTTTTCTTATATATTTTTAACAGTTTCTATTTAATCTTTGAAACTCATCCACCATAGAGGTAACGATGTAGAGCTCTAGGATGGCTGGGAACCAGAAGTCAGACCTTGCAGTCTGGCGTTGGTTCTGCCTGCTTTCTAGCCCAGTGACCTCGTGCAAGTCTTTTTGTTAAGTGTGCTGGATGAAATGAGATGAAAACACCCTCACTCTCCCGTGAATGTATGGCATTGCTGTTGCTGGGTTGCTTCCCTTTGTCATTTCTCACCCTCCTTCCTTCCCTCCTTATTCACAAGGCAGCCGTAGCATTCTCTGAGGCTTCTACTTGGGAAGCCTGGAAGCCTTCTGTGGGGCAGATCCATGTGTTTCAAGTTTGTAACCTGTGTTCGGTTTGCTTGCTTATATTTTGCCTAACTGTTGCATTGGCATGGGGCAGCACCGTGTGTGTGTGTGTGTGTGTGTGTGTGTGTGTGTGTGTGTGTGTGTTTACCCAGCCTGTTTTGCTGGAGAGTCCAGAGAGAGAGAGGGAGTGCTGAGGGGCATAGGAGCCTTGGAGTGAGAGGGAAGTGGTCTTTTCTTCCTGAGTCCAGAGAGAGAGAGAGGGAGTGCTGAGGGGCATAGGAGCCTTGGAGTGAGAGGGAAGTGGTCTTTTCTGCCTGTTTGCTCATCTGCCATTAGGAGACTAGAAAAGGAATGGCCCACCATTTTCTGGCTCCACCGTTCCTTTACCGTCTGCCTGAATCCAGTGGGAACCTGCATCTGTGTGGCCATGGCGGCAGCCACTGACCTTACACCTCTCTCTCCTGGCCATTCTCCTCTGTCACCACACCCACTCTTGTCACCTCAGTGGCACTCACATGTAGCATTCCCTCTGTCACTGCCGTCCCTCCAGCTCCTCACCTCCTGCTAGACCTGTTCCTCTCGCAGCTGGTCCAGTTTTGCTTTGGACACTCCATATTGTAGTTACTTGCACACATGTGATGCCTCCTTAAGCAGATACTAAGTTTCTGGTGAGATGAGATTTTGTTTATTTTTGTCCCCTTTGTCTTGCTTCCAAGTCTAGCCCTTCACCTTACATGGTAGGTTTAACATTGATTGGGTTGGATGGAGGTAAACCACATTTATTGGATTATTTACTCTGAGCCAGATCTGGGCTGACCTTTGGGCATTTTGGCTGATCTGGTAATGGTGTGGTGTCCTAGGGGAGCACTGGATTTGGAGGGGGAGGATCTGGAGCCCAACTGCGAACACCGAGCTACTGACTTCCCTGGACATCACTTTCCTTATTGCCGACTAAGGGTCGTCAGGCTCCTGAGCCTGTGGGCTCCTTTCGGCTTTTGAATTTCATTTTAATAAACTGCTTTGCACTTGATCACTTTGAAGTGGCAGTTTTCCTCCTCTTGGATGAGATAAAATGAATATTTCATCTTAAGCCCAGGAGCCACTCTGCGCATACCTATGATAGGCTAATGAAAGCCTGATAGAGACTCGACAGTGGGAGAGGTGGGCTCGTTTCCATCACTTTATCATAAGGTTTGACCAGATCCTCTATAGAGAAATGAGATAGATGGTTTTAAAATTTCTTTCATAATGGTAAAAATCATGACTTGAAAGATTATTAATATTAATTTTAAAGCCATTGGGAAAATGGAGACATTTGAAGTGAAAACGATTTAAATTCTAAGAGAGTGGCCTCTAAGGTTTTTATTTCAATTGTGGTATTCTTCTTCAGGAGTGGATTTTACATTGAAGTGGATTCTTCACAAAGTTCTAAGTTTTAAAAAAATTGCTGCATTTTTTAATATAGGAGAAAAATATAAACCATAGTACTTAGCACTCCAGGTGAAAATGTTTAGTTTCTAGGTTATTGATGACTGTACATGTGGCTTGGTGACTGGGCCAGCAGAATGCCCTGGAGCCCAGCAGGGCCATCAGGCTCTGCAGCACACACCCATCTGTCCACCTGTCAGCTCAGAGCAGGCCGAGAAGCAGTGCGAGTTCCCAGGATGTCAGCACACACCCTAATTATCCTCTGGCAGGTTGGAGAATACCTGAAAAGATACACCTCCAGCTCCCAACTGGCAGTTCACCGGAAATGCCGCCAACGATTCAGGCTGATGCCATCTGTGGACCAACTCCAGAGAGAGCGCCCGGAAGGGGCGGGGCTAAGGGCTAATAACAGCCTTAGTGCCATCCCTGTGAATAGGCCCAGGAATTGTGTCCGTGTGGGAAGTGGGGAGGCTAGCTCCTTAACATGTCCTTAATATGATAACGTGGGTGTTATCTGTGTCAGTATGTCATACTTTTGCTGTGGTCTAGGCTTTGATTATATATAATTCCAAGTTCACCTTCTGAGTTTCCCCTGTCATCACTGATGTAGTAGAGTTATAAGGTTCAGAGATACAATAGATACAAATAAAATTTTACTTCAATTTGCTTTACCTATATAAAGTAAAATTAGCCTTTATTCAGTGCAAATCCATTCTTGTGCCTTTTGTTTCTTTAAAAAACATAAGATGTAATTCTTATAAAGTTCATCATTTAAATTATACAGTTCAGTGTTTTTTAGTATCCACTAAGTTATGAAACTGTCACTGCTATCCAGAGCATTTCTATCACTCCAAAAAGAAACTTGACCTATTAGCATTTAGTTCCAGTGTTCCCCTTTCCTCAGCCCTTGGCAATCACTTATTTTTCTGTCCCATGTCATATGAATGGAATTGTACAGTATATGACCTTTTGTTTATTTCTGGTTTATTTCACTTAGCATAGATTTTAAGATTCATGCATGTTCTAGCATATATCAGAACTTTATTTTATTTTATTTTGTTTTTTATATTTTTCCAAAGTTAGAAGCGGGGAGGCAGTCAGACAGACTTCCGTACCAGCCTGACCAGGATCCACCCGGCATGCCCACTGGGGGGTGATGCTCTGCCCATTTGGGGCGTTGCTCCATTGCAGCCAGAGCCATTCTAGCGCCTGAGGCGGAGGCCATGGAGCCTTGGCTGCAGGAGGTTAGAAGCGAGAGATAGAGAGGAAGGAGAGGGGGAAAGGGGAAAAAGCAGGCGGGTGCTTCTCCTGTGTGCCCTGGCCGGGAATCAATCCCAGGACTTCCACAAGCTGGGCCGACGCTCTACCGCTGAGCCAACTGGCCAGAGCCAGAACTTTATTTTTTATGGCTGAATAATATTCCATTTTATGGATGAATATACAGGCAGAACTCAAAAGATAATTGTGGATTTGGTTCTAGAGTACGGCAATAAAGCAAGTATTGCAATCCAGTCAGTCAGTTTTTGTGCTGATGGAGAGTCTTGTCTTTGATTTGTAAAAAATGTAACATCTGTGGTTTTAGCTGGTTATCTCAGTTGGTTAGAGCGTCATCATAATACGCCAAGGTTATGGGTTTGATCCCTAGTCAGGGCACATATAAGAGACTACCACTGAATGAATAAATAAGTGAAACAAGGAATTGATGTTTCTCTCTCCCTCTTTCCATCCCTCTCCTTCCACCCCTCCCTTTTTCTCCCTTTCTTCTTTCTCTAAAATCAATTTTAAAACATTTTTAATGTAACATCTGTGAAGCGCAGTAAAGCAAAGTGCAATAAAATGAGTTATACCTTACCACAATTTGTTTATCCGTTCATCAGTTGATGGACATGTGAGTTTTTTCCACTTTTTGTCTGTTATGAACACCGCTGCAGTGAACATTTGTGTGTAAGTATTTATGTGAACATAGGCTTTCAGTTCTCTTAGGTATATACCTAAAAGTGGAATTTCTAGGTCATATGGTAATTCTAAGTTTAACTTTTTGAGGAACTGAAAAACTATTTTTCTATCTATTTCTTTGAAATATTTTTAAATACCTAAATATCACCTAATTAAAAAATTTTAAGGAGGTAGGGTATCAAACAAGTCAACATACTTGGTTAGAACACAATACAGTGTACAGATGATGTGTTGTAGAATCATGTACCTTAAACCTGTAGAATTTTGTTAACCAATGTCATCCGAATAAATTTAATAAAAAAGAGAAAAACATACTTGGCTAGAGAAAACAATAAATTATTAAGAAGTTGAGGAATATTTCAGGTTATGCTAAACAGAAAATATTATTTACAACAATTTATGCTATCTCCACATTTCAACATTAAAACTGGTTTAAATGAGGTCGATGAAGAAATGAACTCCCACAGATTTTTGCTAGACATATTCAGCAGTCAAGGTGGGGAAGATATCTTGAGCATTGCCAATTAGCTGGAAGAGTTGAAGAAATGACCATTATTATATTGGAAAATTAAAGGGAAAATGAAAAACAAACAGATTAAATTATTTACTTGTTTTTGTTCTATGGACAGGAATTTTCTAAATAGAATGATAGCTTACATTCTTTTTTAACACTGAATTCTTCAGCTTAGCTTGGGAATCACAGGCTTGTGAAAATTTATCGAGTGAGTAGACTGGTCTCTAGCATTCTATTAGGATGCTATTGCATTGCCATTTCTAAAACATGAACACAGGTGATGATAGCAATGATCCCACGTTAAGAGAAAGGGAAGGTTTGGCAGTGATTTCTTGTTTGGTTACATATGTACAGCTTGACATTACTCAGGCTTCCTCTGAGGCCCTTGTGGCCTGTCTCAGGTCAACTTCTGAGACCAAGCTAGTGAGAGGAGCGGCTGTCGGCTGCTGGGTAAGCAGAAAATGGGCTACATCATGGTTTGGTGAGTCCAGTTTCTTTTAGTTACTGTGTGAGGTTGGGCTCTTCTGAGCTTTCTTTCCTTACTTAAAACATTGTGTATTGATAGTACTTACAGTGTGAGGGTGAGATCTAAATGAGATAAGGAGCATGAAAACACTGTAAACTAATGTAAATTTGGTTGTTTCTGTTATAGTTCAATTCTGGCTCCCTGCCCCCCTCACCCCACCCCTGTAAGACCTAGCCTTTCCATGGAGTGGCTTATTCATAGCTAGACCCTGAGTTGAGACTCAGTGTTCTCTGGGGAGAATTTATATTGTGTTTCTTGTGTGAATATGCTGCAAAGACAGCAGCCTCTCATTTCCCTCTTTTTAAATCTTGAGTCCAATGCCTGGTCTGTGCCGTTGCCTGGAATAATTCACTCTGATACACAGTGCTGCCCTCATGTTGGAAGCTGCATTCTCTGGTGCACAGATGACAGTCTCAGTTATTTGCTTTTTTGTGTAAGATTTATTCATTATGGATAACTTTAAAAAATAATTATATTAAATATTTTATGCTTTAAAAAATATATAACTGCATTAACAATTTCCTGGAGAACAGAGGAGAAAATGCTTGTGCATCTCCTGCATGTTTCTTCTCACCACTGTGCAGCAATGGAGCTCCTCCTGTCTCGTGACTTACCCAGGGCTGTGTAGGCCCAGAGACAAGGAACCAGACAGGGTAATTAATAACTGATGGCCACACATTCCTCCTGTGTTAGCAGGACCTGGGGCATAGATCAGGTCATCCTAGATCATGTGAAATGATGATCTTTCAAATTTCTTATTCTGGAATGGTTTCAAACAAAGGTCAAGATTGTGTTCCTGTTGCTTGTCAAAGAGAAATAAAGAAAGGAAAGTTTGTTTCACCTAATAATTTAGGAAGGGATTCAGAGTTTGCCAGTGGTGTGCTAGTATGTGTTTAACAAGCCCGCTTGGGGGAAAGTAGCACTGACTCTTCACATCTGCCAATTTCCATGGTGTAAATAATCCCACCATGGCTAATTTCAAGCTACTAATATAATATTAACAGACTTTCAGAATTGCTGAAAATTTTGTAATCAGCTTTGGAGAGCTAGTACAAGTCAGCTCCAGCACACTGTTGGAAAGTAAGGGTAACTTAGGTTGTTTTGGGAAAGATTTAGAGATTAGGAATTCGGTGCTACCTTGCTTTCATCAGCATGTTCCCACCAAAAAGATGCAAAATAAAATTCAGGACAAAAATATTCTATTTACAGTAAGTGGTACAAAATGGGATTTATCTTTGATTTTATATTCAGAGAAGTATCCTTTACCACTAGCAGAGATTCGCTGTTGTCATCTTTGCTAGTATAATTTTCTGACTGGCTATATGATGTTTCTCTTTTATGGTCTGTACGTAGAATTAAGAGTCTTTTAAAAATTCTTTACATTTTGCTACTTTATACACCATTGGAATAAATGTTTTTAAAGAAAATTTTTTATTCTAGTTTGACTTAATTGGGGGTTTTTAAAAGGTGAATCAAAATGTGAAAAATTACATAAAACCTAATTTTTGTCATCTTTATCATTTAAGTTTTCTGCTTTAATTTTAACTCATTTCAGGATTTTGCTTTTAAATCCAAAATGAAAGGTTCTTTTTCCTTGACTCATATAAGTATATCCTATGCATAATAATGTCTACAGCATCATTTTCACTCAAGATAGGCTCTGGGTTTTTTTCAGGCAATATCTTCTGATGTAAAATGGAAAAGATGGTTACCTGTCAAAGAATGAGTTAATTATTAACTTGTAATGAATCTGAAAATGTGTATTAGGTATT
Organism: Saccopteryx bilineata; assembly: GCF_036850765.1. Taxonomy (NCBI): domain Eukaryota; kingdom Metazoa; phylum Chordata; class Mammalia; order Chiroptera; family Emballonuridae; genus Saccopteryx; species Saccopteryx bilineata. The sequence continues at coordinate 172,271,413 of NC_089494.1, forward strand.
TTTTAAAGTAATCCGAGCTAACTTGACAAGTTGAAGAAGTTACATCAAACACTGTGCAACAAACTATTCAAAAACTCTCTTAAACCTATAAAAGACGTATCATTTAGTAATTTTTTGTACTATAATATGAACTGTTACAGGTTTATACTACTTGTCATATGAATATTAAACTGACTGCTTTGGTCCTCAATATGGGATTTTGAAATCCAGTGTTTGATTGCCAAGTCTGCCAATAAACTTTTCTGATTTTCAGTTTCCTCATTCATAAATGTCCTTTTCCATAAAAGGAACTTTTGTTAACAAGAATGCCTACTTGTTTTGTTTGTTCAAGTGAAGTTGGAGTTTAGCAGGGAAATGAGCAATCTTACCTACAGGTTTTCCAACTGTAAAGCCAAGCTGCCTGACAGAAATATAATGCAAGTCACAAATGCAAGTTATATGTGTAATTTAAAATTTTTAGTAGCCACATCAAAAAAAAAGGTAAAGTTAATTTTAGTAATAACCTGATTTAATGCAATACAGCCAAGGTGTTATTTCAACATGTAATTAATATTAAATGTTACTGAGATGTTTTACATTTCCTTTTTCACATGAAGTGTTTGCAACCACGTATGTTTTACCCTTAATGCCCATGTCCATTTGGACTGTCCACATGTCAAGCACTAAAAGCAGGTGACTGATGGCTACCATATTGGACAGCGCAACTCTGTAGAAGAGGTTTGGTGCTTATTTTCCATGTAAATACTGCATTTATACATAGAAAATGATTTGAATTTCCTAGTAAACTTTAGCTCTCAACTAAAGTTTTAGTCTTAGTAGCTGAATCCAAAATAACTTATTTATTGCATTTTTCCTTTTAATTTTTCAACAAATTTTATAGAAAAATGAGGATCTCCACAAACTTATATGTTGCTTTTTTCCCTTTTTAAAATAACCCAGTTTTAATTAAAGAATATTTTACACATACAGCATTCTTAAAACCATAGATGGCTTGGTGGGATAAAATGAGTACATAAGCCTTCTTATTCAACTGTTTTGTAAATGCTTCACATCTGATCTTAAAGCAGAAGTCATTTTTATTTAAAATGAGGCAGGTGCTTTACATAGTTACTTTAAGTGCGAGGGGTCTCTTTTCAATATGAAATTAAGTTTATGTCTGTTGTCTTTGTCCCTATGGAATTTTGCACCATCCATTTACAACCTGAACATGTGACTCCTCCACACTCCCCATCTGGGTGGCTGTAGGACTCCCTGACCTTGACCCCCATGATCACTCCAGCCCCCCCAGGCTCCTTTCCCAAGGAGCCCTAGAGTCATCTAGCTTCTCGAGGCCCCAAACAGTCTTCCTTTCCCTCTGGACATTCTGAGAGCCATAGGGAGAAGATCTTCCAACCCTGAAACTGGGTAATGGAGCTGTGCTGCTGTGGTGGTGGAGGAAGCCCTCCTTCCCTTCAAATACGCCGTCCCGGCCCATGGTAGAGAGAGCCTTTTTATCCCCCATGTGCCCAGACCAGCATCAGAAAACCCGATTGAACGGCTTGCTGGCTGAAGAGGTTCAGAGGAGCTCTGGGAATTTGCTCACTCCCCAGCAGTATGTTCTCTCGGTTCTGGATATCTAGGAGTTGCCTCATTCTGTTCATCCTATTGCCTGTTGTCATTATACAACCCTGTCCCTGGAGCCTGCTGCCTCGGCTCTGAGTTCTCTGGTAGACACAGCAGGCTCTGGCTCCTGACTTGTCACTCACCTTCACTGATTTGCTTACCTCTTTCCCAGTGGATAAGTACATGGATAGTACTTACGACAAGCTGACTAAACTCTAGCTTACTTTCTTATTCAAGTAATGAATGATTTTGCAGTGATTGCCAAGCACATTTCTCTTGGAATAGGGCAGGGGTTTTTAATGAAAGGTCCCTGTTCTCCTCTATGAACACTGCACCCCTTACCCCAGCCCGTTGATGAGTGATTATATTTGTGTGTAAAAGCATTTGTACCCAGCTTTTATCAGATCACAGAGCCTGTGATCCAGAAAATGTTAGGAGCCATTGGAATCTTGTTCTACCCCATGTGCTTCCCACTGTACAATTTTACAAACATATGCACCCCAAGGAACCCCTCGTTTCTGCAGCTAGTAGTCCAGCAGGCTCCTGTCCTTCCTGCCTCCGCAGAATCGAGCCATCCCTGTTTCACCTGTGCCCGTCCTCTTACTGGACTTGTGGACTTGTAATATTTCTCCACTGTCACTTGTTTTGTTCGTTGGTTTATTTTGAATGACTTTAATTCTTTTCTTTCTTTTTTTTTAATTTTCAAAGGGCAATCTTAACATGGACAAAAGACAGTCTTTAAAATGAAAAATAAATGCAGAACCCAGAGGATTAGGGGTGTGTGATAAAAGTGAAAATAATAGGAAATCAAATAATAGGATGTTGCAATATTACATAATTATAAGTCATTCTCCTCTGTACTCTGATCTTCTCTCAGCCTTCAGCCTCAACCCCAGTCACTATATTTATGGACTCTAGTTACTGGAGAATGGGGGAGGGGTCCCTTTTGGCTCCTAGAGTGAGTTATTCCCCTTTGTAGCCATTCTTTTCAACGGTGAAAAGTTCATATGTTTGGGATAAAACAGATCTGCATTTAATATAAGTTCAACCATTTATGGACTAATCTATGTGACACAGGACAAAAATGAACCTTTTTAAAGTCTCAGTTTGTTTTCACAATTTGTAAATGAATAAATTTGATCACAAGTATAAAAGCATCATTCGTAATTCCTAGAATATAGTAAATACTCTCTTCTCTTGTCTTTCTTATTCAAGCATCAGGCTTAAACTATTGTCACCTATACTGCCTTTCTTTTCAATTAATTGCCTTTGATTCAGTTCCCTTCTACCACATTTACTTCATACAGCATTTAGTGCGTTATTAATGCTTAATGAATTTTAAGACAATTATATGACTCTAGTCACTTTAAAGGGTCATAAAATTAAATTAAAGTAACTCTTAAGATTAGACATAACCTGTAATAGAAAAGTTGTACTTTATATATAAAATAATGATTTTTCAAAAAATTTTCTTAAAAGGCAAATAATTGACCAAAATCTGATATGTTGGTTGTTAATATTGGAGAGAAAGCCAAAGTTTAAAAAAATTTTCCCCAAAATAAATTTATTTGAACCCTTAACTCTGTTTAGAGACTGCCCTTTCCCAGTTTTTCAGCCGTGACAGGCAGTTAACGCAGAACTTGCTCTGCGCCTCGCCTAGTTCTCCCTGACTCCCGCAGGAGGGAAGGTGAAGACGTGCTAATCCGGACTCTTCCCTCCTCCTTTGAACTGCCATGCCCGGCAACTCTGACATGTGAGGAACAGAACCCTTGACTCTGTAGCCCCTGGATAAAAGGAAGGATAAGAAGAAGGGAAAAGGACAAGGCTAACTTAAACTTTACAGTGTAATCAGAATTACTGTAACACCAAGTAATAGTGTGTTTAGCCGGCACTTCACTTTTTTCTGCTGAAGACAAATTAGTGATAACATTTTGTAAAGGAGAGGAAAAAACAAAACAAAACAAGTTAAGTGGGTTATCTTTGTCTTAAGGGATGGCTTTAGGCCTTGCTCCTCCCCGCTGCCTCTCCTTCCTTTTCCACTCTGCTCTCACTGTGGACTTTTGGAAAGAGAGATGAAGGGGGAGGTTTGGCATGGTCACATGAGCCCTGAATTCTTCACTGGTCATAGAAGCAGGAAGTCGGAGATTCAGAACAAGAGGCGTTTGAAAAGAAGCAACGCTGCCGGCTTTAAGAAGGAAGGGGCTACTTGTCACGGAATTTGAGTGGCCCCCACTTGATTACCAGCAAGGAAAAGGGACAAATCACCAGGGACTGAATTCTACTAACAACCAAAGTGAGCTTGTAGAGCCTCCAGATGGGAACTCAGCCGGCCAACACCTTGTGATACCCTGAGGCGAGGAAGCGGTCACTCCACGCAGAAATCTTTCTCACGGAATCTGTGAGGCAATAAACAGTGATGTATCAAGCTGTTAATGAATTTGGGGTAACTTATGCAGCAGTAGAAAACACAAGGATCAATCCTTGTTTTTCTTCTAAGGGTATGAATTCTTTCTTGAAAAGTGTTAACTTCGTGGTGTTGAAAGCCTGTTCAGGCAATTGGTCATAAGAAATAGTATCGGATGTCTCCATTTTGCCCAGCCCTGCCCTAGATGCTGGAGATGGTTACCAAGGCATGACCTCTATCTTGTGCAAGAAAAGAGGAAGAAACAGTAACAGTACAGTGTGGTCAGTGCATAGAGAGTCATGTCCAAGGGGCTGTGAGTGCAGAGCAGCCGGTGAGTGAGCGGACAGGACGGAGTGAAGAAGGCCTCTTAGCACTGCTGGGTGCAGACCCATATTCCTAGCTGTGTATGTCAAGAATCCTTTTTAAGAAAATTAAATCAAATTCTAATCAAAGAACACAAGTCCAAGAATCTGTAGTAAGTTAAACTAAAGAGTTACAAAAATTTTATATATCATTTAAAAGGATGTGGTATGTATTTTTGTTTGCTTTTCAGATTTCTCTTGATATGCACATTTAGAATACTAGAAGATAAGAGGGGAGAAAATGATAGCTTACTGTGTCAGAAAAACATTTTATCTTTGTAACCCAGGAATTAGTTTCTCTAAATTCAATATAACTGAAATATTACTTTTTACTTTATTAGCTTGGATTGTGTACAATCAACAACTCTTTCGGTTCTATTACTTTATTGTAGACATCAGTCTGTGGACACCTGGGGCTCCCTAACGTAGGGCGTCCACAAGGTCAGAACTGTTCGCATGATACCACTAGCACATGATTTGCTTCTTCTCTATTGACATTTGCAGTGATGGCGCAGAAGCAGTGATGGGTCAAGGTGCCGGTGCCTTGGCACCAAATGGTACTTGCAGTTATAGAATTCTTCACCACAACACCCTCCCAGGAGAAAGAAAATGCCAGTGTCACTTCAGAATATCCTTGATAAAGCTATAAAAATTATTAATATTATTGGATCTTGAGCTTTGTATGCATAAATGACAAACTATGGTTTCTTCCTGCTTTCTTATTTGGTAGATATTTCCTCACAAATGAGCAGTCTTTCTCTCTTCAATGAAAACAATTAACAGCATTTGTTGCCAGTGAAAAAATTTGAGCTTTCAAGCAAAAATCATAATATTAGAAATTTGTGTTCACTGCTGTGGGCTTGATAATTTCTTACATTCTTAAAGCTTTTCTGATGAAATCAGTGATGTTATAAATAAACGTGATTTTTGTAATATATAATGAAATATATCAACGCAGTGAGCCAGTATTTCCAGATGACTAATGCATAATGTTAACAAACGATACATGGCTAAATTCATAGTGCAAGATAAATTAATTGATGTTAATGTAAGAGGAGGAAAAGTATATTGATAAGGTCTTTTATTCTACATTGCAACTTTAAAACCTACCACTTGCTGAGTTTTGGCATAGTATCAAAGAAAAGGATCCACAATTATTATTATTTTTTTGACAGAGTGGGAGAGAGAGACAGATAAGGACAGACAGACAGGAAGGGAGGGACAGGATGAGAAGCATTAATTCTTCACTGCAGAATCTTAGTTGTTCGTTGATTGCTTGTTCATTGATTGCCTTGACCAGGGGGCTACAGCAGAAACAAGTGACCCCTTTCTCAAGCCAGCAACCTTGTACTCAAGCTAGCGACCTTGAGCTTCAAGCCAGCAACCTTGGGCTTCAAGCTGGTGAGCCCGCGCTCAAGCCAGCGACCTTAGGGTTTCGAACCTGGGTCCTCTGCATCCCAGTTCAACACTCTATCCACTGCACCACCACCTGGTCAAGCTCCACAATTATCTTTAAAAAAACCTTAAAATAATCCTTTTCTTTTCAACAACATATATCTATGAGTTCAGATTTTCTTCATCTGCTTCAAACAAAATCACATCAAAATGTAGATTTGAATCTGAACGCAGACAAGAGAACCCAAGCATCTTCATTAAACCAGATGCTAAGATTTGGCAAAAGCTGTAAAGCTATATGCCAGTATTCTCATTTAATGCTTTTGTTTCAAAAATGCTAATTTTTCATAGAAAAAAAAATTTATTTTTAATTTTACAAAGTGAGAAGCGGAGAGGCAGACAGACAGACTCCCGCATGCGCCTGATTGGGATCCACCTGGCATGCCCACCAGGGGGCAATGCTTTGCCCATCGGGGGCATTGCTTCCTTGCAACCAGAGCCATTCTAGCACCTGAAGTGTGGAGGTCATGGAGCCATCCTCAGCACCTGGCCCAGCTTTTGCTCCAATGGAGCCTTGGCTGCAGGAGGGGAAGAGAGAGAGAGAGAGAGAGAGAGAGAGAGAGAGAGGAGAGGGGGAAGGGTGGAGAAGCATATGGACACTTCTCCTGTGTGCCCTGGCCTGCAATCAAACCCAGGACTTCCACACACCGGGCTGATGCTCTCCCACTGAGCCAACCAGCCAGAGCCTTTATAGAAATATTTTTATGTTATCATGTAATGGGTGTCTGTGTGTGTGTGTGTGTGTGTGTTTTACAGAGACAGAAAGAGAGTCAGAGAGAGGGATAGATAGGGACAGACAGACAGGAACAGAGAGAGATGAGAAGCATCAATCATCAGTTTTTCGTTGTGACACCTCAGTTGTTCATTGATTGCTTTCTCATATGTGCCTTGACCGTGGGCCTTCAGCAGATCGAGTAACCCCTTGCTCTATCCAGCGACCTTGGGTCCAAGCTGGTGAGCCTTGCTCAAACCAGATGGGCCCATGCTCAAGCTGGCGACCTCGGGGTCTCAAACCTGGGTCTTCCGCGTCCCAGTCTGACTCTATCCACTGTGCCACCACCTACCTGGCCAGGCTAATTTTTAAGTGAATTAAATACTTTAAAATTTTTTAATTTTATTTCTAATGTGGTAAATATAAATAAACCAACACAAAACAAAAGCTCATTGAGATCTTCAGTGATTTTTATGTGTTAAGGTGCCCCAAGAACTAAATGTTTGAGACCTGCTACTGTAAGAGATTTTTTTTAATGAATAAACATAGATTGTGTTATCTATTAAATTATAATCTAACAGAAGAAATAAAAAGCAAGCACATAAAAATGTTATGAGTGGTTTAAGGTTTCAGGCGTGGGGTGCCACTTATGGTGAATAACAGGGTGGGAAGGATTTCTATAAGCAGTGATGAGTGGAAGGTGTTGAGATCACAGACACTTTAGACTAAAACTTTGTCGGCAGAACAGGGAAGGGAGAGTTTGGTGGGGAATTCACTTGAAAGAAATTGTTCTAAATTCTAAAACTTACTTTGTCTTAAACATGAGTGATTTGAATTTTGGGAGCAGAGTAATTTATTGGTCCTTTTTTTTCTTTTCACTTTCCTTTATTCCACAGATATTATTGAGCATGTATTTCATGCCAGGACCTGAGTTGGAGGTTTCATTTGCATTGCTTATTAACCCCCAGCTTGATCCTTTGAGGTTATTTCACCCGTTTTAGGTATGAGGAAACAGATTTTGTAAATTAAGTAAATTGTACCTAAGCATAGAAACAAAATGACATTTAAATGTTTGGGATTTGAACTCTCTGCCTGCAGTGCCCATGGACTTGAATACTTCAACTGTGTTATTACTCATCTCTTCCACTTGGGAATCGGAGAATGCCAGGACTGTCTTTTTCATTCTGTAGGAGTATAAGCTGTAGACTTGAGCATCACTGACTTGAGTCAAATCCTGTCTCTGCTACTTAACATCCTATGTGATCTTGTCTCAGAACCTTGGTTTTCTTCTCTATAAAAAGAAATCTTACCACTTCCCTTATGAATGATTTCAGGCTGAAATGAGATAGTGTATGGGAATCATCACTTTATAGAGAACTGGAAAAATTGTGGATGGTCCACACCTTTTCCATTTAGCACTCTTCCAGCAGTCTGTAGTCCTGCTAGTGACAAAGCCTTCCCCAAGTGGTCACCTGTGTCCAGGAGCTTTGTGGCAGTTAAGCCCATGGCAGGCCATACTCACCTGGAAGGGTGGTTTGAAACAGAGATGGAGAGAGGAACTGAGCAGCGAGCTGTGTGGGCCAGGAAGAGCGTGGACTTGGTATTGAGCAATGCCAGCACGAGTCCTCTGTCAATTACTCCTGAGCTGTGTCTCCGAAAGGACTCGGCCTTCTCATCTATAAATACACCGATACTGCCCACTTATGTGGACGAGTTCCAGAGAATATAAAGGCACAGCCATAACGACCGGCACGCACTTGGTGTCCAAGCCACATTGATTCCTTTCATGTGACATGTTCCTTCCCTTTTTAGGAAAACATCCCAGGTGTCTGATGATGGGATACCTTTACCTCCAGAATTGGGCTCATGAAATATTTGTCCTTTACAATCCTTACAACTTTACCAGTTCCCGGTCAGGAAGCCTTCAGAGACCGGGCCTCATTGTTATGTCTGAAAAGAGCTATTTTGTCACAAGCAGGTTTTGGGGTTGAAAGCCACATCAGAACTGAATCACGTGTTTAGCTTTGGTGGGTCTTAGGAAAGGTTTCCAGTACTAAATGCTACTTTGAGGTCTAGTTGATGCAAGGGTCACTGTTTTCTTTCGGAGTAAATCAAGTCTCCTCCCCTTTGTGGTAGGGCATACGAAGCTCAGGTCCTCATAGGAGGAGGGAAGGCCCAACATAACAATTATATGGCTTCTGCTTCACAAGTACCAGGCTTCTTAAGAGTTCAATGGAAAGTTAAATGCCACCATAACAATTGAGGCCGGATGAAATTCCTCATCTCAATAAGTTGGAGCGTTAAAATTTCCCTGGATTCACTTATTACCACAAGGACTAGTGATAAAATGCAGTCGATTGAAATGAAACTCGGGACCTTGATGCACAGTCGCATTCTGTGCTGTGGGTTTAATTGAAATCAGGAGATGTGCAAAATCGGGGGGGGGGGGGACCTCGCTACCAGGCCAGCAGGTTTCTCCCCCAGTTAGTCCGGTTACCAGCAGGCCCACGCCGTAGCCGGGAGGGAGCTGAACCACGTTTTAGTCCGTCCCGGAAAGAACCACATTCTCAGAGGCTTTCATGACAGCTTGAGTCACGGCCACAGGGGAGTGGGTCATTTCTAGGCACACTGCTTGTAGGGTGACTCTCAGAAACCCTAAGTGGCACCCACTTTGTGTCCACAGGAGGTGTGGCTTTTTTTGGCTGTGATGCCAAGAAGGTCCATACCTGCAGGGAGCTGCCTGGGTGGCAGCCATGCCCACTCCCTGCAATGCTTTCCAGCAGGGAGAGCAAGGCAGCGGCTGAGTCTCTGCAGGTCTGACCGCTTCCGCTGAAGTGCCTCCTCGTCTGAGGTGATTCCTGTGCTCGGCACACAGACAACACAGTCATTTCATGGATGCACATCCTGTTCCGTATGGCCCAGGTGGTCAACTCAGTGTCCAAGATTTTACGAACTTGGCTCTTTAGAGAGGCCGCATGGTGTATTGGTAATGGACATGGTCTCTAGAACCAGACTTTTCTGTGTTTGAATCCTGCCATTGCCACGTACTCACTCTGTGCCCTTGGGAAAGTTGTTTCACTTCTCCATGCCTCAGTTACCTGCCTCAGATGTGCTCCAAAGTGCTCAGTAAGTGTTAGTCGCTATAATAATGGTGTGCTTTGTGGGTAGGATGGCCTGATGGTGGTTTTCACGTTTGGGAAAGGATTGTGGGCTTTGTTCTGAATGTGAGGGCGCTGAATGTAAGTAGGAAAACCGAGTTCCAGAGTCCACCCTTGATATTTTATACCCCTTTCCAAGTTACCCACTCTTTCCATCTCTGTTAGTTTTTCTTTGCACACCAACCAATCACCTGCCTGAGATGAAAGAACGGGTAATATAGTTGGAATCAAAAGATCAGTGTCTGTGGCCTGAATCAGCCACTTACTGCCCTGTGAGCCTAGACCCAAATCCTGCATTGCACCTCTTGGAGCAGCTGACCCTAGGCTCCTGGATATCAGAAAGGTGGAGTCATTGTGCATGCCTACCCTGGGAAAACAAAACAAAGGACAAACATCGGGAATTCCTGGTGCTTCCCCACTGGAAGCTGAAACTTACCTGACTGTACCTATGAATGAGAAAGAATCAAAGTGATTTTCACCCTTTCTCCCTCCCTTCTAGAGAGACGTGTGATGGGAAGAGCACTAGAGTAGGAGCCAGGAGATTTGGGTTCTATCGAGTGCAGGCCTGGGAACATAGAGCAGGAGCCAAAAAGATGGGATTTCTCTAGTACTTGACCCCACTGTATTGAGTGACTTAGGCTTTCCGTTCTCATTGTATTCACGTTGACCCTGTATTACTGGAGTTGTGTAGTGAGCAGCCCTGTGTTATAAGTACTGAAAGCTGTCCTGGTTGATCACCCATTCCCTGGTGACCTCTATTTCCTGTTTTAGAAAATAAGGATCTTGGACTATTTAGTTTTAAACTGTTGGTTTCTTATAGCATTAACGTGACACAAAGGCATATAGTTAGCTCTCCACTGTCTCCTGTTACTGGGTTCCTTTTTTCATTGTATTTGATGTCATTTTCTCAGACTTTGTTTGTTGTAATTTTGTTGCTTAACTATATATTCATTGTTGTCAATACCCCCATTCCCATTTCCAAGGCCTTACAGAGGAAGCTATATGAGAATAGGCACCTGTGTTGGCCGTTAGTGCTAAAACAGTGCTTGGCACATTTCAGGTGCTTCAGTATTCACATAGGCCCACAGACACATATGTAATCACACATTATAATGTAGTTAATTTGTCTGTAAAGACTAGGTAGTCATTTGGTTGTTCTTCCTTCCCTTCTGTTACCCCCACCACAACATACACCACGTTGTTATTTGGAGATATGAAGACAGGAATTAAGAACAGTTATATTGTGTGTCTTTAAAATTTACTCATCGTGGCAGTGCCTGGGTTCTTGCCTCGTGTGTGCATATTGTGTCAAAGGACAAGTCCCTTCTGCTGTCAGGGGAAGCCCACAGTTTAGGGGCAAGGACACTTGACCAGGATGACGATGTGTAGTGTAGGTTGCTTCTGTTTTATGCATAGTGAAGGTGGTCAGCAGGAGCCAGATATACACCTTAGAATTGTGCTCACACATAGTATTGAGATTTCATATTGCTTTTATTATTTGGCCACAGAAATGGACATAATTCTTGTTGGCTTTAACAGACTACTAGTACGCTATCCATCTTGCAAAATATAAGACAAGGCCAGAGCTTAAATTAAAATCCTTGGCTTCTTATCTCCTTCCCACAGGAAAGCAAATCTGTGTTGAAAACCGTAAAATTAAGAGGAGAGCAAGGATAGCATAATTTAGCAAAAAATTCATGGCACCAGATTCTGAGCTATATGACTGGAGGGACAGGTCAGACATTAAGAAGATGCTGCTGCTAATGCAAGTTCCTTAAGACATTGCTCTGGAAAGAAGAAAGGCATGGGAAAAATAATGTTTTCAGAAGATTTCTGCAACGCTTATTCTTTCTGACTCCCTTAAGAAAATATCTTTTTAGATTGTTGGGCAATCCTTCTTCTTATGAGACTTTTGAAATGAAAATCAAAGCTGTTATTCTAAAGTACAGTTAAAATATATTCATTTTAGCATTTGGGCATTGAGATTTTTGTTGCCATGTGAAAAAGGATTTATAACAATCTCCTCCTGTCCGTGCACCCGCGGCCCCCCCCCTCTAGCATTCTAAATGCCTTGTATTTAAGGAGCTCATCTGTGTGTTTGCCAGACTGCATCATTAACACTTGAAAAGCATTGAAACATTTTTTTAACCTTTTACACATTTATATGCATAGATATCTGTGCTGAGGTATATGGAGAAAAGGCTTGTGCCTTTGATAATGGTGCTCTATTTAATAAATGCCAAGGGCTATATGAGCTATGCACATTCTGCCCTTAGAGAGGAGCTGATAATGATAAAACAGGGAAAATCTAGTATGGAAATTATATCATTGTCTAAAAAAGGGTGGTTTTATCACCCCTTGCTTTTTTTTTTCCTATAAGTTTCTTTTGGGTGGAGGTTGTAATAATAAGGTATAGAGAATTACTATTACTGGCTGTAAAGAGGAATTAAGTGTTACTAGGATAATTGTCCCTAATTTTCCTGAGGGTAGACCTTCTTGTTGGAGTCACATACTTCTTATACCTAATTTGTAAAAAACATCAAATGCAAAATTATGCATGTCATTGGTGCCACCACCGCACACAAGTGTGTTACAGAGCCCTCCCCATTCAGATGTGGTCCTGCATTGTAAGCAGTTTATACTGTACAGTGCGGTTTTTAGGCATTTCCTCAAATTTCTTAAAAATTAAAAACTTTTGCTTTTGGAGAAACAGGATTCACATGCATTTTAGCCTATAGTACATTAAAAATCTCATTAATTCAAACTAATTATGGTGAAGGTGTGTCTGAGTGAATTAGTGAATATTCAGAATTTATTATATCCTATTTCTCTTAAACTCACAAGTTACTGATGACTGTGGTACTGTATTTGTAAGAGAGATCTTCGTGGTACCATGCTTTAGTTAGTATATGTGTTTAATATCAGAAACATTTTGCATGTATATAATTGTTTAGTTTACTTTCTTCTTTTTTTGAGGGGGAGGGGTAGAATTTCTGTAAAAAACTATGTCCTTAATTAGGTTAAAGTGCCTGACTCTTGTTTATATAATAGTATTACTATTTGCTTAGTAAGCACTTTCTTGTGGGAGAGGGCAGGGAATTCAGTTTTACCTAAACAAAAGGATCCCAGATTTCAAATTGATGCAGTCCAAATAAATAACGTGTCCCTTTAAAAAGTGTTGTTATGTAGCTGTAGACTTCCAACTTAAGTAAAATTTTTAAACAAGTATAAAATATACTGCTCACAAAAATTAGAGAAAATTTCAAAATGAGTATGAACCGATAAAATATCCTCTAATTTTTGTGAGCAGTATATGTTTAAATATATAAGATGTTAACAATTTGAAGTGTTTTGTAAGCTGTATTTTACTTTATGCAGTTAAACTCAAGATTGGAAATCCTCTTTTATCAGTAAAGACTTCTAGATACTGGAGAACATGAAGAGGAACTGAGCAGAGCGAAAACATAATAGCGAGGCTTGATTGACAAAGCTATAAACCATTAAACACATCTGACTTGGGGTGATGGGTATGCGACAGAATTGAATGACAAGATAACCTGGACATGTTTTCTTTGAATATATGTACCCTGATTTATTGATGTCACCCCATTAAAATTAATAAAAATGTATTTATTTAAAAAAAGCAATATAACAAAAAAAACAACATTAAACATGGTATAACATGGCTCTGAGAGATGCACAATATAGAACTATGAATTCTGTGAACTAAGGAATGTCAGTATAGCAAATTTATATTTATCGGGTTGTTTAAAATTTGCCCTTCAAATTGGCAATATTTATTCATTTATTTGTTCATCGAATGATTTTTTTATTGAGTGCCATTTTATTGCCAGACATATGTAATGAATAAAAGAGCTTACAAAACATTCATTACTTTTTCTCTAATAACTTTTTTTTTTACAGCAACAGAGAGAGGGACAGATAGAGACAGACTAACAGGAAGGGAGAGAGATGAGAAGCATCAGTTCTTCACTGTGGCACCTTAGTTGCTCATTGATTGCTTTCTCATATGTGCCTTGATTTGGGGGTTCCAGCAGAGTGGTGACCCCTTGCTCAAGCCAGTGCCCTTGGACTCAAGCCACCAACCTTGGGCTTCAAACCAGTGACCATGGGAGTCATGTTTATTATCCCACGCTTAAGCCAATGACCCCACACTCAAGCTGGTGAGCCAGTGTTAGAGCAGGATGAGCCCGTGCTCAAGCCAGTAACCTCAGGGTTTCGAACCTGTGTCCTTCACATCCCAGTCCGAAGCTCTATCCACTGGCCACTGCCTGGTCAGGCTCTAATAACTCTTTGTTGTACTCAACCTGAAGAGATCACTTAAAAAGGAATGTAAATATGTATGAACAGAGATTCATGTCATGGAATAATAAGGATCAACCTGAATCTCCAAGGGGAGCTGGCAAAATAACTGGTAGTCTCCTGATGGGATATTCATAGACTCGAGGAGTATTTACATGCACAAAATCTGATATCTATATGAGTATAGTGGATGATATCAGCTGTTCAGGTCTGGAGAGGAATCTTGGGTTATGCTGTTGCCCAGTGACTGCTGTTGTGTGGCTTTTCCTTTGGGAGAGGAGACAGGAGCTGGGCATCTATTATTAACTGTTAACCTTATGGTTCCTTTGCAGTCCAATAAAGTGCCGGTGGTTCAGCCATCCCATGCCGTTCATCCTCTCACACCCCTCATCACGTACAGCGACGAGCACTTTTCTCCAGGGTCACACCCGTCACACATCCCATCAGATGTCAACTCCAAACAAGGTGAGAGCGCTGCCCTGCCCTGCCAGGCCTTCTCCAGTTCAGGAGGAGCCGTGTCTCGTCAGTCTGAGTGACTTTACAGGTGTCTTCGCTCCATGTCACCGGGTGGATTAAAATATATTTGTAGGAGACAGAAGTAATTTATTTGATAGCAATGTCTTATAAACCCATAAGAATTTGTTGTTGCTTCTTTTATTTTTCAGGATTTAAAAAACAACAAGAAAAACTTAGGGTTATTTTCAAAGTGACAGCTCTGAAAATCTGAGATCCACAGTATAAACCAATGTTAAACAAATACACTAAAAATTCAATCCTCGCTGCCCCCTGCAGTTAGTCATTTATGTTAGCATGTACTAGGTGTTGATGGCAGTGTTACAAGAAAAGTTAGAAAGGGGACAAAAATAGGAGATTTTTACTTTTAAATGTTATATTTTTGAGCCATTAGTGATTTCTTTGGTTTCTGTTATATTTCTGTTGGGGTCAATCCTCTTTTTATTATTTACCAAAACCAACTTAGATATGAATAATAAAGTACAAAACCATAACATGAATCTTACTTGCTACTCTACATTATTACTAAGTTCCACTTCTATATCACTTAACAGAAAGACACACAGCATGGAGGTCTGAAAAATCACAGCACCCATGGGGGTGGGGTGATAGGCTGGAGGACACAGAGCTCAGGCGCTCCTAGCCTGCTGGTCTCATCTGCCCAGAGCAGGGGTCGGGAACCTTTTTGGCTGAGAGAGCCATGAACGCCACATATTTTAAAATGTAATTCCATGAGAGCCATACAACGACCCGTGTACGTTACGCATTATCCAATAAAAATTTGGTGTTGTCCCGGAGGACAGCTGTGATTGGCTCCAGCCACCCGCAACCATGAACATGAGCGGTAGGAAATGAATAGATTGTAATACATGAGAATGTTTTATATTTTTAATGTTATTATATTTTTTATTAAAGATTTGTCTGCGAGCCAGGTGCAGCCATCAAAAGAGCCACATCTGGCTCTCGAGCCATAGGTTCCCAACCCCTGGCCTAGAGCAAACTTTGAGGATGAATTTGTTCATGGGAAGGCCTGTGCTCTTCTTTCTACTTTATATGCACTTGGACCTCAACAGAATCTTCAGGAGTTCAAAATAAAAGATCCCATATACCTGAAACTAATATAATGTTGAATGTCAACTGTAACTGAAAGAGAGAGTTGAGCCATTAGTGATTTCTTTGGTTTCAGTTATATTTCTGAATAAATAAAAGATCCTATACAACCAAGTAAAGGCAGAGAATAGATACAGGTATAAAATTTGCCATCTTTGGCATTTCATACTTTTGTTCAGCCCTGTCTTTTTTTTAAATTATTTTTAAGCGAGAGGAGGGGAGATAGAAAGACAGACTCCCACATGTGCCCCAACCGGGATCCACCTGGCAACCTTGTCTGGGGCCAATGCTCAAATCAATCAAGATATTTTTAGCACCTGAGGCTGACTTGTTCAGACAAACTGAGCTATCCTCAGTGCCCAGGGCAGAGGCTCAAACCAATTGAGCCACTGGCTGCAGGAAAGGAAGAGGGAAAGAAGGGGGAGGAGGAGGGAGAGAGAAGCAAATGGTCGCTTCTCTTGTGTGCCCTGACTGGGAATCAAACCTGGGACGTCCATACACTGGCCAGCACTCTCAACTGAGCCAGCCGCCAGCAGCCTTTTCTTTGATCTGTAGTGGATAACACAATTTATTAAGTTCTTAAAAAAAAAAAAGTGGAGTTCAGAGGCTGGGTGTTTTTTTCACCACTGTGAGCACTTACACATAACACCTTACATAACACCTTCATTTCCTCCCCTGGTTAAAATAGGCAACTTATATGAGGACTTAGTTACTGTTGGACTTTAACTTGAATGGAGCCCAGGCCTTTTCTTAGAAGAGATAACAATAAGCTGTGCAGAGGTTTCCAGGTTTGCCTCTGCTTTAGTCCTCATTTCCAGTCTTTTTCTACCTCCTTTTACCAAGGACCTCCAAAGAATAAGAAATATTAAAGACAGGTCTGCATGACATCAGATCATTTACAGCAAAATGGTGGGATCTTGATAACATTATACGGAGTGAAATAAATAAATCAGAAAAAACCAAGAACTACATGATTCCATACATTGGTGGAACATAAAAACGAGACTAAGAGAAATGGACAAAAGTGTGGTGGTTACCAGGGGTGGGGGGAGGGAGGACGCAGGAGGGAAGGAGGGAGAGAGGGGGAGGGGGAGGGGCATAGAGAAAACTAGATAGAGGGTGACGGAGGACAATCTGACTCTGGGCGAGGGGTATGCAACATAATTTAATGACAAGATAACCTAGACATGTTTTCTTTGAATATATGTACCCTGATTTATTAATGTCATCCTATTAACATTAATAAAAATTTATTTAAAAAAAAATAAAAGACAGGTCTACAGATGGATGGCGAGAACAGGAACTAAGGCATTTTAGGAAGAAGGCCCAGTATGAGAGGGAAAATTACGAGTGTGACTCTGGTCGTGGGGAGTTTGATGTATCTGAAGGAAGACAAATAGACAATTTAAACATCCTGGTCCCAGAGCAGGGTCTGAGCTGGAGATACACACATGGGAACCTCAAAGATAGTCTAGGTGAGAGTTACAGGGAGGTGTAAAAACTCCAGCTATTAACAAAAAGCGTTCATTAAGTTTAACAGTTACACAGTGCTTCCTGTGTCCTAGGCCCTGTTCTCTGCACCTCAAAACGAACTTATTTAATAGAATAACATGTGTTGGTTTAGTAGTTACTTTTTTCTTTAAGCTTAAAGTCTAGGACAGTTCACGTTTTTAAAAAGATGAGTTTATGACCAGTTACCAATTAATTTCTAGTTTATCTTCTGTTTCCATCACTTACTGCTCCCCTACCTTGTTTTACCTTACCAATTGTAATTACAGCATTGCTTCTCAGACTTTTTTTTTTAACAAACTGTGTAGAACTAGAGAAGGCCCAGTGGGCGTGACCGAAAGTTGTCTGCTTGCAGTTTCTTTGAAATCTTTATTTCATTCTAAAAATTTATGTTGTTTTTGCATTCTATTTCATACACTCTCTCTGTTGTTTTTAATACACAGGTCGTCTTTTTAATTACCTTTTGTCCTGGATTTCATTTTGCTCATCACCATGTATCTCTGAGGATGTGTAAACTTTGGTTTGGAAAGGATGAATTTCCACAAATTTGAAATTATATTATTTCACTTGAGTACATTCACCAAAAAATAAGTTTAAAAGTGCACTGGGTTTCGTGCTTCTACCCCTTTCCTCTCCTGCTGTCTGCCTTTGGCTTTATCAACAGCACCGCCAGTTAGGGTATGGTAGTGAGACCAGAGGTGCTGATTTCAGAGTTCCAAAGAGGCTGGTTAGCTTTATTTAAAAAAATAAATAAATAAAACAAAAAAGTGTCATATGCGTACTCTAATGCTAGATACAACCACCACTAAATATAAACTGTTTGCCAGCAGAAGCCGTTCTCATTTGTAAGACAAGAACTGTAGGTTAATTTCCCATTAGGGAAGCACATTAGTTTCGGCCTTTGTCAGGGTGTTGGTATGTGAATGGGGGAGTGCTGTGTAGGTGTAGAGGAAGGAAAGGGAGATAATACCAATTACTTTGTTCTACTCATTATACTGTATCAGGTAAAAATGTAATAAGGAAAGAGTTTACAAAATACTGGGTTTATATACCTATATATAAATTTTTGTACAGGCCGTCCCTTGGTTATTAATGAGGTAAGTTCTGTAGGTCTGTTCTTAAGTTGAATTTGTATGTTAGTTGGAACAGGTATATTTACCTATTAAATGCAACTTAGATGTTTGTCTTAACATAGTACTTATTTTTATCTTTCTGTGCATATAAATCCTTAAACATTTTCAAAGCTACAGAACTTATCTTGTTCACAACCCAGGGTTGTCTGTACTCTTTATTGTATCCTGATAAATAATCAAAGACATATATCACTTATACTCCGTGCCATGCACTTTTTTGTATTACATATATTAATGCATTTATTCTTCACAATAACCCATTTTGTTTTAATTCTGATTTTATACAATAACAAATAACTTCCTCCAAATACAGAGTTGAGTGGCAAAATTGACATTCCCATATAGTCTGACTCCAAACATCATTTTATCTATATTTATAAAAGTTACTTATAAAACCTTAAACGATTTAAGGCCATGCTATGTATAGCCTGCAGCACATAGCAGGTGTTCTGTATGTGTCCGTTAAATGAATGATGTGAAATGTGCTTTCAGTAGATAGCAGTTGATGGAGAATCATGCACTTCTAGGAATCTTTGGAAATAGGATCTAAAAACAACAATAAAGGCCCCGGCCAGTTGTCTCGGTGGGTAGAGCATCGGCCTGGTGTGCGGACGTCCCGAGTTCGATCCTGGTCAGGGCACACAAGAGAAGCTACCATCTGCTTCTCTTTCCCTCCCCCTCCCCCTCTATCTTTCTTACTCTGGCACAGCCAGTGGCTCAACTGGTTGGAGTTGATGGGCCCCAGGCACTGAGAATAACTAGGTTGATTTAAACATTGGCCCCTGGCGGGGTTGCCTGGTGGATCCTGGTTTAGGCGTATGCCAGAATCTTGTCTATCTCTCCTCCTCTCACTTAAAAAAGAAAAGAAAGAAAAACTATTTAAAAAACATCCATTTTCTGCTTATGTAGTGAACAAAGCCCCATCATATACCTGTATGTACCTGCAAAATGCTTAGGAGTATTGATCCAGCCTGGGGAGTGGGTTCATTGAAACAGTTTTCCCCCATGTTCATCTGTACAGTCATTCAGAAGCATTTATTAAGAAGCTCCTGTGGAGAGACAACCATGGTTTGATACATTCATTGTTAAAATATGGTTTCTTCTTTCCAAGCAGTATTTAAGCTCATTCAGGAAATCATTTGGGCAAACTAAATATAAAACAAAGTGAAGAACATCTTTAGTACCACATTAAAAATACAAATAAAATCTTGTAGATTTCAAAGAAGAAAGACTTCTCTGAACTTTAAAAGTTAGAAAATATTTAATGGGAAAGAGGTATTTGAAATATGAATAGAAATTTATTTTTTAATTTTCCCATTGAGAGAGAGAGAAAAAATTTGTTCCACACAGTTCTACCCATTGTTCTATTTTATTTTTAAAGATTTAAATTTTTTTTTTTTTTTGGTATTTTTTCTGAAGCTGGAAACGGGGAGAGACAGTCAGACAGACTCCCGCATGCGCCCGACCGGGATCCACCCGGCACGCCCACCAGGGGCGATGCTCTGCCCCTCCAGGACGTCACTCTGCCGCGACCAGAGCCACTCTAGCGCCTGGGGCAGAGGCCAAGGAGCCATCCCTAGCGCCCGGGCCATCTTTGCTCCAATGGAGCCTCGGCTGTGGGAGGGGAAGAGAGAGACAGAGAGGAAGGAGGGGGGGGTGGAGAAGCAAATGGGCGCTTCTCCTATGTGCCCTGGCCGGGAATTGAACCCAGGTCCCCCACACGCCAGGCCGACGCTCTACCGCTGAGCCAACTGGCCAGGGCTTAAAGATTTTATTTACTGGTTTTAGAGAGAGGGAGGAAAAGGAGGGAGGAGTGGAACGCTTCAACTCGTAGTAGCTGCTTCTTGCATGTGCCTTGACCAGACAAGCTCGGGGTTTTGAACTGATGATCTCAGTCTTCCAGGTCAACGCTTTATCCACTGTGTCATCACAGGTCGGGCCAGTTCCATTTTAGTCATGCACTCATTGTTTGCTTCGTGTGCATGCCCTGACCAGGGATCCAACCAGCGACGTTGGCATGCCGGGACGATATCCACTGGGCCACCTGGCCGTGGCATGGGTAGAATTTTAATAGAAACAGTCAAATTAAATGACTAGCATAGGAAGTAGCATGTAGCAGGTGCTAAGTAAATGTTAGTTTTAGCCTTCCTTCTTCTGAGCAGTGAAACCAAATCCACCTAGTTTGTATACTTTGCTCTGCCGAATCACTCCTACACAGAATCACTGATGTGTGTGTTCTGAGCATATTCAGAACATGGACCTGCATGGGGAGCAAAGTTCTAAGCTTGTCTGCTGAGAGACATGTGATGGAAGGAAGTTACTTCTCTGTGCCCCAGAGGTAAGCGCCCAGGACAAAACATATCTTGTCTGTAGCCGAACAGTCACTCATTTCTATGACAAAGGGGTTTAAGTGGACAATTCAGGTAGTCTCTCACCTCAGACTGTGATTTTCGGGTTTATATTTTCACAGAGTTCCCAAAGTTCTCATTTGGTCTGGTTTTTCTTTTAAAAACTGAGCAAATCCCCCTTGGACCCTGAGGTTTGGGGGGTACATGGATCTCAGGTGAGGGTGGTAGGCAATTGGAGAAGCTCCCCAGTGGTTCTGATGTCATTGATCACCACTGTCAGCTCCCTTAGGGTCACTCCTGCTGCTCAGACTCCCAAGACCCAAGAAAAAAATCCAGAGTATGAAATTTGGGGTCTATTGTGACAAAAGAAAGTACATCTAGCAAAAAAAAAAAAGGAGACTTGAAAAGTCTTTTAAAAACAGCAAAACATGGTCTGACCTGTGGTGGCGCAGTGGATGGAGCATCGACCTGGAACGCGGAGGTCTCCGGTTCAAAACCCTGGGCTTGCTCCTCCCCCTTCTCTCTCTCCTTTATAAAATAAATTTTTAAAAAGTTAAAAATCTAAAACAAAAAAACAGCAAAACATGAGATGATCATGTAAAAACATGTAAGCTCTCTATTGAGGGAGAGATTAATGACCTTTCTCTGTCATATCTACTTTTACAAGAATTGAGAAATAGTTCATCCTTAACTTCAAAGTCAAGTTGACATCAACTTTGAGGGAAACACTTTATTTTTTAAATTTATTGATTGATTTTAGAGAGTGAGAGAAACATCGATTTGTTGTTGCACTTATTTATGCATTCATTGGCTAGTTGTTGTATGTGCCCTGACTGGGGGTCAAACCCGCAACCTTGGCATATCTGGGTGATGCTCTAACCAACGGTGCTATACCACCAGAGCCGAAGACAACACTTCTTAAGTGACTCCCATGTGTTTAAGGCCTTCAGTGTTTTTTAAGATTCAAATGAAACACATAGTTAATTTAAACAGTAAAGAAGCAGAACACATAAAAAGCATCTTCCATGTGCTCACCCAGTTCCACATACCGTCCAGTCAATATGTTTTTACCACTGAATGCATCTCTAAGTCTTCAAATGTGTGTTTATATTTGGGAATGACCTTGTAAAGTCAAACTGACTGTATAATATAAGAAAACAGTTGTGACCTTTTTTATTCAGAATCACTTTCCCCAAATACATTGAATCTGAGTTTTAATATTTTATATTTTTATGTATATGTCTTACCCCTTCTTTACTGTATCCAAGGTAAATTATAAACAAAGAGATGTCATTTGGGACTAGGATTAGGTATAATTGTTAGATGGTTTTTACAGTTATAGGACAGTGTACTCCAGGGAGTGTGAGCTCAAGAAACAATTTGGTGGCACTGTCATTTTCTGTGGAATACAACTAATCCAGAACAGCTTGACCTTGGAGCCCAGAGGACTCAACTTGATGAAGAGCTTAGTTGGAGCTGAAGTGGCAGAGACCAGATGAATCATATCAAATGTGACCATTATGGGGCTGAAGATGATTCCTAATTAATCTTTGATTCTCTGAGGTATCACATTTTCCAAATCTATGTGTTCATACGGGAGCCAATTGAATTGTGGAAGTGGTAATTTACCTAATCATTGAGCATGGCAGACCATCTACTTATGAAGGGCTCTCTTTTTCCATTCTACACATTTTCTTAAAGTGAAATAATGTGGGCAAACTAAATAATTTAAAAGTTTTTTTAATGACTTTTATTAGCGGTATATTTACTCTTTCAGGAATTCCTCAAGATGTACTGTTTTCTCAGATGTTGAATGAAATCTTGAGAAAAGATACCAAACTGGCTTCTGTTAAATGGATCTGACAGATGTTTCATTCTAGACCTTAAGAAGTAATGGCATAAAGCATATCATTGCCTTTGATTGCTGTAAGAGGCAAGTGTCCTGTGAATCTGAACGCTCGGCCTCTCCATTCTCTTTAACAGGCATGTCCAGACATCCTCCCGCTCCTGAGATCCCCACCTTTTACCCGCTGTCTCCGGGTGGCGTTGGACAGATTACGCCACCTCTTGGCTGGTAAGACCCTTCCTGCAAACTTCACCAGGCATTGGAACGCATTCTTCTACTTCTCACTCCTGGAAGTTAGCTTTATGAATGATAACACTTGTGGATAGGGGAAATTTTACATCAACAAGCAAGGTGCTAACTTTATTTGATTTCAATTTAAAGGATTAAAAAACATAAAAACTTTGAAATGGATTGAATTCGTTTGCTTATATCTGTAGAAAATGACTGTAGCATTTGCTTTGAAGCTTACAATTTTATGGATTCAATTTGTGGCTTTGTGCATTTGCTATGCCTGTACAAAGTACTCAGTGTGATTTTTATTTTTTATATTAAAATTTATATATTTTTAAAGAAACTTAGACACATTGAATACCTATATCCTATCTTTGCTTATGAATGGCAAGTAAGGTAAATGACAAATAGAAATGGAAAAATACAGAAGCATTTTTTGAATTTTCATAAAACAAGCTCCAGTTTGAGTTTAGGAAAGTAAAAAACTAATGTTTGGGCTTCACCCCCCCTCCCCCCCAGAATACAATTGCTCTATGTTATCTCTAAAATATTCTTAACTGCTCCTTTCAAAGTTTTCTAAATTGTAAAGGTAAAGGAAAGGAAATATATCTTAGGAAGAGTCATTTCATAAGGTGTTGACTGTTTTGATCATTTTATGAGCACACGACTTCCCCGCTACCACTCCTGTCCCTTCTCCATTCCTGCCCTTCCCACAGCTCACCATGGAAACGGTGCTCCAGTTTGGCAAACTGGTTTCTCCCTTCCTTAGCTGGCTCTCTGCCTTCCAGCCCCAGGTCGCTGCTCCACCTCCCCACTTGACAGCCTTGCATAGCTCTCCTTCAGCCGGAAGGGGTCATCCTGCCATGGAAATTTCAACCCACTCTCTTCAGTATTAGATCTCTCAGCCAATAACTGTTTGAATTTAATTGATTATGTGTGCATGTTCAATCTCACACCAGCTGTTCTGTCTGAACTGAACTACTTAGGGACAGTAGTCCTGTGCTGAGTGTGTCAGCGGCAGCTGACAATGAGGACGGTGTAAATAAAAAATGTGCAATGTGGGGAAACAGGGAGAGGTGGGCTCTCAGGGTGGAGAGAAAAGAATTGGTCTTTTATTTCTTGACTCTAACATGGGAACATGTGGTGAGAGGGGAGTGTTTTTAAAATATTTGTTAATTTTTATATACATAGGAATTTGTTTTCTTCTTTTTCTTGAAATTCTCAAAGATTGTCATAAAGAATCTACTAACCTCTGAAAGAAATAGTTCACCATTCTCAGGGTTCCATTATAGTTAATAAAAATTTGTTACATGTCTACTTTGTTCAAAGTATTAATGGAGTTGGAAGGGATAAAAAACGGGTAATTCATATACTGGTTTGTTTTTAAAGTTGGGGGTGGGAGATTTTCTTCAAGGCAAAAGATGCTTTGATTGGGTGGAGAGAAAGGAAGGGAAGCAATTGTATAACTGTGGTCTGTAATATCCCCAAAGTCCTACCTGAATACCTCCCTCTTCTCCCCTCATCAAACTCTTACTGCTGGTTGGTAACTCGTGTTTTGTCATTGATGGGTTCCTTTCTTCTGTGACCTCAGGCAAGGTCAGCCTGTATATCCCAT
Organism: Saccopteryx bilineata; assembly: GCF_036850765.1. NCBI lineage: Eukaryota > Metazoa > Chordata > Mammalia > Chiroptera > Emballonuridae > Saccopteryx > Saccopteryx bilineata. Next base: position 172,295,734 of record NC_089494.1, read on the forward strand.
CACGGGAGGATTCAGGCAACCCTACCCATCCTCACTGTCAGTCGACACTTCCATGTCCAGGTAGGTAGAGGTGGAAACTGGGCGCCCCAGGACAAGCTGCTCCTCCTGCGCTTGCATCTTGTGCGCCTCTGCTTGCCTCTCAGTTGGCTAGGAGGGTGCGTCGCTCAGCCACGTCTGTCTGTGCAGTGTGCCTGGCTCCCACACTAGGTGTCATAGAGATTCCTGGGTAGGAGCCGTACTCTGCGCCCCAACAGCAAGCACCAGCCACACCCGCTGGGGGGACGGACTTGGCCACACGGGAAACTGTGCCTCAGAAGACTTCACTGCTGCCTGGCTGCAGGATGTGAAATGTCCTGAAAGTGGACATCATAAGAGCTTGATTTATTCAAAATTCATATTCTGGGAGTATAGTAAGGGGGAAGATAAAGACTGGTTTGGTCTGAGTTCTGTCATCTACTTTCTTTAAGGAAAGGTATATCTGTTTAATGTGACAGTGTTTGAAAATGCCCAGAGAGTCTAGAGCCTTCCAGGAGAGAAGGAGAAGAGAAAGGCCGCCAGAAGAGAAAAGAATGGTGCTTACAGGCCTTACAGGCCTTGCGGGGTGTGTGTCCTAGTGTGTGAATCAGGCCCTGTGGGGACACAGTAGCGCCAGCGAAGCTCTGTGAGGTCTGCCGCCACACTGCTCTGTGTAATGCTTTGCTTCTGGAAAGGACGGCTTCTGTGCCCTGTGCTTGACGCGCACACATTCGTGGTGTATCATCTGTGTGTTCCGTGTTGCTTCTCCGAGGAGCTAGCGTTTTTTGTGCCGGAAGTCACTTTTGGGTTATTAATGGATCGTGAATCTTTGCATTTTATATAGATATGAAATTCACAATCTCTGTGCTGAATTTCAGCTTTTTGAAAAAACATTTTTTCAGCAGATTGTAAATCTAGCTAGTTGGAAGGGGATGAAATTAATAACCTTCTCCCAAAATATATTTTTACACTTTTTTAGCCTTGTAAGAACTATGTGATGACAGGAGTTTCTCCCAGGCATCATGTTTTTTTTGCAAATGGTGCATTTAGCAAAGCATTATTGTTTGATCAAATGTTTTTGTATTTTTGGCATGCCACCTTAATTTAAAAAAACTTGTTTCTGAAATGTCACATATCCAAGCAGAGTTCCTTCTTTCCTCCCTAGATGAAGGAATAAGTTGTGCAGGCTGTGATGAAAGACCTGAGAATGTTGTTCTTGCTGAATTAAATGTTTACTTTAAAATAGTTTGAAAAGCAAAGATTTCTAAAGCATACCCAAATTTATCCAAAGCGCTTGTTGAAAGTAATCTTTATTTATTTTATTTTTCTTGCATGGCAGTTTCCCTCCTTTGTGTTGGATGGTGGTGGATATTTTAAGATATTTTTTTTATGCTCTGCAAGCATCCTCGGGGAAAAGGCTTTGTTTAGTGTGTGTAGTTTTTACCTTGATGTAGAACTGGATGTTTCTTCCCTTTGATTAAACCCTTCCCTTAATTTTGTTATCAGTTTTCCATAAGGCTGGATCTCTCAAACATTCCTTCTGTGTGGAAAATTACTCTGGATGATGTTGAGGGTGACCTTATTAAATTGGGGACTGAAAAATATCTTCCTGTCCCTTATTTTCCAAATTGTTCTCTCCTAATCTTATGAAGAAGCCAACAATATAAGAAGGCTTTTCATGTGAGGTTTTGAGTGAGAATATAGGCAAAGGTTTCTAAATGTGATTTCTTTAGCTTTTATTTAAAAATCTTTGGAAAGCTAAATCTTTATTCAAGTGTTGTATTTCCAATATAATTGTTCTTACTGAAATTATTGGAAAACTGCTTTGCAAGAACAGTAACTCGGTTCTTTTTAAGACCTAGAGCCTTCCCAGGAAAAATGCCAGATTCTACTCACATTAGTTTGGGGGGGAAAAGTTGTTATGCAGGGAATAATTATAAATATTTTCCACCTGAATGCAGAAAGGAAAGAAATGATGAGCCCACTCTGATTTGTGGTCACCAGTCCTGTGTATCACTGCCAATAGCAGTTAGTGGAGTGTTTCAGAATTCCATCAAGCTTGTGCTACAACCGCCACTAGTATACGTTGTTTATTCTCTCTTTTTCTTTTAGGTTTTCCCATCACATGATTCCTGGTCCTCCTGGTCCCCACACAACTGGCATCCCTCATCCAGCCATTGTAACGCCTCAGGTCAAACAGGAACACCCGCACACTGACAGTGACCTGATGCACGTGTAAGTATGCACCCGGCCTCACCTGTGAATGCGGATTTAAGCACAATTTCTTCTTCACTGTTGTTAAACCTTCCCCCTCTCTTTAATATGGAAATCTGTGGAGCTCTGCTTTGGAACCTCTGTCCCTGAGCACTTTTAATGGGCTTGATTCTCACTGCCAGCTGACTGTGATTATGAGATTGGAAAGGCGCACACACCTCCGAAGATCAAGGGGACTCACCAAACTGGAGCAATCTTCAGGGCACAGGCATTAAATAATCTTGAGCTGTGTAGCCAGTTACTACCAGATTTCAGTTAGGTCTGATTGCTGGGCAGCCCCTGGAGGTGCCCGAAATGGGTGGGAGAGTTCAGTGCATGCCCAGGGTGCATTTCCCTGTTGCGAGGTTTTAAAGGCACAAAAGTCAAGGGAAGGGGACAAACCAAGCCCAGGGTTGTTACAGGCTGTGACCCTGAAGACAGTGGGAATTGAGTTTCTTGATGGAGGGTTTGCAGACTGGGATGGGAGGAAGGGTTGGCAGGAAGCCCAAGACAGTCTGTAAACCCCCTGCATGTGTAGGCAGAGCCAACACGCATCTGGGGAGAGAGTCTGCAGTTTCATGAGCTTCTCAGAGTGGCCCTCGATCACCCCCCAAAAAAGTTACCAACCTCACTTTTGAAAGAGGAGTGACCACCTATACCAATAGGTTCAGCTTTTCCTGAGGTGACCAAGGAGTTCAGCCTCAGGGCCCTAAATAGAGCAGCTTTATATACCCTCCTCCATTTTACGTTAAAAACTTCTGTAGATCTAGCTGAGCAACCTCATGCCAAAGGATATTCACTCACAAAGAGCTGCTCTTCTAAACTGAAGGTGTTCAGGACTGTGGAGAGCCTGCCTGGGGCTGTCCCAGCCTGGTGTGCCTGGTGATATAAACAGATGCTCTGCTTTTCTCCTCCCATCTCTTCCTCGCTGTGCCCACCCTGCCCCACACCACCACGTCCACCTTTTAGGAAGCCTCAGCATGAACAGAGAAAGGAGCAGGAGCCAAAAAGACCTCACATTAAGAAGCCTCTGAATGCTTTTATGTTATACATGAAAGAAATGAGAGCAAATGTTGTGGCCGAGTGTACTCTGAAAGAAAGTGCAGCTATCAACCAGATTCTAGGCAGAAGGGTAAGTGTGGGATGTAAATAAATGTATGGGAACTGTGGAACTGCTTCGTTAAAACTTGCTTATTGGCTGGTCATAGAGCGCATTTGTGTAATCACTACCTGCTAGGAAGTAACAGAGAAGATACAGTGATGAACTTTTGGAGGCTTAAGTGATATTGCAAACAATTTCAGTTGCACCTGGCACATTGAAAACTTCCTGTAAAAGACAACTGTTTTTCCTGTTATTCTTTAAGTATTTATTGTCTCATGTGCCAGGTGCTGCAGCAAGGCAATTATATAGATAATAATTGCTGAATAAATAACAAATGTCACTGTCTTCGTGAAGTTTAAAGTTTTGTGACAGGATACAAAATATTAGGTAAATAATTACTTGATAAATATATAATTAAAATTGTGGTAAGTACTGAGAATATAAAGAACAAGATTCTATAAGAAAGAATAACGGGAGAGGAGGGAGAGTCCTCTCAGAGAAAATAGTAGTTAAACTGAAACCTGAGGGATGAGTGGGGGTAACCAAGTGACCAGGCAGGAGAGGTGGGCGCTCCGCAGGTGGAGCAGCATGTGTGCGTGTGCTCTGGGGTCTGAAGCAGGGGAGCACTGAGCCCACGTAGGGCGCCACAGAAAGGCTGTGGACACACGACTAGCTGCCCTTCTGTCCTGGTAAGTGGTGGCTGTGTTCTCCCAGATAGAAGCAGATCTGTGCTACTCAGAACCTTTCAGTGGAAGAATTTATGTGGGCCAGAGAAATCTTTATTTTAAGAAAGATCACTCTTATTCTTCAAGTGTACATGAGCCAGGTTACTGGGTTGTCCCTGTTCTTTCCATCCCTTTTGTCGCCCATGCTCAGAAATTTTTTTTTAAACACATAATATGTACCAGGCATGAGGCTCCAACTAGCACAGACATTAAGATTTTTTTTAAAAATCAGTTAGAAGGTGACGGAAGACAATTGGACTTTGGGTGATGGGAATGCAGCATAATCAAATGTCAAAATAACGCAGAGATTTTTTTCTGAACCTATGTACCCTGATGTATCAATGTCACCCCATTAAAATTAAAATAAATAAATAAACATCGTTCAGACTTAAAAAAATATTTTTTTAAATCCAACCACCAGTGAAAATTACTTTTCAGGTATTTTTCTCAGGATTGAAATATTTTTAAGTTAGGTATCAGAAGAGTAGCTGGAAAAAAAATTGAATTTTTAATTTAGGTCACATTTTCTCTGTAGTTATAGTATAATTTTAGAAATGCTCCATCATAGTTGTTGATGCTGTTCATAAATGTGTAGTAGCCTCTTAATTATGCAGGTGTGTATTTGTTTTTTGCAACCTCTCTCAAGAAATTCATGATTTGCAAATAAACATTCATGGATGGGGGTCTAACAAACCTTTGTGAAACTTAGAAGACTGTGTATTAGCTGTTATTCATGATCATTTTTACCAGGTTGGCTTATAAACTTTTTACATTTCAGCATTCATAAGAGAAAAGCATTCAGGAGATTTCAGACAGAAGAAAGCAGGCTTTCTTGCATTATTGATTCCTGTTGGATAGCAAAAAATGCAGCTATTTCCAATTTGCAAGATACCAGGGTTTCAAGGTTAGGAAGTGGTGACAGATTATAGCTTTTTGGTGCCCTCCGTACAATACTTTATCTCCCTGTGGATTCTTAAACACTTAATAACAGTAATTACAGTGATTTCCCAAGTCAGATCATAGCACATGAGTGACTCCCATCATCTTTGAAGAACTCTGCCATAACAGCTTAAAGCCTGATGACCATTTCCCCTGACCCTTTAAAAGAAGGTATCAGCGGAAAAGAAGAGTTGATGCTCTTATATATATAGCTTGTATAAAACTTAGATTTCCTCCCCTTTTTTTGAGTTCAAGGCCCCCTGTCCCTCCAGCAGGAATTCTTTCCCTCAAGAGAGTAAGGATATAATATGGAGGTATGCTTCCTATTTTTTTTTTTTAATTTTTTTTTTAATTTTTATTTATTTATTTTTTACAGTGACAGAGAGTGAGTCAGAGAGAGGGATAGACAGGGACAGACAGACAGAAACGGAGATAGATGAGAAGCATCAATCATTAGTTTTTCATTGCGCATTGCAACACCTTAATTGTTCATTGATTGCTTTCTCATATGTGCCTTGACCGCGGGCCTTCAGCAGACCGAGTAACCCCCTGCTGGAGCCAGCGACCTTGGGTTCAAACTGGTGGGATTTTTTTTTTTTTGCTAAAACCAGATGAGCCCATGTTCAAGCCGGCGACCTCGGGGTCTCGAACCTGGGTCCTCTGCATCCCAGTCTGATGCTCTATCCTATGCGCCACCACCTGGTCATTGCTTCCTATTTTTTAATGCACATTTCCCACAATTGCTACTTTCTCAGCTCCCTTAACAATCCCCAGATCAGAGCATGTGTCCTAAGGGATGGTTCTCATTTGGGGTCTCTCTCTGTCTTTGATTTGGACACCTGTTTCTATTTATAGGTCTCTGAGATCTTTGATTAAGATCAGGTTTTCTATCCTTTCATAACTCCCCTCTGGCAGAGGAGTCTTTGCTAGTTCTTTAAAGTTCCTGGCTTTAAAATCATGAAGTTTTACACTGGAATAATTACAGTTTTTGAAAGTGGAACTTAAAGCTATCCCTGAACATTTTATCTTTTGATTTTTATGCTTTACTATATCTCAAAAATAGAAATGTTCATTCACACGAATTAATCAGTTTTCTTCATATTATAAATAATAACACAAATTTTATTTTAAGATAAGCTTTTTAGAAAAACTTTCCAGGCTATTAAAAGGAAGTCTGTTTATTGCAAATATATTGTCAGGATTTTAAAATGTTGGAACTGTATAAATTTCTTCAAATTAAGTGGATATTTTCTCAACAACTTGGTGAAATCTTGACAATGAAATTTAATGTAAAAAAACCTAATTTTTCAATAATCAAAGGCAATAGAAAAGCATTTTTAGTCAGTTATGTTTCAGAAATTTCTGTAAAAAGACTTTCTGGTTTGTAGGAGACTTAATTTTTGTTTCAGTACAAAATTTTAATACCATTGTTTGATGACATACTATTATACTCTTGATAAATGATCTTTTTTTGTTAATAGATTTTGTGCATTAGAAATATCAAGAAACTAAGAGCAATTGAGAATGCAAACAAATAGTGTGTGGCGTGCTTTTTCTCTGTGTACTTTGGTCAGTTTTGTTAGCTTGAGTCTTTTTGTCAACCTAAGTTTTCTGTTTTTACTGAAAAATATCTGATTGTGTTTGGGTAGAAGACCCAACTTCCCAAACTTTGAGAGAGAAGTTTTATAAAACTTATTTCAGATTGCCTTAGCAAATTATAAAACCATCATAAACTAAATAAAACTATATTGATATATTGTGGTAGCTTAAGAGAGCTATTACTTGTCAGGTGAATAAACAGATTTACAAAGTAAGACTCCTTTTGTAACTATTTCCTTTTTGTCTCCTTTTTTGTTTCTTTCTGGTAACATTCTGCCTCTTGCCAGTCACATTTACTTATACCATAACTGTGTAAATATTAATGATCAGTCTTTTCTCAAAAAACAACACTCCCTTCTGACCCCTTCCGTTGTGCCCAGTCTGTTTGAAGGTCTGAGCACCAGCCCGTGCTGCAGGTTTAGGAAAGCTCTCCTTGCTAGAGGAAGCGTGACCTTCCTTGCCTAGTGTAGACTTCCACAGCTGACCCAGACATGCTTCTTCCCAGCCTCCTAGGCTGTGTTTCTTGCACTAGTACAAAGAGCTCAGGTAACTTCTTCAGATATTTTCTTTTTTTCTCTTCTACTTCCTCCCCTCGTTCTTTTTTATTTTTTTATTTTTATTTATTTATTTATTTATTTATTTTTTTCATTTTTCTGAAGCTGGAAACAGGGAGAGACAGTCAGACAGACTCCCGCATGCGCCCGACCGGGATCCACCCGGCACGCCCACCAGGGGCGGTGCTCTGCCCCCCAGGGGGCGATGCTCTGCCCATCCTGGGCGTCGCCATATTGCGACCAGAGCCACTCTAGCGCCTGAGGCAGAGGCCACAGAGCCATGCCCAGCGCCCGGGCCATCTTTGCTCCAATGGAGCCTTGGCTGCGGGAGGGGAAGAGAGAGACAGAGAGGAAAGCGCGGCGGAGGGGTGGAGAAGCAAACGGGCGCTTCTCCTATGTGCCCTGGCCGGGAATCGAACCCGGGTCCTCCGCACTCTAGGCCGACGCTCTACCGCTGAGCCAACCGGCCAGGGCCCCCTCGTTCTTTTTTAACCCTTTGAGTAGTGAGTTTTTTTCATGCTCACTGACCCCCGGGAGTGAGCTTTTTTTCAAAAAATGAAATTAGTTCCAGTTAACAGTTTTATTAACTTAAAATAATGTTTGTTTGATAGCCAATTTATGGAAACAAGAACATACACTTGCCTTTTTAAAATGTTGCCTTACACATGTATGATTGTATTCTGGATGGTCAGGAGGCATGAGGACATACATGAACATTCATACTACTCAAAGGGTTAAGAAAAGCATATTACAAAGTTGCAGGTTCTATCCCTGGTCAGGGTGCATAGAAAAATCACCCAATGAGCCTGGCGGTGGTAGCGCAATGGATAGAGCGTTGACCTAGGGCGCTGAGGTCCAGATTCAAAACCCCAAGGTCGCTGGCTTGAGCACAGTCATCTGGCTTGAGTGCAGGATCGCCTACTTGAGCATGGGTTCATCAACGTGATCCCATGGTCTCTGGCTTGAGCCCAAAGGTTGCTGGCTTGAGCAAGGGGTCACTGGCTCAGCTGGAGCCCCCCAGTCAAGGCACATATGAGAAAGCAATCATTGAACAACTAAGGTGCTGCAACTACAAATTGATGCCTCTCATCTCTTCCCCCACCCCCCAAAAAAGAATAATAATTAAGAGTCAACCAGTGAATGGATGAATGAATGGAACAACAAATCGATGTTTCTCTTTTTCTCTCAAAAAAATTAATAAATAAAAATTTAAAAAGAAGAAAAACATATTACCTGATTTAGGTTCAAGCCAAGTCCTGTGTGTCTTACTTCATAACTTGACACTCTACACTTCTACAGCAATTAAAAATTAAATCATCCAACCTGTCCAACACAGAGGCCTGGCTTTTAAGGTGCTTTCAAAGGAAATGGAATCAGTTGACCTGCTGGAGGCAGGAGAGGTGTGGCAGAAGGTACTTTGGTGCTCTTCCGAGGGTGAGATGGGGCTCTCCTGACACACAAGATCACCGGGTTTGTTTCCCCGAGGCAAGCTTCCTAGCTGTAGTCAGGGGCAAGTCCCTGTGCTGAGGACCTAGATCATCCACTCCTCCTGGAGACTTCCTCATCAGCCTCTCTTCCCTCCTTCTTCCTTTGCCCATCCCAGACACACCTTTCTTTTCCTTTTTCTCATTTCATCATTTTAAAAAACAAGAACAGGGAAACTAGCCTAGCCTTGAATGAAAGGAGTGAAACGGGAAGCTCCACAGCCCAGGGCTAGGGAGAGCAGAGTTGGGAGGCCCAGGCTGGTTCGGAGCATGCGTGTGTGTGTGTGTGTGTGTGTGTGTCCACGTGGATGTGCACATGCGTGGGGTGGCTTACATCTCTTGCAGCCACTGTCACTGTGCCATCACCTTTGACCAACGGGTCCCTCAAAGCTCAGCCAGTTCTGGAACTGCTGACAGGTCTGGGCGGTTTCCCTACTTCTGAGGAAGTAGGGATCATATTTGAAATTGCCAGCGGCGAGTTTGGGGCAACTGTGTGCATACATACACAAAACAGTGTGCAAATATACTGTATTTCCCCATGTATAAGACACTCCCATGTATAAGACACACCTTAATTTTGGGGCCTGAAATTTGAAAAAGAACGTATTACATAAAGTGATTGAACCCACGTCTTATTTATCTACAACAATGAGCGCAAAACCAAATGCAAAAAAGTGGGAAATGCAAGTTAAAAAAACTACAACCACTGTATAAGATGCACCAAGTTTTTAGACCCCCAGAATTTTTTTAAATGTGCGTCTTATACATGGAGAAATACGGTAAGCTGCTTTAAATTCTCAATTGCCTACATAAGCTATTTTGCTATATATGATACATATCAGAGATGTAAAAGGGAAATGGAAAGTTAGCAAGATATCAGCCACTGTATTCTTCAAAGTAGATACTACAGCCTCAAATTCTATAGATGGCAACGCGAACTTACCTAGTGTTCCTTGCTTTCCATCAGAAGGAAGCAAAAAACTAACTGTAAAGTGTGTGTGTGTGTGTGTATGTGTGTGTGTTTGTACAAAGTTAGTGTTCTCCCTGTACAACAATTTGCATGTATCCACTGAGCAGAGGGTGAAGAGACAGACTTTTGATGTTTTGCTTTACAGACAGGATTCTGTGATGAAGGTTTCAGGCTCTTCCTATGACAGTGGGAGAGTGTCCATGTGAAGTGAGGATGTATCTGGGGAAAAGACATCTGGAAATTATCACACTTTGCATAAATAAGCGGTACTTAGGCTCAGATATCAGAATATGCTGCAAACTATGAAAAGGACTAAATTGGGCGTTGAGGTTCAGCAGTGAAAGCTCTTTTTCATTTATATCGGGAAAGAGAAAGGGTGGATGACAGATCATTTTACTTCGGAAACTTTGATTGACTTGGAAGTGTTTCATGTGATATCAGAGAACAGACTAGAGAAACCAAAGTTTGAGTTTCTCTCCGGCCACCAGACTCCCACTGGACCACTGCAGCACGTGCTCTTCTGCCATTTAAAAATACATAGATCAATGTGTCAATGCTTAATATTTCCATTCTTCAGCGTTTAAAGCATGAAATATATATTACTGTTAATGTTTTGCTTACTTTTACTTTATCCCCCCCTTTTGTTTTAGTGGCATGCCCTCTCCCGTGAAGAGCAGGCTAAATATTATGAATTAGCGCGGAAGGAAAGACAGCTACATATGCAGCTTTATCCAGGCTGGTCTGCGAGAGACAATTATGTAAGGCTCCTGAGCGTGCGACGGCTCTCACCTTCACCCACTCACTCTTTCTGTGACTTTCATGACGGAAGTGTGTTTTATAATGCTGGTACTAGGGCCTGTTTTTGGAAGTTAATGGACTTATCTAATAAAGATTTTAGGAATATATCACATTTTGAAATCTTTGAGCTATCATAATGATTTTTGGCTGTAAGTATGAATTGAATTATTTTTAAGTGAAACTTTTTAAGTAAAAAAACCCAAAACTCGTGTTTACTTTCAAACAAAACCAAAAAACCACCTTATCATTAAAATGGTGAAAAAGAATTTTTTAAGCCTATAAATTCATCATATAAAGGCAACATTAGTAATACCTACATAGCAACATTACCTTCCACTATTTTTCCTGTGTATATGTTTTTATTTTTTGCTTGGATATGAATGTGTATGTGTGTACGTACATACACTTTTGTATCATGCTTCTTGCTCATATATAAGCGTTTTTTTTATTATGGTACAGTGTTACTATATACCAATCTAATGGCTATACAGTATTTAATTGAGTAAATGTCATAATTAACCATTTTTCCTACTTTTAGCCATTTAAGTTGCTTTCTATTTTTTTAAACAATTGGAAATAATCCTGCAGTGAACATATTTGGGCATAACAGTTTTCTGTGTTTAGGACTGGTATTTCTATAAAATAGATTTGCAGTAGTTGAATTGTTGAGTTAAAATATGTAAGTATTTTAAAGGCTCTTGATATAGATTGTCAAATTGCTTTCTAAAAAGATTATATTATTTTGCAATTTTTATAAACAATAATGTATATTCAAGTGATTGTTTTGCAACCAACTAGCACTGGGAAAAATTTTTGTTTCATATTAATGTACTCTGATGTCTATTATGTATTTATATTTTTTAAGTTGTACTAACTTTATTGACAAAAATATATTGCCATTTATGTTACTACTTTAGAGTTTGAACATCTTACGCATGTCTTAATACAGCACAGAATATGTCTATAAAAGTGTATTATACATGCTAATTGATAGAGGGGAACAACTAGGATTACTTAACCTCTTAATATAAAAAGTTAAAGGTCATTTTCATTTTTCATATGAAATTAGCATTCAAAATGAAATGCCAGCTAAGACAGACTTAAGTGAAATTGTCCCTTTTAAAAAGGCGAGGATGACACCATTAATCAATATGTAATTTAACATGTGGCCACTGCTGTAGATGGTCCTATGGGCTACATGTCTGAAGACATATGTCCCACTTAGTGAGATGCCAGGACTTTCGGAATATATTGGTTTCTGGTAATATGCTCCAAAGAAAAAGTCACTACTGGTCAGGATTTGGAATTTAAACATTGGATACAACCATGACATAGGCAATGAGAGTCCTACTGTTTGTTACTTATAAATGGTAGCCCATCACCTCCCCTGGGTTGTTTTAATAACTACCATCTGCCAGCAATTGTCAAGAACTGTTTAAATGCTTTGTGTTATTTTTTTCCCTCTTATTTTTTAATTCTTATAATAATCCTGTGGCATAAATAGTATTACTGCATTTAACAGATGAGGGAAATTGAGGGGTCAGGGAGGTTAAGTAATTTGTGGCCATGTAGTGGGTTTGCTGCAGGTTACACCCAGGTCTCCCTGACTTCACCATCTCCTGAGCAGCCTAGCTCCGTGTTCAGTCCCTTCTTATGAAGACTGCTTTAGTTGAAGAGTTTTTTCCCTTGAACGGGGCTTCTTTTCCCTGGGCAGTGATTAGCATCTTCTGGGTGAAGCCATTGCCATGCCTTGCAAGTGGGAACCGGGTTCCCACTTAAAGCGTTTTCAAGTGTCCTTCTCAACTTCCTCGTACTGGACCCCTGTTGGATGTGGTTTGCCTGGAAGAGGAGAGCTGACCTTCCCTCTCTGACCCATGGAAAAGCTTTGCTGTGCTATGTAGTTGTATAGATTTAATTAGCATTGCTTGTTGAATGTCAATGAGCGAAGTTTCTGGTTCTGATCCTTAAGGAAAGTATGAATTTTTACTTTTCAAAAGAGATAAAAGAAGCATTCTCTCCCTCTTGTGCTCTCTCTTCTGTCCGTGTGGAGAGATGGCAAGAAAGTTTTAAAACCAGTGTTGTCTGACTTTACCTTGAAAGATTTTCCTGTCCAATTTTTAAAGGAAATTGTTTTTGCATAACTTGATTTTAGGATTCTCTTGAATGAAGGGGAAACCCAGCTTTTTTACATACCATTTTTATAATAAATCAAAATAATCCTATTAATTACTAAGGTGAACAGAAGTCAATCAAGTGATAACATTTTAGCTAAAGATATTCTTAAAATAACTGTATAAAAATTTGTTGTATCACTTGACCAGGCGGTGGCACAGTGGATAGAGCGTTAGACTGGGATGAGAGGACCCAGGTCCGAGACCCCGAGGTCACCAGCTTGAACACGGGCTCATCTGGTTTGAGCAAAGTTCACCAGCTTGGACCCAGGGTTGCTGGCTTTAGCAAGGGGTCACTCAGTCTGCTGAAGGCCCACGGTCAAGGCACATATGAGAAAGCAATCAATAAACAACAGAGGTGTCGCAACGAAAAACTGATGATTGATGCTTCTCATCTCTCTCTGTTCCTGTCTGCCTGTTCCTATCTATCCCTCTCTCTGACTCTGTCTCTGTTAAAAAAAAAAAATTGTATCTTAGTGTCAGAATGCTATCCTGATTGTCACTGAGATCATATTAAATATATCTTGATGATTTCTTTTAAAATACCCTACTTTCGGCCTGACCTGTGGTGGCTCAGTGGATAAAGCGTCGACCTGGAAATGCTGAGGTCGCCGGTTCGAAACCCTGGGCTTGCCTGGTCAAGGCACATATGAGAATTGATGCTTCCTGCTCCTCCCCCCTTCTCTCTCTCTCTCTCTGTCTCTCTCTCCTCTCCCTATTCCTTTCTAAAATAAATAAATTTAAAAAAATAAAATAAAAACAAATAAAATACCCTACTTTATGGCATCATAAATTTTGTAACTTTAATTAACAACAGTGCACATATTTTTTTAGGTGAGATTAGCCAAATATTTATTTTGTGAGAGCTTTTAAATTTAGTGCTTAATAACTTTAATATTAGATAGAATTTTGTGAAAAATATTTTTGTTTATGATTTTTTTTAATGTAAGTCGACATTGACACATCCAAACTACTTAGCTCTTTTTGTTTACTGTGTCGGTTCTCTTGAAACACCTGCTTACGCTTAGACTGTCCCGTAGGTTATTTCACAACCGCAGTCATGTATTCTAGGCATATGCTGGGGGGCAGACATGTGCTGACTCGGGGGGGGGGGCTCTGAGGAGCCAGGGGCTGTTTGGTGAGGGGCTTGGGGACAGCCCATCACAGCGTCACAGCACCTGTGAAGAGCTAGGCTGTGGCGGTGAGCTCTGCCTGAAAGTGCGGGATGGTGAGACAGGGGGTTTCTAGAAGAGATGACATTTGAGATGGGTTTTAAAGGACAAATAGGAGGTAGGAGAAGAAAGAGGGAGATGGTTCCAGACAGGAAACAACTTCAAAGAACTTTGTGAAACCACAGTGATCCCATTTGAAAGGGAGATTGCCGATCACTGTGAGAGAGGCATGCCTCCCTATCTGCTCCCCAAGGCCAGCTTCGCTCCGCCCCGCCCAGAGCACCGTCAGTAATGTGAAAGACTGCGACACCACTTCCCAGGGCCACTGGTATCTGCTGCAGCCTTAGTGTTGGCGAGGGTAGTTTCAGGCAACTTTCCAAAGCTTTATGGCTTCAATGGCCAGGTCATGTGACATGAATAAAACCTATTTTCAGGTGTATAAAAACATGCGTTCATGTATTCTCACAGTATTTTCAATATAATCTTGTAATTTTATTTTTTGCTATTTGTTAATGTGATTATTATAGCCAACATAACACAGAGATACTAGATGTGATATGTGTTCTGCTACAGTTATTTTAAAATACCATCGTCATCTAGGTTGGTCACTTACTTATTCATGAAAACCAAGTGTCTACTGTGTCTATGCCCTATTATAATTATTTTTTGAGGGAAAAGGAACTATGATGAAAAACAAAAATTATATCACTGTAAATGGGACCTAAAATGTTTAATTTGTGATGAAAATAATTTTGAAATATATTGAAAATTGCATTCATGTCCATGGTAATTATCTGTTTTAGGAACCAAGGTCTTTAATTGCCAGAAATAAGCCTTTGAAATCACCATTAGTTTTCTCAGTTTTACCCTTTACCACTGTCCTTGGTCATGTCCCACCTTTGCCATGGGGGCTGATGGTTCCTAGTTAACATCTGAAACATTTAATTGTATGATGAAATTCACAGGATAGAACTTTTTTTTTTTAAGATTTTATTTCTTATGGGGGGGGGAGAGAGAGAGAGAAGGGGGGAGGAGCAGAAAGCATCAACTCCCATATGTGCCTTGACCAGGCAAGCCCAGGGTTTTGAACCGGCAACCTCAGCGTTTCCAGGTTGACGCTTTATCCACTGCACCACCACAGGTCAGGCCACAGGACGGAACTTTTATCATGAACACTAGCAAAAGTAGGTCCTTAATTTGGTGGTTAGAAATAAAAGTTCTGCCTCCATGAGTGGGTTTTCCTTGAAGGGTGTTCTTTGGCCACAGCCCTGGGACATCATTATCATAGTGTGTGTGTGTGACCACTCCCAATGTCAGTACTGATGATATTAAAAGAAAGCTATAGAGACAGAGGTCACAAAAAATAATTTATTTTCTCTTTCTCTTGCTTTCTGACTTTCCAGGAGCAGATGGCGGGAGGGAGGGAGACTAGAGAGAGAGAATGGAAATGAATATGAGGCATCTTTATCTCTTCGTTGACTTTCCTCCTGTATTTTTTTTTTTATTACATTCACCTATGTGTTCACAGTACTGTCTGTAACATGACAGTGTGCTTTTCTTCCAGGGTAAGAAAAAGAAGAGAAAGAGAGAAAAACTACAGGAATCTACATCAGGTAGGCACTGTGTGACTTTTCATTCAGTTCTTGTGCCCTGACAGAGACTTTAAAGAAGTCTGCATCTTTCCACACACACACTGCTTTATTCTGCAGCTGTCACTTGTGATACTTCCGCTCTGCTTTCTCTTCTGAAATTCTTTAAAAATGTTTAAAGAGACCCTTCTTTTAAATGTGACTTTGTGAAGGTACATCTAAAAACTCCTTTCCCCAACCCCGTCACCTGGAATCCTGGTTAACTGTGGTGTTTGTCGTGTATTGTTTCTGCTTCTGTTGTCTATGTTCTCTTTGCTTTATTAACACTACTATTCTATTTGCATAACTCTTTACAGTAAAAATGTTTATGATAATTCTATAATATGCTACCTTATATTCCCTTAAGAATCTTTTCTGTGGTTTAGGGTTACTTAAAAATAGAAAACATGACAATAGGGTTTATCTTTCCTGTACATTAATTCAAGGCATCAGTGAGGTCCTACTGATTTCCCTTTTTTCTTTCATGAAAAGTAAGCCACTTGTACGGCACAAATAAAAATGGCTGGTATAAGAACCATAAAAAGTAAAGCAAACAAGTCCACATGTGTTGTAGCTACTACGTATTTGGAATGTTCAGAAACCTCTTCAATAAAAATTTGTTAAAGACACAATTTTCTGCAGGTACAGGTCCAAGAATGACAGCTGCCTACATCTGAAACATGGTAAGAATGACTCTCTGGTCCTACTGCTGACATTAGTTATAAACAGAGGCACTTGCTTATGAATCTTCTTGCTTATACTGATGCCATTCAACATTGCTCCTTTAAAGAGGAAATTCCACCAAAATCAAATCAGCGCTTTAAAAAATCTGATGGTTTTTATACCGGCTATGTATTTACAACATAGTATGTGTTTATCTCTCCCCTTCTTCCCCCTTTGTCCCTTTAATCCTTCTCCATTCCCTTTTCCCTTTCTTTTCAACCACTCCCTACTCTGATAAGTGGCGTATCTCCTGCTTAAAAAACCAGCGAACAATAATAACGCAAATGAGCAAGCAAAATGTGATCCTACTCAGCAGACTCAGGGCCGAGTGTGAGGGGCCCAGGCCCATTCTGTCTCAGGACTCGGCACTGCTTCCTCTTAGGAGACTTCTTTTCGATTGAGGTGATACATAGATACTTAAAAGTAATTTATTTGTTTCTTGTGAGAAGGAAAGAGGCACTTTATTTCTTTTTTTTACTATTTTAAAAAAAAAAATATAGCATGGGGACTACTTAATTTACTGTATTATGCTATCATGTATTTTCTTTATTGGCAACCATTGCTAGATCTCTCTCTCTGGTATTTACAAGTAATATTTATCTTATTCTTTTTGCTCTAATTTTATATTTGACCATATAACCACCAGCCCAGGGAACCTGGCTTTGTACATTGATGTTGTCTTTGCTAAGCTTTGAATCCACAGTGTGTCTGCATTTCTTCCCCCGTGAATTCTTTTCATAGGACTACCTTGGATTCTACTGTCTCCCTAGCAACCACATCCAGGTCCTGTCAGTTCCGTCTCTTCGGTCTGTCTGGTTTTCCTCTCACGCTCGTCACTGCCACTGTCCAGCTCAGGAGCACAAACTTTCCGTCCGGATTATTGTAATAGTCTTTGGGTCATTTTCCTGCCTCCAGACTTTCTTTCTGCCAGCTCCCAGAGGAATTTGCTGAAACATAAGTTGGTTGTGTCACTTCCCAACTAAAAAAAGTCAGTACTTTTCACCGTCTGAAGGTTGAAGCGCAAACCACTTAGTGCAGCGCTGCCCCTGCCCTTTCCTCAGAGCTCTGCCTCCTTCTGTCCTGCTCTCTGCCTCCCCTTACCTCCTGCCTGTCCTAGGAGTCCTGTGCCCAGTCTGGGCAACATGAGTAGCGGTTCCCCAGGTAGATGGAGGCTGCTGCAGCACTCCCTCTGCTGGGAGAGCCTGTTCCCTCTGCCTGAGGGGGGAGCCTGGCCTCGACATCATTTGGTGCTGACAGGTCAGTGGGCTTCCCCAAAGGAGACGGCAGAGATTTGGGTACTGAATAGATCTGAATTCTAAATCCAGTGTTTGCCTGGACAACCTACTTGAGCTTTATAATCCTCATTTTCTGCATCTGTGAACCGGGAATGGTAACGCCTGCCACCTCAATTGTTCATGTGCCTCATAAAGCTACTTCCTCTGTCCCCTCACCAAGACCTGGCTCCGTGCCCTCTCCACTGCAACTTCCTGACCCTGCTCAGATTCCCCAGGTTGTCCGCAGTTCCACCACTGTACTTCTATGGTATCGAAATCTTCTAAACTCATCCTGAGTGGCAGGCCTTTCTCCAAGTGAAAAGAAGACCACCCTTCATCTAGATGTCCAAGTAAGGTATCCAGAAATACCACAGATGCCCCTATTTAATTCAGCCTAATGGCTATTACTTAAGGACCTATTCTGAGCAAGCCTCCTGGTTTGGTTATTGGGACTTAATCACAGGCCCTGCCTCTAGAAGCTTGTGGCATCATAGTAGAAGTAATTCTAGTAACAATCACATTCATAAGCTTTTGTGGGGTGTTTGCATTTTTTTTAAAAGAACTTTGTCCTTTTACTGAATACAGGTGTGGACAACAGTCCTTCCTTCCCTCCATGCTGTCCTTCTAAGTGCAGTATGCTGAGAACTGACATTTACTGAGTTACTCCATCTCCTCTGCACCAAAATCTTCAGTGCTATTTCCATTAAAAGTCATGGAAAAAAAAGTATTTCTGTATTTTAGAGCTTATTTGATTTTGTGTCCTTATTGATTAACATTTAGATTAGAAGATTAAGCTGAGTATACATTTGTCCTACAATGTATCCCAAACATTATTTTTTAAAAATAAGTCACAGCTATCACTGTGCTTTCTTGTCACTTATTTTTTCTGAAGTTAAGGTGTCTTCTCTAACCTGTCCCAGGAAAACAAAGTGTCTCCTACCCTCTAGAAAAATTCCCCCCAGCTGCTCAGTGAGACTCCAGTTGGTGGGGCTTCACTTACTCAGAATCTCTAGTGGGCACTCCGCTCGCTGCTGGGTCCTTTGAAGTCACTGTCCTCTTTACTGTCCAGTTTTGGAGAGCAACACTGGCGGTCATTTGATTAAGAATTACTGAGCTGAGATTTGCATTCATAAAGATTTCAGTTAGGAATGATAATATTCTTACTGTTGCCTCCACCTTTTTCTTTGTTTTGGGAATTAGAACGTTGATATGTACAGGAGTTGACTTGTTTCATCATCATTCAGCATTTATTGAGCACCCGTCACCACCAGGCTGGCGGTAACCCTGGAAGTGTGGTGTTGAATGAGGCAGGAGCTCTGTGCTCTCCTGGGGCTGACACTGCTGTGTGGGGGGTAGATGAGGAGTGAGCAGGAAAGTGTATGTGCTGTGATCAGAATAAAACGGGGACTGGGCTGGGCGCTCTGCTTTAGGTGGGCCAGGCAGAAAGGGCCCTTCTAAGAAGGTGACGCTTGATAACACCTAGTTGTTGTCCCTGAAAAACAGAGTATTCTGTGTATGGTTCTGGAACAGAGGCAACGAAATGCAAGGCAGAGGAAACAGCGCATCATGTTGAGAGCTGAGACTAGGAGCGAGGCCCCAGCCCCTCCTGCGAGCCCCAGGTGCGCTGTGCGGTCCGGGCTGGTCACGTGAGCTGGTGACCTCTGGTTCATTGGGCTGCAGGACTGAAAGGGCAGGTCCCATGGCCTCTGAGGTCCCAGCAGCCTCAGGACTTCTTAGCCTGCTCTGCTCTCCATGGTCAACACTGCAGCCCAGTGCTATTTAAAGAGACTCAGGATTCTCTTATATTTACTAATGTGTAGTCTTTATGGTACACCTCAGTGGTTTTGCATACCTAATAAAGCGCCTGTGTGATCTCAAAAATGATTTATACCCAGTGTGACTGTCAGTTCCTGCACAGGAAGGACAGCTCCGCCTCTGCTGGCTGGGATTCGCCTCTGCTGACATGACTGTGGGCTCCTCGTTTGCCAGGCTGCGGGCATGCTAGTGCTGGATTCACCTCAGAGGCAAACCAAAGACAGATAAAACATTTGATTAGTATCAGTCCCGCAAATAGTGAGGTGTGAAATCCCACAGGACTGGTTCTCAGTTCTGAAGGAAGTGCTGTTAGCTCAATCCTTGCACTCCCCAGAGCTCTGTAGTCAGGGGAGTCAGGGAAAGCCCAGGAGACCTGGGCAGGCGGGCTGTTGAGGCTCCCAACAGGGATTTTTTGAGGTGGTTTATTTCTCTTTTGTACACAGTGAAACTTAACACTGTTTTGGTGTCCTGAAAGAAAAATCCTGCATCCATGCCTATAGCTCAAACTCTAGAGAAATTATTGTTACTCTGAGCTAGCATGGAACACAAACTCTAAAGAAAATACTCCACTAATAAGGAAAAGACTCCTCGGCAAACTAAAAAGCCCTCGGAAAACTTGTTTCTGCTCTTTTAAAGATACACATTTCCCAAAGCTTTCCCTTGTTTTGATGGGAAATGCCATTGCAGTTGTCTCACGCAGACCAAGATAGAAATTGGCCCGCTAAGCAGTTCCTGATACACCCAGCTGTGTCCCACCTCTCTCTCTGCATTATAAGAGTATTTACTTGGGTGGAATCATGATGAAACAAAGAAATTAGCAATAACCCAGTCTTTATACCTTGCAACAATTTACAGAATTAGAAATGGGATCCATAAAAGACATTCCTCTTAGTTGGAGATGATTCCTAAGCCATAGGTCTATCAAGAAAGCCAAGTTTGTCCTTAGCTTGTTGGACTTGTGGGGAGGGTGGGAGCTGGGGGACATAGAAGATGAGACTGCACACAGTCTCCTGCGTCCAACTGGAAGGCCAGTATCATGAATGTCAATGGTGTGTTTATTCACTAGGCAAGCATACAGTGAGGACTACTGCACATCCAGGACTGCAGGAGGCAGTGGGGGTGCTTGCTGACAAGACCCTGTCCCTTCTTAGAGTGCTCCTATACAAATGAGTAATTGTAAAATAATAATGTTTTATGCTAAGAAGGAGTTGCATGCAGTGCATTATGTAAATTTAAACAGAGCAGTAAATATATAAACCAGAGTGAGATCAAGGAAGGCTTCCTGGAGTAGGTAACATTTGAGCTGTTCTGCCATGAGTGGATTCTTGGGTTTGATAGAAGTGATGAAGTTGCTCTGTTTCCGGTGTTTTGCTACATATTTAACTTGGAATACATAACACCTCAAGTTTGTCAGAAGTCAGAGATTAACATCAAATATTGAACTTCCATTTCTGACTTAATCAAAATTCATAAGGAATTAAAGAAGCAAAGAATTGGAATTTTTGAAAAGGATTATCATTCTGAGTTTACTGATTTAAAATGTAGCTTTACAAACTGGTTAGTAACTTTAGCAAAACAAATACATAGATTGAAAAGATATTCCTGGGATATTTTCTTTGATGATATAATGATAAAGAACTAGTTTAAAAGTAGAAAACAAGCTATCTTTAAAAAAGCAAAAAAAATCTCTGCTTAAATACTCCAGTACAGATACACATAGGTTCTCAGACACACACACACACACACACACACACACACTCACTCACTCACTCACACACACACTGCTTTTGGCTCTAGCATAGACTTTATCTTGTATACTTGCTAAACCGAGAAATTAAAATATTTTTACTTTAACCTTTATTTTTCTGGGTCCCATATGTGCGAGGTAATTTTTAGTACAGTATAGAATGCAGTAGTAAAATATAGAGCTTGGGTTTACATCTTTTAAAAAGTTGTTTCCAGCTGATGTGGTGGTGGTTGAGAGCCTGCTGAGGTGGGTCGAGCCTGTGAACCTTGGGCCCCTGGGTCCTGGGAAGCCTTTGCAGAGATCACTGGCTGCAGAATGGGACAGGAAACATCTTTAGGCTGGGTGATTGGGCTGGGACCCTGATGGCCTCTCAGGAGCCTTGCTTGGAAGCCAGAGATTTACCATGCCCCTGTCGTCAGGGAGTGGTCTAAATATTTCCAGTGGTCTTATTGAGAAAAACGTTTATTTCATATAGTCTTTGAAGCCCACTCTGGTGACTTAGGCACTAGGTGTGTCAAGCACAGAGAAAGCCCCCGGTCCAGAGCTGACACATGGGGTTAGGGGCTCTTGGAAGGGGAGCCTCAATACTGAAGGTGAGGGCTGTCTACTCAGGGCTGACATGGCGGCCCCAGCAGGGTGGCTCTGTGCTCTCCGTGGGCCCAGGTCAGCACTTCCTGGGAAGACGAGTGCACCCTGCTCCAGCTGCACGGTCGTTTAACGGCGGCCTCCTGAGGGGCACCGTCGGCCTACCTTTTTGCTACAGTGGTTGGATCCTGATAGCATGTCATTTGTCTTGTCAGAATCGATGACTTACTCTGCCCAGGAAGAAGAGGTCTCAGTGGTGAGGAAGGGCTGGTGCTCAGCCCCTTCCCTGGCCATGTTCCTGTGTGAGATGGTGGCTGACCTGTGTCTGCCTTTCTCTTATATTTGTCCACAAGTCCCTGTCAGCTTGTCACACGTGACACTTGATTAGTCTTTCTTACTAGGGACTCCGTAGTAAGAACATTCAGTAAGGAAAATTGACACCTGCAAGTAAGGGCAGGCTTGGTCACATGGTCTTAGATGGAGATGGCTGCGTCAAGACGCTGGCGACACTACACTGCACGTGGCCTGCGGGTTTCAGTCTGCCCGGCCTGCAGGGTGCCTTCTGCGTGCTCCTCTGACAGGAGCCTTTCAATCACAAGGAGCAGAAACAATCATGCTAGCTTAAGCAGAGTAGGACATCTATTTTAAGGATACAGAAGCATCTAGGGGAAGCCACGGACAGTTGGGCCAAGAAGAGGACGAGAGGGTGGCCTGGGAAAGCTGTCCAAATGCTTTTCCTGCCTCTGTATCAGTCCCTCCCTGGAAATGGCTTTATTCTCCCTCCTGCAGATTCACTTCCCTCCTGCAGACTCACTTCCTCAACTATTTGATCCACATGTCCACTACTCCCAAGCTGTATCCGTCTCCAAACAAGGTGGTGATTCTTTCGAGTGCCAGAGAAGGGACTGGTAGGCCCAGATCCATCACTAGCTGCAGCCAGAGGAGATGGTCTCACAGTACAGGTGGCTGTCAGGGCTCAGGGCTCCACCCTGGGGCGTGAGTGGGGGAGTGGCGATGAGAGATGCCGCGGGCAGCTCCGTGCTCAGCTCTGGCAGGCCTGTTAGGTTAGCAGACAGGGCGGATTTCTCTAGACAGCCTTGCGTGTTAGGGAAGATGTTGGGAGGGATCATAAACATGATAAAGCTTTTAAAATCTGCAGTGCTGCCACATCTTTGCCGTTAATTCCTCTTCCCTCTTGCGTGGTCAGAAGAGCTAGAGTAATGTTTAAGTTTTCCCTATCAAAGTTAATCATGTGCCATTAAAATAGAGGAAGGGAAGTATGAGGCTCATTAAATCCTCTTCAGAATGTAATATTTAGTATTGTTCATGAAAGTAAACTAAGATCAATGCACAGGAATACTTGGTAGAATAAAAAAAGGTATTTTGGACAAATTTTATTTAATAGAATGCTTTTCTCACTGAGCCATCTGGAACCATAGAGGAGGTCAGCCCTTTATTTTATTTTATTTTTTTTTAAGTTTTTTTATTTATTCATTTTTGGAGAGGAGAGAGAGACAGAGAGGGAAAGAGAGGAGAGAGAGACAGAGAGAGAGAAGGGGGGAGGAGCTGGAAGCATCAACTCCCATATGTGCCTTGACCAGGCAAGCCCAGGGTTTCAAACAGGCGACCTCAGCATTTCCAGGTCGACGCTTTATCCACTGCGCCACCACAGGTCAGGCAGCCCTTTATTTCTTAATGCCTCCTATCATTATTCCACAGTGTGTATAGTACATGCTAACAAGGAATTGGTGCTGTGGTGCTGTTTGCCTTTTTTTTTTTTTGTATTTTTCTGAAGCTGGAAACGGGGAGAGACAGTCAGACAGACTCCCGCATGCGCCCGAACAGGATCCACCCGGCATGCCCACCAGGGGCAGACGCTCTGCCCACGAGGGGGCGATGCTCTGCCTCTCTGGGGCATCGCTCTGTTGTGACCAGAGCCACTCTAGCGCCTGGGGCAGAGGCCAAGGAGCCATCCCCAGTGCCCGGGCCATCTTTGCTCCAATGGAGCCTTGGCTGCGGGAGGGGAAGAGAGAGACAGAGAGGAAGGAGGGGGGGTGGAGAAGCAAATGGGCGCTTCTCCTATGTGCCCTGGCCGGGAATCGAACCCGGGTCCCCTGCACGCCAGGCCGACGCTCTACCGCTGAGCCAAACGGCCAGGGCAGCCTTTTTTTTTTTCTTTTAGCGAGATAGGGACAGACAGACAAGAAGAAAGAGATGAGAAGCATCAGTTCTTTGTTGCGGCACCTTAGTTGTTCACTGATTGTGTTTTCATATGTGCCTTGACGGGGGGGTGGGGGGGTGGAGGGTGGAGACGGGGCTCCAGCTGAGCTGGTGGCCTGGCACTAAAGCTGTAACCTGTGGTTTCGACTGTGCCACCACCTGATCAGGCTATTTTCCATTATTCTTAAAAGACCCAAAGTTATGTTGAATTTTTTAAAAAATCTGTTCTTTATAATGTTTTGTCCTTCGTTTTCTGACTGCGACTGTATCCCTCCCCTACAGTATAGTATGTTCCTCTTGACGTTATGTGGACTTTGGAGTGAGAAAACAAAGCTTATTTAAATAACATAAAAGTTAATGGCACTCAGGTTGGCGTGTGGCTATTGCTTTTATGAGGAAGGGTAAAATGTGTTATTTTTGTGAGTGAACCACTTGATGGCCCTGTAGTAGCTTGAGGCTTTGTCACTTTCTTTTGCTCAGCTGTGTTCTTAGAAGTCAGCCAGGTTGACGGATTTCCCGATGAGTGAGGTGGTTCTGCTAACACCGTCCATGAGCTTCAGGAAAACGGCTTTCTTCTTTTTGACACAATGAGGAGACAGGCATGGTGGGGAGACATGTGTTTCAGGGCTCAAGCTAATCCTGCCACCTGTTGTTTGGGTGACTTCGGGCAAGTAGTTTAACCTCACAAAGCCCCAATTTCCTTACCTATAAATGAACCCAAATACATGGCACTGTATGTGCCTCAGTGCCTGGCACGGCAGTGCCCAGTGGACATTGCTGCCGCTTCCCCGTCACCAGCTCATTGCAGACAAGGCCAGATCAGAACCAGCAAGGCTGCAACATGGAACCAGGAGGCCTGCGTACTCTCGGGGGGTCGTCTAAGACCAGTCACTTGATGACCACACACCTTGGTTTTCTCGAACACAGCGTCCAGGCCTGCTCTGTCACGCTTGCTCCCTGTTCTAGGAGGTTGTACTCCTCGTCTTACATACATGACATTGTGCAAGGGAAGCAGTCACACCCCGAAATGACAGGCTTTTTATCAGTTTGCCCTGTGGTGAGGCTGCAACAGACAGTGGGTGTGAGGTGTGTATTGGGCTGCTTGTAAGATCTTTGCAATTAAAATCTGCCTCAGTTCACCTCTCACAAAGCTAATCTCATTTTTTTTTGGATTTATATCATAACTAAAAATATTTACAGTTCCTGTTTCTTGCTAGTAATATCTGGTGGGGGATGAAGGAAGGGTCTTTTATTCCAGCCTACCTTTTGGGTTCCTCACCATTTCTGAGCAAGGATGTGATATTACGTGATGACACCAAGGGGGTGGGGGCCTTCAGTCCTCACGCATTCCTGCAGACCAGCTCTGCTGCCCCCAGTTCGGCCGGGCCAGCTGAGTGGACAAGTCCTGGTCACACGCTGACCGTCCTGCCACCACTGGGGCTTCTCCAGTCAGGACAGCCCCGGGGAAGGGCTGGCAAAGCACCGGGCTTCTGGTGGGATTCCGTGTTAAAAGCTGATGGAGCAGGAATCCCTCCCTCTCCCCTTCTTCACTTCTTTCGAGCCAAGGCCTAGAAAGCCCTCGTGCCTCAGAGTCAGTGCTGCTTATCTCCCAAAACAGGTTCTTCTTGAAATCTTCTTGAAATTTCCTTTCAGCTCCTAATAAATGATTCTGCCCGTTTGGGTTTCTGGTTCCATTTGGTTAGTGGGTTATTTTGTCAAAGTTGGAATTTGGTCCAGAAGAGAGAGCTGGGTTACAGCTGGAAGAGCCCTCTCGGGCCTCCTTCCAATCCACTCTGCCAGCGGCCCACCTGGCGGTGACTCCTGCTGCAGGGAGCCAGAGCTGTAACCCATGGGACCACGGACGGGACGGCCCCCTGGCTCCCTTTGAAGCGGGAGCAGTAATTGCAGCTTTGATTGCACTGACTTCCCTGGTGGGCGGGGCCGCGCCCGCCTGGCCTGGCCCAGCCTCGCCACAGCCCCCCCAGCGAAGCCTTAGATGTGGGCAGTCTCCAGTCTCCAAGCGTCGTGCCTGTGGTTTCTTGAAAAGACTCTTGATTTGATCAGTTTTGTATCTGTGAAGCGACACTGTCAGGCCCCCATTTGTCCCGTGGATGGAGACTTTGCCCGCCCGACAACCTTGTTATTTATAGGAGCAGCCTGGTTCAGACTGCCTTACCTGATAGTGAGGCGGTTTCTTTGCCAGTTGAAATATTTGTTCCACCATTCGTATCTGTCCCAGGTTTGGTTGACGGATGTACAGAGGAGATCTGAAGCCAGCTTTTCAGGAGGATGTATAAGAGGACACTAAAATAAAATGAAGTAACGGGGGGAAATACGCACTCATCTTGGGAAGAAATGGCTTTATTTGGTGTCGAGATTCTTTCTGGAAGTGCATAGTATCTCTGTGGTAAATGTGTTCAGCTCAAGAAGGAAGGAGACTCTTTGGGGTAAGGTTATAGAGGGCAAAGGATGCCTTGGTGAGCGGAAGTGCAGGGTGCTACAGACTGGCAGGTGTCGAGCCCCGCTCAAGCAGTGGGGCCACAGCAGGGCTGTGGAGGTCTTGACCTCATGACCTGGGACCAGGGATGGATCCCCACAGAGGGACAGTTTGTCTCCGTCAGCCTGCACATTCCTGGCGAGCCTATTCTGAGTCATAGCCCTGTCTCCAGCTACTGTGAGCCCCTAGCCCAGGGCTGCAAGGCCATTTCTCATCCGGAAAAGCAGCTTAGAGCACGCCTTTGAAAATCTCACTCAAAACTCCAGTGCAGGTGGGCATTGCAGGTGTGCTCACCTCTCTAGGCTCTGCGCCTTTCTCCTGTGGAAGGAGCACCCTTCGGGACTCGGATCCTCCTGGGTGAGGGGTCAGTACCATGCTCACATTTAAACCACAACGCTGTAGTGTGTGCGGAACAGGGAAAGAGGAGTTTTGCAGAATAGGAATTGAAATTGACATTGAAGACCTCCTGAGTTGACAACATTGTGTGGCTTATTTCCTTCTGTTTTGTTTTTGTTTGTTTTATTTTTTCAGTAACCACCCCAAAATGCAGACAGTTTTTCAGTTTCAATGAGTCATTTTGAGGTCCAGCCTTGGCGGTGTTTCATGAACAGTAATAGTGAACACGCGCGCCGGGCTGGCTGTGCAGCGTGCCCTCTGCGCACCTGCAGCTGTGGGCCTCTCCGCCCCTCACAGCTCCCGTGGCACGGAGCCCCTCCTTCCGTGAACAGCACTTTGCAGACGCTAACCCCCCTCCAAACTTCAGTTCTTAATTACTAAACTATGTATTTCAAAGCTTCCTTCTATTGCTCCTCTAATGTGTCTTTCCACTCACTTAAAAAGCATAAACAAATTCACTATTAGAGTTAAGTTTTTAAAGAATACTTCTGGTAACGAGGACAGCACAACCACGAATGGTTGGGAGCCATCTGAGAATGTCAGGGACCCAGGTAGAGTGAATGAGGTGATCTACCCAAGTTCCAAGCAGGGCAGGTAGATGCTTTCCCACGTGAAGGAACCAGACTTTGGGTTGCTCTCACTTTCCTTTTTTCTTTCTCTCGTCCTGTTATGATGATATATTTTATTTTTAATTGCTCTTTAAAATCAGCTCATTTTTGGATTTGGCGGTTTTCCTTTGTCAAAATCATTATCATCAGCAATATCAACAGTTAGTTAAATACTTGTCAAGTATACATTCCATGGCTAACAGTAGAAATCTTAGTTATTAGGAAGAAAAAAAAACTTGAGAATTGTAAAATTGGAGAGCCCTGTGTGCCTTGGACTGAATGTGCAGGACTGAGCACGCGTGGGCGTGGGGCTTGCAGTGGGCGTGGGCGTGCACAGGCTGGTGGCAGGAGGGTTCGTCCTGGCAGTAAAATCACACAACAGCTCCCCACAGTGGACTAAACGACCCAAACACTTGGGATTACAACTCTTCCCCTGATTTGACCATTGCCTGCCATTACAGTTCATGTTTGGCCGTAAGCCAAAGTGTTAAGTGTATTTTTTAAAAATGTATTACACCATAACCTATACATACATATACACATGCATGGAACCAAAATAAACATTTCAGTAAAATATTCTTCTTTCTCACGTAGTCGGGGGATTTGGGGCTGCCATGGGCCAATTCATTTTAGCCATCACCAAATCAAAAAAGTGGATTACTTAAATTCAATAGAGGCTGAAATCTTTTCAAGGCCTGTGGCAAATTTCACATTAACAGCATTTCATGTGTTCCTTCCTGAGGTGGAAAACGAAGTTCATTCCCAACGTGCAAAGCCAAGGCCGCGGCCCCGGGACCTCTTCTGGAGATGGAAGCTTGTTGAAACCCAGACCGTCTCCACTGCTTGCCCAGCTGACCACAAAGGAGATTGACACCAACTTCACCCCGAGGTCACTGCTAGAGACACTGATCCCTAAAGACAATCACTGCCAACCCCCTCTCACCTACTGAAAGAGCCGAGTTCCAAAAGAAAGTCAAAGTTTTTTTTTCAATGTTATAAAGCACATGAGAAAGCTAGCGGGCCCTGGGGCAGCTGAACAGCTTCCTCCCTCACGTCCCGCACTTCCCGGAGCCGCTACACCACGCTGTCACCTTGGGGAGAGGACAGTCGCTGCCTTCGCCTGCCTGGAGCAGCCAGCGCCTCCATCCCATCCCAGTGGGGAACTTGTGGAAGAGTTCCCTCTTTGTTTCCGTCTCTATTGCTTTCTCCTCTTTTCTCCTACAGCTTTTATTTAACAGCACAAAAGGATCAATCTCGTTTGCTTCTTTTTTTTAAACTTGAATTTTTTTTTTAATTTACATGTTTTAGTTTGAATTTTCTTGTATATTTTGCTAGCTATGAGCTTTTAAGTAAAATTCAAAGATCTGGAAAAGTGGAAATAAAAATGAAAAAGAAGCCACCTTATTTTGAGCCCCATCCTGTCCAGCATGTGGCTTCTCTGTGAATGCCCCAGGAACAGAAAGTGGCCTCTGGCTTGTACGGTCAGGTGTTCAGTGAGCTAAGTAAGTGTAACAGCCAAATCCACTCTGCTGGTAGCAGTTGGCAGTACTATTTCATTTTATTTTTCTTCTGATCTCTTTTTTTAAATGGTAAACCTTAACACATCCTTTCTGTAGATCAGTTTGCAGTGAATTCTCATTTCTTTCCTTCTCACCCCTTCTTGTAAAAAGCCCAGCACTTGAATTGTTATTATGTTAAATGTTCTGTATTTGTATCTGTTTTTATTAGCCAATTAGTGGGATTTTATGCCAGTTGTTAAAATGATCATTGATGTACCCGTTTATTTTTTAAATAGCGAGGCACAGCCTTTGCCCCAAAAATGTCATCTAATGTTTGTCATTCCAGTTTGAGTTAACGTGCTGAGCATTTTTTAAAAGAAGCTTTGTAATAAAACATTTTTTTAAAGTGTAAGTTTTTTCAGACTGAAATTTCTGATAATCTGGAGGTGGTGAGGAACTCGCTCCACAGGCCCGGCCAGAGCTGATTTGTGCCCATCTGAGGGGGCCACCGCTCAGCTTTCTCCCGGTGGGCCGCCTGTTGTAAAGGCACCAAGACATACCTGAATGGCGTGGGCCCTGCCATCTCCTTCCCAGAGATGCAAATTGGGGTCAAAGGGGAAAAAAATGTCGCCAGGATTCAGATGGGTGTGAGTCCCCTCCTGAGCACCTCAGACATCTCCACGGGCTCCGGCGAGTGTTCGTGCTTCCCCTCACAGCTCTCTTGTTCTCCATCTGGGGCCCCAGGTGAAGGTGTCCTATGCTGAGGGAAGATTTTAACTCCCACATTATCTCCCCAAAGTCAACATTTTTCCAACACTGGTTTGGATTCTAGAATTCACCCTTAAGCTTCTGTTATACTACTAGTATATAGTTTGGTCTCTGAATTACCCAAAAATATATATTTTATATCTAAAACATCACTATTTCATGATTTTCCACAATGGTTTCCCATCCATGGAGCTAGCCTGAGGACCATCCACTCTACGGTCTAACTTAACTCTCGTGCTGAAATTCTATCTCCTTTTCCAACCCTCAATACAGCTGGGCAACAGCTGGCTACCATACTTGTAATAACCTTCCACATACTGTACTTGAAGATTGCCATTAAATCAGCCCTCACATTTCTCTTCTCCAGGCTAAGTAATCCCAATTCCTGAACCTTTCATCATCAGTCCTTTAATCATTTTTATTACTATCCTCTGGAACCGCTCCAATTCCTCTTCATTTAGTCCTAACTTGAACCAGGGGAATATGTCTATTTTATGTTCAGGGGACCTACTTGTTATAAAGGTTTCATATTCATTTGAAAATTATCTCTGAGGTTTTTAACGTACATGAACCAAGTAGTTGTAACTGTCTGAAGCCCCCACCATGCTCTTTTCAGGAGTTGACAAGAAAATCCAACAAGATGATGTCAGAGATGATATTGAAGTGTTACCTTTTCGGGGGGAGGGAGGTTGTAGCAACATATAGATTGACTTCTGAATCTCAGAAACCCACTAACAGTAAGTCTGTCCAATAAGTAAACAGCGAAGATATAAAGTGAGAAGCCTTGCCCAAAGCCCAGTTGAATTTTCTCCCTTGGTTCCTCCTCCATATTTTTGACAAAATATAAACAATGTTGAAAAATTGGTTGTTTGCATGCTCTCTGAGCAGTGTCTCCTTCCCCAAACTCAGTCTCCTCTTTGTTTTATACCAGGGGTCCCCAAACTACGGCCCGCAGGCCGCATGCGGCCCCCTGAGGCCATTTATCTGGTCCCCGCCCCACTTCCAGAAGGGGCACATCTTTCATTGGTGGTCAGTGAGAGGAGCATAGTTCCCATTGAAATACTGGTCAGTTTGTTGATTTAAATTTACTTGTTCTTTATTTTAAATATTGTATTTGTTCCCGTTTTGTTTTTTTACTTTAAAATAAGATATGTGCAGTGTGCATAGGGATTTGTTCATAATTTTTTTTTATAGTCCGGCCGTCCAACGGTCTGAGGGACAGTGAACTGGCCCCCTGTGTAAAAAGTTTGGGGACCCCTGTTTTATACACTGCTTTCACAGTAACTTTTCCCAGAGAACTCGGATGTCGTGGCACAGGGCTCATGCTTGGCCAGTTCTGCCCAGATCCTGCTCTCTGCAGACAGCAGTTCTGGGGAAGGTGAGTCAAGAGCCCCTAGTGCTACAGACCCAGGGGAGCGATCCTGGGCATCCGTGGGCAGAGGGCCTCTCCTCCAGTCTCTGCTTCTGTCGGTCTTGGAGTGATGGGCTCTTTCCTGCAGCAGGCTGAGGGGAATTATGTACCAGGAGGAGAAGGATGGGTCTGCCTTTTCTCTGGGAGCCAGTGTTTCTCTGAGGTCACCATTGGCACAGGGGCCCTCAGAAGGGGTGTTTCCTCTTAGTTTTAGTTTTTTTGGTTACTAGGGTTGCTGGCAACTACCTGGTTAGCTAGAAGGAGTCTTTGAAAACTTTCGTGACTACAGCTGTCCTAAGTACAATAATGTTTTCTTTGGTCTAAGACTGCAACAATATGGAAACCTCTAATTGGGGCCCACGAGCAACAAGATGTCTGTGTGGCTTTCTTCTAAAGGAGAATGGGTCTGACAGAAAAGGGAAGCCAATTCCTTAGTTTGTGTACAAATTACATTTACTGCTTGTGCCACAGGATGTTACTTTTCCCACATAGAGGTTTTTTTTGTTTGTTTTTTTTTTGTATTTTTCTGAAGCTGGAAATGGGGAGATACAGTCAGACAGACTCCCGCATGCGCCCAACCGGGATCCACCCGGCACGCCCACCAGGGGTGACGCTCTGTCCACCAGGGGGTGACGCTCTGCCCACCAGGGGGCGATGCTCTGCCCCTCGGGGGCGTCGCTATGCCATGACCAGAGCCACTCTAGCACCTGGGGCAGAGGCCAAGGAGCCATCCCCAGCGCCCGGGCCATCTTTGCTCCAATGGAGCCTTGGCTGCGGGAGGGGAAGAGAGAGACAGAGAGGAAGGAGGGGGTGGGGGTGGAGAAGCAAATGGGCGCTTCTCCTATGTGCCCTGGCCGGGAATCGAATCCGGGTCCCCCGCACGCCAGGCCAACGCTCTACCGCTGAGCCAACCGGCCAGGGCTCCCACATAGAGTTTTAAGAGCTGCCCTAACTTTCAGGGATGCACACACACACAAAATTTTGAACTGCTTTTTATTTATTTGTTTATTTATTTATTTTTACAGAGACAGAGTCAGAGAGAGGGATAGGTAGGGACAGACAGATGGGAATGGAGAGAAATGAGAAGCATCAATCATCAGTTTTTCGTTGTGACATCTTAGTTGTTCATTGATTGCTTTCTCATATGTGCCTTGACCGCGGGCCTTCAGCCGACCGAGTAACCCCTTGCTCAAGCCAGTGACCTTGGGTCCAAGCTGGTGAGCTTTTGCTCAAACCAGATGAGCCCGTGCTCAAGCTGGTGACCTCGGGGTCTCAAACCTGGGTCTTCCGCATCCCAGTCCGACGCTCTATCCACTGCGCCACCGCTTGGTCAGGCTGAACTGCTTTTTAATAGACACTGTTTGCTTGCAATTAAGCATCGTAATACTAATAGCAGGATGTGATTCTAAATGCTGCTTAGATAAGTATTATGGGAAAAAATAAGATCATTGACTTTGTTGGCTCTCATTTAGTAGATACCATTTGGGAAATTGCTAAACTTCTGCACCTCTCTAATGGGAAACCTACATGCTCCTCCTCCACAGCCAGGAGTGGCGCTCAGGGAGGCCAGGAGAAGAGTGCACCAAGCGCAGCTATCTAAAATAAACATGACTCACACGAACCGACCTGAGTTAGAACTTTATACATCTTAGATAATAAATTAATAATTTATGGTAAAACTGCAAGAACTCAAGTGAAAGCTGGCTGTTAACTGCCCTGTTTGAGAGAAAATGCTACGGTTGTTAATCATCGGCAGTGTTGTGGGCCACAGGAACTGGTATAAAAGAAATGATTGGTGCCCTCATTCAGTGCATTTTACTAAGCTCCTGCCAATGGGCCATGCTGAAAGAACTACACCAGAAAAATGTTTTTCCTGTTTGTAAGCCTATTCACCACCTGCAATTGTCCAAACGCACAAGCATCCTTTTCCTGAATAGTAACTTGGACCTTAAGGAACAGGTTCAATGTTAGGAAGGAGGTGGCGCAGCAGGGAATGCCGAGGTTTGGAGTCACACAGAGCTGGACAACACCCGCTTCCGCCCCTGCTGGATGCTGTGCACCCACCCCTCTCGTGTACCTCCTCGTGGGCTCAACGAAGAGATCGCTGGCCTTTCCAGAGGTACGGAGAATGATATGTGCACCCACCCCTCTCGTGTACCTCCTCGTGGGCTCAACGAAGAGATCGCTGGCCTTTCCAGAGGTACGGAGAATGATATGTGCACCCACCCCTCTCGTGTACCTCCTCGTGGGCTCAACGAAGAGATCGCTGGCCTTTCCAGAGGTACGGAGAATGATATGTGCACCCACCCCTCTCGTGTACCTCCTCGTGGGCTCAATGAAGAGATCGCTGGCCTTTCCAGAGGTACGGAGAGTGGTATCTGCAAAAGATGCCTGCAGGAAGGAAATCACTAATAAATGAATTTCCCCTGGAATTTTTTTGTAAGTTATCAAAGATTTTATGCCCAGTGTAAAAAAAATAGTTTTTGTATTGCCAATAGCCATAGAACACATAAGCACACTTTCTTCAGTCCATAGGAGCAACTGATAAACAGAACCAATCTGTTCTAGACCAAAGATCAAGGAAATAATAGAAAATGGGCCGAGTTTGGATTGTTTTGGCCATTGACACTGATGTGTCTGTTAAGTATTTTTGTTAATTTGTAATAAATTGAAATATTACCAGCTACATTAAAATTTTTATCTCTGTTAAATATATGGGAGAAATTGGTAGCAAATGCACTATTTGCCAAATAATACTAGAACATTGCTTAACTGAATAATCACACTTGACTGTTTCTCTTTGTAGTCCCGTGGAATTATTCATTCCCTTTTTTCCAATCTCTAACTCAACTGTCTCAGTTTGCACTCAGAAAGTCACTAACTCACCTTTGACACTGTAACAATATTTCCTCCCATATGGAGAAGGTATGAGGCTACCAAAGTAGAATGGAGCCCCACCAATAGGCCTGTTTTTTGTTACAGGTCCTATCAAAGTTAGGCAGGACACCTGCTGCTCAGTTGCAGAAAGGTAACCCAAGGTTCTAAAGTCTAGTTTGTGGCCCTGGCCAGGTGGCTCAGTGGTAGAGCGTCAACTGGGTGCCTGCTGGACAGGTGTGCTGTGCCCACCCCAGATCTAAGGTTGCAATCAGCGGGAGCTGGTCCTTCCTCAATGCCTGCAGGGTCCTTGAGAACTCGAACCCATCCAGACAGCCCTTGCAAAGCTGGCTTGTTTTTATGAGCTTTTAATGTCAATGCAACACTCTTCCCAGTGTGGCCACTCCAACTTTCACGCTGAAGCTTCAGGATGATGGTCTCTATTCTGCTATCCTCTCCCATGCCCCCTGGCCACCACAACAGTAGGGATGAGAAATTTTAAGCGGTGATCCGAAACGCCCGAGCGCAGAGTCCCAGGAAGGCTGTAGTCACTGGAGAGGCACAGGGTCCGTGAATGAGACGTGCTGTCCCCTCACTGACTGCCCAGCACTTGACAGAGCTATCAACTAGTTCTCTCTCCTAGCAAGAAACAACCCTCAACATACAAGAGACTTCACAGGAAAGGGAGGACAACAGAGAAAAATCAAGACATAAGCATTATAACTACCACAGGCCTATGACTGAAGAATGTCATGCCAGCTATTGGCAGAATGCAAGAGACCGAACACTGAAAGGGCAGCTGGCCACAGACCAGGACGTGCGTGGATAGACGCGTGTTCCTACCAGCCGCGCAGACTCAGCACCGTACCACCTCCATCCCTTGGGTATCACCTTCTCATCTGACACCAGTTGAGCAAGAGCTGCTAACCTGGGGAGCAGTCTGACGCCAGCAGTC
The DNA here is from genome assembly GCF_036850765.1 of Saccopteryx bilineata. Taxonomy (NCBI): domain Eukaryota; kingdom Metazoa; phylum Chordata; class Mammalia; order Chiroptera; family Emballonuridae; genus Saccopteryx; species Saccopteryx bilineata. The sequence continues at coordinate 172,330,516 of NC_089494.1, forward strand.
TCCTCCCTGGGACTCGAACCAGAGAGTGGACACAGCAAGGCTAGAACAGTGGTCACATCACTCCCACCACAATCGACGTGGTGGTACCATCAAGCTCCCTAAACTTGAACATTGGGACTAAAAAGCTCTGGTAATCTGCCTTCCCAGAAGTACACGCCAAAACTTCCGCATGGCTCCAGGATGAGGCATTTAGGGTTCAGTCCTTCTAAGTGCCCTGCTGGGCAGATAAAATATATTATGCTCACTTTGTTAAAGATGGCGCTGCCCACGTGGAAGCTCGTTGCCCAGGTGATGGTATTGGTTGCCCTTCTTGCTTGGGATGGACATGATTATATTAATGTATTGGGGGCAGGCTGTGGGCAGGCAGGATCCTTGTAGCCTGGGGCTTGCCTTTAGGACTAAGCCTTTCCCACCCTTTTTGATGTGGGGTGATGCACTCTCATGAGGAATCCCATTATGCCTCAGATAAGTGACTTTGTATTAGAGACTTCCTTGTTTGTATATTGGATTAAAGGTTTTTATTTCTACACTATAAAGTGGGGCAGACCGGGAGCTTGCTCTCTCTCGGTTCCTGAGACTAGTATTAGAGAGGAGAGCAGAGGAGGCCACGTGGAGGAGGCCAGGAGAAGCAGCCAAGATGGCGGAGTGTTGAAGGAGAAGCCAGTTTGTGCAGAGAGAAGGAGATGGGGAACAGAGGTGAATAAGGCTGGTGAGCTAGAAACCTTTGATTCTAGGAAACTTGGATAAGTCAGTAGCTTTGTGAGCACTAAATGAGTGGATTTTGGAGCCCAGTGTGTGTTTTTCTTGCTGGCCAGGTGCAAGCTAGGATTAAAGCTGATGGCCCACCAGTTCTTGGCTCGTTGTTTCATTACCGTCTGTCCGAATCCAATGCGAACCTGCATGGGCCAGGTGGCTGTGATGGTGGCCGTGGCTACCGGCCTTACATGCCTCAAGCGGAAACCTTAGCTCAAACACACCTTCCTCCCAGCACTGGTTTTGGCGGCTTCTGGGTTCCCCATCTTCTAAACCTGATGGAGTCAATGGCCGTTCACGGGGCGGGGAGCAGGAGCCAGAGTTCTTACTCCAGGAGGTTTTCCCCGTCTAACACCCAACACACTTGCCTCACAACTGACTACTGTCTCTGGAGGACTCTCCCAGGGCGGAGGCTGAGGGGCTGCTGAGGCTCAGAGACGCAGCTCAGACCCTGGCTGCTCCAGTCCTGAAGGCCTGTATTGGCACTGCCCCACCAAGGGCTTTGCCTTGACAACCTCCATTATGATGGCTGGAAGGTTAATTTTGTTTCTGTTCCTACTCCACCACCATTTCCCTAACTACCATGTCAGGAAAATCTTGGGATCTTCTCTCCTATACATTTGCTTTTCTCTGGGGTCTTAAATCATCCAGTCTCCCATTCGCACATAAAACCTAACTTACAAAGCGACAGCTACCTCCTCTAGCTCATGGAGCATAGTGTTTTCCAAGTGCTTTTCCCTCCTGAACAGCCTGACCAGCGCCTTCTGGAAGTTTCCAAAGACCTCCTGGAGCAGCTGTGGGGTGGAGGATGGAGTTCCAGCAGTTTTCTTTGACCCAGGTGGCTCCACGGCTTAACTTCGAAGACTCTTTCATAAGACTCTTGGGCCTGTTCCCAACTTTAGCTCACCCCCTCTCCCCCCAAGTGTAAAATGTTCAGGCTCTCTGTCAGCCTGGGGGCTGTGAGGAATCAGTGGCTTCCTTCCAAACGGGGCAAAGAGGACAGGGGTGTCACAATTAGCCTGTTACGCAACACTGTACACTCAACATATGATTCCTATCATCTTGTTTGGTCTTTGACAGCCCTATGGAATAGGGTCCATCATTCTGCCCATTCTACCAGATACATCCAGAAGATGACCCCCCGAGGTTACACAGGTAAAGAAAGAAAGTGGAGCTGAGCACAAGAACCCAATTCTGTTTCATTCCAAAGCCACAGTATTAAACACTTATCCTGGTTAATACTGCAACAGCTGCTACAGTCGGTGATTTTAAATAATTAGTATTAATGATGACATTTTTCTGTCAGGAGCTAAAGTTCTGCCGTAAAAATAAAAACTATGAAATATTGAGACTGATTTTAAAAATAGAACTTACACAATCAAATGGGTTGAAAACAGCAATGCTTCTTCCATTGTTCAAAGCATTTAGGTGACTATTTAAGTAGTAGCACTGAATGCCTGCTTACAAGAAAATTGGTACCACAGAATTATAGCCACGCCTTGTATTTTTGGTAGGTTGGTTACTTAGGTTGAAATGCTAAAGGGATTAAAATCAAGGTGAGACTAGACAAAAGCTTGTTTCAAATGTATGAAAAGTGTAATAACTTGAAAAACAAAAGAGAAAGCATAGGGTATGTTGAATAAGCCGTGACTAAACTGGGACTGATATATTACCGTATTTTTCACTCTATAAGATGCACCTGACCATAAGACACACCTAGGGTTTTAAGGAGGAAAATAAGAAAAAAAAAATTCTGAACCAAATGGTGTTAAAATATTTAATAAAATACCATATTTTTCGCTCCGTTAGACGCACAGGCATTTCCCCTTCACTATTGGGGGGGGGGGAGTGCGTCTTACGGAGCGGAAAATATGGTAGTTCTATCCTCTCCATCGAGTGGCTGAGTCTGCAATGAGCTTCTGAAAGATGACATGTTCATGCGTCAGAAAACGTACTATGTAACAACAGTCAGTGGGAATCCTGTTTTACCACCCAGTTTTATACTATATACTTCCTCAGTTCCAAGATCTGGGCCCACCTGGCCCGCAGGCTGGCCCATTTAACAGTCCCCACACCAGATATCTCTCTACAAGTCATGTCGAAAGAATCTGGCCAACCATTTCCCCTTGAGAAACTGTTATTAATAGTGACTCTTATGAATATTAAAGGCCACAAATTTTATTTTACAAAAACATCTCCATAATCATTAAAACTATTTTTTCAGAGAATGCCATCTTGCTAAGCATAAGGGAAGTCTGGGGGATGACTATGCTCAGAGGCTCACTTAATGTTTTACAACAGCCATTTCATCAATTGTATGGTTTTCCTTCCAATCTCAAATTTTTATTTCTATTATAGGAATATAATCACTAGGAAAGGAGTACAAGAGAGGGGGCAGGGAGCCTCTACTTGACTGAAGCCCCTTACTTTCCAGACCTGAGGAAGACCCTGGAGGCTGTCGGCAGGAGCGTTAGGGAGGTGAGGAGGTGAGGAGGAGCCAGCGGTGCAGCCAGGCCCCACAGCTCAGCCTGGGCAGGTGCTGCTGAGCACGTGGAGGCCGCCCCAACCCCTGCAGCTCTTGCTGGGGTCTTTTGCGACCAGACCTCGGCAAACGGCAGCAGCTGGTCCTGACTGCCCGCGGCCTGCCTTCTCCCCAGGGAGCTCGGTGGGAAACGGGCGTGGAGCGTGGGACTGAGGACGCCCCTCTCAACTCCTGTGTTCATGAGGCTGTTCAAAATTCCTTTCTGGTTCCAAACATGACGCACGGAAAGACTTTTTGAAAATGATAAAAAGAAGGTCCGAAGGCCAGGCTTTCTGACTTGCTGGTAGGCTAAGAGTACATTTAAAAACCTGAGCCAGAAAAGGATCGCTGTGACTGACACTCCCTCATGTCCTGCAGGCTGATGGTCACACGGCTGAGTTTTCTCTTCCCTGGAATTCAGTGGTCAAGAAAGAGCCCTGCCATTTTCAGGACAAGGGCTCACATCCTGTGGGCGACCCACCAGCGGGAAGGAAACGAGGCCCCTCCCGAGGCCACAGTGCAGGTCAAAGGTCAGGAGCCAGCCGAGTGGCAGGGCCCGCAGACCACAGGGTGAACCTTCAGGAGCGGGGACGCTGGTGGCAACACAGGTGCTTCCTTTTTCTCGTTAGGAAATGTTTTATAAGAATAACCTAAAAGTTTCCTAAACCACGTTCCATGTGTGGTAGAAATGTATGTAACTATTTATTTTCCTATTATGCTATAGTTAGAGTCAAGAAAAAAATTAGTAGCTCCCTCTTATCAGCCCCAAAATGGGGGTGGGGGGTTCTCAACCGTTAGACTTACGCCCCAGGACACCAAACAAAGATGCCCATTTTGAGGACAGTCCTGTTGGGAAGTCTGGATTTGAAATTCCCAAATTTGTTATTTTGTACTGCATTTTTATGTTCAAAACCTAGTTCTAATCCTGGCTCTGCTACAAAATTCCTGGTGACCTCGGGCACGTAAGTTAGGGTCTTTGTTACTGAGGTCACTGGAGCTCTGGCTTTCTGATGGCTTTCCCGCTTCAACATGCTCTCTCGGAAGACACTGCCTCAAACAATGAGTGTAAGCAGCTTCTGTTATTTTATGTCTCTTTGTTGGCAAAGAAACAGATGTTCCTTAAAAACTTCTTGGTGTCTTAAGTATTGCTTTACTGGCGAGGGCTCTGGGGGATCCGCAGCAGCCGGGTCCCTGAGAACACCTCGGCCCCCTTCCTCACCACGGCCCCTTTAAAACACAGCAACAAACCAAGGAAGATGAGCATGGCTGTCGCCTGAATTACCAACCTTTACTTTTAAGCATAGTATCATTTTAAATTATATATATGTTTATTTCAATTCAAATTTTCACAGATTAAAAGATTGTATTTGATTAGTCAATTTATAGGCAGTTTGCAGCAATGATTTCTCATGGAAAAAAAAAAAAAGACAATAATCATTTCAGATGTGAACGGAATCTTTCCTTCAACCCGAGCACAAGGAGATAACCCCGCCAATCCAGCGGCAGCGTCTTGATGATGTGAATCAAGACCCGGCACTTAGGTCAAGCCCAGAATGCAGGGTAAGGCTTGAAGCTGCAGGGAGCGAATGTTCTCGTGAAGGTGAGAGGCAACGCTGCTCCCTACAGCACTTCACAGACACGCCAGGACGTGTCCAGGCCTGTGACCCTCCCGTGTGGCAGTGAGGATCCAGCATGCTCTTGGAGGAGACGCTTTCCCCTCCACAAGAGAATAAACTCAGGCAATGCTTTATGAAAATGACGAGGATCAGAAGACACGTTTGCTCCAAGGCACCAAGGGTGTAAAGCTCTTTAGAAAATACAAAGAAATGAACATACTAAAAAAGGGAATTAGTCCTCAACAGAGAACTTGGCTATGTGTAAATAATTACCTCAGATAGATTACAATCAAAATGCACATTGACCAGACTGTGCCGTGAGAGCACCTGGCCCGAGGCACTTCCCCGGCACGAGGAACGGCGCTGGTACAGCCTACAGGGTTCTTCCTGGAGCCAGACCTGCACATCATTTGTATTTGTAAAATCCTTCACCAGTCTTCTTGCCAAGCTTTTTCTCCGCTACCATCTTATCCAAGGACGGGCTGGGCTGAAACAAGGGGTTCTGTGCGTCCATCTGATGCCACCCTATTGAGAGGAGGGAAGAGGGCTTACAGTGAAGTGCTGGGTATATCTGCACATCTCGGCATTCGCAGGGCAAGGCTAGGGCAGAGCTTGAGGGGAAGGGTCCCTACTTTGATGTGGCAGAGCCCCTTAGGCATGGAGCCCCTCAGGCCAACAGGGAAGGCGGAGCTGCTGCAGGCCCGGGGCCCCGAAGGAAGCCTGCCGCTGCTCCCACCTCTCCGCCCGCACGCTGCTTGAGGCAGGCCGGGCTCCACCACGGCCTCCTGCTTATCCCAACCTTCCTGAAATCACTGGCCCATCTGTAGTTAGACCCCTCCTTGGCACAAATAACTTTCAGAAGCCAGCAAAAATCTGAATTTGTTGCCACTGGTCTTTGACATCCTATTAAATCTCCAAAGTTCATGCTTCCAGCAGAACCTCTGTCGCTCCACCCAAACACGTAAGTATTCTTTGTGAAACCTGGTAGTATGAGCTACATTCAGCATCAGTATTCCAATTTTAATAATTATTTTTACCATCTCAGAGCCTCTATGGTAAAATGGACACATTTTTTAAAAATGGCTGCGTCTGGCTTGCAGTGGAGGTCACATGATCAGAGCAGGTGAGAGGAGGGCACACACCAGTGTCGACCTCACACGGCAGGGCCTCTGGGCGCTGCCGCCACTGCTGGACCTGGGAAGGGTACGTGGCGCTGTCTGCTTTATATCTGAAACTGTCTGTGAATTTATAATTATTTCAAAACGAAAAGTTAAAAATAAATACGGTCCCCTGTGAGGAAACACTAGGCAGTCACAATTTTCCCTCTCCTACCAGCTCTTAACTTGAATCTTTAAGCTGGTGTGGGCAGGACTTTGGGAAGTCTACTAAGGCTCCTTATAATTTCAGTTTAAACGGGCATTATAAGTCATAGTTGAGCGAGACTACCTCAAGTCATTTAGAGAAAGAGAGCAGAGCACCCCAAGTCCTACCGTCCATGATGAACTTTGTGGTATCCAGCCCAACGTAATCGAGAAGCTCAAACGGGCCCATGGGGTACCCCGCTCCCAGCTTCATGGCAGTGTCGATGTCCTCCTTGGATGCGTCACCTGGGGAAAAGAGGCGCCCCGACTTACTATCACCTTCCCACAATTCCCTTGGTCATGCCGTTCATTTCAGAGTTACTAGAGTTTTACATATTTGCACATTCAAAAAATATCCGGAGTCTGGATTTCTCTCTTGGGTAAGGTTTTGTCCCAGAGGTTTACGCCAACTAGGTCACAAGATTTTCAAAGCTATTCCACCAAACTTTCTGTAAGGTGACTTCTGTCCATGAAGAGATAACGGCACAGTTACCTGAAAACATCAGTTATTTTCTAATGGGTTGGAATTTCCCAACTCTGGAGTAATTTACCAAAATATCAAAGATACAGCAGACTTTTGATTGATAAATGGACTTTAAAAAGAAATAAAAGAGCCTGACCAGGAAGTGGCGCAGTAGATAGAGCATCAGACTGGGATGCAGAGGACCCAGGTTCAAGACCCCAAGGTTGCCAGCTTGAGCGTGGGCTCAGCTGGTTTGAGCAAAGCTCACCAGCTTGGACCCAAGGTCGCTGGCTGAAGCAAGGGGTTACTCAGTCTGCTGAAGGCCCACGGTCAAGGCACATATGAGAAAGCAATCAATGAACAACTAAGGTGTCGCAATGTGCAAGGAAAAACTAATGATTGATGCTGCTCATCTCTCCGTTCCTGTCTGTCTGTCCCTGTCTATCCCTCACTCTGACTCTCTCTGTGTCTGTAAAAAAAAAAAAAAAAAATTATAAAAAAGAACTAAGCTTTATGTTTTTATATTTATGTGTGTGTGTGTGTGTGTGTGTGTGTGTGTGTATTTCTCTTCCAGCTTTCTTGGTCTTACAAATAATGAGTACTCCTCTAGAATCACATTCACATAAACCCTATAGTCAGGATAATGTTCAAAGAAAAGCACAAACCTGATTTAGAATTGCTATGCAAGTTTGAAAATGTGTCGCGAAAACTAAGACACGAGCCAATATGTTCTTTCCTTGGAATTTTATCCTTAACATATTGTCCTTGGGCCACAAGAGGTCTTTACAGAGAACAATCTGTCCCCTTTCTCCAAAATCAGGAACGGGACGAGTCTGTAACAACTGGCTATCTAGAATTTTGTTCCAAAGCAAAAAGAAAGGGTCAATTATACAAAAATGTTAAAATTTTCAGAGAAGATTTCATACCTAAATATTTCGGATATTTGGGCATGAGAAATAGGAACTAAACATCTATAAAGACAATTTTTTAAAAAGCATACTGAGTACAAAAGTAATGCCAAAGGATTTCAAGGCAGTCCAAAGCGATTAAAGTACCAACCAGTTATTTCATAAGGTTGACATTATCAGTACTCCACTAATTAATTAGTCAACCAGAGGATCCTGAGAACCATGATCTGAGTTTCAGGTCATAAGAAAGCAAAGAGGGCAAAAATGATCATAGACATTAGCCTAATTAGGAGTCCTTATTCCTTCATTCAACTTGCATTCATATCTGTTATGTACCAGGCACCTAGACTTGGAATGAGACAAAGAAAAACAAGATGAAGACTCAAGTGTGAGTATTCATGATATAGTGGGAAGACTCAGATGTACAAAACCAAGAGTTTCACTGTGACAAGTGCTGAACATTCACACAGCTGTGTGGGCAAAGATGGAGAGCTTTCTTCACACTATCATGACTTCGCTAAAACCACCACCCAGGCCCAGATCCTAAATGTCCTGAAGAGAACCCCAAGGAAAAGGCAGGCAGGAAAGAGCATGCCAGGCAGCAGGAACAGCATGTGCAAAGGCAGGAATGAGAAGGAACATGGCAGATGAAAAGTACATTTGCTCAAAGGATTTCATTAAACCCCAAGGCTTCTATGGTAACTGAGCCAGAATGCTGGAATCACAGCCTACCTAGCACATTCCTCTGGCTCAGCACCTGCTGTTCCCTGGGCCTGATGGGCTCAGACAGCTGACATCTGTAGGCCTCTGCTCAGAGTACCATGTCCCTCCATGCACATAAACGAGCAACTGTCAGGACTCTGGGAGAGGACTCCTGTCTTCATTTTGACTTTTAAAATTTTTTAAATAATTTCAAGTATTGAATTGAGAGAGAGATCAATTTGTTGTTGCACTTATTTATGCATTTACTGGTTGATGATGCTTGTATGTGCCCTGACCGGGATCGAACCAGCAATCTTGCAGTATCAGGACGATACTCTAACCAACTGAGCTACCGGCCAGGGCCTTGAATTTATCTTTCTCAGAAATTACTGCTCAAAACCGAACATGTTTATCCACTGGTTATTTATTAGGGGCCGTCTCCTCTCATTAGAAATATAGGCTCCCTGGAGACAGAAATCTCATAGCATAATGGTTCCAACTTACCTAAAGCCTTAATCAAATCTATATTCAAGGACAGGCAATGAACCCTAGAGGCAAGACAGCATTCCAGACTCAGAGACTCATCTGACTATTTCAAAACATGAAGACAGCATATCACAAAAATAACGAAAAAAAACTAGTTTTACAAAGTCAGCACATTCTAAAAATTATATTCTGAGTAATACAGAGTCACAGAGGCGAAAAGAAGAGAGGGAGAAATAAAATACACTGCACAGCTTGGTGTGCCACGTAGGAGTTAAATGTGTATTGTGTTTTAGACCAATAATTCCTAACCTTCTTCATAGTAAAGCACGTCACTGAGAATCTGATATCCTCTCCAAAGAAAACATGTATACTCTCAAAACTGCGCATCAGCCTTAAGAGGTTCTTGGGACCCTCCTCCCCAGTTCAGAGCCCTTAACTCTGGACACAAGGAGAAGCTTCCTCAGTGAACTCCCAGACCCACTGCAGCCTGGGAACCTGGGATCTGCCCCAACACTTCTTTTGCTGGCTCATCACCACCACCTACTGGCCATTCTTGGCATTAACAACGACCTGGGTCACAGCAATAAGGACCAAACTTCTGTGCAGCCACCATTCCTTTATTCAGCAACAGCGACCTCAATGCCTGTCCTATACCAGCACTTTAGGGGGTATGAGGATGAAGACCTGGATAGCACCACAGAAAGAGTATAGAAAACAAGACACCTGCCACGTCACAGGGGAAAACGTGACTGCCCATGGGAGAGCCGAGGTGTAAAGACAGCTATGACAACCCAGATTAGGCCCAGCGGGCAGCACTGGAACACGAGCGGGCGAGGCCCTCTGAGGAAGGCGGGGCGGGGCATGTGGTGATGAAGGCAGAGGCAGGGCGTGAGGACAAGGCGGCCTTCTAGCAAGGGGAGTGAGAAGCACAGGGGAGCTAGGATGACAGGGAGGAATCAAAAGTGACAAATGATCAGATGTGACAGGCAAGACAGGGATGACCCAGTGATTTCAAGTTTTAAAGCAGAAGGACTGCAGGTCAGCCCGTCACTCATATGGAAACGGGCCACAGGTGTGCACCTCATGCCTCTGTGTTCGAAGGCGGGCAGACCCTGGAGGCAGCAGTGAGGACCTGGTAAAAAGCCTCAGGTGTGACAGGAGTCCAGCTCAGGGTGCGGCCTGCTGGGAGCAAGCCCCGCCCGGGCAGGATGCCCAGCTGCCCTCAGCACATGCTGGCTCACCGGCCCCAGAGGGCTGTGAGGAGAGGCAGAGGGACAGCAATGACAGCGAGCTGAGGGCAGCATCGGAGGCCAACTGAGCACCTCCCCCATGGGGTCACCTCCCCTTCCAGCTTCACTTCTCAGGCCAGCAGTGACCGTGAGGGGCCGGGAATCTCCTGTTTGACAGGGACCACCAATGCTGGTGAGACGGGACAGGAGACAAGACAATGACTTTCAGCTTACAATCAGACACATGGTACATTTGAAAGTGTATCAAAGTGACAGAGTGGTTCAGTGAGACAAACCCCACATGCTAACACATTACATTAAAAACAAGCACCACCACCACCCTGCCTTTCAAGGTGGGGCCAAACAGCTCCCGCTTCCTTTGAGGTGTAATTAGGCATATTTGTTGATAGATAAACACAGAAGTGTTGGTTTGATCTCGGAGCAAAAGTGAGGCAAATACTTCCATGAAACACAGAGAAAAGTTTAAATATTTAAAGCAGGTTTTGAGGAAGCAAATGTGCTTTCATCTCTCTGAAGAGCTGGTATAAACGTTTTGTTTCCGAAATGACATTCTCAGGAACGAGCATTTGTGAAGTAATTGAAAACAATTACATTTGCTTTTTATCTAGTCTCATTAAGGCCTCTTTGCCTTTGAAGCAGACACGATAGCTACCTTTCCAGAAATGTGGTGGGGAGGCAGGCGGGAGGACACAGGACATTTTATAACCTGCACCAGGTCCCAAGCCTCTTATTTCTATCAACAAGTACTGAAGAAACATTTTAGACCTTTTTTAAGGTTAAAAACAAAACAAAACCATGCATGACACCACCACCAGTAAGGCCGGACAGGGAGCTGGAAATGGTCCTTGACATACACCAGTCTTGTTACCGGCTTCCCACCACACAGTCACAATTTTAAAGCCCTAAGGAAAATTGAAGGTTACCTAACCCAGTGATTTTTACATTATTATCATTATTTTAAGCAATAAACCTTTTAACCAAAAACAGAAATCAAGGATGTGAACCCGGCTGGCTGTGCCACTCCTCTGGCTGGAACTGCAGTGGAGGGTCCCAGAGCCACATGTCAGAGGCCTCACGAGGGACACGAGGGCCCCGGAACACAGGGACAAAGGTCTCAGGGCCCAGGGCGAGGCTGAGTCACACAGCCAGGAGACAGGAGCTCCTTCCCTCTCTGCATGGCCCACCTCCCTGCAGACCCCGCCCAGGACACCCAGACCTGCTGTTCGCCCGCCCGGGCTCTGGACAACTACCTCGTTCATACAGCCGGACTGCTTCCAGGAGGTACGGCACCAGCAGGCGGTTCACAATGAACCCAGGCGTGTCCTGTTTTAGGAGACAGAAAAATAAAAGTGAGTACTCAATGAACCTTATCTTTTGTGAAGTTACCAGACTGTCCCTTCTCACCCTGGATCATGTTACCCACGTTTATGAAGGTATGCATTTTCAAAACTGGTTTTAAAGTAGCAGCACAACCTTACCTCCACCTTACATGACAATTTTTCCAACAATTACAATACTTAAAATAAAAAACAGATGCCCCACAACATGGATACTGAAATAAAGGCAGATCAAAGTAGGAGGTCAGCAGAGGAGCACGGCTTTGGGGCAGGCAGATCTGGGCTCAAATGCTAAAAATCTCTGACCCTGCATCATTCTGAAATCCAGTTCCGTCATTTGCAAAAGGGGCGCTCAGCTCTGCGTGACAAGTTGTAAGGGTGCATCAGAAAACGCTTTGCTGTGAGCGCTGCTGCGTTCACATGGTAGCCCCTCGGCTCCTCTCCTCCGCACATTCCTGCCAGGAATTGAGAAGAAGTTGTAACACTCCATCTCAAGCAACCTGCACGGGAGCAGCACTTCTGGGCTCCTCGGAGCCACTCCTGAGCCACTCCTGGGCCACTCGAGAGGTTCGCCGGCTTCAGCACACAGTGCGAGGTGGTCAAGCTGAGAACAGGTTCCCAGACAAAGGAGCAGATGCCCAGAGAGACAGGCCACTGGACATTCACACACCCAGAAGAGGACCCAGCACCTGGACGACGGCTTCCACTCCCTCCGCATGGAAACGCCTCCTCATCTCTCCTGGAGGACTAGTACGGAGTGTGAATTCACCTACTGATCTCTATGGGGAGTCAGGGGGCAGATTAGGGTGGTAATGTTTTGGGTGGTATTTATGTGAAGCTGATCCACTAAGTAAAATGGCATCCCTTCTTTTAATGAAAGGCTGTGACCTCCCTGCAGGCAGAAATCCTCGCCCTGGTCTTGGGTTCCATGTCCAATACACACCAGGCAATCCATAAACACTGAACTAAGGATGGTCAGCCCCCGCATTGCTCGTAAACTAAGCTGACCGCATGTGGTACACACGTGGCAGCAAAGCCACATGGATTGCACCTCCCCTAAAACCATCTCCTACGACCTCCCCAAAACACAGATACACAAAAGAGCTCTACCAGTTTAACCAAGATTATAGCAATGAAACGACGCTGACTTTATAGCCAGGGCAAAACACTTTTCAAATTCAAAATGTTTACTATAGAAACTCAGGATACCTGAGTATGTGTAGCACACCATATACAAAGATTAAAAGGCAGAGAGCAGCCTGGGAAAATTATTTGTTTCACTTACAATATATAGTTTTTATATAGGGGTTAATATCATCTACATCAACAGCTTGGCAAGAAGAGTGCTAAAACTCACAAAATATTTAAACACACTGCTAATCAAAGAAATATTCATTGAAACAAAATAGCATTTTGTCAATAAGATTATTGGGAAATTGTTTTTCCCCATTGAAAAAGTGCTGTTGAGGATGCTGAGACAGATACTCTCTAAGAGGGGAATGTAAAGAGACATCATCCTTGAATAAAGCTATTTAATTTTATGTAATTGTATACTTTACATTGTTCATAATCTTTTATTAGTTTATTATATATACTGTACTTACTATGTTCCTAGTATTGCTCTAAGTACATTACAAATACTCATTCCCTTACTCCTCATATTAATCCTGGGAGACAAGCAATAGTATTACCACTTTGTAAAGTAGAGGACACTGACACACAGAGAGGTAAGCAACTTGCCCAAGGTTACACAGCTAATTAGAGCCAGAGCCAAGATTTGAACCCAGTCATGCAGGCTCCAGAGTTCACGGTCTTAACCTTTTCACACCATGACCAGGCTCTCCCTGTGAAGTCTCACGGAGAAAACAGACATATTGCAGTCACATTAATGCTATTTTTCCATATCAGGTGTTGGTAATTACCACTACAATCCTACAGTCCAAATCCAGAGTCTAGCCTGTTTGTTTGGTTTTTGTTTTTTGGGGGTTTTTTTGAGAGAGAGAGAGAGAGGCAGGGAGAGAGAGACAGGAACATTGAGCTGCTCCTGTATGTGCCCTGACCAGGGAATCGAACTGGCAACCTCTGCGCTCCAGGATGATGCTCCAACCAAGTTATCCAGCCAGGACTTTTTTTCAAATTGATTTTTAGAGAGACAGAGGAAGGGAGAGAGAGGGGAGGGGAAAGGGAAGCATTCATTTGTTTTTCCATTCTGACACGCATTCACTGGTTGCTTCCGGTGTATGCCCAGACTGGGACCAAACCTGTTCCAGGACAACGCTCTTAACTGACTAACAGGCCAGGGGCCAGGGCACAGCCTGCTTCTTAACCCTTTGGGTAGTGAGTTTTTTTCACGCTCACTACCCCCCCCCCCGGGTATTTTTTAAAATGAAATTAGTTCCAGATACAGTTTTATTAACTTAAAATCATGTTTGTTTAATAACCAATTTATGAAAACAAGACCATATATTTGCCTTTTTTTAATGTTGCCTTACACGTTTTTAAAATAAAATTTTTTTGTTACAATCGTACCCTGGATGGTCAGATGGCACAAGGAGGTACATGAACATGCCTACCGCTCAAAGGGTTAAGTACAGTTTACTTAGCACACAGCCACACCCATCTGGGCATGCGCTGTCTATGCTGCTTTCCTCTACCACGCAGGCCCGCGCTCTAGAACTGCGGCGGAAGCTATGCGCCGGCACATTCACTGCTGGCCCCCCACATGAAGGCGTGCAGACCCTGTTCTATGTGGTTGCCTGACGTTGTTGGGAGGCATTACCAGGAGCCTGAATAACTGACGCAAAGAACCTCCCAGAAAGTGTTCTGCATGATATAACAAAGGCAATTTTATGCGACCAAAGACTCCCATCCCTGGTCTGCCGTGGCTACCCCACGGAAGCACAGAGCCCAACTCCCCATGAGTTAGGGACGCCGCTGCGGAGGATGACCACTGTCGCGCTCCCGCACCGCCGCTCTCACGGCTCGCCTCCGATTGCTGCGCACTGATCTTCTCTCTAATGCATTACTAGTCTCCACCACTAACACAGCACAAACCCGTAAGAAAGTGCAATCATAACAGCTGTTATTAATGTGATTTAAAAAAACAACAACACCTAGACGTTTAAAACCACAAAATTAAATAAACAAAAAATGTGTGTTAAAAAAGGAGACTGTGTAAGAACACCACCCTCCTGGACGGGCGCGGCACAGGGGGGCCGGCTCACTGGCCTGCTCTCTGGCTAGTGGGCTCCACATCGATGGATGACTTACTCAGAGGATCCATGAACAACGAGTCTTCATGGGTTAGTACAATTTTGTGAGTTCAGGCTTGAGAATTTTTTGGAAAGCAAAAGTATGCTATGAAAAAAACCACAATGATATAAAAGATTACAATCAAAAAAGCAGGTAAGATATTGATAAAAAATTATAATGGCATTTTGTGACACAACTGCCCCTTTAGAAAAACTGCCAAGTCATGCAGAAGTGTAGTCCCTAAATTCAGGGGGAGCTAAACAAATGGAGAGACGGAGGGTAATCAAAGCGAAGCAGTGAGAGCAAGCGGTGATCTCGCAGCAAATGACTGGGCATCTTAAAAAGGGAAAAGGCCGAGGCGTACCCTCCATCCCACCACACTTCTCACTGAAACGAAATGCAAACTATAACACAACACAACATTCCACTGAGAAATAGCTTTTGTAGCGCGGCTGCTCCTCTTCCTTCACCCCCTAACCACGTGTGGTGCTCTGCCCACGGGGAAGCCCTAGTATCTGTTTGGGACGCACGTGTCCATCAGGCTGTGCCCCACACACAGGGTGGTTCTGGCTCCCAAGGCCCAGCAAAGCTAAAGCTGATGAGATAACAAATCCACTCATGGAAACACAACTGCTCATCCACAGTCACTTGGGCCCCATTCGGCTCTCAGACGGCCCATGGCAGCCCTGGGCTCCCCTGTGGGTGAGCCAGAGGGAGACACAGCTTCTCCTCACAGCCTGTGGACAGGCTGCAGTTCGTGCACCCACCTCTGGCATCGTCGCACTCCACAGGGACTTGGCCGGAGTGACTCGGGCGTCCAGGAAAATCACCCCCTTCCCAAGCTACTCAGACTCTACCTTGCAAGAAACAGGATGTTTCCCCAGGGTTTTGCTGAAGTCCATCAGAGATTCAAATGTCTTCTGGCTGGTCATTGGTGTTTTAATAACCTGGAAATGCAAAGCAGAGAAGAACTGTGACCACGAGTCAGCAAACAATTTTATCAGAACAGTTCAAAAACCACTGACCAAAAGCATCCACACAGGCAGCAAGAAGAGTTTTGTTTCAGAATAGAAGAAAGGATCTCAAGCCAGAACCAAAATGTTTACAAAAATGCTCACTTTAAGAACTGAAGTACTACAGAATACACAAAAATCGGGCTTAAAATATAACTGTGTGTGAGCATGTAGGACAATTTTACAGGCTTCGTCGTCGAGACAGACCTGGCCCCAAATCCCAACTGCACCACTTATTGGCCCTGTGACTCTGGGCATGTTCGGTGAAATTGAAATCACTCTCACCTCAACCTATCTCTAAGAGTTGAGGTGAGAACGTAATTAGATGAGGAGGGAAAGCATTCTGTGCAGCCCTGACAGGATGAAGGTGTGAATGCTGGCTTTTGCTGGTGTCTTCCTTGTTACTATTCACTACTTCAGGGGGGTAACTACAAGTCCACTAAGTACAATGACTGCCCACCTTCTCAGTAGAGAGAGGAGCCCCAGAATATTGAGTGATCTGGCCAAGTCACAGGTGTCTTGACAACTGAGATGAGTGTCTCCTCATTAACCCACCCTCTTGCACAGACGCCGCGGAGCCCAAAGGCTCCCTCTACTTCAGAACAGGCGCATCATGGAAGAAGGCTTCCATTTCCAGCAAACGGGTGCACGGCTAGGGCTGGTCGCCCGCTGGGCATCTCAGGAATACGCCCACACCCTCCAGCCTTCAACGAGGTGTAGTGCAAGGGCCCAGCAGCACCCACCAGAGATGGCACCAAGCACCATGCCTGGCAGTCAGCCCTCAGAAAACATTTAGAAAATTTACTTTTCAGGAATTAGATTTTGGCAAATGGAGAAAGATCCAGGCAAATTTATACTTTAAATATATATAGATATACATTATTTATTTATTTTTCTTGAGTGAGTAAAGGGGAGAGGGGGACAGGGGAAGAGAGAGAGGCATCAACTCATTGTTCCACTTAGTTGTGTCCCCACTGATTGCTTCTCATGTGTGCCCTGACTGGGGCTCAAACTAGTGACCTTGGGGTTGAGCCAGCGCCCTTGGGATCATGCTGGCACCCTCAGGGCTAAGCCCTGACTGGAGCTTGAACCGGCGACCTCAGCACTCCAGGATGACTCTCTATCCACTGCACCACCAGCCAGGGCACTATATATGTATATAATTTAAATGCCAGTTAAGGAATTTCAATGAGAGTCAAAGCAAACAGACTTTGTTTCTATGTCAGACCCTTTCCAGGATCTCAGGTAAGCCGACCAGTCCTCTGTGCCTCACCCTCCTAGGAAATGGGATAATGACATCAGGACCCGCCGTCCCTGCTGTAAGAGCACTGCGTGACTTAATGAGCTGGTGCCTGTGCAAGGGAAGTGCTATTACATACATGGAGAGTCAGCGTCATTCATGTCTCAGTGTGACCGCAGTGTGGGGTGCGGCGGTATGTTATGACACTAAGGGAAGTGAGTGGAAACAGGAAAAACGCACCATGAAGATGGGGATGAGGACTGGGAAGAATCCGGCCAGATACTGCTCTGCAGGCATCACAAATCAAACAGCAGTCAGGGGCTGTTCCAAATGGAGGTGCCAAAGGTCTCCACTGGAACTATACAGACTGAGCTAGGGCTAAGGCTGCCCATTACAAAGGTTTAAAAATAATTTTTTAGTTTAAAGAAGCAATGATAAATGTTTTTATCATTCACTCAACAAACAGCAACATGCTATAGATAATCAGCTTATAACTCCAACAGAGTCTAAAAAGATACATATTTCTGAGTAAAAGAGAAGAGCCACTCAGACTAGACACATATGTGGGTGGTCAAGTTAAAGAATGTGCACTGAATAGAGAAAAGCACTTTTAGAAAACATCTAGGCTGTAGTCAGTTGACTCAGTGGTAGAGCGCCAGCCTGGCGTGTGGAAGTCCCAGGTTCAATTCCCAATCAGGGCACACAGGAGAAGCGACCATCTGCTTCTCCACCCTTCTCTGTCTCCCCTTCTCTCTCTCTCTCTCTCTCTCTCTCTCTCTCTCTCTCTCTCTCCTTCCCCTCCCACAGCATGGCTCAACTGGTTCGAGCAAAGTTGGCCCCAGGTACTGATGATGGCTCCACGGCCTCATCTTGGGCACTAAAATAGCTCAGTTGCCAAGCAACGGGGCAATGGCCCCAGGTGGGCAGAGCATCATCCCTTAGTGGGCTTGCCGAGTGGATCCTGGTTGGCATGCATGTGGGAGTCTGTCTTTCTGCCTCCTTGCCTCTCACTTAATAAAAGAGAGAGCAAGAGAGAGAACATCTAGAAAATGCTAACCTGTGTTAGTAAGCATTAGCTGTTAACCAATGTCCAAATTTCCAAAGACACAGATGGACATTACTAGATAAATACAGTCAAAAACAACATTCTTCAGAGTCTGAAGTAAATCTATAAAACATATTTTTATTTCCAAAACACAAATGTACATGATTTTGTAATTAAAGAAAGTAACTAGTTCCCAAGCACTGAAATGTTAAAAATTCAATTTCACTTCTCTTGTTCTTTTCTGCATAGAAGAGAGTAAGTGGGGTTTTCTCTATTCCCTGCACCACTGCCCCTCTTCGATCCTCAACTTCTTCAGAAACCACCCTCAGGGCTTGGCCTGTGGTGGCGCAGTGGGAAAGTGCTGACCTGCAACCCTGAGGACTCCAGCTACAAACGCGGGCTTGCCCGGTCCAGGCCCATAGGCCAGCCAGTCAATGAACAACTGCAGTGAAGCAACTAGGAGTTGATATTTCTCGTCCCTCACCCCTCTTCTCTCTTTAAAATCAATAAATAAAATCTTTTGAAAATTTATTTTTATTTTTTGAGAGGCAGGGAAAGAGAAAGAACAGAAATATCGAGCTGCTCCTGAATGTGCCTGACCGGGGAACTGAACCCAGCAACTCTCTGCTCTGGGACGCTTAATTTTTATTGTTTTTTAAAAAAATTTTTTTAGAGAGGCAGAGAAAGGAAGGGAAACAGACAGGAGGGGGGAAGGGAAGCATTTGTTGTTCCACTCAGTGTATATTTTTTGGTTGCTTCCCATGTGTGCCCTGACTGGAGATCAAACACACAACCTTGTTGTTTTGGGATGACACTCAACCTACTGAGCTAACAGGCCAGGGCCAATAAATACAATTTTTCCTCCTTTTTTTTCAAGTGAGAGGAGGAGAGATAGACCGACCCCCACATGCACCCCAACCTGGACCCACCTGGCAACCCCCCTGTCTGGGGCTGATGCTCTGCCCATCTGGGGCCATGCTCACAACCAAGCTATTTTAAGCACCTGAGAAAGAGGCTCCACAGAGCCATCCTCAGTGCCCAAGGCAGATGAGCTTAAATCAATCAAGCCATGGCTGCAGGAGGGGAAAAGAGAGAGAGAGAATGGGGAAGAAGAGGAATGAAGAAACAGATGGATGCTTCTCCTGTGTGCCCTGACTGGGAATCGAACCTGGGACATCCACACACCAGGCCAACGCTCTATCTACTGAGCCAACCGGGCAGGGCAAAATCTTAAAAAAAGAAAAGCATTAGAGAATGGGGTGAATTGGAAGAAGCTGAGGAGGAATGTTAGCAGAACAGATAGATGCCTAGTGCAAGATGGGTCAGAGTTATGACTTGACAGAAAACTATAGGAAAATGCAGTCATCATTAACCTAGAAGCTAATGCTCATACGGGCCTGGGGATACGGGGCAGGGGTGAGGGGCTGAAGGAAACAAGGGGCCTGGAGGAGAAGGCAGCAGTGGAGAAAACAGATTCAGAAACAGGGAGGCCCACAGGGCCGAGGAGGTCTGCCTGGCTCCACGTCCCCCACACTTCGCATGGCAATAAATCCTCAACCTCACAACAAATGCTACTTTAATAGCGGCTGCTCCTCAGACCCTGTAATTAGTCGCCTGTAAAAGGCAAGTTGCCACATTTCAGGTGCAAATTGACTACTGTGACTCCATCTCCCTGGTCCCCAAGTCTCCAAGCAAGTAGAAATAGCCCATCCAAAAAGGCGGGGTAGTCCTCCCTGGCCACTCCCTTCTACCTGCAGATTTGTGGTCAGGAGGTTCCAGGCTATTAGAAGCTCCTTAAATAGCTCTGATCACAACACCCAAGAGATGTGCTTCATCTGGGGACAATACGGAGGCCCCAGTAAAATGGGGCCGAATTCACCCCAGGAATGGTGGACAAGGAGGTTAAGTGGCTCTTGTGTAAAACCAGGCCTGGAATAAGAGCTCCACTTACGGCCTGGAGCGAACTGACCTCAATGAGACTATGTGAACCCATGTGGCTCTCCCTGAGTCCCATCAAGCCAGTGGTCTTAGTGCTGATGCCTCTCTCTGCACTGCCCATCAGCTATGGGCAGACTTAACAGCCCTATTGGACATCTGGGTCAGAACACAGGGCTGAGAAGGAAGAGAACACAGGGACCTGCCTTTGGTTCTGAAAGGAGAGACTGCAGCCATAGAAAACAGCACAAGGACAACCTCCCTTCCCCCATTAAAATCCATCCGATGCAACCCCAGGACACAGGGTCCGTGCGTATCAGAGAGGCAGGACCGAGAGCGGGCAGAGCAGGCAAACTCACACACACAGGCGGCCACTGACCTCCACCAGCTTCATCATGGGCACTGGATTGAAGAAATGGAGCCCAGCGAATCGGTCTTGTCTGGTGGTGGCATTGGCTATGCTTGTGATCTGCAGAGAGGAGGTGTTGCTGGCAAAGATTGTATGTCTGTGGAGAGAGATGGTGGACGTTACAGTGAGTCCCATCTTTGGAAACAGTCAGGACTATCTTGGGTGTGACGCACAAGGTAGGCAGCTCTGCTCACTGCCCAGGTCTGTTGTCGTGACACCCAGAGGAAGTCAGAAAAAAGACCCTTCTTCACAAAAGCTGAAATCAAGTGACTCGATTCATTTAATTATTTAATTTTTAAAAAAAGGGTTATTTTATTGATTTTAAAGAGAGAGGGAGGGACAGGGAGAGAGAAGAACTGCAGTCTGTATCTGTGTGTGCCCCGACCAGGGATCAAACTGGCCGCCTCTGTGCTTCGGGACGATGTTCTAACCAACTGAGCTCTCCGGCCAGGGCTGCTTCATTTCATTTTAAAGTTTTATATTAAGTAATTTAAAAGTTACTTGTTCCAAAGGTATATTTAATCTTTGCCAATCTTTCTTTAATTTTAGGGAGCAAAAGTTCTCCTCTCTATCTGTGTTATTTAATTGTCAGGGTATGTGAGGAAAAATGGAGGCAGCTACGTAACCAACCTCAGTCACAAGATAGAACTCCAAGTGATTAAAGACTAATGAAAGAAAGAAGGATGCATCACGGACACCTACACAAAAAAACTGTACAGAAACACATGAATTCTCAACTAGAAACATCAGATAATAAACTGAATGAAGATCTTTCCCCCTCAACTGAAAAGCTTTGCTTCTCCACTGAATGTGATTCAAATGAAAAGAGAAGAAACCAGCTGGTCCAAAAGCAGTTTGAAGGTCAGACATGAAGAGCGGGGAAAGGAAAGATGGATGTGTATTCGTGACAAATGTAGTTCAAAGTATTCTGCTCCTAAAAAAAGTAACATCCTCTTTTGTGCATATAAAATATTAGTAATTTTTAAAAATACATATTGATTTAAACCAAATATAATGTTCTAAACTTGTTGTAATGTTTATTTTATTGATTTTAGAGAAAGGAAAGGAGAAAAGGAGAGAGAGGGAGAGACGGGGAGGGAGAGAGAGAGAGAGAGAGAAAGGGGAACACCGATCTGTTCCTGTATGTGCCCTGACCAAGGATCAAACCGGCAACCTCTGCCCTTTGGGACAAAGCTCTAACCAACTAAGCCATTTAATCAGGGAAAACCAATTTTAATTTTAAGATCACAATCAAGTAGGGTGCCAGATGCACAACAGGCAACTCTTGTAATAGGAGTACTTCCAGGCTTTCCCGTGGCGCCACCTTGTGACGAGCATACACAAAACAGCTTCATGCTAAGGATAACCACAGAGGTCCAGTCAGCAAGGAGAGCAGTCCCTATGACCAGGCCTGGGGACTACTGCAATCTGCCTGAAATCAGGGCAAGTGGACGAGGGGCGGAAGGGATGGGGGGAGAAACGAGTAATCTGGAAAGAGGAGAGTGAGGTGAAAGGAGAAGCCAGTGTGGCCAGGTGGCTGGCCGAGCCCGAGGAAAGAGCCTTCGTGTCCTCAGCCCAGGAGAGCACCTGCCCCGCGTTTAGGCACTAGAATCCCCACCTGACACACTTTCCAAGTCATCTGATTTAAAAACCAGGTAGAAGGGATTTTCCTTTTTTTAAAATAGTGACATTTTTAAAGTTTCAAAATTCAAAATTTCAAAGCTTCCTGCTTTTTGGCCAGTGGAGGAAATACTGTACCTGCTGCCCACTACAGAAGGCTGTGAGAAGAGCTCCTCTGCAGTGACAAGAGTGACTGACACCGACCACACCCTGAACCACAGCGCGGGTGCCGGCGGGGCCGCCACGCTGGGTACACCGACCGCACCCCGAACCACAGCGCGGGTGCCGGCGGGGCCGCCACACTGGAGACACCGACCGCACCCTGAACCACAGCACTGGAGACACCGACCGCATCCTGAATCACAGCGCAGGTGCCGGCGGGGCCGCCACACTGGAGACACCGACCGCACCCCGAACCACAGCGCGGGTGCCGGCGGGGCCGCCACACTGGAGACACCGACCGCACCCCGAACCACAGCGCGGGTGCCGGCGGGGCCGCCACACTGGAGACACCGACCGCACCCCGAACCACAGCGCGGGTGCCGGCGGGGCCGCCACACTGGAGACACCGACCGCACCCTGAACCACAGCGCGGGTGCCGGCGGGGCCGCCACACTGGGTACGGGCCACTGGGAGGGCGACCCAGTTGCTAAAAGGGGCAACAAAGATGCACCGACCGGAGAGCACGTTTATGAAAGGGTGAAGTTACAGCAGAGTCCGGTCACAAGTGTCCCCAACCTAGGGCATTCCCAGCACACATTTAACCAGAAGGGGAAATTTACACATCTCCTCCCAAGGGACCTCTGCGTCCCCCTCTCCCAATTGGTGGGGCTGGCTCTGCTCCAAACAGCCTCTCACATGCCTTCTTCCAACACGAATACAGTGTGCTGACATAGTAAATACAAAGGTTGTCTTATCTTCCACAAAAAGTACACCTTCACATTTTCCTTGAAAACTCGACTCTCTTGGACCATCTTTTGATTCTTCCTTTCTGACATTCAGGTACCAAAAAAACTTTTTAAGTATTCTAATAAAAAAACGACAGCACAAGCCTAATGATCATTAGCAACACCTGCAGGCCTTCCTGTAGAGAGGACAGTGGGGATAGTGGGGACTGTGGTGGACAGGACTCCTCAAAAGGGGAGAGCAGGCCCTGGCCGGTTGGCTCAGTGGTAGAGCGTCGACCTAGCGTGCGGAGGACCCGGGTTCGATTCCCGGCCAGGGCACACAGGAGAAGCGCCCATTTGCTTCTCCACCCCTCCGCCGCGCTTTCCTCTCTGTCTCTCTCTTCCCCTCCCGCAGCCAAGGCTCCATTGAAGCAAAGATGGCCCGGGCGCTGGGGATGGCTCTGTGGCCTCTGCCTCAGGTGCTAGAGTGGCTCTGGTCGCAACAGAGCGAGGCCCCGGAGGGGCAGATTATCACCCCCTGGTGGGCAGAGCGTCGCCCCATGGTGGGCGTGCCGGGTGGATCCCGGTCGGGCGCATGCGGGAGTCTGTCTGACTGTCTCTCCCCGTTTCCAGCTTCAGAAAAAAAAAAAAAGAATTAAAAAAAAAAGGGGGGGGAGAGCAGGACTCAGCTGGGCTGACCGGGGGCCTCAGCCAAGCTTTCCACCCGCAGTTCTGCAAGTAGGGAAGTCGTGTCCCCCTCCAAGATGCAATAGTTTCAAAAGAGCTTCCATCTGGAATGTTATCACAGGAACATATTTTCATGTCCTGTTATAGGACCTAACTGTAAAACATGGCAGCAAAGCATATCTCAGCCAAGCTACTTAAAATGAAAACAAGAGTGCAGAAGGCCCTGGCCGTTTGGCTGAGTGGTAGAGTGCTGGCCTGGCATGTGGAAGTACCAGGTTTGATTCCCAGCCAAGGCACACAGGAGAAGCACCCATCTGCTTCTCCATCCTTCCCCTTCTGCTTTCTCTCTGTCTCTCTCTTCCCCATCCCACAGTCAAAGCTCCATAGCAAAGTTGACCCCAGGTGCTGAGGATGGCTCCATGGCCTCCACCTCAGGTGCTAGAATGGCTCTGGTTGCAATGGAGCAACACCCCAGATGGGCAGAGCATCGCCCCCTAGTGGGCATGCCGGGTGGATCCCAGTTGGGCACATGCAGGAGTCTGTCTCTCTGCCTCCCCACTTCTCACTTCAGAAAAAAAAAAAATAATAATAATAATAATAATAAAAGAGTGCAGAGAAGGATGGCTGATGGCCAGAAGCACAGTCCCATCTGCAGCATGTAAGAGGCCCCACTACCCTATTCTACAGGTTACCAGGGAAACTCATCTTTATAGTTAGAATTGGGATGATCTTGGAAATTATTTAACCCTAAGCCCTCAACTCAAATTACAGATGATAAAACTAAGACCCAGAAAGGCTTCATGGTGGTGCATAATGAGAGGGAAGAGGTGGCGGCTGGCCCCAGGCCCTCCCACTTTCCCTAGAGTTGGTCCTTCCATTATTCAACACTGAGATAGACAGCAGTCAGACCTGTCACTATCTCTAGTCCAGTGGTCGGCAAACTCATTAGTCAACAGAGCCAAATATCAACAGTACAACAATTGAAATTTCTTTTGAGAGCCAAATTTTTTAAACTTCAACTATATAGGTAGGTACATTCCTTATCAAGGTAGCACCCGCACGTAGTATTTTGTGGAAGAGCCACACTCAAGGGGCCAAAGAGCCTCATGTGACTCGTGAGCCGCAGTTTGCTAACCACTGTACTAGGGTTGGCAACATTTCAATATAGGCCAAACTACTTGGTTATTCTCCCTTTCCTGGGGCAAGTGCTTGGTTTCTTTGAGGGCTCCCTGCTCACTCGTGAGCCAACACCCCTACCAAGAGCCGTCAGGTTCTGTCAGACGTTTCTGCAGCCCTAAACGCCACTGTACAGAACATGAGGATGCAGACCAGCAGAGTGGCAGACAGGCAGCAGAAAGATAAGTCTCTCTTCTTTGTTAGGGGCAGGGCCTCTCCAAACACCAGGCCATGGAGCTCTAAGGGCTGACATTCCAGCAGGCTCACATGCAGGGGTCTCTCTTTACCCACCACTCACTGATGGCTGCCTAAGAATTACTATGTCATAGTCTTATCCTGACTCTCAGTTATAACCAGGAATGGTGAAGTGTGGCCAGACAAAACAGAAGGAGAACATGAATGGGACAGTCAGGTGTCACAATAACCCAACGCCAACAGCCAAGCACAACAGAAGCCTCCAGGCTCTGAGGACTCAGCTGCACGAAGCACAAGCTTGTGACAGCACAGAGTCCTGAGCCCCAGGCACCTGTGTGCCAGACCTTCACGGGGCTGCCTGTCCTCTTCCCGCCTTTGCCAGAAACCTGATGAGAACTTAATGTTCCTTTAAAGCATACAAGACAGTTTTAATTTAATACAGATAAAGCTCAAACCAGGAGAATCCTGGAAACTTTGTGTAGACAGAGGCACCCCCTTCACTGACACCATTCTGTGTGTTCCACCCAAATAAGGGGACACGTGAAGATGCTCTGAAGTTCCTTGGTAGACACCGAAGGACACGCCCAGGCCTCCTCCATCCTCTAGCCTGGAGGGCCCATGACCCAGATGCTGTAAGAGACAGAGGCCTGTCCCTGCACAGACCCTCCATTTAACGCAGGAAATTCTATCCTCATCTGGGGACTGGGATCAGATCAGGGCAGTCCAAGCCTCAGGAAGTAAATGGGGGGGGGGGGTATAGAAGGAGAAGTAGGCTTAATGTGAGCAAAGCCCAAGCCTGGGAGGAAGCCCTCAGACCCAGGAAGAAGGCCAGGGCCACGTACTCAGCAGCAAACTTGTCCAGCCTCCTGAAGAGCTCATCCTTGACCTTCAGATTCTCCACGATGGCCTCCACCACCAGGTCCGTGCTGTGGACCACAGCTGCCGCATCCGTGCTGGTCGATATGCTGCTCAGGGTCTTCGCCACAAACTCATCGCCTGCCTATTGCAGGGGGAGGAAGGAGAACAGGCACTGAGCTCACCAGCAAACGGGTGTGATTTGCTGCTCAGGCGAGGAAAGAAGGGGGTGAGAACAGGCCTATACACCCCAGATACGACTTGAATACACCTGAAGTTCTGAGAAATAAAACTCCCCATGTTTCTGCTTTGAGGCAACCTCTCCATGTGGTTTAGACACCAAGGCAAGAATATGGCTGTGAACAATCCCAACTGTTGGTCCACTACCACTGTTGTGTGCAGGAAGTAACCCCCGAAGCTCTGGCCAGCTCTGCTAGCTCCACTCTGTTTACTAAGCTGTCTGTTCACAGTACCTGTACTGGCCTGTTGTATCTGTTCCCGTAGTGACAGCTGCCACGTTCTGTTCCAGGGAGCCTGTAATGTGTCCTTCCAGAACAGGGTGAATGCTGAGCTCAGGACCACCCATTAGTCTGGGAGGCAGTGCTGACTATTCCCCTCTCACAGGAGGGAGGGCGGGGCCGAGTAAAGGCAACGGAGAGTAAGAAAGCCAAACTCAGCATTCATTCATCAAATAATCACTGACCTTCACAGGCCAGAAACTGGTGTTTCAAAAACATGCCAGACACAGCCTCTGCTCTCAGAGAGCCTCCAGTTCCATCTCGGCCTCACTGCAACTCTGCAGACACACACGGTCCACTATCGACTGCCTTTGGTTTCAAGAGGTAATTTGCCCATAGGGCATCAAAATGGTCATAATCAGCAAAGGTTTCCAAATCATCACCCCGGAGCCAACTATCAGAGCTGTTCAGTAGAATTATAACCTGAGATGACAGGTAATTTTAAAATTTCTATTGGCCGTATTTTAAAAAATGGAAACAGGTAAAATTTTTATTGAACCAAATCTATCTAAGGTATTATTTCAAAATGTAATCAATATTTTAAAAATTTAGATGTTTTATATTCTTTTTTCCTACTGAGCCTTTGAAATCTAGTGTCTGTTTTACACTTTCAGCATAACTCAGTTTGGGCTAGTCACATGTCAAGTGCTCAACAGTCACTTGTGACTAGTGCTCCTATACTAGTCAGCACAGCTAGGTAAATAAAGTATGTCAGCCCGACAGGTTGAAGATGGCATGGCCCTCCTCAGAGCAGGTCCCTGGCAGAGGTGAGAAACATCAGGAGACGAGACTCCTGCGGAGCCACCCTCCGAGCTCAGTCACTTGGCACAGGGGATCTACTAACACTCAGGATGGGGCCTGGTCCCTGCCCACAGGGGACAGACGTCTGCAGAAATCTGCAGAGTAAACAGTAAAAAATGCGGGGTATCTGGGTTCAGATTCACTTAGAAAACGATATCTACCCCATCCGTCTGATTTTTAAAAGGTGACTAGATATTAAGAAAATGCAAACCCAAAACATGAGATACTGTCACAACTCCTATGATAGTTTTTATTTTTATTTTTTAAAAAGAGGAAAATAACAAGTGTTGGCTAGGATGTAGAGTGTATTTGGAACCTTCATATTTGGGGGTGGGAATGTAAAATGGTGAAGTCACTATGGAAAAAAGTTTGTTGGTTCTTCAAAAATCCGAACATTGTGTTGCCTTGTAACACAGCAGTTCTACTTCTAGGTACATAACTGGAAGGGCTGAAAGAGGGACTTGAACAGACAGTATACTAAGGTTCACTGCAGCGTTATTCGTAATAGTCACAAGGTGAAAACAGCCAGGTATCCATTGCTAGATAAATGGATACACAAAATGTGTTATGAGCAGTGTTCAGTCTCAAAAAGGAATGAAGTTCATGGATGAGCCATGAAGAATTACATCAAATGAAAGAAATCTGTCAAAAAAGGACAAATACTGTATAATTTCACTCATATGAGGACGCTAAAATAGGCAAATCCAGACAGAAAGATTAGAGGTTAACAGGGACTGAGGGGAGAAGGGAACGGGAATTACTGTTTAACGGGTACGGTTTGTCTGGAAAGATGAAAAAGTTTGGAGACAGCAGTGAAGATTGTACATCCTTGCGAATGTAATTCAAGTCACTGAGTTAAAATGATTAAAATGGCAAATTTTATCTTATATATATTTTACCAAAATAAAACAATTTTTTTTAAAGGTAACTAAACACATCCCTGGGACACCTCAGATGAAAAACAATAAAAGTCCTACCTGCACGTGGAGAGAATTTCCATGTA
Organism: Saccopteryx bilineata; assembly: GCF_036850765.1. Taxonomy (NCBI): domain Eukaryota; kingdom Metazoa; phylum Chordata; class Mammalia; order Chiroptera; family Emballonuridae; genus Saccopteryx; species Saccopteryx bilineata. The sequence goes on from NC_089494.1 coordinate 172,358,549, forward strand.
TGGCCCAAGGAAATCGATCCTAAGCAACTTTAACAAGGTGACAGAGGTAAACAAAAATCCACTGGGTTGACTTCTGCAGCATTTCTAAAAATGAGTCAGTAAGCCAGAGTTCCTGACCTCCTGGGAGTCAAGTTCCTGCACCTCTTCTGCTGCTGGAGGGCCAGGATGCGCTCTGCCTTCTCCTCTCCAGCGCGTACGTGAAGAGTAGGCACAAGATGTTACCTAAGCAATCCAATGACTCTATCTATAGTGCTTACTGTCTCATTCTCTCTTTACCTTGCAAGTACAGCAGTTACCTTCCTGTTTCTCCCTCATCCATCCTTGTAACGAAACAGGTGTTACTCAATCCCACACTCTCAGTGCACAGGATGAGCTCACCACCCGCAGAAACTCTCTTCAAACTCAGATCCTGCCCAACAACGTGTTTATTTACTGCTCACGTTTTCTCACCAGAGTCCCCTGCACGGTTAGGATTATGTTATTATAGTGGTCTAAAGCTAAGGAGAAATGAGTTTAATATAAACAAACAGAAAAAGTAAGCAAAGGCCAGTACCCCATCCCCCCAAGAATGTGACGCAGCCAGAGGCCTGGTTTTGAGAAATTACCTTGGGATTTTCTGCAAACTTCTTCTTGGCTATTTTCCTAAGGCTTTCCTCAATTCCCTTTTTGGATTTTGCCAGGATGTCCTCTGTCTGGTCCACCAGCACTACTGTGTGGCCAGTTGTTGCAGCAACCTAAAGCAAGAAAAAGAGTCATTTTGTTTAGAAAAGAAAGAAAATACAGAAGTTAAAAAAAGAGTTTTGCATTGCACATGAACTCTACCACCATGCTATTCAAAAGGCTCAGCACACACAGTAAGCCACAGGAAGGAGGCACAGAGCTCTCAGCAGCGCTGCCCAAACCCTTTATGTGAACGACGACCCCCCCCCCCCCCAGCCTGTCTTCCACAGCGAAGTTCTCCGGGCCACAGCGCAACTACTTCCCATAATGCTCCTACCCCATGAAGGCCACTGGAGACCTGTGGCCACTGAAATTAATGGAAATAAAGTGAAATGAAAAATTTAGTTTCTAATTGTCTAACTACCATGCTGTGTACCTGAAACTAATACAAAATCATACTGAATGAAAACTGTAATTGTTTTGTTTTGAATTTTTTTTTTTTATTCATTTTAGAAAGAAGAGAGAGAGAGAGAGAGAGAAGGGGAGAGGAGCAGGAAGCATCAACTCCCATATGTGCCTTGACCAGGCAAGCCCAGGGTTTCAAACCGGCGACGTCAGCATTTCCAGGTCGACGCTCTATCCACTGCGCCACCACAGGTCAGGCGAAAACTGTAATTGTAAAAAACCATTTTTCCATTTAGCTCCTCAGCTGCACTAGCCACGTCTCAAGGGCTCCAGCGCCGCGCCACAGGCACCCACACCCGCCCGGGGCTCGTGCCGCAGAACCGAGCATCCGTCAGCTCTCCACCCGGCTCTGCTCTGCACTCCTGACATCACCCCAAGGTAAGGCTCTAAACTCTACGGCCCGACCTGGGGTGGCACAGTGGACAGAGCGTCTACCTGGAATGCTGAGGACGCTGGTTCAAATCCCTGGGCTTGCCCAGTCAAGGCACACAGGAGAAACAACTACTATGAGTCTCTGCTTCCCACTCTTCCCCACCCCGTGTCTTTCTCTCTCAACTCTCTCTAAAAGCAATAGATAAAATACTTTTTAAAAAGAAAAAACTCTAGTAACAGTGCAAAAAGACTTGTCCCCAATGGTTACTTCGTACCCGACTCCCATGAAAGTAGGCCTCTGGGAGCACCCCTCCCTTCCCCGTGTCCACCTCGCTGAACCCTGAGGGCATGTTCCATGAAGCTGCCACAAGTTTGACTATAACTAGCTTAGTTTAGCCACAATAAGTGACAAGTCAATCCCTATGTCATCACAGTGTGCCTGTAGCTCTGGCCAGGGCTGTGGAATAGCTGGTGTGGCTAAAAATAGATCATCGGGTACATTATAGGCAGCTGTTGTAAGTGTATGTAAATGTTGTAAGCAAGAGGACATATGTGGCCCGATAAATGACACAAGAGGCCAGGCACTGAGATGCCCTCCCTAGATCTGAGAGGCCCCTGCGGAACCCCTGCTGAAGCCTCGTGGCAACAGGGGGCAGAGGAGAGGGACAGGCCAGCTAGAATGAATGGCTGGAGACGACAGTGAAATGTACAGCTGAACCTCGAACAACATAGGTTTGAACAAGTTCCATTTATATGTGGATTTTTTTCCATAAATTCTGCAAATGTATTTTCTCTTATGAATTTAATAACACTTCTTTTCTCTCGCTCATTATTGTAAGAAGTCAATATATAATCCAAATAACATACAAATTATGAGTTAATTGGGTGTTTATGTTAATGGTAAGGCTGCCAGTCAACAGTGGTTACGTTTGGGGGGATTCCAAGTTCTATGTGGACCTCTGATCATGCCAAGGGGCCAGCAACTCCAACCGCCGCACTGTTCAAGGGTGAACTATACGTAACTCTAAACCACCATTAGATGTGAGACTTGTGAAACCAGGCAACTAAAACTCAAAGAAAAAAACCAAAAAGAGAAAATGAAACGGAAGAGCAAAAGACAAAGGCAAAAAGATTCAAATCCCACAGATTACCAAAGAATACTTCTAAAAATGGTAAGACAGGCCTGATCTGCGGTGGTGCAGTGGGCAGCGCATTGACCCAGTATGCTGAGGCCCCTGGACTTCAAAGCGGGTTCATGCAGCTTGAGCGCGGGGGCGCTGGCTTGGGCACAGGATCAGTGTCATGACCCCAAGGTCGCTGGCCTGAGCCCAAATTCACTGGCTTGAGCAAGGGGTCACTGGCTCAGCTGGAACCCCCTGATCGAGGCACATATGAGAAGCAATCAATGAACAACTAAGGTGCTGCAACTATGAGTTGATGCTTCTCACCTCTCTCCTCCCTCTCTCTCTCTCCTTTTCTGTCTCTCTCAAAATCAACTTAAAGAAATGGTAAGACAGATTTTAAATGACAGTTAATTACAATCACCCCCTCCCCTCCCCCTGCTTCTTCCCAGAGAGCTGCCAGTGTAGGCCTGTGGGCCTGGAGATGGTGTTAGCACTGCCAATGCCTCTAAGCCCACCTAAGAACAAAGAAAGGGAAGCGCTACCAGGACCACAGTCTGATAACCCAGCGGGCAAGGTAAAGGGGGTGAAGTGGGAACGGGTCCTGTTGATAAAGAGAGAGGCAGGCAGGCAACTTGCCCTGTGGGCAGAAACCCAGGCTGCAGGCAGGCAGTACCGTCAAAGTAAAACAATGTCCAGAAAGCAAAACACCCTCGATCCAGATCACGGTTTTCCCTAAATACTGACAGACCAAGCCCCATCTAGCTAACACCTAAATCACTGGACACAAATCTGAACTTCCAATTCAATAAATTCCAAGTAAAACGGAAAAGCAATTTTAGAAACGGCACAAAGGACTGCGCAGCAGGCCTGAGACTGTTCACACCCCTGCTGCAGTTGGAAGCTCAGATTTGGGGAGGGTGCCCATCATTCCCTGATAAGAACGGTTTGCTGCACCCGGACTCTGTGCAATGTGGCTTTTGCTGAATACCTGCTTTCCTTCCGAGAGTTAGGAATTTTGGTACTTGCTAGGCAGTGGGTGCCTATGTGACCAGCCCCAATAAAAACCCAGGGTTCTTTTTTAGTTTTTATCCAGTGAGAGGCAGGGAGGTGGAGAGACAGACTCCTGCATGTGCCCCAACTGGGATCCATCCAGCAACCCCCTCCCCCAGTCTGGAGCCAATGTTTTGCCCATCTGTGGCCACTGCTCCAATGCTCAGCAACTGAGCTATTCTAGCACCTGAGGTGAGGCCATAGAGCCATCCTCAGCGCCTGGGGCCAACTTGCTCATTCAAGCCATGGCTGCAGGAGGTGTGGAGGGGGGGGGGGGAGAGAGAAACAGGGAGAAAAGGGGGAAGAGGGGTGGAGAAGCAAATGGTTGCTTCTCCTGTGTGCCCTGACCAGGAATCGAACCTGGGATTTCTACACACTGGGCCAACACTTTTCCACTGAGTCCACCAGCCAGGACCAAAACCGAGGCTTCTAATGAATGTCCCTGGTAGACATCATTTCACATATGTTGTTGTTACTGGAGGAATTGAGTCCTGTGTGACTCCACTGGAAGAGGACTCTGGAAACTTGAACCTGGTCTCCTCCGGACTTTTCTCCATGAGCATTTTCCCTTGATGATTTTGCTTTTTATCATTTTTCTGTAACAAATTATAGCCATGAATATGACTACAGTCATCCCTGGGTTTCAGGTGTCCATGAGGGGATTGTATCCAGGACCCCTGTGAATATCAGAATCCACAAATGCCCAAGGCTGTAGGGAATCACCTATCTGAGCTTGGACACTCTATAACTTGGATTAAGGAGCTCTAGTTAAAAAACCCTGACTGTGAATGGTGATGTGAATGTAATCCCCTGCTGCAAACACAGAGAAATCGGTTTCTTGGATGCAAACACCAAGAAACTGTGGGAATGAGTGACCTGTGTGCAAACACAAAGGAATGCATGTGATTGCACTTTAGGAAATGAGCCTAGAGGTTATAGACTGCCCCTCCCTTTGTGCTTGTTAATTAGCAAAAGAAAATCAATGTAGTGACTGAAACTAGCCCTTTTTCCATATCATCTAGAAGTCCATTAGTCATTCTTTCCCCGTATCCCCTGACCTTCCTCCCCTGCAATCCAGTTACCTTTGTTCTGCTTCTGATCAATAAAGCTCTGGGAGAAGGAGACTCGGGAGGTTAGTCTCTCTTGACTGCCTCCCCTCTTCTCTTGACAACAGTTTGTGTCTTGAGCAGTTTTTCCACATGACAATGGTAGCTCGCAGTAGTCTGGAGGACCACACAAGTCCTTATGTAAAATGATATAACATTTACATAGAACTACTGCACATTCTCCAGGATACTTGAAATAATCTCTAGGTTACTTATAATACCTAACACAATGTAACTGTTCTGTAAACAGTTGTTATACTCTATTGTTTAGTGATCAACTTTCTGGAATTTTTTCTGAATACTGATCTGCAGTTGGTTAAATCTGCAGCTGCACAACCAGCCAGTATGCAGGGTAGACTATATAGGCTGGGTCCTGTGAGCCCTTCCAGTAAATCACCAAACCTGTGGGGGAGGGGGTGTTGGTGGAGAACCCTGACACAGAAACTAAGACAATAAATCTCAAATTTGAGATGGAGCTGGTGATGAAATCAAACTGCTTTGAGACTGGCACCCTGGAAGGGCAGCAGCTGAGAGGAGGTGGGGTGACCACTGACTGCACATCCTTTGCAAGGCTGGGGCGCTCAGGGTTGCTGGCTTGGGAACCTCCCATTTTTGTTTTGGGTCTTCTATTCTGACAGTCCCTTTGGAATGACACCATTTGCTCCTTTAAAAAAAAATATTGATTTGAAAGAGAGAGGAAGGGAGAGAGAAAAAGAGAAAGAAACAGGAACATCGATCTGTTCCTGCTCATGCCCTGACCGTGCCCTGACCGTGCCCTGACCGTGCCCTGACCCAGGATGGAACTGGCAACCCCTGTGCTTCAGGGCAATGCTCTAACCAACCGAGCCAGCTGGCCAGGGCACACGGTTCTGTTCCTTTTAACCTCTGACTTAGATCATCCCCGCTAGGCCTGACAGAATCCCTCAGCTTCCCAGTGGTCACCTCCCCCCTCCCCCCAGCAGGCATCATTCAGGCTTTTTTGCACCCAAGGTGTTGGGGGGAGGGGGAGTTCAAGTACATCTGGTACTAAATGAGCCAAGGCTGAGGGAAGGGGGGGGACAGTGCCTTTTTACTTATTGTCTTTGTAATTTCACTTAGTATGAAAAACAATATAAGGTTCCATACATACTTTGTCAAATAAAATAAAAACCGCCCTGGTGAGGGATCCTATTGGGCAGCAGAGCGCAGAAGGCTGGGGGCGAGTACAGCTAGCCCAGCGTGGGCCAGCCTCTCCCACTTGATACCGTATTTACCTTAAAGAGGGGCAGGACAAGCCAGGGAAGTGACATCGCATCTTTTTCCTAGAAGGCCACTTGCAAAGTTATCATCATCCTGTTTGTGATAGTCATAGGACATCTTTTTGTTGCAAATGAGCCACAGTGCTATCCTATGATTACTGTTTTTAAAATTGTAAGCAGAACCTAGAAAGGAAGCACCCTCAAATATTCAAGTACACCAAGAGACATACATATTACAGAAACAATAAAATTCAACCAGGAGAAAACACAGCCAAAGGCATTTCAGCCTAAATGCTGACGACCCACTCCTATCCAGTCCCCTGGTAAACTGCCCCTGCCCCCCTGCAAGAAGACTGGGCTCTTCAGTCACTACCAGGCTTCCTCCTGGGTCTGAACAAGCACTCCACGGACAACAAACCTATGTAGACAGTAGCCAAAAAACAACGAACTAATTCGAGGTAATGTTCAAGAGAGCAAGGTGCACATGTTAGGTGACCATGTGAAAGTGACAGAATGTGTAAGATTTGTTCATTTCCCCATCTCACCCAAAGAGGTGTAATAAGCAGTGGCCAAACTTAACAGAGGAAGAAGACAGATTCTCCGCAGTGTGTCAGTGACCACGCTCTTGTCCTGCAGTGTCCCCGGCCACAGTGCCTCCCCGGCTGAAGGCAGCAGCTCCTGCGGGGACTGAGCCCACGTTTCTCCCCATCTCAAGTCACAGGAGCACTTTCTATCATTTTGGACCCCCCCAAAAGTCTCAAGTGGTATTCCTGGTCTAGTGACAAGGCAATACTCTTAGGGTCTTAAATGCATATCCCTGGCAGGTTTTTTGTTTTGCTTTGTTTTGTTTTATTTTTGTAAACATTTTCTACTTTAGCTTTTCCTTGGTTAATTCACAAAGCTTCAGGTAAATACAGAGAAACTCTTACGGTGTTGTCATTCTAAGAGCAAAAGGACCTCCCTGTTTCAACCCAAAGTGGATATGGTTGGCCTGAACTGAGAAAGTACAGGCCAAAAAGAGAAATTTTGGGGTGTGGAAGGAGGCAGAAGAGGGTGTAGGGAGGATACATGGTGATGGAAGGAGACTTGACTTTGGGTAGTGAACACACAACATAGTGTACAGAGAAGCCTGGCTGGTGGTGGCACCGGCACAGTGGGCAGAGCGCCAACAAGGAACACCGAGGTCGCTGGTTCGAAACCCTGGCTTGTCCGGTCAAGGCACATACAGCAGGCAACCAATGAACCACTAGAGTGAAGCAGCTCCTTCTCATTCCCTGCTCCCCGCCCCCGCCTCCTCTCTCTATAAAAACAGTAAATAAAATCTTAATATATATATACACATACACAGATGATCTATTACAGAGTTCTACACCTGAAACCTATATAATTTTATTAACCAATGTCACCCCCAATAAATTCAACAAAAAAGAAGAAATATTTTTAAGTCTCCTTGAAATATTTGCGATTTTACAGTGGAACTCTATGGTGCAGTCCAAAATTACGCATAGCAATAAACTACTATTATAGCATAATTCCAAGTGATTTCAAGTTATAGCAGCATTTTCATTCCACCACCTGCAGAGAGCAACCCAACCTAATGCTCAAGTACCTTGCAATCGCTTTTTGCAGGCATACCCTAAGGCAGTGGTTCTCAAACTTTTTGAAGTCAGGTGCATTTAAAATCCTACAAATAATTGTAGGCGCACTATATACAAATTTCTGAGAAATATGTTATAATAATTAAGTCAAATATTAAAAAAAATATATAAAGTCCAAGTGTTCTTTTTGGTAATTAAATGAAATAAACACAACAAAATTAAATTTATTCTGACTTTAAAAACATTTTTATGTTATATTTTTTGTTATGCTTTTTAGAATTTATAAAATAGAGGGGTTAAAAAACAAAAAAATGACAAAAAAGTTATCTTTATATATATATAGATACATTCTTAGTAAGATTTAGTAAATTTGGCAGGTCCCGGTGTAAATGTGTTAAGATTTTTCATTCTTGTGTTTATGAGAAACATGAGCCTGATGTGTCCTAGCGAGTTCTTCAATGTTCGGCCATATATTCGAAAGGCAAACTCTCATTTCCTCATCAATACATTGAAGAATTCCTCTCTTTTTACTCTTAATTGTGTTGAGTGCAGAAAACCTCCACCATACATATCATCTTAACTTGACACCAAACAAAGGATAGAAGAAACTTGCCTCCAGTCTTTCCGGGGAACATGGGGGTAGTGTAAACAATCCAGCACCACAGCTTAACAGCCTTCTGCAACCTAATCAGGCAAGTGAGGTGGGGGGCTGGGTAGACTGTCAGCTTACAACCAATTCCCCACACTTCTGTCCCCCAAAAATCTAAACTCCAAAAACCCTGTTGGTTTTTTGGTCCCCAACAGGCACATATTTCTCTGGAACACCATAGGGCACACCTAGAAATATTCTAGGGTGCACCAGTGTGCCCTGGTGCATACTCTGAGAACCACTGGCCTAAGGATATAAGGTCAGCAACATCCTGAGAGCAACTCCATCGTTGCAAACCCCAGTGCCTGGCCCACAGTGAGCACTCAGTGCATAGTTTCTGAATGAATCAGTGATGAATGAAGGACTTCTAGGTTACTGTCTGGTACATGTTAGATGCTTAATAAAATATCCATAGGATTATGGGGCCCAATATTCTTTGATTCTATTAATCTATTCCAAATGAGGTTGGTAATCCTCTCATACCTATACGTCTAAATGGCCTACCACAGAGATAGATTCAGGATGCAAGCAGTCTGTCCCTTTCCCAACCCCCACCCCCAATCTCTGTTTGACCTGACAGCTGCGTAACTTATCCCAGAATGGCTCAAAAAGCTGAGGCAGCCATAGGCATGGCTAGACAGCCACAGTCCCCATACAGGCTAGCTCATTTCTTTTGGAATTATTAAGCTGTTTGTCTTACTTCTCCCTGAGAGCTGGGAAAGCCTATAGAGGCAACAGTCTTTATCTACCCTCAATTAACAGAAAGGACATAAACCTTTCAAAAGAAAAGAGCCAAATGCAGGAAAAATAAGAGGTGTCATGTACTGAGCACCTACCATGGGCCGGACACATATTTGTATATTCCAGTACTACCTCTGATCAATCCAACAACCCTGCTGAAGAAGACATCATCCCCATTTTACAAACACAGAATTAGAGAGGAGGACTCACTCGTCCAAGGTCACTCAGCTGTGAGGCTGTGAAGCCAGGTCCAAGACTGCCTGGCTCCAGAACTTGTCTTCTTGTAACTTAGTTACCTGGTCAGAGGAGCACAAGGAATGCTACCTCATCTGCTGAGACAACCAGATTTCAATATACAATAATGATAAAGTACTAACTTGCAGAAACTTCATGTTATTGATTTTTTTGTATCTTCTTTTTTCCCCTTGCCTCACTTAGTAACTATGATGGACACAGGTGATAATAACAATAAAAATTCCTCCTAAATAACTGCATGTCATTTCCTCCCAAAACAAAAGTCTGGCCCTGGCCAGTCAGCCTGGCATATGGATGTCTCAGGTTCAATTCCCAGTCAGGGCACACAAGAGAAGCAACCATCTGCTTCTCTCCCTCTTCCTCTCTCGCAGCCAGTGCCTCAACTGGTTCAAGAGTTGGCCCCAGGCGCTGAGGATAGCTGGGTTGGTCCCAGTGTGTCAGCCTCAGGTGTTAAAAATAGATTGGTTGATTTGAGCATTGGCCCCAGACAGGGATCGCTGGGTGCATCCTGATTGTGACCTATGTGGGAATCTGTCTTACTATCTCCCCTCTTCTCAAAACAAACAAACATGCAAACAAAACAAAACACACTAAAATCTTAACTAATACACCTTTGCAGTCCTTATCAAACTGGCATCACATTCAATTCAGTAGATGGGAAAACTAGGCCCTGACGTGGTTATGTAACATTTCCAAAGTCCCACAGTTTATAACAACATAAACAACCTTCAGGTCAATCAAATCACAGTCCTATCCACAGCAAAAATGACTTAACAAATAAGAACACCTACACACACAAATGACAGTTTCCGTGTGGGCATTAAAGATCCTAAAGACTCTAGGACATAGGTTCGCAAAGTGTGGGATCTGGACCAGCAGCACCAAGGCCACCTGGGAACTTGTTAGAAATGCACTTTCTCAGACTCCGTTCCAAACCCAAGGGATCAAACTCTGGGTTTGTAATGCTGGTGGCCAAGGCCAGACAGGTTCACACTGGATTCAGGCAGACCGTAGAGAAACTGTGGAGCCAGAAAGTGTTGAGCCATTCCATTTAATCAAGTCTCACAACAGCGGGACAAGCACACAGGCAGGGGAAACTGCCTCTCAGGCAGACAAACAGCAAAATGGCCTCTCACAGTGGCGGGCAGACAATCTGTGCAACCGCAACCCCCCTGAGACAAGCACCCATAGCCTTATACAGGCCAAACACACGTGGCACTGCCACATGCTCACGCACCGATCAGGCAAAGGGCTTGCAGCCAGTACACCAGTGAGCAAGCCTAACACAGCTGCCCCACAGGGTTGAAACACTAAGATTTAGAATCAAACGCTGATATTGGTGCTTTAAGATTCGTGCTGCCCGGCCTGTGGTGGCACAGTAAATAGAGTGTCAACCTGAAATGCTGAGATCATGGGTTTGAAACACTAGGCCAGTGATGGGCAATGTTTTGAGCTTGGTGTGTCAAAATTCGCCAAAAAACCGAGCATAACTCGGGTGGTGTGTCACTTTGAGAAAAAACACCATAATTTTGCGATATTTATACTTTAAATAACAAAAATGTATAATTGTAATATATAACTATTTAATAAACCAAAAACTAATTATTTAACTTACCTGTTTAGTTGACTTCTTTGTTCATCTGTCAGTCGGTTTCTTTTGTTGGTCTTGATATTGTTTAACTTGTGTGGGGTGCCGTGAACTAAGATAAATAAGGGGCAGGGGGAATTCTTTAACTAGCCTGCCTATTAGTGACTTTTTTGTTGCTGAATTTCATTGGCTAAATCTTCAATTGAAGGTTGGTATTTTATACACTTCAAGCCCAAGCAAGCGCTACTAACTTCATCTGTCAATCTGTTTCTTTTGTTGGTTTTGCTATTACTTAACGCTGAGAATAACGTCTCACAAAAGTACGTAGAGGGAAAAACTGTGAGTAAAGCCACTGCTGTATTTTTCAGGGTGCTAAAGTGTCTGGTAATCAGTTCCAAGCATTCCAAGTTTCCTGTTCGTAGTGGTACTCCTCTTGATTCTCCAAGTAGCACCTTTCCAGATTCTCAAGCTTTGACCTCAAGTCGACAAACACCTGAGCCCAGATGCTGTCTTGAAATTCTACAAGTTGCATCTTATGTAAATTAAGATGGCTGCCACTATTTCTAATGGTGGGAAACAGCACCCATAGCACAGGCCCTTGCCTCTTCCAGCCTCCCCCTCACTTATCTCAGTAATGATGGTCAATTAGAAATCCACGACACCCCAGAACAGTAGATTGGATGATGGTTGCTATGGTTATGTGGTTGCTGGTAATGGCGATCACAGAGCCCCCAGAGATGCATCCTCCGCAGGCTGGAAGTGAGGTCAAAGATCCCCTAACGGCCTAACCGGAAGTCCCAGAACTAGATGCTCTGTGCCAGAGTTCTGTTGTTTTGGCCTACAGACCTACGGCACAGAGTGTCTACACTACAGCAACTGTTTTATCCTCGGCTCCTGCACCTGGCTGTGCAGGAGCCGAGGATGAAACGTCCTTCTCAGCATGCGGTCCCATACTTCTCTGGTGTGCGGCCGTGTGTCATCGAAAATGGCTACGCGTGTCAGTGCTGACACACGTGTCATAGGTTCACCATCATGGCCCTAGGCTTTGCCCAGTCAAGGCACATATGACAAGCAATCAATGAACTAAAGTAAAGCTATTATGAGTTGATACTTCTTGTGACCTGCCTCCTTTGTAAAATCAGTAAGTAAAATACTAAAAAAAAAAAAAAAAATCTGTGCTCAAATCTGGCTGCAGATTACAATCAACTGAGTAATTAAACTGACCACCATCCAGCACCACCTGCAGACATTCTGAGTCACTGGGTCAGAGATGGCACATACACACTGGCATTTTTAAAACATCCCCAGGTGATTCTAATATGCAGCCCATGTGCTGAAGCACTGCTCTATAATAAAGCCTCTGTCAGCCCTAATCCCTGTCCCTGTCCCCTCTCAGCCACTCCAGGGTTGCTAATTATCCCCTCAAACCACTGAGAGGCCAGCAAATTTCTGTCCTTAAACCAGTAGAGTCCAAAGTCTTCCTGCTGCTCTCTGTCCAGGGGACAGTTCCAGACATTATCCAGAAAACACTATCCGGAAGGCACCCCTCTTCTTCCCGCTCCCCAAATTCCCCAAGGACAGGCCAGGTCCAGTCAGGCCACCCTTCTGCCTGAGACTCCTGAACATCTCGGGTCTTGCTACATCTCTCCTAAACAACTTGCTTCTGGATTCCTTTCTTGACGGTCAAGGCCTGCACTGTATGCACAACTATGTTTCAGTCCCTTCCCTGGAGATGGCTCTCTTCTAGCCTTGATCTCTGGCCACATTTGCATCTGCCTTGCCCTGCACTGGTCTTTGATAGTCAGCTGCTGGCTCAGACCCACCACCCTTAAGTTGGCCACCCCCTGTTCTTTTCCACAGGCCACAATGCTGGGGAACATCCTGAGCCTCCTAGGGACAAAAATCCCTTAACAAGTCCACAGAGGTCTGACATCTCTAGTAACAGCTACGGTTTAGACTACTTCCGTGTGCCAGACACCAGTCCTATCTATCATATCTCACTTACCTTTATTTGTGAACTCATTCTCCAAGCATCCAATGCCAATTTTAATGAAGTGTCACTTTACAGTTCTGTAGCCTGTTCTCTCTCTTTTTTTATTGATTTCAGCAAGAGAGGAAGGGATGAACATAGAGTGAGAAACAGAGAGAGACAGGAACATTGATCCGTTCCTGTTTGTGTCCTGACCGGGGACTGAACTGGCAACCTCTGCACTTTGGGACGAAGCTCTAACCAACCGAGCTATCTGGCCAGGACAATGTTCTCCTGAAGATGAGGTAACTAAGATAGTGAAACCTGCACTAGATAAGCACATAATAAGATTATTTTTGATATCTGGGACAGGAAGATTCAATGACATAGTTACCACTGTGCCTATAGCGGTAGCCCCAGGCAGCGCCCGGGGACACACTGTCCACAGCAGGAAGACAGCGCTGAGCACGGTGAGGCTCATCCTCTGGCAGTCACAGCTCTCGGGCAGCGTTACTTGTTATTCACTGCAAGCAGCCGCTCCACTCTCCCACCACTTCTCTTTCTTCAACCTGTGGCAAACTGTTCTTGGAGGAGGTGCTACGATTTCACTTGGCACAAATCATACAAATAAATAAACGTAAATGCACATACTGGCACTGCTGTCTCAGATCTCACTAGTGATGAAATAACCATTCATATCACCCAGAAGATGCTTAAAATTTTAGGATCATCAATGAAAACAAAAACACATCATTCTAAAACTTACAGAAAAAATTTTAAAGACTTTATTCTTTTTATTTTTTAGAGAGAGGAAAAAGAGAGCGAGAAGGGGGGAGGAGCAGGAAGCATCAATTCCCATATGTGCCTTGACTGGGTAGGCCCAGGGTTTCGAACTGGCAACCTCAGCATTTCCACGTAGAGGCTTTACCCACTGCACCACCACAGGTCTGGCTAAAAGTTACAGAAATTTTGAGCATCAAAGTAAGCTTAAAAACCGTAGTTTAAAAAAATCAATGACCTCATCTAACCTTTATTGTTACCATAACATCAAATGTTAATAAAAAAGCTAGGTATGCTGAGTTCAGTATCAAAAGAACATTTAAACTGAAACACAGTGGGTAAGCCTTCATTCAACACCCCTCGTTCAGTCCCACAAAGCATCCTGGTTTAAGGGCTCATTTTTCTCACCAGCAACAACCTCACAACTTAGTTTCCAGGGTCCAGGCTCACCTCTCTTAACCCTTAACAAATGTCTGTTTCATCTTAAAGCCTAAGTCAGTCTGCGCAGGCTCCGTTCCTCCTCTGCTAGACAGCCGGGTCTCCAAGTGGAAACTCCTCCCTCCTCGGGCTGTTCTACCCAAGTTCCTTCAGTTTCTCTACTTTTTGACCTCAAATCTCTTTTCAATCTATCTTTTCTGTCTTCATTCTTTCCTTGTAAGAATTACCCCTAATTGTTACTGAGGCCAACCTCATTCCTATGAAAGATAATGGTGGTTCATGGTTATAGGTTTCTGGTTACTGCTCCCGAGTGAAATCAGAAGTCTTCAGGTGGTTAGGTCTCTTCTTTGCTTTTGGCTCCACAAAGAACAGGACAAGAGAAGTACTGTGTTTTTCCTGTCAGCCAGATACAGTAATTGTACTGGAGCATACACACAATCTGGACAGTGGGGAAGCCCTGAACAGTTTGGGTGAATATGCAGATTATAAGAAAATGCTTCTCACCAAGGTCACTGCAAAAAAACTTGGCTTCTCAGGGGTGAGCACATTGACCTTCCACCCCAACACTGCCGCTCCCCTAGGGATGGAGAACCACCATGTGGAGTGCCAGGCTTGGCCCCTCGCTATACTCATTCCTTCACTGACTGCCTGCTATTGACTCAGCACCTGTGCCATGCCTGTTCCAGGCCCTGGGATAAGGTGGTGAACAAAACAAAGCCCCAGCCTGCAGAGAGCTTTCACTCCTCATAAGTGATCACATCTGATCTTCCATAGCCTTTGCGGGAGGCACTATCACAGCAAGCTGACAGTCTAGAGGTGACTGGGACGAGAAGCTAGGGATGCCTGCATCCAGAGCTCCCGTGAAGGCTATTCCTGACCCCGCATGGCAGAGCTGGGTCTAAGGGAGTAGTCTGAGACAGCTCTGCACTGAGAAAGGGCCAGACTCTGGAGCCTGCCTACAGCTGTCTGATTTGTAAAAATGGGGCAGTAGGGTTGTTAGGAGGATTAAATGAGTCCATTCATGTTAAACACCCAGAATGGTTTTTGACATATCACAATAACTTGTTATTTTTATTCTAGGCAGTCTCCTTCCTCCTTTTGCCAGGGTCTGAAGCCTAATACTGGACCCAGGTATAGCCTCCTAAAATAAATTATTTTATCTTGTTTTTGAGTTTATACCTTCTGATCCCAAGATATGTTGCCTCTCTGGTTTTCCCTCTCAGGTTTTCCCTTCCATGTCCTTACATTTCTACAAAGAGGCTGGGATCTCTCTTCATTTGAAAAAGAAAGTAAGGAAAGGGGGGAGGGCACAACATCCTTAGACAGCTGATGCTGGCCTTTGCTTGACCACCAAGGTCCCTCTGTTCTTGGGTGGCACAGTGGCATGTGGAGCACCAGTTCCAGAACCGGACTTCCTAGGTCTAAACCTGGGCTTAGCCACTTACTGTGTGACTTTGGGCAAGTGATGCAGCCTCTCTACATGTGGTTCCTTGACCTGTAATAAGGGAGAACAGCAGTACCTGTCTCACAGGTTTCTTGTGAGGATTAAAGAAGTTAACGGCTCAGACCAACACAGGGCACACGATGCTAGTTAGCTGATGCTTTCGTCACTACATTAGGTGCTTCCACTCTCTCCTGAGCCATGCATCATAAACCCTAGCACCACGGTTCCCCACCACCACTGCTGGCTGCAATCAAAGGCAACTTATCAATGTCTTCTGATTATTAAAGCCAATGCTGTCTTTGGCTCCATCTTGTATAGCCTACACACTGCCAACTAGGGCTTCCTTTCTGAAACTTCAATTTCTTATCTCTATCTATTCATTTGAGCCATATTAACTGACTTCTCTTAATTTTCTCAGCCTCTAAACAAAGGTATCTTTCAGGATTCTGCTTTCAATATTCTTTTCTTCTGTCTCTACTTTCTTTCCTTCTGGAATCTCAATCATCCTCATAATTCCAACTGTGCCAGAAACCAACATGTTCTGTCCTAAACTACAGTCATCATCTTGAGCTGAAACCAATTCGTCCTGACCTTCATTAATGGTACCAACTTTGAGGGTCACAGTCTGGTTGAACATTTTTCCTTTAACTTTGCCCTTACTGTCCAAAGAAATTCTATCCATTATTAATGGCCCATTTAAAATGTTACACTCACGAATGAAGCTCCCTTCCCCCAATGAATGTACTTGTTCCTCTTTTTGAAACCTCAGAGCTAGATTTTTACTGCTTTTATTTATAAGTTATAACAAAGTGGCCCTGGCCAGTTGACTCAGAGGTAGAGAATAGTCCGGTGTGTGGATGTCCCGGGTTTGATTCCCAATCAGGGTACACAGGAGAAGCAACCATCTGCTTCTCCACTCCTCCCCCTTCTCTCTTTTGCTCTCTCTCTCCTCCTCCTCCCATAGCCATGACTCAATTGATTAGAGCAGTTGGCCCCAGGTGCTGAGGATGGCTTGGTGGTCTCCCCCTCAGGTGCTAAAAATAATTTGGTTGCCAAGCACAAGCAGTGGAGCCAGGCCCCAGATGAGGAGATCATCGCCCCTTATGGCTTGCTGGGTGGATCCCGATCAGGGTGCATGCAGGAGTCTGCTGCTCTGCCTCCCCTGTTCTCACTTAATTTAAATAATAATAATAATAATAAGTTATAGCAAACTAAACTGTGTTATTTGGATCTTTGTCTAACAATCCCTGCTCTTAGATTTAAAATCCTGTAATGGCAGAAATTGATTTGGTCTTTCTATCCTCTAGTACTTTCTCACATGCCTTGCATGGTCCAATGAATAACTGCTAAATACCAAATGCTTTGGAGTGTAGAAGCCTGAGCCTGTACTTGTCTCCAGCCATGTCACAACCCCCTTCTGTGCTAGTGCACGCCCCTGCTATGCAGTTCCACCACCGGGAAGCTTCTCCCTCACTGCTGCCTGGGGACTCCAACTCATCTTTCATAATCCAGCACAGCTATCTCTGCTTTAGTGCAGGGTCGGGAACCTATGGCTCGCGAGCCAGATGTGGCTCTTTTGATGGCTGCATCTGGCTTGCAGACAAATCTCTAATAAAAAATATAATAACGTTAAAAATATAAAACATTCTCATGTATTACAATCCATTCATTTCCTACCGCTCATGTTCATGGTTGCGGGTGGCTGGAGCCAATCACAGCTGTCCTCCGGGACAACACCAAATTTTTATTGGATAATGCCTAACGTACACGGATCGTTGTATGGCTCTCATAGAATTACATTTAAAAATATGTGGCGTTTATGGCTCTCTCAGCCAAAAAGGTTCCAGACCCCTGCTTTAGTGAAACCTCTCCCAACTTCCTCTTGTGCCTCTAATGATTTACAGATATAGCAGATCTTTCATACAGAACTTCAAACACTAAAAGAAAATAAGTAATAGAGCGTGGAGCTCATGTGAACGAACCACCCATGGCCACTCAGCTATGTAATAAAGGTGGCCCACTTCCTAGGACATGACACACAGCTATTTCATGTTGTAAAAATCTCACAAATCTCAGTGAAAAGGTCATTAAATATCCAGTAAGTAGGAGAAATTTCAGGTATTAAAGAGGAAAAGTTAACCAACACCAACTCTTGATGATGAACTCAACATAACACCCGGAGACTTTCCAAAATACTCTGCAGACTCTGAAGGTGCTATCACCCCTACCCCAACGTAGCGTGGTTCTGCACCCCCGTCTGCAGCTCGCCACAGTTCCAGTGAATCATAGTGTCATATACATATGTAGTACAATATGTACATATCTCTCTTCCTACATAAACGTTTTAACGTCCCTTTTTCTTTACCATAAGAAGACATATCCTGTATGTCATAAGTGTTTAAACCACCAAAACTTTCATCTATATCAGATCACATCCCACATATGACAGAAAGGTAGGCAATCTGTGCCTTTATTACAGCTGGTTCTTCATATTTGTGCTTCTTCCTCTGGACAGTGAGCTACTCAGGACTCACCCAACCCAACGTCTAGCACAGAGGGTGACACTGAATATGCATGAATAATACACCAATTAAAAAAAATTTTTTTAAGATTTTATTTATTCATTATAGAGAGGGGAGAAAGAGAGAGAGAGAAGGGGGGAGGAGCAGAAAGCATCAACTCCCATATGTGCCTTGACCAGGCAAGCCCAGGGTTTTGAACCGGCAACCTCAGCGTTTCCAGGTTGATGCTTTATCCACTGCGCCACCACAGGTCAGGCAATACACCGATTTTTTAAAAGCCTCAATATATTATTTTAGGAATGAGTTCTCAAGGAATCACGATTGGTTTTGTTGCTAGAAACTCTTAACAAACTTCACATACCTTCAAGTTATTTAAGATTTATGAAAAATATTAGTTTGAAAAGGATAGAAAGAAAAGAGTTAATAACCCAAGTCTTCAGTCAACTGCCAAGTAAAAAATAAAAATGCTACAGCAGTTTGTTATCTTGGTGAGATCAACCCGGTTTTGGCACAGCGAGTTGAGATGGCAGGCGAAAGGGAGAGTGGGGGACACTGCTGGGCAGCAGACTCTCCTGCGTCTTCGTGAGTGGACTCGTGCTAACTTCCCTCCAACATGTGACTGTGTCCTGTATGTTTTATCAGAGGGGCTGTGGGCAAGGCCAGAAGCAGGCAGGCCCTGCGTTACATCCCTCTCTGAGGGACACCTGTGTGAGTCAGGTCAAGGGTTAGTCACAGACACATAAGCTCACTCCCTCCAACACAGGGGAAACCGAGGCACCTTCATTTCTCATCTACTGCCGACGTCAGAGATAGCCAAAAGCATTTGTTGTTCGTGTTTATCACTTACAAATACTCAAAACCATTGACTTTTCAAGCAGGAAGATACCCTAGAGATCCTGCAGTGTGATGGTTTGCCAAACATTTTTGCCATAAAATCCTTCTCCATAGGAATGCAAACAGAAGAGCAATTTGTAAAACAGAGGTCAGGGGAGTTTGGGAACCACCAAGGAGATTCATGGAATCCCTAAAGTACATCAGAGCATAGTATAAATCTGATCTAGTCACATCCATTAGGATAGCTATTATGAAAAAAAAACCAGAAAATAAATGTTGGCAAGGATATGGAAAAATTGAAACCGTTTGCCCTGCTGATTGAATGTACAATGAAAAAGCCACTGTGAAAATACAGTATGGCAATCCCTCAAGAAAATTAAAAATAATTCCATATGCTTCAGCAATTCTACTTCCGGATAGATACCCCAAAGAACTGAAAGCAAGGCCTCTCTAACAGATACTTGTACAACTATGTTCATGGCAGCATTATTCACAGCTAAAAGGTAGAAGTAACCTAAATGTCCATCAGTGATGAATAAACAAAATATGGTATACACATGCAATGAAATATTTTTCGTTAAAAATATTCCAATGGAGCCTGACCTGTGGTGGTGCAGTGGATAAAATATCGACCTGGAACACTGAGGTCACCAGTTCAAAACCCTGGGCTTGCCTGGTCAAGGCACATGTGGAAGTTGATGCTTCCTGCTCCTTCTCTCCTTCTCTCTGTCTTCTCTCTAAAATGAGTAAAGTCTTGCCTGACCTGTGGTGGCGCAGTGGGTAAAGCATCAACCTGGAAACACAGAGGTCGCCAGTTCGAATCCCTGGGCTTGCCTGGTCAAGGCACATATGGGAGTTGAGGCTTCCTGCTCCTCCCCCTTCCTCCCCCCCCTCCTCTCTAAAACGAATAAATAAATAAATAAATAAATAATAAAATGAGTAAAGTCTTAAACAATAAAATATATATATACATATATATATATTCCAATGGGATATTTTCCCTAAATTTTCCCATAAATATTCCAATGGAATTTTCCCTAAGAAAGGAAGAAAAAAATCTGTAAAGTTGCAGGATATAAAATCAATATACAAAAATGCTGCATTTCAACTATACTAATAATGAACTAGCAGAAAGAGAAACTAAGAAAATGATTCTATTTATAATTACATCCAAAAGAACAAAGTGCCTAGGAATAAATTTAACCAAGGAGGTAAGAGACTGATACATTAGAACACAACTTATAAGAAAACTATAAGACATTGAAGAAAGAAACCGGAGACAACACAAATAAATGAAAAGATACTCTGATAGACTGAACAAATTAATGTTGTTAAAATGTCCATATTACCCAAAGTAGTCTACAGGTTCAAGCAACCCCTATCAAAATTTCAATGGCATTTTTTACAAAAATACAACAATCATAAAATTTGTATGGAACCATGAAAGACCACAAAAGACCAAAGCAATCTTGAGAATGAAGAACAAAGCTGGAGATATCATGTGCCCTGATTTCTAACTATATTAGAAAACTATAGTAATCAAAACAGTATGGTATTGGCAGAAAAATAGAGACATGAAACAATGGAACAGATAAAGAACCCAAAAAATAAACCCACACATATACGATCAATTAACTTATGGTGAAGCTGCTAAACATATATTATAGGGAAAGGACAGTCTCTTCAATAAATGGTGTCAGGGAACCTGGACAGAACATGCAAAAGAATGAAACTGGACCCCAGTCTTACACCAGACACAAGTAACCGCAATATGAATCAAAGATTTGAATGTATGACCTGAAGTCATTAAAATCCTAGAAAAAAATACCAAGCAGCAAGCTCCCTGATATTGGTCTTAGTGATGATGTTTTGAATTTGACACCAAAAGCAAAGGCAACAAAAATTAAAATGAACAAGTGGGACTACATCATACTAAAACACTCTGCACAGCCAAGGAAGCATCAACAAAGTGTAAAGATAACATACTGAATGGGAGAAAATATTTGCAAATCATATTCCTGATAAGGAGTTAATATCCAAGATATAAAAAGAACACATACAGCCCTGGCCATGTAGCTGGGGTGGGTAAAGTATCATCCTGATACACAAAGATTTCAGGTTTGATTCCCAATCAGGGCACATACAGGAACAGATCTATGATTCTCTCTCTCTCTCTCTCTCTTTTTCTCTCTTTCTCTCTCTCATCCCCCTTCCTTTCTCTTACAAAAAAAAGAATTCAATTAATAATTTTTTTAAAAAACTAATACAACTCAACAGCAAAAAAAAAAATCTAATTTAAAAATGGGCAGAGAAACTAAATATTTTTCCAAGTAAGACACGGAGGGCCAACAGGCACATGAAAAGGTGCTCAACATCACTGATCATCAGGGGAATGCAAATCCAAACCACAGTTGGACAGCACCTCACTCCTGTTAGATTGCCTATAATCCCAAAGTCAAAAAATAAGTGCCAGAGAAGATGTGGAAAAAGAGACCCTTATGCACTGTTGATAGAAATGTAAATTGGTACAGATTCCATGAAAAACAGTATGGAGGGTCCTCAAAAAATTAAAAATAGAGCTACCATATGATCCAGTAAGTCTACATTTTATCCAAAAACAAACAAAAACAAACCAAAAAAACCAAAAGAAACCAGAAAGCACTAACTCAAAAAGATGTATATATCTCCATGTTCACTGCAGCACTATTCATAATAAGCCAAGACTTGGAAGCAACCTAGGGGTCCATCAATGGATGAATGCATACAGAAAACGTGGTGTGTATGTATGTATACACACACATAGAAATATGTCTTATTCAGGCATAAAGAAGTAAATGTTGCCATCTGCAACCTGGTTGGAACTTGAGGGGCATTATGCTAAGTGAAATAAGTTAGACAAAGACAAATACCATACGCCAGGGGTCCCCAAACTTTTTACACAGGGGGCCAGTTCACTGTCCCTCAGACCGTTGGAGGGCCGGACTATAAAAAAACTATGAACAAATCCCTATGCACACTACACATATCTTATTTTAAAGTAAAAAAACAAAATGGGAACGAATACAATATTTAAAATAGAGAACAAGTAAATTTAAATCAACAAACTGACCAGTATTTAAATGGGACCTATGCTCCTCTCACTGACCACCAATGAAAGAGGTGCCCCTTCTGGGTGTGCGGTGGGGGCTGGATAAATGGCCTCAGGGGGCCGCATGCGGCCCGAGGGCCGTAGTTTGGGACCCCTGCCATATGCTCTCTCACTTATATGTGGAATCTAAGAACAAGCCAACAACAAAAACTGAGCTCACGGATAAAGAGAACGGATTGGCGGATGCCAGAGGCGAGGGAGGGGCAGTGAAAGGGGTTAAAAAGTACAAACTCCCAGGAATACAGTTAATACTACTATATTGTATATTTGAAAATCACTAAGAGAATGGATCTTAAAAAATTACATTATAAGAAAAATAAAATGTTGCACCTATGAATGGTGACAGATGTTCAAATCCTTTTTTTTTAAATTGGGACAGATGTTAGCTAGATTTATTATGGTGATCATTTCTCAATATATTCAAATATTGAATCAAGATGTTGTACACCTGAAACTAATACAAGGTTATATTGGCAAGTATATCTAAAAATTTTAAAAAGGAAATTACGACATACACAACAACAGAGATGAATGCTGAAGATACTATCTTAGTGAAATAAGCCAGTCAGAAAAGAACAAATACCGTATGACTCCACTTATATGAAGTGCTTAGAATCGTCAAATTCAGAGAGAGAAAGTGAAGCAGCGTTTGCCAGGGGCTGGGGAGAAGGGAGATGGGGAGTTGTGGTTTAAGGGGTATGGAGTTTCAGTTTTACAAATGAAGAAAGCTCTGGAGATGGATGATCGTGAAGGCCTCACAACAATGTGCATGTACTTAAATGCCCCTGCACATTTTAACATGTGAACACGATCAATTTCATGCTGTGTATGTTTTTTGTTTTTTTTTTTTTTTTTTTTTTTTCCATTTTTCTGAAGCTGGAAACAGGGAGAGACAGTCAGACAGACTCCCGCATGCGCTCTACCGGGATCCACCCGGCACGCCCACCAGGGGCGAAGCTCTGCCCACCAGGGGGCGATGCTCTGCCCATCCTGGGCGTCGCCATATTGCGACCAGAGCCACTCTAGCGCCTGAGGCAGAGGCCACAGAGCCATCCCCAGCGCCCGGGCCATCTTTGCTCGAATGGAGCCTTGGCTGCGGGAGGGGAAGAGAGAGACAGAGAGGAAAGCGCGGAGGAGGGGTGGAGAAGCAAATGGGCGCTTCTCCTGTGTGCCCTGGCCGGTGTGTATGTATTTTTTAAGTAGATTTTTTTTGTTTTTTAAATGTTACTTATTGATTTTTAGACAGAGGGCAGGAGTTGGAGGGTAGGAAGCAGGAAGCATTAACTTGTAGTTGCTTCCTGTATGTGCCTTGACTGGGCAAGCCCAGGGTTTCGAACCAGCGACCTCAGTGTTCCAGGTCAATGCTTTATCCACTGCACCACCACAGGCCAGGCTTTGTATGTATTTCTTATCACAAATAAAAAATAAAAAGTCCTTGATTGGATTCAACACGATATCTTCAGCTTATTAAGGAAAAACAAAACAAAACAGGAACTAAAGCAGAAATTATCACTCAGCTAAGATTACATGCAGGCACTAGCATTCTACCTCAATATAATTCCATAAAAGGCAGTTCTGTCTATATTGCTTACCGCTTCAAACTCTTCAATGGCTCCCTGTGACCACAAAATAAAACTGAAGTCCCTATACATGGCCTGCAAGGCCCTCTGGGATGGGGATTCACCTCCTCTCCAGAAAACACTACTCACTGTTACCTGCCACTCAACAGCACAGGCTGGGAGTATTACTATCTCTCTCACCTTCAAGCCTTTGCACTGTCCACACCTTCCCCCCCAACTTCCTCCCTTTAAATAAGCTTGAGTATCACCCCCAGATACTATGCATCCTTAACCCAAGATCCTCTCGGCCCAAGGCCAGCTGTCCCTCATGTTTCTATAACGCCCCCACAGACCCTTACCATTGCCCCACCACAATGTGTTATGATCATCTGTTGAAGTGCATCCCCCCTGCTGCCTTACTACCGGGTTCCTGACTAAATGTCACTCATCTTTGGCTGATATGTACCCAGGCCCCACCTGGCCAGGCCAGGCCCTCAAGAAATGGTGACTGAACAAATACGTCTGGTGGAAAAGCCAAGACGAGACCAGATCTCCTGAAGGTCCAGGGTTCTTTTCATCAGGGTACCTGAGGGCCTCACCTCCCCACATGAAAATGATTTTGTTGAGGGTTCTCACTTAGGAAAGAATTTCATGCGTCTTTAATACAAGGATACCAATAACACTTATTCCTAAATTATGCAACAGAACCACTCAAGTTATTTCAACTTTCTGAGAAGGAGATGGCAGTGGGAGAGTAGACCACAAAAACTACCAGGACTCTTTTCTTCCCTCACAACCACCTGCTATTTTTACAACAAATAAAGAAAACTCTTCCTGGCACTTTAGCTTGAGTGACTATAATTTAAATCAATCCATTGTGAACTTTTGTTTTATACGACAGTGGCCTACACACTGTAAGTCCTTGAGGATAAACAATCTGCAGTGGAAAAAACTTTATTTGAAGGCTCTGTCCTCAGCTCCACGACTTCTCTAGCCTTGGTCAAAGCCAGGCTTAGCCAGAGAGAAGTATTTTTAGACAAGGGTGCTTCAGAGCTGTAAAAATAGGCCCAGTGAATAGCACACTTGTCAAAGCCCGTGAGTACTCTAACCCCAGAGCCAAATAAACATGCCAAGCAGAAGCACACTGAATTTATATTTTTACTAACGTATCACCAGACTGGAAGCATAACCTGAATGGTGAATCTGTAAGAACAGTATCAACTGGTCCAGTGCGGTGTCCCAGGGGTCCAACACTCCAGGAGCGCTGCACTTCAGCAACATCACATTCTCTCAGAAAAACTGCCAAGCGGCACGGCTACCTGCCACTTCGTCCTGATCCCCAGAATAAGTGCACTCAATCAGAGCTTCCTGTGCTGACTGTGCCCCCGAGGCTGCTGTGCCTTGCCAACAAGGCCTGGCTTTGGGTTGTCATGATTTGATCTAGGGAGGGGAAAAGTCATAAATCAGTTGTATCTCCGAGAGCTGGAGATTCTGGGCTTATAATTAGCTCTGGTTGTGCAATACCATGAATTCTGCCGTCAGCACAAGTTGTCTTTCACTAACTTGAACAATCAGAAAAAGCCCTTCTTTGAGGCTTTCGACCACCACTTACCACTATAAGCAGCTGTCTTGTTCTTAAGACAATTAAATTCACTGGCTGGCCTCTTAACATAAACTTAAGTTTCTATATTTCAAAAAGTGACTTCTAAAAAGTCAAGAAAATATGCCTCCATTTTTAGAAAAGTCTGTTAAATGCATAATTTAAAAAATTTTATTGATTGATTTTGGTGTGAGAGGAAGGGAGGAGGAGGGAGATGGAGAAAGAGTGAGGGAAGGAGGAAGGGAGAGCGAGGGAGGGAGAGAACAGGATGGAGAAAGGGAAGAAGAGAGAGATAAGAACATCAATCTGTTCCTATATGTGTCTAAACTGGGGATTGAACCAGTAATTTCTATGCTTCAAGAGAAAGCTCTAACCAACTGAGCTGTCCAGACAGGGCCAAATACACAATTAAAAAAAAAATCAAATAAGCATGTTAAAAATAAATAAATAATTAAAAATAAAAATCCAGTAAGTCTCTGGGTTTGGAAATGTAGAGAAAATAATGTCTCTCCCAGGATTTTCCCCTTTGATCCCCCACAAGTTCTGGAAAGACGGGATAAGAGGACATGTGGACAGCGCCAACTAAGTCTTAGTTATATTTAACAATCTCTGAAAGATGCTGCCATGATGGACACTTTCTGGGTAGAGAGAGCTATAAATCCAAACTGCTCTCTAAGAAGATTAATATGGCATGTGGGTTACAATGAGTGGCGCTTTAGTGAAAAGGACTAGTTAAGAGGCTCCCAATCTAGCTAGCAATGTTTGGTCCAGAAATTACAAAGGAAAGTGCAGGGAAGAGCCTTCCTCAGAGAGAAAAGCCTCGGAACCTTTTCCAGTGGAGGCAGGCCTGCCCACAGCTACCATCAGAGCACAGGCTGAAGAACAACAACGGCAGTTACAGGAGAAGGAAGTCTCTGGAGAAGTAGGGAACGGGATGAGCTGCGTTCTGGCAACTGACTTGGAGTCTATTGACAGAAAGACGGCAGCAGAGGATCCAAATGGAGATGATCAGCAGGTAACTCTAACTTTGCATCTACGGCTGAGGACAGCTCAAGCTGCCACCTGTTGATTCCAGACAGCCACAAAGGATCTGGTCCATGGAGGACACGCGGCCCCACAAACTGAGCCGATGCTAGAGGTACAGGCCTAACTGTGGTTATCTCAGTCTCTGGGATCTTGGATCCCTAGCTAGCACAAGAAGCAGAAATATCAAGTACTTTGAAAGGAATTAAGTGTCATATTTGTAGAGTTTTTTAAGTGCCAGGTTCTGTTGTAAAATGCTTTGAGAATGAACTCATTGCAATACCAAAAAATGTCTAAACAGAGCACTAAGGATTTTCTCAACTATCCACATAATTAGTCTTAAAATCTTTAGAATTGTTTGAACTCCCCATAGCTCCCTATCATATATCTTCCAAGACAGTTAAGAGAATCTAAAATAAGAGGACATCACCAGGTTAGATCTGATGGAGCTATAGAAAAGCATTTACTGAAAAGCTACCATTGAACATGCTAGTATCACTAAGCACTTAGCTCATTATACTCTCATAACATCATGAAGCAAGTACTCTAATTCCCAGAAAAGGGCTAGAGAAAGAGAGGGGTTAAATGACTCGTCCAAGACTCTCATGGCCAGGAGAGGAAGGGCTGGGATCCAAACTCTCCAGCAGGCACCTCTCAGCCGGCTCGCTTTCCAGCATTAGACCACCACTCCCCAGTTACTATCCCACCACATCGCTAGCATAACCCAGGAGAGACAACAGAGAGCAGCAGCGTTGTCTTCCCAGTCCTGGAAGAGCTGGGCAGTGGGGGTGTGCCTAAGGCAGATATGGGGAGAAGAAAGAGGGGAAAGAAAGGAAATTAGAAACTCAATCAGGGGACAGTTAACAGCAAGGATGGATCCAGCACATGGCAGAGATAACCCAAAACCTGACTGAGGTGCCATTTCTGCTCTACAATGTCCAAAGGTATTCCATGGCATTCTTTTTTTGCTGGTCAGCCCCATCCCAAGTCCAATGACAGATAGGCTGATAGAAGCTGGTTTACTGTACCAGTATATCACAAAGAGCAGAGAACAGTCCAATGAAGAAGTGAGCAACAGTACAGGAAATGAGGGAAGAACTTCATAACAAACTCATCCCATACTCTTGAGGACATTATCACCTGGGAATAAAGACATGCCCTCCATAAGAACAGTCACAAGGAGAGAGACTGTGCCAGTCTCCTGTGATTCCAAACTTCTCCCAGGCCACTGCACTGTTTTCAAGCAAATGTCAACAGAGAGGAACTCACTGCAAAATAGAGAATAAAGTTAAACAATACAGAACAACTCTGATCCCTCCTCTATTCAGAATCAGAAAATTCAGAGTTGAGGGCAGAGAGAACAGAAGAGTGAACAAATCCGTGGCTGGGGAGAAGCTTTTGGGTCCACGTGAGTGCTTTTCAAGCGTCACAAACATCAGGGAAATGATCATCTATAGCTTAGCATGTTGCCACTTTTGTTTTAACAGCCTAAGGAGCTCTCCTCAAAAGAAATGTGTCCTTTTTGCTTTTTATGAAACAAACAAAAAAAAAAGCTTTGGGTGAGAAGAATTCAGCCCCAAACCCTCTTCAAGATGCCGACTTTCTCACTTCCTGGAAGAAATGTAGAGCACTACAAGGAAGGTGTACCAGAGCCCTGGGGAAGTCAGCATCTGAACTGCCATGCCCAGGAGCTCAGACTCACTGACCCTGCAGCAGTAACTTAATGAAAGCTACAAGCTCTCTGGGCTCCTTATATGAAAAAACAGCAATGGAGAAGAAAACCTTAGAAAGAACTCATTCTATAAACTGAGGAAATGCACAGCCAGTACCTTTCTCCCCTTTCCCCTGTACAAAGCAAAAACAACCTGATCCCCACTCGAGGGACACCTGATGCTGTACGCTTCTCTGCCAGCCTAAGTATCCAGCTGAAGGCAAATCGGCCATCAGAACCTAGTCAAAAGTGTATAATGGGCAAACACAAAAAACAAGTTAACCTTAATTAAATATTAACCTGCAGCCTAAGCAATTTTTTAAAATTTAAAACAAACAAAACAAATGACAGGCCGAGTAGGTACTCTTGGAGAATACAAATGTACAGATGACCTGTGCTCTGCAAACTGTAATGAAGCGTAGACCTCACAAGTCTCAAATTGCTTAATTGCTCAAGAAATGTGTCAGACTTCCACAAATCGATTAATTGTTTTTTTCCATCCTACTCAGCATAAACTGGAACATATGAAAAAAATGATAAATAAAAAATATTAAGATTGTAAACAGAACTGCACCTTGATTAAAATGAAAACTACTTCAGGAGTTCAGGAGAGTGAAGCTTACCTTAGATGCTAGTTTGTGCTTGTGTTTTTAAAGCTTATGAGGGTTAACAATACAATAGGGGTAGAAGTGCCTTCTCTTTTTTCAGAAGTCTCTGGACAAACTGCAGCATCAACTGCCACTTGCCTTGAAGATTAAGCAAGCTGAAGAAAATCGCATCCAATATTGTCCATCTAAACTTTACAGGCCTACCTCAGCAGCAACCGTCCGAGGAGGAAGTGGTAAGAGGGGGAGAAGGGCAAAAGGATCAGCATAACTGCAATGAAGGTAAGAACCAGCAGGGCAGCTAACCCTTCCTACGCTCTTACTAGATGCCGGACACTGGTGCCAGACCTGTGCTAATTCATTCAATCCTCTGGATCCTCCTATGAGGCTTGCACTAGTATTAGTCCTACTTTAGGGAGTAGTAGGCACAGAGGGTAAGTAACTTTCCCATGTTAGCACAGCCAACATGAAGCAGAGCCAGCAAATAGGCTATCCAAATCCCCAGTCAAAATACATCAACTATTGTATGTGGCACTCAATAAGCAAAAACAGATTTAGACTGTAGGTCAAGGAGCATGAAGAATGAGGCAACACTTAAAAGGAAAAAAAAAAAAAAAGAGGGAGTAAATACTGCTTAGAACTGCATGCCTCAGGGTGGAATGCAAAAATGGTTCACTGAAACTGCCAAAACCAACCTACTGGCTGAGAGGCCTCCATGTTCTGCAGGAAAGCATGGTTCTACACAGGATTAGAGCTGTCATCTAAAGTGGCTGAGCATCTTGTAAACTGTGTTCTGTAAAAATTACTATTCCTGGCCCTGGCCGGTTCGCTCAGTGGTAAAGCGTCGGCCTGGCGTGCAGAAGTCCCGGGTTCGATTCCCGGCCAGGGCACACTGGAGAAGTGCCCATCTGCTTCTCCACCCCCCCCCCCTTCCTCTCTGTCTCTCTCTTCCCCTCCTGCAGCCAAGGCTCCATTGGAGCAAAGATGGCCCGGGCGCTGGGGATGGCTCTGTGGCCTCTGCCTCAGGTGCTAGAGTGGCTCTGGTCGTAACAGAGCGACGCCCCAGATAGGCAGAGCATCGCCCCCTGGTGGGCAGAGCATCGCCCCTGGTGGGCATACCAGGTGGATCCCAGTCGGGCACATGCGGGAGTCTGTCTGACTGCCTCCCCGTTTCCAGCTTCAGAAAAATACAAAAAAAAAAATTACTATTCTTTATTACTGTCCACTTTTAGACTTCTGGTCTTGATCAACTTTTAGAATGGCAGTTCCATTATATTTCCAACTATGGGATAAATACCTCTCTTTTTTCCCCCTTAGGTTTCAAAGAGCACTCCCTGGTCCAGCTACTTATGGATTTGACCCACAAGACTGTGTTCCCATCAATATCAAACTCCTCTCTTCTCTCTCAGATGAAAAGTCCAATACTATATCCATAATTTTAGGTACTGTCTCGGCCATTCCGTGCAACACCCTTTTCTGGCCAATACTGAATATGGCATTCCCAAAACTGAGCAACCTGACTTAATGCTTTCTACTTGGTTTCTTTCTTTTTAAAAAAAATTTTACTTGGAAAATTTCATTTAACAGGGTGACACTGATCCATAAGAGTACTCTACTTGGTTTCTAATCCTCTTCCACTGATGTTTTCAAGACACCATCAACATGTTTCTGGACCCATTTCCTATACTGGTATCAGAGAGGCTTAAGGCCCTAATATCTTGTGCATAAGATGTTGTTTAAAGGTATTTAGACAAATACATTATTTTATATCTTCCCACAACAAATATCACTCCCATAGCTGTGGGAGATTTTTGGTGGAGCAGGGGAATACAAGTGTGCTCAAACTAAACTTTCTTTTGAGTATACTGTAATGTAGTATAATGCTTGGAACTTTTAAGTTAAAAGGACTTACTTCTCACATCTCATGTAGAACACAGATTAGAGGGACACCATAACCTAGCAGCCAAGGCATCCACACAATAAAAAGGGTAATGTATGTCCAAAAACAATCTTAGAAGAAAGAAATTAAAAACTCTAACAAGTTAGAAGAATAAAATGTTAATGAAATACAGATTATAGGAGAAAATGCAATCAAATTAATATGTTGCAAAAAATTTGCAGGGAGAGCAAATTAGGATATATAATAATAGGAAAAGATTTTTAAAGAGCAAGCATAGAAACATGGACTTGACTGGTAGGATACTGAAAAATAAACTCTTTCATGACTGCAGCCACTGCATTTGAGGGCTCTGCTAAGAAAAATCAGATAACTGTTAGGTTTAGGTTTAGGGCTGCTTTAAAACCAGAACCCCTTCAAAACTCTAATTCCCCTCACCCAACTTCCCACTAGGGCAACTTCTTCATTAAGCATCTCCCTCGCCCAACCTCCCCCCCCCCCTTAATCAACCCACCCTACCTTAGTACGGCTTCTAGAAATGTCCTTGGGACAGGCCATTATGAGGGACCCGAGGGTTGGGAAAGGGAGATAAATCTGTAACCAAGGCCACAAACCTGAATATGCTAATCTGTGCATATCCAGGTGCACCCAACCCCATGTCAGCAAATGCCTGACCTCTATATTTAACACTCCCTCCCAGAGCTCAGGACTAACACCCTTTCTTGGTTTCAGCTCACCTGTATTCAGGTGCTTTTAAAATAAACTTTTCTTTTGGAATACCCTAGCCTTGTGTTTTCAATTCGGCCTGTGGTTTCTGCCTTTCAATAACGATCTGTTCTTCTACAATATAGGGTGCACAGGGCTATAATCAACTAGGATATTAAAATCAATATTGTGCCTGGCCTGTAGTGGCTCAGTGGATAAACCTTCGGCCTGGAATGCCAAGGTCGCTGGTTTGAAACCCTGGGCTTCCCTGGTCAAGACACATACAACAAGAAAGCAATGAACAACTAAGATGAAGCAACTTGATACTTCCTATTCCATGCTCCTCTCTCTCTCCTGTCTCTGTAAAACCAATAAATAAAGTATTTTAAAATAGTATTAATAAAAAATAAAATCAATATTGTCCAATATAAGCTGGAATTTGCTAAAATCAAATAAACAAGATGCAAATGTCACAGTATATAGATAATCAATTGCACAACTGACCTTGACCCACAAGTCTGGTGGAACAGGGCAGTCTTGAAGACACACATTGATTGGAGGCCCTCAGCAGCTTGATCTTCCCCTCCCACTTTCTCAAAGCCTTAAATCACGCAGTTCTTAGCAGAGAGCACTGGGTCAAAGGTCAAAGTTGCCCAGAGCTGCTTACGACTCACAGGCCTCTCAAACTCTGATTAGGTAACTTTACAAAGTGCTACAAAAGTGATGGTTATTACTATTCTTTGCAACCCACCAAGCAAACACACAGGGGGTGGGGGCAAAGGAGACCGGTTAGGGGAGCAGAAAACTGCTCTTATAAAGATTGTATAATCCTAAAAAATTCCGCGTCTCTGGGAGCGATTCGGGTGTAAGCCAAGCAGCAAGCAAGCAAGCACATTAAGTCCCAACGTTGGGCACATATACTACAATCTTCTCTTTGCACGCCTCAGCTCCAAAGTGTATTCACAACACGCTCCACTCCGCGCTCATCGGGCCTTAAGGGCGGCAGGAATTTAGAAACGAGGAAACTGAGGCTCGGCCCAGGACACTGGATCTTTGGGGAATGGACATTCATAGGCCCAGAAACAAAACGTTTCAACTACACGAGGGAGGAGCAGGGTGGAAATTTCCCGGGTCTCCCGGCGAGATACTCCGCCAAGTCATGGCCCGTCAGCGCTCTCATCTCAGGCGGGCAACAAAACGAGCCCGGCGCTGGCGGCTGGGCGGCTCACCTGGGCAATGCCGGCGCCCATCAGCCCGCCGCCGATGACCGCCACGTGCTTGATCAGGATTTTCTTAGCCGAGGCTGAGGCTGCGGATGAAGAGGACATGGTACGCACGAACTGCCTGGTGACGAAAGCCATGGTGCAAAGCTGCAGGCAGAGGTGGCGACGGCGACCAGAGCCACGGAGAAACCGAAGTGCCGCCGCGCCAGCGAGCAGCCAGCAGTCCTCTGGAAGTAGAGGCCCAGGCGGCCCCGCCTCCCTGCGCGCCCTGGGCGTCCCCGTGACGTCACCGGAGACGGGGCGGGGACCCGCGGCCCGCTCAGCTCATTGGCGGAGGCGTAGGGATGGATTCGAGCGTCGGAGCGCGGCCACTCGTGGGCCGGCTGTGGCCACCACTTTTCGCCGCCGAGCTGGGGGCTCACAGCCGCGTAGTGTGGGGTGGGTTCCCGGAGTCGCAGCGGGGCGGGGTCGTTCGTGCTCCGGGGTCCCGCGGAGTGCAGGCCCTTCCTCGGGAAAGCCACGGCCCCTGGTAAAGATGAAGTCTTAAGGTTGACGTGTTAAATCGTCGGCTTTGATGCTTGTGCATACCTTAGTGCCAAGTTCATGCGTGTTCTTTGGTGGTGGTGGTGGTGGTGGTGGTGATAACAGGACCCAAAATCGTCACCTTTGATTCATGTGACTAGATAACCAACTCTAGCGATTTATTTCACTCTGCTCACACCCCAAGTGTCAATGGTCCATGAGTTCCAATGTAAAAACCAGGCCCAGGGAAGGGAAAGGGAGAGTTGAGCTTTAGTTTACCGTTTCAACTTTAGTCATCTGACGGTGTAAGGTCAAAGATCAACCTTTGTGGACAATCTTCTCCCTCATGTGAATAATTTCTAGTTACTATACCATGGTAATATAGAATTTTTATTAATTTAATTTTAGATATGTAGTAAGGACACACAAACTCACCATCTAATCAAAAGTAGGCCTCCTCCTATGGCCACCACTTTTCGCCACCGAGATGGGGGCTCACAGCAGCGTAGTGTGGGGTCGGTTCATAAGGAATCCTGTGTTCACCATTCCTTTGGTTTGATCTCACCTAACTGTAAAATTATGGTGGCACTGTTGCTGAGCACTCTGTTGGGCTTGGGACAATACTAAGGAAAGATAGGATTACATCCAAATAATAAAGTCCATTAAATGCTAGAATGTAGCAAATGCAATAACCTCAAATCTGAGGCCATTTGTATTATGTAAATATGTGATGTTGATAAAGGGGCACTGAGAGAGGAGTCCTGGCTCGGTTGCTGGTAGGTAGTATGACCATCTGCAGACGCCTCCTGGGCTCTGGTTCTTGTCTATCAAAAGAAACAGTTGGACAGATAACTCTGCAGCTATTTCATACTGAGTATTTAAACCCCATATACAGTCTTCTGAAGCAAGGGCCTGTCCCAACTCCTGCCCAGTCCTGATCAGATGACAACTACAATAGAGTCATTCTTCTTTTGCCAGGACTGCTTGTCTTTTCCCAAGTGTGGCCTTGGGCCTTCAGGTGCCCAGTAACAATTTCTGTGGTCCTTCCCTTGCACATTCACCCTGTTCTTGGGGTCATGCTTCCTTTCTCTCTGCAGAAAGAGGGGAGCGTTGGGAAGCATGACCCTGGTCACTGGATCAACAAAGATAGCGAAGGAAAGGGCTGGCACACAAAATTGAGTGATGACTACTTAGTTCTATTCTATAAATGTAATATTTAAAAAACATATCAAAGAGGCATTATTTGAAAATATACATGTTAGTGGGCTCTGGGAGTGGCAGAAGCAGGGAGTGCAATTGCCCCTTTGCCTCCAACAAAGTGGCAGTATACAAACCATATCAAAGCCTTCCAGTCATCCTGCTTATGAAGTAGGCAGGCAGAGAGCAGACACTGCCGTGTGATAGACGCAGTAACTCAAGGACAGGCTGGGTTAAAAACTGGGAACATTAGTGGGAGAGGGTTCACTAAGTAAGTTGGAATTTTTCTTCTATTTGTGGGAAATTAACGATTTCTGGCTTCTTGGGGAAACAGTGTGTTTTACTGAACAATTTTTAGATGTCTTATGGTAGAAAACTAGAAGCTGTGTCTACTCAGGATGACCTAAGAGCAAAGCCCAGAAAGTTCAACCAAAAGCTTACTTACTGCATAATTTATGAGGGTTGACATTGCCACACTTATCAGCAGCGTTTTCAAGGAAATAGTCATAATGATTTTCATAAACAAAATATATAGTAGTTTGAGAAGTCAGTTGTATCCCATTGAAATATATTCTCATAATGACATAAAACATATAAGGCAAAACCTGAATAACACGACAATTTTACAAATAATTTTATTCTCTTGAGCTTTTAGAAAAAATTTATCGTGGCAAACTTTAAGCTTTTATCATGTTAGCGGTTGTCCCAATATCAGCTGCTATTTTCATTGTCTCTACTGGGAAAATTCATTAAATCCTCACTCACAATAACCCTATTGGGTAGGTACTAAAGGTACCTACATGTAAGGAAACTGAGGCCCAAAGTTCAGAAACTTGGTCAAGGTCACCCAGCTAATGAATGGCAGAGGCAGAATTCAAACCCAGGACAGTCTGTTTCAGGGCTCCTGTTCTTGACCATTATGCTGTTTTACCTCTCTTTATGACCCATAGTTAATACCTTTGAATTTATTGAGCCATATGATACTTTTCTAAATCTTAGACTGGTTTTTAAAAATTAAATTTATTGAGTGTCATTGATTAATAACATATGTTTCAAGTGTACAGTTCTATAATATATTATCTGTATATTGCATTGTATACTTCTGTGGGAAGAGAGCTACCTTCAGAGGAGAATGGTGGGCCACGATAAAAGCCATGTTGCACTGAAAAAAAAAATCAACAGATTTTTGTATATTGATTTTGAATCCTGCAAATTTATTGTATTTGTTTGTTGTTTCTAATAGTTTTTTGGTGGAGTCTTTGAAACTTCCTATATAAAGAATTGTATCATTTGCAAACATGTCAATTTTACTTCTTCATTCCCAGTTTGGATGCCTTTTATTTCTTTCTCTTGCCTAATTGCTCTGGCTAGGGCTTCCAGTACTATGTTGAATAAGAATGGTGAGAGTGGACACCCTTGTCTTCTCCCTGATCTTAGAGGAAAAGCTTTCAGATTTTGCCATTGAATATGATATTAGCTGAGGATCATTCATACATGACCTTTATCTTGTTGAGGTATTTTCCTTCTATATTCATTTTATTGAGTGTTTTAATCATAAATGAATGTTGTAACTTGTCCAATGTTTTTTCTGTATCTACTGATATGATTTTTATTCCTTTTGTTAATGTGTATCACATTAATCAATATGCATATGTTGAACCATTCTTGCACCCATAGAATGAACCCCACTTGATCATGATGTATTGAACCCCCGCTTGACCTTTTTAATGTGTTCTTGTATTTGATTTGTTAGTATTTTGTTTTGGATTTTTGCCTGTGTATTACATATCAGTCTGTAATATTCTTTGTGTTATCCTTGCCAACTGTTGGTATTGGCCTCATAAAATGGGTTGGGAACTACTGCCTTTTCTTCAGTTTTTTGGAAGAATTTGAGAGAGGTGTACCATATTTCCCCATTATAAGACACACCCTTTTAAAAAATTTTTGGGGTCTAAAAACTGGGTACATCTTATACAGTGGTTGTAGATGAGGACAAGCTAATGGATGGGAGTTTTGACAATGATGAAGAGTTGTATGAATTTTATGATAAATAAAACGAGTTCAATAACTTTATGTAGTACATTTTTTTCAAATTTCAGGCCCCAAAATTAAGGTGCATCTTATATATGAGAGTGTCTTATACATGGGGAAATACAGTATATTAAATCTTCTTTGACTGGTAGAATTCACTGGGGAAGCCCTCTGGTCTTCGACTTTTACTTTTTTGGAGATTTTTGATGACAGTTTCCATTTCCACACTGTTGATCGGTCTATTTAGATTTTTCAGTTTTTCATGATTCATCAAAAAAGGTATATAATCTAAGAATTGTCTGTTTTGTCTAGGTTATTAAATTTGGTGGCATATACCTTTTTATAGTATTCTTGTATAGTCCTTTGTACTTCTGTGGTGTCCATTGTAAATTCTCCTCTTTCATTTCTGATTTTGTTTGAGTCATTTCTCTTTTTTCCTTAGTGAATCTACCCAGAGGTTTGTCAATTTAATTAATCTTTTCAAAGAACCAGCTTTTTGTTGCTTTAATTTTTTTCTATCATTGTTCTATATTTAGTTTAATTCTGCTCTAATTTTTATAATTTTATTTCTTCTGCTGACTTTGGGCTTCTTTTATTCTTTTTCTAGTTCTTTAACATGAAATATTAGGTTGTTTGAGATTTTCCTTGTTTCTTTCAGGTAGGCCTGTAATGCTATAAACTTCACTTTTACTACTGCTTTTGCTGTACACCCAAGTTTTTAGTATGTCACAGTCATTCTCATGTTTCTCTATATATCTTTTGATCTCTTTTATTTCTTCTTTGACCAGGTGTTGGTCAGTAGCATGTTGTTTAATCTCTATATATTTTTGGCTTTTCCTGCTTTCTTTTTGCAGTTGATTTCTAATTATAGAGCATTGTGGTGGGAAAATAAGATGGGTATGATTTTGATCTTCTTAAATTTGATGAGGCTAGTTTTGTGTCCCAGCATATGGTCTATCCTTGAGAATGTTCCATGTGCAGTAGAGCAGAATGTATATTCTGGTGTTCTGGGATGAAAAACTCTGTTACTATCAATTATGTCCATTTGGTCTAATGTGTTATCTGAGGCTGATATTTTCTTAATGATTTTCTGTTTGGATGATATGTTCATTGCTGCCAATGATATATTGAGGTTTCCTAGTATAATTTTGTTTTCTTTCCGTTTTTCCCTTTTGTTCTACTAGTAGTTGCCTTATATAGTTTGGTGCTTCCAGATTGGGTGCATATGTATATTAATAAGTTATTTCTTCTTGATGTAGTGTCCTCATTATCATTATAAAACGTCCATCTTCTTCCCTTGTTATCTTTTGTGTCTTGAAATTTATTAAAGTATCTTTTTCCACCCCCACTTTGAGTTACTGTGTCTTTGCAGCTGAGTTGTGTCTCCTGAAGGCAGCATATTGTTGCGTTTTATTGATCCATCCTGCTCTTCTGTGATTTGTTTTGAAACAGAGAGAGGAACAGATAGGGATAGACAGATAGGAAGGGAGAGAGATGAGAAGCATCAATTCTTCCCTTGTGGCACCTTAGTTGTTCATTGACTGCTCTCTCATATGTGCCTTGACTGGGGGGCTACAGCAAAGCAAGTGACCCCTTGCTTGA
Organism: Saccopteryx bilineata; assembly: GCF_036850765.1. Taxonomy (NCBI): domain Eukaryota; kingdom Metazoa; phylum Chordata; class Mammalia; order Chiroptera; family Emballonuridae; genus Saccopteryx; species Saccopteryx bilineata. The sequence continues at coordinate 172,396,205 of NC_089494.1, forward strand.
ACCAGCAACCTTGGGTTCAAGCTGGTGAGCCTTGCTCAAACCAGATAAGCCTGCGTTCAAAGCTGGCGACCTCGGGGTTTCAAAGCTAGGTCTTCTGCATCCCAGTTTGATGCTCTATCCACTGTGCCATCACCTGGTCAGGCTTTTCTGTTTCTTTTAATTGATGAGTTTGATTAAGATAGTTATTGACATGTGAGGATTTCTTTTAGCCATTTTATCTTTTCTGGTAGTTCTGTGTCTCCACTCCTTTCAGCATTTCTTGTAATGTAGGTCTTGCAGTGGTAAATATGGCTGGAAAAGCCTTTATTCTCCCTCATATCAAAAGTATGACTTTACTTGATATATTATTAATGGCTGATGATTTCTATCAATACTTTGAATATTTGATTCTACTCTTTACTAGTTTATAGGGTTTCTGTGGAAAATTTGATGATGATATAATGGGGTTTCCTTTATAGGCTGTCATTTTCTTTTCCCTGCCTGCCTTGAGAATTTTCTTTGTTGTTAATTTTGACAGTTTTATTATAATATGCCTTGGAGAAGGCCTTTTTAGATTAAAATAATTACTGTAGGTGTTCTGTTAGCTTCTTGGATTTGAGAATACAACTCTTTCTGTAGATTTGGGACATTTTTGTTTATTGTTGTATTATTATTATTATTTTATTCTCAATTCTCTTACTCCATGTAGGCTATTTCTAGGTTTCTATCTTCTGTATCATTAATTCTTTGCTCCACCTGATGTGCTCAATATCCTTAAGCTCTCTGATTCATTCTTTAGCTTTTTATTCACTTCTTCAACTCCAGAATATCTGTTTGGTACCTTTTTATAGTTTCAGTCTCTTTAGTGAAATACTCCTTTTGTTCATTGATTTTATTTCTGAGCTCATTAGGTTATTTTTCTGAGTTTTATCTTAGTGAGTTTTTCTAGAACTGCAATCTTGAATTCTCTATCATTTTTTATTATTATTAAGTGCGAGGCAGGGAGGCAGAAACAAACTCCCACATGCCCCTGACTGGGATCCACCCAGCAGGCTCCCTACTGGGTGATGCTCTGCCCACTGCTCTGTTGCCCAGCAACCAAGCTATTTTAGCACCTGAGGTAAGGCCTCCAAGCCATCCTCAGTGCCCAGGCCCAACTTGTTCAAACTGTTTGAACATGACTGTGGGAGGGGAAGAGAGAGAGAAGCGAAAGGGGTGGAGAAGCAGATGATCACTTCTTTGTGCTCTGGGAATCAAACCTGGGACTTCCACATGCAGGGCTGATGCTCTGCCACCGAGCCAATTGGCCAGGACTGAATTCTCTATCATTTAAGTCAGTCTTCCATGTCTTTATTTTCAGGAGATTTTTCACTTTTCGAGAGATTTTTTACTTTTTGAGTTCCCTTGTTAAGTTGGTTATTCACTGTGCTTTGTGGATTATTTCTCTGCCTGAGCATTTGTGCAAATGAAAACTTTTTTTTTAATAAAAAAGGAACTTGTGGAATGGATTTTGCCAAACGTGGCTGCCTCTGGAGCTGGTGTCATGGCTTAATTCCCTTTTGTAAGACTCTTTCTTGCACCTACCCAGGCTCACCCCACCCCACTGTGCTGCCTTCCACTGCCTCCTCCTCCTTGGTAACATGGGCCACTGAAAGGCTCTGAGTCTTCTGGTAATATAGGGTCAAAGGTCCACAGACCCATTGTTTTCAATTACACATGCAACATTTTTCCAGAACAGACCACATTTTAGGTCACAAAATAAGTCTCAGTAAATTTAAGGAGAATGAAATAATATCAAGCATCTTCTCTGATCACAGTGGTAATAAACTAGAAATCAGTTGCAAAAAACCCACTAAAATACACACAAACACCTGGAGGCTAAATAGCATGTTACTAAACAATGAATGGATTAACAATGAGATCAAAGAAAAATTCAAAAGATACCTTCAAACAAATAAAAATGAAAACACAACAACCCAAAATCTATGGGACACAGCGAAAGTAGTCCAGATACGGAAATTCATAGAAATATAGGCCAAGCTGAAGAAATAAGAAAAATCTCAAACAATCTAATGTTATACCTAAAAGAACTATAAAAGAAACAAAGCCCAAATTAAATTGAAGGAAGGAAATAAATGACATAGGATCTAAAAAAATAGCAAAGGTCAATAAAACTAAGAGCTGGTTCTTTGAAAAAATAAACAAGATTGGTAAACCTTTAGCCAGACTCATCAAGAATAAAAGAGGGTCCAAGTAAGTAAAATCAGAAATGAAAGAGAAATGACAACTAATACTACAGAAATACAAAGGATTATAAGTAATGCTATGACCAATATGCCAACAGATTAGACAACCTGAAAAAAAATGGAACAATTCCTAGAAACATATAATCTTCCAAGGCTGAATCAGGAAAATATCAAAAATATGAACAGACCAATAACTACTAATGAAATCAAGTCAGTAATAAAACAACTCCCAACAAACAAAAGTTCTGGACCAGATGGCTTCACAGGTAAATTTTACCAAACATTCAAAGAAGAATTAACACCTATCTACAAACTATTCCAAAAAGTTGAAGAGGAGGAATGGCTTCCAAACTCATTGTATAAGACCAGCATTATACTGATAATCAAAAGCATACAAAGACACTACAGAAAAAAAAGAATAAAGAAAGAGAAAGAAAAGAAAGAAAAAAGAAAAGGGAGGGAAGCGAGGGAAGCGAGAGGAGAGGAAGGGAGGGGAGGGCGGAAGGGTAGGAGGGAGGGAGGGAGGGAGGGAAGAAGAAAGGAAAATAGACCAACATTCCTTCTGAATATAGATATAAAAATCCTCAAGAAAATATTAGCAACCTGAATTCAGCAATACATTAAAAAGATGATACAGTATGATCAAGTGGGATTTATTCCTGGGATGCAGGTAGTTCGATACCCACAAATCAATTAATCTGATAAGCTACATTTAAAATATGAAGGATAAAAATCACATGACCATATAAAGAGATGCAGAAAAAACATTTGACAAATCCAATATCCATGTATGATAACCCTCAGCAAAGTAAGGACAAAGGGAGCACACCTCAACATAATGAAGGCCATAGAGAGAACCCTAAAGATTCTACCAAAAAAACTATTAGAACTAATAAGTTAACTCTATAAAGTTGTAGGATATAAAATTAATATTTAGAAATTGATCACATGTTTATACATCAATGACAAACTATCAAAAAGAAAAGAAAAAATCCCATTTACAATTGCATCAAAAATAAAATACTTAGGAATAAATATAATCAAGGAGGTAAAAGAACTGTACTCAGAAAATTATAAGACTTTGAAGAAAAAAAATTGAAGATACAAATAAATGGAAGCATATACTGTGCTCATGGATAAAAAGAACATTGTTAAAATGCCTCTACTACCCAAAACAGTCTATAAATTCAATGCAATCTCTATCAAAATGCCAATAGCATTTTTCACAGAACTAGCACAAATAATCCTAAAATTTATATGGAACCACAAAAGACTCCAAATAGCCAAAACAATATTGAGGAAGAAGAACAAAATAACATACCACCTAATATCAAACTATACTACAAGGCTATAGTCAAACCAGCGGTGCTGGCAGAAAAACAGACATTTAGTTCAATGAAACAGAATAGAGAGCCCAGAAATCAACCTGTACCTATATGGTCAAGTAATCTATGACAGAGGAGGCAGGACTATACAATGAGGTAAAGACAAAATTCAATAAACAATGTTGGAAAAACTGGACAATACATGCAAAAAAATGTGAAACTAGACTTTTTAAACTATATATAAAAATAAACTGAAAATAGATGAATGACTTAAATTTAAGGCCCAAAACCATGAAACTCCAAAAACAAAACAGTAAACTCTTTGACATCACTCTTTCCAATATATATATATATTTGACATGTGTCCTCAGGCAAGGGAAACAAAAGGGGGTAAAAAAAACAAATGGAACTACATCAAACTAAACATTTTTGCACAGTGAAGAAAACCATTAACAAAACAAAAAGACCACCTACTGAATGGGAGAAGGTATTTGCCAGTATACACCCAGTAAGGGGTTAATATCCAAAAAATATTTATATTAAGGAACTTATACAACTAAAAACAAACTAAAAAACAATCTGATTAAAAAATAAGAACACTTGAATAGACTCTTCTTCAAAGAGGACATACAGATGGGCAATAGACATATCAAAAGATTTTCAACATCACTAATCATCAAAGAACTGCAAATTAAAACTACAGTGAGATATCACCTGTCATCAATAAAGCCGCAAACAAGTGTTGGCGAGGGTGTGGAGAAAAAAGAACTTTTGTTCATTGTTGGTGGAATTGTAAATTGATGCAATCACTATGAAAAAAAAATTGGAGGTTCCTAAAATAAATTAAAAATAGAGCTACCATGTGACCCAGCAATTCCACTCCTGGATATTTATCTGAAGAAATCCAAAACGCTTAAAATATATATATATACACCCCTATGTTTATTGCAGCATTACTTGCAATAGCCACGATCAGGAGGGAACATAAGTGTCTTATCAATAAGAGTGGATAAAGAAGATACATCACTAAACCATAAAAAATAAAATCTTTCCATTTGCAACTACATGGATGTACCTAAAGTGTATTATGCTGACTGAAATGAAATGTCAGAGAAAAACTAATACCATATGATTTCATTTATATGTGAAATCTAAAAAGCAATATAAAACAGAAACTAACTCATGGTTAGAGATAAATTGATAGTGGCCAGATGGGAGGGGGTTTGGGGGATAGGTGAAAAAGATGAAAGCAATTAAGAAATACAAATTGTCAGGCCCTGGCCGGTTGGCTCAGCAAGCGCCCATTTGCTTCTCCACCCCCCCCCCTTCCTCTCTGTCTCTCTTCCCCTCCCGCAGCCAAGGTTCCATTGGAGCAAAGATGGCCCAGGCACTGGGGATGGCTCCTTGGCCTCTGCCCCAGGTGCTAGAGTGGCTCTGGTCGCGGCAGAGCGACGCCCTGGAGGGGCAGAGCATCGCCCCCTGGTGGGCAGAGCATCGCCCCTGGTGGGTGTGCCAGGTGGATCCCAGTGGGGCGCATGCGGGAGTCTGACTGTCTCTCCCCATTTCCAGCTTCATAAAAATAAAAAAAAAAAAGAAAAAAAAAGAAATACAAATTGTCAATTATAAAAATAGTCACAGGGATCGAAAGTACAGTTTATAGTCAATAATATTGTACCTATGTATGGTGTCATATGGGTACTAAACTTATCAGAGTGATCACATCATAAGGTTTATAAATGTCTAATCCCTATGTTGTATACCTCAAACTAATATATAACAACTGTAATTGAAAAATAAATTTTAAAGAATAAAATAAAAGCCCTGGCCGGTTGGCTCAGTGGTAGAGTGTCAGCCTGGCGTGTGGGTGTCCTGGGTTCGGTTCCTGGTCAGGGCACACAGGGAAGTGACCATCTGCTTCTCTACTCTTTTCCCTCTTCTTTCTCTGTATTTCTCTCTTCCCCTCCTGTAGTCAAGGCTCCACTGGAGCAAGTTGGTGCTGGCACTGAGGACAGCACCATGGCCTCCACCTCAGGCGCTAAAATGGCTCTAGTTACAACGGAGCAACAGGCCTAGATGGGCAGAGCATCACTCCCTAGTGGGTTTGCCAGGTGGATCCCAGTCAAGCACATGCAGGAGTCTGTCTCTCTGCCTCCCTGCTTCTCACTTAAGAAAAATATAAATAAACAAATAAGTAAAAAGTAAATAAGTAAATAAATAAATAAAATAAAAAAATATTTTGCCACAAGAGAGATTGTTTAGATTCATCCTTTCCTCAAATAATGCTGGACTTTGACATGGCACATAAACTTGGGCTGCGATATAGTCCTGAGAGAAACTGTATTACCCAGCTGGCTAAATGCTTATATAATACTGTGGCCATCCTTCTATTTTAAAGGTCTACGCCCTCTTCTATTTCCTAACTTGACATCTGGTAAAACAGACTTTTGTTTAGCAGTTAAAATAAAGCAAGAAACAAAAAAACATACATGAAACTATCAAAGTTAAAATGTTTAATAAAAATTATGCTAAAGATGAAGACTAAACGAGATATTAGGCAGATTTATAAAACAAAGTAATATAATTTTTAATTTCAAATAAATCCTAAAGTATAAAATTGTAAAATGTCAACATGTGCAAGGAAAGCATTAATAGCCATTTCAATTACCATATAAAACTTTTATTTTTAAATTTTTCCATTGATTTAAGAAAGAGAGGGAGAGGGGATTGGGGAGCGAAGGGAAAGAGAGAGAAGCATCAACTCCTTGTTTCACTTAGCTGCATCCAGTTGTACAACCTGACCAGTGATTGAACCCCCACAACCTCCGTGCGCCAGCCAGGACATAAAAGCTGTTTTTAAAGTGCCACAGTGTGAGGCAGTATATTTAAGAGTTCAGTAAACATCTGATTTAAATACAGCCTCACAGAACAGTTTTTTTCTCAAGTAAGCTATAGACTGTTTTAGGAAAGTTGAAATTAAGCATGTATAAAATTAAGGAATTATAAACTTGCTAATCCCAAGTTATTAGTGCAATTCAAAAAAGCATATAAAATTCCAGGTCAAGAACAAACTGTACTGATCAAGATGCAGTTTAATCCAGGCATGTATCTCATCTAAAATCCATACTCTACACCCTCTCCATTCACTCAGTTTGTTCCTAGTCATTTAGTTTATTAGTTTTAATTAACAAAAATCCTCAAGGCACCTATAATTAATCTGTATTTCATTTGTCCATATTGAAAGCATAAAGAGGCAGACTGCTATGGGATCAAGTGGTGGCAGTGCACAGAGTGTTTTAGAGTCTCCAGGTGCAAAGACTGGTAAATTTACCATGAACAATGGCACCTTTCAATGAGGTGCCTAAACATCTTTAAGCTTCAGCTTTATCAGCTACAAAAGGGCATCCTCTTAATAGAGTTTCTGCAAGAATTATGTATGACTATAAGAAAAGCATTAAATATGGTGCTAGCAGAAGGAAAGGCTCAAAATATTGTTGTTTTGTAGAAGCAATATTATCATGATTGCTTCCATATAAGGAAGTACTATGGGTGAATCAAGGAAAAGGCTAGTCATTCTTTGGACTGTGTTCTCTTTAGAAGAAGTATTGGTATACTGGGCAGGATAATTCTTGTACAGAATTGCTCAGACATTTAACATCCTGGCCTCAAGGCAGCAAAAGGCCAGTAGCACCCCCATCATGATAACAAAAATGCTCCCATACATTTCCAAACACCCCCTGAAAGAGGTAATTAAGCTTTCTTTAGAATTGCTCTTCTAGAGGAGTCTTCTTTAGTAAGAAACAATTTAGTTATCTTCATAAGAATGCCTTTCTGTCTTTGAGAGTGTTTATGAGATATCATACATTAGGCCTGGTGGCAGGGAGAACAGGAAAGAAATGTTCAGTACAATCTGAATCCTTCCTTGGTGAATCCCGGTATCACAGTTCCCCAGCTCACTATTCAGTGCTTAAGTCAAAATGTAGAGCTGTATCTTTACAAGTAAACTCAGTAGAAAGGAATTCTGCCATGAAGCCACTTCTCCAGCCAGGATATGTAGTTGAAATAGAAGGTAGGTAAATCAATTCAGACTGTAACCTTTCCTTAACATGATCGGATTAGGGTCCACTTCCTCCCATGTTACAAGTAAAAACTAAAATCATAAACAAAAAGATTAACAAGAACAAGACAAGCCCCCCGCCCACAAAGTGACATAGAATCTGTGTCAAGGAAAGCTCTTAATTCAGCTTAAACTCACATCCTTCTCTGACAAAGTATTCAAGTCTGAACACCACTTTCACGTGATCACAGGTCTTAAACAGGTAGGTCTTCCTTTTATTCCTTAATTTGTTCTGCAGAACTTAACAGTGTTTTGGTGATGTCAGAAAAATATGGGGCATTTAACCTTCATTAATACTGAGACAGAAGGTAAGTTTTATTATCACAAGAAATGGCTAAGGCACTGAGAGATGAGAAAAATGCTCATTGGTAGAAATCACTGGGAATAAAATCTCCCCAGTCCAATACTTTGGTCCCCTCCCCTAAGTCACAGACATACTTTACTAAAGGGGCTGAAGTACCCTGCTCGGGAATCCTCCAAGATGAAAGCTCCCACGTGTCCTACTCTCTTTGGAGTCTCTAATATGAGCCTAACCTGGATCCTCGTCAACCGCAGCAGAAAGGATGTGTTCAGAAAGACATGCATTTACATTCTGTTCACCATCTCTTTCTGGAGATGTTTTGATCTCTTTGAAATGATTACATTAAATGGATGTGGAGCTAACGTTAGACCATATCTCCCTGTCAGGTTGGGCTCCTTAGAGTCCTTGGGTAAGGCGAAGGTGAAACTCTGCATGAGGCTCACGAACATCAGGAACAGTTCCATCTTCGCCAGCTGCTCTCCCATACACACCCGCTTCCCTGAAATGAGATCAGAAGAGAAGCAAGCATTATAATACTGTATCTCCCCTTTTCCTATATCAAGAAGGACACATTTATATGAAATATCTAAGTAGAATGTTTTAAATGCAAATGTTGCCACAACTCGCTCCCAGGAGCACGCCCACAACTTACTTCCCTCTCCTAAACTCTAAGGGTCCCCACAAGACTTGCCACCAGGGCAGCAGTGGACAGCAGCAGCTTGTCCAGGCTAACACCCTGAACCTGTCTCCATGGCCCCTTTTCCACTAACTTCAGTGAGCTAACAGCAGCCCTGCCTTGGCTTACTTCTGTCACTATGACTTTTCTTTCTTTCTTTTTTTTCCTTCTTTTCCAAGTGAGAGGAGGAAAGATAGACTCTTGCATGTGCCCTGACAGGGATCTACCTGGCAATCCCTGTCTGGGGCCAATGCTCTGGCCAGCTGGGGCCATGTCCGCAACTAGGCTATTTTAGTGCCTGAATGGGAGGTTCTATGGAGCCATCCTCAGTGCCCGGGGCCAATGTGCCTGAACCAATCAAGCCATGGCTGCAGGAGGGAAAGAGAAAGAGAAAAAGGGGAGAGGGAGAGGTGGAGAAGCAGATGGTCACTTCTGTGTGCCCTAACTGGGAATCAAAACTGGGATGTCCACACGCTGGGCCAATGTTTTACCACTGAGCCAACCGGCCAGGGCCATGACTTTTATTTCTCAGTGAGCCAAAGCAGCCTAATCTCTCTCCTGTTGCTTCTGCTATCCTAAGCCCTTCCTTGTTTCATTGTCTCTAGCTTTAATAAATGTACTCTCAAAATAAGTAAAAAAAAAAAAAATGCCAGCTATACCATATGACCTCCCACAATAATGCTGGTCAGAATTTTTACATATGAATTTCACATTTTAACTCCTGTGCATAAAAATCTACTCATCCTGAATAGGAACTACAAATAGATCCAGTGTGGTGGTTGTCTGTCTCTTCTTACCTATGTACCTACTTCTTCCTTTCCTGCGCTCTTACCTGGATGATTAGAAAGAAAATAATCAGATTAAGACTCTGGAGCATTCCTTCTACATAGGAAGAATACTACAGGTCCTAATCTAGGAACCTAAAAGGACCACTGAGAATAGTGAACCCCCCTCTCACCCCCCCAGCCCAGCCGAGGGTCACAAGTTGCTCTTAACTCCAACAGTTCCCTAGGACTCAATCACCTGAACACTTCAGAAATGAAGATTTCTAGGCATATTTAAAGATTGAAATGAAACTGCTTTCATTTTGTTTTTAAAACCTGAAATGAACATAGAGATGTATTATCTAAATTATTTATCTCTTTGTTTGTCAAGAAACATTTTAAAAACAATATTATGAAATAAAAGATTCTTTTGGTTCTACTTTATTTTTAATAATGCCATTAAGAAAATAAAAGTTTAACTGACCTATCCCAAAAGGAATAAATGTTTCTTTTTTAATAAGCTGTCCTTGATCATCCAGAAATCGAGTAGGGTTGAAATCATCGGGTTTCTCCCAAATGGCCGGGTCTCTGTGCACTGACCACAAGTTGGGTAATACCAGGGTTCCTTTTGGAATAGTATACCCTTGGAGCACTAAAACAAAAGAAAAATGCTTTTTATTAATCATTCTCTGTAAACACTGCTATCTAAAAAATCCCTAGTTACATACCTAGCTCCTTAATTTGCTAAGACTAACCCTTGAGGTACTGACGGGCTGGGACAGGACCTTAACAATTAGCATCCTTTTCTCTGCACCACATTGGGACTCAGCCTCAAAGGCGCTTCAGTGGGTGTGGAGTTAACGAATTAGATCAAACCATAAAAACATTACAATTAAGAAAAACACCAAAACAGAAATCACAGGGCATACCAAGTAAACTTTCCCAAAGAATAGAAATTGGTAATACTTGTATAAAACTTTATAGTGTACAGAGTCTTATATGTCCACATAACAATATGATGAGAGAGGTAAACTAAGCTAGAGCAGTGGTCCCCAACCTTTTTTGGGCCACGGACTGGTTTAATGTCAGAAAATATTTTCACGGACCGCCTTTAGAGTGGGACGGATAAATGTATCACGTGACCAAGACAAGCGTCAAGAGTGAGTCTTAGATGGATGTAACAGAGGGAATCTGGTCCTTTTTTTAAAAATAAAACATCGTTCAGACTTAAATATAAATAAAACGGAAATAAGGTAAGTTATTTATTCTTTCTCTGCGGACTGGTACTGGTCCACGGCCCGGGGGTTGGGGCCCACTGAGCTAGAGGGATGTATGATGCACTGCCTCATACCTGGCTGAAAAATTCATGTGCACTTTAAAAAATGCCCAAAAGATACTGCACACACAGTGTATCTAATCTGTATTAAAGAAATCATTAAATGATCCAATGTCATCCACAAGTGATTGCCTCCCACAACTGCCTCATAACTAGATTTAAGCCTGTTACATCATGGGCTATCTCCAAGGAGGTAAATTCCTTGTTATGAGGGCTGTTTACAGTGTCTGAGTGCCTATACAGAGTGCCTATGCAGGGTAGGTTTACAGTTATGAGAACACGAAACAATTTATTCTTATATTATTATTATTATATTTTCCATATGAACAACTATACACCTACTTTTGCCCCACCCTGTTTGTGAATGGCAAGACCAAAGGGACACATTTCATTGTGAAAGGTTGAAACAGGTACCCTTAGAATCAAATGGGCTCTTCTAATTCTTTCATGTTTATGCTTCAGTTGTAGAATTGTACCAATTGAAGTAAGATAATTTCCAGTTAAACTCCTTAATTCCATATTTAGCCTAGCTCTTCTGACCTCTGAGAAGAGGGCTGAGCGGTAGGTAGGTGCCTTTGTTAATTCTAGAGTTTCTTCTGTCAAAGCAGCCACCATAAATGGTAGCATAATTTGTTTGACCAATGTGAACACCTGTGCTCTGAACTAAAGAGCTGTTTACAAAACAAGCTGTGCTGGAATGCCAGTGCAATAAATAATAGTCAACTGTGGGCAGAAGTATCCCCTGGACATGGACTGTCCAAGACACAATGCTAAACTATCAGAAGGATCAAGCCAGTTGACGGTCGCCATATCCCCACATCAACTCCTCGGTTGAGGGGATGAGCTTCCCACAAGGGCATCCAGACTTGCCTGTTTTCTGCGAGGTCATGTGAGGAATGGAGAGCGGCACCACCATAGTCAGCCTCTGTACCTCCATGATGGTGGCCTCTGTGTAGGGCATCTGGGCCTTGTCAGTGAGGGAAGGGACTCGGTCGGCACCAATGACCCTTTCAATTTCTTCATGAACCTTTTCTATACAAAAAAGGAAAGAATAAACCAGAAGATAATCCAGGGGTGAGTTAAGATTGCTCTCCTATGCCCACTTTCCATCACCTTTTACACACAACTGGTAATTTCCAGTTAAACTCCTTAATTCCATATTTAGCCTAGCTCTAGCCTAGCTCAGGAAGTACAGGCCTGATTCATCCTGAGTGAAGTGAAGCCCTCTAGTCCCAAGGACCCTGTACCTCTGTGTGACTTTGAAGAATAACAGAACAGATAGATCCTGACCTGTGGTAACGGAGTGGATAAAGCATCAACCTGGAATGCTGAGGTCACTAGTTCGAAACTCTGGGCTTGGTCAAGGCATATACGAGAAGCAACTACTATGAGTTGATGCTTCCTGCTCCTTCCCCCTGCCCTCATTTTCCCTTTCTCCCCCTCTCTCTCTCTTTCTCTCTCTCTCCTCTCTCTCCTCATTCTTTAAAACAAAACAAAACAAAAAGTAGGTAGAGAGGGCAAAGGAGAAAGCCCTCTGTGTCCAAGAGCAGTCTGAATCATACTCTCATAGGAAGACTGGATTGCCTCTCTAAGCTTTTCTATGTGACAATGTGCAGTAGCCCAACATGGCCCTCAGTGGTCTTCATGCCTCTTGGTTTACAAGTTCTTATGCAGTCCCCTCCCACTTTATACCAAGTTGGTCTAAGTGACCAACCGAATAAGGAAGAAGAGTTGGCATGTCAGTTCTGAACTTAAGCTCTAAGACACTGCGACTCCTGCTTTGACCTTTCACCCTCCCTTGGGCCAACTCAAGCAGCCCTAAGGAAAGGTCTAAGTGGGAAGGCCTTCAGCCAATAGTCAAGTGGCTAAGGCATCTTGGGAGCGGACCCTTCAGTCCCAGTCAGGTTTATAGGTGACTGCAACCCCAGCCAGATCTGACTGCAACCTCATGAGAAATCCTAAGCTAGACCATCCAGGCTAAGCTGCTCTGGATTCCTGATCCTCAGAAACTTTGTGAGATGCTGTTTTAAGATGCTAAATTTGGGGATAATGTGTTACTCAGCAGATTATCTAATACAGGTAGGCATGATTCCATCCATGGTAGGCAAAACATGTTCCCTCAAAGATGTCCATAACCTGATCCCTGACACCTGTGAATATGCTGTTACCTGGCACAAGAGATTTTGCAGATATGATTAAGTTAAGGGCCTTCACAAAGTGATCATCCTGGATTTTATGGGTATATTCAATCTAATTACATGGGCCTCAAAATTGGAGAACTTTCCCCAGTTGAGTTTAGCGTCTGAGGGAAATACAACTATGGACAAATAGAGAGATGTAACATTTCTGGCCTCAAAGATGAGGAAGAGGGCCATGAGCAAGGAAGCTGAAAATGGATTCTTCTTTAGAGCCTCCAAGAAGGAATGCAGCTCTGCCAACATCTTCATTTTAGCCCAGTGAGACATGTCAGACTTCTAATGTACAGAACCATAAGATAACAAGTTTGTGTTGTTTTAAGTCACTGAGTGGGCGGTTGTTACAGGAGCGACAGAAAATTAATACACTCCCCTCCCCTGTGTTCTTCCAGCATGAACTGCCACTGGCACTCACTGCCTGTAAGCAGTGATGTGCTGGAACTAGTTGTGTGACTTTGTCAAAGTCACAAACTTCTCTGGGCCTCTGTTCTCCATTTTCAATATAAGATGAATGGGTTCATGTGATCATTATGATTCTCCTCAGCTCTAAATTGTTATTCCTCTCTAAAGTTCTTTCTTCTTCATAGACTCTACACAGATTCAGACTTGTAGAGATTTAAAGCAGGAGCAAGCAAGTATGGCACTGTCTAGAAACTTGGGAGTTTCCTTGCTAACACTTTACCAACTCCCTACAAGATGCAAGTATTTCCATTTTGTTTTCTGGCCTAAAGACATTGCTTAGTACTAAAAGATACAGGATCACCAAGGTTGCTTATCCTAATTTAAGTAGCCTAGTTTTGTCATTAATAAAATAAAATCCATTAATTACCTTGTGTTTCAGGGTACAATGTCATATACAGAAGGCACCAAAGCAAAGAGTTAGTTGTGGTATCAGTCCCAGCAATGAAGAGATCCCCGATGATATAAAATAAGTAATCTTCGTTAAAACTACTATTGCTGTTATTTTTCTTCTCTTCCTCCACATGGAGAAGGTACATGTCTATGAAGTCCTGAGGGTTCTTAACATCCAGAGACTCTCGATGGTCTTTGATGATTTTTTTAAGGAAAATGGTGATATCATTTTCAATTTGTCTTAATTCCTTAAATAGTCCAAAGGGAAGGTAATAAAGCCAGGAGCATATGTTGACCAGTTGGAGCTGGGTGTTCAGACTGATTTCTAATGCTCGTGACATAAATTTAAGCATGTTCTTAAACTCACTGTTGGTGTAATCAAAGCGTTGGCCAAAGCACATGGAGCAGATGATGTTAGAGACGGCATTGTTGATAATCGGGAAAGGGTTGAAGGGGTCTTCTCCATGCTTCTGCATTTCCTCTTTTACGAATTTGAACTCCTCAATAATCTTGGGCTCCAAGCTAAGTTTTCCTAGGCCAAAATGACGAAGAGTTGAATGAGAGAACTTCCTTTGTTGTCTCCAGACTGGACCATAACGTGCGAATACAATCCCTACAAAAAGACACACAAGAAAAGAAGGTGAGAGAGAGCAATGCCTGATAATACTCACCAGGACATACCAGGAATGTATTCTGTATTTCTCAAGTCACTTGTCCAAAGTTCATATATAGATAAAGATCACCAGCCAAAACAAATGATGATCAAAATGTAGTTGTCAATATAGTATATGTTTGTAATAACAAGTCATATGCAATTTGATTAGGAAAAAAAATTTGCTGTATAGTTTATTATTATATTTTAGATACTAACTTTTGGTGAAATGAAAAGGAGTGATTTTCAATTTCTAGAGTTAGTGTAAATTTCAAAATTTTATTTTCATAAGAGTGAATCAAGGCTTAGAAAATATTTCAGGCTGGTATACCCAAATGCTAAACATTCTGAACAGAAGGATTAAGATGGTAGCAGACTGCACATAAGGGCAAGGATAATAACTAATTGTGCTCACCATCAAAATCTTTCTGATATAGCACTGAATACAAAGGAGGAGGTTGTTAAATATGAGCTGAATTATTCAATAGCACCAATGGATTAGAACACTGGCTATCAGTTTGTTGCCAGAACACAGTTGTGAAAACCACCACTAAATCAAAGCCAAAACGGGAAAGGGAAAGACTCATATCAACGTCGTTGTCATTGGACACGTAGATTCCGACAAGTCTACCCCTACTGGTCATCTGATCTACAAATGTGGTAGGATGGACAAAAGAATCATTGAAAAATCTGAGGAGACGGCTGAGGTGGGGATGGGCTCCTTTAAGAATGCATGGGTCTTGGATAAACTGAAAGTGGAAAGTGACCATGGTATCACCATTAACATGTCCCTCTGGAAATTTGAGACCAGCAAGGATTATATGACCATCATTGATGCCCCAGGACACAGAGACTTTATCAAAAACATGATGACAGGCACATCTCAGGCTGACTGTGTTGTCCTGATTGTTGCTGCTGGTGTTGGTGAATTTGAAGTAGGTATCTCCAAGAATGGGCAGACCATGAGCATGCCTTCTGGCTTACACACTGTATGAAACAACTCGTTCTTGGTATTAACAAAATGGGTTTCTCTGAGCCACCCTAGAACCAGCAGAGGTCTGAGAAATTATCAAAGAAGTCTCAACATCTACATTAAGAAAATTGGCTACAACCCTGACACAATAGCACTTATACCAATTCCTGGTTGGAATGGCGACAACACATTGGAGTCAAATGCTAACATGCCTTGATTTGAGGAATGGAAAGTCACCCATAAAGATGGTAATGCAGGGGAACCACACTGCTTGAAGCCACCAACTGATAAGCCCCTGCATCTGCACCTCCAGGATGTCTACAAAATCAGTGGTATTGGTACTGTCCCTGTGGGCTGAGTGGAGACTGGTATTCTCAAACCCAGCAGGGTGGTCACCTTTGCTCCAGTCAGGGTTATAACTAAAGTAAAGTCTGTTTAAATACACCATGAAGCTTTGAGTGAAGGTCTTCCTGGGGGCGATGTGGGCTTCAATGTCAAGAGCATGTCTGTCAAAGATATTCATCAGGGCAATGTGGCTGGTGACAGCAAAAATGACCCACCGATGGAAGCACCTGGCTTCACAGCTCAAATGATGATCCTGAACCATTCAGGCCAAATCAGTGCTGGCTATGCACCTGTGGATTGTCACACAGCTCACATTGCTTGCATATTTGCTGAGCTGAAAGGGACTAATCCTCATTTTGGGGAAAAGCTGAAAGATGGCCCAAAGTTTCTGAAATCTGGTGATGCTGCTGTCATTGATATAGTTCCTGACAAGCCCATGTGTATTTGAGAGCTTCTCTGACTGTCCTCCTCTGGGCTGTTTTGCTGTTAATGGATTGAAACAGGTCATGAAAGCAGTGAGCAGGAAGGCAGCTGGAGCTGGCAAAGTCACCAAGTCTGCCCAGAGAGCTTAGAAGGCTAAATATTATCCCCAATACCTGCTATCCCAGGCTTAATCAGAAGTGGAAGGACATCTCAGAACTGTTTGTCTTGATTGGCCATTTAATTTTAATAGTAAAAGACTGATTAATGATTACAAGGCATCATAACTTTCAGAAGGAATGGAAAATGTTTAGTGGACCATTTGAGGGTGTGTGTGTGTGTGTGGCAGTTTTTAAATAATTTTTTAAAAATCAGTACTTTTTAATGGAAATAACTTGACCAAAAATTGTCACAGAATTTTGAGACCCATTAAAACAAAGTTTAATGAGAAAATAAAATAACAGGTTCTTCTTTTTTTTTTTTTTGTATTTTTTCTTACGTGAGAAGTGGGAGGCAGAGAGACAGACTCCCACATGTGCCCAACAGAGATCCACCTGGCAAGCCCACTAGGGGGCGATGCTTTGCCCATCTAGGCCATTGCTCTGTTGCAACTGGAGCCATTTTAGTGCCTGAGGTGAGGCCATGATGCCATCCTCAGTGCCCAGGCCAACTCGCTCCAATGGGGCCTTGGCTGTGGGAGGGGAAGAGAGATAGAAGGGAGAGGAGGAAGGGTGGAGAAGCAAATGGGCACTTCTGTGTGTCTTGACCTGGAATCGAACCGGGGACATCCACATGCTGGGCCAATGCTCTACCACTGAGCCAATTAGCCAGGGCAGGTTCCTCTTTTTTGAATTTATTCTTTTGTTGTTTTGTATATATAAAGTTGGTCTTCACCTGACCTGTGATAGTACAGTGGATAGAGCGTTGACCTGAAGTGCTGAGGTGGCCAGTTTGAAACCCTGGGCTTGCCTGGTAAAGGCACCTACGAGAAGCAACTACAAGTTGATGCTTTCAGCTTCTCCCCGCCCTTTCTCAGTCTTTCTCCTTTCTCTAAAAATTAATAAAATCTTTTAAAAAATTAAGTTGTTGTTGGTCTTCTAACTCATTAATTTTTAGACCTTTATCCTAATAAGTGAGTTAAGGTTCTATAACTTGCCTCTAGGTACTACTTCAGCAGTAGTCCACAGTATCGTTTGCATGTATTTTCATTAGTTTAAATTTTTTTTCTATTATGATTTTCTTTTGCCACCTACCTCAACTTGTCTCATATGGACAAATTTTGTCCATTGTCTCATATAGACAATGTCATATGATGATGAGCTTGCCTTTTTAGCCCAGTATGTGACCAATTTTTTTTTAATTTTTTTTAATTTGTTCATTTTAGAGAGGAGAGGGAGAGACAGAGAGAGAGAGAGACAGAGAGAGAGACAGAGAGAGAGACAGAGAGAGAGAGAAGGGGGGAGGAGCTGGAAGCATCAACTCCCATATGTGCCTTGACCAGGCAAGCCCAGGGTTTCGAACTGGCAACCTCAGCATTTCCAGGTCGACGCTTTATCCACTGCGCCATCACAGGTCAGGCACCAATTTTTTTTTAAGTGACAGGAGGGAAGATGGTGAGACAGACTCCCGCATGCGCCCTGACTGGGATCCACCTGGCAACCCATCTTGGGCCAATGCTCAAATCAACTGAGCTATTTTTAGTGCCTGAGGCTGATGAGCTTGGAACAACTGAGCCATCCTTAGCGCCTGGGCCAAGACTCAAACCAATCAAGCCTCTGGCTGTGGGAGGCGAAGAGGGGGAGAAGCAGATGGTCACGTCTCCTTTATGCCCTGACTGGGAATTGAACCCAAGATGTCATAAGTCAGGCTGATGTTCTATCCACTGAGACTACTGGCCAGGGCCATCAATTTTAATAAAACTTCCAAAAGTTAAGAATTTTTATCCAAGCAATTGTTGGGTATATATACCCAACAGAGAAAGTTTGGTAACTGTTGTAATCAAATCTTCTGTATCTTTACCAAATTTTTATCTGCCTGTTCTCTCTACTGTTCAATTACTTATGTTAAATATTCTGCTATAATGGTCATTTTGCAGTTCTGTAAATTTTTGTTACATGTAAATAAAAATCATAGCTATATATTTATAGCTATATCTATGTATATATATACATATATATATACTAGATACATATATATATATACTAGACAAAATTAGTAGGTACATTCACGTTTAGAATTCTTATATCTTCCTTGTGAAAAAAAACCACACCAACCTCCTTTTATCATGCAATACCCTCCTTATTCTTAACAATTAAGCCGACAAAGTATATTTTGTCAAAAATATATCAGCTTTTCTTTTTAGTTATTTTTTTATAAGCTTTTCTTTATAAAGTATTTTCTTGGTATAATCTTTTCCTTTCTTTTACTTTGAAATAGAATGTTCCCTGATGTTTGGGATGTTTCTTCTTTGGGGGGAGGGTGTATCTCTTTTAAAACTTATAGTTGGATTGTTTTTCAAAATCTATCCTGGCAGTCTTTTAGTCTGTACAGTTAGTCCACTTACATTTAATATAAGTATTATGTCTAACATTATTTTGCACTTTCTATCTGTACTATGTCCATTCTCTTTTCTCCCTTCCTTTCTTGACTTCTTTTGAATTGAGAGAAACAAATTTTTAAAAAAGCTTACTTAAAGTCTAGATTAGTGTTAGCAAATTGCAGACCAGAGGTCACATCCAGCCTGCTGCCTCTTTGTGCATTGCCAGAGAGCTGACACTAGCTTTTACATTTCTACACAGTTAAAAAATATATATATATTTTTTGTGGTATGTGAAAATCATATGAAATTCAAATTTCAGGGTCTATCTATAAATAAAGTTTAACTGTTACACAGCCAGTTAATGAATCACTGTAATTCATTTACATATAGTCTACAGCTGCTTCTGCACCCAAATGGCAGAATGTTTTCAACAGAGATTAGTGGTAGGGGAGAAAATTTTCTCTGCCATAGTCCAGGACAAGACAGGCAAATTTCCTTGCTTTCTTTTACTGGTGGGCAGGCTTGTTGACTGTTCTTTGCCTAATTCACTCATAGTTAAGCTCTTTAAAAGTTCTCTTTTCATCTAGATCAGTGGTAGTCAACCTGGTCCCTACCGCCCACTAGTGGGTGTTCCAGCTTTCATGGTGGGCCGTAGCAGAGCAACCAAAGTATAAATAAAAAGATAGAGTTAACTATAGTAAGTTGTTTTATAAAGATTTATTCTGCCAAACTTAGCAAATATCTGACATAAAGTACTTGGTAAGTAATTATTATTATGTACTTTAACTTGCTGTAACTCTGCTTTTTAATTTTATAAAGTAAAGTTATTTCCCTACTTTATAAATCACCATTACTGTGGAACTGATGGGTGGTTAGAAAATTTTACTACTAACAGAGATACAAAAGTGGGCAGTAGGTATAAAAAGGTTGACTAACCCTGATCTAGATGTAGCTTTTCATCTTGCGTGGTCCAAGGCCATAGTTTTCTGCCCTTGCTTCCCCAACTCTGCAACCCTGGCTGCCCAAGAGGTCACTAAAACCCAGGGTTCTCCAGAGCATCTGCTTTCTATATTCTGCAGGGGTGGGGGTGGTCATAAGGAACTGGTCGACTACGTCTTACATGCATTTCTAACAATCTCTGTTTTTAACCCACTGGCTCACCCCTATACCTCCCATTTCTGAGCCTTCTGGGGGTTCTGCAGGGTAAATTGTCACACTCCACTAGCATTCTCCCCTGTACATACTTAAAGATTGTCATCCTTCATGGTATGAAGCCATTGGCCACTCCTGTGTCCACTTTTTATCTTCAGATGTTGTGGTGCAGGACTGTAAATATAGTTCATCACATGTGGAATATATGTTTCTGTTTAAAGTCCCTCTGGTTTGGTGTGTGATCGTCAAGACAAAGATGAAATGAAAATGTTTCAAACACCCCAAAACAGAACCGCCTTTGTTTAATAAAGCTCTATAAACTATTTCCTAGTAACCACAGCTTAGTCACTCCTCTTGTCTTTAACCATAGCCAAGTCTTTTGTGCATTCAGCATTTACTAAGTGTTGGGACTCCTCTTCTTTTCTTGAAAAGATAAGGTCTCTCACTCTAACTTCAGGATTCGATACTGACTCTATCATCTCATCATTTAAGGTATTATGTATGATCTGTATTTTAAAAATAATTTATCTAGAAAAATGCCCTTTTCCTATCAGTCTTCTCAATATTTATTTAGAGTCTTCTGTGTGCCAGATACTGAGGGCACAAAGATTTAGAAGAAGTCCCTGTTCTCAGGATGATTACAGTCTTGTGAGGAGCTGGGAAATCCAACAACCCTAATACACTGTGGTATGCTGGGTTGTATTGACATTGCAAATTGTACAGCACATTGTATGTTGGAGGTATACTGACGGTGCAGTGCAGACAGTGGAGGGGACACCATGCCATCTGAGGGGAGGCAGTGCTTCTCAGAAGAGAGATCATCTGAGCTGGTACTTCAGTTATTAATGAGCCTGTGCATGAAGGCATCTCTTAGGAAAAATAAATAACTTGAGCAAGGTCAAAGAGGGTATTTCAAAAAGAGCTAAATTACCTGCAAAAGGAAATCAGATTTGGATAAGGCGAGAAAGTGGAGAGAACCTTCTCAGAAGAGGCTAATATTTGAGCATTGGGATTTCTGCTGATGAGTTAACAGGAAAGAAGTGCAAGACAGAAGAGGTGACCAAAGACACAGTGCCTGGGAATGCCAGGGATGAGAGGCAGGGACAGAATTAACGACCTCAGGGTTCCAAACTTTACAAAACACTCATGATGTGGAGTCAGAAAGACTTAGAGTCTTACAAATGTTAGGAAGAGACACGGACATCTCCTGTAGTTGGTGACATCTCCATTCTTAGCCCTGGAAAGCAACGCTGTTCGTGTATACAAAAACTTCATCTCAAGGAAGATAATGACACTGAGAACAAAAAAGCTCCAAAGCAAAAAATCGGAATCTTTTGGTTGGGAACGACAAAAATAGGCCCTCAAGCTAGTTTAGCAAAAAGGACAATTAGGATGTGGAACCAAAATAAACAAAAAACCACCAAAAAACCCCACAAAAAAATAGGAAGGGCCGAGTATCAGGGAACATTGTGTGCCACAGAACCCTCTCCCTGCACCCACTTTTCACTTCCTTCTGCCTGACTGACTTCTTTCCAACTGCAGACCAGCTTTTCCAAGAATAGCAGCTGTCTTGAGATGTCTGCTCTCCCATTTTCACCACCAGAGAGAAAGTCCTCTATTCTCCGGGTCCAACCTCATAATGCTGGGGGAGGATTCAAATGCTTCAGTCAAGTATGCCACAGTGATACCAATTTGGGATACCTTAAAGTTCATTCTGTGGCTTGAGGTTTCCAAACAATGCCACAAGTGTAAATTCTTACCCCCAAACCATGTGCAGATGTATCTGTAGTTACGAATTCTTGAGTTCTGTGCCTAGCCCACAGACTAACCAGTATTACAAAGCGGTGAGATATTCTGATAATCCACTTCTGGCCAGGAGTCTATTCCTCCACTAATCACTGTGGCTAGTGAAGGGAGTTCTTATAAAGGTATGGAATCTTTTGTCCCAACCACAGTTAATGGATGCAAAAGGATGGGGGAGGGGGGACAAAGAGTTCCTCAGAGGAAGGAGATGTTCTTCTCAGAGGAGTAGACGCTAGATAGTTGAAACAAAAATCTACTTCAAACCAAATAAAGGACAGACTAAATTAACTATAATACATTCTCACAAAGGAATACTGTACAGCTATTAAGAACTTTGCAGGAGTCTGGCCAGGTGGTAGATAGAACATCCATTTGGGATGCTGAGGACCCAGGTTTGAAACCCCAGGGTTGTCAGCTTGAGCGTGGGGTAGCTGGCTTGAGCATGGAGTGGCTGGCTTGAGCGTGGGATCATAGACATGACCTTATGGTCACTGGCTTGAGCCCAAAGGTCGCTGGCTTGAGCAAGGGGTCACTAGCTCGGCTGGAACCCCCCCCCCATCAAGACACATATAAGAAAGCAATCAATGAACAACTAAGGTGCCACAATGAATTGATCCTTCAGTGAGAGATGCTTCTCATCTCTCTCTCTCTCCCTTCCTGTCTGTCAGTCTCTGCCTTGTCTGTCTCACAAAAAAAAACCCCCAAAAACTAAACTTTGCAGGAGAATATTCCATAATATGGAAATATATTCATGATACTTTAAGTGATAAAAACAATTTTAAATAGTGTGAAGAATATGATTCCATTTTAAGGAAGCAAATATGTTTTTAAACGTGTATATGTAGAAGAAAAATACCAGAGGGTTGCCAAAGGCTGAATATGTCCTTTCAAAATTCTATATTAAATCATAATGCCCAGTGTGATGGTATTTGGAGATGAGGCCTTTGTAAGGTGATTTGGTCATGAGGGTGGAGCCCTTATAAATAGGATTAGTACCTTAATAAGAGGGCTCAGAGATCTCCCTCTTTTTGAAAAGAACTGAAAAGAATTCTGTTTTTCCTTTTCCATGCTTTATGCTCTTATAATAATAAACATATATTACTATAATAAAAATACTTAAAATTCATTAAATTTGATGCAGTTCTACATTGATCACATATACGTTCTCATTCCTCTGAGGACTACTCAGAACTCATCTGCTCTTTCATTTTCTAATGGGCATCTTGGAATAAACTCACATTCTCCTCTTTAATTAATTCTTCACTCTTGAATAGGTTCCAATAAAAAAAAAATCCTCAATTATCTAAATTTTCCTCTTCAGATTATCTGTTCTCTATTACAAGTTAAGTCCACAGGCATTTTTTGGTGACATATGGTTCTCCCCCTACCTCTCTTGTCAATCGCCTTCACCAACTACGGAAGTTTTTCTCCATTCTTTCACATCACATTTGTCTAAAACACATCCGCAAGAGTAAGGGCAGCATTGCCCAAGACAGCCTCTCTTGGAGGAATGAATACTTTAGCTGAGATTCTGAAGCACCAAGTTTCCCCAGGCTCCCAGTGCTCTCTTAAATAAAGAGGGATATGATGATAATGTGTGATCCAACTAATATTTTAGAAACTCTTATTATAAATTCTTGACCAAACAATATAGCCAAGAAAGACCTCAAAAATATCTAATTCCTACCTTTAAAATTCTGGAGGAAAAGACAGACATGCAACACAAATTACACTTTGATGTAGTAAGTGCATCAGTAAATGCTCGCTTGCACATATTCATTCGTTTTCTGGTTATCTGCTCTGTGCCAAATAGCGGGGACAGAGTGGTTACCAAGATGAACAAAATCTTTGCCCTCATGGAGCTCACATTCCAATGGTAGGTGAACTTGGTAATAGGCTAAATATTTTCAAAGGGCTTATCGAATGAAGTAAAGCCGCTTCTAAATCCAAACCAAGAGATTTTTGAACATTTTACTGCACTGCCTTCAACAGACCTGTGGTCTCAGAATCTCTGGGCAGTCCCCTATCAAGTTACTGTTCTTTAAAAAACAAAACAAAACAAAACAGAATTAACACCTTGAGCCAGATCATTTCTACACTTTAGTCTATTTAAAAATAAAAAACTGTTAAACAATGGCTTTTATTTTCAATGGCATAGAAGAAACGAGGCTTAAAAATTTGTTTTTCAATAGGTAATACCCAGAATAAAATTCAAAGAACACAAGCAAAGAGAGAAGTTTACCCCAACCTCTATTTCTCTATATAAAAGGAAACACTATCAACCATTTCTCATGTATAGAAAGAATTTTCTATAATTATATAAACTTTGTGAGTATGTGCTAGTGGTGAATTAAAGATGGCCACAACCTCTTGTCTCCTGTCCACTCTTCTCATGGAACAGTGGACTTATCTCCCCTCTGCCTGCATCTGGAAGGGCTTTAACTTAGAGAATGCAAAAGTGACTTTTAATATCTGCTTTCAGCCACTTGAAACCCAGCTGCCATGCTGTGAGAATCCTAACTCATATGAAAAGGCCACATTAAAAGAACCAAGATGCTTCAATCAACAGCACCAGCCCCAACTGCCAGGCAAAGTAAAACCCCAGATGGCTGCAGCACCCCCACCACCACTAGTCAAGGCCATATGGGACAAAGGCACAACCTATGCCCAACCAACCACAGCATTTTAGAACTTGTTTGAACTACTAACCTTTTTGGGCATTAGTTACTTTGTGACACACCAAAGTGTTATTTTTGTTTGCTTGTTTGTTTTTAGGTGAGAGGTGGGGAGATAGCAAGGCAGACTCTTCCATGTGCCCCGACTAGGATCCACCAAACAACCCCATCTGGGGCTGATGCTCCAGTACTGAGCTACTTTTAGTGCCTGAGGTTGACATGCTCCAACAGAGCTATCCTTAGTACCCTGGGCCACATTCGAACCAAGAAAGCTACTGGCTGTAGAAGAAGAGGGAGAGAAGGGGGAGAGGGAGGGATGGGAGAGGCAGATGGTCTCTTCTCCTGTGTGCCCTGACCAGAAATCGAACCTGGGATGTCCATACACTGGGATGATGCTCTATCCACTGAACCACTGGGCAGGGCCCAAAGTGTTACTTTAAAGAGAGATTATCCATTGTTCTTATTTTACTTACTTTCTTGGATATCTTCCAATAAGGCTATCTTATTGTACATGAATGGTACAAAATTTATTTAAACAATGTTCTTTTAATGGACATTTGGTATTTTCTTATTATCTGCTACTCATGTACGTATTGTTCCATACATGTAAATGTATGTGTGCAGTTTAAAATAAACATCTCATTCTCTAGAGTTACACAGTCTGCTGCCCAATAGCCAAAAGCTTCACTCACTGTCTCAATCTTACTATCTACATTTAGCTAGTGGAGAGCCTGGAGAACATTTTGT
Organism: Saccopteryx bilineata; assembly: GCF_036850765.1. Lineage (NCBI taxonomy): Eukaryota > Metazoa > Chordata > Mammalia > Chiroptera > Emballonuridae > Saccopteryx > Saccopteryx bilineata. Next base: position 172,421,299 of record NC_089494.1, read on the forward strand.
CAGTGCAGAAATTTTTATTATACAGTATTGTTCTAGAGCAGGGGTCAGTTAAAATTTCTGAAGAGGGCCCTGGCCGGTTGGCTCAGCGGTAGAGCGTCGGCCTAGCGTGCGGAGGACCCGGGTTCGATTCCCGGCCAGGGCACACAGGAGAAGCGCCCATTTGCTTCTCCACCCCTCCGCGGCGCTTTCCTCTCTGCCTCTCTCGTCCCCTCCCGCAGCCAAAGCTCCATTGGAGCAAAAGATGGCCCGGGCGCTGGGGATGGCTCTGTGGCCTCTGCCTCAGGCGCTAGAGTGGCTCTGGTCGCAACATGGCAACGCCCAGGATGGGCAGAGCATCGCCTCCTGGTGGGCAGAGCGTCGCCCCCTGGTGGGCATGCCGGGTGGATCCCGGTCAGGCGCATGCGGGAGTCTGTCTGACTGTCTCTCCCTGTTTCCAGCTTCAGAAAAATGAAAAAAAAAAAAAATTTCTGAAGAGGGCTAAATTCTTTAGGGTTGTGGGCCATACAGTCTCTGTGAGAAATACTCTGGTCTTAATGTGCAAAATCAGTCACTGACAAACGATCAGTCAATGAGCATGATTTTGTTCTAATAAACATTAAAACTGGAATTTTGTACAATTTTTATGTCACAAAGTACTCTTGATTGCACTAGAACTGCTTAGACTGTGTACTTTTTAAGTTTTAAAACTAGATTGCCCTCTTTAAAGATTATACCAACTTACTCTGACAAATGAGTGCCTGTTTCCCCATTCCTTCAATAACTGATCAAAATATATTTGAAAGTCTCACCGCTGAAAAATAAAATTTCAATGGTAGATTTTATCTGTACTAACCAGTTACCATCATCTTTTAACCATATCTTGATATCTTTTTATGAAGTTATTTTTTTATCTATTTATATTGGGTTGTTAGGCTTTTACTTTTTGATTTATAGGAACTGTATTAAAGAAAATTAAGCTTGGCAAACATCTTTTACCAGTTTTGTTTTTTCTTAACAGATATTTGTATATGTACCATGTTCATTAGCAGCATTTTTCAAGACCACAGAAGGAAGCCCCCAAGCATCCCCACTGGGGGAATGAATGGATAAACAAATGTAATACATGCATGCAATGGAAGATTATTTAGTCTTAAAAAGGAAGTCAATTCTCACACATGCTACAATACGAATGAACCTTAAAACATACTAGGTGAAATATATCAGTCACAAAAGGACAAATACTGTTGATGAACAAATTCATAGAGACAAACAATAGTGGTTGCCAGGAGCTTGGAAAAGAAAATTGGTTTTTTGTTTGTTTTTTTCTAAGAAAAATGTGTTAATGTTTATTTTATTGATTTTTAGAAGGAGTGGAAGGGAGAGGGAGAAAGACAGGTACATTGGTCCATTCCTGTATATAACCTGACCAGGGATCAAACCAGCAAGCTCTGTGCTTTGGGCCAAAACTCTAACCAACTGACCTATTCAGCCATGGTGAGAACTGGGATTTTTAATGTTTGTTTAGTGCTTACAAAATTTTACTTTGGCAAGTCAAAGAGAGTTCTGGAGATGATGGTGATGGTTTTCACAATAACGTGAATGACCTAATACCATTGAACTTTACAATTAAAAATGTTTGAGATGGCAAATTTTATGTTTACTTTTCTTTATCTTTTCATTTATTTATTTATTTGAGAGAAAGAGAGAGAGAGAAAAAATGCATCAACTTGTTCCATTTATTTGTGCCATTGATTGCTCTCATGTGCCCTGACCAAGGCTCCAACTGGTGACCTTGGGGTGGAGCCCTGACTGGAGCTCAAACCAGCGACCTAGGGGTTCAGCTGGTGTCCCAGGTATTTAGCCTCCAAAAGCAGGCTCTCTCCACTGCGCCACCTGCCAGGGGCTCACCACAATTTTCACAAAGAAAAGAAAAGTAGGCAGGAGTTTCTAGGCAGCCATAAGATTGAAAGAGAATTCCAAGTAGAAGACTTGTGACTTCAGTTTTGCAGTGGTACCTTAAGAATATTATGATCATCACTGCTACTATTCATTTAAAATCCTGGTGCAAAAAAAAAAGAAAAAAATCCGACTTACTCAGATTCTAAAAAGCTTGGGTCTCTTTATGCCACATTTCAAGGACAGAAAGCAGCAGTTCATTTACTTAATAAGTACTTTTTAAGCATCTACCTACTATGTGCCAAGCACATACCAATTACTCTGTCCTCTTGGATGTGAGTCTAGTGGTGAAGACCCACATTCCAGCCTCAGATAACACAATTATGGAGCCTCAGCTTTGGTTAAGTACAGTGAAGGAAAATCACTTGTGCAATGAAACCAGTTCTCACAAGGGGAGCTTAATTTACTTGAAGAGGCAGAGGAACTGGGGCAAGGAAGCCTCCCTAAAGCAAAGATTTAATGCCTGCGAAGGAGTGAGTCAGGCCAAAAAAAAGTCTGGGACCTATGCCATAAGACAAAGGGAGGGGACAACTGATCAAAAAAGGGCAATAAATAAAAATACATACATACATACAAAGAGAAATAAGTAAATAAATAGATGGGTGGATGGAGTTAGGGGAAAAAGTAAATGTGATATTCTACTGCAACAGATAACGTGTTTCCTAACCTGGAAAAATTGCCCAAGTTAGACTCCCTTAGCAGGAATCAAAGTAGCTACAAACCCAGTGTATTAAATCTGCTATTCGGCTCCTAAAGTGTTTTCTGGACTTATTGATATTTTATGGGAAAATAAGTATCTTTTTAAACTCTTGCACGCAAAACTCACAAGGTGAAACTATCTCTCCCTCTTTCTCATCCGGCCCAAGTTTCTTCCCGGGACACCCGGAGGCTGCGTTCTGGGAAAGGGAGACTGCCCCGGAGAGATGCAGTCCGGCTTCCCACCGGTGGCCATCCCTTCTTCCCATTGCCCTGCCTCAACTTTCCGCTCGTTTTCTAACTTTTGACCTCGAAATACGAAAGAGGTACTCATCAGTTACAGATGGATGGAATCTTAAAGAGGCGCCGCCACCGCCACTCCCTGGGCTCGGGTGCGGGAGCGCGGCGGCGGGGTGCGCGGCTGTAGGGCGCACAGGCCCCGCAGCCTCGCGCGCTCCCGCGGCCCGCGGCCCCCCGGCTCCGGGCCGCGGCCCAGCTCACCCTTCTCCTTGGTCAGGAGGGAGACGAGCGGCACGCTCGGGCGGTCGCTGAAGACCTCGGCCTGCTGCACCAGCGCCTCGCGCACGCTGTGGAAGTCGTTGAGGACGATCACCATGTGGGGGCCGATGAAGAAGCTGTAGATGTTGCCGTAGACTTGGGCCAGGTAGGTCAGCAGCACCTGCGAGCCCAGCGTGGAGGGGTCGATGCCTCTGTCCCTCGCCCGGCGGGTCAGCCAGCTCTTCCCGCGGAGGAAGGACGGCACCAGCACGAAGCCGAAGTTGCCCACCACCGGCCAGGGCGTGGGCCCGGGGGGGATGCCCGGAGGCCGGCAGCGCCACAGCCAGCTCCAGCCGAGCAGCGCGGCCAGGCCGAGCAGCAGCAGCGCGCCGCCGGTGGGGTCCAGCCGCAGCAGCCCCAGGGGGCCGGGCAGGAGGCTCAGAGGCCAGGGCGAGCCCTCGGCCGGGGGCGGCAGCGGCGCGGGGTCGCGGGCGGCGTCGGCCATGGCCTGCTCGCCGGCCGCCGCAGCCTCGGGCTCCTCCCTCTGTCAGAGCCGAGCGCTCGCGGACGCCCCGCTGCCGGCAGCGGGCTGCGACCTTAGCTGCAGCCTGGGGAGGGAGGAGCGGCGGAGGGCGCCCCGGATTGGCTGGGCTCCCCCTTTCTTCCCACCTCCTCTAGACAGCGACGCCCGCGGAAACCGGGACACGCTCTCGACGCCGCAGGTGGGGGCTGAGGTCGAGGTGGGGGGCGCCGCCTGCAACTTTGCCGCCTCCTTTCCTAGTGCCCCTCCTCTGGGTTCAGCTTGGCTGTGCCCGGTCCTAAAACAAAGATGCTGGCGACGCGTGCTTGCGGTCTAATTGGTTGCCAGGCTTCCTAAGTCACTCGTTTGTCCGTGGAGGATATAAATCGTGCCACATCAACAGGCCCCTGTTCACTCAGCCTCCACCCCAGCAGCTTCACCCGGAGCTGGGCGAGTGGGGTCCCCGCCCCACTCCCTGGCAGGAAAATGTCAGGGCTACTCCGTTATCCAAATCGGGATTCGGAGGAATAAAGGACCCCTTTCTCCTCTCAGAGAGGGGAGGATGACGGAAACGCAGTGCGCTCAGTTTGTGGGTGTAGGTGGCCAGCGCTCTGGGAGGGAGGGGCAGGGGATGGTGGTGGCGGAGTCAAGTTCCTAGAACTTGCCAGGGTCGGGGAAACCTATGCGGAGAGTGACCGTTCCGAGTCCGTTTCAGCCAATGGCCTGGGGAAAGAGGAAAGCCTGTTTCATAAGGTGACCAACTATTTTACAATGGAAAGGCGGACAAAAATAAATAGAAGAAAACAAAATCGTAAATAAAAGAAACACTTTATTCATTGCAACAATAATACACTATATGATAAATGCATAATAAAAATATTTGTAATATTTTATATCGTAATTATGCTTATATGCCAATTAACTTATTTTATTTTTTTACAGAGACAGAGAGAGATTCAGAGTGAGGGATAGACAGGGACAGACAGACAGGAACGGAGAAAGAGAAGCATCAATCATTAGTTTTTTGTTGCACATTGCGACACCTTAGTTGTTCATTGATTGCTTTCTCATATGTGCCTTGACCATGGGCCTTCAGCAGACCGAGTAACCCCTTGCTTGAGCCAGCGACCTTGGGTCCAAGCTGGTGAATTTTTGCTCAAACCAGATGAGCCCACTTTCAAGCTAGCTACCTCGGGGTCTCGAACCTGGGTCTTCTGCATCCCAGTCTGACGCTCTATCCACTGTGCCACCGCCTGGTCGGGCTAATTTTTAATAATTGTAAGAAAAAAGTACTCATTTAGATTCAAATATGTCACATCACATGCAATAGATCGACTCTGCATCGATTGAATACGGACATTTACAGATTAGTCTTCCAATATCAAAAAGAACACTTACACATATGTCTTTGTCTCAGGGTCTGCTTCTTTGGAACCTGACCAAGATAAAAGGAGAGGTGAGTGAAAGAGGAGAAACAGGGAGACTGGGAACCTCCATTGTGAAATTGGAAAACAGATTACCAGAAGCTAGGATGAGAGAGAGCAAGGTAATCTGGGGAAAGGAGTAAAAGTAGAGTGAAGGAGAGAAACAAAAAGCAAGATACTGTAGTCTGGGGCCACCATAGAGGGGCCCCTCATTTAGACGTCTTGAAACATGGTGCTTAAACACAAAACCTTGAACTCCTACTAAATTGGCTACAATTCCAACTTTGCCACTGTAACTTTTGGCAAGATACTCTACTCTCTAAGCCTCTACTCGTTCACCTATAAGACAGACCTGAGATGTTGATGCTTAGAAATACTTTTACATGTGAAAGGAATCTTTATACCAGAAGATATTTATGGCAGCATAATTTAGAGATGTGGTTGCAACTGGAGTGATTGTTTCCCAGGGTACATCTGGCCAAATCTGCAAACATTTCTATTTCAGAACTTGAGAATGGCGAAACTATTAGTTCCTGGTAGGCAAAGGCCAGGATTCTGAGGTACATCCACTTTTCGAGGGAGGACAAAACTTACAAAAGAAGGACTGCCCTCCCTAAAGAAGGACGATTGGTCACCTTATATGTCAGGAACTTGCTTAGAGGATTTAAGTAGTTAATAATATAAAAAGAAAAGTAATAAATAGGGTGAGGAGGGGTGACAATATTATTATTGATATGAGACCAAGCTTGAAATGCTGAGGTGGAGATACTATGTAGGAATTGTACAATTATTTCAAGACAAAAGTCCATCTTAAAATCTTTTTTCATAATGACTTTGAGGTACTTCCCTTTTCCCTCTTCTACAGACTGAATCCTCCAGTTTCTCTTTTGTTAAGCTGACGCATAGAGTTGTCTATGTTGGACCTTTTTGTTTTTAAATCTACTGAAAAGTCAGTTTCATATGAATAATCATCTTAATTGATCATAACAAATAAACCTGTTTCCCAATTTCTGATTTTTTAAATTCTTCTGCACACTCTAAAAGTTCGAACACCATGCAGTACTTACAAAAGTGTGACCAAAATATAATGAGCCCTCTTTATTCGTTCTGAGTGATCCATTATAGGTGTTCTATAAACAAGTGATGCCAGGCGGGTAGGCTAACTTTCAAGTCTACTCTGTTCTTGCGTTATTTTTGCCATGTTCTTCATAAGCTGTTTTAAGCTTAACAAACAAAAAATAAACGCTCTATAATTAACCATGAATTTTAATTACTTTCTCATTTTTTTTTAATTTATATAATTTTTAACATTTAAGCTACTGTACTTATTTGCAGATATGGACATAAGCATGTCATCTGAGTCTCTTCATGGCCTTGCTCTCTGCAGTCATTAACATCTTTCCTTACAAGCAACTTAAATTTACAAATGATTTTAAAGTAGCTCAAGATGTGACTAGTTGAACAACTGTAACAGACACACCCCCTCTTGTGCAAGATACCATTGCATTCATAGCATTTTCCTAAATATTTTCTTATTTTGTTAGGTCTGTGATACAGATAGGAGTTATATTGGCTGAATCGTGTCCCTCTGAAAATTCGTATGTAGAAGTCCTAACCCCCAGTACTTTAGAATGCAACTGTATTTGAAGACAAGGTCTTTAGAGAAGTAACTAAGGAAAAATGAGGTTGTATGATTGGACCTTAATTTAATACAACTGGTGGCCTTCTAAAAAGAGGAGGTTAGGACACAGATTGTGCACAGAGGACGGCCATGTGAAGATGCAGTGAGAAGGCAGCCATCTGCAAGCCAAGCAAAGAGGTCACAGAGAGCCCACCCCTGCCAGCACCTTGATCTGGGACTTCCAGCCTACAGAACAGTAGGGAAGTAAATATTTACTGTTTAAGCCACCAAACCTATAGTACTTTGTCATGGCAGCCCTAGCAAACTGATATAGGAAGCTATATTGTTCGTAATACCATAGATTAAATTATTTTAAACATGAAGCCACATAGCTCATCCAGTGAGTCTTAAGGATGAAGTTCTCAAATTGTATTCAGTGCTTTATTGCCAGAAAAAGGAATACTTTCTACTCCATCCTCCCTATTTTAGGGGAATAGTATAATGACCAGCAGTAAAGGAAAGAGAAATAAACAATCTTTGGGGTGGGTAGACAGGGGAAGGAAGACAAGGAAGGAGAGCATTAAGAAAAAAAAATCATTTTTTGTTGAATCCTCAAAGGGGGGGTCCACCCGGCATGCCCACTAGGGGGGTGATGCTTGGCCCATCTGGGGCATTGCTCCACTGCAATCGGAGCCATTCTAGCGCCTGAGTCAGAGGCCATGGAGCCATCCTCAGCATCCAGGCCAACTTTGCTCCAATGGAGCCTTGGCTGAGGGAGGGGTAGAGAGAGAGAGAGAGGAAGGAGAGGGAAGGGTAGAAAAGCAGACAGGCGCTTCTCCTGTGTGCCCTGGCCCGGAATTGAATCCAGGAATTCCACAGGCCGGCTGACGCTCTACTGCTGAGCCAACCAGCCAGGGCCCAAAGATAATTTTTAAGCCACTCACTTTCCCACTGAATTTCTTTCTTGCTCAATGGATTTTGGACAGAATTGTTGGTAACAGTATATTCAAAATATCAAAGTACTTATTATTTGGTATCAAGAGTGGTGTTAAATTACTCCCGTTTGTATAATTACCATTGTTCAGCTGGTTTGTAATTCCCTGGGAGGTAAATGTGACACACTACACTTAAGAGTCAGTGAGCATGAACAGAGAAGGCTTACAGCTTAAGAACAATTTGCAAAATGCTAATGAAAGCGAAAGTAAAAATGCCATCTATGCTATTTAGTTGCACCACTTAGCATTTAAAAATTAACCCCTTCACTTCAGGTCCCTACGATTTGCTTCATATTACTCCATTGAGTGTCTTCTATATATACTATTTATGTACTTCTTTATGTACTCTCCTAGTGTCCAAGTGCTCTACCTGAAATTGGGATAACAGCTGTACCTATATCAAGCATAAAGATTAGATGAAATAATTAGCACCATGTCTAGCATTTAGTTAAGGGTCAATAATACAAGCTGTAATTATAATCTCATTGGGGCCCTAATAATGTCTTAAATTCTACAGGTTGACACTATTGCTGACCTTCCTCCCTCTTGTTTCCCCCCTTGCAGTTTTACTCGTCCTTTCCAAAACTAGATTGTGCGACTGGCCGGGCTGTGAACTTGTTTCTGTATTTAGCCTTATGTTGTGTGATGAATATATAAACTTGCGCATCTTCCGTGCTACCCAGCTCATTCCTCCAGTTGCATGCGTTTGCCGTGATGTTCCTGGAAAGATCAAGGGAGGGAGGCCCCTGAAAAATGTAAGTATTAGTGGAAGGCAGACTCTCAAAAGTAACAAAACACAGTTCCCAAAACTTCTTTTTATTTGTACAAAATGGTGCCAGGATTGGAACCAACTTTTTGTTTACTGCCCGAGCTGGAAACAGTCCAGGCGTCCTTCAACAAAAGAGGAGGGACGGGCCGAAGCTGTGGTATGACTGTAAGATAGACTATTCCTCAGGAAAATAAAAAGGAACATGTTGTAATACCACCCCCACACACACAGCATGATAAATTTTTTAAAAGATTTTATCTATTGATTTTTAGAGAGAGAGAGGGAGAGAAGGTGAAAAGCATCGACTCGTAGTTGCTTCATTTTAGTTGTTTATTGATCATATGTACCTTGACCGGGCAAGCCCAGACCTGAAACCAGTGAGTGACCTCAGCGTTCCAGATCAATACTCTACCCACTGCACCATCACAGGGCAGGCCAGCACGGTAATTTCAAAATCATTATGCTGAGTGAAGAAGCCAGACACAAAAGGGTACATACTGAATAACTGCAGTTGTAAGTTCTAGAAAGGGACAACTAGCCTAAGATGAAATCAGAACAGAGGGTGAGGTTGACTGGGAAGAGATATAGACATTTCTCTGAGGTGGTGGAAATATTCTATATGTTGGTCAGAGTGTTGGTTACTTGGGTATATGCACTTGTCAAAAGTGAACTGTGTGTTTGACCTAGGTAAATTATATCTCAGTAGAACAGATTAAAAAATAAAATAAAATCCAATATTTTGGAAGAAAAAGAGATGGTGAAGTAAGAAGACTTGGTTATCCTATGGTGAAATGGATGCCCTCAGTAACAGTTACATGATATATTATTAATATAACAATAGTGACTAGTAGTTTAGTATGTAAATAAAGAGGAATAGAAGAGAAAATAGAGTAACATTACTCTTAAAAAATAAACTTACTCTTACTTCAGTTAGCCTGCCCATAATTGCTATTGATTCCTAATATTTTATTTTTATGTAAGCTGAAGCCTTGCTGAAATCCTTGCTTCTCTCTTCTGTCTCACTGACTTCTATTTGTTCTGTAGAAGGCTACGTGGAAACCACACAGGAGCTCTGTCCAACTCCACACGAGTTGCCTTGAGCAAGCAGTAAACCTTTCTGACTACTCTTGGTTTTTCCTTTTTTTTTTTTAATCTTCTTTTTCAAGTGAGAGGAGGGAAGATATAGAGACAGACTCCCGCATGCACGCTGGCTGGGATCCACTGGCAACCCTGTCTGGGGGGATAGCTCTGCCCATATGGGGCCATGCTAGCAACCAATCTATTTTTAGCACCTGAAACGAAGGCTCCAGAGAGCCATCCTCAGTGCCTGGGGCAATGTGCTTGAACCAGTTGAGCCATGGCTGTGGGAGAGGGAGAGAGAGAGAGGGAAAGGGGAATGGGAAGGGTGGAGAAGCAAATGGTCACTTCTGCTGTGTGCCCTGACCAGGAATCTAACCTGGAACAACCACATGCCAACCGAGCTCTGTCAATGAGCCAACCAGCCAGGGCCACCTCTTGTTTTCTTCAGGTGGTAAAATGAGGAAGCTGTAACACAAAGACTGTGAGATTCCTTCGATCCTTAATACTCACCCTCTAAAGTAGATTGTGAGGACTTTGAACTTGGCCCATGATTAAAAACATTGTTAGTCAGGATAACATGAAAAAGAAAAGTACATTTACAAAGTAAAGCATAAGCCAGTTGCCTCAACAAAACTAATATAAGTTATTACTTCCCGGGCCAGGTAAGGATGCTTGCCCCTTTGCCTAATAATGAAGCCTCATTTCTAAGTCTCATGAGGAATCACATTTTATGAAGGACATTGAAAGATTACCTACTCTTTCTTTTAGGCAAGAACAGGCTCAAAACCAGAAATTGAATAGTCAATTTTTCACTTTCATTTTAAAAATAGTAATACATAGTGTTTGTAAAAAATTTGAAAATGCAGAAAATTTTAAAGGAGGGAATAATCATCTTATTATTTTTCCACTCAGAGGTAATTTGTAACATTTCTATATGTATCCTTCTATTCTTTTTAAAATATATATTGATGATACTTTTAAGTTTTATAAATCTTTCTATTTATAATATTCACCTGTTTAATAAATATGTGAATAAATATATATAATTTAACATTTTCCATGTTCTCCACAAATCATATTATTTTTTATTGATTTTAGAGAGAGAGGGAGGAAGAGAGAAATACTGATTTGTTGTTCAACTTATTTATGCATTTAGTGGTTGATTGTTGTGTATGCCCTGACCAGAGATTGAACCCACAAACTTGGCTTATTGGGACAATGCTCTAACCAACTGAGCTACCTGGCCGGGTTCCTCCACAAATCATTTTTATTTATTTATTTTTTAATTTTTATTTATTTTTATTATTATTATTTTTTGTATTTTTCTGAAGCTGGAAATGGGGAGAGACATGCGCCCGACCGGGATCCACCCGGCACGCCCACCAGGGGGCGATGCTCTGCCCCTCCGGGGCGTCGCTCTGTTGCGACCAGAGCCACTCCAGTGCCTGGGGCAGAGGCCAAGAAGCCATCCCCAGCGCCTGGGCCATCTTTGCTCCAATGGAGCCTCAGCTGCGGGCGGGGAAGAGAGAGACAGAGAGGAAGGAGAGGGGGAGGGGTGGAGAAGCAGATGGGCACTTCTCCTGTGTGCCCTGGCTGGGAATCGAACCCGGGACCTCCGCACGCCAGGCCGATGCTCTACCACTGAGCCAACCGGCCAGGGCCCACAAATCATTTTTAATTACAATATTCTAGTCCAGGTGTTCAGCAACATTTTCTTGTAAAGAGCCAAATAGTAAATATTTCAGTTCTTGTAGGCCATATGGTCTCCATCACAACTATACAGCTGTGCTGGGAGAGTGGGAACGTAGCCATAGACAGTATGTAAGTAAATGGCTGTGGCTATGTTTCAACAAAATTTTATATATGAAAAGAACATAGCAGCTAGAACTAGCATGCAGGGCAATATTTGTGAACTCTGGGTTTTAAAAAATCTAGTCTATTTTTAAGGAATATTTCAAAATTTAGCTGGCCAATATCCTGTTATTGACACATAGACTATTTTCTTATTCTTTTTTTTGCTATTATAAACAATATTGGAATATATACATTTTTTATTATTTCAGCAGAATAAACTAAGACAATATTTTGGTACTAAGACTATTACTACATAAAGCACAGTACACACAGACATACATACTCATACAAACGTGCATGCACTTTGCTTTTCTACCTCTCAGAGAGAACTTCTGTTAAAATATTTGATATATATCTTCTCAGATTTCTTATATGCTAATATAGACGCCCCACCCCCTCCAATGGCATCATACTATGCTTTCGGTTCACTAACCTACCCCACTTAGGGGTGTTTTTTGACAATCTTGTAAATGTCACTGAGTATTGATGTGCCTCCTTCATCCTGTTTAAACAGCCATCTGGTATTTTATTAAATGATTAATTCAAAAAAGTATGTACTGAGCACTGTCATGTATTGTTTTCGGCAGTGAGAATACTACGTGAACAAAACAAAGCACCATGCTGTGGCTGGACAGCTCAGCTAGAGCATCATCCCGAAACAGAGGTTGCAGGTTTAATCCCTCATCAGGGCACATACAGGAACAGCTCTGTGTCCCTGTTTCCCTCTCTCTCTCTCTCTCTCTCTCTCTCTGAAATCAATAAATTAAAAAAAATACTTGCTTGTCAAGGAGCTTATTCTCTAGTGGGAGAAGACAGATAATAGACAGACAGACATATGTGTCAGTTAGTGGTAAGTACTAGGGAGGAAATAAGGCACATGAAGAGGATGGTACAGATTGCTCTCTGTGTTTGTGTGGGGGTGGGGATGGGGGAGTGCTTTCTTATATGAGGTGTTCAGGGAAGGCTTGTCCTGAATAGAGAGCTGACCACCTGATGGAAAGCTTGCAGATACTGGGGCAAGAGCAGTACAGACTGAGGACAGAGCAGGTGCGCAGGTACTGAGGCTGTTATGCTGACAGCTTTCCGGGAACAAAGCTAGAGTGAAGAAGGCCAGGGCGGGGCGGGAAGAGGTAGCCTTGTAGGGCAGTGGTCCCCAACCTTTTTTGGGCCACAGACCAGTTTAATGTCAGAAAATATTTTCACGGACCGGCCTTTTTGGGGTGGGACGGATAAATGTATCACGTGACCGAGACAAGTCAAGAGTGAGTCTTGGACGGATGTAACAGAGGGAATCTGGTCATTTTTTAAAAATAAAACATCGTTCAGACTTAAATATAAATAAAATGGAAATAATGTAAGTTATTTATTCTTTCTCTGCGGACCTGTACCAAATGGCCCACAGACCGGTACCAGTCCGCGGCCCGGGGGTTGGAGACCACTGTTGTAGGGCACTGGAGAGGCTCTGGCTTTCACTGAGTTAGTGAGCCACAGGTGGGTGGCTCATTCCTTTTTGATAAGGAATACCGACATCTCATCTAGCTTATGTTTTAATTTTTTTTTCTTGTATTTTTCTGAAGTTGGAAATGGGGAGGCAGTTAGACAGACTCCCGCATGCGCCCCACCGGGATCCACCCAGCACGCCCACCAGGGGGTGATGCTCTGCCCATCTGGGGCGTTGCTCTGTTGTGACCAGAGCCATTCTAACGCCATCCTCAGCACCCGGGCCAACTTTGCTCCAGTGGAGCCTTGGCTGTGGAAGGGGAAGAAGAGACAGAGAGGAAGGAGGGGGGAGTGGAGAAGCAGATGGGCGCCTCTCCTGTGTACCCTGGCTGGGAATCGAACCCGGGACTCCTGCACGCCAGGCTGACGCTCTACCACTGTAGCTTGTGTTTTAATAAAACCACTTTGGCTGCTTTGTAAGAGAAGCAGAGGTGAAACCAGGATGATCAGGAAATCCATCTAGGTATATCATAATTTATTAGTAAATCCTCTGTTAATAACATCAAAGTTACTTCTAGTTCCTATTACAAATAGTGCTGCAATCAATATAGGGTTTTTTTTTTACTTATTGTGATATTTACATAAATGTACTATTCAGTGGCATTAAGTACATTCACAATGTTATATGTAAGTGGAATCATACAATATTTGTCCTGTTTGGCTTAGTATAATGTTTTCAGGGTTCGTTTATGTTGTACCATATTTCAGACATTCACTCCCTTTTATGGCTGAATAATACTGTGTTTTGTAGATTTCTGTGTCAGTATTCATAAGGGATATTGGTCTTAAATTTTCTTTTAATGGCTGTGTTTGGCTTTGGTGTCAGAGTAATTCTGGCCTCATAGAATGAGTTAGGACATATTCCCTTCTCTTCAGTTTTCTGGAAGAACTTGAGAAAGACTGACATTGATTCTTTAAATATTTGGTAGAATTCACCAGTGCAGCCATTTAGACCACGATGTTTTTTTGTGTGTTGGGAGGTTTTTAATTATTAATTCAATTCTACTTGTTATAGGTCTATTTAGATTTTATATTTCTTCATGATTCAGTACTGTTTGGTTTTATGTTTCTAGGAATTTGTCCATTTCATAAAAGCTGTCCAATGTGCTACCATACAATTACTCATAGTACTGCTTTTTTTATTTCTGTAAAGTCAGTAGTAATGTTCCCACTTTCATACTGCTTTTAGCAACTTGAACCTTTTCTTTTTTTTCAATGTAGCTAAAGCTTTGTTAATTCTGTTGCTCTTTGCAAAGAACCAGCTTTGTTTCATTGATTTCTGGTTTTTTAATTTATCTCCACTCTAACCTTTATTTTTTGCAATCTTCTAGCTTTGAGTTTCATTTGCCCTTCTTCTTTTTAGTTCCTTAACATCTAGTTAGGTTATTAATTTGAGAACTTTCTTCTTTCTTAATGTAGGCATTTATAGTCACAAATTCCCCTCCCAGCCCTGCTTTTACTGCACCCTGCATGTTTTCCTGTGCTGTTCTCATCATTATCTGCCTCACAGTATTTCCAAATTTCCTTTGGGATTTCTTCTTTGACCCACTGGTTGAGTGTGATGGTTAATTTCCATATATTTGTGAATGTTTTTGTTTGGGAACTTTTATTTTAAATAGGTCCAGCAGAAGATTTCTCATTACTTCTCTTGGGAAGGCTGCTATGTGACAAAACAGCCTTTAAATTTTTTTTTTTCTTTTTAGCTCAACTCTCTTTGACATTTAATCTCAGCACCCTTTTTAGACTTGCCCAGCCTCTGGTGGTCCCTCAGGCAGGCAGGTCATTCAAAAGTCAGCTCAGTAGAGTAGTTACTGCTGAAATCTAGTGACTTTGTTGGTAGTACAGCACTGTACCAGACATATGACCACTGATAACTGCTATAGCTATTTATAACTGTAATAAAATGATTAAAAAAAACCAAACCTTTTTTATTTCTTGAGAGAAGAAAAGCAGAAAGGGAGAGAGATAAGCATCAACTTATAGTTGCATCACTTTTGTTATTCATTGTTTGCTTCTTAAATGTGCCCTGGTGGGGGGCTTAAGCCCAGACAGTGACTCCTTGCTTAAGCCACTGACCTTGGGCTTCAAGCCAGTGGCTTTGGGCTTCAAGCCAGCAGTCCCAGGATCACGTTGATAATCCTGTGGCTCAAGCTGGTGACCCTGCGTTCAAGCTGACAACCTCGGAGTTTCGAACCTGGATCCTCAGTGTGACATTCTGTCCACTGCGCCACCACCAGTAAGGCAAAAATGGTCACTCTTAATCACATGGTCCTAAGCAGAAGGGCCAGGGTTTGCCTTATTCAATGAATTGTGTTTTATTAGAAAAAAAATATTTACACACTAGTAATTTATTACTCTCTTTCCTGGATGTTTCTGCAGAGATACAGTAAAATAACTCATATATCTTATTATTATACCAAATGTGGGGAAGGTATGCAGAGTGGGCCTTTGGAAACATAGCTTAAGCACTTGACATCGTTATCAGCTGGTATTCAAAAGCTTGTGCAACAGGACAAATATTTGTGTCTTGTATTAAATTTAAAAATGTTTCATTTAAAAATCCCTAAATTCTTACAATTTAAAAATTCTCAAATTCCTTACAATAAATTGAAACACACTTTTAAAATCCTGTCAATTTATTTCCTGACTAGATGTTATTATATATAAATATTAATGAGTTAGGCAATAGCTAGGTTTTTCCTTTACATTATCTCTGATCTTTAACATGACATTGCGGGTTGGTTTCTTCCCTCTCATTCTATCGAGGGGACAAAATGACTACGACAGGTAAAGCAGCTTGCCCAGGTTGGTGGCTGGGAAGCAACTGTCCTAGAATTAAACCTAGGGGCCAAGTTTACAGTCTTTGAGTTTTCCACCTCAGCCTTTTTCAATCCATAGTTTTAGCCAAAACACATATTAGATGATGGCTACTGAAACATTTTTAAGTTATAAACATAGGATGGTTTGGTTAGTGCTTCAATTATTGTAAAGCATATGACTTGGTGGCATGTTGGGCAATTTCCTTTTTATTGAATCTTCATAAGTTCTGTTAATTATCCAAATACACAAGATATATATATATATTTTTTTTTTTCTGAAGCTGGAAACTGGGAGAGACAGTCAGACAGACTCCCGCATGCGCCCGACCGGGATCCACCCGGCATGCCCACCAGGGGCGATGCTCTGCCCCTCCGGGGCATCGCTCTGCTGGGACCAGAGCCACTCTAGCGTCTGGGGCAGAGGCCAAGGAGCCATCCCCAGCGCCCGGGCCATCTTTGCTCCAATGGAGCCTTGGCTACGGGAGGGGAAGAGAGAGACAGAGAGGAAGGGGGGGGGTGGAGAAGCAAATGGGCGCTTCTCCTATGTGCCCTGGCCAGGAATCGAACCCGGGTCCCCCGCACGCCAGGCCGACGCTCTACCGCTGAGCCAACCGGCCAGGGCCACAAGATATTTTAAAAGTCATTCAATAAGTATTTGCTGAATAACCTGTATGTGATAAGAACTTTATTAGACTGAAATGAACACTAAGATAATCTATTCCCTTAAGGAACTTTAATTTGGTATTGAAACAGGATATCACTTTTTAAAAAATCTTTAAAAAAGTAGTAAGTGTACCTTACCTTTTGGCAATCTGTATGTGTCTTTTAGGGAGGCATTCAGAGGAGTAGAGCTTTCAGGAGATAAGACTCCTGCTGAACTTTCAGGACAGGAAGATTTGGTTATATATTCATAAATCAGAGCTAGGACTATGGTACCTAAAATCTTTCATTGAACCTGGTCAACACTTATTCAATATATATCTTGTAAAATCTTTCATTTAATCCTCCCAACAACTCTGGGACACAGACTATTGTTATTTCCATCTTACAGATAGAGAAGCGGAGGTACAGGGAAGTGAAACAACTTGTTAAGGTCTCCCATGGAGCACCGGTCCTGCAGGAACTGGGACTCAAACCCAGACAGGACAGGGCTGCCACGCTCTGTCGCCTCTTTGGGAGTTCGGTGATATACTGGGTGGGGAAGCACATCACGCAGCAGGACTGACCACTGCAGTAAAGAGGACAGGGACGAGAGCAGCCTGACCAGGGCCAGGGCACTGTTGGTTGAAAGCAGGGAAAAAGTACCTTGCATAGGGAGGGCTCACAGATTAGGAAGAACCACTAACCCCGAGGGGCTTGAGACTTGGCACGATAAGCAGTGCACTTTGCTTTGTAAAGATGAAAACTGATTTGGCTTTGGGTGATGGGCAAAGAACGCAATCAACAGTTCAAATGCTTATTATATATTCACCTGAAACCTATGTACTCTTATTGACCAATCACACCCCATTAAATTTAATTTCTAAAAAAAAAGTTTATGTAAAATTAAAATACCCAGGAGTCATGGACATGTTTGTGTTCTCCCAAAGTCCATATGTGAAATCCTAAACCCCAACAGGATGGTTTTAGAAGGTGTGACCTTTGGGATGTCATAGTCTTAGATGCAGTCATGAGGGCGGAGGCCCCATGATGAGATCTGTGTCCTTTATAAAAGGAAGGAAACCAGAAGTCTCTCTTCCCAGATGTAAGGAAACCTGGAAGGGAACCTCAGCTGACCCTGACCAGGCAGGCACCCTGGTCTCGGACTCCCCAGCCTCAGGACTCCACAGGCTCAGAGTCCTGTCAGCCTTCTGCCATCGGCCTCGGGCAGCTATGAGATGAGAGATGGCTACAAAATCTTTGCCCCACTCACCACACATCAATTTTAGGGCATAAGGCTATAAAAGAGCACATAGTTATAGATGAGGAAAAGAGGAAAAGCACATAGTTATAGATGACAGGACTAGAGTCCATGTGGAGACAGAAAGTCCGCTGAACACGGGTCACGGAGTCTTGGAGGGCTCAGTCTCAAGCACTCTGTAACCTTGCTTTCGACCGCACAATACCTGGCCGTCAGAGTTCTGGAAGAGGCAATTCTTTTTATGCATTCCTTGCACATGGGTGACTTCTGTCACACCGGGTGCAGTGAGAAAACAAAGGTCCCAGCATTTCTGGGGTGGAATGTGCTCCTCGCCCGCGTTCACCTCTCCGAGTTTCCTCTGCTGAGAAAGGGGGCAGAAGGCCTCCCAGCACGACTGCTGTGCACGGGAGAAAAGAGGAAACCTCTCAGCAGGCCTCAGCTGTGGCCGCTTCCCAAAAGGAGTGGCTTCTTGTATTTTTACCCAAAGAAATACATCATTTAAGGAACTTAGAAAAAGAGATAAGTACTTAGATCTAAGAACTGAAGTAAAGTGTGCCCAGAAACTTGGCCAGAAGCAAGCGCACACATTGGTTTGGCCAGATTTTTGGCACAGAAAACTTAGCAGTTCGTGCCAGGACCAAGCAATCCTGACTTCACTTTGGTCCTTTGGGGAACCACGAATTGGTCCAGACTCTACTGACGCCATTCTGTCCCCTTCTCCCAGAGCCGTGCTGTCCTCTGAAAGCAGGGCCTCGCACGCTCTCCTTCTGACTCTCCCTGGGGAATAAAGCCGAGGGAGTCATTTAGAGAGAAAGCCTTATGCACGTTTATGTCGCTTGTGTTAAGCTGTGTGTAAGGCCAAAGTGCCTAACAGTGTACTATCCTGTGTGTGACATTTGCAATCAGTTTGCTTAATTTTAACAAATTTGTAAGTGAAACACTGGGGATCCTTTTGCCTTCGAGGCCGTTTTGCACTGGAAGCATTGACTTCTTCCCTTTGAAATGTAAACTTATTAAAATATAAATTGCAGCTATGAGAAAATGTCCATAGCATTTGACAAAGAATCTGTTCCAAAAAGCAGTTTCCCTCTTA
Source organism: Saccopteryx bilineata (assembly GCF_036850765.1). Lineage (NCBI taxonomy): Eukaryota > Metazoa > Chordata > Mammalia > Chiroptera > Emballonuridae > Saccopteryx > Saccopteryx bilineata. The sequence goes on from NC_089494.1 coordinate 172,440,003, forward strand.
ACAAACTAACCGGCTGAAAAGGAAATAAACTCCCCTAACAAATAAACAACAAAACCCTAACCAGCTGTGGCAACCACAGAAGTTACGACAGGGAGGCAGCAAAATCGAGAAAACAGAACTCGGGTTCCAAACTGACACTACGAACTCTTTCATCTCACCAAATGGGGTCACCACTTTTTTCTCTGCCTGTGTTGCATGGCTCTGTGAAGATTAACTAATGTATGTCAAGCATAAAGACTGTAAAATGCTATGCCTCATCACACGTGCTACATAGGAATTAAATATGCATTATGTAGACACATGGTGCATTAGCCGTTACTAGTCTAACATATCAGCGAGGAATCTACGTCATGCTTCTGATATTCTTGTATGTTTTATAAGAAGATGGAAGATGTTTGATATAAAGGTTTGTGAAGCATCACATCAGTTCAGTGATTCTCAAACTTTTTGAAGTCGGGGTACATTTAAAATCCTACAAATAATTGTAGGCACACTATATATAAATTTCTGAGAAATATGCTATAATAAAGTCAAATATTAAAGAAAAAAATATAAAGTCCAATGCTTTTATTGGACTTTAATTAAATGAAATAAATGACAAAATTAAATTTATTTTGACATTAGAAAACATTTTTATGTTACATTTTTTGTTATGCTTTTTAGAATTCGTAAAAAACAGGGGTTAAAAAATGATAAAAAAGTTATCTTTTTATATATATAGATACATTCTTAGTAAGATTTAGTAAATTTGGCAGGTCCCTGTGCAAATGGGTTAAGTTTTTTCGTTCTTGTGTTTATGAGAAACATGAGCCTGATGTGTCCTAGCTATTTCTTCAATGTTTGGGCATATATTTGAAAGGCAAACTCTCATTTCCTCATCAATACATGGAAGAATTCCTCTCTTTTTACTCTTAATTGTGTTGAGTGCAGAAAACCCCCACCATACATATCATCTTAACTTTACACCAAACAAAGGATAGAAGAAACTTGCCTCCAGCCTTTCCTGGGAACATGGGGGATAGTGTAAACAGTCCAGCACCACAGCTTAACAGCCTTCTGCAACCTAATCAGGCAAGTGAGGTGGGGGGTTGGGCAGACTGTCAGGTTAGAACTAATTCCCCACACCCCTGTCCCCTTAAAAATCTAAACTCCAAAAACCCTGTTGGTGTTTTGGTCCCCAACAGGCACATATTTCTCTGGAATACCATAGGGCATGCCTGGAAATCTTCTAGGGTGCACCAATGTGCCGTGGTGCACAACATTCAGAACTACTGCATGAGTTCCTTGTATAATGTGTTTTGGATAAGGGCTGTCTTTGAGGCTATGGCCAGCAAAATCAGTACACTAATGTTTCAAACAGGAGGATGGGACCATCACCGTGACGAGCTTTTCATCCAAGGCCTGGGTGGAGGCGGTGGAAAGACTATTCTCATCCATGCTCTATTTTGAACTATTGGATTTTTTCCAGATAACCCAAACTAACCTGGACTATACCCAGCAACTTAACCTTTGAACATATTTATCTTCCAGCCCCCTCATTCTGTTTAATTGCTTTTACTGAATTTATTTGTCTTAGAGAGTCAGGTGTTCATGTTTATCACAGGGTCCAAAAAAACCCCAAAAACCACAAGTCAATGCAATCCACTTTTGCAACAACTATCCTATCAAGGTTTAGTTAAGGCCATTACCCTGGTGCCTCCTTTGTGAAGGAGTGAAGATGACATTTCTTTCAGCACTGACAGAAAGGACTGTGGTCCTTGAAGGATTCATGATTTTGTCACTTTGAACAATGAGAATCAGAATTGTGGACTGGGTAACTTTTCTCTTCTCCATGAATGACCTTATATTATTATGAATGACTTTTTCACCATAAGTCCAAGAACAGGAAAAATAATACTCAGTTTATTTACAGTTCCAATAATTGAAGATTATCAGCTTATTTTAAAAATAGTGCCTGAAACAAGCCACTTGGGGTTTTAATAAGTACTTAATACTAAATAAATTTTTTTAATCTCTAAAGAAAACATTTTTTTTTTAATTGAAAGCAGTACTATTGATTTTGAAAAGACTGTTGATGCCACGGTGGTTTATTGGGTAAATAAAAACTACAGTCTTTTTTTTTTTTAAGCAAAGCCAAAGAAATTAGAAACCAAGTACACATAGTTTCTTCAGAATAAAAACATAAATTAATTTTAACTAACAATTAGGCACTTAAAATGTAAATGTAAAACATTTTGAAGCACAAACTATAGTTACACCCCTAAATTCCTCCCGAAATGTTTTTATACAAACAAAAGCACAAGCATGGAAAACATACTTCTAAACAAAGATGATTTCCTCTTTTTATAAAAAAACCCTGAATTCAAATCCCATATGATAGACCAATGACTAAGGTATACAGGTGGGTAGAAGAAAAGAGCTTCCGAAATTTACACTTTTGATTAAAACGTAAGTATTTAATAAAACGATTACAATAACATACAGTATATATAATAATGAAAATATATGTCAGGAAAATAATGCATTCTAGGCTTAAAATTTTACTTTACAACAAGGCACTTAACACGCTGAAACAGTACAGTAAATTTCTGAAAGAATGCAATTGGCTACCTCTCAAACCGCATATTTCTTTTGTGAATATACCGCAATATAACCATACATTTTGCAGCATTAATCATTGCATAGGAGGTAAATTAAATAATGAATCTCAACTTGGCAATGAGATTAGCTTATATTTATAGTTTCTTTTTCTTTTAAAGGACAATTTTAAATAATTCCAGAATAATGAACTATTCTCATTAATGATTCATTTAGAACACAGCATAGATTAATGAATAATAAAATAAACAATTTATAAGGTGTGTATCTGTATAAAAACTTATCTTTGGGTACCTTTGACATGATTTTCACTGTTTAGGTATTGAAGTCAAGAGCACTTAATAGACAAAATATTTTTAGCAAGTCAAATGAGTTAAATTATTACAACACAATGACATAAAAAAAATACCAGGAATCTTTATACATACAAAAAGAAAAGCCTTCAACACATGGCATATTACTTTTAATATGCTTGATTTAAATAAGCAAATTCACTTATTAAGAAATTCCTTCTTACACTTCCTTACACTACAGGAGTGTGTTAAGACCAGCTAAAATTTTTAATCAATTTTACAGTACAAAACAAAAATAACAATAAAAAAGAATTTTAAAAGAAATGTTCAAAATATTCAAGAAACAAGATGTGAACTTCAATGAAAAAAACTACATGAGTTCTAGCATGTAAAAAAAATGCAGCCAACTTGGTGTTTCAAAGTAAACAGTATCGGTAGTTATAAAGGGAGACATTAATGATTGTGATGGTGAGAGGTAAAAATGGTCTGTAAATTTTCTTTGACCAAATAGATAAAAGATTAGAATTGCAACTCCCTGTGATAGAAGTACATTTTCCCTTTGGGAAAGGCTTAAAATATCTTTACAATAATTCCTTTTGCACTATACTTTCAGATTATTGGCAAAATAATATGTCTTTTAAAATCTTGAAAATACACTTTAAAAAGAGGCCTTTTGTGTTCCAAGTCATATAACATATTTCCACAAGGGGGCGCTGGTATACAGCAAAAAACCTGATGCAAAGTCATCATCCATAAACCAGAATAGAGACTCGCCCTCACTCTGAACCGCCTTCCTTCCACAGCAGAACTTGTTTCCCAAGATGCCAGTAAATTCAAAATTCGAAATCACTTCCAGTGAAATTGGGGAAGAATATTTTTAGAGCTAGTGGAGGAGCTCAAAAAATAGAATCTGAGAGGAATTCATTCACATTTCAAAGAATTTAGGAAAAAAACTGGTACAATTTATAGGAAATACGTTGTAGATACAAAACAGAGGACCGAATTAGAATAAGAAATCTTCAAACAGAAGTAATAGTTTACAAAACCAAGAATAATCAATAAGCTGTTGTATGTTGATTAGCAAGGAAAACAAACTCCAAAAATTTATTGTTTCAAAGGCAAGATAAAAAAAAACTTTTTAATTGATATAATCAACATATTACATTATATTAGTGTCAGGTGTACACATGACGATTTGCTATTTCTATATACTGCAAAATGATTCCCACAATAAGTCTAGTGATTTATGTTTTATATTCCAAAGCAGTATGTTGGGTTAAACCTCGTTTGCTTTTCTAAATAAATGTACATAAGCTTGTACTATATTTCCCTTTATTTCTGAATTTGAAACTTTGACATTTCCCCCTAGCCCTTATTTTGATATCACATGCTTCCACACATCTATTAGAGAGCTATGACAGACTCTAAAGAACATGGGAGCAGCAATGTCCACACGTGGGGTCAGAGATGTTTTTAAGGTTCTTTAAAAGGTGATGGCATTATTTAAAACCAAAACAAAAACTAGATTACTTGACTAAAATGCAAGGTTTACTGTTTCAAGGGTCTCTAACAATCAATGCACCATCACTGAAAAAGGTGAAATACATTTCCTAATTCGATTTGAAGAAAAGTGGGTTATCCAAAATGTAGTGGATAAGGCTGTAAGGTATACCAGGTTGTTTACTTAAATTAGAGGCTCAAAATTCCAGTGTTAGGAGAGCCAAACCCAGGCTTCAGTGTTAGATGTTTTTCCTCACAATCAGACAGCAGGAATCTAAAATCGGTGCTTTCAAGCAGAATACCTTGTTCTATCACAAGTGTCAATAGTTAATAAGTGAAAGTTATGTAAAACTATGGCTGAACACATCAGCTAAGATATAGGTATGCTTTTTATTGGTTTAATAATAAACATGGGGAAAGCTTCTTTTTCATTTGTTTTAAATAACCAGATTAGAGCATCTTTCTTCCTGGGTTTGAATACAACTGCCTCTCCTTAGTGATTCTTCTATTACACAGAGCAAGAGCTCTACTGAAAACACACTGAGTTTCAGCAAAGGATGACCACGCTTCTGAACACACTGAAGTGTGCGTTGTGCTTCTCTCAAGGAAGGTAAAGGTCAATTTTGTATATCAAATCAAGGCTATTTCATAATGATAAGTTTAGGGTTTTTTTTTTCATTGTAAGCAGAGGGAAATTGTTACCTTCAATATCAAAATCCACCCCAGTTGGCCTCTCTGCTTTCTGTGTTGATGATTCTGTAACCTTAAATCTTCTTCTAAGGTTACTAGAAGTCTTAAGAAATAAAGTAAGAACCATCCACAAGATCCAACAGTATTAAACAATGCACTAACTCTGACAGCATTAAATCTGATCAAGTCCTTTTTTTTTTTTTTTTTGTATCACCTGAAAGAACTTCAGAAACTATGAGCCTCCTTTATTGACTAGCTGTAATCGTCTAACACCCCAATTCCAATTCAGGTTATAGTGCAGCACCGTGGTAGAACCTCAGGGTCAAAGTAAAATGACTCAGTTCTAGGCTGTATCCTTACGCCTCCCTACACACATTCGGTTTATAAGAAGTTGGGTCTCTTGCAAAAAGGCAAGGATGCATTAAACTTTTGGACGCCATCTTGGTTTTTCCTTAAAGCAGGCTAACGAGAAAGAAATGGATTTCAGTGAAATGTGATCAATTGTATTTCCCCGTTCCAATTAGCAGCTTCTAAAACAGATCTGACACAGGGCAAGACCTGGGAGGGAAACGCAGACTTGTTCCCTAGGTGGCGGGAGCGTCAGCTCGCATGTTTCCAGCCTGCTCTGGGGCTACAGGTGCAAGTTTGCCAGGCAGACAGCAGGGAAGTGTGCAAACAAGGACCCCTGTGAGCAGGAACAGCCCCGTGTTTCCTGTCTGTCTGTCATAGGAATCTTAAAATTAAATATTTACACACAAGTAAAATCTGCAGGGTGTGTCAAATACTTCCACGTTTACTTAGATCACGTTTCTTTCATTTTTAAAATTAAAGTACCAGTTTTAAAAAATAAAGTAAAAGTGATACATAGTGCATTCGGTGGTAGCAGCAGTGCATGTTCCCAGTCCCCACGCTGACCTTCCCCCGTGACAGGGTAGAAATAAATTCACCCCGAGTGGACTCACAACCCCTGGGTCTTCCGCCCACTAACAGACCTAATGCTAAAATCCACTCTCCAGTCTTAGGTTATTCTATTTATACATTAGCTATGTCTGTCCAGATAGTTTATTTAAAACATGAACAAATTCTTCTGACCTTGGAGGAAAAAAACAATTCTGGAAAAGCCCTTTGGTGGAGAAAGACGAAGGGAAGGCGCAGCGTGTTCTTTGGCACTCCTTTAACAAGCTCGGTAGTCAAATCCCCGGCGGGGGGCGTGTCACCAACGCGTGAAGAGCCACAGGAGACTAGAACTTTCTCAGGATGAATTAAAAAACCAGTCACAGGGCAATACTTTGTTCAACTTTCTAATCGTTTACACAAAATTTGGTCCACTTCTTCATTTACCAGTCAGTTCTCCAAAAATAAAAAACACAAAACTATACCTTTGGTTACAGCGATACCGCTTTTGGTGTAAGAGCTGACATCAGCCTTCTCTGCGCTCCTCAGGTGGATTTCTCATTGTCTTCACCCGTCTTCTGAACCCGCGAATACTTTTTGCATGACGACTTAAAGCAGCCAGGAGGCCAGGAGAGTGGCCAGGAGAAGCAGCAAGGAATTGAGCCTTGTACGTTTTTCTCAAAAAAATAAAAGATGGGGAACCACCATGCACGAGACAAGAAATTAGTCTGTGAAGAGACCTTCAGGTTCTGTAAAAGGTAGGGGGAAAATACAGTGAGACCTATTTTTCATGATTTGCATTCTGAATTCTTCCCCCGTAAGTAAACTGTCACCCACTGTAACTTAGCAGGGACAGCAGCAGAATCCAGCTCACAAGGCAGGAAGTGTCTTGCTTTTCCCTAACCCTGAAGTGACCTGGTCCCGCCCCTCCACAGGTGCCTCGTTCTGTCCCCTCTGGGGCTTATGCAAACCTGCCTGCAATTCCAGTGACAATGGGGACCTGGAAAGGCATGTGGCAGTTATGTAGGAGGAGCAACTTTCAGGAAGTGTGAGTGGTCAGACCTCCGGGTGGAGGAAGATGGAAGAGTGGAAAGAGCACTCACAAGGCTGAGCATATTTAAGGGGAAAGAGGAAATTTCTGGTTCAGTGTTGTCAGCAGATAACTAAATGGAAGATGGAAATAGGAGACTACAAAACAGGAAGTAGAGTTAAAAGACAAATAAATCCACAGAAAGGGCATTTTTTAATACACCACTAAATGAGAACTGGATTTAGATCCCTGGGGAAGGACACATTTCAGTCTCTCACAAATTCTCCAACATTATACACATCAGACAGTATGGCAAAATGTGGGCAGCGGTGTCAGGCTTGCTCGGGGGGCTGCCGCTGCAGGCACGCTGCCTGGCTGGAGCCTGGGTGCAGAGCAGCACCCCCTGTGTATGGCCCACACATCAGGCTATGGCTGTTTGCGCTCGAGAAACATGGGGGATTGTGGATGCGCAGATCACCTGCCCGCCACTGTGAGGGGCCATTCTTGCTGTTTGTTTGCCTGAGAAGAGGATTCCCCTGCCTGTGTGCTTGTCTGCCGTTGTGAGAATTTATTAAATGGAGTGGCCCAACCCTTTCCAGCTCCACAGTTTCTCTACCGTCTGCTCAAATCCAATGGGAACCTGCTTGGCCTCGGCCACCGGCATTACACAGACTACCCCAAGATAAGTGTCATGGCACCAAGACTAACTCTATTACAGCAAGGACAGGAACGCAAAGACATGGGGAGGAATCGTTCCAGGCTAGAAGCAGGGAGGCTCCCCAGAAGAGGTGGCACTTGAGCTAGTTCAGGGAGGGGAAGGCTTCCCAGAAGAGGTGGCACTTGAGCTAGTTCAGGGAGGCTTCCCAGAAGAGGTGGCACTTGAGCTAGTTCAGGGAGGCTTCCCAGAAGAGGTGGCACTTGAGCTAGTTCTTTCAGAACCAGTGGGAGAATTTAAAAAGTTCATTTGAAATACAGCTACTATGAACAACAAAAACAACAAAGTTCATCTGGAAACAGGATTCAGAAGAAATAAGAATAGGAAGGAAAGCCAGAGAGCACAGCATCACTGAAAGATGTATTAAATCCAGTTATTCAGGAGTTATTTTACCTGCCTTTCAAAAATAGTTGCCATCTTGTTCTCAAAATTAAGTTCTCTGAAGGCAAGGAGGGTCCTACCTAACTGCACCAAAATGCTTCTACAGAGAAGGTTCCTAAACTTTAATTTACCATATATACTTCTTTAATTCTCATATAAATTAGTCAAATTAGTAAAACATTATGCTCTATAGTCATATATTTTTATCCTTAAATGCCATTTGTATTTGTGACATTCTTTAAGAAATTAACAATGGATATGCTGTAAGTTTAAAAAGTGACTGACCTGACCACACACTTGGGTAGCAACAGCAGTTATTCCCATTAAGCTACCTAAAACCCCACTGTATAAAAAGGCCTCTGTTGGTCAAATAAGTTTGTAAATATGATACATAGGTTTGCTCGCTTATAGTTTGCATTGGGTGTGGGGGACAGGCTGTAAGCAGGCAGGGTCATTATAGCCTAAGGCTTCATTTTAAGACAGTCTTTCCCACCCTAAGTGACTTTGTATCAGAGACTTCCTTGTTTTGTATATTGGATTAAAGGTTTTGATTTCTACACTATAAAATGGGGCAGACCGGGAGCTTGCTCTCTCTCGGTTCCTGAGATTAGAACTAGAGAGGAGAGCAGAGAAAGGCCACATGGAGGAGAGGAGAAGCAGCCAAGATGGCAGAGTGCTGAAGGAGAAGCCAGTTTGTGCAGAGTTTGTGCAGGGAGAAGGAGATGGGGAACAGAGGTGAATAAGGCTGGTGAGGTAGAAACCTTTGATTCTAGGAAACTCAGATAAGTCAGTGGCTTTGGGAGCCCTGATTGGAAAGGGAAGTGTTTTCCCACTGTGTTATTTCTTGCCCGCAGGTGCAAGCTAGGATAAAGATGATGGCCCACCAGTTCTTGGCTTTGTTGTTCCATTACTGTCTGTCCAAATCAAATTCAAACCTGCATGGGCCAGGCGGCTGTGATGGTGGCCGTGGCTACTGGCTTTACAGCTTCCCTGCATTTAAAGAAAATAAATTATACAAGGATGACTTCCCTGCTCTCACCTTTTCATTGGCCATTGAATGGTACCACCAAAACAGTCGTGTTGTGATGTAGTAAGCAACAATCACGTCAACAGTGTAGTGCTCGTGGGCGACAAGGATGCAGATGATGCCGGCCGCACTCAGCAGCCAGCAGACTAAGTGATACCACCAGAAGTGCCGAGGCGAATCTGGGCAAGAGAAAACTAGAGTTAGTAAGATTCCCAGAGATGCTTGATGATTAGTCTATCCTAGAGACCTTAATTAGAATAATCTAAAGTCAACAACCAATGGGAGGAAACAAACAGCCCCCAAATGGGTCACTGTGAAGAGCCCAGGATTTCTTAGGTAGAAAGAGGGGGTGCCACTGGCAGCAGGGGTAAGAGTCGCCCTCTGGGGAGGCTGGGAGCACTGGAAACTCTAGGCCCCACTCCCTGCTAAGCTGTCTGATAAGGAAACGAACAGAATTTTGTCTTATTAGGTTGGCTGGACTGGCTCACATTGGGGATCCACTGGAAGAAAAATAGTAGGGGTCAGAGGAGAAGGTAGTTGTCAGTGAAAATAGTGTGGGGGGATGAGAAAGCAGAAGTAATAATTACGGGTCTTACAGAAACTTACAACGATTTCTCCAACAGCAGAAAAACACCATTGTGGCTAGCAGTATTTTGATTCTCAGCAGTTTTATACTGTTAACTACCAATAGCAACTATAAAACACTCCCTGTGCAGAGTTTAGGGTTCTTCCCCATTCACTGAGAAGTTCATCACCTTGATTAGCTAGAGAACCAGCACACTCATCAGGTTAAACACGACTGGACACGCGACTGCATTCCCACACGTGTTAACAACACGCATAAATGGAGCTGAAGGTCATGTCCATTAACTTCTCTTTTTACTGTTTCCTTTTTTCTATTTTAAAACTTTATTAGCTCACAAAGTTAATAATCTAATAAGCTGAAATTTATTTCCTATTTGTGATTACAGTTACAGTGATATTTATGTTCAAGTGTGGAAGAATGGTTGACATAAGGCTCCATTTCCAGAACTTCGGGTGAAACACCAAATCAGGGACATTCAAATGAACAATATTTTTATGATAAAGTAGCTGTTGCTCTTTTGGTCTCAAGTACTTGCATTTGAAAGTCTGACTTCCTAATTTTGAATGTGCAGCTCAGTATTCCTCATTTGGTTCATCCTGCTACCAAGTCCTGGCAGGTAACTCGTATGATTCTAGAACTTCAAAGCTGGGAGAGGCCTTCCTCTTATAGCCTGGGGGCCAGATGCAGTTCCATAACTATTCTGATTTGTTCAATTTTGAACATTCGGAACCTAACACTTAGAAATCTGGAGCTTTCACTAAGTATGCATTCTCTAGCACCACGCTGCTCTCCTCCCTAATCTCACATCTGCTTCCTTTGCTCATTATGTCATCTGGCATCTACCTGAAAAGTTGAAAGTGTCTGAGTAAACCAGAACTATCTTGTGTCTGTTTGTCCAGAAGAAGCGAAGCCAAAGTAGTTAAGGAGCGAGGAGGTGGCCTGACGGGCATTTTACTGCCCACGGAATGGAAAGTGAGGTTGTTGGGCAGCTGGGAACTCGAGTGCTGCTCTCCCCTGTAAATGCATCCTCTGTTATGCTACCACACTGGGACCACTGCTTATTAACAGGGAACACTGGCTCACCCAAAGAAGAGATTTAATATAAACTACTGTGATGGCAAACAGAAATGGCAAGATGGTTACCCTGTGCTCTCTCATGTTACCCAGAGGGATCAAACTGAAAGTTGATAATAAAAATACTTTAATAACTCCACTGTCCATGTGGGATCCTAGCCTAGATGTCATTGAATAATACAGACAACGAACTTTGCGTGGGAGCAAGGTTAAATAAGTTTTCTCAACCAGTAAGACATATGTACTAGGAGGTAGGCTGGTATCTTCAGGCTAATTTTGTAAGAGGCCTAGGCCTCAGTGATAGTATCTGTACAACTGTGTGAAGCTGTTAACCTCAAAATGGTCCTGGCCCATGTTTTCTTCTGCTCTCATGACGACATGACTAAATTCAAATCTTCTCATGACAATGGGGCAAACAAGGAGAATGTCCAAACTGACCAAAAGGCAGGAGAACAAAACACATATGAAAATGGTGTATCTAATTCTAAGAAGCAGACTGTTTGAAGAACCACTGGAACCACTACTTACTTGGAACAATAACAGATGGTGTAATTTAGAAAGGGACTGTTTTCTAACTGCATAGGAAATGAGCATGAATACAGAATGTCCTGTCTATGTAAAGAACTGTCTTTAAACTCAAGCTGTATTAAACATACATTTGCCATTTTAGTCCTCATCAAAGAATGGAAAAGGCAGATTGCAATTCTTTCCTTGCTGTATGTAAGCTCGCACAATTTAAAAAATACCTCAAGCGCCTGACCAGGCAGTGGCGCAGTAGATAGAGCGTTGGACTGGGATGTGGAGGACCCAGGTTCGAGACCCCGAGGTCACCAGCTTGAGCGTGGGCTCATCTGGTTTGAGCAAAAGCTCACCAGCTTGGACCCCAGGTCGCTGGCTTGACCAAGGGGTTATTCGGTCTGCTGAAGGCCCGCGGTCAAGGCACATATGAGAAAGCAATCAATGAACAACTAAGGTGTCCCAACGAAAAACTGATGATTGATGCTTCTCATCTCTCTCCATTCCTGTCTGTCTGTCCCTATCTATCCCTCTGACTCTTTCTGTCCCTGGAAAAAATTAATTAAAAAATAAAAAACACCTCAAGTGAAAATCCTCTCTTGGGCGGAAATGTCTCTACATACTGCATAGCCTGCATTAAGGTATAAAAATTATCCATAAGTTGTCCTGCTATTGACTGTTCTATGGTAAAAGAAAGAACAATAATGAGCAATATACTCAGATATTCTTTACTAATTCTATAAAAATTAGACGCTGAACTTCCAAAAATTCTAAACAGAGCAGAGAAATTAATAGCATAATCTCTGGAGTCAACTTGCTTGAGTTTGAATAATCCTCCAATTATTAACTGGGGACCATGGTTAGGTCACTCACTTTCTCTACGCTTAAGTTTCCTCTGAAAAAATGAGAAAAGCCTGCCTGGCGTGTGGTGGCGCAATGGGTAAATCATTGACCTGGAATGTTGAGGTCGCCAGTTTGAAACCCTGGGCTTGCTGGGTCAAGGCACATACGAGAGGCAACTATAAGATGTACTACGAGTTGATGCTTCCTGCTCTTCCCCCTTTTTTCTCTATCCTCCCTCTCAAATCAGTAAATAAAAAGAAATCAAGCAGAAAAACGAGATAAAACGTGCTTCCCTCATGGGGAGTTTGTAGAATTAAATTTAATCTACATCAAGATGTTAGAAGGGTGCCTGAGACAGAGGAAGTACTATGTCTCTCTATTACTGTTAATATCATGTGGTCTTCAGTTCTTTTATAAAACTCGAGGTTCCCTGAAGTGTTTTCTCTCCATGACTTTATGGTTTTCAACCCACAGTGGATTCACTCTTAACATGTGCCTCCTCCCCACCCTCATCCTCATCTGCTATAAGCTTTTTATGATCTTCAGCTTAGAGAAGATCCTTTTAACTCAAATGCCCCTCTAGACTGAAAAATGATTGATCTCACATACAGATAGATGGAAATTTTCTTGGCAAAAGCTCGAGTCAGAGCCATATATAACCCATCAGTCCACCTGCCCCTCAGAGCCAATAACCAGGTATTAGAAATGCAGTAACTAAAATGTAAGGAAGAGACTATCTTCTGATACTGGTACAGGGACAGACGTGAATTCCTCCCACCACGGCCTCCCAGAGAGAGTGAGAATAGAAATAAGGGGAGAGGTGCAGAAGGCCCTCCCTCATGTTAAAGTCAGTGTGGTGAATGCCACACACTTAACACCCTATTTTCCCTACTCTAAGTTCCTATGTAGCACTTACAGAGAAAGCAATTCAGAATTCTCACAAAGAAAAAAGAGAGATGTGACTTCATCTACTACAGAGCATCCAACACTTCGTCATATTGTCCATAAAGCAGAACTTAAGCCTATTACTCCAGGTAAGCTATGGGGCAAGAGTTCGCTTCTCCACCACTGGAAGAGAAACCTTCATGTCCACACTGCCATTAGATGAGGCCAAACATGTTGGGATCAGTGACAGACCAGGACAAGAGGGAAGAGGAAGGAGGGCAGAGAGGGAAGGCCGCCCTCTGCTGGTCTCAAGGACCTTCTTTACCGTATGCTTAGGAAGTGCAGAGAGCTGAGAAACCTCTGGAAAACACTGGCATGGGGGATCTTGGAAGTAAAGATGAAGGTTATCACTGACCAGCTTTGCAGAAATGGAGGGGAAGCATCATGATTTCACAGAGACTCTGAGACCACGGGCCTAAATGCACGATACCTCAGAAAGGTATAAGAATGGGATCTGCTAAGCAACCCAAAGCAAACACAGCCCACAACAAGCAGGACATTATTCCAGCCACTGAAGTTGCGGAGATGCACAAGGATCTGTGCAATGGGGACGCGGTGTAGAAATAGAAACAGTATCTCCTCTTTCTGCCCCCAGGCTGCTTCTGATGAAGAAAATGGCCGGTACAGGCAAAGTGTTCCATGAAGATGCCTCTAAAACTATACAAGTCAGTCAGAAATGATGACATCAGAATAAGGTGGGACAGGGAAGGGTTTTAAAAAGGAAAAGGGAAAAACAGTAACAGAATCATTTGGCATGATGGAATGAAAGTTTCATATACAAGGGACGTTTCCCTGCAAAGTCAGTTATATTTGGCTTTGGTGATGCTGGTTCTCTTTGCAATCAAAACTTGTTCTTCTTGGTTCCGATATTAAAAAGGCTTTTCACACCTTGAGAAGCACTAAGGGAGACATTTTGGAGGCATGCAAAATGTTAGAAGCCAGGGCCACATTTTAAGCCTTCAGTGTTTAAATCACATATGACTCGTTGGAATGACTGAAAACTTTCTCTCTCTCTCTCTCTCTCTCTCTCTCCTATCAGTTCCAATAGAATAAGGGCTTTCATCAGTTTCAGGGCCTGGGGATCCCTCCCATTAGAACAGTCAATCAAGTAGGAATAAGTTATTACTTACATTCTTTGATGAACAAATAAGTAAGTGTCAACACAACTGTATGACCGCTGAAGAGAAAGTCTCCACACAGAATATGTGACCCAGTGATGGACAGTCCTCCACCGGAAATCAAGCGCAGGATCCGCTGCACTTTCGCCTGAGAGTCTCCGTTAAGCTGAGGGGACAGGAGGAGAGCAGGAAGAGGATTTACAAGTTGATAAAAGCAGGTTTTAGCCCGATTCGTGTGACACTTAGAAAGGTCACCAGGTAGTGATCTTTTTTCTTTTTAACTTAAACAGTCAAAAAGAATCCTAAGGGGAAGTTCCTCAAACTGGGTTTTATTCATTATATTGGCCAGTTTTAGCAACACGTTTTAAATTATTCAATATGTTGCTAATAATGTTTTAGTGATGTTGTGTCCTTGGGCAAAGCTTTTAAAAATATTAATAACAAATGACCTCACCACAGCTATGTGCTAAAAAGGAAGATCAAAGCTCCGTCCTTTCCCCCTTGCAGGGGCAGTCAGGGTTTCAGATGGTTAATATTTGATTCTGCTGCACACCACATTACTGACAGTATACAGTGTGTTCAGACCCTGTGTTAAGTGGGCCGCCTGAAGTGTGTGTCTAGCTGTATTAACAGTTGATCAAACACTTACAGTTAAAAAGGGAAGCTGCAACACATTAAATAAGTTCAGAAAGAATGGATTGGCAACGTACTGGCAGCTTCAGAAATGAGTAGCTCCAATCAGGAAAAAACATCCACCAAAGAAATAACCAGGAAAGAGCTCCCTGAGACAAGGCTCCAGAAGCCACCATGACGACATGGGAAACAGTGATGGGCCGGCAGAAGTTTGAGGCAATAGTCAAAAATGTATATTGTATTAAAACTTAAGCCTACAGGAAGGAGTAGTGGACTGAGTTGGTCAATATGGTAGGCAAGGAAAACCGGAATACTGACATGTTGGGAGGCCATGTGGAGGAGGCACAGTCTATCTGGAATAACTGACTATGCTTAGAAAATTAAAGAATGATCCTCAGAAATACGATGAGTAACAGAACACATGAGAAGAGAAGCATAGAAAGACCACTAATGGCTATTCATCGGGACCCTGGGGGTAGCTGTATGGCATGCTGCCTTTTATACTCACGCTGACCCTTCCAGGCATCTGGGCCCTGCTGCAGGGCCAGTTCAGCCATGGTGGTGGTTAGACTGTTTAAAGACAGGTACTGTGTGTCCAGGTGGATGTATGGTGGCAAAGGGGAGTAGGTGTGTTCTTGATGGCTGGGAAGAGTCTTGGGGTGGAGAAATTAAGGTAGCCTCCAAAGCACATGGAGATCCATCCTGTCCAGTACAATGAGGAATTTGGGAAGGAGTCCTTTCCTAAAATATCCACAGTGAGGCACCTGAAACTTTCCTGATAATACACATTATGAATCTGGAAAGCCCTCCAATCTTCAGGAGACCCTTGTGGAAAAGCAAACACACTGTGATCGGTCAGCAGCTGAGAACAGGCTCTCCAACAGAAAATGACGCGAACCAGGGTTACAGGGCAGGGTGAGAAACGGAAGGTTTTGAAGAAACAACCTCTTTTCAAAAGTTGGCTCAGGGCAGCCCTGGCTGTTGTCTGGAGCACTGAGGTTGCTGATTGGGTCTCAGATCATTGCGGGCACCAGCTCATGTCCTGAGGGCACTGCCTCATTTCCTGAGGGTGCTGGCCTGACCCCAAGGTCATGTATTTGAGCCCCAGTCAGGGCTCAACCCCAAAGGTGCCAGCTCAACCTGAGGTAGCTGGTTCAAGCCCCGGTCATAGCAAATGTGAGAAGCAATCAACGGGTGCACAGCAAAGTGAAACGATGAATTGATGCTTTCTCTCTCTCTCTCTCTCTTAAGCCTTCTCTCCCTTCCTCTTTCTCTCAAAAATAAATACATAAATAAATACATAAATAGTTTGCTTAGGGCAAACCCAGATGACAAAAACCAAGAGAACTTGTGTGTTTTTATCAAGAGTTGACAGTCCTCACAGCAAACATGCCAAGTAACAGCTGATCCTGCCTTGAAGAGACAGGCTCAAGAGGCGGTAATGGGTCCATTCCTGAGGACGGTAAGGGCTGTTGACAGAGTTACAAGATTCATTTCAAGTGCAGCTCAGGAAAGATATCCTGCAAACCACGTGAAATAATGTGCCATGCCTTGATGTGGAGGATGGACTCCAGCCATGTGCTCTATCAGATGAATCAGACCCTGCAGGAGTCTGTCAGGCAGTTGGCACAAATAGCTGTCAACACTGCAATCAAATAAAAAGATGCATACACTCTGCCCAGCCACTGTGTTCCCAGTTTAAAAGGACACGCTATTTTTTAATTTCAAAACCATAGTAATTTTTAATCCACTCATCCTAACGCAACACTTCAATTTTCTAAGGGTAGAAACACTGAAAGCCATCCGTCCCTTTACTTGTGGTTAGAGGGATCCAAAGGCATAAACAAATGAGGAGCTAAAATGAGCCCGAGTTTTCTCTTCTCCCCTCCCTCCAGCAGTGCTGGTGAGCGGAACTCCCTGCGTGCACCTGACCCAGCACACCTCTACAGACAGGGGGCGTGCTTTCTCCTTGCTCTGTGTGTTCTCAGTCCTCAATCTTGCCACTGCTCCCGAGATATCAGATCATGCTCCGTATAAGAAAGGAGAGAGAATGTATAAATTACTAGCAAATGGGGGGAGGGTAGAGTTCTATTCTAGTTCACTGGGGCCCCAATCACACACCACTTTAGACCCTAGTTCCTATTCATTTCCTCGTTTTTCAGACACCATTCTATCCAATGATTGGACACAGAATTGAAGATGTAGGAAGCTAAGAGGAAAAGCATCATCCTAACAGCCAAAAAGATAGGGCTCATTGTTCCTAAGGGTTCTGCACACTGTGGCCACCAGATACCAGTTTCTTAAAAAAAAAAAAAATGTACAAGAGAGCTCAACTTGTCTACTGCCAAACCAGAAACCTTACCATCCCCACTGTCCCTTCAATGAAGAGAAGTCCGTTGAACATTTATGGCCAGGGTGACAGGAAACCTTTCTCAGAGAAGGGACTATGCATCTATGTCAGCCCAACGTTCTTGTATGTGGAAAAATGACATAAAATCTCAAGTGCAATTTATTTAAACACACTTTTCAGAGCACAGATTTTTGTGACTGCAAACAAAAGCTTAGGTTGGTGGGTTGAAGCAGACGACTTAAGGGAAACCAGAGGACAGATAAGGGGAAGGCAGCTAGCTGGAAGAGTGCAAGTTAAGGACTTCACTAAGGGATCTGTCACTGTGATTGTCCCCATGGTGATCACGTCCAGTGAGTAGCAAGTTATGTCAGACATCAGTGAATAGATCTGACATCTTCCCAAGCTACTGGTTTCAATATACACAGTTCTGTCACTGCTGGTAGTGACGAAGGGCATTCTACAAAGCCTGAGCAACCAAGGAGACAGGCAGATTATCTAATAGTCTGTAACCACAAAGTCCAAGAAGCACACAAAGCCAGCAGCTGAACTGCATTTAGAATGCAATTCAGTCTCCTGTTCTATAATACCACATCACTTCTATTGAGCAGAGTGATTGTGTTTGTTACACTGAATCACAGGTCAGGTACCTACAGCCTTCTTACATTCAGGAAGAGGGCCTGACGACTGAACATGGGAACTGATTAGTAAGGATGCGACGGGAGCTTCCACTGTATTTGTAGCTAGGTTACCCAGGGTATGTTTACTACTGTGGCTTCCGAAAATTGCAGCTCTATGGAGGATACTTTCTTTCTGTAATCATAGCAGTTCATCCCTGCAAACCTCATCCATTACTAGGATGGGCTTGCCTTTTTTTCCTGTGGCCATTATTCCATTTAACACATTGCAATAACCCTGTAGAAGTGTTTATTGTGTTTCTGAACTTCTCCCATGCCTTAATTTAGCTTTACCAAAAATCAGCCAGTGTTTAATTCAATATGTACACTGTTTTAATTACAGACACTTTCTGCTTTGATGGCTTTGGAAAATTACAGCTTCTCCAAACCATACCTATATTTGGTGAGGGAGACTGTTGACTTCTTCAGACCAACGCTATTTTTCCCTCCACCTTGGACATCTGCTTAGTGTTCAGTGAAATATGATGTTAGACTTCATTCCTTTGTCCAGAAAGCACAGGATTTGTAAGTTTCCTTTTTTATAAACCAGGGTACACCGGGGTCCCAGATGATTAACAGCTCTCTCGAGAAATGACTCTCCCTGGAGAAGCTGTAAATCCTGCTTAAGACAGTTTCAGTATCTATCTTCACACTGTGTCAGGGAAAGGCCACTCTATGTTTCCAATTGCTAAAAACTCTGGGGTCTTACTTGATTGACTTCCTTCTCTTAAACCCATATCCAACTTATTAGGATATCCTGTTGGCCTTACCTTCAAAATGTGTCCCAAACTGAACTTCTCACTTCTTCCTCACTCACTCACTCACCATCAAGTTCAAGTTCCTATAATGGCCGCAAAGCCCTATGGGAGCTCTGACTGTACCACCTTGAGCTACATAATTCTACCAGAAACCCGGGCCTCCCTGCTCTCTTGAACGCACCGTGACCAAGCTATCTCCTTGGCCTGGAGCTCTCAGCCTGTTCACGTGGCTCACTCCCTCATCTTGATTTCTTCCCAAATGTTTTCTTATTCAAGAAGCCTTTCTGACCTCTCTGTAAGACAGTACCTACCCCCACAGTCCCTTTCACTCTTACTCAACATTCTTGTTCATCTGATAGCCACCTGGCTTATCACCATGTGACACGTTGTACATTTCTTTATCAGTTGTCATCCCTCCACAGAACACAAGCTCTAGGAGAGGAACTTGTTTAGTCATTGCTGTTACTGCATAATGCTTGTAGAATGAATGTGTGAGTGACTAACAGGGAAGGTAGAACAGCAGAGTCCAAGTCCCCAGGACAGCTTCCAGTGAGCACAAAATGAGAACTATATGCACAAAGACATACATTGTATGAATACATTTTAATTTCTTTCCCCCAAATCTAAAGAAAACCAGAAAATATGCTAGATTTCAGTTGACACGTGGAAGTGTATTGAAGAGTGTGTAACAGAGAGATGTTCAATAACTGTTTTCTTGTCTCCTCTGAACGGTCACCAGAGGCGCTTACCTTTGGAGCACACTGGAAGTGCATCCCGGGCACCGGCAGAGTGGTGACGTACATGGTGATACAGCGATACAGGTATAAAGTTCCAATGATAAAAAAGAATCTGCGCCCCACTATTGACCTAGAGGAATGATGGGGTGGGGAGAAACAAGTTTACTGGTTGTTTCTGTTCCTAATGCTACGTAAATGAGTGTTCGACAGAATAGAATATAACACAGAACGGCTTTAACAGACCAGTGTCACAGGCTGTTTCTGAGTCCATCCCTACAGTCCCATGGAGAGGCTGCACTGGGGTCTTCCTTCACATATTGCAATGAAGGGGTGGGGCTCAAGAGGAGTGAGTCAATGGCAGTGGAGGAGTTAAAACAGACCGAGAGTCCCAGGAAACCATCTTTCCTAAAAAAGCCACTATCTGCAACAGAATTCAATGAGCCTCTCTACATTTTCAGTCAACTCAGTGCATTAATAAAACCCTCTCTTGAGAATATATCAAACGTATAAGCAACACATGGTCGCAGAGGAATTAACTAATGAGCTAAGTTGATGCCACATAATTGGACACACAGGGAAATCGGATGGCTCACTTAACTTAAATTACATAATAAGTAAGGTTTATTTGGGGACCCTCCAAAAGTATTTCGACAACCTAGGCACGCACTATATTGTCTATGATTGTACGTTTTCACAGAGTATTCTGAAGATGTTCAGAGTATCCTAATACATTTAAGAATATTTAATAGTGAAGTTATAAACTATTATTTTACCCTTATTTTATTCAATCTTGAACAAAAAAAAAGCAAAAAGAAAAATGAACTGAAAACCCCCAAAACCTCACCCACAAGTTAGTTGTCTTGACTAATATTAGTCCCTGTCCTACACCACCCATGTCCCCAATCTATGGCAGTGGTTCCCAGCGGCGGACCCTGAGCAACCTGTCCTCCAAAGGGAAGTGTTCTGCCCGTCTGCACCACTGCTCAGGGCACCTGAAAGGACATCAGGGCTCTGAGCATCCTCACTCCCAGCTGAAGATGACAGCTCCTTTTCTGTTGTGTAGTCAGGGGGTGGGTCTACACTCTGAGCTCTGGGGATAAAGAGATGGGTGGGATCCATGAAGCCCTTAGAATTACTAGCTGTAACCTCCCTGGTACATATACTGTATTATTATTCCAGGTCTCCATTTTCAGAGCTCTCAAACTTCCAAAACTAGTAGTGGTCAAAGACTTCTGGAAAAACAGGCATATTTTAAGTTTTCTACAAGAACTGTGGTCTGACACGTGTCAGGGTCTAATTCGGGTAACAGCCGGAGACTCTGCAAATTTCAAGAATCATGTACAAAATTTTAAATGCCTATTTCCAATAGCTATTTTAAGAATATTCCAGGGGCCCTGGCCGGTTGGCTCAGCGGTAGAGCGTCGGCCTAGCGTGCGGAGGACCCGGGTTCGATTCCCGGCCAGGGCACACAGGAGAAGCGCCCATTTGCTTCTCCACCCCTCCGCCGCGCTTTCCTCTCTGTCTCTCTCTTCTCCTCCCGCAGTCAAGGCTCCATTAGAGCAAAGATGGCCCGGGCGCTGGGGATGGCTCTGTGGCCTCTTCCTCAGGCGCTAGAGTGGCTCTGGTCGCAACATGGCGACGCCCAGGATGGGCAGAGCATCGCCCCCTGGTGGGCAGAGCGTTGCCCCATGGTGGGCGTGCCGGGTGGATCCCGGTCGGGCGCATGCGGGAGTCTGTCTGACTGTCTCTCCCCGTTTCCAGCTTCAGAAAAAAAAAAAAGAAAAAAAAAAAAAAGAATATTCCAGGGTTTCTGGGGTCAAAGTAGAGAGACATGCCACCTCTACTAGCTGATGAAAGTATGTATTTATTGCAAGGCTCTTCTTTCAAAGGCCTGTGGTTCAGGCTCTGCCTTTTCTAGCACCGAAAAGGAACGGCTCATAAACAGTGCTGAGTCTCTCCATTTGGAGAAGTGAAAAACAACTCACCTTCTGATTCAACCCCAGGCCCCCAAAGAGTTCTGAATTGTGCTCCACGTGTTAGACAAGACAAAGTAATAAACAGGAATTATATTCATTCCAGTATTCTGAGTTCCACTGTACAGAAAATTAACTAAGAAGGTGAAACATGTACTCTGCAGCCTTCTTTAGAACAAGAGGTACTACTGCCTGACTGCTGGTGGCACAGTGGATAGCGTGGCGACATGGGACGCTGAGGTCTCTGGTTCAAAACCCGAAGGCTGCCAGCTTGAACATGGGCTCATCGGGCTTAAGTGAGGGATCGTTGACATGATCTCATGGTCACTGGCTTGAGCACAAGGTCACTGGCTCGGCTTGAGCCCCCTGCTCAGGGCATGTATGAGAAGCAATCAATGAACAACACAAGTGACACAATTATGAGTTGATGCTTCTCATTTCTCTTCCTTCCTTTATCTTGCAAAAAAAAAAAAAAAAAAAAGCTACTACTGACTTTTCCCAATAGCTTTGAAGGTGCTTTTGAGAGACAGAGAGAGAGATGCCCTATTCAGCTGGGGTCTTCAAAACAGGTTATAAATCTACTGCGCTAGTTACTACAATATAAGCTCTAATTCTGTCTCAAAAGTGAAAAGGGAAATTAATGTGATTTTACCAACAAGTTTTTTTGTTTTTGTTTTTTTACCAACAAGTTTTTGATGATGGATTGTGACCAAAACAGTAGATATCACTGAAATATATGGACTGGCATGTGACCACAAGTTTTGAAATGGCAAAATCTAAAGTAGTAATGGCGAGGCAGTCATCAACTCTCAGGCGAGAATTCAAACAAACTGAGATTGTACTTCAGGTTGAAAGTTGAAAATTTTCTCTTTCCACACATACATGAATAAAACTTGGCTCTAAATTAGATGAAAAAGCAAACATCTTTGGCCCAAGCAGTCCCTCTTTATATTCAGAATCAATTCTAGATATTAAAAAGAAAAACGCTAATATTCAACAAATATATAGTTTACTTTTAGTAAAAGTATGCCATCACTGAGAACTTCAGCAGCAAAAAGTTTTACTAAGTAAAAGAAAAACTGATAGCTATTTACTCACCCATATTAAAGAAATATATTAAGAGAGATACTTTAAGGAAAATGCTTAGGAATGTTTGTAGAATAAGTTTTCAAAACTGCAAACTTGCATGGAGGGGACTTTTTAGCAAAGATAAATTGAATTCTTCTAATTTCAAAGCAATAACCAACTGAAAGAACAATATAGCATAAATTCCTTCTTCTAAAAATAATCTTGCAGCGTTAATATTGAAAGCCTGGTGAACTCTGAATTTTTGAATTGTATCAACTAAGTCAGTCTACATTACACTTTCAAAAGCCTCAGTCTGTGGCCAGTGTTTTACTCAAACTTCTATTTTAGTGATTTAATTACCAGAATCTTAGTGGAGAACAAACACCTGAATGATATGAGAAGGAAACAAAGGGGCTCTATTTTTTACAGAATTAATAGAAAAGCAAAAAAAACCACTTCAGAGCTACGTCCTATTTTTAAGAGTCTTCAAAGCAAAAGTACCTGGCCTCACACTTCCTGATTCCTGCTATTTCCAAACAGGGAGACTGAAACCAGCGAACTAAGAGCTCCTTTGTGATGCCCTGGAGAAACCAGACAGTACGTTTACTTTAGAAACCTAAAGCCAAAACCACACAGACCTATTTCTAAACTCAGTTTCTTAAACAGATTCTTGTGACTGATTTGCCAATAGGCAAAAGGAAAAGTAATGTAAAATTTGAGAACTCCTGAATAGAAGCAAACCTCAAAGCATGCTAACGTCTACAGACTAATACAGTCATCACACTGTAAGGAGAAAAAAGCTCCCCAGCCTACCCATTTCCCCACCTGTCAAGAGCCTGAAATAACACCAGCGTGATGAAGTGAACATTATTACTCTCCAGGACTCCTGATTTATCATAGGAATACCATCGCACCAAGCTGCTTGAAATCGGAACTAACTGCACCTTAAATTCAGAAACTCTGAATCACCCACCAGAATTGCTCAATAAATGCATATTTGAATAGTGACTGGATTTATCCAATGTGGTAGGTCTTTCTATTGCTTCCTTTCATTGAATGCCTCAATAAGACTTAATTTATGAGCTAATACCAAGAAAGATAATTTCAAGTACACATTTACTCACTTAAATACAAACTAATGGCAAATCCCCCAAAACAAGTTAGATCCACTTACTTGTATCTCAGAAACAGCCACTGGGTGATCCACAATCCAACTAATATAATCCCATTTATTTCTGATACAGAAAATGCCCATGTCACCCGATCAATGTAATCAAAAAACTTGTCTGGGAGTGGAGGGCTGAGCTCCTTGGGAGGGACCCTCTCGTGTACCACTGTGATCATGACGGTAGTCAAGACGAGGTTGAAAAGAGCATACACAAAAGCGATGCCCGTTTTCCACCATTCTAGGGGAAACTTGTTCCTCGAGTCAGTGGGCATAGCAATTTGGATATAGTCTGGGTACTTTTTGGTGCCCTTTCGCAACCCATTGGACAAGCTCTTGGGTTTACCACCGCCATTTTTGTTTTCTTCTTCAACAGGTTCAGCTGGTCTTGTGTACTGGTTTGCTGGATCATTGGTTTGATTTTCCATATGTTCTTCAAGTTTTGCTGTCTCTATGATATCCATTGTTCCCTACTCTTCAGATTAAAAAGAAGGTGGCAAAGTTTTTTGTAGAAACAGTTTTTAATCCT
The DNA here is from genome assembly GCF_036850765.1 of Saccopteryx bilineata. Taxonomy (NCBI): domain Eukaryota; kingdom Metazoa; phylum Chordata; class Mammalia; order Chiroptera; family Emballonuridae; genus Saccopteryx; species Saccopteryx bilineata. The sequence continues at coordinate 172,464,100 of NC_089494.1, forward strand.
TTTATTTCCAAGATCAACATGGACTCTTCAATTGATTCTGTTTCCTGGTCCGAAACGTGGGAAGGAGCCACCTGGTTCCTTCTCCTCCCATGCGGCTCTCCGCTGTAACGCTTACTGCCTCCAGGAACGCAAGCTGATGGTCTTTTCCCGAAAGATCTTCCTATCCCACCTGTAAGAACAAAACAAAACTAGCTTCACAACTTGTGCCAGTCCAACTGCCAACCATCCACAACAAAACATTATCAAAATAAGGAAACAAATACCAAAGCCATTTGCTTTATAAATATATTGTCAGAACACAGTTAATGCTGCTGAGATGAGTTTATTTAGAAAATATGGAATTGTTTTATCTTGGAATTCTTCTCTTTTTGAGCTGATGTTAGTATCAAGAGGAACGTTTTTAATAATCAATTCCTTTTAAATTTCTTTAAGTAGAAGTCAGGCCCCAACACTGTAAACGCTTCATCAGACACTATTAACTGTTGCTAACCATGAAGTCATAATAAGCTAGACCCTTCCCAGATAACATCATTCCTTCCGAAGGCCACATCTTTTCTATGAACCTTAAAGGATAGAAAACTGTGATGAGTTGATGACATGCATGGAGTTATTGTTACCCTCTGCATTTATCAAAACAGTCAACTTTTGGAATCTTTTAAGGTGACCACCCTTCAGAACATATTCAAGAACTAAATAGCACTGTCTCAGTTTATCCTTTTATTATTCAGAGATGCACACCATACACAGGGAGAGTTGACAACCTTCAAAATAACACAAAGCCTTAGATACACAAAGCCTTAGCTCTGTCTCATTGCAGTAGCAAACTCTACTTGTTTCTTCAAGGATAAAGTAATTTACTGTAACTGACATGGTCAATTAGTAACATTCTGATGCAGCCACTGCAGTTTCTGGAAACACAACAGAAAGAAGCACCCAGAGCATCAGTTGGGGCACTTACCCACCACGACCTTGGGGAGGAAAGGGTGCCTTTATCTGAGGCTCCACAGGTCCCCAAAGAGCAAAGACTTCTCCGCATACGCAGCACCGGCACCAGCTCTTTATACTCGTGAGCAACGCGGCCCCGGCTGTTCTCAATTTAGGAAAGCAGTATTTTAGTCGTCCTACAGAACCCAGCCACCTAAAGAGGTTTTCAGACCTTGTAATTAGTCCCCAGCCTGAGTACACTGCACAGTTGCAGCATAACGCTTTGCACTTTTAAAGGCCTCTCTTTCAGGGTAACTTCAGGGGGGAAATGAGGGAGAAAAACTCCAAGCGGTGACAGTTAAGCCTTTATTTAATGAAAGAAAAAGAAAGTTGTTAAAATGACACAGTTAATATGTACAGGCACTATTTGTTGACAGCTGTGGGTGGCACAGAGAGTGACCACAAGTGTTTACCGTGCACCTAAATGCCCCAGGGATGGTATGCGGGGGCAATTACCAGGCGTTAAAAAAAAAACCCCCAACAAAATGACACCGACCTGAAACATTCATCAGAGAGGGCACAGTCTGAAGAGACAGAACTGCAATGTCCAAACCGTCCGAGAAGCCAGAACGGCATGTTGTAAAAGGAGGGTAGGGTGACCACTAGATTAAAAACAGCTTTGCTTGTGTCCCTGTGCCCTGACAAGATGTGTCCAAAGTGAGGCGCTGTCCATTTCTGAGGCAGCAAAGCAAGAGGAAAGATAGCCCCGCAGAGAAATGGGGTCACAGAAGGATGGAGACCAGCTGAGGGACATTGATAAAAATTTCCGACATCTCACTTTCTCTCGACCCCCAGCTACTAGTCCATTAGGGTAGGATGAGAAAGCAGTGTTCCTCTCTGTAAAACGGGGTTCACAGAATCTCTGTCGTGACCTGGCCCAATGCTGTGGGAGGAGTAAGTATACGGAAGAGGTACCTGGGTAAGACCGTGTCATAAAGAAGCCTTCAACACCATGGACTACTATTTCCAACAGAGCTACCAAAGCACTAACCCAGCCCTTACCTCTCTCTTTGTACCAACTCTAGGCTGTACCACTTATAGCATCCTGCCAAACTACCATCTCAGTCTCCTCTGACCTCACTACTCCACTTTAATACCCACGTCCACCAACTGACATCCGGATGGTCTTCCTAAGGTAGCAACCCAGTTCTAGAACACGGAATGTAGAACAGAAGAACAGACAGAAGCATCTCTATTTCTGTATGTGCCCTGACTAGGGATAGAACCCGCAACCTCAGTATTTTAGGATGACACTCTAACCAACCAAGCTACACAGCAGGGCACCTTTTTTTTTTTTTTAAAGAAAAAGTGCTCATCCACTCACCTCATGGCACAACTGTGAGGATGACTGAAATAATTAATCAAGAAGAGCTTTGTGCTCCTGGGAGTAAGAGCTCTCTGCGAGTGCAAAGCCCATTTGTCGTCATTAGCAGATGGATCGATATTTTCCTTGGGATTTCATTAAGAAGATTAAATATACAAAGCACAATGTGTCAACCAAAGTTGGGCCACAATGTTTGTCATCAAGATGATGGTTACAACATACTCATCCCTATGGCAATCTTTCCGTGCCAGTAAATATCTGGGGAAGTGAGAAAAGCCACAACAGTTCCTCTCCATGGATGGCAATGCCCTTAGCTCACTTGTTTAGGGCGCTATGTCAGAGCACAATGCGTACACAGAGCTTTCCAAGTCCTCTCACTGAGTAACCTGGACAATGGTTAAAGAGTTGAAGATTTCTACAGGCTGATCTTCCTTTTGAAGGCAAATGCAAAACTCTGAAACTTTTAGTACACGGATATGGTTTTGTTAGTATTATTTTTAGAACTAGGTATGATTTATTCCAGAAATGGAAAGGAGGTTTCAAATTAATAAATGATTGTAATAAAATACAAATATATGTAAAAAGAAAAGATATGACCATCTTGCATGAAGTCAAAAGGCATTTGATAAAATCCAAATCCACACAAATTATGGAAAAGTTTCAATAATAGAAACAGAGTATATATAGCTACGTTCTTTCGATGCCAACATCACAATTTTAACCATGTAATATTATGTCCTAATATCCAGTGAAAAAAAGACAACTGCTGCCCTCTTTTCACCCCTAAGAGACCATTAGGAGCTTTTATTTGGGTCAAATTACAAGAAAACATCATTTTGTTACTACATTTTATTTTTATTACCTCCATTATACCATAAAGGGTTGATATTACCATATTAATACATTAGTCATATTTTCTTAATAATCCCAATAGGTTCAATTCCTTAACTTGACAAAATGATTCACAGCTTCAGCAGGAAGCAGATGGGAGCATTAGTTGAAGGTTTGCACCAGTAGGTATTAGACTACGTTACATAACTAATAGTGGGGTAATGGCACCCAGTTAACTCTATTTTGTGAGTTACCCAAAGGAAATAAGGATGCACAAAAAATATTTCTGCAAGCATGTTTGAAAATTTAAAATAGAATAATATCCAAGGACAGAGTATTAATTAAATTATGATTATCTTAATATTGTAAAATATTGTGTTTTGATACAATTACTATAAAACTGAGACAATTACATAACACATAAGAAGGGTACAGTATCAAATTAAGTAGAAATTTAGATCTTACTAGATATAAAACCTAAGTAATTTCTATCAGAGGTTATGGTTTAAAGAAAGGAAAAGGGGCCATGTGACATATTTAAAGCTATAAGAATAGGTTCAAGTGTGACTCGCATGACATGTCTCCCACAGCAGTTCTGACCTAAGGCTCTCTGATAGCACAGTCATGAGTTCTAGTTGAAGGGCTCAGAAACTCTTTGCTGCTAGATTGGTATGTTGGCCAGACTACAAATTTGAAGTGGTTAAGAATATTATGTACTAAATGTGTAAATATGGTTTAAAAATTAAGGAAACACTTAAGTTTACATATGGGTTGTAATATAATCTGTTTAGGTAATCTGTTAAAGACAAGTTAAACAATGATCAAAGAAAATGTGTTTCTAACATTTACACTTTGAAATAATAAATAAAAGATTTATGCATTGAGCTTAAAGGTTTAAGAAAAACTAGGCCTTGGAACAGAATTGATTGCACTGAATATCAATAAAAACAGATAGCTGATGAGCTTACTGACAGACACAAAAGCTCTGAGACCTTAAAAAACTGAGTTGTCACCATAAAGCCATTAAAAAAAAAACAAGCTGGCCTGACCTGTGGTGGCGCAGTGGATAAAGCGTCGACCTGGAAATGCTGAGGTCGCCAGTTCGAAACCCTGGGCTTGCCTGGTCAAGGCACATATGGGAATTGATGCTTCCAGCTCCTCCTCCCCTTCTCTCTCTCTGTCTCTTCTCTCCTCTCTCTCTCTCTCTCTCCTCTCTAAAATGAATAAATTAAAAAAACCAAACCAAAACAAAACAAGAAAACCAAGCTGTAGAGTAGCCTCAAAGTGACCGTTCTCAGTAAATGTTACTCATGTGCTATTAGTAAATGTTACTTATGTGTCCTTACTGTGTGCTTTGTATATTATCTAATTAATCCTCATACCAACCCTAGAAATATTTGAAGAAATTGAGATAAAGTGAGATGCTCAAGATCAGACAGGTCGGAAGTGGCAGAGCCAAGACCTGATCCAGAAATCCAACCTCCGGGGCGCCTGTTCCACCAGGGCCATTCATTACATGTGAGAGGTCAACCACATAGGGAGTGAAAAAGATGAAGACAACCCATTATAACCTTATTATTTTCCCAAAGAAATACATAAATACACAGGAAATTCCATTACAGGCATTTTTTAATCTTTGTAATTTTGCAAAAATTAACATATACTAAGAAAAATAATTAATATATAATTCAACCCTCTTGTGGAGGGAGGGGAAAAGAAGTCTGGTAAGTATTTCCCTGTTACTCATATGTGCCCCTTAAATATAGTAACTGTTACTAATAAACCACTATATTAAATTTATAATACTGTGCCACTTAAATATAGTAACTGTTACTAATAAACCACTATATTAAATTTATAATACTGTGCCACTTAAATATAGTAACTGTTACTAATAAACCACTATATTAAATTTATAATACTGTGCCACTTAAATATAGTAACTGTTACTAATAAACCACTATATTAAATTTATAATATAGGTATATCATCTTTATGTTAACAGAATCCAGTTTAACTAAGAAATTTTATGCCCATAAAGTTTTTCTTCTGAGACCAAGACATCTTAGCTTTTCCTTATTAACATTCTTAGACATTAACTTGTTTATAAGAATCTTTCCACCTAAAATCATTAAGTACTAACAAACTTAGGGATACAAGAGTGCCTGTCTTACTAGTCATGGGATTTTACTGCAGAAGCACCCACAAAATTTGTTAAATATTTTTACCACAAAGTTTTTAAAAACTAAAAAGAAGATCCACTGCTTACTAAACAATTATAATGTACATTTGTGAAATACTTTTCCAACCTAAGTAACATGGGAAAGAGTCCTTTAGACTAGGGTTTTGTACTGCCACTAGGTCCCACACCGGCACAGGTAGGAGAGATTTAAATTAGGGAAATGAGCAAGCTTGTAAGGTAGCTTGGTGACACTGTTCTAAGAATAGATTGGGGAAAAACATTTTTTAATGTAAAAGATAGAATTGAAAAATCAGCCTGCCCTTCTGAGCTCTGGGAGAAATATGCTTGGGTAGAGGGCAGACCTTTTGGAGGTTCTAGCAGGGGAGCGCAGCTACTTGTATACCCTTGACCGAAGAACGGTCCTCTCCTCTAGAGGGGAAGGTCGTCCTCTTCGACCCGACCGAGTGCACAGCTTCGGGAGGGATGCACATGGAGCGGTGAGGGAGGAAGGGGACACACGCCTAGCCAGCCAGATCAGCCGAATCAACCCTGGAGATCAATGGGGTGACAGATGTCGCAGCCAGATTGCCCTCACATCCGAGGACAGACCTTTTGATTTCTAGTACTCCCTTACTATCCCATTTGAAGGGAGGTTGGGCAACATTAGTTCTGTTTCCAGGTGTTATTAAAGAGACACCTATCAGTAGTGATTGGCTGGGACGACAGGTGGGAATGAAGAGCAAATGAGCTGAAGTTTCTTCTCAGGGTTATGGAAATGTTCTAAAGTTAGATAGTGACAATGGCTACACAATTCTGTAAATTTACTAAAAATCATTTCATTGCACCCTTTTAACAAATTTGTTTGATAGTAAGTTATAATTCACTTAAGCTGTTAAAAGGAAGATAGAGCCCATGAAGATAAGTTGCTTCTAAAGAATTAGAAAATCAAGGGATGTCCCATACCCTATCATCATCCAGGCTCACTTATCCCTTGGAAGTGTTGTACTTACCAGCTGAGCGCTACTTTAGCATTGGTTCTGAAATAACACACATTTTTAAGTTTTCTACAGACAAGACTAAGAACCAGCCAATGAAAAGCAAACTGTTTAACAAAATTTGTGTAAACTGTTCCAAAAATAAACTTGTAACTAAATAATATAAAGTGACAAAAAACAGATAGGTTTTCTAATAGAACTCATCAAAATTTACTATGAGTTGGATTAAAAGGAAAAAAAAAAATGGTCTGTCTTTCGTCTCACTAAAAAAAAAAATACCTCTCTCTTTACCAGGTGAGGTAGTGTTACAGTAATATAATGTTATAATAATTAAATATATAGAAATATAGAAAAATATAGAAGATAGAAATAAGTAAGGATACAATATAAGGTCTACCAAAAGTTCTGTCCATTTTTGGAATAAAACAAAATACAAATTTTTCTTACTGTCAATAAACTTTATTAAATAATATAATTGCCATTATTATTAATGATTTCTTGCCAGCATTAGGGCAATTTGTATATCCCATTTTTGAAAAATGTTTTATCTTTTGATGCGAAAAATTGAACCAGTGCTTGTTTGATATCTTCTTCATTTTTGAATTTTTTGCCCTTCAAAAAATTTTGTAAGAACAAAAACAAGTGATAGTCGGAGGGTGCTAAGTCTGGGAAATATGGTGGATGCGACAGACATGCTTCTGTAGCATTTCTTCCTTGTTGAAATTCGTAAAAATTACAGTGGCGTAAATGAACTTTATCAGTAGCCATGGGTACACTATGGCTTCACACATAAGACTAACCTGAATCAACTTTGTTTTAATTTGCTATGTCAGTATGTATACATTAAGTGATAAAAATAGAGAGGCACACATGCGCCAAATAAACATGTACTTACGTGTCGAAACTTGTGATAGAAACGGACAGAACTTTCTGGTAGACCTCATATTAAAAGCCATTGGGAGCCCTGGCCGGTGGGCTCAGCGGTAGAGCGTCGGCCTGGTGTGCGGGGGACCTGGGTTCGATTCCCAGCCAGGGCACATAGGAGAAGCGCCTATTTGCTTCTCCACCCCCACCCCCTCCTTCCTCTCTGTCTCTCTCTTCCCCTTCCGCAGCCAAGGCTCCATTGGAGCAGAGATGGCCCGGGTGCTGGGGATGGCTCCTTGGCCTCTGTCCCAGGCGCTAGAGTGGCTCTGGTCACGGCAGAGTGACGCCCTGGAGGGGCAGAGCATCGCCCCCTGGTGGGCGTGCTGGGTGGATCCCGGTCGGGAGCATGCGGGAGTCTGACAGTCTCTCCCCGTTTCCAGCTTCAGAAAAATACATAAAAAAAAAAAAAAAAAAGCCATTGGGGCAAGTGAACAAGGATACACCCTCTGGGTGGGATCTAGTGTGTGTGAAGTTACATATAGATAAGAGGTGGCTTGATATGACAGTTCTATAGATTTACATAAAAAAGGGCTCCCTGTTAGGAACTCCCCAAAAGGTGGTTTGAGGTGATAATCCTGTAGATTCACATTTATTAGAAGGCGTAGGCCAGAAAAGGTACTAAAGCCGAGGGTTCCCCCTGCTGCAGAAGTCGCCCAGATTCCCACGCTGACTGTCTCCACGCCGCTCTGACCAAGAACACACCGAGAGAAGCACCCTGACGGGCCCATGAAGCTGAACCCAGGCACACCATAAGGATTTGTGAGTAATAAACTGCCTGTGTAATTCTTGAAACTAACTTGTGTGTTGGTGGAGTCTTTCCTCCAGTGGCCATTGGTCTCGGTATCAGTAAGAATTCCTCATAGCCACCTCAAGAGTAGTCTCAAAGAGGCCGCCAGCCCTGCTGTTAAGCAGGAGTGTCCCACTGCACCAGGAAGTCGAATCAGGGACTCCTGATCAACGCAGAGCTTGGGCTCTACTGGGACAGATAGACAATTTAGTACCTGTTGAAATGAATGCTTGTTTACACAGAGCAAATATTAGCTGTGCAAATTTGAAAACAAGGCCTTGTGGGACTGGGAGGATCTCCCAGGGAAGGATATTTGTAGGAGAGTGCAGCGTACAGAGAGGGTGGAACAGTCCTCGCCAGTATCAGCTCTTTCTGATTTAACTATATAAGTCTGATACAATAGAATACCTTCATTAAAATTTGACTTGATAAATGTACCATGGGATTTTTAAAATCTCACTTCTATTTTTCTAGCTGTTAATCGTTTTATCGGTGGCAGCAGAATTCCAATGATCACATCTGATTCTACTGTATTTTGTTTTTCTTCCTTTTTTTTTAATTATGGCGATTTTATTTTTTTAATTTTTTTTTAAAGACTATTTATTTATTCATTTTAGAGAGGAGAGAGAGAGAGAGAAAGAGAGAGAGTAGGGAGGAACAGGAAGCATCAACTCCCGTATGTGCCTTGACCAGGCAAGCCCAGGGTTTTGAACCAGTGACCTCAGCATTCTAAGTCCACGCTTTATCCACTGTGCCACCACAGGTCAGGCTGATTCTACTGTATTTTGGAAAGACAAAAGTGCAGCCACAGGCTTCATGGAAGGAAGCTCTCCAGTGGGAGAAGATGATCCTTAAAGAGGGGTGGAGTCACAGGAAAAGAATTTAACAATAAATAAACAGAAGTAAAGAGTAAATAGACAAGTGAGCAGGCCCTGGCTGGGTGGCTCAGCAAATAAGAAATAGTCGTGGTGCACTGAGGACACGGGTTCGATCCCCAGTCAGGGCACCTCACCAGAAGCAATCAATGAGTGCACAACTAGATGGAACAACTAAGTGGCACAAGGAATTGATACCTGCCTTTCTTTCTCTCTCTCTTTCTCTCCCCCACCCACCTTTTTCTCTTTCTTTATCTTAAATCAATGAAAACATTAAAAATAAGTAAACAAATAAATGAGTAGGGTAGACAGGATAAATGATTAAATTGATAGAGTAGATGGATCAGATAGGTGGGTAGACAGACCAAGACCCTGAAGATAGAAGCGGGCTGTCAAACAAGGTCAAAGGTTAGGGGATATTTTAACTAATCCTTTAAATTTCCTTTGGGATAATCAGAAATTCTTAGAATAAAGGGGTAGCCTAAGAGACACATCACACTCTGTTCCCCAAAGCTGGTTAATGCTTGCCCCTGTGCCTTTCCCCACCGCCTTCCTGGTGGTCTGGGAGAGCTCACAGGACTTCTGGAGGGTGGGTGTGAGGAGAACGCCAGCTGGTTTCTTCCTTTAGTAAGTGTTTTCAGTGTTTAGTGAAAAGAAGTAGGCTGGAATTTCCTACTTTCCACCGTTTCTGAACTTACTGCCAGTGATGTAGGATATGCCCATGGCCTCAGAGAATTCAGTTGGGTGGAAGGCTAATCTTTGTGTTTAAATGCTTATCTATGTTCGCAGGTGAGTAAAAGACATTTGTACTTTGAATAATGTGAACTGTTAATTCTGTTAATGAGAAAAGGAGAAACCATGCAGGGTAGGTGTTTGGTCACTAGAATCCACACAACTGGCATGACCTGCCTCCTGTTTAATGGTCAAACAATGGCAGCAAGCACTCGTTTAGCATAAACACCCTGGAGGCTTTATCAGAAAGGTTAAATCTAACAGCTGAACAGTGATAATTATCCGCTTCTACATTCCTGGCTTTCTCTATATACCCCAAAGATTTATATACCTAGAAACTGGTTCCCGCAGGTTTTACACGTGATACTCTGGGGCAGGGCTCTGTGCAGATTACCTGTTAAAGTGGGAGGTTTCCCGTAACCGTAAAAAAACACCCCATTGAATATTTTTAAAAGATATATATCTGATACTGGAGCTTATATTTTCTCCTAAGAACAGTATCTGGTCTAAGAGAGAGAAGCAGAAGCTGGATATAACAGTTTAACATTATCGCCCCAAACCACACATTTTCTAAATGATGTTGAGATTTCCTTCTAAGTAAACAAATAGATCATCATCAGAGTCAACAGTGTATTTCCTTGTAGACAACAACAGAAATGTTTTTAGATTTGGAAGCATAGTATCTTATTACAGGAAAAAAAAACACATGCTAATAATGAGTAGACAAAAAATAATTCCTTAAAAATAATTTCATAATTCTCCACTTTCATAAGTACAGCTCCTTTATTCCATGTCCTTCAGGTTATTTAAAAAGATACTATTGATTTCTCCATCTACCACATGGTGACCAAACTGTGCGTGTGTTTTATACAATTTCAAAAAGTTTGCATAGAATAGTATAAACAGGCTACTTAAATGGGTAGTTTAAAGTGGTATCCTGAAACTTTGCTTGCTGTTTACTAGTGCATTAGAGAAGAACATTACCCTTTTGGAGATTTAAGTGAAATTACCCAATTTAAGCAAGACTCTATAGAAAGGAGTTAAATAATCTTGCTGTAGCATGGAGGTCAAAGCGAAGACTTGAGAAACATTTAAGCAGGCGCCTGCAGTTAGTACACAGCGTGGTCACGGCAGGGGGCAGACGCCTAGAACAGGAAGTTTACTCAATGCCAGTACTGCTGTGGAAATCACAGGGAGCTACACAACTTCCTTGTAGAGGTCTAAACTCTAGAATTAGAAAGTTGGATATGTTGTAAAATTCAATGGGTTATTGGTTATTATATGAATGCTTAGTGCTGTGTGCCAACAACACAAATTCAAGCAATAGCTCAGTACTGCCTGAGAGATGTAGGGGGACTTCCTGAGAGCCAGCTTTAACACTGAAAAAATTAAGGGGAAGGAAGGTTCTAGAATTTGCACCGTCAGCAGGTTAGTCCTATCTGCTTGTTACAATTTAGGTGTGGTGTTATATAGGCCTTGAAAGAAATAAAAGTAAAAAAGAAAATTCAAATAATGAACACAAAATGGAGGGAGAAAAGATTGATTATATATCATTTGGGAATTTTGTAAGTCTAGGGTATACAGATCAAACTGAAAACAAAATTTTTAAAACTAAGAATAGTCTTTATTTTTTAAAGAGCCTTTAAAAACACCAAGCCCCAGAACTCAGTATTGACTAGAAAATCAGTGTAGTAGTTACCCTGCTCGGTTTAGCTGTGGGCTATTGTAGGGAGTCAACCACAGCCACAACTGTTTTCTACAGAGTGGAACCGATCTAGAACAATACAGGATGATTAAGAGGACTGTTTCTAAACCTGAACATCATGCCAAGAGGTAGTCAGGAAACAAACTCCGTATCTTATTAGTATTAGCAAACTAAAAGATGTAATTCCATGTTTAATCTTATTTCCATTAAATCTAATTTTCATTGATTACCCTTCATAAATAATAGTATTTGACTATAAAAAATCACTTGAAATTGTTTTTTAAAACATATGTATGCTATTAAAAACAACAATAACAACCCAGCATTAAAAAAATTGAAATAAAGTAAGTCCAGAAAATGAGAAGTTATTTGTTTTCTGGGGGTTTATTTTTTTGGGGGGGGGCTCTTTTTGCTTTTAAAATATCTATATATGAGGAGACTGGGGCCCAAAGCTTTTACTGAACAAGGTCAATAATGACATTTTGGTTAACATATAGCTACACTTTAGGGGCACATCTTAAGAATGTCAAAAAGGATTCTGGATTGATGGAGTGGAGATCTTTAAAAGAAAAGAATAAATTCCATCTGAAGGGCTCATGGCCCCAGAACAGAAAAAGTAAATGCTTACACCTCACATCCCAAACCACAACTGTCATTTCCCTCCAGATCTGTTTGTTACCTCTGTAAACTGTCCACCGTCCACCCAGTTACTCAGGGTTAGTAAAATCACAGCTATCATCCTGGCTTCAGACTCCCTGCTCTGCTCCCCTCACAATCACCCAGGCCCAATCACCCATTTTAATCTGCCGCCTATTACTGACCTCTGCTCTCTTGAGCTTGGCTCAGTTCACCAACTCCTCTTCCTAGCAGAGGGCAGCAGTTAGTCCAATCACATATCAATAGCCACAACAATTTGGATCCATCCACCACAAAGATACATTAACATTTTTTTAACAAAAGAAAGCCAATCCAGTCCTAGGAATACCAGGCACTGCTAGTAGTATTTTGCACTACTAGAGTACAAAGTGAAAGTGTTAAGAGAAAATGGTTCACTAAGAAGATACAAAGTCATGCACACTCTTGCGCAAGGAGAAACGGAGCGCCACCATCCCTGTGGGAACAGGACTCTTCAGGTGTTTAATGCAGCACATCCTTCCTCCCCGGTTTTGTTCCCAGTCCATTTCCTGCTTTATTGACTTATTTAAAGCCCTTAAGTGGCTCCCTATGGTCAAAAGTCCATTGCTTATTTTGACTAAAGAAAAACTTAAAATAGAAACTTTCAAACATGTTATATTGAAAGGAGAGAGAATAGCGTAGTGAACAACTTCATCAGGTACAGTTATCATGGAAAATCTTTTTCATCTCTCCTCCACCCTGGATTTTTTTGGAAGCAAGCCCAGAGATCATATCATTTCATCTGTAACTATTTCAGTATGCCTCTTTGAGATAAAGGCTCTCTCTAAAAAATGCTTAATGCCATTGTTATATCAAACAAAGTTAACAAGATTTCTGTAATGACAAATATCCAGTCAGCTCGCCTTTCCCCAATTATCTCTCTTATTTTTTCCCCAGGCCGCTTCTTAGCTGGTGATGTGTCCTGGCCTTGCTCACAAGGACCTTCAGGGTCCAGCCTCGGCCTTCCTTTCAGGCTCAGCTTTTGAAACTCATTTGTTTCCTTTCCCTCAGTCTTGTGCTTCTGGCCATAGTTACTTAATTTCTGTTTCCTTTTATACATACATTTTAGCAGCTTAAACTTCTTCTCAGCCCAACTCTCCTGCTTCAGGTCTCAACCTAGATGTCACTTCACCCAAGAAACCTTTCCTATTACAACTGCTGGACTAAGAAATGAATTGTCAAATACACTCAACTGCCCAGTGAGGTTACAAAACCTAATATTCCATCTCCTCAAGTTCCCATTTAAAAACAAATGCCAATTTAAAATAAACAAACAGAAAATAAAAACAAATGCCAATTTATAACTTTGGCTGCTCAGAAACTAATTGTATGGCCAGTAGCCATGGCCACCAACACAGCTGCCTGACCCATGCAGGTTCACATTAGATTTGGACAGATGGTAATGAAACAATGGAGCCAAGAACTGGTGGGCCATTAGCTTTAATCCTAGTTTGCAACCAGCGGGCAAGAAATACACACAATGGGAAAATACTTTCCCTCCTATTCAGGGCTCCTGAAGCCACTGACTTATCCGAGTTTTCCTAGAATCAAAGGGTTCTACTTCACCAGTCTTATTCACTCTGTTCCCCATCTCCTTCTCCCTGCACAAACTCTGCACAAACTGGCTTTTCCTTCAGCACTCTGCCATCTTTGCTGCTTCTCCTCTCCTCCACGTGGCCTTTCTCTGCTCTCCTACAGCATGGGCTCCTCCTAGAACATAATCACTCTTCCCCCGGAACAACGTAATCTCTCTTCCTTTTAAAACCTTTTGGTGCGAAAGTCCTCCCCCAACACATATTAACATAATCACGCCCATTCCAAGCAAGAACAGCAACTAATAATATCACCTGGGCAACGGTCTTCCACGTGGGCAGCGCCATCTTTAACAAAATGAGCATAATATATTTTTTCTGCCCAACACTAACCTTTCCCTCTGGGGTGCTTTGTGTCCAATATTTTCAGGATATAGTTACTATTTTTTATGTTTTCCTTCTGATCTATATATTCATGCACAATTATTATAAGTGGTGTTCTATTAGTGCAAATCAGACTTTAGTTCAAAGGTTGTCAATGGTAAAAAAAAAAAAGCCACAGAATTACTTAAACATTATATTTAATAATCATAAAGCCTTTCAAATTTGAATTTGCTAATTTGGCAAATATATGGGTATGATAAAGACAGAGACAAAAGAGCGAGTGGAAAAGACCCTCACTGTAAAGCAGGGCTCTGGAACCCTGTGTTACAGGAGCAGGTAACCGCTGTCTTATTCTGGAAGTGCAATCAACTCCTAGAAACAAACATGCACCTGCCAAGAATGTGATTGTCCTTCAACAGATAACTGCCCACAGACTTTCTTCACAGAGATGACCTGAGTACAATCAAAAACCTACCTTTGAAGATCAACTCTCAAAAAGAGTTTTAAGAAAATGTTGGCTGAGCGTTTTGTGTAACTTGCCTTATCTACAACATCAGATCATGCATAATCACCAGAGAGAAGTGCAAATTTCTCTGGGGCCTTAACAAGTCTAATTTATATTGTGAAGCCAACTGATTATTATATTTTTGGCTTCATAGTTATTTTAAGAAAGGTTTTGTTTGAAAAAGTGCTTATTATACACTTTACTACATTGGAATATTTAAGTGTTTAGAAAATATTGACTTTGTATCCCATTATTAATTTAAATTTATATGGCTTAAACTTCAAAATAAGAGCTATAGCTAACACTGATGTAGTCCTTACTACTGCCCCAATACTAAATACTTTACCTTATTTAATCTTCACCATAACTCCAGAAGGTAGATACCCTAGAGTTACCTATTATTACCCACGGTTTACAGATGAGCACAGAGAGGTTAAGTGAATTGCCCAAGGTCAACAGCTAGTAAATAGTATGGCCAGCATTTGGGACTTTGGTAGTTTCTGATTCAGTATGTTATTCCGTCACTGTTTGGGGAAAGCATCTACAAATGAGCACACAGCTGCAGGATAAATTCTTACAGCCAAGGAAAGGAACTGGGGTAAGATAGTTCTGCTAAGTCAGAAGAACCCACCTCAGAGATCACCGATTCGCACAGCCAGGCTGCCCCTGCTGCTTCCTCTTGATGCACAGTAAAAGCGTTCCTAGTCAACTGGGAAGACCTGACATTTCCCTGATAGCTGTGACTCCCAGCCTGGGTCAACTCACCTCCCCAACTTTTCCATTTAGATTCATTTTCAGATATGGGGATGGCATGCTTCAGAAATGTAGAATAAGACCAGGTTTAGTTTGAAGTGAAGGAAGGAGAAGGACCACATGCTGTACCTGTGCTGTGTGATCTGCGCTGAGAAGTCCCTTCCAGAGCAGTGTCTCAGGAAGACCACGGGGCCCCAGTGTCTCGGGAAGACCACGGGGCCCCAGTGTCTCAGGAAGACCACGGGGCCCCAGTGTCTCAGGAAGACCACGGGGCCCCAGTGTCTCAGGAAGACCACGGGGACCCAGTGTCTCAGGAAGACCATGTGGACGTGTCTCCAGGCCTCCATCTTGCTTCAGCTAGAAGAGCCCCGTTTTGCTTTCTATTTTGGGGGGTTACCCAAAATCTCAGCTGAAATCTGGGTTCCTTGGCCAAAAGCTTTAAAAAGTAATGGTGTCAATGCAAGGCCCTGGATCAGAAGTTAACAGGCTAGAGTCCTTATCTATATTTGGCTATAATTAAGCCATGACTAATCCTGGGTTGGTAATTTAGCAACCTTAGGTTTCAGTTTTCACACTAATAACACCATCATTTTATGGGTTTTTAATATATTTTTCCATATTAAAATATACACAGGGTGGGGCACAAGTAGGTTTACACTTGTGAATAGACAAAAGTTTATTCTTATATTATTATCGTATTATTTTTCATATGAAGAACTGTAAACCTACTTTTGTCCCACCCTGCACATACATACTTCTATAAAAAGAAAGCAAATATATGTTCGTGATCTCCCCAAAGACAGTTAAAGAAGGCAAACAAAAATCTCATTTCTCACAGAAAGAAAAATAGGGTAAGGTTACTTAGTAATGAAGAGTGTACGAACCATCAGATAGATGTTCCAGGTATGTCCTCACAGTGCTCACAACACCACCATGAGATTGGTCTCATGGTGTGACAAGTTGATTCACCCAGATACTTAAAATTTTTTGGCATTTTAAGTTAGCTTGATGTAGAAAACTGATGGGTGGGTAACCCAGGTTCTAACCTTGACTCTATCACTTAATGAACATTAAAGCAATCTCGATATATCATATGTATGTATACTGCATTGTGTGCCAACCACCCAAAGTCAAATCTTCTATCACTATATATTTATCATAGAATTATAGACTTGAATATAATCTTATTAAACACTGTCACCCCAATAAATTTAATTTTTTTAAGAAAGATAAAAGAAAGCAATCTCCTTAGACTTCAGTTTTTTTCTGCCTTACCTTTCTCACAATTCTCAAATTAGGAACCATGTTAAATGATTGGCATATTATAATAAGAAACCATGTTTTGTCTTATACCTTTATTTCTCACGGTCAGAAATTGCATCATCAGAACAGGCCACCCAAAGGGAAATAAAGTCATGGAGGAATCACCCATTAGGTCCCATTCACTATTTAGGCTCTGAATACAGTAAGAAGACTATTATGTAGGATCTGATGCAGAACCCCCTTCTTACCAGGGCTGAGCCAATTAAAAAACATCTTAATGAAGAACCCCTGACCTCAGGCTTATTAGAGAAAAAATGAGAAACTAAAACTAAAAAAAAAAATAAATTATAAGATGAAAGGTGAACGGTAATACTCCTAGAACCAGAGATGGTTAAGTAGAAGCAAAGTAAATGACAAAGTTACTAGATGAGCTCAGAGGTGAACACCAAAGGATATAAAAGAATTACAGTATTGTTTTATTATGCCAATTGACTATTTGTATGAATGCAGGTTCAAAATTAGGAAATAATAGGACACAGATTAGTGCAAACTGTTTAAAATACTTGGTGTTTAAAAAGGTCTTTTCTGAAATATTTAAAATAGGAAAGTAAATAATCTGAAATTATGTATCTTGATTTAAAGAGTTAATCTATTCTGCTAGTGTTCATGTTTACAGGTAGACAATTTATTGAACAGGACTAGACTTCTCTGGTAACGGATTAGCAATCCTACATTTGGGTTTTTTTCCTGGGTAACAGGCTAGTCCAGTTTTAATCCCAGACATGACATACACTCCTGAGCCAAACAACTTTTGAAATGCAGCAGATCGTATATTAGAACTCTGAAACCTTCTTTATGGTTCTTCTGTTTTTTGAATATAAGTTGTTTGGTCATTATGAATAATGATTAATAGTTTTTTATCAAATATAATAGAGATTTCTGATGAAAAGTTGAGAATCTAAATTAATGGGAAAACTCTAGGTTCTTTATATAAAACAAACCCTCTCTCCTAAATTCATATTCTAAACTCACAGAAAATTACTCAAAGTATAGAATTGCATAAAAAACATGAATTTTACCCCCAAGGCCAAATTCAGTGGAGCACTAAGTATTTTAACTTCAAGGAATGTCAGAAAAATTTAAAGTTAAACTGGTTTATTTCTTACTTTTTATAGGGATCCAAAAGTCAACCTGGAGTCATTAGGCTATTATGTTAGCAATAAAAAAATCTCTATAATTATTGAATAAAAACAGTGTCATGTACTTATTTTATACCAATGACTAGGGCTTGTAATAATTTTGAAATTAACTATAGAAAAAGTATATAATGTTGAACTGTTTAAATGATGCTATAATTATAATTTCTATAATTGCAGTTTTTGAAATCATAAAAGAATAGATAAATCATTAAAAAGTTCTTACCTATCTTTGGATTTTCCTTCATTCCTTCACAATTTTGCCCTCACCACTTAGGGAGTTGTCGGGAGGGTGGAGGGCACAGTAACACTTCCCTAGAGCTTATGGTAACAGAGACTGGTGTTTCCAAATATTAATGTGTGAATATGCACAAACACTTTAGGTAGGCACCCTTATCACCTCCACTTGACGTATGAGGAAGTGAAACCTAGAACTGCAGGTCCAGAGTTCACGTTCTTATGTTGTGATTTTCCAAGATCTTGGTTTATTTTGACAATTAGAAATGTACTGTTTTCCCCCCTAAGAGCAATGAATTTCCCTTTCCTGTGAGTCCTTCTGGGGAGATTCCACCCTTTCCCCTCCACCCTTCCTCCCCACAGTTACCATGCAGGTTACAGCCTGTGTTTGCCCTCTGAAGAGACTTCCCTCCAAATATTAGCCAGCCCTATCTTACAGAGGTCCCCAAACTTTTTACACAGGGGGCCAGTTCACTGTCCCTCAGACCGTTGGAGGGCCGCCACATACAGTGCTTCTCTCACTGACCACCAATGAAAGAGGTGCCCCTTCCGGGAGTGCAGCGGGGGGGGGGGGGGGGGGATAAATGGCCTCAGGGGGCCACATGCGGCCCGCGGGCCGTAGTTTGGGGATGCCTGTAACCAGTTCTGGCTCATCTGATGTCTTGAGTGCCTGCATGAATGTTTATCTCACTCCCCAGTGGCTTATAAGAAGGACGGTTCCTGGAAATACTAAAGATGGACATTTCGCTGTAGTGAGGTGTTTAGTATCGGAATCACCCCTGTTGCCTAGTAACCTTTTTGTGTTTGGCAGGAGGAAAGCGACTCAAGCACAGGTACAGTCAGATGTAAAGCAGATATTTATTAAGTATGACCTCCTTCCAGAACTAGACTGTTGATGTCATGCTTAACCTTGGAACTGTTCTTTCCCATGTCACTGTTAGTAGAGGCTCCTTCAACTCTTTTTAAGTCAGGGAATTTCAAAAGGCACCACACTGAGCAAATAATGGACAGATCCCAGACAGCTGAAATACACTGCTCACAAAAATTAGGGGATATTTCAAAATGAATATGAAGCGATAAAATATGCCCTAATTGTTGTGAGCAGTATGTATGCTACATTATTTTACCTACTGACTTCTGAAGAAAAGCTTTAAGACTAAAAATAATTACGTGACTTACATAAAAATGAAACTGAAATTATATGGTGTCATAGAAGTAACCTGCCATGCATATAAGAATTAGTTCTCTCAAAGTCAGTTAATATAACATATCCTTAAACAATACTGAGTCAATACTTCTGATGTCACAGTCAAGAAAAACTATTTTTCAGGCAACTTAGGTAGTGGACTTATTTGGTAGGCTACATTCAGGACAGAAAAAGTATTATAACATCCCTCTCTTTCTCTCTTTTTTTGATTTTTTATTTGAGGGTGGAGGATTGGGAATAACAAAGAATTTATGACCACATATAAGTAGCTTCAGAACTGAGGGGGCTCACCCTCAAATACCATAATAAATATAAACATACTGCAGTTGACCCAAGGTCATTTCACTGACTTTGATCTTCCAGCTTAAGTTAGCAAGCACACCTGAGTCACTCTAGAAGCCAAAAATCTAGAATAAAACACTCTAGAATTAAAAAAAAAAAAGAATGGTTTGTGTTCCATAAATATTCTCCACCAGTGATTACTATTCCCCTAGTATTTGGGGGCTCCACTATTTTTCTTAGTCATTTATATGCACTAAATATTCAAAGAAGGAAAAGTTTAAACAAAAACAAACGCATACACACATACCAGATGCTAGTTTTCTCTGGCCACCTTTTCCCCCATGCCTGATAAAGACACAGAAAGTAAGGCTTAAGCATGTGCCTAAATGTTACCTTCATGGGGAATGTCCTGAACCCTAAATTTAAATAATGCTTATAGACTGAAAGATACAAAGTAATATTTTCTTCCCCTCACCAAATAATAGTCATCCTACCACAAGGGTTCCAGCTGCCTGACATCTATTTAGTACTACTAAACCTCTAACAGATGGAAGCTTCCCGTCAAGATGGCAGAGTAGGTGAACACTGTGCTCACCTCCTCGCCTCCTCTCATAACACATCAAAATTACAACTGAACTACAGAACAACTATCACTGAGAACTGCCTGGAATCTAACTAAACAGAGAAGTCCTATTACTAAGGACATACAGAAGAAGCCACATGGAGACTGGTAGGAGGGGCACAGATGCCTAATGGGCTGGTCCGCCACCCATGTGTGGTAGTTTAAACGCAGGAGGGATATCTCAGCTGCGGTGGTCCCCTCGTAAAGCGAGGAATCCCGGCCCCAGTGTTGAGGAGACAAGTTCCCAAAACTTCTGGCTGTGAAAACCAATGGAGATTGTGTAGTGAGATACGATGGCTGCTCGAGTCCCAGATGTTCCTCTTCAAGGGACCATACACAGACTTACTCACTGATGGACTCACTTGCACTGAGCTCTAGCTCTGGGGAAGCAGGTCAAAAGATTCCAGGGTCATTCAGGGAGGAAATGAATTGTCTGGCATCAGGAAAAGGGCTGAAGAGGCAGCCTTCTCCCAAACAGTGCTGCTTTGCTGAGCCCTATCCCCATAGAAATAGTGGGCACCATTTCTGAGTCTCCAACTTGTCTAACAATGCTTGCTTGCTCTACCTGGTGATTCTCTGAGATTCTACCCTGCTCAACTTGTGGGCCTATCTAAAGCATTTCCAGTGGCTTTTCCACACAAATGCCCTTCTTGGCTCATTAGAAAACATAAAAATGGAGCTAGAAATCATAAAAAGAACCAGCCAGAAATGAAGAATACAATAACTGAAATGAAAAATACATTATAGGGACTCAATAATAGAACAGATAAAGTAGAGGATCAAATCAGAGGTTTGGAAAATAAGGAAATAGAAAACACCCAGTAAGAACAGCAAAAAGAAAGAAGAATCCAAAAAAGGATAGTTTAATGAGCCTATGGGACTTCAAATATACCAACATTCACAGCATAGGGGTGTCAAAAAGAGAGGAAAGAAAGCAAAAAATTGAAAACCTATCTGAAAAAAGGATGAAATACTCCATAACCTGGTGAAGGAAATATACATGCAAGTCCAGGAAGTACTAGCAAGATGAGCCCAAAGAGGCCCACATGAAGACACATCATAATTAAAATGCCAAAGGTTAAAGACGAAGAAAGAATCTTAAAGGCAGCAAGAGAAAAGCAGACAGTTACATACCAGGGGAGCTCCCATAAAATTGTCAACTGGCCTGACCAGGTGGTAGCACAGTGGATAGAGCATCAACCTGAGATGCTGAGGACCCAGGTTGGAAACCCCAAGGTCGCCAGATTGAGTGCAGGCTAATCCAGCTTGAGCATGGGTTCATAGCCAGGACTTGATCCCAAAGTCACCATAGCCTGGCTTGAACCCAAAGGTCGCTGGCTTGAAGCCCAAGGACACTGGCCCAGCTGGAGCCCCCCAGTCAAGACAATCAATGAACAGCTAAAATGCCACAACTACTATGAGTTGATGATTCTCATCTCTCTCCCTTCCTGTCTGTGTGCCTGTCTGTCTCTCTCATTAAAGAAGGAGAGAAGAAAGAAAGAAAGAAAGAAAGAAAGAAAGAAAGAAAGAAAGAAAGAAAGGAAGGAGGGAGGGAGGGAGGGAGGGAGGGAAGGGGGAGGGGGGAGGGAGGGAAGGAAGAGGGAGAGGGGAGGGAGGGAAGCAGGAAGGAAAGAAGGAAGGAAGGAAGGAAGGAAGGAAGGAAGGAAGGAAGAGAAAGAAGAGGAAGAAGAGGAAGAGGAGGAAGAGGAGGAGACTGTCAGCTGATTTCTCAACAGAAATTTGACAGGTGAGAAAGGTTTGGCAAGAAATATTCTTTTCTTTTTTCTTCTTTTTTTTTAATCGTGAGATGAGGTGAGGCAGAGATAAATTCCTGCATGTGCTCCCACTAGGATCCACTTGGCAAGTCCACTAGGGGGTGATGCTCTGCCCATTTGGGGCGCTGCTCCATTGCTTAGCAACTGAGCTCTTCTTAGCACCTGAAGCAGAGGCTATGAAACCATCCTCAGCACTTGGGGCCAACTCACTCCAATTGAGCCATGGCTGCAGGAGGGGAAGAGAAAAAGAGAGAGAGAGAGGGAGGGAGAGAAGCGAGAGGGGTAGGGATAGAGAAGAACATGGTTGCTTCTTTTGTGTGCCCTGACTTGGAAATGGACCTGGGACATCTACATGCCAGGTCAACGCTATACTACTAAACCAACAGGCCAGGGCCAGGAAATATTGAAAGTAATGAAAAGCAAGGATCTACACCAAGATTACTCTACCCAACAAAGCTATCATTAAAAATCAAAGGATAGATAATGTCTACCCAGATTTTTTAAAAAATGCTAAAGAAATTCCTCACCACCAAACCAGTATTACAAGAAATGTTAAAGGGACGTCAAGAAGAAAAAAAAAAAGAAAAAAGAAAAAGAAAATGACAATAAATACTTAATCTATCAATAATTACTTTAAATAAAAATGGATTAAATGCTCCAATCAAATGACATACCATCACCTTGACTTTGGGTGAGGGGTATGCAACATAATCAAATGTCAAAATAATCTGGAGATGTTTTCTCAGAACATTTGTACCCTGATTTATCAATGTCACTGCATTAAAATTAATAAAAATAAGATTTAAAAAAGTGGCTGAATGGATAAAGAACAAAACCCTTACATATGCTGTCTACAAGAGACTCACTTCAGATCAAAAGACATGTACAGTCTGAAATTAAATGGAGGAAAAGATATTTCACGAAAATGGAAACAGAACAAAACAAGAAAGCTGGGACAGCAATACTTATACCAGTTAAAATAGATATTTAAACAAAGGCTATAACAAGAGACAAAGAAGGACCAAGAGATTCTATTTCTGTCTCTTTATCCAAAGAAACCCAAAACACTAAGTCAAAAGACGTACACATCTATATATTCATTGCAGCATTATTTACAATAGACAAGATATGGAAGCAACCTAAGTGTCTATCAATAGTAGTGGATAAAGAAGAACTGGTACATATATACAATGGAATATGACTCAGCCATAAAAAAGAATGGAATCCTGCAATAACACGAATGGACCTAGAGGGTATTATGCTAAGTGAAATAAGTCAGACAGAGAAAGACAAATAACATGATTTCACTTGCATGTAGAATCTAAAAAACAAAATTAATGAACAAACTAAAACAGACTCATAGATATAGAGAACATTTTGATGGTTGCCAAATGGGAAGAGGATTGCGGAAGTGGGTAAAAGGGGAAGGGATTAAGAAGTACAAATTGGTAGTTACAAAATAGTTATGGCGATAGAAAGTACAGCATAGGGAATATAGTCAACGATATTGTGATAACAATGTTTGGTGTCAGACAGGTATGGGGTCCTTGGGTTACAACAGTCTCAACAACATATGACGTTTCAAGTTTACAACGCTCACATAAAAACTTAAGAAATTGAGACATGCGTGTTTCAGTTCATGCCATTAGCATTGTACTTACGGACATGGGCAAACTAGTTTGGTTGCGTGGCAGAAGAATTCGCAGTAACACAGTGTATGAGTGAGGGAGTTGGTGTCCCCCGTACACTTATGCTGTTTTGGACTGTTAAAAGCACAAGTGTTCCCTTTGTATTAGGCTAGGGTGTGTTTCGACTCACAACAAAATTTGGGTTACGTCACTGTCGTAGGAACAGAAACTGTGTGTAATCCAAGGACCCCTATACTAGATTTATCAGAGTGATAAATTTGCAAGTTATACAAATGTCTAATCACTATGCTGTATACCTGAAGCTAATAAAATATTGTATGTTAACTGTAATTGAAACATAAAAAATAATTTTAAAAGAAGTCTAATAGATGATATAAATTTTACTTTGTCCTTGACAGCTATAAAAAGGGTATGCATGTAAGTTTACTTAGGAAAGATTTTCATCTTAAACATGTTAAAACTTTATTGTCTTCAAATTATTTTCTTTTTGAAAGGCATGTTATAGAGGAAAAAAGAATTTTTCTGTGCCCAAAATATTTTTGAAATCCACCAAACACTGTTAATAGCTTTGAGAAAGGGGTATTCTCATTGTTTAGAATTGGGGTTACTATTCCTGTACTGGCAAGCAATAGTGGGGTCAATTATTCTCCAATGTATTTTCAAGTCCTTAACCATGTTTAAAGATGGTTCTCCCCATTTGAGGCTCATTGCTGCTAAGTGGATCTGCTTCCGCTCTATGAAATGTTTGGGCTCGTGAACGTAACTAGGGATAGAAAACTCTGTTCTTCAGATTTTCAAAATGGAGTGCAGTCTTGGAATAATGAAACTGCAAGCAGAAAGCTCAGGACTTATGTTCATGAATATGTTGCTAACTACCTGCTTAATACAAGTTTCGGTAACAAAAGAATATTTGTCCCCATGCTATAACTAAAGCTTTCTGGTAATTATTTGGGAGTAAAGCCTCACCTATGATAGCCAGCACAGTTTCCTGCATTTGTATCCTGTACTCTGAGAGTTAAATTATCTTTGTCTCATCTTCTGAAACCCTGTTTAACCTTCATTTAGAATCTGAATGTCTGTTATAGCCCAGTGAACCAGACCGACCTTGCCCCTACCTTCACAGAGCTTGAGGTCTAATTGGGGAAACAGCCCTAACACAAGGAAAAAGATGTCTGGATAATCAGAAGTTCAAGACTTTATAGAAACACGCTGCCGAGGGGCACATCCCAGTCTTGGAAGGCCAGGGGAGACTTCCTGGAGAAAAGGGCCTCTCAGATCAGATGTGAAAGGTGAAGTGGAGTTAGGCAAGTGCGGGTGGGGTTTTCTAAGGCAGTCGTCCCCAACCCCCGGGCCGCGGACCGGTACCAGTCCGGGGGTCATTTGGTACCAGTCCACAGAGAAAGAATAAATAACTTACATGATTCCCATTTTATTTATATTTAAGTCTGAACGATGTTTTATTTTTACAAAATGACCAGATTCCCTCTGTTACATCTGTCTAGACTCACTCTTGACGCTTGTCTCGTAAGTTCGACAATTATATTTAAAAATACCACAGTTTTTACGCCGGTCGCATAATTTTATTTTGTGCATTTATCCGTCCCACCCTAAAGGCCGGTCCGTGAAAATATTTTCTGACATTAAACTGGTCTGTGGCCCAAAAAAAGTTGGGGACCACTGATCTAAGGCATAAGGAATAGTATGTGCAAAGGTCCTGAAAAGCGAAGGAGAATGTAGTTTGTATGTATGGGAACAGAAGGAAAGTCAGCTTGGCTGAAATGGGAAAAGGCCGGCTTTTGAAGATCCTTGTAAGGCCTTTTATGATATTTGGATTTTGCCCCCAGGATAATGGAATGGGATCAGGGAATGACTCGATCAGTTTCTGTTTTGTAAAGATCCCACTTATAATTCCAGACACTTAGAAACCAAGGAGATACGGATTTACTGCACTCAGCAGAAAAATTATCAGCTCAGACCTATCTATACTCAAGGGTAAATGTACAAGGTTCTTTATTTAACCAACTTTCTGTAGCACCAGTCACCAGGTGACCCCGGAAAGCAGAGTGGCTAAGAACTCAGCCTCTGAAGAAAGGAGTTGAATTCAAATTCTAGCTCTTCTTCATTCTAGCAAATCACTTAACTTTGGGCAAGTCACTTAAACCCTCTGTGTCTCGAAGTGGAGTTAATTGCAGCGACCTTGTAGAGTTGCTATGAAAATTAAATAAGGTATTATATGTAAAGACTATGACTGCCACAAGGTAAGTAAATCTTAATTATGATCACAAAATATCTACCAGTCAATTGTAAGCATGAAGAACTAGTGTTCTAGACCATATTTAACATTTTAAACCATTTAAATATAAACGCGTCTCTTTAGATGCCATCTAATTTCTTTAGGAAAAACAGCTTAAATGAATAAGTCTTTAGTTTTTGCACATTTGCCAGTTTTCAATTTGAACATTTTAAAGTTTCAAATGAGGAGGCCTGGCCTGTGGTGGCGCAGTGGATAGAGTGTCGATCTAGAACGCTAAAGTTGCCAGTGTGAAACCGTGGGCTTGCCTGTTCAAGGTACAAATGACAAGTAACCAATGAATAACTAAAGTGAAGCAACTATGTTGATATTTCTCATTGCTCCCCCTTCTCTTTCTCCTGTCTCTGTAAAATGAATAAATAAATCTTTAAAAACAAAAAGTTTCAAATGAGATGCTAATATACAATTATTCAAAATAAAACTTTATTTCAAAATCTTTGGACCTTCTGTCTGATTTAGACAAAGATCTTCTTTTCTAAGTGAAGTTTCTAGTATTATTTCTTTGCACATAAACTTTAGAATCAAAGCACAGTTAGAAATCAGACTGCCTAACTAAAATTCTGTGGCTATGAATTCAAAAGAATTTGAGTAAATCCATTTATTTACTAATCAAATTATAGAAAATTAAAAGCAAGAAACTTTTAAGCCTAATATGGACATTAGGAGGACCAAAGGACCCGTGTGGATTCAACACTACACAGAACCACTCCCTAGCTGGCAGCCTTCTGTTGCCTCCATTGTAGATGGAAGTGCTAAGTCTCTGTTCAGAAATCTGAGGGACCACACATTTTACAATAGAGTCAAGACATAATGCCAAAGGTCAATTAATTGCATGCAAAATATATTTGTGTCACTCCCCATTAATACCGCACACAGATAGAATATTAAAACCCTTGCAAAACTGCCTGACCAGGCAGTGGCACAGTGGACAGAGCAGCGGACTTGGATGCAGAGGACCCAGGCTGAAACCCTGAGGTTGCCAGCCTGCGCGCAGGCTCATCCGGCTTGAGCTCGGGCTCACCAGCTTGGGCGTGGTGTCTTTGGCTTGAGCAGAGGACCACAGACATGACCCCATGGTTGCTGGCTTGAAGCCCAAGGTCGCTGGATTGAGCAAGGGGTCACTCACTCTGCTGGAGTCCCCCGGTCAAGGCACACATGAGAAAGCAATCACTGAACAACTAGGTGCCACAATGAAGAATGATGCTTCTCATCTCTCCCCCTTCCTGTCTGTCCCTCTCTCTCCCTCTCTCTGTCTCTCTCGCTAAAAAAACAAAAAACAATAAACAAAAAAACTCTTGCAAAGCTGATTGTATGAGGGTTCCCAAGACTACTCCAGTTCCATGATTCACTAGGAAGACTCACGGGACCCAGCATATAGTTGTGCTCATGGCTACGATTTGTTAAAGCAAAAGGATATAAAGCAAAATCATCAAAAAAGAAGGCGCGTGGAGCCAAGTCCGGAGGGGGCCAGCAGCAGCAAGCCTCCAAGGTTCTTTCCCAGGAGAGTCTTGTAGGTCAGACTCAACTCCCCATCAGGAGTTGTCACAACACCTGTGAATGCTGTCTATCAGGGAAGCTCACTAGTGACTCAGTGCCTGGGGTTTTTACTGGGGCTGGTCACATAGGCACCTGCTGCCAGGCATGTACCCAGATTCCTCCCAGCATGCAAGCAGGTATTCCACATAAAACATTATTGTGCCCACAAACAGTTCAGGCACAGGGACATTATGGTAGAAGCCCTCCTCAAATCTAAATTCCCAGATGTCATCCAAAGGCCAACCTGATAAGCAAGCCTAGGGACAGCATCTCAGGCCTGCCATGATAACTCATTTTTGTACACTGTCCTATCTCAATTAGCTACTGGACCAAACTATAGGAAAAAGGATTTAGTCTTAGCAGGTCACCTAGGTACATCATAAGCCTTAGAAGCATTTTTAGTCTTTGTGTTTTCAGTATTTAAAATGTAGCACCAATTTAAACATGAACAAGCATTATTTTACTTATTTTTGAACAAGCATTATTTTAAATTACATAATAGAAGATTTAAGATAAACTTTAGCAGTCCACTTATACAATTAAAACAGCTAGATTCAAGTTTTGTTTAGTCTTCTGGGCAACTTTTTTTAAAAAATACCACTGAAAATTCTGAACAAATAGTATTCCTATATTGAAAGTGAGACACCATTTAGTCTCCCAGATTGGCAAAAAATCCAGACTCTGATAACAGTACATCTCACAAGTTCCTGGCAGTGGTGAAAATACAAAAAACCCATTCTGGGATGCAATTTGACAATATCTATCAAAATTATACACACACTTTATGACCTGCAAATTTATAAAGATATCATTGCATACATGCAGAATAACCTATGTACAAAGTTATTTACTACATACAGCATTGTTTAAAAGCAAAGGATTGGCCAGGACCCAAACATCCATCAAGAGGTCACTATTTAAATTGTGGTACATCCATACAATGGACTACACTTCAACTGTTGAGGAAAAAAAAGAATGAGGAAGCACTCTTGGTACTGATTGTTAAACCCTCTTAAAACACTAGGAGAAAAACATACACTGCAGAGAAGTCTAGTTTGTTACCTTTTACTTTATGAAAGGGGCAAATATAAATTCATATCCATATTTGCTTGTCTGTGCACAAAGAAACTGGAAGAATCATTCAACACTGACAATGGAGGCTAGGAGGAGATGGTAGAGGCAGAGTTTGGGCAGAATCTGAGAACCTGAGAAAATGTATTAATATAAATATAATATACATAAAATCTAATTCTGCTTTCTCTTCTAAGCCCAAGTTAGATCAGCTTGGCATCTTTTTGTCTGTTGTTTTAATAAGCTTCTATATTTTTGCAGTGATTAAACTAGAGCATAGGGTTGCATTTATCTGATTTTTCCAAATCAGGTTCCAACTATCTTCTTTTCATCTTGTGTCTGGCTGCCATCTTGAAGGGGGTTCCCCAACACACCTGACACTGAGTCATGTTCTCAGCACCTCCCTTCACCCGTGTGTCTGGTGGATATTTGGAATTTTCAGAAAAGCTCCATAAAAGAAGGGATTTTGTTTTGTTCACGGCCTTGTTTGCAACACTGAAAAAGGTGCCCGGCACACAGAACTTAATCGTTCAGTAAGTATTTCTTGAATAAATTATTTTCTTACTTGACCAAGCGGTGGCGCAGTGGATAGAGCATTGGACTGGGATGCAGAGGACATAGGTTCGAGACCCCGAGGTCGCCAGCTTGAGCGTGGGCTCATCTGGTTTGAGCAAAGCTCACCAGCTTGGACCCAAGGTTGCTGGCTTGAGCAAGGGGTTACTCGGTCTGCTGTAGCCCCACGGTCAAGGCACATATGAGAAAGCAATCAATGAACAACTAAGGTGTCGCAACGAAAAACTGATGATTGATGCTTCTCATCTCTCTCCGTTCCTGTCTGTCTGTCCCTATCTATCCCTCTCTCTGACTCTGTCTCTGTAAAATAAAAAAAAAATTATTTTCTTTACCCAGCTTCAATGGCACAGACACTAACAGACAAAGGGAGAGATACCACTGGGACCAAACATTTAGAAATAGTTGTCATTCCCAGTAGTGGCCCAATACAGGCATTTGAATTCTCTCAACATTCCTATAATTAATTTTGAATTTTATAAACACAAGCCTATAGAATGCTGTGCTGAACAGTGACTCTTAACTATTCATAAACATTATATTTAATTAACTTGGGATTACATGGCCCTGGGGTCCATCTCAGGGCTTAAGTTTTTTTAGGCAAACACCATACTAATTAGTAATGATGAAAAAGAATGGCTATCCTAAGAGTCAAATGAGAGCAAGTATTTTGCATTAAAAATACAACTGCTGCCCTGGCTGACTGGCTCAGCAGTGGAGCATTGGCCCAGTGTGTCCAAGTCCTGGGTTCGATTCCTGGTCAGGGCATACAGGCAAAGCAACCATCTGCTTCTCCACCCCTCCCCTTTCTCTCCCTCTTTTTCTCTCCCTCTCTTCCCCTCCTGCAGCCATGGCTTGAATGGTTCGAGCAAGTTGGCCCCAGGCACTGAGGATGGCTCCATGGCCTCATCTTAGGCACTAAAATAGCTTAGCTGCCAAGCAATGAAGCAGTGCCACAGATTGGCAGAGCATCCTTCAGAAGGGGGTTTGCCAGGTGGATACCAGTTGGGGAAGATGCGGAAGTCTGTCTCTCTGCCTCCCTACCTTCCACTTAATAAAAAAATTAATTAATTAATTAAAATAAATAAAATACAACTGCTAAATGGAACTAAGTGGAACAAGTTGATGCTTCTCTCTCCCTTCCCCTTTCTCTCTGCCTGTCTCTCTCAAATCAAAGGGAAAAAAAAACTTTAATTAAAAAAGTGCAGCCTGACGAAGCGATGGTGCAGTGGATAGAGAATTGGACTGGGACACAGAGGACCCAGGTTCGAAACCCCAAGGTTGCCAGCTTGAGTGTGGGCTCATCTGGCTTGAACAAGGCTCACCAGCTTGAGCCCAAGGTCGCTGGCTTGAGCAAGAGGTCACTCGCTCTGCTGTAGCACCACCCTCTCCTGGTCAAGAAGCATATTAGAAAGCAATCAATGAACAACTAAGGTGCTGCAACAAAGAAATGATGCTTCTCATCTCTCTTCCTTCCTGTCTGTCAGTCCCTATCTGTCCCTCTCTCTGTCTCTCTCAGTCTCTGTCACAAAAAATAAATAAATAAATAAATAAATAAATAAATGCAACTGCTATCTTTAAGAAATTATCACTGAGATTAAATTCAAATTTGTATAGACGGTGACTTGATTTACACAATGTCAATCGCAAAGGACAAAACCTTCTTCCTCAATGGGCCTAGAATGGGTATAACTATCTCACTGCTTTAATCTTGGTTTGAATAACTGTACAGCAGAACAATTTTGCTAATAACTGCAATAACATTGCTGAATAGATGCAGGGCCAACTGGTGTTTCTTTGAAGCTTTTTAGTGCCATAAACTTTTCTTAATGCACAGTGGAGGCAGTTACTGAGCGCTGTCTCTTGCCAGTAATGGAAAGCAGTTAGGACATTTTTACCTCTTTTTCTCTTGCTGGCGTTTAACACAACCATACAATGAGTGAGGAAGCATCCACTCACCTGAAACAGTTTGAAATCTAACCCTCCCCTGAGAATAAACAGAAATTCTCAGTGTTAAGGCATTTATGAAATAAATGTCTTAACTAGAAAATAAAAGCTTAGCAGAGAAGTTGCAGGAAAACTGAGAGGCAGCCAACTTTCAGTGGATGCAAAATATACTTACGACGTAGCGGCAGGAAGAACCAAGCCTACTGCAAACCTACTAGGTGCAGATGGTGCACAGCTAGTCCCACACTGGTCCTTGCAGCAGTCAACACTCCCAGTCTCGCAGCATATCCTCTCCCGAAGAGTGGCAGGGTGCAAAGGACGACAGCTCTAAAAGGTAGAGAAAGTGGGAGGTTAAATAAGAATGATGCTTTATTGTTATGTTTGATTGGTTCCCTGGGGACAGAGGTGAAATCAAGAGTTATCTGATCCTATCAGGAAAACACTGGCTCTCTAACACAGGGGTCCCCAAACTTTTTACACAGGGGGCCAGTTCACTGTCCCTCAGACCTTTGGAGGGCCGGACTATAAAAGAAACTATGAACAAATCCCTATGCACACTACACATATCTTATTTTAAAGTAAAAAAACAAAACGGGAACAAATACAATATTTAAAATAAAGAACAAGTAATTTTAAATCAACAAACTGACCAGTATTTCAATGAGAGCTATGCTCCTCTCACTGACCACCAATGAAAGAGGTGCCCTTCTGGAAGTGTGGCGGGGGTGGATAAAATGGCCTCAGGGGGCTGCATACGGCCCGCGGGCTGTAGTTTGGGGACCCCTGCTCTAACATGTACGAGCATCTCAGGAGAAAAGCAACCCTGCCTTTCACTGCACAGACAGTCCACAGGACAAGGCGAGAGAGGCCCTGTTCAGAGGTGGCGCTGTGCAGGCAGGCCCATTCCCTTCTCTTATCTCACATTCTCACACTGGGAGATAAACAAGATTGTGACAAATGTCACCTAGAGAAATCAGCTGAAATCAGAGCAAGGCTACTGAGGCAGATTTAGATCAGTCAGGAAATTTCCCCCAGGGAATGCTTTGCTTTTTCTGTTAAGACAATAATAATGGGGTGGGGGAAGCCATGGAAGAACAGCACTCCAGGCTAAGGGAGGAGCTGGTTCAAAGGTCCCGAGGCAAGAATGAGTCAGGTAGGTTTAAAGAGCAGGAAGAGTTGTGACCACCAGTAAAGAAGCTCACAGGGCAGAGGCCAGGTCACCAGGGCTTCGTGGAGCAGACCAGGGGTTTCTACACACAGGGCCAACAGGACGCTGCCTACTTTGCAGTACATACCCTGTCACCTTCAAACCTAAGGGTGGAAGACTCCCTTCGGAATACTTACAGCCGCTGTGATATTTTCATGTACTTTTAAAGTAGACTTTATTTTTTAGAGCCGTTTTAGATTCACAGCAAAATTGAGCAGAAAGTACAGAGATTTCCCATGTTTCCCCTGTCCTCACACAAGCATCACCTCCTCCAGGATCAACACTCCCCACAAGTGCTCCGTTCGTTATAATCTCTACACGGACACATCATTAATGCCCAGTGTGGGGAAAACAGCCATGTTAGGCTGCTCACAGGTTTACAGGCTGCAAGCCCTTTTTGCAATTAGTGCAGGAGCAAGTGACAGCACTGTTGTAAGGATATAAGTGCTTCCCCTGACAGGTGCTGCTGAAAGGTGGGGTCGGTTTACTGATCCCTTGCCCTCCATTGAGAAAACCAGGGTTTCCTTTCCCTTTGAATTTTTTTCTTTTTCTTTCTTCTTTTGGCTTGTCTATCTTTGTGAGCCTCCAATAAACTGGAATGGCCCACCATCCTCCAACTTCACAGTTCCTTTACCGTCTGCCCGAATTCTATGCAAATCTGCATGGCCACGGCCACCCGCCTTACACCCAGTATCCCAGAGTTGACATTAGGGCTCACTCTTGGTGTATGCTTTCTATGGGGTTGGCCAAATTTATAATGACATGTACCTATCAGTATGGCATCATACAGAGTAGTTTCATTGCCCTAAAAATCCTGTGTGTTCTGCCTATTCATCCCTCCCTCTCCTCTTTGAATGGATTTTAAGTAACTGAAATGTGGCTTGTAGGTAAAAGTAACCAGATGCTGCCACAGGCCAGAGGTCTACAGGTCATAGAACCACAATATGAATATCCTAAGAGTACAGCCTGAGATCAACTACCCAACTGTAGTTGATACACACACACATACACACACACAAAATTGGTAGTTGATCTATGTATCTTTTAGCTGCCTAGCAAATTCATTAAAATCTGTTTAAAAATCACAGGTTATCTGCAACCAGTAATTAATTTTCAATTGAGATGCCACTTTCACCAAAAATATCCAACAGATGGAAGAGACTCAGGAATGAATGTGTCACTCCCAGGTATATCCCCAAGAGAAATGAAAGCATCAGTCTACACAAAAACTTGTATGAATGTTCACTGCAGCAGGACTCCTAATAGCCAAAGAGTGGAAATAATCCAAATGTGCGTCAGCTGATGAATGGAAAAACAAAATGTGCTTCCATCTCTAAATGAAAACTATTTGGCAATGAAGAGGAATGAAGTGGTGATACGTAAATGCTAAGTGAAAGAAGCCAGTTTCAGAAGGCCAATTATTGTGGGGTTCCATTTATGTGAAATGTGCAGAATAGGCAAATCCATAAGACAGGAAGTAGATTAGTGTCTGCCAGGGCCAGGGGGGACCTGGAAACAGGGAGTGAATGCGAATGGGTTTCTTTCTGGGGTGCTGTAAACGTTCTAAAATTAGATGGCGATGATAGTTACACAACTCCATAAATACACTCAAAACCACTGAACTGTCCTCCTTAAAAGGATGCATTTTATGGTATTGATACCATCTCAATAAAGCAGTTATACAAACAAAAGACCAAAAGTGCATCAAAAATGTAGTGTAGAGATAAAATAAACTTCTACTGATCAAAACTGCCATAATATGAGGTAAGCAGCTTAGTTTTATGTTTCACATACTGTATATACAACACCCTCATGGGATGTGTATGAGCCCACCCTTGGAGGATGTTTTTCTCATTTCGTTTGGAAGCTAACTCCAGCTATTACCCTCTGTCGTGACTTCACTCACTTCCCCACTAAGCTGGCCCTGCTTCTAGCCACCTAATGCTTCCCCTGGATTATAGTGACCTCTCCCCAGCCCCCCCCCATTTCCACATTAATCTTTCTAAAATTTTACTCTCCTACTTTAAACTACTCAGAGGTTTCCCATATTTAAGACATTTCTACAGCACTGAGGTTCTATTAGAAAAAATAATGTATATTCATACTCAGGTAGTAAATAAACCAAAGTGGTTATGTGGCTCTTAAGATTAAAGGTGCTTACAAATGCAGCCTCTAGGTATCCCCAAACTGCACCTGTCCCTGTGTCCAGTGACTATTGCGGTGCTAACACCCCAGTGGTCTCACCGGGCTTAGCTGTGTCTTGCCAACCTGAGCTACTCTATCATGAGGCTCAATTTAATTACCAATTTATAAAGTTGAGTTAAATTAGCTTAAATCGGTGATTTTCAAACTGTATGTAGCACGAGTGTTTAAAACATGCAATAACTGACTACTTAGGAGCACTGAACTCTTTTCTCTTAAGAGTGTCATATTAAAAAATGACAACAGCCAACATAATAGCTGTCTGGTGTGAATGAATAAAAAAATTATACCTATTTTTTTGGTCAGATTGGCAAAAAACATACCATATTTTTTGGTATTTCGCAGAATTTTAGTAATTAGTTTATATGTGCCATGACATGAAAAAGGATGAACATTACTGACTTAGAGAACTACCTAATACAGCAAGAACTGGGCTAACAAAGAGATTTTTAAGGAGACACATCCTGAAGGCCCAATGCTTCTCATGGACCTCCACACAGCCATACACAGAAACAAGTCAAGAGTGTCCAACTGGGAGAAGCCGGAAGTCAAAGCAGCTTATAAAACAGTGACATTTTGTTTCTTACGTAGGAAGCACAAGTCAAACTAAAGAAAAGCAGATAGCTGCTTTGTTTTTGTTTTTTTTTTGTATTTTTCTGAAGCCGGAAACGGGAGAGATAGTCAGACAGACTCCCGCATGCGCCCGACCAACCGGGATCCACTCGGCACGCCCACCAGGGGCGATGCTCTGCCCACCAGGGGGCGATGCTCTGCCCCTCCCGGGCATTGCTCAGCTGAGACCAGAGCCACTCTAGCACCTGGGGCAGAAGCCAAGGAGCCATGACCAGTGCCCGGGCCATCTTTGCTCCAATGGAGCCTTGGCTGCGGGAGGGGAAGAGAGAGACAGAGAGGAAGGAAGGGTGGGGGGTGGAGAAGCAAATGGGCGCTTCTCCTATGTGCCCTGGCCGGAATCGAACCCGGGTCCCCCGCACGCCAGGCCGACGCTCTACCGCTGAGCCAACCGGCCAGGGCCCAGATAGCTGCTTTTGGGCCATAACTTAAGTCTGTGGATGATTACAATTGTTTATAACACAGTATTCATGAAACTAATAATGCCAGTGCACAGATTTTATTCAATTACATAGCTAAACGTGTCTTTCATCTAGAGCAACTTAAACTGTTGTCAAAAAGACTAAAGAAGGAGGATGCATAATATGTAGAATGCAAATTCACGCTTATTAGTCCAAAGACTCTTTCTGTCTACACCCTAAAATTATATCCTGTTAAGCACAAACCCATTTTAATAAGTGTCACAGAAATTAATGATTTATTTTGCTTTGAAGTATAGGCACACCATGCATAACTTCAGAAAGGCACAGAGTAAATGATATAACTTACAAAATACAATTGTGAGAAGAACCATGTCAAGTCAGAGACCCAGGTAAAAAGAGACCAGGGGTTGGTTCTTCATCACAAGATGGAGCAGAGAAGGGCTGTATATTTCGGTGACCGAAAGCTGTTCCACCAGCTCCCGGAAGGGACACACTGCCGAGGTGGCAAAGCTCAGGGCTTATGAGCAAGGATCTGGAAACCCAGCTTAGCACCTGTGTGACTCCTGCCACAACACCCCGGGCCTCAGTTTCGTCTATCAGTAGAGATACCAACATTACTAACCGCAGAGGGTCCTTGAGGGGACCAAACAGGTTAATATTTGTAAAGAGCTTAGAAAAAACACCTGGCATATAGTATGCATTATCCATGTGTTAAATGACTAAAATAGAAATGAGACCAGGAGTAATAGAGTATACTGGCTACGTCTTACAAAATGAGTCTTTGGCTCTCAACCCTTTTGTAGCTAAGGCAAGAGAGAGAAGAAACCAATTTTCTAAGCTCAGAGAAAGAATGTGTGTTACTCCACAGGTGTGTGTACGTGCGCTGGGAGGAAGCAGAATGGGGAATTAGTGCACCAGGGGAACAAGCTTTTCTTCACACTTAGCTCTAACACAGTTTCCAGGCCTGTACTCAAGAGGCAGTGGGCAACGCACAGACCAGACAGACCGCCGTGTGACATTATATGATTGTTTCCTACTGTGTCCCTCAATAAATTCCAAAGCATAACTTTCTAGAGTTTCTCTGAGAAGAAGCCAAGGCGATGTGATACAGATAAGCAGCTCTGATGATCCGGCTAGTACACGGAAACCACTGCTCCAGAGGGCCACCCTTCTGGACCTGGGGACCACCGTACTAAGCGAAACAAGTAAACCAGAAAAAGCTAAGAACTGTATGGTTTCGCACACAGGTGGGATATAAAACTGAGACTCACAGACAAAGATAAAAGTGAAGTGGTTACGGTGGGCGGGGGAGTAAAGGGGGACAAATACACGGTGATGGAAAATGATTTGACTTTGGGCGATGGGCACACAACACCATCGACAGTTCAAGTGCTACAGAAGTGTTCACCTGGAACCTATGTTCTCTTATTGATCAATGTCACCTCATTAAATTTAATTTCTAAAACAAAACAAAAAAACCATCCTTTTATTTCTCTCAACCATGCTTCTCAGAAGAGCTGAGGAGACACAGTTCCAAATTTGTGGAACAAATTCTGTAACATCAGGAAATGGCAAAAATATAGCTAAATAAAAACACTAAGTCAACATGATGTATTGAAAAGTGACGTTCTCCAGAAGTAAGTGTTAGGGTCTAACAGACTTGAGAGTCATTGTCGGACGAAAGAACAGCCATAATCATGTCCAGGGATAAAATAACTTAGAAAAATATTCCTATTTGTCAGTCTTCACAGGATCTTCCTAACAGTTAAACGTGGAGCTCCCAAATTACGAAAACTTTTGTGGTTAAGGTATATTTATTGTTAATTTGGAAAATAGTTTTTTGTTTTTAAAGACTAGTTATTAGAGAGCAAATCTTAGCCAAAAAGGGACCTTCGTTCCTTCAGATATTCCTGTACTGCATGTGGAGGACACGATGCCACTGAACTTCCAGGGCATGGCCACGCACCTGCGGACTAGCTGACTCCCAGTGAGCTGGCAATCTTTCTCATTCCACCAGGCAAAGTATGCTGTCCTTAAGGCTAATTTTTTAAGTGAGAGGAGGGGAGATAGTGAGGCAGACCGTCACATGCGACAGAACTGGGATTTACCCTGATACCCCCGTCTGGGGCTGATGCTTGAATCAACTGAGCTATCCTCAGTGCCTGGGGCCAACGTTCAAACCAACAGAGCCACCAGCTGCAAGGTGGGGGGGAGAACAGAAGGGGGAGCAGGAGGAAAAGAGAAGCAGATGGTCACTTCTCATGTGTTCCCTGAGGATCGAACCAAGGATGTTCGCATGCTGGGATGACACTCTATGCACTGAGCCAACTGGCCAGAGCCCAAGGTTAATTTCTTTCAGAATTTTTCTTCAGATGAAATGGTGTTAACTTTAAAGTTGTTAATGAACTTTAACAGTGTATTTTCATTTTAATACTTGTGGGGTACGTATTGCAAAAATCACCAAAGAAAGAATAAATAGATATATTCACTTGCAGTTCAGTCACCTAAATGTAGCATTCTGCAAGGAAGAAGAGTAAGGGGATGGCATATATTTATATCATGAGCGCCTATGCGCCCCGGACAGACGCTGCTTCCTCAGAGAAGCTCTCCCGATTTCCCCAGACTGGACGAGAACCCCCTTCATCCGCTCCACTTTGTTCCATATTTTTCCTCCACCCCAGAACAACAGTTTGCCAATTTTAACCCCTTGAGTAGTGAGTTTTTTTCATCCTCACTGACCCCCGGGAGTGAGTTATTTTTCAAAAAATGAAATTAGTTCCAGTTACAGTTTTATTAACTTAAAATCATGTTTATTTGATAACCAATTTATGGAAACAAGAAGAACATACATTTGCCTTTTTTAATGTTGCCTTACCCATGTATGATGGTCAGGAGGTACAAGGACGTACATGACCGTTCGTACTACTCAAAGGGTTAATTATTTGACCAACTACTGGTAAAAGTTAATGTTAGGTTGCTAAAGAAGGGACACATAAGGCCTGATGAGTTTTGTGGGTTTTTTTGTATTTTTCTGAAGCTGGAAACGGGGAGAGACAGTCAGACAGACTCCTGCATGCGCCCGACTGGGATCCACCCGGCACGCCCACCAGGGGCGATGCTCTGCCCACCAGGGGGCGATGCTCTGCCCCTCCAGGCATCGCTCTGCCGAGACCAGAGCCACTCTAACGCCTGGGGCAGAGGCCAAGGAGCCATCCCCAGCGCACGGGCCATCCCTGCTCCAATGGAGCCTTGGCTGCGGGAGGGGAAGAGAGAAACAGAGAGGAAGGGGGGGGGGGGAGAAGCAAATGGGCGCTTCTCCTATGTGCCCTGGCCGGGAATCGAACCTGGGTCCCCCGCACGCCAGGCCGACGCTCTACTGCTGAGCCAACCGGCCAGGGCCAAGGCCTGATGAATTTTATAAGAAATTTATTTATGGCCCTGGCTGAATAACTTGGTTGGTTACAGCATCATCCCTAAGCACAGAGGTTGCTGGATCAATCCCTGGTCAGGGCACATCCAGGAACAGATCTATGTTCCTGTCTCTCTCTCTCTCTCTCTCATCAATAAATAATAAAAAAGAAAGAAGACAAAAAGAAATTTATTTACGCATCTGCAGACCGATGGGCTGAGACCCAGTGGCGTCAGCCCCGACTGTCTGGGGATTCAAGCCTTTATATGGTTAGTAAACAAAACTAGCTGGGTGGTTAGCCTCGACGGGGAAACCTGGGGTAGGCTGGTCTTGACGTGGTGAGTCCAGGGATAGGGTGATGGCTGATCACTAGGCAACAGAATGTTTAGATAAGTGTGGGAGGAGAGCTGCACAGGAGCCAAATCACTTAATGTTTTTCCTGGCTAACTGTGATTATTTATTTTTTTGTTTATGTATGGGGTTTTTTTTGTTTGTTTGTTTTTTTGTATTTTTCTGAAGTGAGAAGCAGGAGGCAGAGACACAGACTCCTGCATGCGTCCAACCAGGATCCACATGGCAAGCCCACTAGGGGGTGGTGCTCTGCCCATCTGGGGCGTTACTCTGTTGCAATCGGAGCCATTCTAGCGCCTGAGGTGGAGGCCGTGGAGCCATCCTCAGTGCCTGGGCCAACTTTGCTCCAATGGAGCTGTGGCTGTGGGAGGGTATATGACCAGTAGTCACGGCCACCATCACAGCAGCCTGGCCCGTGCAGGTTCGCATTTCATTCGGACAGACGGTAATGAAAGGTAATGAAACAATGGAGCTAAGAACTGGTGGGCCATTAGCTTTAATCCTAGTTTGCACCTGGCGGGCAAGAAATACACACAGTGGGAAAACACTTCCCTTTCCAATCAGGGCTCCCAAAGCCACTGACTTATCCGAGTTTCTTAGAATCAAAGGTTTCTAGCTCACCAGCCTTATTCACTCTGTTTCCCATCTCCTTCTCCCTACACAAACTCTGCACAAACTGGCTTCTCCTTCAGCACTCCACCGTCTCGGCTGCTTTTCCTCTCCTCCATGTGGCCTTTCTCTGCTCTCCTCTCTAATGCTAATCTCAGGAACCGAGAGAGAGCAAGCTCCAGGTCTCCTACCATTTTATAGTGTAGAAATCAAAACTTTTAATCCAATATACAAACAAGGAAGTCTCTGATACAAAGTCACTTAGGGTGGGAAAGGCTTAGTCTTAAAACTAAGCCTCAGAGCAGGGGTCCCCAAACTACGGCCCGCGGGCCGCATGCGGCCCCCTGAGGCCATTTATCCGGCCCCCACCGCACTTCTGGAAGGGGCACCTCTTTCATTGGTGGTCAGTGAGAGGAGCATAGTTCTCATTGAAATACTGGTCAGCTTGTTGATTTAAATTTATTTGTTCTTTATTTTAAATATTGTATTTGTTCCCGTTTTGTTTTTTTACTTTAAAATAAAATATGTGCAGTGTGCATATGGATTTGTTCATAGTTTTTTTTATAGTCCAGCCCTCCAGCGGTCTGAGGGACAGTGAACTGGCCCTCTGTGCACAAAGTTTGGAGACCCCTGCCTTAGAATATAAGGACCCTGCCTGCTTACAGCCTGTCCCCCACACCCAATGCAAACTATAAGCGAGCAAACCTATATATCATATTTACAAACTTATTTGACCAACAGAGGGGAAGACAGAGATAGAGAGGAAGGAGAGGGGGAAGGGTTGAGAAACAGTTGGGTGCTTCTCCTGTGTGCCCTGGCTGGGAATCGAACCCAGGCCATCTACACACTGGGCCAATGCTCTATCACTGAGCCAACTAGCCAGGACTAACTGTGGTTTTGGTAAGGGGCCCTGAACCTGGACCTAACAGCTAACTTGTCTCTTTCCTGTCAGACTGTACACTCCAGGAGGGAAGAGAACACATCTGTTCGTTTTTCTGCTGTCTTCCTGGTGCACTTATCTGCTCACTAACTTCCCCTTGATAAGATAGCCAACTGTGTTCCTAAGAAGTCCCAGGTAAGCTCCCTGCAGGTGAGAGAAAGGTCACTGAAGTAATCTTACAAAGGAGGAAGCAAAGGGAAGCACTTTAATAGTACAGATCCCACAAATTCAATACCTTGAAGATTTCCAGAAGCAGAGTGCCTGGACATACAGAGGGCAGAGAGGAACGAGAGGAGGAGGGGGAACAGGAGCGGCAGGAATGACCCACTGATGGGCGCTGGGGAGTAAAACGGCATCATGAGAACGCAAACAGTGTCTTCTAATTATAGACTCTTAAATTTAAAATATCTTGAAAGGTCACTCTGTACTTTCCTTTGCCTAATACAGGCTGCATTCAAAACATCCCAGAAATAGGATATTTTTTTAAGCTGAGAGGAAAGCTGAACAACAGATTAAAAAGCCCTGTGTCTGGCAGCCTCTGTTTTTTATTTTCTGTTCAGTCTTCCATGAAGAAACAACTGCCAATCTAGTTCTTCCCTTCATGAATCAAAGTTATTATTGTTACATCCGAACTCCTAAAGCTCCTTAGAGCAAAAGTCCTAAGAAATTATATGAAGGTCACGTACTATCCTTAACAGTGAAACATAAATAATTATTTATTTAATGAAATGCTTTCAGACCTTCTGCAACAAAAGGTAATAACCCCCTTATACTTTCCATTGAAAGTGAGAGGATGGAAGATGATTTGTCGTTGGGTGGTGGGAACACAATACAACAGACGGATCGTGTATCAAAGAAATGTACACTTGAAACCTTTATGATCCTATTAACCAATGTCACCCCAATAAATTGATAAAAAAAGAAAGTGAGAAAGCATTTAATCTTTTTGGTGAACAAACAAACGCAAATCAAAACAGCGATATACTACTATGTTTTACATATTAAATTGGCTATAAAAAATCAGAAACAAAATCATCAAGCTACTACTGTAAAATACACTTCTAATATTTTATAAGCACCCTATGAATGTGAACAGAGATTGAGTTTTGAGCCTCTGACACTGTTAATAACAGTGAAATATTGGAAATGACTAAGTGTCCAACACAGGGGACTGATTAAATAAATCATGGTGGATGGATACAGGGAATACTGAAATATTTCCTTGTCATCTTCAGTAGAGAGTGACAAGTTTATGATATAGTCATGTGTACAAAACAGTATGTGTAGGCCCTGGCGGCTGGCTCAGTGGTAGAGCGTTGGCCTGGCATGTGGATGTCCTGGGTTTGATTCCTGGTCGGGGCACATAGGAGAAGTGACCATCTGTTTCTCCACCCCCCCTTCTCCTTCTCTACCTCTCTCTTTCCCTCCCACAGCCATGGCTTGGTTGGAGCTAGTTGGCCCGGGCGCTGAGAATGGCTCCATGGCCTTGCCTCAGGTGCTAGAATAGCTCGGTTGCCGAGCAATGTAACAATGGCCCCAGATGGGCAGAACATTGCCTGGTAGGGGGCTTGCCAGGTGGATCCCTGGCCAGGGAGCATGCAGGAGTCTTGTCTCCATGCCTGCCCACTTCTCACTTACGGGAAAAAACAAAACCAAACAGTATGTGTATGACCTAGTTAGCCTATTTTTTAAAAAGCTGCATGTTTAAGCATAAACATGCTTGGAAGTTAACAGGTGATAGAGATATAGATGACTTAAATTTTCTTTTTGCTTATCCAGTTTTAAAGTTTTCTAAAATAAACACAAGCTTTTACTATCTCTAAAAAGTTAAAGAGAAAAGATGAGCTGAAAACTCCCAACACATATTTTCAAATACCAGCTACCACATGAACAGCAATAAGTACATAGTCTGTTTAATATCATTCTGTACTAAGGATAAAAACAGTAAATTCATTTTTCATGTTGGTCACTATGTGTGGGGTGAGTAAATAAAAATACTTTTTCCTGAAAAATTTAGAAATTTTCTTTTTAACAAGATGCCATTTGTTGTGATGTAGCATCAGGTAGCTTAAAGGTTAGCCTCTCGGGTAAATATAGCATAATTATATAGTTCATAAAAGTAAAGTAAAATGTACATATTTACTATGATTATTACTCTGGCTCAAATAAAATTCCCTCTTTGAAATAAAAATGAAACTAAACATGGATAAATATAAATTAAAATTAAAATAAAACTGGGAGGCGGATATTATTAGAAATAAGGCTTTCAGAGAGAGTGCACCTCTGGTCAGGGAGAGAGGATATTTTTTGGGAGACAGAGTAGCTACTCAGGATATACATAAGTATCATAAAACCTCAAGGATCCTGTAGCGTCCATACCTGAGCACGTTAACAGATGCACAGTCTGACTGTACGTGAGTGTTGTAACTAAACTAGAGCAAAACTCGTGCTAACTGCAGCTCTCGCTCAGGAAGTCTCCTTTAGACTCCCAGCCACTCAAGCCTCTTGGTTCTGTAATCCGTCTCCTCGATGTTTTATTTTTCTCTCTCCTAATCTTCAGTTGTCTTTAAGATTTCTAAGAGGTTGTTTACTTGAGCCGACTCACTAGTCATCAGCAGTTGGCTTCTCTTAACCTTTTTATAAAGAGTTTATTTGGTTTACCTTGTCCGTTATTACCCATATCAGACATCCTCACCCAACAGGTTTCCAACAGTCCCTCTAAGTGATCTCAAAGCAAATTACATATGAGCCACAAAACCCTCTGTTGCACAAAGCAGCCTCTTCCAAGGCCTTCTTTTAAGTTTCCGAGGAAGGATGATGTTTAGAGAAAATGAGAGTCAAGAAAGTAAACTGAGCCCTGGCCGGTTGGCTCAGTGGTAGAGCGTTGGCCTGGCGTGCAGGGGTCCCCGGTTCGATTCCTGGCCAGGGCACACAGGAGAAGCGCCCATCTGCTTCTCCACCCCTCCCCCTCTCCTTCCTCTCTGTCTCTCTCTTCCCCTCCCGCAGCCGAAGTTCCACTGGAGCAAGGATGGCCCCGGGTGCTGGGGATGGCTCTGTGGCCGCTGCCCCAGGCGCTAGAGTGGCCCTGGTCGCAACAGAGCATCGCCCCCTGGTGGGCAGAGCATTGCCCGCTGGTGGGCGTGCCGGGTGGATCCTGGTTGGGCGCATGCGGGAGTCTGTCTGCCTGTCTCTCCCCGTTTCCGGCTTCAGAAAAATACAGGGGGGAAAAAAAAAAAGAAAGTAAACTGTTAGGACCCCAAAAAGGCTATTTAGTGTCCAAATAAAGGAACAATTAAAGTACCAAGGATAACTAGAGAAGAGGAAAAAGAAAGAAGGAAGTGCAATGAGGGGCACTCTGATAGAAATTCGTGTGACTGAACCTTGAGCAAAATGAAGGCAGATGAAGCAAAGCACCCAAACGCCTGAAAGGATGAACCATTTAGGGCTCAGGGCCAGAGGTGAGCAGCGAGATCTAAACCAGAGGTCCTGCTGGTGAAGCCTGCGGCATCATTCAGGCTCTAATGGGCTGTCACAAAACGGATGGCGATGGTGACCAAGTAAACAAGTCGGCCATGCCCCTTTACTCCGAACTTCTAATTCAAGCATGGGCAGAGGCTGTACCTCAGGATGCAGGAAGGGAAAGTTTGAGTAGGCATTATGAATGCCACTACCCTCTTGCTTTCTGAGTACCATCCACAGGCTTTGGATACCTAGGATAGCACCACGCTCACAGAATACGGCACCTTTAAGGGCAGGGTGAGCTTTTTACCAGCACACAGAAAAAGAAC
The DNA here is from genome assembly GCF_036850765.1 of Saccopteryx bilineata. Taxonomy (NCBI): domain Eukaryota; kingdom Metazoa; phylum Chordata; class Mammalia; order Chiroptera; family Emballonuridae; genus Saccopteryx; species Saccopteryx bilineata. The sequence goes on from NC_089494.1 coordinate 172,508,512, forward strand.
CCTTGAGGGCCTCCTCCAACTCCCTAAAGTGTCTAAAGCCTGCTATAGAAAATATTTAAAAATAATTCTTATTTATCCTTGCATAAAAGTTTACAGACAGATAGTAAATAATCCTAGTTTTCTATCATACTTCTTTGAAAATCAATTATTGTAACCAATCACATCAACAGGCTAGGGAAGAAAATATCACATAATAATATCAATAGATGCAGAAAAAGCATTTGGCAAAATTCAGCACCCACTCATAATAAGAACTCTTAGTCACTAGGAAGAGGGAAGAACTTCCTCAACTTGATTTAAAAAAAAAACTACAAATAAACCTACAGCTATTATCATACATAATGTTGAGAAGCTCAAAGCTTTACCACTAAGATCAGAAAGAAACAAGGCAAACGTTCCCTCTCTCCACTGCTAATATGGTAACAAAAGGAAATAAAAGGTATACAGATTGGGGAAAAAGAAATAAAACTGTCTTTTCTCACTGACCACATAATCATCTACAGTATAAAGAAAATCTGAAAAAAAATTGACAAAAAACCTCCTGAAAGTAATTGGCAGGTATGGTAAGGTTGCAGGATACAAGGTTTACATACTAAAGTCTATCACTTTTTATAAACCAACAATGAACAAATAGAATTTGAAATTTAAAATACAATATATACATCATCAACACCCCCAAAATGAATTACTTAGGTATAAATCTAACAAAATATGTATGAGAACTACATGAGGAAAACTATAAAAATCTGATAAAAGATATCAAAATGAATATGGAGACATATTCCATGTTCATGAATAGAAAGACTCAAAATTGTCAATGTCAGTTCTTCCCTACATGAACTATATATTCAGTGTAGTCCAAATCAAATTCCAAGCAAGTTATTTTGAGGATATTGAAAACAGTCTTCTAAAGTTTATATGGAGAGGCAAAAAAACTAGAATAGTCACCTCAATTTTGAAAAACAAAGTCAGAACATGACACTAACTGGCTTCACAACTTACTATAAAGCTACAGTAATCAAGACAGTCTAATATTTGTGGAAGAACAGAAAAACAAGTCAATGGAACAGAACAGAGAGCTCAGAAATAGATCCCCATAAATAAAGTCAACCGATCTTTGACAAAGGAGCAATGAAAATGCCTTAGAGCAAAGATAATCTCAATAAGTAGCAATGGAACAACTGGTCATCCACGTGCAAAACAACAATAAAAAAGGAATCTAGATAAACCTTCTACCCTTCATAAAAATTAACTCAAAATGGATCATAGGTATAAATGTAAAATGAAAAACTAAAAAACTCCAAGAAGATAACACTGGATAAAACTAATTGACCTTGGGTATGGACGTGACTTTTTAAATATAGCACCAAAAGTACAATCTATGAAAGAAATAATTGATAAGCTTGACTTTACTAAAATTAAAAACTTGTGATCTGTGAAAGGCAATGTTAAGAGAATAAGACAAGCAACAGACTGGGATGCAACAGATGTGTGCAAAAGACACATCTAATAAAGGACTATGATTAAAACTCAATAATAGCCTGACCAGGCGGTGGCGCAGTGGATAGAGCATCGGACTGGGATGCGGAGGACCCAGGTTCGAGACCCTGAGGTCGCCAGCTTGAGCGCGGGCTCATCTGGTTTGAGCAAAAAGCCCACCAGCTTGAATCCAAGGTCGCTGGCTCCAGCAAGGGGTTACTCGGTCTACTGAAGGCCCGCAGTCAAGGCACATATGAGAAAGCAATCAATGAGCAACTAAGGTGTTGCAACGCGCAGTGAAAAAACTAATGATTGATGCTTTTCATCTCTCTCTGTTCCTGTCTGTCCCTATCTATCCCTCTCTCTGACTCACTCTCTGTCTCTGTAAAAAATAAAAATAAATAAATTTTTTAAAAAAACCCTCAATAATAGAAAAACAATTAATGGGGCAAATACCTGAACAGATTCACCAAAGATGATACACAGATAGCAAAAAAGCATATGAAATGATGTTTCACATCATATGTTACAGGGACATGCAAACTGAAACAACAATGAGATACCAGTACAACTATATATGTAGTAGAGTGGCCAAAATCTGGAACACTGATAACACCAAATGCTGGTGAGGATGTAGAACAACAGGACTCTTAATCATTGCTGGTAGAAATGCAAAATGGTACAGCTAATGCATACAAAAACTATACTTTCTGCTCAATTTTTCTGTAAACCTAAAGATAGTCTGGCAGTTTACTACAAAATTAAACATATGTTTACTGTATGACCCAGCAATTGTTGCTTCTTGGTATTTAACGCAAAGGAGTTTAAAACATGTCCAGACAGCCTGACCAGGCGGTGGTGCAGTGGATAGAGTATCAGACTGGGATGCGGAGGACCCAGGTTCGAGACCCTGAGGTCGCCAGCTTGAGTGCAGTCTTATCTGGCTTGAGCAAAAAGTTCACCAGCTTGGACCCAAGGTGGCTGGCTTGAGCAAGGGGTTACCTGGTCTGCTGAAGGCCTGCAATCAAGGCATATATGAGAAAGCAATCAATGAACAACTAAGGTGTCGCAATGAAAAACTGATGATTGATGCTTCTCATCTCTCTCTGTTCCTGTCTGTCCCTATCTATCCCTCTCTCTGACTCTCTCTCTGTCCTTGTAAAAAAAATAATAAGTATATATTAAAATAAAACAATAAAACATGTCCAGACAAATATGTGCATAGAGATTTTTATAGCAAGTTTATTCATAATTTCCAAAAAGTTGGAGGCAACCAAGATGTCCTGTAAAAGGTGAATAAATGAACCATTATGCATTATACAATAGAATATTATTCAGTGATAAAAAGAAATTAGTTAAGTGAAGCCACGAGAAGACATAAGGGAGCTGTAAATGCAAACCACGAAGTTAAAAAAAATTTTTAAAAGACTACATATCTATAATTCTGATTATCTGGTATTCTGGAAAAAGCAAAACTATAAGAAACAGTACAAAAACAAAAACAAAAACAAAAACACAGTGGTTGCCAGGGAAGGGAGGGATAAAGAGATGAAGCACAGGGATGTTCAGGGTGGTGGAACTGTCCTACATGACACCATAGTGGTGGATGTATGTCACACACTTGTCAAAACCCATAGAATGTACAACAGAGTAAGTCCTGGTATCAACTAAGGCATTTATTGCCTGACCTGTGGTGGCGCAGTGGGATAAAGCGTCGACCTGGAACACTGAGGTTGCCGGTTTGAAACCTTGGGCTTGCCTGGTCAAGGCACATATGAGAGTTGATGCTTCCTGCTCCTCCCCCTTCTCTCTCTCTCTGTCTCTCTCTCTCTCTCACTCCTCTCTCTCTAAAAAAAAATCAATAAATAACTAAGGCATTTATTTAATAACAATGTATCAACATTGGGTCATCAATTATAACAAATGTGCCACACTGATGAAGATGCTAATAAAGGGAAACTGGGCCCTAGCCGGTTGGCTCAGTGGTAGAGCATCGGCCTGGCATGCAGGGAGACCCGGGTTCAATTCCCGGCCAGGGCACATAGGAGAGGCGCCCATTTGCTTCTCCACCCTCTCCTTCCTCTAGAGTCTCTCTCTTCCCCTCCCGCAGTGAGGTTCCATTGGAGCAAAGATGGCCTGGGTGCTAGGGATGGCTCCTTGGCCTCTGCCCCAGGCGCTGGAGTGGCTCTGGTCGCGGCAGAGCGACCCCCCAGAGGGGCAGAGCATCGCCCCCTGGTGGGCAGAGCGTTGCCCCTGGTGGGCGTGCCGGGTGGATCCTGGTCGGGTGCATGCGGGAGTCTGTCTGACTGTCTCTCCCCGTTTCCAGCTTCAGAAAAATACAAAAAAATAAAAATAAAAAAAATAACAAAGGGAAACTGGGGAAGAGGGGACGTGGCCTACTATGCTCAATCTTTTTTTTTTTTTTTTTTGTATTTTTCTGAAGTTGGAAACAGGGAGGCAGTCAGACAGACTTTCGCATGCGCCAGACCAAAATCTACCCGGCATGCCCACCAGAGGGTGATGCTCTGCCCATCTGGGGTGTCATTCTGTTGCAACCAGAGCCATTCTAGCGCCTGAGGCAGAGGCCACGGAGCCATCCTCAGCGCCCAGGCCAACTTTGTTCCAATGGAGCCTTGGTTGCAAGAGGGGAAGAGAGAGACAGAGAGGAAGGAGAGCGGGAGAGGTGGAGAAGCAGATGGGTGCTTCTCCTGTGTGCCCTGGCCGGGAATTGAACCTGGGACTCCTGCACACCAGGCCGACGTTCTACCACTGAGCCAACTGGTCAGGCCCTTTTTCTTTTTTCTTTTTTTTTTACAGAGACAGAGAGAAAGTCAGAGATTAGGACGGACAGACAGACAGGAACAGAGAGAGATGAGAGGCATCAATCATCAGTTTTTCACTGTGACACCTTAGTTGTTCATTGATTGCTTTCTCATATGTGCCTTGACCATGGGCCTTCAGCAGACCGAGTAACCCCTTGCTCGAGCCAGTGCCCTTGGATCCAAGCTGGTGAGCTTTGCTCAAGCCAGATGAGCCCACACTCAAGCTGGCGACCTCAGGGTCTCGAACCTGGGTCCTCCGCATCCCAGTTCAACGCTCTATCTACTGTGCCACCACCCCGTCAGGCTCAATCTTTTTGTAAATCTAAAACTGCTTCAAGAAATAAGGCCTATTAATTTCCAAAAAAAAAGAAAAAGTACTTCTCAGAATTAGCTATAAACACATTCATATTGACTGCAATATTTTTTCAAAAATAAATGACCAATACTCCCAATATTGTGATTTAAGCTAAAAGCAACACTCAAACATTAATGGTAGAGCAGTGCTCAGTTATGTCCTTTAAAAACAATGACAATTTGCCTGACCAGGCAGTGGCGCAGTGGATGGAGCATCGGACTGGGATGTGGAGGACCCTGTTCGTTGGGTTTGAGCATGGGCTCATCCAGGTTGAGCATGGGCTCACCAGCTTGAGTCTGGGGTTGCTGGCTTGAAGCCCAGGGTCACTGTTGAGCAAGGGGTCACTTGCTCTGCTGTAGCCTCCTGGTCAGGGCACATATGAGAGAGCAATCAATGAACAACTAAGGAGACGGGAGCTGCAACAAGAATTGATGCTTCTCATCCCTCTCCCTTCCTGTCTGTCTCCGTCTGTCCCTCTCTCTGTCAAAAGAAAGAAAGAAAGAAAAAAGAACAATGACAATTTGCTCAAGCACAACCATTGATCTAAGTGTGTTTTATAATTCTAAAGCACTTAAGGCTTCTAAATGTAGAGAACATTCTAAACACTGAAAATGTTGATGAAACAACATTAGTAGTCAATACAGCGCTTTCTGGGCTATGATAGGTTTAGATCGGTAATCCCATCATTGCCTCCACAGGTTTTTACATCTTCATTCACAGTCATTCCAGCAGACAGGAGGGCGATGCTGTACAGTATACCACGTGGCAGGGCATATCTTATGCCTGCTGAAATTACAGGCATCATTCAGCATGTAGCACAAGCACATAAAAGGAGGACACTTTTGCAAAACTGTACCCTGATAAAACAACACCCATGACTTGCTTTCCTTCCAAAATGACATCTTTATGACATCTGTTAAGAATATTCTCGTACTGGCCCTGGCCGGTTGGCTCAGTGGTAGAGCGTCGGCCTGGCGTACAGAAGTCCCGGGTTCGATTCCCAGCCAGGGCACACAAGAGAAGCACCCATCTGCTTCTCCACCCCTCTCCCTCTCCTTCCTCTCTGTCTCTCTCTTCCCCTCCCGCAGCCAAGGCTCCATTGGAGTGAAGATGGCCCGGGCGCTGGGGATGGCTCCTTGGCCTCTGCCCCAGGCGCTGGAGTGGCTCTGGTCGCGACAGAGTGACGCCCCCTGGTGGACGTGCCGGGTGGATCCCGGTCGGGCGCATGCGGGAGTCTGTCTGTCTCTCCCTGTTTCCAGCTTCAGAAAAATACAAAAAAAAAAAAAAAAAGAATATTCTCGTAGCCAAAGACTCATCATACCCATGGAGCCCCCTAAGTGATGGGTTCCCAAGCTTCATACCTCAAAGAATCCTGCTATTTCAGCCTTGCCATCAGAAGAAGATAAAAAGTATCTGCCAGTAAGACAGAAATTTGACTACAGAAATAAGGGCCAGGTCCCAAAAGTTATTTTTCTGCCGTTTGCAAAATTCCCTGTACGTTTTAGACTGATTTTAAATTAATATTGATACATCTTAATTTCAAACAGACATCCTAAGGCTTCCGTGAATTACATCTGCAGTTCATAATAACACACGGAATCTGGTTGGTCACCCTGAACGCCTTTTGTAATGTGGCACTCCACTGCACAGTAATTTTACTCTTCAGTCCTGACCCAAAGGGTAAGGGATGTTCAAGCCTTTTCCTCTGATAGCAGCCTTGACTCCAGGCCTCAGAGTTCCACCTCCATTTCCCGTGCAACCGCACCCTCAGTTTATTCTGCTTTTCACTGACATCTGTGTCCATGGCAACTCACAGCTGACATGACACCACTTCCACAACTTCCGTTTTCAGATACAATATTTAGAAACTATTAGTAACACTTGTGATTTATAAACAAATAGTTAATAAACACAGCTGGCTCATCAGACAGCTATATTTATTAAATTCTGGTTATGTTTAGAGTCAATCCAGATTCTCTTTAGAATATAATCTAATCTCATTAAAACTAATAAAAATGTGTTTTTGAGGTGAAGTGATTATTTCCTTGTTTTTCAGTTTCCTGTTGGAAGGGATCAAAGGAGTCTTAGAATTCAAAAGTAGCTAATTACGTGTATAAAAAAGTAAGTATCTACGCAACCCTCAGATAGTTTAACAAAGGATTTAGAGGGAAGGTTCAAGTACACTATTTAAAACATACACAAAAAAATGCAGTCTCGTTTTCCTTAATGAAGATGGCAGAATAAGGCAGAGGCTCAGCTGCTTGTGCACATGGGGCAAAAAAGAACAGAAATGAAATTTTGGGGCTAACACCATATATTGCCTTTATTTTGCGTTTTCTATTAAACCATTTAGAATGGACTTTTATAAATTTCATCTTTCTGACAACTGTTTCATAATTTCCCTGTTCTATGCTCGCCTACTAAAGGCAATTGATTTGTTAAAAAGGAAAACAAAACAACAAAAAAGACAGACTGAAAGAGGGGAAAAATGAAGGCTTACATTAAACCACGGATAAAAAATTCTGAAAAAAATTAAGATCTACAGCAGGGGTCCCCAAACTCTTTACACAGGAGGCCAGTTCACTGTCCCTCAGACCATTGGAGGGCTAGACTATAAAAAAAAACTATGAACAAATCCCTATGCACACTGCACAGATCTTATTTTAAAATAAAAAAAACAAAACAGGAACAAATACAATATTTAAAATAAAGAATAAGTAAATTTAAATCAACCAACTGACCAGTATTTCAATGGGAACTATGCTCCTCTCACTGACCACCAATGAAAGAGGTGCCTCTTCCGGAAGTGCAGCGGAGGCCGGATAAATGGCCTCAGGGGGCTGCATGTGGCCCACGGGCCGTAGTTTGGGGACCCCTGATCTACAGTATATGTGACTAGTGGTGGATGAAGAAACAATAAAAGGAAATTTTGTAAGTCTGTTTGATAGGCTGAACCTACCTCTAAAATTCATTGAGGCACAATTGAAAATGAAAAGAGCTCATTAAGATAGCTACACTTTACTCCAGTTTCCATCACTGCTTGCTAAATCCCCAGAACTAGCTCCATCCAAATTTCTTTCTTGCACGCATATTGACAGAGAGACAGATACATAGAAAAAGATCCAGAACATAGCTTCCTTCAAATATATCCTGGCTTTCTTCCCAACCTACAATATATAACATGAATTATCCTCAGTAGACCCATATCCTTTAGACTTGTATAATCTCAATCTTAGTGACTGAAGAATCATAGTTATAAAGGTTCTATCACCTCCTTAATTTCCTTCTCTTAAAAGTTACTAATATTTTATATCTTTACTTTTCTTCTTGATTCCTATACAGTTATATTTGCAGACAAATGTTGTGCTGCTCCTGAAACGCAGAACTCATTATTAATCAGATTTTTCCTTTGTATACCCTGTCATGACTGTCCTCATGCTTCAGAAAAGTATGGGAAGACTCTGCCAAATTAATCTTCCTAAAATGCCAACTTTGTGCAGATCCACATCTTTCAGGACATCCAATAAACCAGTGGTTCTCAAAGAGTGCACCAGGGCACACTGGTGCACCCTAGAAGAATTCCAGGCGCGCCCTATGGTATTCCAGAGAAATATGTGCCTGTTGGGGACCAAAAAACCAACAGGGTTTTGGAGTTTAGATTTTTGGGGGACAGAGGTGTGGGGAATTGGCTGTTAGCTGACAGTCTGCCCAATCTCCCACCTACCTTGCCTGATTAGGTTGCAAAAGGCTGTTAAGCTGTGGTGCTGGATTGTTTACACTACCCCCCATGTTCTGGGGAAAGACTGGAGGCAAGTTTCTTCTATCCTTTATTTGGTGTAAAGTTAAGATGATATGTATGTATGGTGGGGGTTTTCTACCCTCAACACAATTAAGAGTTAAAAGAGAAATTCTTCAATGTATTGACAAGGAAATGAGAGTTTGCCTTTCAAACATACACCCAAACACTGAAGAAATCACTAGGACACATCAGGCTCATGTTTCTCATAAACACAAGAATGAAAACAATACATTTGCACTGGGACCTGCCGAATTCACTAAATCTTACTAAGGATGTATCTATATATATATAGATAGATAACTTTTTGCCGTTTTTTTATTTTTTTAACCTCTTTTTTATGAATTCTAAAAAGCATAACTAAAAAAATATAACAAAAATTTTTTTAATGTCAGAATAAATTCAATTTTGTCATATTTATTTTGTTTAATTACCATAAAAGCATGCTTGGACTTTATATATTTTTTCTTTAATATTTGTCTTAATTATTATAACATATTTCTCAGAAATTTGTATATAGTACATCTATATATACATCTACAATTATTTGTAGGATTTTAAATATGCCCTGACTTCAAAAAGTTTGAGAATCACTGCAATAAACCATAAACTCTTCTTAACAATCATCAGCTTCCTGAACCTGGTTCCTTCCAGAGTGTACTGGAAATGGGAAGCAGATTGTATTAAAGAGACTGATGAATCTGACTTTCCTAGTAATCTTAGTTTCTTCACCTCAATATAAAGTTAAACTAACTAGACTATTTAAGGATTTTTCATGCTCTCCTTTCAACATTTTTATTCCACCCTTCCCAACCTCATGGAAGATTGTTTTTTAAGTGTCACGTAAGTGGCATCTATTACTACTATTGCTCCTACCAGAGATGGTCTAAGCATCAAGATAATTAAAATCCAGTTGAAAATCCAAAGACACTAGATTAAGCCCTTTAATAAAAGCCTATTTCTGATTGCCCCAAAGTAAGCCCCACTGATAACTGATAGAGTGTGCAATCTCAATGGCGAAAATGGGTACTCTAAGGGTGAAAAGAATATGGTTTGTGGTCCTCCAAAGGGCATTAAAATTTTATGGATGTGGGGTGGGTTAGACAAAACCTGTCGAAAAGACAACGAAAAAGAGAAGACTGAGAAACTGATAGAGGAATCCACAGAGAGCTTACATTTGCTTCTAACTGTCTAATTTACCCTGAACAAATTAAGCAGCCTAGCCTCACCCTGGTATACCACAGCAGCATGGATTTTTTTTTTTCTTGGATTCATCTTCTCATCGTTCACTTGTCAAGTTTAATGATCCTGCATCGCCACTGCCTAACACAGGTCTCTCTCCTTTCCTCTCAGGTCCGCTCCACTTTGCCACCTTGTAGTTAGGTACTTGTTTCCTTGTTTTCATTGGATGTCTCCCACACTAGCTGGCAGGCTCCATTAAGGGGAGGACCATGTCTGTTTGTTGACAAGAGTACATCCAGCCTGGCACAGAGTAGGTGCTCGCTGGCTCTTGCAAAGCCCTTCCTCTTCACTGACTTACTCTCCTGACATACTGAAGGGTGTGTGCCTGGACTTTTCTCTAGAGATTAACCCCAAGAGATGGTCTACATAGCACTAGTAATTCACTCTTACTTTCATTTAAAACCATTTCACGGTTCCCTTTGTCCCAGAGCATAATCTGATAGAATTTTCTCCAAAATCATGAGTCAGTTATAAAAATTTTAATATGATTTTTAGAGTTCTTATAATAACAAAGCTGATATTAAGGGGAATGGATTGGGGAAGGGGTGTTTTAAAGACCTTCCCTTTCTTATTCTAGTGGCTGTTGTTCTACCTTCAGGGACATCAATAACGGTGCTCTTATAGGGAGAGAAGGCCACAGTCAGTCTAGGATATCCACACATTCTCCCATAGACAGCCCATGTAAGGTTCTTGTTTTGTTACCCATTCCACATGCAGGGGCCAATCTAATGTGATTGAGAGGTGAGCAAGTATATACCAGGCAGACAAAAATCAAACTTGAGATATGAGAAGTTATTTCAAATCACAACCGTGAACATTTGGACCAACTGCTGCCCTGAAAATAGCTTCTGCCCACTGAGGAGGAGTCGGGCCAGGCATTATTACAGCGAAACACATCTTAGTGAAAATATAACAGGATGACAAGAATTCTTTTGACTTGCTTACAACAATGACAACAACAAAATATAGGTATCTATATCTTTCTATAGCAGCAAGACATTTGGCAAGTTCTAAACTATAAGTTTAGTTGGAAAGAGCAAAAGGAAAAGTTATATACACCTGTGTGTATATGTACGCACATAATTCCCTTATGTGCATATGCCGTATTTCCCCAAGAGGAAGATGCTCCTGTGGATAATAAGATGCACCTTAATTTGGGGGCCCAAAATTTGAAAAAAAACCCAAAAAGTATTACATAAAGTTATTGAACTCAAGTTTTATTCATCATAAAATTCATACAACTCCTGAAAAAGCGGGAAATGCAAGTAAAAAATCTACCACCACTGTATAAGACACACCCAATTTTTAGACCCCAAATTTTTTGGAAAAATGTGCCTCTTATATATACATGGGGAAATAAGGCATATCTATATATATAAAACTTATGTGGATTAAAATAAAAAATACTTCATTCCCTCAGTTTTCCATCACCTGTGGTCTTTAATTATGGTGACCACATAATTTAACATCCTAACCAGGCCCATTTTGAGAGTGAAAAAGAACCTTACTAATAATTAGACCAGGACAGTAAATATACACTAAGGACAGTAGATATACATTGGGACTATCCTGGGCAAACCAGGACACATAATCACCTTCATTATAATAAAGTCCATGAAAAACTACAAGATTTCAGCAAAGAAAATCAGATGAACAATATTAAAATGTGTCTCCTTTAGTAAAATTTTTTTAAAGGCTTTAAGAAATAAATTTTAAAAGATGAAGTCCACAAAACATTTTGTCTGCATGAGGCAACATCCTATTAAACAAAGGATATAAAATAATAAAAAATTATTAAAATATGAAATTAATCTCTAACAGGACCAGAAGCTTACATTAATATTTTCTTTAATTAAAAAAACCCAATCCTTTCTAAAAACAGAAGCCAACCCCATGCAGACATTCTTTTTTATTTTATTTTTTCAGAGACAGAGAGAGAGTCAGAGAGAGGGATAGACAGGGACAGAGAGACAGGAACAAAGAGAGATGAGAAGCATCAATTATTAGTTTTTCGTTGTGACACCTTAGTCGTTCACTGATTGCTTTCTCATATGTGCCTTGACTGTGGGGCTACAGCAGACAGAGTATCCCCTTGGTCAAGCCAGCAACCTGGGGTCCAAGCTGGTGAGCATTTGCTCAAACCAGATGAGCCCACAGCTCAAGCTGGCGACCTCAGGGTCTTGAACCTGGGTCCCAGTCCAACACTCTATCCACTGCGCCACCGCCTGGTCAGGCCATGCCGACATTCTGCACCACAGTCTCTAGTACCACTTAGTTGTTTTTTTTTTTACTAGGGAATATTTGCCCAAAAACAAGATTAAAATCCCCCTCTTGTATTCCACCTAAAGGAATAACCTCCATTATTAGAAGTATACTTAATATCTCCACAGCAACTGGTGTTGGCATGTTGCAGCAGCAGAATAATGAAGTAGAAAACAAAGTAATAGTAGTGTAGAAGAAAAAACACTTCTGCACAGCCTTGTTGGAAAATAACTATCCAGGGGACAAAAAGGGAAACTAGCTTTTTGGAAAGAACCCTACTAAGGTTGTTAAGGTCAGCAGCTACTAGGCCTTTAGGATATTGAAGTATGCAATGGGGCAAATAGTTTCAAGAATGGTGAAATGTATGGAGTAACAGCAGTTACATCACCAAAAGAACACAGGTGTGAAGAGATGAGGTTTCTGAAACGGATAAGAAGTGATTTCTATAGGTTTCCACATGTGTCTCCCAAGAAGGTATAAGAAAAGGACTATAGCTAATACTGAAGCTCAGCAAGCCTTCCAAATCAACCACTGGCAACTGGTGAGGTGAGGGGGTGGGAAGGGGAGGGAAGATGAGGAGGGGTGCAATCCCAGGCCAAAGGTATCCTCGGCCCTGGCCACAGAGGGCGGAGAGCGGCAGACTGAGAATCAGAAAAACCAGGCTCTTCATTGGCCTTTGCGTGGCACAATATAGGTATAAATAATACAAACAAAAAAGTAGTATTGGAGAATACTCAAGTCATTAATTCAGAAAACATGTATTGAGTGTCTGCATCATGGTAGGAAATACCAAAACAACAAAATGTATAAGTTTTGCTTTCAAGAAACTCAGTCTGGAAGGAACATAATTTCAACAGAAAAAAAAATCATTTTACAATATGGTAGTCCAGTGACAGGGAAAAGCCTAAGTACCCTGGAACAAAGAACATACAACCAGAAAAAAAAAAGAGGGACAGGTAGCTCACATGGGTGAAGTGGAGAAGGGAGAGAGTGAGAAAAGCCCCCTACAGGGATGCTGGAGGTCAATTCATTTGTGCTTTAAATCACTCCTCTAAACAGGGCTCAACAAGATCACCACTTAAAGGAATCTCCCACGTTGCAAAATCCAACGAACATTGTGGCCTCATTTACTCAACTTCTCAAGAACTTATGACAGACTTGATTACTCCACCCTGCTTTAAGCACATGATTCTGTTGGCATCAGGAGCACGGCTCTTCTGGTCTTCTTCCTATTTCACTGGTTACTCCGTGGTCTCCCACTTGATCTAATTCTGTTATTTTTCAGGGTCTGGTCTCTCTCTCTGTTCTGCCTACAAAATCATCCTAGGTGACTCTAGATTTCTCATAACCTTACACACCACTTCTATACTAACGCACTCTGGCCCAGATCTTGTCCCTGAATGTAGGTCTCTCCAGCACCGCTGGCCATTTGACATCTATCCCCATTAAGATGACTAATAAGCAACTCAAACTAACCAATGGCTGAAACAGAACTCTATTCCCTACAATCCCATCACTCACCAAAACACTAGGAGTCCTGCTTGATTTCTCCTATTTTCTCACGTCACCCATCCAAACCTGTCTCTGTAAGTATTACTGAGTCTATCTCCAAATCCCTCAAATCCATCTGCTGCTCTCCACCAATACCACCATCCTACATCAGGCCACACCACTTCTCATGTAGAACACTGCCAATAACTTCACAGATGATTCCATTGCTTCTCCTCTTGTCCCTTTCTACTCTGCCCAGCAGCTAGGCTAGCTAGAAGTTACCAATGTAACTCAGATCATGTCCCTCTCCTTCTCGGATCATTTCCCAATGCCTTCTCATTGCATCTGCTGAGACTCACGCTCCTTACAAAGTCTGCGGGCCCTACCCAGTGTGATGCTGCCTGCCTCACCCCCACCTATCTCCCCACTCTCTCCTGTCCAGACCCCACAGCCAGACTGGCGTCCCTCCCTCTCCCTGTGTAAGCAAGCCCTCCTCCCTTTCCCTGTGTAAGCAAGCCCTTCTCCTCGCCAGGCAGACGCACATGCTGTCCCCTCTGCTGGCTCCTACTTACTCTTCACATCTCAGTGCAAGTCTGACCTCCTTCAACAAACCTTTCCAGACGGGGCTACTGCAGATTTCCCCAGTCATTCTCCACTGTGCCAACATGTTCCCTTTAAAGAAGTCCAAATCTGCACTAATCTTGTTTATTGTTTTTACTAACTTATCATCTGCTCAAACTCCCTTTTCCTCTCTCAACATATAAACTCAATCTCCTTTAGGGTAGAAACCTTAACTAGAATGTTTACTGAATCCCTAGAATCAAAAATAATGTCTAGCACAAAGCAAGTGCTCAAAATATTGTGTTGAATGCGTTAATCAATTTCAGAAAAAATTAAGGCGAGCTTGAACTCTGTTTCAGCCATCTGTGCAGTGCAGGCACTTTTCAAAGTCAACATTGTACATCTATAAAACCCTAGGCAGCCCACCCTGTGAACTTCGTGAGAAGAGTAGCTCGTCCTGTGGGTGGAGTGAGTTTTTGGTATGAGATCCTCTGCTTTGGGTTTTTAGGGGATGGTTACATCCTGGGGCAGGTCAACAGCTGGTCCAGGGTCTGGTCACTGCAAGCTCAGAAACTATTTTATCAGTTCACCCAGGACAGATAAGCTCTGGAGCTCTGATTTGTACTAACAAAGATGCAACAGGAAACATGGATCTGTTAATTTATCAATGATGGATGGGAGGGGACTAGCGAAGGAAGTTACTTATTTGATCATGTGCAGAGCCAAGACATACTCACTCAGCTATGGAGATATTGGCAGGGAAACGTCAGTTTTTAACCATTAACTGTTTGATGAAGGTAACATGCAAGCAAATGAGAGCTTGTTTGGAGGTTCTAGCAGGGGAGCGCAGCTACTCGTATACCCTTGACCGAAGAACGGTCCTCTCCTCTAGCGGGGAGGGTCGTCCTCTTCGACCAAGCACGCAGCTTCGGGAGGGACGCACATGGAGCGGTGAGGGAGGAAGGGGACACCCGCCTAGCCAGCCAGATCAGCCGAATCAACCATGGCGACCAATGGGGTGACAGATGTCACAGCCAGATCGCCCTCACATCAGATACAAGCAAATGAATTGTCATGTAGGGCATTACACCCACAAAGCCATGTCTCGAGAACTTTCTAGACAAAAGGAGTAAGGGGCTAGAAAAATCTGCAAAAGTATTTTAGAACACAGATCAAAACTTTCCTTTGCTCACATCAGTTGAGTTTTTTCTACATTCACATTTATAAGAGGAAATTGATTTTATACATATATTGCATAGATAGATAGATTTCTCTCTAAATTAACAAAATGATTCCAGATCTAAAAAGGGTTTATTTCAAAGAACTGCAGCCTGACCAAGCAGTGGCGCAGTGGATAGGGCATCAGCCTGGGATGCTGAGGGTCAGATTCAAAACCCCAAGGTTGCAGACTTGAGCGTGAGATCACAGACATGACCCCAAGGTCACTGGCTTGAGCAAGGGGTAACTGGCTTGGCTGGAGCCTCTCCCCACACAAGGGACATGTGAGAAAGCAATCAATGAACATGCTGCAATGAGGAACTGATGCTTCTCATCTCTCTCCGTTCCTGCCTGTCTTTCTCACACACACACACACAAAAATAGAACCACAAATATGAAAATACTTCATCTCATGACTTTAGGAGTTTCTAATATTTTTGTACTTCTACACAAGACAGTCTGTCTCCCCATCCCTCCCACCAAAAAATGCTAGATATATACTTATACCATCCAGCTAATTCTCCACTGTATTTCCTCAGAGTTAGATTCTTACTAGAGGATTTCTTAAGAGAAAAAACAAAAACTAATCCCGTCCATGATGATAATTCTTGTTATTTTTAATTTCAGTAATTGACATTTCCATTCCAAGATATCATCTACACAGGGGGTCTACAGCACTCTAGATAGTTACTACAGATGACCCAGTCAATGATAACACTTTTTATTTGGTTGATTCATTACAATTTAGGAAGTCCTTGTAAAAATGTGCCCTTGCTTTCCAAGAAGTCACAATAATATTGTTAGGCCAGCAGAGCAAATAAAAAATTTAAAGGGAATCTGATGTCAAAACTCAAGTGAGGCCGTGGCCGGTTGGCTCAGCGGTAGAGCGTCGGCTTGGTGTGCGGGGGACCCGGGTTCGATTTCCGGCCAGGGCACATAGCAGAAGCGCCTATTTGCTTCTCCACCCCCACCCCCTTCTTCCTCTCTGTCTCTCTCTTCCCCTCCTGCAGCCAAGGCTCCATTGGAGCAGAGATGGCCCGGGCGCTGGGGATGGCTCCTTGGCCTCTGCCCCAGGCGCTAGAGTGGCTCTGGTCGCGGCAGAGCGACGCCCTGGAGGGGCAGAGCATCGCCTCCTGGTGGGTGTGCCGGGTGGATCCCGGTCGGGCGCATGCGGGAGTCTGTCTGACTGTCTCTCCCCGTTTCCAGCTTCAGAAAAATAAAGTGCCACAAATGAAAACTGAAAACAACAACAACAAAAAAAAAAACTCAAGTGATCATGTCCACCACTATCCGATATAGAGGCTGTCACCTCACTCTGAACAAATGCAAGGTTATGGGCCCACCGCATGAGATGCAGAACATTTCTGCCAGGCACCTCTAATAAAAAAAGGCCCGACATGCCTCCACTTGTTCCAGAATCAATAAGACTTTTTTTGCTGAACACTTGGTACTGTCATTTTAAATGTTTGCTAGTTATAAAAATGTAAAGAATTATCAAAATTCACCACCCAAAGTTAACCCAAATTATCACCGGGTTAACTCCCGGTGACCCAAAGTATATAGTTAATTTTACATGTAAACTAAAATACCCCTTGAAATATAACTCCCAGTGACCCAAAGTATATAGTTAATTTTACATGTAAACTAAAATACCCCTCAAAATGTAAACACTCACTAAGCCTGATGTGTCCATAACAATGTATCATGAGTTTAGGGGCCCTTTCGCCACAACTGGCATAAGAAACAAATCAAACCATAGACAGTTCTGGAAACTCCTTGTATTAGTTTCCTACTGCTGCTGTAACAACTTACTACAAACTTCCTGGCTTCAAATAACACAAATTTATTTTCTTATCGTTCTGGAGGTCGGAAGTCCAAAACAGGTCTCACTGAGTTGAAATCAGTGTCAGCAGAGATGCCCCTCTCTCTGGAATCCAGGGGAAGAACGTGCTTTCCGGCCCTCTGCTGCTTCTAGAGACTGTGTGCATTCCTTGGCTCACGGCCCCTTCCTCCTTCACAGGCAGCAATGGCTGCTTGAGTTTTTCTAATGACGTCAACTTTCTGGTTCCGACTCTTCTGCTTCCCTGTTCCACTTGTAAGGATTACACTGGGTCCGCCCAGAACACCCAGGATAATCTCCAAATCTTAACATCATCTGATTCCATCTGCAACCTTAATTCCCCCCACCAAGCAAAATAACAAATTCCGGGGATTGGGATGAAAACATCTTTGGGGGACCATTATTCTGTCTACCACTGTCTTCAATATAATTAGAAAGCAGCCAAATAAACCTCACATGTATAAGCTACTCTCCTCAAATAAGGACATTTTAACTGTTTAATTTACAATAGGTAAAAGGCCTAAAACTTAAAAATATAATAATGATACCATTAGAAGAGCAAGTGTAACCTGCAGTGCTTGCTGAGGTGAATGTGCTGAGCAGTGGCATGGGAGAACACACCCCTCCTTTCCCAGACCACCAGCTGGCCTGCTGGAGCCCTAAGAGCTTTGGAGAGAAGTGTTTGACAATAAATACTATATTGAAAATTCAACATCAATACCTTTCAGTAACAAAAATGAAATCTATGACCTAGTGTAATCTTCCACATGGTAAGTCGTAAGGACTGGACAGTGTAAGAAGTTTGGGCAGCTATGATTTTTTTCCTTTGATAAAGCTGAAAATTTAAGGGCACGAATGGGGCTCAAACTGTGAAATACAAGCTAGATTCCACAATCAACAGGGCACTGGTTAGACTGCGGCCAAACTGTCTGCTTTAGAACCCAATTCTGCTGTGACCATAAGCAAGAGACTTAAACTCGGTTTCAAAGAGGGTGTCTAAAATGGGTAAAATACCTACTTCACAGTGATTTAGGAGGTGTAAATGACGAACAGTTCTAAGTGCTCAAAACAAATCCTGGCACATATCTTGAGTGCTGTATTTGTTAAGTAAAAGTTTAAATGTTCCTGCTGGCCGCTCATATCTTGCCAATCAAGCTATATTCCAAGGGAAGGCCCTTCTCAGCACTAACTACTCTATCATAAAGGACATTACACACACACACACACACACACACATTTATAATTTAACACAAACAGTGACATTTGTCACTATTAAGGTTTGGTAGCAGCTCCTGGAAAATACATGGATGGTTAGAGCAACTTGCTGAACAGACTGCAAGCCTCAGAAGACAGTAGCAGCTGTGTCAGATACACTGCCTTAGTGCTTCCTACAGAAAGACGCACATTATTGAATCATTACTATTTTAAGTCACTCCCTCCAGCTCTGTGTATGAGGAACCAACACGAGTGTGTGGCCTCTCTTTGTTTGGCCCTTCAGTTTCAAAGGCTTCCTTCACTTCCAGCAACTGCTGCCAGCCTCTTCCTGAAAGGTTTCCACACCTCTTTGGAGACAGGGGGCTATGTAAAGGGAATCCTTCCATGGCATCCCAATTAACTAAGCATTCCATGACCCAAAACTACTTCATTCTTCCCTGACCAGGCGGTGGCGCAGTGGATAGAGCATCGGACTGGGACGCAGAGGACCCAGGTTCAAGACCCCAAGGTCTCCAACTTGAGCGCGGGCTCATCTGGTTTGAGCAAAGCTCATCAGCTTGGACCCAAGATCGCTGGCTTGAGCAAGGGGTTACTCAGTCTGCTGTAGCCCCCCAATCAAGGCACATATGAGAAAGCAATCAATGAACAACTAAGGTCTCGCAACGAAAAAATGATTGATGCTTCTCATCTCTCTCCGTTCCTGTCTGTCTGTCCTTATCTATCCCTCTCTCTGTCTCTGTAAAAAACAAACAAACTACTTAACTCTTTTTCTTTGACCTTTTTCCCCACCCTTAAATTAAAAAATTCATTCCTTCACATTTTCTCTAGGTGTTAGATCAGACTACCTAATTCAAGGAGTTCCCAGATATGGAAAAGTACCCTTAACCCATGTGGGTGGGGTGTGCGTTAAGAGGTGGCTTCCCAGGATGACTGTCATTAGCAGAGCAGGAGAGAGACCCCACCGCCAGGCCCTCGAGGGTCACTATCATCGGCCGCTCCAAGGGCAGCCAGTGCGCAGCAGGCCTGAGAGGCCGCACAGCCGGGGGGGGGGGGCACAGACCTGCTTGCATGGGCCCGTTTTTCCTTCCGCAGCTCTTTCCCACCTCCAGGGCCACCCCTCCCTTACGTCCCTTCTAACGTGGAAAAGCTTTTTAAAAATTTCATTCTCATCATGTATTTTGCATTTTTAATCTTCTTAATGAAAAGAAGTGATTGACTTCCAGGGCCAGACGCTTGTTCCCCAATTTTCCATAATATGATGCCTCCAGTTCCACAGTTTTAATTGGATAGTAATTTACCTTTATTCAGATAATCACAGAGCCCTTTCTTGGTGTTGGCAAGTATGCTGGGTAAACTTGAACCAAGGATGCTTAAGGTGGGGATGTTAGCTCCTGCTCAACTCTGTCTGAGGCTGGCCCTGCCATCTGGGCATCTCTCTCTGCACAGCGGAGACAGATCGCCACATCAGCCTCAGCACAGGCACTGCCAGGCAGGGGAGTGGGACACACCTGCAGGGCCCTCTGTAGGGTTTCACCCGACTTGACTTTGAGTAGCTGGCTGTCTTTTCTGCCTCTTGGGCCTTACATTTGTTACCTTTCATTTCCCTCCACTTTTAACAATTGTAGTATGTGATTTTGTTTAATTTTCTGAAACAGTTCAAAGGGGTGTATTGAAAGAAAAGATGTACATACAGGACCATCCAGTTAATGGTGCTTCAAAAAAAATCTAAGAATGTGCACGTTTGGTTTTGAAAGCAACACTATCAAACTAAGACATAAAATTATAAGGCTGAAATATGAACTGAAAGCAACTAATCAAATTAGGATTTGACAGTAGGGAAAAACCAATCAGCAAACAGCTGATTATCCCTATTTACACGTTAATTTTGTTAATCGTTTCTTTAAGTTCTGCTTCAAATTACAAATCATCAGAAATTAATAAATTAAACTGATTTGGGTTTCTGTATGTAGAGATTGAACTGAACACCACTCATATTCTAACATCCTTTGTCAAAACCATCAGGACAGGTCCTTGCTGGGTAGCTCAGCTGGTTAGAGCTGTAGAAGCTACCAATGAGCACACGACTACGTAGAATGAGTCAATGCTTCTCTCTCTCTCTAATTGATGGAAAAAAAAATTTTTAAACCATCACACTAACGTAAGTAGAAATGGATATGGAAAAATAAACCCTAAGAAAATTAAAGATTTTGACTCAAGGTAGCAAAGAGGGTATGATATTACTGTATAGTAAAACTTGAGAAATGATTACATGAAGACATGTTTTATATCGTTAATGAAAATTAGCTAATGGAAATTTTTTGCACTTTCATTAAATCAACCCAAAATGCCTTACCAATAATATACTTTTCAAGAGATCAAACAACAAACGTAAGTTTTTTTTTTAAGATGACCTATTTTAAAGTGATGAAGCTTATTTTAAACCCAGTGATAAATCTGCTAACCGCAGTATCTGAAAAATTTAACTTGTCTACCTTACTGCATCCTGAAGGAAGCAAATTGAAGAAGTAAATTTATTTTAGAGAGCTGCTCGGCACGATCAGCTCTGCTCCATTCCACTCTCCATCAGGGAAGAAGTTTGTTTTAGAGCTAATAACAATAATACATACACAAATGGCTCTTTAAGAAAGGCTGTGTGTTCCGTTTTCATCAGATAAATGCCTTGTGTAATGAGCTACTGACCTATTGCGCAGCTCCACAGAGAATGTTCATCCTATTGCTGCAATTTTATGAAAGGTGCACAGAAATGGAAACTCTTAAATTTTAAAGCAGAAGGAGAAAGTTCTTTAATTCTGAACATGGTTTTAAAAGGGGCAGCTAAATTAAACATTATAAATCACTTTTTAAAATGCAAAGTGACAATCACGGGTGTGCACAAGATATAGCAAGAGGGATACTTAATGCAGAGTTGCTTAAAATAGTGAAAACTGTCAACTAACAATAGGGGATTGGTTAAGTCGGTATGTGGACATATAACAGGAAATTATAAATGATGCTGTATGAGTATTTTAGTGATAAAAAGATATCCATGTTTGGATGAAAAAAAAGTAAGTTACAAAACAGTATGTAGAGAATGAACCCAGTTTTGTACAGAATAACTTTATAGCTGTGCAATTTCAGGAAAGTTACTTAATTTCACTAAGTCAGTTTTCTCCTCAATAAAAAGGAGATAATTATAGTACCTACTTCATAGGCTTGAGTGAGGGCTACAGGAAATTCTTTATAATAAAGCAACTGGCACACTGGCCAACAGTAAGCTCAATATGTGCTACCTCTCTGTGTTACATGTTCATGGGGTGAAAAAGAAGTTGAGGATATAGCAGTTAAGTGGTTTTCTGGGTGGCGGCTAATTTGTTTAGTACTTTTAAACTTTCATAAGTATCATACTACTTATAATACGGGGAAATATTAATAAATTAGAATATTTGCACACAGTGATTATTCTTTTTAAAATCTATCCGTAGTGCTTTGTTCACAAATAAATCTTAGTTGAGCTTAATTTACCATTCAGAATGCATTTAAACAAGTTTGCTCTAGAATGTTTAAAATTATTTAACAGAAGGGCTAAACTTGTTTATAATACATTGGGTAAAGCAAGGCATACTTACATTGTTCAGCCGCAGAATAATTTAAGGGCCCCAATTCAAGACCCAATAGAATGCCTCTAGACCTTGCACAGTCAATAGGAGAAAACCTAAGGTAGCTTAACCACTTCTAATTTCCCCCCAACTCCACACCCTTCTCCTTTTTGACGCTTTCTTTTCCTTTGCATAATCAAAGCCTAGCGGACTATAAGCCTCAAGGGCAGCAACACTGTCACCTACATCTTAGCATGGACAGCACCCAGCTTAGAGCCTGGAATAGTAGCTCCTCACTAATGTTCACCAACTAAATGACTTGAATGTCTGAGAGTAATTGAAGATAAAGGTTTCAATTCCTCTTGGATAAAGGAAGATAGGCTACCTTAGTCTGAAACTGTCCAGAATTCTTCTAATTGTTCCTTGAAAAACAAGGTCTCACTTCAAAGTATCACTTCTTTTTTTCTTTCCTTTCCTTTTTATTGAATTCATTGGGTGACAGTGGTTAATAAAATCATACAGGTTTTAGGTACACCATTCAACTACACATCATCTGTACATTGTATTGTGTGTTTACCACCCCAAGTCATGTCTCTATCCACTACCAAAAGTATCACTTTTTAAAAACGTTCTTGGCCCTGGCCGGTTGGCTCAGTGGTAGAGCGTTAGCCTGGCGTGCAGAAGTCCCAGGTTAGATTCCCGGCCAGGGCACACAGGAGAAGCGCCCATCTGCTTCTCCACCCTCCCCCTCTCCTTCCTCTCTGTCTCTCTCTTCCCCTCCCGCAGCCGAGGCTCCATTGGAGCAAAGATGGCCCGGGCGCTGGGGATGGCTCCTTGGCCTCTACCCCAGGCGCTGGAGTGGCTCTGGTTGCAACAGAGCGACCCCCGGAGGGGCAGAGTATCGCCCCCTGGTGGGCAGAGCGTCGCCCCCTGGTGGGCGTGCCGGTGGATCCTGGTTGGGCGCATGCGGGAGTCTGTCTGACTGTCTCTCCCCGTTTCCAGCTTCAGAAAAATAAAATAAATAAATAAATAAATAAAAATAAAAACATTCTCACTTGCATTCCATTGTCTATTTTAATGCATGTACGATTATTTGTACTTTCTTCCCCTATATATTTTTAAAATATAGAATCCCAGAGAGTTTACTCAACTCGCTCAAAGTAACTCAGTAAGTTACCACCCAGGTAGCCTCAAGTCTTCTGGATGCCACTGCTTAAGACCTCTCTACAATGGACTTGGCCGAGGAGCTCAGTTGGTTGGAGCATCCTCTCCATATGCCAACGTGGCAGGTCCAATCCCTGGTTAGGGCACATACAAGAATCAACCAATGAATACATATATTAATACAACAATAAATCTCTCTTTCTCTCTCTCTCTCTCAAATCAACTTTTAAAAAAATCTCTCTATGATGGTGCTGTGGAATAACACCCATGACCTTTGACCCTAAAAGTTGTAGATTTGCGAAGAACAAATGTTTTCAATAACACCTGAACAAATGCTTAGGCTTCTTTTGAATATTTCCTAGGGCTTATATGAGACTCGGGGAGAAGAGAAATTGAGAACAGGAGGCAGAAACACAAAGGTATCCAAGCGTTTCCTTCTAGGTTCATAAGTCAACCAGCTTCACTTAAAAACGAAACTAAAGAAACCAAATTAAATATTAACTAAAAAACAAAACAAAACAAAAAAAAACTTCAACCAGACTATTGTGAATTAGGACTATCAGTAAACCAAGGGATGGGCTAGAAACAGGAAATTTTGCACAATTTAAAAAAATAAGTTAAGGATTAAGTCAGAATTTTCCATACATCCAGTCTCCCAATTCCTGGTTTTCACTTTCGGTCACTACTCTGACTTTGTTTGAACACTGAATGGTACTTCCCTCGACATGAGGCGGGAACCAAATACCTTTCAGGCGTACACACGGAAATGTCTACCTTTCTGGTAGACACACAGCCTTCCTGAAGACCTCATTCTAAGGAACTGGCCAAAGGATTTCCCCTGTAAAACCTCAGTCTCCCAGCGTTATAAGTAGGAAAATTTGTGGAAATTAATTGGTTGTTACCTGAGTCAGCTGGAACACCCTATTATTTATATATAAACAGTTACAATTTGTTGGGGTCTGCTTTGTGCCAGACATTATAGGTCTTCTGCACTTTAATCCTCATAATTATCCTCTCAAATCGTTATAGTCCCATTTAAATGAATCAGTGTTTAATGAATTGAGAGCGCACCCGTTAATAGATGGAAAGAGGGGCGAAACCAAGGATTTGAAAAGTTAACTTTAAATTCAAAATTCACATCTAACCTAGAGACACTAAACAGAACTCTTCAAAATTTTAAAATACATGTCAAAATGTTTTAAGATCAAATAAGGGCAGGCAAAATGAAATAGAAGAATGACAAAGATTTGTAAGTAAAAGATTACAGGACAGGATACTTGAGTTACTTCAATTCACAGCCGCGGGTTATTAGCAATTATTCGTATCTCTGAAAGATAGACAGGTGCCCACCCACCTATTTGTGCCGAGAAACCAAGTCTTTCCTTAAGGGGACCGCCAAACGTTGAAAGGTTTCAGTGTGGTCTGCCCAGAGCTGGGCTATTACTGTTCACACATCATCAGTAAGTGCCTCTCAAAAAGAGAAAATCAGTCCCTCCTTCGCCACCTGAACTTCAGCCCTGACCTCCTGAGTAGCTCTGGGCAACCTATGGTTTAAGTGTCCTTTCAACGCCAGGACCTTAATGGTTGCAAATGAATGAGCTGAATGCTCAAAGCGAAGAGACTTCAGCCTCACATCCATCCTCTATCCGGCAATATCAAGGAGGGATGCTCTGGAGTGGACCGCGAGGGGGCCAGATGAGAGCCACGTCCCTGTCGCCAGTCCACCTTCCCCCTCCACGCGCTTCGCAAGACGCGCGGCTCCCCGCCCATCCTCCTCCCCAGCTCCCCGGGGCGCTCCTCACCTGCTCCCAGCCGAAGGCACTAGCTCCCAGCGGAGGATTTACTAGTGGGCAGAGCCCGCCGCCGCAGCCACCTCCTCGGCCGAAGCCGCTAGAAAGTTTGCTCGGGCTCTGGACCTCTGGCGCGGTGTCCCCGCCAGGGAAGCAGCTCTCCGTGTCCCCACCGCGGCTGCCGCCCCCAAGGCCGCTCTCGGCGGCGCTGCAGCACCAGCCGGGCTCCCGCGGCTCCGTGCGCGCCGAGGGCGGGGTATCCCCGCCCCACTCGGTCCGCGGCGCCGCGCTGGGTGTTTACCGCGGCCCCGCGGCCCGCGCTCCCCGCCCGCCGCCTTGCGCGCTCCTGACATCATTCATTCTCTCACACCCTCGCCCGCCCACCCCATTTCCAAACAGTGACTCACCGCCGGCCGCTGGTGGCAGCGCCCGCGCCCGCTGCTGCGGCTCTCCAGGCGTAGAGCGGAGCTAGAAAAACCGGTGCGACTTCTTAAGGAGAAATCGCCGGCCGACCCTCCCCTTTCCCAGCCATTGAAGGTGCAGGGAAGGAGGGGCTTGGCAGGGAGCGCCTATTGGCTCTGCGCGGAGAGGCTGAGCGCCGGAGCAGACAGACCTCCCTGACCAGTGACTGGGAGCTATCTGGGAAAGTTGTTTGTGTAGGTGTCACTCCCAGGAACTTTAAAGGGTGGGGCTAGGAAGGGATCCCCCACCCCCGCACCTCGCCTAATTCAGGAACTGCTTCCTGACGTTGAGATGAGTGGCCTTGGGGCTGTCAGCGGTTGTTCAAAGGGTGTTGCCGTGATCTAAATCTAAGAGGTGGGTGTCTAAACCCCACAGTGCTGCCTGGAGGAGTTAGTCATCAGTCGGTACAGTGGCAACGCTAGGTGCGAGCTGGAAGGATACTCTAAGTTAATGAGGCTAATAATACTTTCCCTTCAGTGACTAACCACGGTGTCATTTGTTCTGTTAATTGATTCACTTGTTATGGATAAGAAACCGTAACCAAAATAAACAGTGAAAGAGTCTTCCTTTGCTTAACACTTTCCGCAGCTTTCGGGGCACAAGGCAGTCATGTGTGGTTTCTTCGATGAGCTCAGCAATTATGTTTTTAGAAAGGGTGTTGCCTTCTTTCAAATGGTCACCGTTCTACATTTCTTGGTGTTGCTCTTCATACACCTGCTGGGCAGTTTTCAAAGTAAAGAATGGCAGCCTCAGAAATTCTAACTAGGGTGAATCAGACGGAATTTGGCTCAATCTTGATTGAATTTAATTTACAGAAATGTTTTATGTTCATTTCTACCTGCGAACAGGATAATAATGTTTAGAATTTTCACTGGTTTATGGTTGATTCCGTATTATCAACAAAAATAATCCAGAAGCATCTTTGGGTGCCTCGTGCAGAAAGTGCGGGTAAACAATATTTTGTCTATGGTAATTAAACACAATGGTAGCAGAAAAAAAAAACATGAAGGGCAGTTTCCAAACAGAAAACTGTGAGGTGTTACTAGAGAAGTCTCCCCCAAATGAAAATACTGCTGAAATTAACCAAAGTTTCCACATCATTGTTGTGGAAAACACAGTAGAGAACACCAACAACAGAAATGTATTTTTCTTGGGTCTATTTTTTCTTTCCAATAGGAGTTCATTTTTAATTTTACAAAGCCCAGGCATTTTGCCCAGAAGGCAATAGCAAATAGATTGGTTTGCTAGGATGTAATAAAAAGTAAATGGAAATTTAAACCAACAGTTTATGCAGTCACAGATATAATCAGAAGCTTGGGTGTCCCGTCCATCCGTAACAGAGAGGGACTAGATTCAAATATGCAGCCACAGAAAAGTTTGGGTGAATATCCCACATATTTCCTACTTTATGGCCCAAATATTTGGGCAATATATCTATATAGATATAGATATAGATATATTTATATATAGATATGTAATAAGATTTTCTACAGAGCTTAAAAAAATGATGTTATGGGCTTTTGTGCCTAACTACACGAAGTAAAAAAGATCAAAATGAAACTTGCCATCTTGTCTGTGTTATTGCATGATGTCAATCCTGCAGCTCTCTTAGAGGAAGGTCTCTATCTAAAAGGCTGAGGGGATAGTTTTGAATTTATGGTTACTATTGAGCCTCAGTTTAAATATTGTGAAATAAATAATTAGGTAATTTTATTATACCATTTAAATATCCTCCAATAAATCCAAAAGTGTAATTGTGATTGAGGTGCATGAAATTTTTCCATTCTGCTCATTGTCAACTACGAGAAAGCAAATTATTCATCTTAATTTCTGTTTTGAAAAATAGAGATGTCCATTTCACACAGAGGTGATTTCTTTCTTTCGTGTGTGTGTGTGTGTGTGTGTGTGTGTGATAGAGAGAGAGAGAAAGAGAGAGAGACAGAGAGAGAGACACAGAGAGAGAAAGATGAGAAGCATCAATTCTTCGTTGCAGCACCTTAGTTGTTCATTGATTGCTTTTTCATATGTGCCTTGCCTGGGGGGCTACAGAAGACTAAGTGACCCCTTGCTCAAGCCAGCGACCTTGGGGTTTTGAATCTGGGTCCTCTGTATCCCAGTCTGACACTCTGTCCACTGTGCCATCACCTGGTTAGGCTCCTTCTCTTTTTAACTGCACCTTTTTATCCTTACAATGTATCAAAGTTTACTAAGTCACATTCCAAATATAATAATGCTAAATGCTCTAAGGGAAAGAGCTGACAAGTGTGTTCTTATAATTTTCCCCCTAAACCATTTCATTCTATAAATCAAGTTTCACAGATACTCATTTGACTTGATAAAACATACTGAGTGAGGAAAACATATATGATATAGATATAGATATAGATATAGATATAGATATAGATATAGATGTAGTCTCTATTTCCTTTTATAATAAACTCCTACTCTGGATGCTCCCAAGTCATTTACTCAACAAGTGTTTATTGAGTTCCCACTTTGTGCCCACGTTGTTTATCTAAGAATCACTATGTGCATCTTTAAACATATGTCTCAGCAATGGGATAGTTTGCTTTAAAAATTTGCATAAGGGTTTTATTGAAGCATTATAATTTTCTCAGGATCCAGCATGGTGCCTGGCATGTACTTACTAGAGCGAAATAAACCAATAAACAACCTTGAAGAACAAACCAATGCTGAAATGATTCCATGTTACGGAATTCTATGTTGGCAATAATAAAAATTAAAAGAAAGGAAAGAATAAGGCCCTGACTGAGCAGCTCAGCTGGTTGGAGCATTGTCTCAATTCGCCAAGGTTATAGGTTCGTTCTCCAGTCAGGATGCATACAAGTATCAACCAATGAATAGATACATAAGTGGAGCAACAAATCAATGTTTCTCTCTCTCCATCCCTTTCTAACATCAATCCATCAATAAAATATATATGGTAATATTACCATGTTAAAGAATAATTGAAAAATAAAGAAAAAAAATAAAACCACTGTTAACATTTTGTCCCTTGATTGCTTTTTCATATGTTCCTTGCCTGGGGGGCTACAGAAGACTAAGTGACCCCTTGCTCAAGCCAGCGACCTTGGGGTTTTGAATCTGGGTCTGCATTCTTTAGATTCCTATTACTTAAAGTAATTTCAACATCATACATATGATTCTTATTCTGATTTTTAAAAACTTAGCACTATGCCCTGGCCGGTTGGCTCAGCGGTAGAGCATCGGCCTAGCGTGCGGAGGACCCGGGTTCGATTCCCGGCCAGGGCACATAGGAGAAGCGCCCATTTGCTTCTCCACCCCTCCGCCGCGCTTTCCTCTCTGTCTCTCTCTTCCCCTCCCGCAGCCAAGGCTCCATTGGAGCAAAGATGGCCCGGGCGCTGGGCATGGCTCTGTGGCCTCTGCCTCAGGCGCTAGAGTGGCTCTGGTCGCAATATGGCGACGCCCAGGATGGGCAGAGCATCGCCCCCTGGGGGGCAGAGCACCGCCCCTGGTGGGCGTGCCGGGTGGATCCCGGTCGGGCGCATGCGGGAGTCTGTCTGACTGTCTCTCCCTGTTTCCAGCTTCAGAAAAATGAAAAAAAAAAAAAAAAAAATTAGCACTATATCTCCTGACCAGTGGTCATGCAGTAGATAGAGTATTGACCTGGAAAACTGAGGTCCCAGGTTCAAAACCCCAAGGTCATCAGCTTGAGAGTAAGCTCATTGGCATGAGTGCAGGCTCAACAGCTTGAGTGCAAGGTAGATGGCTTGAGCCCAGATGTTGTTGGCTTGAGCCCAAGGGGACTGACTTGAGCATGCGGTCACTAGCTCGGCTGAAGCCCCCGCCCCCATCAAAGCATGTATGAAAAACAATCAATGAACAACTAAAGTGACACAACTCTGAAGTTGATGCGTCTTATCTCTCTCCCTTCCTGTCTCTGTCTCTCTTGCTCTTACTGAAAACAAACAAAAGCAAAAAAAAAAACTTAGCTCTATAACACATGCTCTTTCCTCACAATTATCATATTAGTGGCTCCACAGTATGCCAAAAACACGTATGTGTCGTGCATCTGTGTATGTATTGAACATGATCTGAAACCTGGTAGTCCAGTTATCATTTGGGAGCAGGTTAGTGAAATATTTTACATTTTTTATTAATGAAAACTTTTAGACTATCTTTTTTATAGTTAATACTACTCTCTTGGAGTGTATAACATCTGTGTATACAGATATTCTAATTAAATAAAAGTGTTTGGGATATTCCAGAAAGTAAAGGAAAGGTACTATGTGCCACATTTTATTAATATTGGCCAAATATAATATTTATAATTATTGCCTATACTTCTAGACTGGAGCAATATGGGGTACTGTAGGGAGAGCAATGAGCAGCTTTGCACAGTCCAGGTGCAAGATGGCAGTGGTCTGGGTTAGGACAGTGGTGATGAGAATGTAGAAAGCAAAGTGGATTTCAAGTATAAGGGACAGAATTTGAAGGTCAGTCAGATATGGGAATGAAGCCAAAATAACTCCTACTTTTTTGTTTGTTTGCTTGAGCACTTGAGTGGTTGGTAATGCCTTTTACCAAGCAATATTAGTGAATGCCACGGTAGGTAGGTTTGTGGAGGAAGTTTATTTAATTTATTTATTTTAGAGAGAGAAGAAGGGAGAGAGAAAGTGACAGAGAGAGAGAGAGAGAGAGAGAAACATCGATTTGTTGTTCCACTTATTTATACATTCATTGGTTAATTCTTGTCTATGCCCTGACCAGGGATCGAACCTGCAACCTTGGTCTATCGGGATAATGCTCTAACCAACTGAGCTACCCAGTCAAGGTGGGGGAAAATGATGAGTTTTAAACATGATGAGTTTGAGATATGCAATGAATAAATGGAGATGTCAAGTGGACAGCTAATGCTATTAGCCTGGAACTCAGAAAATAGGCATGAACTAATATTATAAATTTGAGAATAGTCAGTATGCAGATAATAAAGAAGCCATAAGAAAAAAATGAGAAGACCTGGTGAGAGTACAGAGAAGAGGAGAAGTCCAAGAGAGAACCCAACATTATAGGTTTGATAAAGGAGAACACTGAAGATTTGAAAATACGTAACTAAAGAGAGAGGAAGAAAACCAGGAGAATATGGTGTCAAGGAAACCAATAAAAGGGAGTTTTGAGAAAGGTGGAATGACCATTTATATCAATGGTTTAAAAATGTATTGTATAATAAATATGTATTTTCCAATGGCTTTAGGTGACCCCTGTGTTTTGGTCGTTCGACCCCCACCGGGGTCGCGACCCACAGGTTGAGATTTATATAAATGCTCCTGAGAGAGCAAGTAAAATAAAGACTGAAAACGTCCATTAGATTTGGTGACATGGAGGTCTTTGTTGACTTACCTGGAGGGAGTTCAGTTATGCTATCTATGGTGGAGGCAGTCCTAATGGGGTGGGGTAAGGAACAGCTCAGCAGGGGCCAGTGAATTGGCTTCCTGAAGTGCTCATCTATGAGGGGTGCTAAAGTAAACAAGAATAAATTCATAAAATACCATTTGGGGTGTGAAAAATGAGGAGTGAGTGCTAGTGGGCACAGGGAACTGTAGTGATAAAAATGTTCTATAATTGAGTGAATGCTGATGGGAGGAATCAGTAAAGGAGATGAGGAGAGAGACAATGGGAGGATAATCAATAGTCACAGTTCGGAGGAAATCAGGAGGAGATGGTCTCCAGAATGCAGATGGGAAAATGGCCTGAGCGATGAGAGGGAGCAGCCTTTCCAATAAAACAAAAGGGAAAATGATGAAAAGGCAAGGGAGTGATGCAGTTACTTTTGTAGACCACCTGCAGGAAGTTGAAATCATTCCTTCTGATGCTTCCATTTTTCTGAGTTAGAAGTGTATTGCCTGACCAGGCGGTGGCGCAGTGGATAGAGAATCGGACTAGGATGCAGAGGACCCAGGTTCGAGACCCCGAGGTTGCCAGCTTGAACACAGGCTCATCTGGTTTGAGCAAAAAGCCCACTAGCTTGAACCCAAGGTCGCTGGCTCCAGCAAGGGGTTACTCGGTCTGCTGAAAGCCCGCAGTCAAGGCACATATGAGAAAGCAATCAATGAACAACTAAGGTGTTGCAATGCGCAATGAAATAGCTTGAACCCAAGGTCGCTGGCTCCAGCAAGGGGTTACTCGGTCTGCTGAAGGCCCGCAGTCAAGGCACATATGAGAAAGCAATCAATGAACAACTAAGGTGTTGCAATGCGCAATGAAAAACTTATGATTGATGCTTTTCATCTCTCTCCGTTTCTGTCTGTCCCTGTCTATCCCTCTCTCTGACTCACTCACTCTCTGTCTCTGTAAAAAATAAATTAAAAAAAAAAGTTTTTTTAAAAAAGAAGTTTATGGCCCTGGCTGGTTGGCTCAGCGGTAGAGCGTAGGCCTGGCATGCGGGGCACCCGGGTTCGATTCCCGGCCAGGGCACATAGGAGAAGCGCCCATTTGCTTCTCCACCCCCCCTCCTTCCTCTTTGTCTCTCTCTTCCCCTCCCGCAGCCAAGGCTTCATTGGAGCAAAGATGGCCCGGGCGCTGGGGATGGCTCCTTGGCCTCTGCCCCAGGCGCTAGAATGGCTCTGGTCGCGGCAGAGCGACGCCCAGGAGAGGCAGAGCATCGCCCCCTGGTGGGCAGAGTGTCGCCCTCTGGTGGGCGTGCCGGGTGGATCCCGGTCGTGCGCATGCGGGAGTCTGTCTGACTGTCTTTCCCCGTTTCCAGCTTCAGAATACAAAAAAAAAAAAAAAAAGAAGTTTATTAGTTTTCTATTGTGGCTGTAACAAGTGATCAAAGACTTACTAGTTTAATACACAACAGTATTATCTCACAGATCTTCAGGTCAGAAGTCCTATAGACTTCTCTGCTGGTTTCTCAGCTCCGGGTTTCACAAGGCTGAAATCAGGGTGTTGTCTATTGAGGCTCTAATCAGCAGGCTCTAGCAAGCTTCCAAAGGCTCTCATGTGGTTAGCAGAATCTACTTCCCTCCAGTGACAGAACCAAGCTCTCTATTTCTCTGTTGGCTGTGAGCTCTGGACCACTCTTAGCAGCTAGACGCACCTGTTCCAGAGCCAGTGGCAGGCAGTGTGTTGTTGAATCTGCCTCACATGGAATCTTTCTGAATTCCTCTACCTCATCTCTACCTCATCTCTACCTCATCCCTGCCTCAGCTGCAGAAAGGTCTTTTTTTAATGGCTTATGTGACTTAATTGGGCCCACCTGGATAACTCAGGCTGCTCTTTCTATATTAAGGTTCAAAGTCTTAATTACATCTGCAAAGTCCTTTGTAACAGAACACATTCATAGGTTCCAGGGATTAGAGTGTAGACTTTGGGACTCACTCTGCTGACAACAAAGTGACATCATCAACTGAGAATTAAAAAGTGGAACAGGTGGGAGGTTTTAGAAAGAATGGAAATTAATTGAAGTAGCCAATCTGGAGAGTAAAACATGGGCTAGAGCCCTGGTCAGCAAACCATGGCTCATGAGCCACATGTGGCCCTTTGGCCCCTTGATTGTGGCTCTTCCACAAAATACCACGTGCGGGCGCTACCTCAGTAAGGACTGTACCTACCTATATAGTTTAAGTTTAAAAAATTTGGCTCTAGCCCTGGCTGGTTGGCTCAGTGGTAGAGCGTCAGCCTGGCGTGCAGAAGTCCCGGGTTCGATTACCGGCCGGGGCACACAGGAGAAGCGCCCATCTGCTTCTCCACCCCTCCCCCTCTCCTTCCTCTCTGTCTCTCTCTTCCCCTCCCGCAGCCAAGGCTCCATTGGAGCAAAGATGGCCCGGGCGCTGGGGATGGCTCCTTGGCCTCTGCCCTGGGCGCTGGGGATGGCTCCTTGGCCTCTGCCCCGGGCACTAGAGTGGCTCTGGTCACAACAGAGCGACGCCCCGGAGAGGCAGAGCATAGCCCCCTGGTGGACGTGCTGGGTGGATCCTGGTCGGGTGCATGCGGGAGTCTGTCTGACTGTCTCTCCCCGTTTCCAGCTTCAGAAAAAAAAAAAAATTTGCTCTCAAAAGAAATTTCAAACGTTGTACTGTTGATATTTGGCTCTGTTGACTAATGAGTTTGCTGACCACTGGCAGAAGCTTCATTAATTTGACAGAGGGCACTGAAGACTGAATTTAATTCAGGGCCATAGTGGTGCCTAGAGTGTCTTTCTCCAGCAGCACTCAGGCCGGTAGGCATGGCACAAAGAATGGAGGTGGTGGATGGGATACACAGGTGTAGTGCTGGTGGCCGAGGCCAGGCAAGTCCACCCTGGACATGGGCAGACGGTACAGAAACTGCAGAGCCAGAGAGCATCGGGCCATTCCCATTTATTAGAGTCTCCCAACAGCAGGTGAGCACATAGGAAGGGAAAACTGCTTCTCATAGCAGTAGGGGAGCAAAGAGCAAAATCACCCCTCATGGCAGCAGGCAAATGAACAGCAATATGGCCTCTCGTGGTGGCAGGCAAACAATTCACCAAACAGCCAGTTGCGGTGGTGGGCAAGCCATCTGTGCCAAAGGCAAGCACCCATAGCCTCACATGGACTATATACATGTGGTTCTGCCACGTGCTCACACACTAATCTTAGAAAGTACAAGTGAGCAAGTCTAACACAGCTGTTTTCCCCACAACAGGCAGGAGGGAGGGAGTCTGAGATAGTGTCAATAAAACAATGGACTCAGGAAGAAAAGATGGTCAGGGAAAGAAGCAAAGAGAGGAGGGAGCCAAAGGATAAAAGGAGAGTAAACAGATCAATGGCCTAAAATTTGGAGATGTTGTGGAACATATGGACCAGGGATAACAGATGGGAGAATTTGGAAGTATAAGAATGAGGTGGTGAAATTTATGAACTATTAATCTGAGAAGTTTGGGCCAACAGCAGGGCCTTGGAATGTGGCTGTGAGCGGATGAGTGAGGTGGAGGGAAGCAGAAGAGAAAGAGGTCACTTCAGAGTTCAGAGCATTAGAAGAGTAATTCTCATGGGTGCTAAAGACACCCAGCTTGATGGCCAGACCAGAGGTAGAGAAGACTGTAAGTCAGATGCCAAACAATTAATAATATGTTGGGGTCAGTAGAGGAAGAAGATGGTAAGATATGAATGCCACAAAGGAGCGGGGCATTTCACTAAAGCCTGGCATAACCTCAGTTCAGAAGAATTCCTAGAAATCCAGGGGACTCAGACTTTACCTATCGACTCAAGGTACAGAGAGCATGAGAAGATAATCAGACACCCTTGATGGGCCACTGAAAAGTATGTTCCAAGTTAAGGACAAAAAAAAGAAAAAATAGGGAATATTACAAGAAATGATCGAGCATATGAGAGAGTTTGTGATCATAAGGTAGGGATTTCAGAGGATACATGAGACAGGTTAGGGAGCAATGGGTAGAGTCAGGGAGATCAGGGGAAATAAATCAGAGTATTATGGAAATAAGTCTATGGAGATGGAATAGGCATGTGAGTGGGGTTGGGGAGGTTTTCTTCCTAAACCCACCCCCTATCTTTTCTGGAGCTGACAGCTGGACCCTTTACTAAAGCCAGGGCAGTAGGAAGTGGTCTTGTGTAAGGCAGGAATGAAGACAAATCTTTCTAGCACAACGAAGTTCAGGAGAGCCTGACCAGGCGGTCACGCAGTGGATAGAGCATCGGACTGGGACGCGAAGGACACAGGTTCGAGACCCCGAGGTCGCCAGCTTGAGCACGGGCTCATCTGGCTTGAGCAAAAAGCTCACCAGCTTGGACCCATGGTTGTTGGCTCGAGCAAGGGGTTACTTGGTCTGCTGAAGGTCTGCGGTCAAGGCACATATGAGAAAGCAATCAATGAACAACTAAGGTGTCTCAGTGAAAAACTGATGCTTGATGCTTCTCATCTCTCTCCGTTCCTGTCTGTCTGTCCCTGTCTATCCCTCTCTCTGACTCTCTCTCTGTCTCTGTAAAAAAATAAAAATAAAAAAATTCAGGAGATACATGAAGAGAAGGTTAAGCTTAGAGCACATGGTCTCATTTTATATGAGCTGTTCCATTCAGAGGCCAAACAGCTATGAGGATCCCTGCTCTTCCCCTTTTCCTTTCTGTGGATCCAAAAAATACTAGCCTCTGCTGCTGATCAAGAGAGGAAGCCATGGGTCTATTAGGGTAATATACAGCTGTGGTGGAGCAGGAGCAGGAAGGGAGTAAACTGACTGGACTAGAGAGAACAGTGCCGAAAACCCATCACTCAGGGGGTCTGTGGCTGTTGTACAGTACCTGAGCCAGAAGAAAGGGCTGGTTTAACTGCTGGGATTCTGTGAAAATGTTTGCCTGGTACAGTGCTGGTGGCCGAGGCCAGGCAGGTTCGCACTGAATTTGGGCAGACAACAGAGGAACCGTGGAGCTGGAAGATGTCGGGCCATACCCATTTATTGGAGGCTCTCAAAGACAAGCAAGCTAATAAACAAAGAAAAATCTGCGTTTTTCAGTGATGGGCAAGGGAACAGGGAAAACCGCACCTCATGGTGACAGGAGAGCGATCTGGTAGGGTTGCCACTGAGGGAAGCACCTGCAGCCTTACACAGACCATACACACGTGGCACTGCCACATGCCCACGCACCAATCAGACAAGCCTAACAACACAGCTGTTTTCCCACAACTGGCTAACATGACATTGCTTTGTTTTTACTCTGACCCTTGCTTCCACCATAAAGGGTGAAGTGTTGGGGCCACATGAGAACTGGCAGATAGAGTTCTGAGAGTCTCCTGCAGCGCAGCGGGAACAGGCAACTTGGACAATTCAGCAGCAGCAGAAAGGAGGCCAGCATGATGACAAAGGTTTAATTCTGGATAGAGCATCCAGGAGCAACGTTGCCCAAACTTTCCAGCTTCATAAGAATCATCATTATGTGAAGCTCACATGAATCTTTAGGGAAGTAATTCCAGATATCATTTAAAGTAAATGACTGAGATGATTCTTATGTAGAGAAAAATTTGGAAAATGCAATGATTCTCTACCTTTTAAAAAATATATATTGAGCAAATTACTTCCTTCCTAAAGAAATATTAGCCATAATTTTCTTTCTTTCTTTTCTTTTTTTTCTGAAGCTGGAAACGGGGAGAGACAGACAGACTCCCGCATGCGCCCGACCGGGATCCACCCGGCACACCCACCAGGGGGCGACGCTCTGCCCACCAGGGGGTGATGCTTTGCTTCTCCGGGGCGTCGCTCTGTCGCGACCAGAGCCACTCTAGGCCTGGGGCAGAGGCCAAGGAGCCATCCCCAGCGCCTGGGCCATCTTTGCTCCAATGGAGCCTCGGCTGTGGGAGGGGAAGAGAGAGACAGAGAGGAAGGAGAGGGGGAGGGGTGGAGAAGCAAATGGGAGCCTCTCCTGTGTGCCCTGGCCGGGAATTGAACCCGGGACTTCTGCACGCTAGGCCGACGCTCTACCACTCAGCCAACCGGCCAGGGCTAACCATAATTTTCAATCAAAGACCATAACATCTTAGAAGGAGCTCTCAGTATTTTAAGGCTGTCTGGGGTTGGGTAAGAGGATGGGAAGGATAGAGGGAATTTAGTAGCTTTAAACAGCTTCCATAGAGAAACTGAGGCTCCTTCTCAACAGGAAGGGCCATCTGCCACCATCCCACTCCCAGCCTTCTTCCCTCTTTGATCGTCACTGGTCTCACTCAGAATTTAGTCTAGGGAAAGAGAAGTCACTAATAAGCTAAACAGTTATATCCTGACGTTTAAAGTGTTCTGTAATTGTAATTCTTGTGAGTCAGTCTCTAGAAGGCCAGTCACATTGCTATTCTAGCAAAGTTAAATGTTAAGCCTACCAAACAAACCTAAGGACAGAGTTCACAGACTGGTATCCACGCCAGGAACTCCCTGTAGGACACATGTGGACAGCCTGCTAGTCTCACATCCACGCTCACTTTCTTCATTGGCTTCCTCTCCTACTGTTTCCCCTGGTTCCATTCCAATTTGATTGTGAACACACACACACATTCTCTGCCACAGTTTATTAGGGCACTATAGATGATTATATCACCTCACTCAAACTGACCTTTCTTAAAAGGGATGGGGCTTGAATTGCAAGTTAAAACAGACTATTTATTTCCTACTTTAAAACGTGAAGGAGGATGATATTGTAGGAGGACATGCTAACTGTCAGCAGCCCCGACTTTTCAACTGTCAGTTCAAACTAAAATATCTAATTAGAAAGGTCCAAACTCTACCTGTTGATCTAAGCCTCCTCTATAATGAAGAGGTAATAATTACAGTGTTGTACTTCCTATATGAAAATATTCAGTCAATGACATCAGATGTAATAAATACTATATCAATCATCTTTACAGCTTTCTAGTAGTTAAATACAGTCAGTGATAAAGAGACAAAAAAGATGAGCAGTAATAGACAAAAATTTTTATACTAATGTTATTGAAAAGAATCCAGAGCTCTTTCATGTATCAACTCATTTATGATACCTTTGTAACATCCTCTTAAATTAAATTTCATTGACTCTTTAGTCTGCATTCAGTATTTAATATCAAAGGCCTTGAGATTCAGAAGAAAGTGTTTGCTATAATAAAATTTTTTTTCTATTTTCTTTGGTGCTTTTAAAATTCATTGTTTTCTATTTAATTTCTTGACACCCCTGCCCAACACACACACACAGCCAACTGAGCATTCTTCATTCTCTTGACCTTGACCTTTTTTATCCAGTTCTCATAAATTAATCTTGTCCTTTTAACCTTTTCTTCCTCTGGTTTGGTTTCATTTCTAGTATTACTTTTCTTCTAATTAATTTTGAAAGAAAGAATTTATATTATTTTTATTGTACCTATTCTAGGTTTCTCCACTTAGCAACCTGTTGCTACTCAATAAATAAATTTGATATTATACTTTTCACCCATTTTGAGTCCATCAACCCCATAAACTTTCTCAAGTACTGTACTTTCTACTTTGAACTGAATTTTATAAGAGAGACAGAAGTGTAACATATACCCTGCTTTCAAAGTGTTCTCAATACAGTTGGGAAAATAAAATAAACACATTACAATTATATTCTCATAATGTAATCATATTTCATCTGGAATTAACTTAAAACTTAATATTCTTATTTTACATTTATTTTCAAAGGTTTTCAACCCAACTAATGGACAATTTACCAGTCTACCTAGAATCCACTTTAATTGTGTCTACCAGTGTCAACAGGCTAGCTTCTTCCCACTGCCTCTTCATCCCTAGGATAACACCCTTTAAAACATGCTTGATAGATAACTAAATCTATTAAAACAAGTTGTAGATAACTAAATAAGAAAAAAGTTAGGAGAAAAACATAGAATAATAATAATAATTATATTTACCAAAATGCTGAACTATAAGCATCTGGCTATGCATTAACTCATATAGACAAGGTAGTAGTAGGAAAAAGATGGCATACCCAGAGTTTTGTTTTGTTTTTAAGGTCTAATTGGCTTCATTAAGTGAGTCATAAATTGGGCAGCATCCTATCTAGCCACTAGAAGGGTGCTTCCCCAAAGAGTCTAACTAAAAAGAGTTCAATGAAGAGATTAGTTATAAAGAGTCTAGTCAGAGAGACTAGTATAAAGATACAACAAGAGCCCTGGCTGGTTGGCTCAGTGGTAGAGTGTCGGCCTGGCATGTAGAGGTCCCAGGTTTGATTCCCGGTCAGGGCACACAGGAGAGGTGCCCATCTGCTTCTCTACACTTTCCCCTCTTATTTCTCTCTCTCTCTCTCTCTCTCTCTCTCTCTCTCTTCCCCTCCTGCAACAGTGGCTGACGTGATTGGAAAGAATTGGCCCCGGGCACTGAGGACAGCTCCATGGCCTCTGCCTTAGGCCCTAAAGAAGAGCTTGGCTGCTAAGCAATGGAGCAACACCCTAGAGGGGCTGAGCATCACCCCCTAGTGGGCTTGCCAGGTGGATCCCAGTCAGGACACATGTGGGAGTCTGTCTCTGCCTCCCCTCCTCTCACTGAATAAAAATAAATAAATAAATAAATAAATAGATATTAAAGATACAACAAGAACAATGAAGCACCCAGGAACACTAAAGATATTTTCACCTCTAGGCCTGAAGGGGGAAGAGAAAGAAAGATGTTTCCAGGGCCAGATGGGGGCTAACACTGTGGGAAAGGGTCTGCTGTGGCCTTAGGTGGAGGATTGCAGCAAGAGAGGAGAGGGTGAGAAAATAATGATTCTGGCCTCTCTCCTCCTGCTGCCCTCAGATTTCCTGCTGGTGACGTACCTCAACCCCAAGCTGTGGGTGAGGAACCCCAGATGATAGTGCAGGTAAAGATGCAGTGTCCAGGGGTATAGACAGGGCTGAGCAGGGTCTGAATGGATCTGGAATAGCAAATGGAGAGTAACCAGCCAACTCCCTATAGTGTTTTGGGAGTCCATTACAGGTGGGTTTATGATAAGGTACTTCTAAGGCAGTGAACTCCAGCATCTGCAGCCCCGTTGGAAATCATGATATAGGGCAAATTTAAGAGACTAGTGACCTCAAAATTTAGCTTCACCAGTCACTCTCTCAAACCACCTCCAAACTACCACACAGTTTAAATGTAGCCAAGTTGTTAACATTACATCCTCTCTTAAAATACTCTTTTGTCGGGCTAAACCTTATCTCTATAGGAAGGGCCAGCTACGAAAGAAGAGAAGCCAGCAGGTAAGATAAGCAGGTATGCAGGCTCGCCCTGGACAATCCCAAGGTAAACCAGACATAGGACGAAAACCATGCCAAGCTCTGTATGCACTCTCTTCAAATGGCCTCTCAGAAAAAGGCAGAAAATCCATGCCTAGATTATTTTAATTAATCCTTATCTTAATTAGAATTAATTTGGGAAAACATTTTAGAGGTACACTAATATAAAAAATGATATGAGTATCAAAATTTACCAACTGCATAGTCCATTGAGACTTTAGGGCTCCTTGCCTGTAGTAATGACCTTCTCTGACCGTGTAATCTGACCGTGGATCCCAGGTATTGCCTATTAATACCTGGCAGAGTTCTCTTGAACAACTGGGCTTTACATTTCTTATTTATTGATTGATTTTAGA
Source organism: Saccopteryx bilineata (assembly GCF_036850765.1). Taxonomy (NCBI): domain Eukaryota; kingdom Metazoa; phylum Chordata; class Mammalia; order Chiroptera; family Emballonuridae; genus Saccopteryx; species Saccopteryx bilineata. The sequence continues at coordinate 172,548,879 of NC_089494.1, forward strand.
GAGAGAGGAAGAGAGAGAGAAAAAGAGAGAGAGAAACATTGATTTGTTGTTCCACTTATTTAGGTATTCATTGGTTGATTCTTGTATGTGCCTTAATGGGAGAACAAATCTGCAACCTTTGCATATTGGGACAATGCTCTAACCAACTGAGCTCCCTGACCAGGGCTAAACAACTGGGCTTTTTTGTGTGTGTGTGACAGAGACAGAGAGAGACAGAGAATGGGACAGATAGGGACAAACAGGAAGGGAGAGAGATGAGAAGCATCAATTCTTCATTGTGGCTCCTTAGTCTCCTTAGTTGTTCATTGATTGCTTTCTCATATGTGCCTTTGACCTGGGGGCTGCAGCAATGTGAGTGACCCCTTGCTCAAGCCAGCAACCATGGGGTCATGTCTATCATCCCACACTCAAGCCAGTGACCCTGCACTCAAGCTGGTGAGCCCACACTCAAGCCGCTGACCTCTGGTTTTGAACCTGGGTCCTCCGTGTCCCAGTCCAATGCTCTATCCACTGTGCCAATGCCTGGTCAGGCTAAACAACTGGGCTTTAATTAAGTGGACAGTGAAAGGAAAGTAGCCTGCTCTTCTTATCTCCACCTAATGTGCCACCAGTTGCACATTATCTTGAAAAATCTGTGATCATTTTAAGTAAAGAATCTCGATGATCAATAAACTCTGCTATAGAACGAATGAGGACAGAGAAGCCAACACTGCCATTGTCAGTGAGGTCATTGGTATCCTTTGCTAGAGCAGTTTCGATGGAAGAGCGCTTCCACTCTGGTGTGCTAGAGCAGGCCAGTGAACTGTGAATGACTGCAGGTGAGCTGAAGAATAAGCCCTTAAGTTCCTGATATGTCAGGAGGGGTTAGAGCAACCTTGATTGCTGCCATCAGGGAGCCAAATAAATGTAATAATTTTCTCTGGTTGTCATGACATGGAAAAGCTTGGAAAGCACAGTTGTAGAGTGATAACAGTGGAAGTCAAATCAAAACTCAGGAGGACTAAGTGGAGAAATGGATGTGGTGGCTGCAAGTGTAGAGAATTCTTTCAAGATGTACGTCAGTGAAAGAAAGGAAAGAGAGAATAGACCATTTTAATCAGGTTTAAAAGGCAGATGCTTGAACACATGTATAAAGAATAGAGAATGATCCAAAAAATCATCAGATTTATATGAAACTATAAAAAATCCTGAATAGCCAAAGCAATCCTAAGAAAAAAGAATGAAGCTGGGGGCATTACAATACCTGACTTCAAATTATATTACAGAGCAACGACAATCAAAACAGCATGGTATTGGCAGAAAAATAGACACTCAGACCAATGGAATGGAATAGAAAGCCTAGAAATAAAACCACATATATATGGTCAAATAATTTTCAATAAAGGGGCCAACAACACACGATGGAGAAAAAAAGCCTCTTCAACCAATGGTGCTGGGAAAACAAGCCACATGCAAAAGAATGAAACTCGACTACAGTTTGTCCCCTTGTACTAAAATTTATTCAAAATGGATCAAAGACCTAAATATAAGACCTGAAACAATAAAGTACATAGAAGAAAACATAGGTACTAAACTCATGGACCTTGGTTTTAAAGAGCATTTTATGAATTTGACTCCAAAGACAAGGGAAGTGAAGGCAAAGATAAATGAATGGGACTACATCAGACTAAGAAGTTTTTGCTCAGCAAGAGAAACTGACAATAAAATAAACAGACAGCCAACTAAATGGGAAATGATATTTACAAACAACAGCTCAGATAAGGGCCTAATATCCAAAATATACAAAGAACTCATAAAACTCAACAACAAACAAACAAACAATCCAATAAAAAAATGGGAAGAGGACATGAACAGACACTTCTCCCAGGAAGAAATACAAATGGCCAACAGATATATGAAAAGATGCTCATCTTCATTAGTTATTAGAGAAATGCAAATCAAAACTACAATGAGATACCACCTCACACCTGTTAGATTAGCTATTATCAACAAGACAGGTAATAGCAAATGTTAGAGAAGCTGTGGAGAAAAAGAAACCCTCATTCACTGTTGGTGGGAATGTAAAGTAGTACAACCATTATGGAAGAAAGTATGGTGGTTCCTCAAAAAACTGAAAATAGAACTACCTTATGACCCAGCAATCCCTCTACTGGGTATATACCCCCAAAACAGAAACATTGATACGTAAAGACACATGTAGCCCCATGTTCATTGCAGCATTGTTCACAGTGGACAAGACATGGAAACAACCAAAAAGCCCTTCAGTAGAAAACTGGATAAAGAATATGTGGCACATATACACTATGGAATACTACTCAGCCATAAGAAATGATGACATCGGATCATTTACAACAAAATTGTGGGATCTTGATAACATTATACGGAGTGAAATAAGTAAATCAGAAAAAAACTAAGAACTGCATGATTCCATACATAGGTGAGACATAGAAACGAGACTAGGAGACATGGACAAGAGTGTGGTGGTTACATGGGGGGGTGGGGTAGAGAAGGAGGGAGAGGGGGAGGGGAGGGGCACAAAGAAAACAAGATAGAAAGTGATGGAAGACAATTTGACTTTGGGTGATGGGTATGCAACATAATTAAATGTCAAAATAACCTGGAGATATTTTCTCTGAACATATGTACCCTGATTTATTAATGTCACCCATTAAAACTAATAAAAAAAGAATTACTTCCCCAGGATCAACACACATCAACCATAGGCAGACACTAAACACCCTACTACAATTTAGCTTATTGCCCACCCAGTGCTCTGGATTGTGGTAGTCTGATTTATCCCATCCTATTTTACACACTCACTTTTTTATAAAAAGAAAAGAAAAGAAAAGAATAGAGAATGATCTGGCCATAAAGAGGAACTAAAGATATATGAAAGAGAGAAGATACTTAATGTTAAGGTGGAAAGGAGGAGTGCTGAAGGAATTCACTACTTTGACAACTATTTTCTTTTTAAATTAGAGTTATCTGCTGAGAGTGAGAGAGGCAGGATCCTAATGGAGAGTTTTAAGGTGGAGATAAAGACTTGAAATATCTGCTGTCAGAAATGAGTAAGGAGCAGCCCTAGCCAGTTGACTCAGTGGTAAAACGTGGGCCCAGAGTGTAGATGTCCCTGGTTGGATTCCCGGTCAGGGCACACAGGGGAAGCGACCATCTGCTTCTCCACCCCTCCCCCTCATCCTTCTCTCTCTCTCTCTCCCTTCTCCCACTGATATGGCTTGATGGGTTTGAGCACATGGTCTCAGGCACTGAGGATGGTTCTGTGGACCTCTGATTCAGATGCTCAGTTGCAAGCATGGTCTCAGATGAGGAGAGTATCAGCCCCAGATTGGGGCTGCTGGGTGGATCCCGGGTTGGGGTACATGCGAGAGTCTGTCTCTCTATCTTCCCTTCTCTCACTTGGAAAAGAAAAAAAAGAGTAAGGACCTGACTGTGATGGCACAGTGGAGAGAATATCAACCTGACTCTGAGGTCCCTGGTCACCAGCTTAAGCATGGGGTCACTGGTTTGAACTGGCTTGAGCATGGGATAATCAACATGATTTGAAAGACTTTAGCCCAAAGGTCACTGGCTTGGAGCCTGAGGTTGCTGGCTTGAGCCCAAGGTTGCTGGCTTGAGCAGGGGGTCATTGGTTCAGCTTGAGATCCACGGTCAAGGCACATATGAAAAGCGATCAATGAACAACTAAAGTGATGCAACTATAGGTTGATGCTTCTCATCTCTCTCCTCTCTCTCTCTACAAAATAAAAGAAAGAAAAGAAGTAAAAGAAAAGAAAAAGAATCTGGCAAAGAATAAATAAAAATTTGCCAGTGATGAGAGCCAAGCTGAAAATGAAACTCATAAATTACAATGGAACTAATCAGTAGAGTTATATATTTAATCAGCTGCAGCAGAACACCTGGGGGCTTGAGTAGAGACAGTGGTTAGGTGGTTTTATCTAGAACCAAGACCTGGAAGAGCAAGCATGGTAGAAGGATCAGCTGTCAGGAGAATTCAGACAGCTGGTAACAGCAGAGGAGGATAAAATTTGAACTTGTTCTAATAAGAGCGCTGCCTTGTTTGTCTTGCTCATTGCTGTATTTCCAGTATCTGGAGCAGTGATCCGTAACCTTATCTGAGAATTAGAATCATCTGGAGAACTTCAGAAATTCCTGATGCTTAAACTGCACTGTAAACCAATTAATTTGGAATCTCTTGGTGGGTTCCTGGCACAGTATTTCCTAAAGGTCTCTGAATGATTTCAGTGTATACAATCAAGGATGAGAATGACTAGTCTAGAACAATGTCTAGCATAAAGTAGAAACCTAGTCAATTTAGTTTAATAAGCAAGGGAATTGGATTTGGGTTAGCATAGAGAGGCCCTAAAACTAGGAAGGGCTGAGACTGAGAAAAGGGGTAGAGACTGAAGTCTCTGTGTAGGTTTGAGACCATTGTTTTCCAAGACAATATATAAGTTTATAATTTTGGAGTGGGCACAGGTCTAAGTGGTAGTTCATCAAATTCTGGCTGAAGTATTTTTGCATAAGTACTAGGGGATTGAAGCTTGTGGTAGTCAAAGATCTGAAGTCAGGGTGTTGGAAGGTTTGTGAAGTTAAATGTTCAAGTTGCACAGGATTTGGCCAGAGGAGAGGAAGACTTGCTGTTAATGGCTCTCAGATTGGACATTGATCTTAATTGAACTAGTTCTGACTTGTACTTCTTCCTTTTATTTTCATCACCCTAAATCCATGTTTTTCAACAAATTCCTTGGGCCCTCTCAGTTTGTGATCACCTTTGCCTCCCTGGGATTGGATCCACCATACACTAAAACACACACATTAAAGTCTTACTGTGAATTAGTTCATTCATTTTCCTGCTTTCAAGAGAATATCAAGTGAAGGTGTTTAAGGTTAGGAATGCAGAGAGTAGTTTTATGGCCAGTAGCCATGGCCACCATCACAGCTGCCTGGCCCATGCAGGTTCGCATTTGATTCGGACAGATGGTAATGAAACAACAGAGCCAAGAACTGGTGGGCCATTACTTTTAATCCTAGCTCACACCCAGTGGGCAAGAAATACACACAGTGGGAAAACACTTCCCTTTCCATTCAGGGCTCTCTAAGCCACTGACTCATCCGAGTTTCCTAGAATCAAAGGCGTCTACCTCACCAGCCTTATTCACCTCTGCTCCCCATTTCCTTCTCTCTGCCCAAACTCTGCACAAACTGGGTTCTCCTTCAACACCCCACCATCTTGGCTGCCTCTCCTCTGCAATACTGATGGCAGGATCTCAGCCAATGTGTCCCCGGTCTGCCTCATTTTATAGTGTAGAAATTGAAGCCTTTAAGCCAATATACAAATAAGAAGTCCCTGATACAAAGCCACTTATCTGAGGCATAAATGGGATTCCTCATAAGAGTGCATCACCCCACATCATGCAACAGTCAAGGTGTGGGGAAAAGCTTAGTTTTGAGAATATCTTAGTATTAGAAAGATGTTGAAAAAATCTTAGTATTAAAAAAATGGGAAAGACTTAGTCTTAAAACTAAGCCTTAGGCTATAATGACTTTGCCTGTCTCCCACACCCCATGCAAACTATAAGCGAGCAAACATATATATCATATTTACAAACTTATTTGACTAACAGTAGTGAAATGTGGAAAATGTTTAAATTTACTTGTTGCTTACACCTTTGCTTGGGGTTATTTTGATCAGGGCTTCTGTCATGCCAGTGGCCAAGGCCAGGCAGGTCCACACTGGATTCCGGCAGATGGTAGAGAAACTGTGGAGCTGAAAAACGTTGGGCCATTCTGCTTAATCAAGTTCTACAAGGGCAAACAAGCACACAGGCAGGGGAAAACCACTTCTCAGGCAAAGAAACAGCAAGAATGGCCCCTCACAGTGGTGGGCAAGCAATCTGCCATCTGCAATCCTCCTAAGCACAAGCACCCATAGCCTTACATAGGCCACACGTACGTGGCGCAGACACGCACTCACATACTGTGGGTCAAATAAGTTTGCAAATATGATATATATGTTTGCTCATTTATAGTTTGCATTGTGTGTGGGGACAGGCTGTAAGCAGGCAGGGTCCTTATAGCCTAAGGTTTAGTTTTAAGACTAAGCCTTTCCCATCCTTTTAATACTAAGATTTTCTCAAAACTAAGCTTTTCCCCACACCCTTGACTGTTCCATGATGTGGGGTGGTGCACTCTTATGAGGAATCCCATTTATGTCTCCGATAAGTGGCTTTGTATCAGAGACTGCCTTATTTGTATATTGGCTTAAAGGCTTTAATTTCTACATTATAAAATAAGGGAGACCGGGGGCTCTCTCTTCCTGAAATTAGCATTGCAGTGGAGAATGGCGGAGTGCTGAAGGAGAACCCAGTTTGTGCAGAGTTTGGGCAGAGAGAAGGAGATGGGGAACAGAGGTGAATAAGGCTGGTGAGGTAGAAACCTTTGATTCTTTGAATACTCGGATGAGTCAGTGGCTTTGGGAGCCCTGAATGGAAAGGGAAGTGTTTTCTCACTGTGTGTATTTCTCGCCTGCTGGATGCAAACTAAGATTAAAGGCCCACCAGTTCTTGGCTTCGTGGTTTCATTACCATCTGTCCAAATCAAATGCGAACCTGCATGGGCCAGGCAGCTGTGACGGTGGCCGCGGCGACTGGCTTTACATACATCAATCAGGCAAGGTGCTTGTAACTGTTAACCCCATGAGCAACCTAACACAGATGCCCCACAGCTTCTGCTTACCAAAAATGACAATAGGAAATCTATAAAACTCCCTCTATCCCAAATACCATAAGGGTTTAGGAGAAAAACAGAGAGGCCAATGACCTCTAAAATCGCACATTTTTTTGAATAAGATATTTATAGCACATTTGTTTATTACAACCCACAACCTCTATCTGGATTATGAGTCACACTGAACTCCAAGGGTAATTAGGTGATTAGACCCATGAAAGAGTTTCTGTGTACCCTCCCCACTACACAACAGCCAAGTTCTTTCCAAGGAATAGTTGGACCAAGTACAGTCAGATGGTGAAGACGCTTGTACCTCATTGTTTTATGAAGAAGTACTTGTACTCCTTATCCCAGTGAGGTAAACATTAACCTTCTATTTGGAAACTGCCATCCTTGTCAACTCCAGAGGTACTGGGTTACATGGCATATCTGGGGGCAGCTCCAGATGGCAGTATGTAAAACACATGGTACAGGCCTCAAGCAATATTTGATTAAGAATTGATCTGTTTGTGGGAGACAATAAGCCCTCAAATAGGCAAACTGGTGAACTCTCCTTCAGCTAGGTGGCAGGATATTTTGGAAAGTTTCAGGACAACAAAATAATACTCCTTTGTGTGGTACGTGAGAGGGCGTGAACCAAAAAAAAAAAGCCACATTGGGCCTGTCTGATGATGGTACAATGGATAGAGTGACAATCTGAGACACTGAAGACCCAGGTTCAAGGCCCCAAGATTACCAGCTTGAGCTTAGGCACGGGTTCACCAGCTTGAGTGCAGGGTTGCCAGCTTGAGCATGGGGCCATCGCCATGATCTCATGGTTGCTGGCTTGAGCCCAAAGGTCGCTGGCTTGAGCAAGGGGTTACTGGCTCTGTTGGAGCATCACAGTCAAGGCATGTATGAGAAGCAATCAATGAACAGCTAAAGTGCCACAACTACGAGTTGATGCTTCTCATCTCTTTCTCTTCCGCTCTCTCTCTCTCTCTCTCTCACTAAAAAATCAAACAAACAAAAAATGGTCACATTAGCATTTACGGGAAGACAAAAGACTCCAAAGTGAATACATGAACTACTCACCAAAGCAGCAGAACCGAGGAAGGATGCCAGGTCTCTCCATCGCATTGTCATGACTGTCCCAGGTAGCCACTGTCCAGCCCTCATTCAGAACCTAGAACTAGCAGCAGTTTCCCAAAGGGAGTCCATCCTCCAGCCTTGGTCCCTCTATTCCAGTCCCAATCTGCAGCCATAGGTTCTTTTTAAAGTGCCATTTGGGTTTTATCATTCCCCTACTTAAGCCCATTACATGGCTTCCTGTTTCTCCCATTTCTCACAGTGAAGTATGGCTCCAAGCAAGTATAGCTGATAAGGTCTATTATAACTTAAATTCTGTCTACCACCCCATTTTCAAATTATGCCACTCCCAGTTCCCATTCCTCACTACTGGTTTGTTTAAACTAGTGATACTTTCTGGCTTCCTCTCCTGAGAATTCTTTTCCCCTTCTCTTTTTGGCTGGTTCCTTCTTATTTATCAAGACTCAATCTAGATAGTCTAGTGGCTAAGGCACCCTAAACTTCTCTGAGCATAAATTGGTACATCCCTTAGGTTGTTTTATTAGCCTGTCTTGCAGCACGATATTAGCTTACACTGATTCACTGGGGAACAATTTTTTTTTCATTTTTTTGTTGCATGAGGTTTTAGAACTGTTTCTATATATTTCTGCATTGCTGATTCCAAATCTGAAATCCATTTTTTTGGTGCATGCTTTAGCTTTTATGCAATTTTAATTTATTTTTGTTACAGTTAATGGCATGCATTATTATATTTTTATATAATTATTATCTGATAAAAACACCCTCTTATTTTGTTTTAAGATTGAATCATGGCTTCTTTGAGTAGGCGTAAATGTCCTGACACCTTCTGTTATATATGTGGCTGTTACACACTTCAATGTCAAAGGCGCAATATTTCATCATTTGTGACATGTGCATATATTGCCTATTTTCAGTGGTTCCCATTGGTTATTCAACTCATCTGCGAGAAGATTATAATGACATAAAAATTGTCCTCCACTTTCTGAAGTATGAGAAGCATAACTGGATCATTTGTGTGGATCTTAAAATGGCAAATTTCCTGCTAGGACAACAGAGAGGTTTCACAAAGTATCCTTGCTTTCTGTGTTTGTGGGACAGCCAAGCTTGGGAGAAATACTGGACACAGAAAGAGTGGCCAAAACATGAAGCTCTGGATGTAGGGATGCAAAATATTGTGAGTGAACCTGTAGTTAATCGAGACAGGATCATTTTTCCCCCACTTCACATCAAACTTGGCTTAATGAAGCAGTTTGTTCAGGCTTTGAATAGAGAAAGTGAATGCTATCAACATATTATTTCTGCTTTTCCTGCCTTGTCTTTCGAGAAGATAAAAGCAAGTGTATTCGATGGACCTCAAATTCAAACCCTCATACATGATGAATTTCTCAGGAAGACGAATAAGGAGGAGAAAGCAGCATGGCAGTCTTTTGTGGCAGTTACAAAGAACTTCCTTGGCAACAAAAAAGCAGAAAACTATGAACTTCTGCTTCAAAGGATGCTGTTGGCTTTCCGGGACATTGGATGTAACATAAGCGTTAAGATTCACTTCCTGAACAGTCACCTTGATAAGTTTCCCGAAAATCTTGGAACTGTTAGTGATGAGCAAACTACTGCTGGAGCATCAAACGAATTTGTCCTCAACAAGTACTCAAATGCAAGAGCTACAAATGCAAATTTTTGCCTGAATAGAATTTAAAGAAGTTTTACGCAAATTTTATGATTAAAGTAAATGTTTTAATATGTTCTATTTTGAAATTGTAGACAAATTCTGATGCAATCATATCTTTTAGTGTATTAGTGTATTTACTGCATTATATAAATTATTATATTTTCACAAAAATGATGCCCAAGATGACATTCTACTTCATTATGTTAAACTAAATGTTGAAAATTTTACAATAAGATAAAAACCTAAAATCTTGAATTGCAAAAAACCTGTAGCTTATAGAGAAAAACTAATGTCAGATTTGCAATCAGCATACTCGAATTAGGTAAGAGCAAGTGTTTTTGTGGATGCAACAAATATTTTGTTCCCCAGTGTTATTTAATATTCACTGTACCCTATTTAAGCGTTTTTGCTTGTCATATCTCATGTGATTCCTATAAGGATCCTGTGAGAGAGGAGCTTGATCACAAATAATTAAATAATTAAACCAAGGCTTATAGCTAGAAAGCTCCATAGGGCAAGGTAGTATCGATCTGTCCTATCATTTGATACCCAACAATAATTGTATACCTAGTCCTTAGATGTAACTAGTACTTACATTGCACTTAGAATGTACTGATCATTTCTCATTCTTTTTGTGTGTGTGTATATGTGTGTATGTGTGTGACAAAGATAGACAAAGACAAAGAGAGGGACAGACAGACGGGAAGAGAGAGAGATGAGAAGCATCAATTCTTCATTGTGGCACCTTAGTTGCTCATTGATTATTTTCTCATATGTGTCTTGACTGGAGGCTTTAGCAGAACGAGTGATCCCTTGCTCAAGCCAGCATCCTTGGGCTCAAGCTGGTGAGCCTTGCTTAAACCAGATGAGCCTGTGCACTCAAGCTGGCGACCTTGGGGTTTGAACCTGGGTCCTCTGCGTCCCAGCCCAACACTCTATCCACTGCACTACTGCCAGGTCAGGCCATTTCTCATTCTTTTTCTTTTTTTTTTTTTTTTTAAAACATTAGCAGCACCATTTTAAATTTATTTATTTATTTATTTTAGAGAGGAGAGGGAGAGACAGAGAGAGAGAGAGAGAGAGAGAGAGAGAGAGAGAGAGGAGAGAAGGAGCTGGAAGCATCAACTCCCATATGTGCCTTGACCGGGCAAGCCCAGGGTTTCGAACCGGCAGCCTCAGCATTTCCAGGTCAATGCTTTATCCACTGCGCCACCACAGGTCAGGCCATTTCTCATTCTTATATCAATAGGATGGGGAAACTGGAAGATAAAAGTTAAGTGACCTAATAATCACATAACTAAGAAGTAGCCAGGTTGGGATTTTAACCTAAGCAGCTGGCTGCAGAGCTACGGCACTCTTAACGGCTGTACTGTTCTTCCCTGCATGAACAAAACCTCTTTAGATGGCAGGAATGTTAAGGAAACAAATAAAACTGTCAATAAAGTAAAGCAAATTGAGATCACCATTTAATAAGGCAATTTGTTAGTCTTTTAGACTGACTCCCATGAACTCTTCCACAGGACGCGTGACGGAAGGATAGATGCATAGTTTCTGCCAAATGAAAACATGTCTGAATCTTTTTATTTTTAATCTGGGAGGGTTCCAACTTCACTGATAGTAATCAGTGATTTAAAAAATTCAGCTAAAATTTCCTTTTTGGCACTGAAATGTATATTCAAATCACATTCTGTAGAGAACATGGGGAGAGAAATCCAAAGGGATTATGGTGAAAAGTTGGAGAAAACCAGCTCTATTAGAGGACTGCTGTGGTCTGGGAAAAACAGAAGAATGGAAAAATCCTTGCGGTTCCAAACAAGGCAAAGAAGTTTAGTTTGGCTTTGTCAAGTACAAATAGAGCTTGGGTGGCAGAGAGGAAAAAAGCGAAGGAATGCTTTCATAGTTGTGTTTTTCTCCTTTCCCAAAATGGAAATTGCTACTTCTTCTGATTTCTGCACTGTTCTGGTGGTTTCTTCCACAATGAGTTGTTTTAAAATATTCTCTCAGCATTTTTTTTCCTTTATATTTTATAAAATAGAAGAAATTTGAATAATTAATGGGAAAATTTTTTAATTTTTGTAGGATAGATGGAGGATGATGACTTGGGGGACGTGAAGGAAAAGGATCTCTCAGTGAGTGGGCGACACTCCCTCAATCACCGAAAGATATTTTCCTGTAGCTTTGATGGCTCCAGTGTAGAAGACCCCAATAATTATCACAAATGCCAGAAGCTTTTTTGACTTGGTTGGCTGCTGCCTTTTGTTAGAGACAAAAGACAACAGTTGTTGACCAGGAATGATGGGTGAAGATGGGGAGGAGCACACAGATTAAGGATGGGATTTGTTATTGGATTTAGGGAGAAGCAGGTGGTAGGAAAGAAGGAAATTCGTAGTTGTCTGACCTTAGCTTCTGGGTCGAGCCAATTATTGCAATAGGGAAGTCTTTGGGGAAGGAATAGGTTAAGGGGAGAAAATTTGAAAATTCAATGTGTACATGCTAAGTTTGAAATTTCTGCACTTGGGTTCCACCTGGTCTCTCTTGTTTTACTCATTTATTATAGTATCTATTCACAATGCAACAACAAAAGGATTTTTTAAATTGTAACTCAAAGTCATCCAGTGACTCCACATTTAACTCCGAGTAAAAGCCAAAGTCAACACCTTATTTGTACACTCCCCTTGCTCATTCTGTTCTAATTGCACTGGCCTCCCTGCTGTCCCTTGAACACGCCAGATACACATCAACCTCAGGATCTTTATAGTGTTTCTTTCTTTTTCCTGGAATGCTCTTCCTATAGATATCTTAGGTATCTTCCTGACCTTGCCTTCTTCAAAACTTTGCCCAGATTTCAGCATTTCACTGAAGTTGTACCGACCACCCTTAAAATCCAAACTGCTCTTCCATCCCCAGCACTTTACTTTCTGTTTCTTTTTTTATTTTGTAGTGCTTCTATTTTATCACCTTACATTATTCTATGACTGTTTTATATGGTTAATTGTTCATTTCTGTCTCCTCTCACAGGAATATGAGCATCATGGAGAGAGAGATTTGATACTAATATATCCCTCGTACCTAGAATATTTCATGGCACATAGTAAATCCCCAATAAATATTGGTTGAAGAGTAAAAATAATTATCTGATGTCTAAAAGATGTCAAACAGATGGTTGAATAGATAAGTCTGAAGCTCAGAGGAGAGGTATGGTATGGAGACATTAATCTGGAAGTGGATAGTACTTAAACCTATGAGAATAGATGACAACACCAAGGAAAAAACATGACTAGAAAAGAGAAGTTTCACTATTAAGACTTGGGAAACACCAACATTTCAACATCAGGTAGAAATGGAGAAACCAATAAAGGATTCAGATAATTGGAACTAATAATGTATGTGAAAACCAAGAGATGCCTGGAGAGGAGTAGAAAAGCCTCCATTTATACTGGCAACAATGGAGATCTTTGCCACCCTTCATAAAAACAGTTTCTGGGGAAATGGAAATTGAGGTGAAGTTTGCCAAAATGCCTTGAAGACATATTGGGGGGTCTGCTCATTAATATCTTCACTAAATAAGAACAAAGGGATATAAGAGATAACAACTCACCAGGTCAAGCCTGAGTGGCGATGTGCATTGGATAGAGTGTCAACCTAGAATGTCAAGGTCGCCAGCTTTATTTCAGGTTGTCGGCCTGAGCCTGGGGTCACCAGCTCAATATTGAGGTTGCTAGCTCAACCCCAGGGTCATTGACACAATCCTGAGGTCATTGAGACAATCCTGAGGTCATCAACACAATCCTGAGATCACTGACTTGAGCCCAAGGTTGCCAACTTGAGCCTGGGGTTGCTGGTTTGATTCCCGGTGAAGATGTGTTAATGCACAAAGAAGAAATCAATGTACAACTAAGTGGAGCAACAAGTTGATGCTTCTCTCTCTCTCTCAAAACAAACAAACAAACAAACAAACAAAACAACCCCTCCCAAAAACCCTCTGAAACAAACAAACAAAAAATCACAAAGTCAAAACTAATAGAAAAGAAAAAAAAAAAACTAATAGAAAAGGAGGCAGAGGATGGTAAGCAGTGTCAATACATTTTTGGAAGATGGAAAGCATGTGGAGAAGTTGAAGCTGATTTAATTTACAGGGCAGGGGGATATACACCTCTGTACCTGGGGCAGCGGCAGGGGTGAGGGATTTTAATGAGAAATAAGTCAGTTTGTGACATTCTGCACTTGGATTCAGCAGGTTTTACAGATGGTGAAGGTGAGGTGCCTGGATAAAAACAGGGATGGTGGCTGAAAACTTTTATAGAATGGTGGAGCTCATTGCCCCTTTCTCACATGATCCAGCCAGAGGACTACATCTCCATGTACCTGCCCAAGTTTTAGTCTCTGGAGAGATTGGATTAGAGAGAGATTCTTGACTTTTAGACACGAGGTCCAGCACAAGGAGAATACAGTACAGGGCATGGAGTCAGAAATGTGGGGATTAGGTAAAAATTTTCATACTGAATTTCAGTCCTTAGACTCTCTTTCCCTGCTGCACTCCTGGAATTCTGTGAAAAGACTAGATAGTAGATAGGAGCGGTCTTCCCTGGAGAATCTAAAGTAACTGTGAGAAAAGACTGACAGATATTGATATAGTCAGAATCGTCCAATAAAAAAAGTACTATCTTAGTGTGCTGAGGCTGCTGTAACAAAACACCATAGACAATATAGCAGACATTTCTTATTCACAGTTCTGAAGGCTGGGAAGTGTAAGATCAAGGTGCTGAAAGGTATGCTGTCTGACGATGGTCCTCTTCCTGACTTGCAGACAGCTCTCTTTTTGTTGTGTCCTCACATGATAGAGAGGGACATCTCTCTCTCTCTTTCTCTTCCCCTTGGGCCTTTAATCCTGCAGTATTAGGACCCACCCTTATGACCTCATTTAATATTAATTACCTCCTAAAGCCCTATCTCCTAATACGGTTACATTGGGGTTAGCGCTTCAAGGTGTGAATTTCTGGGAGACACAATTCAATCCATAGCAGTGAACAAGAAATAAACATCATCAGTGTGACTTTTTACACATTTGGGGATCTGTTTACAATGGCAGTTATCCCACCCTGATTAATATAAATACAAGGGGATCCCGTAGAGGAGGGTAGTGATGAGAAAGCCATGCCCCAGGCCTCTCTAGAGGGCAACCAGCCTCTCTACCTGGAAGACAGCTGATATGTTTAAACATCTGGGGAAAATGACAGGTAAAGTTTCAGCAGATTTATTGGAACATGTGGGAAAAAATAAGTGGTAGACACATAGGAAGCTGAGCAAAGGTCATTTCAGTTCCAGGAAAAGTAAAACATTGTATGAAGAGGAAATATTCGTAACATGCAACGTGGGTTGAACAGTGAATATTCACTGGTCATAGTAAGGTAAGTGACTGCTGACTTAGCCAAAATTAAAACAAAGCTGTGAAGGGGACCAAAGTTTTTGCCACCCTGACAACAATATCATTTGTGATGTTGATTTTAAGCTGGTTATTAATAAAAAAAAATTCAGAAAGACCCTTTGATCCTTCCCCCCTTAGCAGCCCAAAGGAATTCAGGTAGAAAAACCTGCTTAAAGGAAGGGACCCTCACCCTAGCATCAGAATATAAACTAAACGGGGCAGACAGAGAGATCTAGCAAAGCCAGTGTGCCCTCTGTGCTCCACGGTCTTTGGGTGGCCCAGGCAAAAACTTGTTTACCACATGCTTGCTCTTTCTCAGTTGCCTATAAATTGCCTTCCTTCTCTTTGAATGCCAGACCCCTGCCTATGTTTCTTTTGTCTGGAATGGCATATTAGCAGCCTCCACTGCCCAGTGTCTCTTTGGGCCTCATATTCTTCTGGAATATGACATCCCTGTGTGTACATCCACAATACATTTTAGACATTTTCTCTTGTTGACCTGTCTTTTTATTGGATTATTATCCCAGCCAGAAGAACTTACAAAAGTGAGAAAGAAGTTATTTTTTGTGCCCTCACAGCTATATTGAGAGGATAAAGAAAGAGAAGTTGTGTGTGTGGTGATGATATACTTTAAATTTTATAATAAGGGGTGTGTAGAAAATGTTTGAAATAGTTGAAGAAATAGCAGTATAAGTTCATAATTTTAAAATGTGTAAATAATTACTAGTAGATACCGCGTAGAAGTTGAAAGTGGTTTCCCCAGGAGAGGGAGTGCTGACTGGGCAGGGGAGTGCTAGTTCTCACTGAAGCCTGTTAGTACTAGTGGAGCATTAAAACACTATTACATGCACATGCAGTAAAAGTCGTTACACATTATACCTTGTTCAAATATATCATACAGGGGGTGAAGAAAGAAAGGCAGGAAATGTGGATAGCTCCTTCAGGAAATCTTTGCCTACAGCAGGGAGGGGGCAGCAGCCCAAACACTCGAGGGTAGATTTAAACTTTTTAAAAATTAAATTAATAACACCTAGTTAGCAGATCAAACAGTGCTGGGTTTATAATGAAAAACAAGATGTCCTGCCCTGCCCATTCCAACTCATGCCTTTTCATTCAACTATACACATTTAGAGGTCTGACATCTCCCCCGGAGGACAGGAGGAGCACAGTTTCCTGCCCGAGAGAGGAGAGCACAGATGAGATTCTGCAGAGGGAGAGGGATGTTGCACTTTCTTGTAAGTTAGCCCTCTGACCGGCACATTGTTGGCCCAGGTCTTTCCACCAGCAGCCCTTGCAAAGGGAGGACTGCCCAGATGGGATGCTGGAAGGCTACAATTAGGGCATTTCTGTGGCCCTACTCTGCAGAAGCCTATGATCTCTCAGAATCACAGTGTTCTCACTGTGCTTGGAAAAATGCTTGTGCCAAGAGGTAAAAATAACAACAACAAAGCACCAGTTGTATTTGCTGCGCAGCTTAAAGCTGTGAGGCCTGAATTCAGCTGGGGGAGTAAAGAGTGATTTTCTACCTTTGCACAGCTTGAGAAGAAAAGGTGAGAGGAGGCTCACAAAAGCTTCCTGTTGATGTCTTTGTCCAGACCCTGTGTCACCATAATTATAAAGAGGCAAGAATGGTTCTGTGCTCACACTTCTATTGAGAGTTCTGTAAGTAGGGATGCATTTTATTGCACCCAATTGCATATAGCAGCAATGATGTATTGTAAATGTACTTTGAAAGTAAACCTACAGTGTTCACTTGCTGGACATTGATGAAACAACCATATTAGTTAGTACAAAAACCAACTAAAACGATGAAAAAGTTCAAAGCAAACCTAAAAAGCTTCTGAGGAAAATGACTTAACTGGCTTGCATATCATTATTTAAAGATTACTTTTTTTTAAAGATTACTTTTTTTTTTTTTAACAGAGACAGAAAGATAGAGAGAGGGATAGACAGACAGGAACGGAGAGATGAGAAGCATCAATCATTAGTTTTTTGTTGTGCATTGAGACACCTTAGTTGTTCATTGATTGCTTTCTCAATCAATGACTGCGGGCCTCCTTGGGTCCAGGCTGGTGAGCTTTTGCTCAAACCAGATGAGCCCGCGCTCAAGCTGGCGACCTCGGTGTCTTGAACCTGGGTCCTCGGTATCCCAGTCCGATGCTCTATCCACTGCGCCACCACCTGGTCAGGCTAAAGATTACATTTTAAATTACTTGGTATCCTATCCTTTTCCTTTTCCCAGCATATTTAAGAGAATGACAGATCTGCTGAATTTGAAGTAATATAATCCATTATAAACATTACTGAATTTGAATGCTATAGACAGGGCCAGTGATGGGATTCAGCTGATTGGCACCGATTCGGCAGAACTAATACCTAATTTTTTGTTGAGTTTGGAGAACCAGTTGTTAAAATGGCACCTGTAATCAGGGTTCTCTCTAAGGTGGGTGCCTGGGCGGCCACCCGATGTGGAAATCACAAATTTACATTTCTCACTCTTTTTTAACATTAATCTGTGCAACAGGGTATATTCTAAGCACTCACAGTAATGCTGATTCTGTCTATAGGTGAAAAGATTGCAAGTGAGGGTGCCAATCAAGAAGCAATATGGAAACAGCAGTTATTTCCATATTTTATTAAATAACAGATTTTTTTGGTCAGGTATTATTTAATATTTTTTCATTAATATTTTAAAACTCTAATAATCTAGTTTTGTGTACTTTTATTGTTCTTATTTAAGTATTAAATGCATAAAATAATAAACTACTTTTTGGTATATCATTTTTTTAATACTTAAAACGGTCATTAGGGCAGAGGACTGGTTGTTAAATTACTTGAATCCCACCACTGAGCAGAGCTAGTGCACAAATACATGCCGCTGCCCTGGAGTAGGAATTCATTTTGGAGGGAAGTCATGGTAACTAACTTGGGGCAAATCATCCAACAATTTCCAGAGGGATATTTTATAAGTCTTCACCATCAGGGACCTAACTCCCTGTTTCCCATGATACTTTCTGCCATCATACTAAAATGTTGATAGGAAAGTGAAGCCCCCATAACTTTTAGCTGGGCCATGGGGTTACAGCCACCCAGAAGAGAGAAACTCAGATGCCCTCAGGGACCAGGCAGGCAGTAAACTGGGAGTGATGGTGGGACCCAAGAGTGCATGCATGAAATTAAACCTACATTACACACACACACACACACACACATACACACACACACGAGCCACACCGTGCTGGCCGAATAAAAGTCTGCTAGCCACATCCTTCTTAGGAGCTAGCTACCAATCTGTGATCTCATCTTGGCTGTAGAAATAATATCTATTAACTCTGGGATTATAACTGACCTCTAGGGTCTTCAGGGTTTTTGACCCCATCCTAGAGCAGAACAAATTTAGTCCAAAAATAGTTAACTCAAAATGACTGCCTGAAGTCCCACCTATCCTTCTGGACCTGCTCAGACCCCAGCTCCTCCACAAATCTTTTTTTCTCCTCTGAGACTGAGCGCTACCTTCTGCTGACCTTGCTATGTTACAGCAGTTGCATTGTTTCGTATTGCAATGGCTGGGATAGGTGTCAGCTTCAGCTGCTGGGTCACAAGGCCCAGCCTTACCTACACATACCTATAGAACTCTACAATATTTAAATGAAGAAATTTCTGAGTATTTTGATAGGTACATAGACATTATTTTAAAAATCTTAGAACGACATCCAAACAAAAGAGTATCTCCCACCCAAAGTGTTCTCTCCATGTTTTCCAAACTGATGTTCCTTAGAACATTAGTCCTGAGAGACGCTCCCTAAAAAAGTGTTATTCAGTCAAATGCTGCACTCCATATCTTGATAGAGTCACAAGGCACCCTGGTATTGTAAAGGCCCCGAAAAGGTCAGAAGAGATTAAAATTTACCTTTTGTTTTGTTTTACCGAAGTTTCTCTTTATTCATTTGACCATGGGATCTTTTTTAATAGGACCATTTAATGGCTTGCTTTTTAATGGCTTGCTTTGCAGAGGCAGCAAAAACAGACTCTGACCCCTGATCCTCAGTATTCACTGTCCGTGAGTAAGTTATTTGACCTCTTCATGCCTAAGCTTTCTCATCCATGACATGGGCATAATAACAGGACATACCATTATAGGGATGACAGAAAGGTTAAATGAGTTAATACATGTACACTATGTGTCTAGACTAGATTTGGAATTTAGGTCAGAACATCAGGCCTCTCTCCCTACTACAAATACAGAAATAATTGGGAAATAAGATAGTGACCAAATTATTGGTTTTGCTACCAACAAAAGCTGTTTAGAGAAGGAGGTTTGCTAATGGATTTGTTAATATGAACTACTAGCTCTCTGCCTCACTTACTTCCCCCATTTGAGTCAAGCCTCTCAGACATAGGTCAAGATGGACATGTGGAAATCTATGTAAACACAAAAATTAAAATCAATAAAAAAATAATCTATTGGTAACTGACTTGTGACTTGCTTTGGGAAGTGAAAGGGAAGGGAGCTCCAGCCAAATAGCTGCTTATTAAACCAAACATTCTGGTCCTTATGCTATGCTAGACCAGAGTTCGGGAACCTTTTTGGCTGAGAGAGCCATGAACGCCACATATTATAAAATGTAATTCCATGAGAGCCATACAACGACCCATGTATGTTATATATTATCCAATAAAAATTTGGTGTTGTCCCGGAGGACAGCTGTGATTGGCTCCAGCCACCCGCAACCATGAACATGAGCGGTAGGAAATGAATGGATTGTAATACATGAGAATGTTTTATATTTTTAATGTTATTATTTTTTTATTAAAGATTTGTCTGCGAGCCAGATGCAGCCATCAAAAGAGCCACATCTGGCTTGTGAGCCATAGGTTCCCGACCCCTGTGCTAGACAATTTATTTTTCATATAGAACAAATGAAAGAGCAAGGGGAAATAAACTGTTCATGGGAAAATAGTTGTTAGAGGCTGCGTGGGAGCCAAATGGTAGACATGGTGGCAAAAAGTATGTTTCTTCTCTTTTCTAAAATGGTTGCTGCTTCTTGGTCTGGTGGTTGGTCTCTGGGCAGCCCTATATCTTTAAATATTTGGTCAGTGGCTTCTATTTATTTATTTATTCATTTGTTAATTTATTTAACAGGCATTTATTGTGTATCTATTGTGTGCCAGGGCTCAGTAGGACACTGAGAATATACAGATGAATGAGGCCTATGCCCATTCTTCAGAGTTAGGGAAGAGTTTTAACATGGACATGAAGTAGACTAAACACACCATAAGTGCAGAAGTAGGGTCTTATTACTTATGGTAGCACCAATACCTGGCATGGTGACTGGCACATAGTAGTCAGTTAATAAATGTTTATTGAATGACTTAATGAAATTATTAGTCATATGTTAATTAAGTAATTATCACATTGCACTGTTAAACTATAAAATACATATAATATAGTCAAAGACTTTGATGAATACCAAAGAGTTGACTTGCATGGTAGTAATTTAGCTAGATTTCCTGGTTGCCAAAATTTCCCAACATAATCTATTCAGCATACATTCTTAAATATATTGAAACATCAACTGTGTTACAGTGCTGCTTGCTGAGTTCTAACTATGCTTTAAGTGATTCATCCTAAGTGGAAAATCTCAGGGTAGAGTGTTTTTTCTTAATACTAGCCAATATTTTATTCAGTTGTGTCTCAACCTGAGCAAAACAACCGACATGAAAAGGACATCAATTGTTCTAGTTGTCTCTGTGAAAAGAATAGCACAGCATGGGATGACCGTTGCCGTTAGGACATTTATAAGGGTGGGTGTGTTTATATTCTTATTGATTTCTGACGGAACTTCTTAAAAATAGAAGCCATAAATTATGTATGATGAAGACCTATTAGAAACTGCAAAGGAACCACACTTAAAACAAATGGCCTAAGAACTGTAAAGTCAGCTGGCTTAGAGCAAGAATTTCTAACAATAATTTATTTGTAACTGCTACTAGTCATGTTCACGGCCGTGGAGGATGCTACAGCTACAGGTCAGCTGCCAGCTTTGGAGAGGGCACACATGACTCGGTACTTAGCACTAGAAGTTATTATTGCAAGTGGCTCCAGGACTATGTGGACAGATGGCTGACCACAGAGGGTCACCGAGTTCCTCTCATGAGACTGTGTCCTTTTTAACTGAGCGGCATTCTCCTCATGCCATTACAGGGACAGAAATGACAGGAGAGCATGAGGGATTGTATGTTGTTCAGTATCAGGGCCAGTGACACTTCATATTGGAATATGCTTCAACAATGCTTTGTCCCATAGTTGCAGAAATGGTCTTGAGCCAACAGCTATCCTGCCACCAAGTAGTAACATGCACATTAAGTTGTCCTAGTTAGAGAACTCCATAGATAAAGGATTGGACTTAGCACTTACATAATGTGGTGTCCTTGGAGTTCAGGCTAACTGATATGGGCAATCTGATTTGAGGCACTGCAAAAGATAACATTCCTTAACTCCACCTAACAACATTTGAAGACATGGAAACAGTTATCGGGAGTGCTTTCATGCCTCTAACTGTGCAAGTGGAGGAAGATGTCCAAAAGAAAGTGAGAAAAGTGGGCAGTCTGTGTGGAGAACATAGGGAAGCATATACATAGCTTCTGGTTATCATGCACAGTGACTTTGTGGCACCTGCACTGACACTTCTCCTGCCAGAGCCAGGCAGGGAATGAGCTAGTTGTCCATCTGCAGGGTGGTTGAGTGACCAGGGCTGGTTAGCAATCTCTGGACATGAGCTAGCTCTGTGAAAATGAAAAAAGGCACATCCTGGTCTTTTTCAAAAATTGATGGATTAGAGCACATACCCCAGCTGCTGACCCAAATGACAGAGTTTCTCAGCAGTGATTCTTCAAAGTAAACAGGGATTGGAATGTGACCTTGGGTGCAATGCCAGAGAAATGGAGTCACATTTCATAACTCATTTTGTAGGTTATCAATGGTAGCGATAGCGTTTTATCACAATTGTGAGAAAGATATGCAATCATGCAGAAAAATGCTTAATGTTGATTGGAGCATTCCCAAGCCTCAAATGCCATGATCACATGTGCAAACATCCATGGAGGCAGAGCCAGGGAACAGAGAGGGTCCCTGCTGAAAATGGAATCCGAAAGCAAATGTTCTGCCCTACTAGAACATCCCCTGGTAAGCTGTTCCCTCCTACACCTCAGCTCAAGATACAGCAGGGAACTTTAAATAATTTGCTTACTGGACCCCTCTCTTAAGCTTAATTTTTTTTTCTCCCTGCCTGACCTGTGGTGGTGCAATGGATAAGGCGTCGACCTGGAGCACTGAGGTTGTCGGTTCAAAATCCCAGGGAAGCCCAGTCAAGGCCCATACAAGAAGCAACTACTACTACGAGTTGATGCTTCCTGCTCCTTTCCCTCCTCTAATTTCATTAAAACAATACATAAGACCTTTCTAAAAAATTAAAGAAAAATCTTTTTCTCTGAACGTTTTTTAGAAACAGTCACCAAGAAATACCAAGCAGTAAAAATCTTTAACATTCCAAGCAAAGATGCCCACATTTGCAAATCCTGGGGTAGGGATTTTTATTATTATTAAAATCCTAATAATAATCTCAAGGAGAATATACCTTTTAAGATTCTTCTTGGAAGTATGAAATTCAATATGGGTTGTATTTCTTCTAGGAAATAGTTTTTTTTCTTTTAAATATGATATATGGGAAGCATATGTACAATTATGTGTCAAAACCTGCAATGCCAATGAACCAGAGGAAACCTTATGGATCAGTAGAGAAAAGGCTACAGTTTCAAGTTATGTTTTTATGAGTTTTAACTATCAAATAGTTAAAACGGAAAGTTGTTGGCTAAAAGCATTGTTTCTATAGACTACCAGATGGATTATATGATCTATTATTTATAGATGTATTAGGTCAGAAGAATAATGAATTATTTGCTTTGAGTATATAGTACAGATCACAGCCATGACTGCTACAGAATGAATCTGAATGGGTTGAAGAGGCAATGGAATAATTGTTTCAGAAGACTGAAAATGAAAACAGAAATAGGCTGGAAATAACATGAATTCTGTATACTGCTCACCAGATGACCAACAGACTCCTGTCCTAAGGCAGTAAATCTGAAATAATACTTTTCCTGTTATGTGCTTTATTTCATAGAATAGTAATTCCCTCTGTCTCATTTGCATATCTTAGGTAAAGTGGAAAAATAATAATAACTTGTTTGACAGCTAGAAGTATGACCATGAAGAAAAATGATTCTAAAGTCATTGGCAGATAGGCCTCGATCTACAGAACGGAACAGTATGAGGGTTAAATATTTCTCAATTTCTGTTTGCCACAGGATTGTGAAATTGGCTTCTAGACAGCATAGACTGACCATTCTTATCCCTGAGCTATAGACCTGGACCATGGAATATGGATATAGCTCACAGACTAGACAGTTTAGTCATAAAGTGTTACATAAACAAAACCGCTATAGACTCACTGTTACATTAATACTTCATTATTATTATTGATTCTTGACTGCCTACTGAGTCCTATTTTAAAAGTCCAGATGATTCTATCCCAGGGTACAAAGAAGATGAGCACTTCTCAGCTGTGAAAATGGCGTGTTCCCACCAGCTGCCTTTATTTGAACACCCTTTGTGACACAGTGAAAAGTGGGGAAAGGATATGGACTTGCGATTGTGTCCTTGAATTCTTTGGCAGAGGAACAAACTCACTGCTTAAAATGGTGTAAGTTCTCTCAAGGAAGCAATAGTAAACTTTTTTGATATAAACCAGGGGTCCCCAAACTACTACGGCCTGCGGGCCACATGCGGCCCCCTGAGGCCATTTATCCGGCCCCTGTCGCATTTCTGGAAGGGGCACCTCTTTCATTGGTGGTCAGTGAGAGGAGCATAGTTCCCATTTAAATACTGGTCAGTTTGTTGATTTAAATTTACTTGTTCTTTATTTTAAATATTGTATTTGTTCCCGTTTTGTTTTTTTTTTTACTTTAAAATAAGATATGTGCAGGGTGCATAGGGATTTGTTCATAGTTTTTTTTTATAGTCCGGCCCTCCAGTGGTCTGAGGGACAGTGAACTGGCCCCCTGTGTAAAAAGTTTGGGGACCCCTGATATAAACCATGGTTGTTTTCAGGTACTTAATACATTTTATTTGCTGAAAGATTAGGCCTCATTAAAAATGCTTTTTTGTGTGTTAAGTTTATATCCTGAAGTACAACTATTTGCCAACTGTAGAAATCAACTTTAATTCATTAATTTTAAAAAATTTAAAAGGATTTAAGTTGTTTTTTTTTTTAAACTTTAGATAAAGCACAGTAATGTGATTTCTGGTCTATTGATTGATTTTAGTACCTGAGATTATGTTTCCTGCAAAGCTCTATGCTTGGACTTTGGACCGTAGATTTTCCACACCCCATACTTCTACATCATTCAGTTCTCTGGAAGTCATTTCATAGATTGCAAGTTTCTATTAAGAGGAGGGAAGGTAATTCATTGTCTTATTTCAAGAGTTCTAGTAATTGAGGAGCTAAGAATAGAAACAATAAGAAGTTTATTTTACAATTTCAGGAATTTTCACATATACTTCTTTTGTTTCCTTCATTCTCAATATTACAGTATTTCTGCACAACTTTTGCAGGTTACACTAAGCAATAAAATAATAAAAGTGTAAAAATATGGTCCACATGTTCCGGGGAGTGTCTGTCTAACGCAATTAGTAAAAATATCTAGGACTTGGCAGAGCCTTCAAATGGGGTTTGCCTCAGACATGCTTTAATGAACAAACTGGTACCAATGGTTTATAAAACACTCTTGGGTTTTCACACTTTTGAACAGGTCTGTCTTCTGCCTGTAATTTACTTCTGGGACTTCAAAGTGGGTTGAGCCGTCATTCTGGACAAAATAAGCTGTGTAAATAGTAAGTAGGGTGGACACTGCTAGCTGTTTACCAAATTCTGTTCCATCTTTTTTCTAAATTATAACACTGAAGGTGGGCCCATGGCTTACAAGCTGGCAGTGTCATTTGCCAACCCCTTACAACTGTGTATGGCCAGGTTTCTAAGTTCTCCTTAATAGAATATCAATGGAAGTGATGTGTACCATTTCCAGGTTCAAACCCTGAAACAGTACATGTACAGTCCTTCATGCTTTTTCCCATTTCTAGGTGTTAAATGTGTACCATCCTGGGACCAAGTCTCAACCACGTAGGTAAAAAAAACAACACCCTAGATAAATAGAGGAGAAACCATATTCATTCATTCTTGCAATTAGTATTAACCGAGAGTCGACTCCATGCTAGCAACATTCTAAATGCTGGGGATACATCACTGAATAGAGAGACCAAAATCCCTGTCCTTTTGAGCTCAGATGAACAATAAAAATGGTAAATAAGTATAATATATAGTTTGTTAGAAATACATGCTAAGGAAAAAAATAAGCCCAGGAAGGGAAATTGGAAATGTTAATTGGGTATTAAGCCATTACAGGAAACTAAATGAGATCAAATAACAGTCTAGACAAAGTTATGGAAGAAGGAGTTGTTGCATTCTGGGTGTATGTTGAAAGTGGAGAACCAAGAGGATTTGCAGAGAGACTAGATATGGGACATGAGAGAGGAGAAAAAAAGAGTCAAGGAAAACACCATGATTTTGGCTTAAAAAATTTGAAAAAAAAAATGGGTTGCTTTTAATTTAGATTGGGTATACTATAGGAGGGTCTGGGGGGAAATATCTGTAATTCCAGGTTTGGACAAGGTTGTGATGCCTATTACATTCCAACTATGAGCAGTAAAAACATGGGTCTGAAGGTCAGAAGAGAAATTCAGACTAAAAGTATTCATTTAGAGGTCACCAATGTGAATGTTATTTAACACCACAGACTGGGTAAGATCAGAGAATGAGTGATACAGAGAAAAGAAACAATCCAAGAACTGAACCGTTTCCTAACCTTTATAGGTGGCATAGATGAGAGAGAACTAGCCCTCTCTGAGCAATGGCAGAAATCCAAGGGGTACACCAGGGAAGTGTGATGTCCTGAAAGGCAAGTGAAGTAAGTTATAAAGATGAAGGGAACTCAGACCCCTGAATAAATGTGTCCCTGTGGGACTATTACATGGGAGAAAAAGAGGCATCATTATTTTCACTCCACTGAAGTGTTGTTGTTCCTTTGATACAAAATTTTAAACTTTTACCCTAACACCAAGTAAATGGCAAATAGTATCAATGACAAAAAAATTAACATTTATAAGAAATTCTCAAATACTAACTTAGAAGTGTGATATGATGTATATGTGTATGCTTATGTATGTGTTTGGAAGAGTTGGAATATTTTAATAATTAAAAAAAAAAGACATAATTTAGCCCTGCCTGGATAGCTCAATTGGTTAGAGCAGGGGTAGTCAACCTTTTTATACCTACTGCCCACTTTTGTATCTCTGTTAGTAGTAAAATTTTCAACCACCCACCGGTTCCACAGTAATGGTGATTTATAAAGTAGGGAAGTAACTTTACTTTATAAAATTTATAAAGCAGAGTTACAGCAAGTTAAAGCGTATAATAGTAATTACTTACCAAGTGCTTTATGTCGGATTTTCGCTAAGTTTGGCAGAATAAATCTTTATAAAACAATTTATTTACTATAGTTAAATCTATCTTTTTATTTATATTTATACTTTGGTTGCTCTGCTACTGCCCACCATGAAAGCTGGAACACCCACTAGTGGGCAGTAGGGACCAGGTTGACTACCACTGGGTTAGAGCATCATCTGGAAGTGCACAGGTTGCTGGTTTGATCCCTCATCAGGGCACATACAGGAACAGATTGATGTTCCTGTTTCATGCATTTTCTCTCTCTCTCTCTCTCCCTCCCCTTCCTCTCTCTAAAGTTAATAAATAAAAGACCTCACATAATTTGAAGTTGACTTGACTACCACTTTTCTGGTCTTAGCGTTAGAGAGGGACTAGTTACTGGGTAAATAGAGTCTGCTTATATATACCTAATAAACACTTGTAGCTTTATTTTCTTGAGAACTATCCAAAGGGGAAATTGAGGTAGTGAGAAATAATGTATTTGAAGAGTCCTTTTTGACCTTTGACTTCAGTTTTGCTATGGTTTTGTTCAGAGGCGGATTAAGGTCAGTAGAGGCCCCGGGCACAGAAGAAAATATTGAGCCCTTTAAAAAAAAGAGAGAGACAGGGAAAATAAAAATACATGTTAACCATATTTTTAAATAAATAAAAAATATTATGTACTATTAATGTTGAAATTGCACATATGAAACCAAACTTGGTGTCATTAGAAAAATGTGTGAAGTTGGAGTTTTGCGGGGCCTTTCAGAACTTGGGGCCCAGGGCGCACGCCTGGTACACCCACTGTTAAATCCACCTCTGGTTTTGTTATATTAATTGTCTTAACTTTCAAGGGCCAAGAGGTCTGTTTACTTTTTCAACCAAGCTTTACTAATAATTCTCCCTGAAGGAAATGAATATGGAAAGGTAGTCTCATTTGATACCCATGAATTTGTTATGTAGTAGCTTTCAAATTTTGTTTCCTTGACTAAGTATTTTACAAAAGGCTCATACTCACAACCCAATCACTAAATATTACATGAGAAAACTGCTCAAAGAAATTTTAGACAAAGTCTACTTGTTGTTATGCCTTTCCTCCCACATCCTATTAACATCGTTAAACCTAGATACTATGAAGATGTTTGTCACTATTTAATAGCAATACTGATTTTATTACCCCATACTCTTCTCTTTTGCCAAATAATTTCTAGCATGGTGCAAGTGTTTTGCAGAATCTAAATGC
Source organism: Saccopteryx bilineata (assembly GCF_036850765.1). Taxonomy (NCBI): domain Eukaryota; kingdom Metazoa; phylum Chordata; class Mammalia; order Chiroptera; family Emballonuridae; genus Saccopteryx; species Saccopteryx bilineata. Next base: position 172,576,652 of record NC_089494.1, read on the forward strand.
TATAAAATGCTCCCTTTAAAAGATGACAGAGAACTCAACAGCGGTAAGAACAAAACATAGTAAACTTGCAGATTCAAAGCTGCCTTTATCAAGTGTATAGTAGGCAAACTTTGAATAGGAGCTACACATTTAGATCTGGCCAAAGTAGAAAGATCCTAACACAGAGAAATAAAGAGGAGAGTAAATAATACTCTGGGTAGTAGATTTCCAAGCTTCTTAACTCTTTATCCAAGAGCTGCAACTTTCTAGAATTTAAATGACATCATATATCATGAGTCAGAGGACCTGTGTTCCAGTGTCAGTTTAAGCACATACCAGCTGTGCCTAAGGCTTCGGAGAAACACCAAACTCAAGAGAGTGAGCGAAATTGAAGGCTACAGTGAGGGCCTATTCACTATTCAGACCTTGGTATCTATCAGGTTGCCAAGACTGAGAGGCCACAAGCATTTCTCAAAGCTCAGCTTATATAACCAGAAATGTGAAAGTCAGGAGAAGAGACCAAGGGCAGTAGATGAGTGTGGTCAAGGAGAGAACATTTCAGAGCAATTGTCTCGAATAGGTGTTTGCCAGTGACCAGTATGGGGCAGCTGTGGGATGATCCTTGGGAGGGTGTACTCTTCCTATGAGACAATAAATCTATCTCACTTAAACTGATTCTTCCTTCACTTGTACATTTATTCTTTCACTTACTCCATAAACACTTTGACGTGAAAGACAGAACCAAGCAGTAGACATAACATGGTAAGCAGAAGAGACACGATTTCATTTTATACTCATGGGATTTTCTCATGATTTGATTAAAATTGCTCGAGACCACCATTTTTAATCAAATCATCAATTTAAGTTTAACTTATAAATACATATTTCTCAATACTTTGCTACATTGTTCTAGCACTTTATAAATATTGTCTTATTTAATACTTATAACAATCTATCAGATAGGTACTATTATTATTCTTGTTTTATCAATAAGAAAACCGAGAATAAAGAAAACTTGCCCGCAGTCACACAGTTAGTGTGTGTTAGAGCAAGACTGGGATCCAGGCAGTCTGGTGTCAAGGTCCATGCTCATAAGCATTTATTTACAAAATTCTCTACATGTTCTGAAGGAAACATAAAGGGTGCTATAATAGGTTTTAACTAGGGGACCTGATCTAATTTAAGGGAAAGAAATGAAATTAGAGGTTCAAAAAAAGGTGTTGTCATTAGTGTCAAATGCTCCACATAGTGCAAGCAATATAAATTAAAGACAGGGTATTGATTTCTGCAATAGAAAGGTCAATAGCAAACACAGCAAGTTTCAGAGGATGCGTTGTTGCTAGTTCAGGTCTAATTGTTAGAGCTGCCCAAGAAGGAATGGACTGTTTTGGGAGAACTTCCTTGTGAAGGTTTTCTTTTCAGAATAAACCAGAAGCCACCTACTTTGGGCTTGGCATATAGTATATGCTCAACAAATATGTGCTTATATATGTGTATGACTAGTATAATATAAATTGACCAATCCAACCTAACCCAGGAACCTCAAAATGCACTACACTCATTGGTCCTAATGAAGGTCTGTGTCCCAGGTCCTGCTGTCCTCTAGCAACTCCCTACCTTGACCTCCCCATGTGGGCTCCTCGGGTGTGTTGTGTACCTCCTCCAGGACCTGTGAGTATAAACTTGTTAAAAAACAAAAGCTGATTTTATGTCCTCTCAGTGATACTATCTGAAGTGACGACGAAGCAGTTCCAGGATGCATTCTCCGAGTGTGCTTTAGACTCAGACAGCTACTGTAGGATAAGTCAGCCAGCCGCTGGAATGATACTCCACGAGGGAGGACACCTTTCTGTGTCTCCAGCACCTGCAGCAGCCCCTAATCGATGGACATGTCTGTGATTTCTAATTTTGCTCAATTAGAAACAATGATTTACTAATATTATTGTACATACTTTTTGTGTACTTATTTGAGTAGGTCTGAAGAAAATGTTTCTGAAAATGAAACTCCTGATTAAAGCATAGGTATAGTTTACATTCCTAGTTATTTCCAAAATGCCATTCAAAGAAGTCACAGCAATACACACTTTCTGAAATTTGTGTTTCAGGAATATTGACTCATGAAGAAAATCACTAAGACAATTATAAGCCGTTTGTTGTTAGAAATTAAAGTATACTTCAATAGGTTCCTATTGAACACTAAAGACTCCATTTTGCATACTATCTATTCTCCAGAGACATAGGTTGATGACAAGTTTTAAAAAATTATAGTTGGCATCTAATATTAATTTCAGGTGTACAATGTAGCAGTTCAACATTTATATATCTTATGATGTGAACAGCCCACTAAGTCTAGTATCCACCTGTCACCATGCAAAGTTATCACACCATTATTGACTATATTCTCCTTCACCCTTTCACTCGTCCCTCTTCTCCACCCTCTGGCAACTATCAGTTTGTTCTTTGTTTCTATGAGTCTGTTTTTGTTTTGCTTTGTTTTTTCTGTTTGATTTTTAAGAAGTTCTATACAGAAGTGAAATCATGCAATATTTTCCTTTCTCTAGGTTGATGACAACTTCTATCTCTATTCTTTGCGACCTAAAACGTTGTCTCCCAGTGATTTATTATATGCTTTGGTATGTTTTGAAGAATATGGCTTTATTTCTCTTGATATATAACTTCTGTCTGGTCATTTGGGTTTTGCTTCTTTCCTTTTGCCAGTTTTCGATAAGGGAGAAATGGGAAGGAAGGAATGACAACCATGGGGATGTAGGAAGGGAGGTGCAGTTTCTTGTGCATTAAAGCAGTGGTCCTCAACCCCCGGGCTGCAGACCGGTACCGGTCCGTGGGCCATTTGGTACTGGTCCGCAGAGAAAGAATAAATAACTTACATTATTTCCATTTTATTTATATTTAAGTCTGAACGATGTTTTATTTTTTAAAAATGACCAGATTCCATCTGTTACATCCGTCTAAGACTCACTCTTGATGCTTATCTCGGTCATGTGATACATTTATCCATCACACCCTAAAGGCCGGTCGGTGAAAATATTTTCTGACATTAAACCGGTCTGTGGCCCAAAAAAGGCTGGGGACCTCTGCATTAAAGCACAGATGTGGAGGACATAGAATGACCCAGGAATCTCTAAAAGGGCAGGTTTGAATACATATAGAAGGAAACAGGGAGAAGTCATGGAGGTTGGTACTCAAGATCACAGACACCGACCCTAGTCAGGTCGTGCAGTTGGTTAGATTAGAAAATTGTCTGATTACAGCAAATTGTGCTCCCCTCCTCCCCCACCCTCCCCCCGCCTCCCCCGACTGACGCCTGGTCAGGGCACATATAAAAGTCAACAAATAAATACATAAATAAGTGGAACAACAAATCAGTGTTTCTATCTCTCTCTCTCTCAAGTCAATAAATTAAAAGACTTAAAAGATCACAGGCACTGGTATAAAAGGCAAGCAAAAAGATAGGAAGGAAATACACGGAAAATGCTTCAACAGTTATTCTTCAGAGCTAAGCCTTTTTACTGCTGGTCATAATGCTATCACTAATGTTTATAATTTGGGTACTTAAATAAAGTCCAAGATATTATTTGTGCTTTTTTATTTTTTTTATTTTTTTATTTATTTTTTTATTTATTCATTTTAGAGAGGAGAGAGGGAGAGAGAGAGAGAGACAGAGAGAGAGACAGGGGGGAGGAGCTGGAAGCATCAACTCCCATATGTGCCTTGACCAGGCAAGCCCAGGGTTTCGAACCAGCGACCTCAGCATTTCCAGGTCGACGCTTTATCCACTGCACCACCACAGGTCAGGCTATTTGTGCTTTTTAAAAAGTCAGTCTCTCACTTTTTGTGAAAAGGGCCCTTTTATGGATCAAATTAAGGTTTTTAAATTCATTTATTAATAATCTACAGATAATTTCACTTAACTTTGGAGTATGTTTTTGTTTTCACAACTGAATAGGGACTGTTATGATTCATTAGAATTCATATATCAAGAGGTATAAAACCATATTAAATATCTAGGTGAGGAGGATGGGGAATTTTCCTTAATATTAATTGTTCAAAATCTTGCTGGTGGGAAGCAGCCTTTCTTCTCTGACTGTCACAAAGCTCTAGCCTGAACTGGTTTCTTTGCATTTTTCTGCTTTCTAGCTACTATTTGGGATTATCACCTCCTTTGTGTTGAGAGAGATCTCTGGCCCTATTCATAGTTAAGTGATGGACATTGTTACTCTAAGGACTTTTAATTAAAAATTGATGTGGATATGTGAATAGTGTTCATGTTGTATTTTTCTTTCTAGTCCTTTAAAAATGATACATAGCCTGACATGTGGTGGCACAGTGGATAAAACGTTTACCTGGGATGCTGAGGTCACAGGTTTGAAGCCCTGGGCTTGCCCAGTCAAGGCACACATGAGAAGCAACTTCTTCTTGCTCTTCCCTCTCCTTCTCTCTCTCTCCTCTCTCTAAAATCAATAAATAAAATTTTTAAAATTTGTTAACATGTAAAAAATGATATATGCATACACATATATATACTTTTCAAATAAATTTATGATTGTATTGAAAAATAATCTTTTGACTTAATTATATAATGAGAATTTCTTCATGTTTGTAAATAGTCTCAGAAAATATTCTCTTATGTGTTGCATTTTTTTGCTGTATTCAGTAATGTTATAGTGAACATTTTTCTATGTAGATTTTTAGAGAATTAAAGATATTCATATTTGAGTATCACTGAAAACCAAAATATATGTAAGACTGTAGATATAAAAAACAAGATATTCTGTTAGTCTTTTTTTTTTTTTTAGAGACAGAGAGAGAGTCAGAGAGAGGGATAGATAGGGTCAGACAGACAGGGACAGAGAGAGATGAGAAGCATCAATCATCAGTTTTTCGCTGCAACACCTTAGTTGTTCATTGATTGCTTTCTCATATGTGCCTTGACCGTGACCCCTTGCTACAGCAGACCGAGTAACCCCTTGCTCAAGCCAGCGACCTTGGGTCCAAGCTGGTGAGCTTTGCTCAAATCGAATGAGCCTGCGCTCAAACTGGCGACCTCGGGGTCTCAAACCTGGGTTCTCCGCATCCCAGTTTGATGCTCTATCCACTGTGCCACCGCCTGGTCAGGCTCTGTTAGTCTTTTAAAAATCTATTTTGAAGTAGTTTATAAACATTTAAAAGATTTGTGGTTTTGATTGACAATGCATAAAATGGTGTAAAATTTTTATTAAATAAAAAGTTACTTTTTTTTATTAGCCCTCCTGCACATTAAAACCACCTTAGTGATTTTGAAAAATGCTCAGGCTACACAACAAGTCACATAAGTCAGGGTCTCAGGGTGATGAGGCCCAAGTATTTCATATTATTTACAAGTTTTCCAGCTCTGGCTGGATAGCTCAGTAGGTTAGAATGTTAGAGCATCTTGCTGATACACAAAAGTTGTGGATTTGATTCCAGGTCAGGGTTCCTACAGGAGCAGATTAATGTTTCTTTCTCTGTGTCTGTTTCTCTCTCCTTTCTTCTCTCTCTCTCTCTCTCTAAAATCAATCAATAAATTTTTTAAAAAGTTTTCCAGATCATTCTAATATGTACTGGGGCTGAGAACCACTTATGCAATTACGTTATTTTATTTATTTATTTATTTATTTTTTGCATTTTTCTGAAGCTGGAAACAGGGAGAGACAGACAGACTCCCGCATGCGCCCGACCGGGATCCACCTGGCACGCCCACCATGGGACGACACTCTGCCCACCAGGAGGCAATGCTCTGCCCATCCTGGGCTTCGCCATGTTGCGACCAGAGCCACTCTAGTGCCTGGGGCAGAGGCCACAGAGCCATGCCCAGCACCCCGGCCATCTTTGCTCCAATGGAGCCTTGGCTGCGGGAGAGGAAGAGAGAGACAGAGAGGAAGGCGCGGCGGAGGGGTGGAGAAGCAAATGGGCGCTTCTCCTGTGTGCCCTGGCCGAGAATCGAACCCGGGTCCTCCGCACGCTAGGCCAACGCTCTACCGGCAACTACGTTATTTTTTTTGAAATTTCTTTTAATTTTTACCTGATTACATTTTTTTTTTCATTTTACAGACATACTATCTAATAACCTAGGCTTCCTATGAGACATAATATATGCATTTGCCCACTCTTTTATAAGCCTCTCCCCCTCCACAAAATTTCTCTACATTCTCTTCCTTTCCTCTTTTATTTAGTACCTTTTAAAAGTCAACATGAGAAAGATAGAGATCTTGAAGGTAATGGAGTTTTGCTCTCTTAGCCTTTGTTCTACCCACTGGGTTTATTATAACCTTACCCTTTGGTCACTAGTATGAAAATTAGCTCTGGAAGTGGTAGTTGGCAAGTACACGCACATGGTGAGGGGCCTCTCCTACAAATGTTGTTTGTAATCCAACAACGTGGCTTTGGGACTTGAAAAATTCAATGAGAGAGTAGAGTTAAATTTTAAAAGCTTTTTAAAGTTCAAGGACTTTTTGCCTTCAAAGGCAAAGCAAAGTTAAATTAAGGGGTTTAGAATCATAGTTCTGAATGTGATGTTTTTAAAATGACATACTTTGCAACTAGTTTAGGGTATAGTTTTCCCTAAGATTATAAACACTGCCTTCTAATCTTTGTTTCTTCCATAATCCTAGCCTGCTTTTTATGATTTATGAGTAAGAACTACCAGAATTACAGGCCCTTTTAGTGTCCTTTTGTAGTAAAACACTGCATTCTTCTCATAGTAAATTAAACAGCTACAAAAATTATGATCCCACTTGTAAGATAAATAGATGGATAATTAGAGTGGTTTTAAAAAGAACTATGCCACACAAGAATAAAAACAAGACAATGTTAATTTAAGACAATGTTAATGTTAATTTAATGTGAAGAAAAATACTCTATCAGTAGAACACACAAGATTTTGAGAAAATATTTGAAAGATATTTTTAGAAAGTATTTGTTCCATAGAAATTAGCATTACTGTAAAATCATGAAAAATATCTCACTTCAAATTATAAACAAATACCTTTGTAAAAAGTTTATCAGATACAAGATGAATAGAAAAACTGACTATTTTACTAAGGGAAAATCAAATCAGTCAAAGTAGATCATTTAGACCACCCACACTTTTCTAATTGGATTTAGTTAAGTTAGCACAGTAATTTCCAGTTTTAAATTTACTTCCACATTTTATTATATTATCTTTCTTTTTATTACTGTGTACAGTTATAATTGCACTATCCAGTAAATAATCAATTCCAAAATTTAAAAGTATATCTTTTTTTTTTTTGTATTTTTCTGAAGCTGGAAATGGGGAGAGACAGTCAGACTCCCGCATGTGCCCGACCGGGATCCACCCGGCACACCCACCAGGGGCAATGCTCTGCCCACCAGGGGGCGATGCTCTGCCCCTCCAGGGCATCGCTCTGCCTCGACCAGAGCCACTCTAGCCCCTGGGGCAGAGGCCAAGGAGCCATCCCCAGCGCCCGGGCCATCTTTGCTCCAATAGAGCCTTGGCTGCGGGAGAGGAAGAGAGAGACAGAGAGGAAGGAGGGGGGGTGGAGAAGCAAATGGGCGCTTCTCCTATGTGCCCTGGTCGAGAATCGAACCCGGATCCCCTGCACGCCAGGCCAACGCTCTACCACTGAGCCAACCGGCCAGGGCCAAAAGTATTGATATATCTTAAATAGCCTGACCATTGGTTGTGCAATGGCTAGAGGATCGACCTGAGATGTTGAGGTCCCAGGTTTGAAACCCTGAGGTCACTGGCTTGATTGGAGGCTCATTTGGGTTCAGTGAAGGCTCCAAAGCTTGAGCACCGGGTTACTGACTTGAGCTTGGGACATGATCCCATGGTCACTGGCTGGAGCCCAAGATCACTGACTTGAGCCCAAGATCACTGGCTTGAGCAAGGGGTCACTGGCTTGACTGCAGTCTCCCAGTCAAACCACATAGGAGATGCAATCAATAGACAGTTAAAGTGGTGCAACTATGTGTTGCTTCTCATCTGTCTTTCTTCCTCTCTCTCTTTCTCTCTCTCTCGCTTAAAAAAAGAGTATATCTTAAATAAAGCAAGTCTTATTTCTTGTTAAAATTATAAAACTTTTAAATTAATAAATTAAACTACTTAATTGAATGGTCAATACCTACCCATGGCAGTGCTTTGAAATAAATCTAAAAACTGAACTTTGAATTAGCTTGTGTAAATGAATCTTTGTTTCATTCTATGTTTTCCCTTTTACAGTACTTTCAGTGTTTGTGTGTGAACTAAATGAACTAAATGCTTTAAAATTTGGGGGAGGTTAACCAGAAAGCATGTCTGTAATGTATTCAAAATGTAGTCAGTAGCCCTGGTGGGTTGGCTCAGTGGTAGAGCATCGGCCTGGCGTGCAGAAGTCCCGGGTTCGATTCCCGGCCAGGGCACACAGGAGAAGCGCCCATTTGCTTCTCCACCCCTCCCCCTCTCCTTCCTCTCTGTTTCTCTCTTCCCCTCCCACAAGCCAAGGCTCCATTGGAGCAAAGATGGCCCCGGCGCTGGGGATGGCTCCTTGGCCTCTGCCCCAGGCGCTAAAGTGGCCCTGGTCGCAACAGAGCGATGCCCCGGAGGGGCAGAGCATCGCCCCCTGGTGGGCAGAGCGTCGCCCCTGGTGGGCGTGCCGGGTGGATCCCGGACGGGCGCATGCGGGAGTCTGTCTGACTGTCCCCGTTTCCAGCTTCAGAAAAATACAAAAAAAAAAAAAAATGTTGTCAGTATATATCAAAAGTATGAATAAGTAGATTTAGAAAAAGAACAATCACATGACCTATGAAATTAATAGGGCAGTTCTATTATTATTATATATTATTACTGGCTTTCTCTTTCTGACTATAAATTTTCAGTTTTATTCCTTTTCTTTCCTTTCCTTGGCTCATCTCCTCTCCTCCCCTCTTCTCTCCTTTGCCTTCCTCCCTCCTTCTCTTCTCTTTCCTTTATTCCCTTTCTTTTTCCATAAAACATGTAGCGAGTTGATGCTATGCACTGAGTATTGTGCTAGGTCTGGGGACATGATCATGACAGACCTAATCCCTTCTTAAAAGCAATTTATATTCTAAATTGCAAGATTTAGGTGAATAATTGGGAAATTAAATGAGGAATTACAATAGTATTAAATAATAAAAATAATAACTAGCAAATGTTTACTACCTATTGATATTGTTCTAAACATTTTACTTGTATTTTCTAATTAATACTAACAACAACCCTATGAAACTAGTATTGCTCTTCCACAAAAAATGTAACTGAGGCCCTGAGAAAGTTATATAACTTGGGGGGAGGGGGGAGGCAGAGCAGTAAGTGATGGGAAGTGTAATTCAAATGCAGGAAGTCTGACTCCAGAACTTGTAGTCTCAACCACCAAACTGTCCCACAAACTAGAGAATTTCTCTAATTGAAGAGAAAGAAGGAAATTAAACAGTCTAGTTGGTTTGTTTTGGCCGTAAAAATAAAAGAAAAGTTTTTTTCTGTGCTTCTTATATAAATATAATTTTAACTTAACTGAGCAGTGGTTACTATGTGGTTACTATGGGTTGTTTTACTAAGGTTTAGTTCATCGTTATTTTTTTTACATATGGAATCCAGTTTGGATTGAAAATTATGCTCCAAATTTTGACTGCAGGACTGGAAGTTGTCTTGGCTACAAATGAGATTGATTAACCAAACCTTCCAAATGAATGACATTTCAAATAGGTTTGTCAAAAGATATGTGTATAGTGAAGATAAATGTCATGTCTCTGCATTGGTCAAGTGATCTCTTAGGAGAGATGGTTAATATTGTACAACTAGACTTTCCCACTCTAATTTTGAAATAACTAAGAGAATCTTTCAGTTTAGAAACTGATATGCTATCTATAGCTATCGCCTTATCCAATAGATCAGATTTCAGATTCTAAAAATAGATACTTCACTTGCTCTGTGTGTGTGTTACAGATGTATCAAATGGTTTCTAAGTTTTTTCTCATATAAATATAAAAACCCTAGAGGGGGGGAAAAAGGGAATTCTTTGTACATTTTTTTTTTTTTTTGTATTTTTCTGAAGCTAGAAACGGGGAGAGACAGTCAGACAGACTCCCGCATGCGCCTGACCGGGATCCACCCGGCACGCCCACCAGGGGCGACGCTCTGCCCACCAGGGGCGATGCTCTGCCCCTCCGGGGCGTCGCTCTGTTGAGACCAGAGCCACTCTAGCGCCTGAGGCAGAGGCCAAGGAGCCATCCCCAGCGCCCGGGCATCTTTGCTCCAATGGAGCCTCGCTGCGGGAGGGGAAGAGAGAGACAGAGAGGAAGGAGAGGGGGAGGGGTGGAGAAGCAGATGGGCGCTTCTCCTGTGTGCCCTGGCCGGAAATCGAACCTGGTACTTCTGCACGCCAGGTCGACGCTCTACCACTGAGCCAACCGGCCAGGGCCTCTTTGTACATTTTGAAGACCTATCTTATATCAGACGTGTCTTCTGCAAATATTTTTCTCCCAATCTATAACTTGTCTTCTCATTCTCTTGAAACTGCCTTTCTTAAAAACTTGAGTACAAGTTTTTAATTTTCATGAAGTTCAGCTTTCAATTATTTCTTCCACGAGCTGTGTCTTTGGTGTTGTACTAAAAAGTCATTTATATCCCATGGTCAATTAGGTTTTATCTTATGTTATCTTCTAGAAGTTGTATAGTTTTGCATTTTACATTTAAACCTATGATCTATTTCTAGTTGATTTTTGTGAAGGGTATAAGGTCTGTGATTCATTTTTGCATGTGGATGACTAGTTGTCCAGCATCATTTGTTGAAAACAATCTTGGCTTGTCAAAGATCAGTTGCCTTTATTGATAATATAGAGACTTCTTATGTATGAACATGAAATATCTCTCCACTTATTCAGTAATTTTTTGATATTTTTAATCAGAATTTTGTAGTTTTCCTTATATAGATCTTGTACATATTTTGTTAGATGTATATGTAGTTAATTTTTTAGTTAATAAATGTTAATATATATTTAATTTTAAATTCCACTTGTTCATTGCTGTATATAAGACAGCAATTGACTTTTGCATATTAACCTTGTATCCTACAACCTTGCTGTAACTGCTTATTAGTACCAGGATTTTTTTTTTCATTCTTTCAGACCTTTTACATAGATAACCATGTCATCCCAGCACTGTTTCCCATGGAGGTTCTTATATAGAAAATGGTGATTCTTTGTATCTGCTTGTCTGTCTCTCCATCTTTTGGAGAAGTGGTTTACCCTGTGACTTCAGTTCTCTGAAGAACCTAAGAAGAGTTGTTGCTTTTTCTGTTTGTTCAGCTTCTAACTTGCTGCTAGGACAAAGTACTGACTTCTAAGCTCCTTACATGCTATACTAGAAATCTAGGTTATCTTCCTATTATCCTCTTTTTTAATTTATTGAATTTATTGGGGTGACATTGGTGAATAAAATTATATAGGTTTCAGCCTGACTAGTGGTGGTACAGTTGGAAGAAACTCAACCTGGGACTCTGAAGTCCCAGATTGAAACCCTACGGTTGCCAGCTTAAGAGCAGGCTCACCAGCTTGAGCTCAGAGTCGCCATGGTTGCTGGCTTGAAGCCCAAGGTCGCTGGCTTGAGCAAGGGGTCACTGGCTCAACTGGAGCCCCCTGGTCAAGACACGTATGAGACGCAATCAATGAACAATTTTAGTGCCACAACTACGAGTTAATGCTTCTCATCTCTAAAAAAAAAAAAAAAAAAAAGAAGAAGAAAAGGTTTCAGGTATACAGTTCCATAATACATCATCTATATATGTATTGTGTATGCACCACACCAAGACAATTTTTATTCCGCTCCCCCTTTATCCTCTTCTACCTCCTTCCCACACCCTTTCTTTATGGTAATCAACATACTGTTGCACGTGTCTATAAGGTTTTTTTTCCTAATTCTTTCACCTTTTCCACCCAGTCCTACAACTTCCCTCCTCTCTGACAGCTGTCAGTCTCTTCATTGTATCTCTAAGTTTGTTTCTATTTTGTTAGTTTATTTTTTTCATTAGATTCTACATATAAGTGAAGTTATATGGTATTTATATGTCTTTGACTGGCTTATTTCACTTAACATAATGATCTCCAGGTCCATCTAAGCAGTTACAAAGGGTAAGGTTTCCATCATTTTATGGCTGACTAATAATTCCATTGTGTAAACGTACCACAGTCATTTTATTCACTCATCGACTGACGGACACTTGGGCTGCTTCCAAATCTTCACTATTGTAAATAGTGCTGCAATGAACATAAGAGTACATATATTCTTTTGAATTAGTGTTCTGGGTTTCTTCAGGTTTATTTCCAGAAGTGGAATCTCTGGATGAAATTCAGTTCCATTTTGAATTTTTTAAGGTAACTTCATGGCGCTTTCTATGGGGGTTGCACCAATCTTTATTCTCACCAACAGTACCTATTCTCTTTTAATAGTTGGCTTTCTGTCATATTTCACTGCAGGGGGCTTTCAGTTGTATACATTTTCAAATAAATGCATTCTTGCCACTGTTAAAACTACATATTCTAATAAACTGCTGCCATTACTTACTAGATTCACTTTATTGCCTCTCCACTGTTAGAGTGATTTTTTTTTTAGTACAGACATTAATGCTGCTGAGACATACTTATATTGAATTGTAGGTACAAAATCACATTGTAAGGTCATACATTATTTTGAAGAATCTAATACTTGGTCCTCCTCTTTCTGGGAACTTTAAATTCACTATAAAATGAAATGTTTAACCAATAAGGTCAGATAAAGTTGTAATTATGCTGAAGTGACTGGAAATGAATGAAGCTTCTTTGTTTTTTTCTCCTACCCCCAGGAATAAAATAAAAAGGCACCATTTTGATATTACTTGGTAATCTACTGACAACCAAATTTTTATTTATTTTTTTATTTTTATTTTTTTTATTTTTTTTTTGTATTTTTCTGAAGCCGGAAACAGGGAGAGACAGTCAGACAGACTCCCGCATGTGTCCGACCGGGATCCACCCGGCACGCCCACCAGGGGCAATGCTCTGCCCACCAGGGGGCGATGCTCTGCCTCTCCAGGGCGTCGCTCTGCCGCGACCAGAGCCACTCTAGCGCCTGGGGCAGAGGCCAAGGAGCCATCCCCAGCGCCCGGGCCATCTTTACTCCAATGGAGCCTTGGCTGCGGAAGGGGAAGAGAGAGACAGAGAGGAAGGAGGGGAGGGAGTGGAGAAGCAAATGGGCGCCTCTCCTATGTGCCCTGGCCGGGAATCGAACCCGGGTCCCCCGCACGCCAGGCCGACGCTCTACCGCTGAGCCAACCGGCCAGGGCCAAATTTTTATTATTTTAGCAGCAGATGAAACATGGCTACTCAGAAGTTTAATCTATCTGTTTAAAAAATATGATAGGAGTTCAACATATGCTTATATAACCTTTTAAAACTAAATTATCTTTTTAATTCAAAATTTCCAAAGAGCGTCTAGTGTAAATTATGTTTTCCCTGAGCCCCTAATCATATCTTTGCCCAGTGGAAACCACTGTCACCAGTTTTCTTTTTTTTTTTTTTTGTATTTTTCTGAAGCTGGAAACAGGGAGACAGTCAGACAGACTCCCGCATGCGCCCGACCGGGATCCACCCGGCATGTCCACCAGGGACGGTGCTCTGCCCACCAGTGGCGATGCTCTGCCCACCAGGGGGCGATGCTCTGCCCCTCCGGGGAGTCGCTCTGCCGCGACCAGAGCCATTCTAGCGCCTGGGGCAGAGGCCAAGGAGTCATCTCCAGCGCCCGGGCCATCTTTGCTCCAATGGAGCCTTGGCTGCGGGAGGGGAAGAGAGAGACAGAGAGGAAGAGGGGTGGGGGTGGAGAAGCAAAATGGGCACTTCTCCTATGTGCCCTGGCCGGGAATCGAACCCGGGTCCCCCGCACGCCAGGCTGACGCTCTACTGCTGAGCCATCCGGCCAGGGCCATCACCAGTTTTCTTATAAACTTTTCCAAAGATAGTCTATAAATATTATATTTTCATAAAAGATGGCAAGGATGATCACAAATGACAACATTTATGCAAAATACTGTTCTAAGCATTTTACCTAAATCTATTTAATCCTCACACTAGTTGTATGATAGGCACTTAATCCTATCATAGTACATTTTAGGAATAAAGACGTGTAGGAACAAAGAGTTTAAGTAAATTTTCCAGGTTCCTATTTTTTCATCAATTTGATTAGGCTCCTCTGTTACTTAAAATAACAACAAATCAAAATACAAAGCTGACTATAAGAGAACACACTGGTGATTCAGAATGAGTTCAGTTCTAGAGAAACCTGGACCTCCCTCATGTCCCCTGAGGGAGTGAGGGCTGGCCAGCCTGGCTGAGCTGCCTGTTCCTCTGGAGCAGTTGTAAAAGCTGCCAGAGTGGGCCCTCTCTGAAGCTAAAGTAACAAGTCCCTAATGAGTTCTCTTTAGATCCTTTATATTTTTGGTTTTTCAAAAATAACAAAAGTAATAGATGTTTATGGTAATTCAAATAATACTGAAGGATATGAGGAAAAACACTTTCTCTTACTGCCTGGACTAATCCTACTTCCTAAGAATAATGTCTACTAACAGTTTGTTATGAAGCCTTCCAGATCTGTTTCTTATGTAGGTATAAATACCTATGTATATATTTATTGTAAACACACACATATAGTATTTTTCCCACAACAATGAGCTCTATTTATCTAAAACTTATTTTGCCACCTCTACCAGTGAGTCATTGGTTTATCATGGCTATCATTCAAGCTAACCCAAACTGACCTAACTCATTATCATATAGTATATATAAGTACCTCTATACCAATATTACCCTACTGTTGATAATTTATGGAAGCTCTTATTTTTACTGTTAGATAATACAGCAAATAGTATATATATGTTTACACATTTCTATAATTACCTCTCAAAGATAGATACTAAGAAATAAATTTGCTAGGTCAGAGGGTATGTGCATTTTATTTATTTACTGTATTTATTTCTTTTAATTTTTCCATTGATTTAAAAAAGAGAGAGAAAACAAGGAGGAGAAAGAGAAGATAAAGGAGAGAGAAAGAGCATCAACTTATTTCATTTAGTTGTTTCATTTAGTTATGCACTCTTTGATTGCTTCCCATATATGCTCCGACTAGGGATGAAACCTATTACCTCAGCATGCCAGGATGATGCTCTATCCACTGAGCTACTTTGCTAGGACCAAGGATATGTAAATTTTAAATTTGATAAGTATTGTCACTACATAAGAGTGCCTGTTTGCCCACAGCCCACTAAAAAAAATTTAGAAAGAATTATAAATGACTAATGGTACTGCAGTAGATGAATTATTATACAGATATTAATAGATAGCTACTGTATAATACTAAAATGTTAAGTATAAAGGAAATTTTACAACATGAAATATTTATAGCATATTACCAACAATATAAAGTAGAATGCTTATTTATGTACAGGGATGAGAAATATAATAGTATGTGAAAAAGTGAGAACAGTTTGGGTGGTAGATGTAGAAATAACTTTTTTTTTTTTTTTTGTATTTTTCTGAAGCTGGAAACGGGGAGAGACAGTCAGACAGACTCCTGCATGCGCCTGACCGGGATCCACCCGGCACGCCCACCAGGGGGCGACGCTCTGCCCACCAGGGGGCGATGCTCTGCCCCTCCGGGGAGTCGCTCTGCCGCGACCAGAGCCACTCTAGCGCCTGGGGCAGAGGCCAAGGAGCCATCCCCAGCGCCCGGGCCATCTTTGCTCCAATGGAGCCTTGGCTGCGGGAGGGGAAGAGAGAGACAGAGAGGAAGGGGGGGGGTGGAGAAGCAAATGGGCGCCTCTCCTATGTGCCCTGGCCGGGAATCAAAGCCGGGTCCCCCGCACGCCAGGCCGACGCTCTACTGCTGAGCCAACCGGCCAGGGCGAAATAACTTTTTTTGGTTTTTATTTTTGTTTTGTTTTCTGGTAGTACTATTATATTGTTTATGCAATAAATACAATAAAATGGTAACCTTTAAATAATAAACAGGAAAGATCAGTATAAAAATAAATATCAGATTTATTGGCTTGTCTCAGTCTAGCCTGGAATTGCTATTTATCCATTAAGTAGACAATGACAAATTTCATGTGTGTTCATATTGGGACTAAGTGCTTTAAAAAGACAAACCTTCTGCTTGACCAGTGGTGGCACAGTAGACAGAGTCAAACTGGGATGCTGAGGTCCCCGGATCAAAGTCCAGAGGTCGTTGGCTTAAGCGTGGGCTCACCAGCTTGAGTGTGGGATCATCAGCATGACGCCATGGTTGCTAGCTGAAGCCCAAAGATCTCTCTGGCTTGACGCCCAAAGTCTCTGACTTGAGCAAGGGGCCTCCAGCTCGGCTGGAGCCCCTCATTAAGGCATGTATGAGAAGCAATCAATGAACAACTAAAATGCTACACCTATAAGTTGATGCTTCTCAGCTCTCTCTCTTCCTCTCTCACACGCATGTGCAGAAAAAAAAAAAAAAGATGAAATTTCTTCAATAGAGAATGTCATGTGCTGAAAAAAATCCCTGGCATGTCACATAGTGAAAATGACTGGTATGATGCCGACCCTGTAGATTTAGTACAGTCTCTTGATTTTGAACAAATGTTCATATGTTTAAACTTTTCTTTTGCCTCAGAATGTTATAAAGGGAGTCTTTCATTCATATTTTTCCTCCTTAAGTAGTATTTTAAGTTTTAATAATGAAAATAGTTCCAAAGATAATAAAATAAAATATGATAAGAAACATCTTTGCTGCTCTGGCCAGGTAGCTCAGTTGGTTTGAGCCTTGTCCCTGGTACACCAAGGTTGCGGGTTGATACCCGGTCAGTGCACACACAAAAATCAACCAATGATGTACAAGTAAGTGAAATAACAAATCTACATCTCTCTCTCTCTCTTTTCCTCTCTCTATAAAATAAACAAATAAAAATTAAAAAAGAAAAAGAAAAGAAATACCTTTTCCAATCCTGAAACAATTCTATAAGGCATATAGAATTGTTTAGCCTGCCAAAATATTTTGGTTTTGTTTATCAAATGCAATAATGGATTAAAAATTGTTGAGAAACAGAGTACAAGCTCATGTATTACTACTTTTCACTTGAGCCCCTTGCTCAAGTCAGAGACTTTGGGCATCAAGCCAGAGAGACCTTTGGGCTTCAGCTAGCAACCATGGCGTCATGCTGATGATCCCACACTCAAGCTGGTGAGCCCACGCTTAAGCCAACGACCTCTGGACTTTGATCCGGGGACCTCAGCATCCCAGTTTGACTCTGTCTACTGTGCCACCACTGGTCAAGACGGACAAGAAGGACAAGAAGGCCTTGGCCAGGAACAGAGGAGATGGGTCCAGATAGCTTGACCCAAAAGAAAAAGCTAGCCGTGGCCCAAGGTATGTGCAGTTCTAAGAGATCCATCTAACTTGAAGAGAGAGTGTGGTTGTAACACAATGGAAATTAAGGTTAGGTAGGCAGAGAGCAGGGAGAGAGGGGAAGGCATCTGAAAGCCAGGCAGAAAATAATTTGGATTGATTGGAATCAATCAATACATTAGATTGGATTGATTGAAATCTGGATACACTCTAAGATTTGCAGCCAAAAATTGGGAAAAAGTGAACAGTTGTTATCTTCAGCAGGATGAGGAGGTGTGTTCTCATCTAATTCTGGGGTGAGGAGAATAAGGGGCATGTTCAGTTTGAAAACAAAACAGCATTTTGTCTCATTGCTTTAATTATTTTTTCAGTCACAAAGTTTGCTTTATCTCCATCTTCAAATAATATTAAAAGAATACATAGAAAATTATTTTGGTTTTGTTTATCAAATGCAATAATGGATTAAAAATTGTTGCGAAACAGAGTACAAGCTCATGTATTACTACTTTTCACTACAGTTTAATTAAAATAATCGGATATAATGGAACAGTTATGATTTTTAAAAATGACACACCTTTTCCTGTACCTACTCTCACCCCTCAATTTCTAACCCTTTCCCCGTGTCTTCTGGTATTTATCTCTATACATAAGAATTATGTATTTATGCTACTATATCTTGATATAGCCATTTTATATACGACCTCTTGACTTTCCACATTGGTCAGTGAGGATTTAGCTGTGTGATACAATCACCCTGCTTCCCTTCTTCCAACTTTCCAATATAATTAAATCATAGATTTGTCTAAGTTTTATTCTGTATTTTTACATGATTTTGACTGTCTACATATATTTTCTTGCTGAATTTAGTAGTGCACCCTGACTATGCTTCCTTTCTCTTTTCTCAGAATTAATAATTGTGTCTATTATTTATTTAGTAGTCTTCTAAATACATTTTCATATGACCCATACTTGCCAGATAATCTGAGTTACATTTTGAATTTATTTCTAGAAACCTTTGCTTTCCTGATCCTATCTTGACTGGTTACTTTCTAGTTCCATATGATGATTTGTCATTCTGTCGCCTGCTTTGCTATTATCCTGGGAAATTCCCGCTCTCTCTCTTTGTTGGATTTCTTGTTTCCTGAATTGGTTTTTTTCTTCACTGGTTTTCTGCCAGTTTGAACCTTTGCATGCCTGAAAATGGCTTTGAATCTGTAGGGTATTCTCAGGAGTCATTCAGTTTCTACACAGAAAGACACAAGTTTTATGTGTATCTGCAGGTAGGTGCTTGGGGACTTGGATAGAGAAAGAGAGTTGATGAAGAGTGGGGGGTGTGCCCATCAGCTGCTCTTGAGCTTTTCTGTATTTGCCTTTTTTTTTCTGAAGAGAGAAATGGGGAGGTGGAGAGACAGACTTCTGCATGCACCCGATCAGGATCCACCCCTCATGCCCACTAGGGGGCAATGCTCTGCTCATCTGGGCTGTTGCTCTGTTGCAACCAGAGCCATTCTAGCACCTGAGGCAGAGGCCATGGAGCCATCCTCAGCACCCGGGCCAGCTTTGCTCCAGTACCTTAGGAGGGGAAGAGAGAGATAGAGAGAAAGGAGAGATGGAAGAGTGGGAAAACAGATGGGCACTTCTGTGTGCCCTTGCTGGGAATCGAATCCAGGACTTCCACATGTGAGGCCAAGGCTCTACCACTGAGCCAATCCGTCAGGGCCTGTACCTGCTGTTGTTCTGAAGCCCACGATCTTTTTGATTCATGTTTACAAGGGATCAATCCCAAATCTGAGAATTCAGGAGGGAATGTCACCAGCTCTTTGAGGTCTGTCTCTTATGGAGACTTTCAAATGATTCTCTAATTCAGGGGTTGGGAACCTTTTTGGCTGAGAGAGCCATGAACGCCACATATTTTAAAATGTAATTCTGTAAGAGCCACACAACAACCTGTGTACGTTATGCATTATCCAATAAAAATTTGGAGTTGTGCCAGAGGACAGCTGTGATTGGCTCCAGCCACCCACAACCATGAACATGAGCGGTAGGAAATGAATGGATTGTAATACATGAGAATGTTTTATATTTTTAATGTTATTTTTTTTTATTAAAGATTTGTCTGCGAACCAGATGCAGCCATCAAAAAAGCCACATCTGGCTCGTGAGCCAAAGGTTCCCGACCCCTGTTATAGCCTAAGGCTTAGTTTTAAGACTAAGCCTTTCCTGTCCTTTTAATATTAA
The DNA here is from genome assembly GCF_036850765.1 of Saccopteryx bilineata. Classification (NCBI taxonomy): domain Eukaryota; kingdom Metazoa; phylum Chordata; class Mammalia; order Chiroptera; family Emballonuridae; genus Saccopteryx; species Saccopteryx bilineata. The sequence goes on from NC_089494.1 coordinate 172,596,288, forward strand.
GCTCTTTTCAAAGCTAAGCTTTTCCCCACCCCCTTGACTGTTGCATGATGTGGGGTGGTGCACTCTTATGAGGAATCCCATTTATGCCTCAGATAAGTGACTTTGTATCAGAGACTTCCTTATTTGTATATTGGCTTAAAGATTTTGATTTCTACACTATAAAATGAGGCAGACCGGGGGCTCACTCTCCCTCATTTCCTGAAATTAGCATTGCAAGGAGAAGCAGCCAAGATGATGGAGTGCTGAAGGAGAAGCCAGTTTGTGCAGAGAGAAGGAGATGGGGAACAGAGGTGAATAAGGCTGGCGAGGTAGAAATCTTTGATTCTAGAAAAACTTGGATGAGTCAGTGGCTTTGGGAGCCCTGAATGGAAAGGGAAGTGTTTTCCCACTGTGTATGTTTTCTCGCCCACTGGGTGTGAGCTAGAATTAAAAAGGTAATGGCCCACCAGTTCTTGGCTCTGTTGTTTCATTATCATCTGTCCAAATCAAATGCGAACCTGCATGGGCCAGGTGGCTGTGATGGTAGCCGCGAATACTGGCTTTACAAAGTCGAACAATTTGATGTTTCTATCTTTCTCTTTTTCCCTCCCTTCATCTCCCTTTCTAAAATCAATAAATAAAAATAAATTTTAAGTAAAAAACATTTGGAGTTTGAGATGCCAAACAATTGATACTATTTATTTTCTTCACTGAATTTGACTGTTAGTATAAGTATCATAAAATTTGTTCTACTGTTCATTCTTTCTGAGTTTAGTTTCATGTATGATGTGTTTAAATTAGCTGTGTGTGTATATACTAATATAGCAGTTAACACTGAAAAATTAAAGTTTAATCAATCATAGATTGGCTTATAACAGCTCCTCTATATCACTTATAGCAGAACTATTCTTTTTTAAAATTTATTTATTGATTTTAGAGAGGGAGAAAAAGGAAGGGGGGGGGGAGAGAGAGAACACTGATTTGTTGCTCCACTTATCCATGCATTCATTGGTTGATTCTTGTAAGTGCCCTAACCAGGAATTGAACCTGCAACCTTGGCATATTGGGACAAAGCTTGCATCAATTGAGCTCCCCCACCGGGGCCACAGCAGAGCTTTCCTGAATGAAGTTGCTGCTCAATACATATTTGCTTATTTTTTTTGTTATTGTAGATTTATTGTTTTTTTTGTGTTTTATTTTGCAATTTGCTTAAGGCTTTTGCTATATAAAAATTAATTAAATGATAGATGAATTTGTTCAAACTAGGTATACATATATCATGTAAGAATTTTGGGTTTTATTTGCTGCAAAGAAGATAGGAAAGGATTCCCTTATTCAGTATTGGAAAATCATTACTCTAGTAGGTGTGCTTTTACACTCAGACTCTAGTCAATCTAGCAAAGTATCTGCTCACTTTATATCTTCCACTTCCCCCAAACTGTTTTCTTTCTCAAAAATTTAGATAAGAGAAAACTTGCTATGTAGGCAGGATTCCTTGACCACGCTTAACAACCCTTTCTGCTTCATTGAGCTTCCTCTAGATGTTTCAACATAATTATCCACCTTTTTCCCAAGTCTTATTTTCAAACTGGAATGTAGCTTGGAAACAATATACAAAGTCCATTGTATCTATATCTAGTTGATGATTTCCAACACTAACTCAATTTTACTCCCTAGAAAACTTTCCTACCAACTGACCACAAAGACTATTTTGAACTTCTATCACTTTTATCAACCATATCACTGAAGGTGTACCCCCCTTACCTCTGCCCTGTTAGAGAAAATAACAACAGAAACTGCCACTTCATGAGCACTATTGCCAAGCACTTGACAGCAAAACTACACAGTAGATCTTCTATTTCCCTTTTGTAGGTGAAGAAAGTGAACCTCAGAGAGGAAAAAAAGCGTGCTCACGGGCACACAGCTCATACATACACAGAGCTCACCAGATACACCTGATACATGCCTTATTATCTTTTTCCTTTGCTTTTCCATTTATTTAAAATATAATATTTGATATGTACAAAATATGCATATAATGTACACATAATTGTTAAAGCTAAGTGATAAAATGAATGTCCACATCACATCATCTAATGTAGGAACTAGAACATAATCAGTACTATCTCTTCTTCCCTCTCCCACCCTCCAGCCTCCCCTTCCTCCCAGAGGTAACTACTGTTTCAGTTTTGTATTTATCATCCCCTTAATATTTTTTGTTTTTTATTTCAAAACATTTTAATGCTTAAGGAATATTACAAAAGAATTCCTATGTACCTTTCAGCAGATTCAACAATTGTTATCATTTTGCCACTGTTATTTTCTCATTTTTTCCCTCTACTCATGTTGTTATTTCTGAACCATTTGAGAATAAGTTTAGATATCATGCCCCTTTGCCTCTACATACATGAGTGTAAATTTTCTAAAAACAAGGACATTCAATTATCAGAATCAGAAAATTTAACACTGATACATTGTTATACCTAATATAGTTCATCTTCAAATTTCACCAGTTGTCCTAATAAAATATCCTTTCTAGCCATCTTACTGCATCCCTTCACACCCCACCTTCCAACACCCTGCAAGATCTAATCCAGGATCACATGTTACATTTAGTTGTCTCTGCAGTCTCCCTTAGTCTGGAACAGTTTCTCAGTTTATCATTGTGTTTCTTGACCTTGACAGTTTTTAACATTTCAGGCCAATTATTTTGTAGCATTTCCCTCAATGTGATTTTATGATTTCCTTTGTGGATGCTTCTTCATAATTAGGTTTAGGTTATGAATTTTTGATAAAAATATTATATACAGTAAGTAAAATTGTGTTCTTTCTACTGCAACACTCAAGAAACATATTACGTCAGTTTTCTCCATTTTTGTTGATGTCAACTTTGATTACTTGGTTAAGGTGATGTCTTCCACTTTTATCCATTCTAAAAGTACTATTTTCCCCTTGTAATTAAAAAGTAATTTGTAGAGAGATGCTTTGAGACTATGGAACTATGTTGTTCTTCATAAAATTTTAACCCCAAAATTTTTGCATCCATTGACAATTTTGCCTGATTCAACTATTATTATGATGGTTGCCAAATGGTGATATTTTACCTCTATCATTTCTTCTATGTGGAATTCTATGGTAAGAAAGAACTTTTCTTTCTTCTCTATTTATTTACTTATTAGTAGACACTCATCTATTTATTTAATCTCTCTATGAACTTTCCTTACTGATCAGCATTACCACCTCTGTCATATATCAAACTTCTATATGTTCTTGTGTCTTTCTGGGCTATCTCATTCAATTGGTCATTTGGCCTTCTTTGTGTCAAAACAACGCTATTTCAATTATTATGGCTTCATATTATTTTCAATGTCTGGTTGGCCAACTTCTCTCTTTTTTGGAGGAGTTCCTTGGATAGTCTTGCTTTTCCATAAAAGTAACGGAATCGGCTGTCACAAAACCTTTGTTAATATTTTGATTGGAGTGACATTAGCTCTGTAAGTCAATTTGGGGAGAATTCACTTTTTTTTAAACTGAGCTTTTTTTGGCCCTGGATGTGTAACTCAGTTGGTTAGAGTACAGTATTGTTCTGATATACCAAGGTTGTGGGTTGATCTCCGGTAGGGTACATATAAGAAGCAACCAATGAATGCACAACTATGGGGAACAATAAATGAATATTTCTCTTGCTCTCTCTTTCTCTCTCTCCCTCTTCCTTTCTCTCTCTAAAATCAATAAATAAAAAAATAAAAAGTAAAAGTAAATAGAGCCTTCATTTCCACAAACATAGCCTATTCTCCATTTACTTAGATCTCTTGAGTATCGTTTAATACTGTAATAGTTTTTCTATATGACCTTCTCCACCTTTTATTAAATTTAATTTTACATATCTTATTTTTGAGCTATTTAAATTAAATCTCCTTTAAAAATATGTTTTCTATGTGTTTATTGTTACAGAAATGTTTATGGAGTACTTATTGGATTTTATAGAAATGCAGCTGAATTCTGGAGATTGATCTGATAGTAAATTCAACTATTTTTAGTATATCATCTTTTAGATTTTTTTTATAGACCACCATTGTTTGTGAAATAATGAAGTCCTTTGTCCTCCTTTCCAAACTTTGCCTTTGATTTATTTTTCTTATCTTTCAGTATGAGATTAATAAATTGAACAGGAGAGCCGCACAGTCGTGGGGCTGCTGCTTCACTGTCTATGGGGCTGCTGGTTCACTATGCAAACTCATCTTGGTCCCTATTAGAGTTTGGCACCATCTGGTGGTAACTGTCTACTCTAGTTTACATTTTATGGGAAAAATTCAGGGTCTGTAGCTGATTGGACTTCATTTATTCCAGGAAATTCCTAGCTAGACAGCACCAGTTTTGTTGGCCCAGTTTTGAGAATATTGAATTGGGAGGTTACTGAGCAAATAGGATTTAAACACCACCTCCCCTCTGGTTCTGTGTATTCTACCTCCCTATGCCCAGTGTCCTATTTTATTACCCAATTTCAGAAGATAAGAGCTTTATCCTTTCTTCCTCTGCTCCATTTGTGGGGATGGGTGGTAGATGAGAGTAAATCATCCATTCTATAATCTCAGAATGCATGCTATCCTGAGTGTATTTTCACTGTAATATATATATATATATATATATATATATATATATATATTCTTTCTTTATAACATAACCTTCAAAAGCTTAAGGATTTTTGTTTCATTCAAAGCCAATGAGTAGAAAAATTCCTAGTATGAGAACACTAAAAAATATTTATTGAATAAAATGAGTAAATCAATATTAAAATCTTCCTTTATATAGCATATTTGTTAATGTCTTCCTGTAATTCTATCAACTTTTGCTTTATATATTTAAGGCTTTATATCAGATGCATATAAAATTAAGGTTGTTAGAGTCTCTTGATGAACTTCATCTCTCATAGCACTATTTTGTGTCTGTTGTTCGTTTTTTGTTTGGTCATGCTACCGATTTTAGTATTAGCATGCCACCAAGCTTTCATTCGGTTAATATCTTCCAAGTATATTTTTTTGCTTCTATTTTCAACCTTTATATGTCCATATGTCCTTTGGTTTTATTTCCTCTCTTCTAAATAGTATTTAAGTGGATTTTTAAAACACAATTGGCCCTGTGACAGTTGGCTCAGTAGTAGAGTGCCCAGAGTGTCAATGTCCCAGGTTGGATTCTTGGTTAGGACACATAGGAAAAGCACTCATCTGCTTCTCCACCCCTCCCCCTCTTGTTTCTCTCTCTCTCTCTCTCTCTCTCTCTCTTCCTCTCTTCCTCTCTTCCTCTCTTCCTTTCCTGCAGCCATGACTTGATCAGAGCAAGTTGGCCCCTGGCACTGAGAATGGTTCCATGGCCTCCACCTCAGGTGCTAAGAAGAGCCTAGCTGCTGAGCAACGGAGCAATGCCTCAGCCGAGTAGAACATCACCCCCTAGTGGGCTTGATGAATGGATCCTGGTCAGGGTATGTGTGAGAGTCAGTCTGCCTCCCCACCTCTCACTAAATAAAAAATGCAATTGCACAATCGGTCATTTAGTTGGTATATTTAGTTAATTTATGTTTATGTGTCAAATTTATTTCTATATATCTTTAAAATCTGTTTAATCTGGTTATTGATTTCTTAAAAAGTTTTTAACATTTTTACATTCCTAGAAAACCCTACTTCTTTTTCAATAAGATTATTCCTGTTAGTCTTGTTCTTCCTGCTTATCTTTAATTCCATTGTAATCTGAATAATTCTATTGTTTATTTCCATAAATATTCTATTCCTAATTCTCCATTCTATGGTAAAGTTATAATAGTTATGCTAGGTAACATTTATTTATTTATTCATTTTAATTTTTATTTATTGATTTGAGAAAGACAGAGGAAGTGAGAGAAACAGAGTGAGAAAGAAACATTGACTTGTTATTCTACTTATTTATGTGTTCTTTGGTTGATTCTTGTATGTGCCCTGACAAGAAATCAACAACCTTGGCATATTGGGAGGATGCTCTAACCAACTGATCTACCTGGCTAGGGCCTACATAACATTTATATAGTGCTAACATAACTGTTACTAAATTAAGCACGTGTGTGTCAGGCACTCTTTTTATTTATTTATTTATTTATTTATTTATTTATTATCATTATTATTTTGCGAGAGAGAGAGAAAGACAGGAAAGGAAAGAAGCATCAGTGCATAGCTGTGGCACTTTAACTGTTCATTGATTGTTTCTCATACATGCATTGACCAAGGGGCTCCAGCTGAGCTAGTGACCCCTTGCTCAAGCCAGTGACTTGGGTTTCAGGCCAGTGAATTTTGGGCTCAAGCCAGTGACTATGGGGTCATATCCACGATCCCACACTCAAGCCTAGACCCTGTGCTCAACCTTGGGGTTTCTAACCTGGGACCTCAGCGTCCCAGCTCAGTGCTCTAACTACCGTGCCACCACTGGTCAGGCTGCCAAGCACTCTTTTAAAAGAAATTAATAATATATTTTATTTAACTCAGTACTGTATATCAAAGTATTATCATTTCAATGGGGGAACTCTTTAGGAACTTTATTTGTATTAACTCATTTAATCTTCATTTTACTAATTAACCCCATTTACAAATTAGGAAACTGTAGCAATGGAAGGTAAAAATATTTGACCAAGTTCACACAATTAGGTAGATTTCTGAGTTGGGATTTGAAGTCAACCTGTTACTGCACTTTCTCTAATACTCAGTATTACTAGGGGATCTGGGGGTTAAGGAACCAAATATTGTTTTTGGCAAAAGAGAATTTTATTTTTGATTTTTATTTTTATTAGTTTTTAAAAAGATTTTACTTATTTATTTTAGAGAGGAGAGAGAGAAGGTGGGAGGAACAGGAAGCATCAACTTCTGTATGTGCCTTGACCAGACAAGCCCAAGGTTTTGAACCGGCAACCTCAGCGTTCCAGGTCAATGCTTTATCCACTGCACCTCCACAGGCCAGACATTAACTTTTAAAAACATTTTAAATTTATCAATTGATTAATTTTAGAGAGAAAGGAAGAGAGAGAGAGAGAGAGAGAAACATTGATTTATTTTTCCACTTATTTGTGCAGTCATTGGTTGCTTCTTGTATGTGCCCTGACTGGGATTGAACCTACAACCTTGGCATATCATGACAATGCTCTAACAAAACCAACTGAGCTACTCAGCCAAGCTATTTTTAGTTTTTTAAATGTTAGTGATTTTCAATGTTATTCATGCGACTTTTGCATTTTTTCTTTAGTTTATTATTTATGTCTTTTGTCTATTTTTGCCTTGGAGTCCTAAATAATCTTTTGTATTAAAAGCTTTATGCTTTAAGTACAATAAAATGTATTTTTATTTAATAAAGCTTAACACTTTACCTACAATGAAATTACAGTTAACATTTTAGTTTTCTAAGGAAAATTAGACAGAAGATTTATAATTCCCTTTTCAAAGAAAATATACCTCTGCTCTTCCTCATATTTACTATCAGTAAAGTCTAAGCTATTATTTTCTAGTCCCTGAGACCAAATTTCCATGTGGAAATTTGGAAAACATATGAAGAAAGAAAATAAATGAATGTATCTTTCTGATATGTATATTACATAAAAATATCATTTCTGGATATGTGTGAAATTACATTAAAATTTTTTAATAAAAGTTAATTGGTTATACCAAAGAACTAAGTCTATTTAAAATGCCACAAACAGAATTTTACATAATTTATAAACACAATTTATATTTAATGCTTTTTATGGAAACAAAAGTACAAAACAATTTTTTAAGGTAAAGATTAGTGATCATGCAAAGTATAAAAAGTATATTTTATTTTTAAGAATGGCCCATTATAGAGTTCCTTTATGAAGAGATCCAAACAATTATCTGATATTTAACACTAAGTAAAAATTCAAGAAACTGAAGAATCATACACTTCCATTTTGACGTCTCAGCAATTGTTATGATGATCAAACCAAGTTTTAGGAAAACGGCACAATTTAGTAATGTTGCCACCTAGTGGTCTCCTTTAGAACTGGCCCATAAAATTAATGTAATTTAAACAGATTATTTGAAAAGGTTAAGATCATGACTCCTTGAAATTGGAACCAGAGTTCAAGAGAGAGTTTTCGAAGGTAACTGAGCCTTTTTAAAATTAAAGAAATAAAGAAAAAAATTAAATTAAATTAAGGAAAAAGAGGAGGAGGCTACTGCTCTGGTCGTGTAGCCCAGTTGGTTAGAACATCTTGTGGATGGGCCGAGGTTGCGGGTTCCATCTCCTGTCAGGCACATACGAGCATCAACCAATACATGCATAAATAAGTGGAACAACACTCTATGTTTCTGCCGCCCCAAATCAATCCATCAATAAATAAAATTTTAAAAAAACATGAAAGGAGGAGGCTACTAACACTGAATGTGTATGTACACGTGGGAACAGCAACGAATGAGGGCAGACAGCAGAGAGAGAAAACAGTAAATCCACAGGATCCTTTACTGTGAATAAAAACCGTGAGGGGAAGGCTGACTGTTTGAAGTGGTAGGAAAACAGTGCAATTGGTCATTGAAATGTATTACATGGGAAATTTTAAAAATATCATGTATTAAACATTTACAACTTTTGAGGGATATTTGTTTTAGATAATAAAAACTACCATTTGTCGGGTATTTAGTGAGTGTTAGATGCTTTTCTTATAATATATATTTGACTTCTATAGTCATTCTGTTAGTTATCCCCATTTAAAATTAAGAAAATACTTTCTTCTAAATTAAGTACAGAACTTAGGTTGGATATGTAACATTAGATAAAAAGTTTAGTCAATTATACAAATAATTTTGATCAAATTTTATTATTTTTATTATCTGCATCTGGTGTTTGCACTGATAAATTCATCCAACAATTGTTTAATTTTCCTTTTACATCTGTACTATATTTTTGATAAGTTCTAGTACTCAATATATCTTTCTATAAAAATATTACAGTACATAAATTTCATTTATAGAGTATGCATATTAACTGCTTCGTTAGTAGTAATGGTACATACATTTCTTCTCCTCAACTCTTGGTCCTCTCTCTGATCACCAGTACAACTGTGGTCACTATTATGGGTTGACTTGTATGCCCTCCCCCTCAACCTCATGTATTGCAGTCCTAAGACCCAGTACCTCAGCATGTGACTATATTTGGAGGTAAGGTCCTCAAAGAGGTAATTAAGTTAAAATGAAGTCATTGGGGTATGCCCTTATAAGAAGAGAAAATTTGACATGGTTCCAGAGGGAAGACTGTGTGAAGATATTGGGAAATACAGCCATCTATGAGCCAAGGAGAGAAGCCCCAGAAGAAACCATCCCTGCCGGACACCCCCATCTCACATTTCTAGCTTCCATAACTGTGATAAAATAAATTTCTGTTGTTTAAGTTAGCCAGTCAGTATTACTTCACTTTTGGCAGCCTTAGAAAACTAATACAATCACAGCATCAATTAGGGTCTTAGTTTACAAAAAAAACTGAACCAAAACAAAAGAATCCCATTCTTTCTAGCTTAAGCAGGAAAATGACACTTCTTAAAGAATATTAGACAGCTCAGAGAATCTTTGGAGGACCAGAGAGCCAGGTTAGGAGGCTGTGAAGTCAGCAACCGTGTTGTGAGACTGGGCCAGTAAAAGCTCCAGTGGAGCCAGACACTATAGCGCACACTTCTCCTCACTGTGGACATAAGATGCCAGGACTTCCAACCTCTAACTGTGACAGATTATGTTTCAGCTGCTGCATTTGTAATCACTCAATCAATAAAATGGATTTTCTGCAGCTCCTGCCTTGTCGTGTAGCTCATCTCTGGTTTGATGTCTCACATGGGTGTGTGATCGGGGAAGCCTAGATTCCATGCTTACAGAATTAGCTGTTACTGGGATGGGAGAGTGAATTTTCTGGCTTCTGCTATGGGCAGGTGGGTCAAAACGCAGGACATTGGGCCCTGGACAGGTAGTTCAGTGGTTTGGAGCATTGTACCGATACACCAAGGTTTCAGGTTTGATTCCCAGTTAGGGCAAATACAAGAATCAACCCATGAGTGCATAAATAAGTGCTACAACAAGTCAATATCTTTCTCCCTCAAATCAATATTTTAAGAAGACAGGAAATTGCCTAGATAGGGAAAGGGTGCTCAGAGGGTGGTAGTACCATAACAGTATGATTCTCTGACTCGCTCCTCTGATGGTCCATTTTTCTGTGACCTAGTTGTCATTTCCATAGGCCCAGCTTCTCATGACTCTGTTTTCATTTTCAATGGCTAAAACTCTCCTTGTCTAGAATTCAAATAACTATCAAGAACAAATAGTTGGACCCCTCCCCCAACTTATTGTGTACCTTTCTAAGGAAGAAATTAAGCTGCTTACTAAGGAGATGTTGCTTGCCAAGTATTTATTCCTCCTTATGCTGGCAGAGTTTTCTCAGTAAATCATCCTTTCTCTCTGCCTTTCCCTCTGGTTTGTGTGTGGGTAATAGCCTCTACTCTGCTGCTCCTGCCCAAGTTCCAGACTTACGGTTCCTTTGGCCAGTTAGAACATTCGCACGCTGTCCTGCTTTCCCAGCCCTGTGATTAGCTCTAGGATAGGTAGGCACACTGTCCAGGACTTACTAAGACTCAGTGCAGGACACCTCCTTCCACGACAGACTTGCATCTCTCTGGCCTCTCTCTTTCTGCTGTGGTTGCTAGGCTTGGGTGTAATCCTCCAGCTGCTGCTGCCCAAACTGATACTCCCTGATAACAACTTTCCCAAGTTCTGCTGCGATCCGGACTGAGGCCTCAGTTCTGTGACTTGCTCTGAAAACCAAGTATCAGAGCACCCATCTCCCTCTTCTCAGTTTACTATTATTATAATTACTAGCAGCCTTGTAATAAAAATAAAGTTTGTACTTGGAGTTCAAAAAAAGAAGAAAAAAACCTTGGGCTTATTTATATATATATATATACCACATGCACGCACACAGAGTAAAAATATCAAAGATTTTGTTCATCTTGGTTTTTCTCTTTAGATAAATTCATCTTATTAGGATCTGATGAGCAATAAAACATATTTGGATATACTCCATATTTTTTGTTTTATCTAGGTTTATTCTTGAATATAAGAGTATTATTTTGCTGTTTCTTGTGTCCAAGTACTTGGGGGTTAGCATAGGGGGTTACTGCATATATTATATTTTGTTCTTTTTAACATGTGTGGCTTCACTCTCTTCAGGTTTGACTTTTTTTTTTTTTTTTTTTTTTTTGTATTTTTCTGAAGTTGGAAACCGGGAGGCAGTCAGACTCCCACATGTGCCCGACCGGGATCCACCTGGCATGCCCACCAGGGGGCGATGCTCTGCCCATCTTGGGGCGTCGCTCTGTTGCGACCAGAGCCACTCTAGCGCCTGGGGCAGAGGCCACGGAGCCATCCCCAGTGCCTGGGCCACCTTTTGCTCCAGTGGAGCCTCAGCTGCGGGAGGGGAAGAAAGAGACAGAAAGGAAAGAGAAGGGGTGGGGTGGAGAAGCAGATGGGCGCTTCTCCTGTGTGCCCTGGCCAGGAATCGAACCTGGGACTCCTGCATGCCAGGCTGACGCTCTACCACTGAGCCAACCGGCCAGGGCCAGGTTTGACCTTCTTACATCTGACTGTTCCTGGTTAATTGCTGGAGTATAAACACATATTTAATAGAGAAGTGCCTGACCAGGTGGTAGCGCAGTGGATAGAGCATTGGACTGGGATGTGGAAGGACCCAGGTTCGAGACCCCGAGGTCGCCAGCTTGAGCGCAGGCTCATCTGGTTTGAGCAAAAAGCTCACCAGCTTTGACACAGGGTCGCTGGCTCCAGCAAGGGGTTACTCAGTCTGCTGAAAGCCCACGGTCAAGGCACATATGAGAAAGCAATCAATGAACAACTAAGGAGTAGCAACGTTCAATGAAAAACTAATGATTGATGCTTCTCATCTCTCCATTCCTATCTGTCTATCCCTCTCTCTGACTCTCTGTCTCTGTAAAAAAAATAAAAATAAAAAATAAAAAAAAATAAAAAAAAATAGAGAAGTATTATAATTTCAGGCTGACCTGTACTTTCTTGTCTTCTGTAAGTTTTTATGAGTAACAACAGTATCCTGCTTCATTGCATTTCATCATTTTTGCCTGTAGTGTCCAGTTTTAACTGTCCTTTTGTCTTCTCATTATAAATCAGACCCTACTCTTTTCCCCCCAACTATATGGATCTTAAGAGCAACTGTCACATCAAAGGAAACATATCACTATCACAAACTTAAATCTAAATCTCTTCTGGAGGAAATATTTCATTAAAGGTACTATACCTGAATATATCAAGAATCTACTTCTCAAGTGTTTCTGCATAAATTACAAACTGATTGAGACATAAATGAGTACCCTGGGGACAACTATACACATAAGTACTGTCTTAGTTTGTTCAGGTGTTATAACAAAATATCACAGACTGGGTAGCTTGTAACAACAGATTCATTTCTCTCAGTTCTGGCAGTTGGGAGGTCTAAGATAAGGACACCAGCATGGTTATCTTCTGCTGAGGGCTATCTTCCTGGTTCATAGCCGGTGCCTTCTCATTGTGCTCTCATGTAGTAGAAGGGACCGGAAATCTCTGTGGCATCTCTTTTATAAGGGCACTAATCCCATTAATAAGGACTTTACCCTTATGACTAGGTCACTTCCCAAGACCTTACCTCCAAATACTATATCATCAACTTTGGGGGTTAGAATTCAACATATGGGTTTTGGAGAGGACATAAACCTCCAATTTACTGATTTTTTTTTAAGAGAGAGAAGGGTGAGAGGAAGGGCAGGAGAGAGAGAGACACAGAGAGAGAGAGAAATCAACTTGTTGTTGCACTTATTTATGTATTCATTGGTTGATTCTTGTATGTACCCTGACCGGGGATCAAACCTGCAACCTTGGTGTATCAAAACAACGCTCTAACCAACGATGCTACTCAGCCAGTGCTATCACATAAACATTTAAAACATAGCAAGTACCATGACGCATTGGAGTGAAGAATAGAAGCTTTGTTTCTAATATTCCACAATGCCATCCTTTCTTTTAGTTTTTCATTTAAAAACATTAACTTTGTAGTTTCTTGGACATAATGTTATTTAAAGTATCTTTTCATATTGTCTTGACATGTACTCCCATGATTCCAAAATAATAACTTACTTTTAGATATTTATTCTACATCTCTGCTTTAATGAGTTTAATTTACTAAAATTTCTATATGGAATAACTTCCCAGTGAATATCTGGAAGTCATGTCCAATAAAGTTAATCAAGAGTAAGTAGTGAAGAGCTGTGATTTAGCATTCTGTGTATCTTATGTTGCTAGAATACTCAAACTAGAAATGGGGAACTCCTAAAATAGGCAAGATTTCTCATTATTACAACCTAGTAACACAACATCTGGACTTCCGATTTGCTTGTTTGAATTGAATGCATAGATTTCTCAGAATCCTACCTCACAAAATCTCACACCAGTGTGACCTTCTTAATACTCTGGACATACAGAGAGAAAAGGATTTAGGATGAGGGGAAGGCTGGGCAGAGGTAAGGAGAAAGGTGGAAGAGGAGAGAGAGAATTGTGGTAACATTTTATTTTCGATGAGTCAAATAATTAGTATATCCAAGTTTCTAAATAACAGGATAATATTCCCTTATTGAAATTAGGCACTTGTTTTTATGTTAGTAATTTATAATTTCCTAATTGCTATTGATATCTATTGCAACTGAAATGAGCAGATGTGCTTTTAAATTAGATTTGCCTATTATAAACAAATGGATGTCTCAAGTTCAATCCAGTTTTTTCTTAGTTGTTTATTGTATGAAAATATTTAAAATTTTTTTACTGCAAGACATATGCACAATTAAATTGGCTTCTCTGTGATTAAATGTTTTATAACTTTATTTGATTTTTAATTTTCACTGACAAAGTACTTATTTTTAAAAGTAAATAAAGGCAAATGATTGTAGTAAACAGTGAAATTATTTAACTATTTGTAAATAAATATTTGTGGATGAAAAGGGGGTTCTATGGTAAGTAGATCATAAGGTGATCTGATCAGAAATTCCTTACTGGACAGGTCATGGTGGGAAGTCACGCCCTAGGCATATAACCTTTTTGGTAAAAAGTTTCTTTTGTCTTAAGCAAGCCCTGTCCATTGTTTCTGTGCATCTAGGTTCACGCATCTTTGAAACATCTCTTTTCAGAGGCCTAACAACCCTCCATAGAGCACATGGCCTTGTTAACTGTCCTGTCGTCCATCTGCCCCACCCTTGCTTTCTCCCACACATGTAATCTTCCTTATGTTCCCTCCTTAACTCCAAATGCACAAAAGAAACAGTGACCTGCCATTCTTTTTTCTTTTCTTTTCTTTTCTTTTTTTTTTTTTTGCATTTTTCTGAAGCTGGAAACGGGGAGAGACAGTCAGACAGACTCCCGCATGCGCCCGACCGGGATCCATCCGGCACGCCCACCAGGGGCGATGCTCTATCCACCAGGGGGCGATGCTCTGCCCCTCCGGGGGGTCGCTCTGCTGCGACCAGAGCCACTCTAGCGCCTGGGGCAGAGGCCAAGGAGCCATCCCCAGCGCCCGGGCCATCTTTGCTCCAATGGAGCCTTGGCTGCGGGAGGGGAAGAGAGAGACAGAGAGGAAGGAGGGGGTGGGGGTGGAGAAGCAAATGGGCGCTTCTCCTATGTGCCCTGGCCAGGAGTCGAACCCGGGTCCCCCGCACGCTCTACCACTGAGCCAACCGGCCAGGACCATGACCTGCCATTCTGAGGAGCATTTTTCTCAGTCTGTTCCAGTCTTGTTTTCAGGCGTATCATCAGTCTAGCTTAAATAAAATCTTATAAAAATACTTTACATGTTTGGACATTTCTTATATCTATAGCCTCTAATGTGGGTAATTTCTGAAACACACATGTATTTATAAATATAATTTAGGCACAATATATTAAGTTTATGCCATAATTTTTTATAAAACAGTTGATATATATATTTAATTAATTGATATTTTAAAATAAGAGAGAGAGAGAGAAATGTTGATTTGTTGTTCCATTTATTTATGCATTCATTAATTGATTTTTGTATGTGCCCTGATCAGGGATCAAATCTACAACCTTGGTGTATTGGGACAATGCTCTAACCAACTGAGCTACCAGGCTAGGACCAGTTCATATATTTTTTGATTACTCATTGATGCCTAAAAAACTACTTGAAAACTTACTGATTTAAAATAACCACCATTTTATTATGCCTCCTAATTCTGCAGATTGGGATTTGGGTAAGGCTTGTTTATTTTACTCCTGGGACTGGAATGATGTTCAAGATGGTTCTTTACTCATAATTCTTGCCACTTTAGCTAGGATGGATTGAATAATGGAGTTGAGACGGGTTAGTTAAGCAGGGACAAGTGGAATAGGAAAATTGAGATAGATAGTTAAATAGCAGAGCAGTTTATAGCCATCTAGTATACCACAAAATCCTATCTTCCCATACCAAGGATACCTAAGAGTAGATGGTTTACAATATACTTCTCCCCAGCCAGAGGGTAAACAGCTTAATCACCCTACTCAGGGATATAGGTAACAAAAGTCCAATTAGTGCCATTTGTATCAACCACACTCAAAAACAGACAGATGAAGCCAGGGGATAAATCTTATTTTGGCACATCAGCGTAAAGCTTATGAATAATCCATTAAGGTCTTCCCCTGAGACCTCCCCTAAACTCCCAGCCTTTAAAATCCTCAAGGTGAAGGACCCAGCATGCGCTCTCCCTCTCAGAAGCATGTGGGCACCTTTCCTTCCCCTCTTTTCTTTCCCCCAGGCTTTACCTTTGCCTTTCTCTTTCCTAAGCTCTAAGGGCCCTTCTTTTGCTTCTGTAACTTGTTTCCCGAGCCCATTTTTTTTCTACAGCTCACTTTTACTTCCTCTGTAACTTTATGAAATAAACTTTCTCTTGTGTTCTTGGCTCTGAATTCTTTCTTTGCTGAACTCAAGAGCCAAGGTACCATTTTAAAAATTTTTTTTTAAATTTTTCTTTTATTAATTTTTAGAGAGGAGAGAGAGTGAAAGAGAGAGAGAGAGAGAGAGACAGAGAGAGAGAGAGAGAAGAGGGGAGGAGCAGGAAGCATCAACTCCCATATGTGCCTTGACAGGCAAGCCCAGGGTTTTGAACCGGCAACCTCAGCATTTCCAGGTCGACACTTTATCCACTGTGCCATCACAGGTCAGGTGGTACCATTTTTTTTTTGCAGCCAGCACCTCTGGTAACAGGGTCTGGCTGAAACAATGCTTCTGTGGTCAGATATTTGGAGCTTTAGTTCTCACTGTAGGTTGGTTTCTTTAGTCTTTTTCATGTAGTATCAGAGCCTCTCTGTCTCCATGTGGCTTCTCCATGTAGTTAGTTCTTTTGACAAGAAAGCCATACTTCTTACGTTGTCATTCTTAAGTCTGGAATGGACACACAGTGCTTTCGCCACATTCTGTTAGCTAAAGTAAGTCACAGTGTCAGCCTGGATTCAGTGTGGCAAGGACTACATAAGTGTGGGAATACCAGGAGGAGTGGTTCATCAGGGCAGAAGAGGTACCTGTGGAGACCAGCTTCTATGGTATATGTCTTTCTTTTTCTTTTTCTTTTTTGTGACAGAGACAGTGAGAGAGACAGAGAGAGGGACAGATAGGGACAAACAGACAGGAAGGGAGAGAGATGAGAAGCATCAATTCTTCGTTGCGGCACCTTAGTTGTACATTGATTGCTTTCTCATATGTGCCCCGACCGGGGGCTACAGCAGAGTGAGTGATACCTTGCTCAAGCCAGCAATCTTTGGCTTAAGCCCATGACCTTGAGCTTCAAGCCAGTGACCTTTGGGCTCAAGCCAGTGACCCTGAGGTTATGTCTATGATTCCATGCTCAAGCCAGCAACCCCATACTCAAGCTGGTGAGCTCATGCTCCAGCCTGTGACCTCAGGGTTTCGAACCTGAGTCTTCTGCGTCCCAGTTCGATGCTCTATCCATTGCACCCCCGCTTCCTGGTCAGGCTGGTATATGTCTCTTGACAACTTCACTTCTTGGATCCTAAATTGTAAAATCCAGTGTTTCTCAGGATACCATATATCTTTTGTGTAACCTAAGGCTTAAGAGATACTTTTCAGGAAAAGAGCACTGGTTTAATAAATTTGGGAGACAGTGCAAACTATAACCTTTCTCTTGAGTTAAACACAGTAAGGATTTTGCAGTATAAAAATCTGTTTACCTGGTCCAGCATTTCCTAAACATTTAAGTGCACAGAACTGTGCCTGGCACTTCCTTTGTAAATATTTGTTGAATGAAATTTATCACAGGACCAGTTTTTCACAAACACCCATTGACATTACAAAAAATTGATGTTTCCTATAGAAGGAACTTTGGGAAAAACAGGTCTATTCTGCAAGAGGGGGGTATGTAATTCTGGTTTCTTCCTGACCTACCACCCACATCTAGGTGCTTCCTAATGAATTAATTTTTGTACTTTAGATTATATGACCCCTTTTCCTGGTTGTGGTGAATAGACTCCACATGGGCATGTGACCCGAAGGAACTGTAGGCTGGCCAGCAAATTAAAAGTTAATCTGGCACAAGAGCTTTTAGGGATAGCCTAAATTGGATTGGGATAGGCAGACCAAATCAGAGCCTGCCATGTGGGTAGTCAGAATGTGAGGAAGCCATCAGGTAGTTGGTAGGGAAGATGCTGCAGCAGAAGCAGAGAATGAATTTCCATCGCAGGGAGCCCTGGGGGCCACTTCTTCACTATCCTGGTGCCTGGCTGCTGAAAACACTTCCTCTTTCCGGTTCTTCTCCCACCTTTAGAAGAAAACCCCTTCACTGAGGTGGCCCATCTATGTCTCTATTTCTTACTATCTGAAAAAGTCTAATTACTAGATGACATCAGGAAGAGAGGCCTATGCTCTCTTATCCAAAGTGCAAAAACACTCTATTCACCTGTCTTGTCAGGGAGGAAGTTCCACTACCCTCTGTCATTTCCCAGGCGTGCAAAGCCAGTGGCAATTCCTACCAGGGGCTCAACAACAGGTAGGGCAGGGGAGGGTAGGCTGTCAAACCAGTGGCTCAGGTGTTGTTTTCAACTGTTGTAGGAAGCTCTTTGGTTAATAGCTGCAGAAGAAATTGGCTATAGGTGAGAATTTTTCTTCAAAAAAATCTCAGAAATATATGCTGAAAGTTCTAGTTCCGGGCATGTTAATTTTCCCCATTGACTACCAGAAAGGAATAAGGAGAAAGTTAATTGAAGAAAGAAAGGTGACAGGTAGAAGGAGCGAGTATATGGAGAGCAGTGAAGCTGAAAATGTTGTGCCAGATTTAGCCAATAACTAGAGCAGAGTTGGTCTAGGAAGCCACGGAAAACCAGGAGAAAGGTGTTCAGGCCACTAGTCTAAGCCTACGGGGGCGTCAAAGCAGCATCACTCTCTAGGGTATTTATTAGGAGACAGTTTTAGGAATGGGGAACAGCAGCCAGTAAGTTTAGTTTAAGTCCACAGAAATGCCAGATCTAGAATGTCAGTGAGAAGAGACAGAATACTGACATCCAAACACCAAGTTAATCAGTGGATACAGCTGCAAACTTCACGAGGCAGAAGAAATGAAGTTGAGATACCAGGAACAAAAAGAACTTGCCTACTGTTGTCTAGACAGCCTCACTGCAGGCTGAGCGTTTGGGGATTTATCACAAGAAAGAAACCTGTTTGCGTTTGGGTGTCAGGATTCTTTTTTTTTTTTTTAAATAGTGTTTATTTTTTAGAACAGGTTTATATGCACAGAAAAATTGAGCAGGAACAGAGGAACTTTAAGATGGTACAGTGAGTTCCCAAACACCACCACATTCAGTTTTCCTATTCTTTTTGTTGTTGTTGTTGTTGTTGGTATTTTGTATTTTTCCAAAGTTAGAAGTGGGGAGGCAGTCAGACAGTCTCCTGGGATTCACCCGGCATGCCCACCAGGGGGCGATGCTCTGCCCAACTGGGGCATCGCTCTGTTGTAGCCCAGAGCCTTTCTAGTGCCTGAGGCAGAGGTCATGGATCCATCCTCAGCACCCGGGTCAACTTTGCTCCAGTGGAGCCTGGGCTGTGGGAGGGGAAGAGAGAGAAAGAGAGGAAGGAGAGGGGTAAGGGATGGGCACTTCTCTTGCGTGCCCTGACTGGGAATCGAACCTGGGACTTCCACATGCCGTGCTGATGCTCTACTGCTGAGCCAACTGGCCAGGGCTTCCCTATTTTTAATGTTTTTCCTTAGTATGGGACATTGTGATATTTAATGAACCAATACTGATACCTTACTATAGTATTAATTAAAGTTCACAGTTTATTCAGATTTCATTAGTTTTTACCTAACTCCTGTATGTGTTCCAGGTTCCATCTAAGATACATTACATTTAGTTGTCATGTCTCTTTAGGCTCCTCTTGGCTGTGATAGTTTCTTAGATTTTCCTTGTTTTTGACAACCTTGACAGTTTTGGGGAGTACTGGTCAGGTATTTTGTGGGTTATCCCTCTACTAGATTTGTTACCACGATTCACCTGGGGTTATGGGCATCTGAAGGAAGATCACAGAGGTAAAATATCATTTTCTTTTTCTTTTCTTTAAATTTTTTCTTTTTCTTTCTTTTTTTTTTTTTTTTTTTTTAAGAGAGTGAGAGAGAGACAGGAACATCAAGCTGCTTCTCTATGTGCCCTGACCAGGGAATCCAACCGGCAACCTCTGCACTCTGGAACTACCCTCCAACCAGCCATGCTATCTGGCCAGGGCTTGATTTTTTAATTTATTGTTATAAACAGAGAGAGGGAGGGAGAGAGAGGGGTGGGGAAGAGAAGCACTCAATTGTTGTTGCACTCAGTCCTGCACTTACTGGATGCTTCCTGTGTGTGCCCTGCTGGGTGATTGAACCCTTAACCTTGTTGTTTCAGGACGACAGAACTGACTGAGCTAACCGGCCAGGGTGGTAAAGAGTCATTCTCATCACGTCACATCAAGACTACATATTCTCAATATGATTTATCATCACTGTCAACCTTGATCATGATTACCTGGCTGAGGTCATGTTTTCAAGTTTCTTCACTGTGAAGTTACTCTTTAACTCTCCGTTTCCATGACACTATTTGGAAGAAAGTGTGCACTGTCACTTTTTGAAAAGTGGAGATTTATGACCCCCTTCCTTGAGTGTCGAGTACCTACATAAATTATTTAAATTCTTTTGCATGGGAGATTGTCTCTTCTTCCCATTTATTTATTTTATTCAATCATTTATTTATACTGATATAGACTCAGACATTTTATTTAATTATTTATTCATCTATTTTTTTTTTTAAGTGAAAGGGGAGATAGTGAGAAAGACTCTCGTATGTGCCCCGACCAGGATCTACCCGGCAACCCCATCTGGGGCTGATGTGCAAACCAACCGAACTATCCTCAGCAGCCCTGGCCCACGCTCGGACCAGTCGGGCCACTGGCTGCAAGAAGGGAAAAGGAAGAGAAGGGGGAAGGGAGGGGAGAAGAGGCTGATGGTTGCTTCTCTTGTGTGCCCCGACTGGGGATGGAATCGGGGACGTCGCAAGCCAGGCCAATACTCTAGTCACTGAGCCAACCATTCAGGGCCTACTTTATTTTTGTGATAATCCAATACTATTTTATTTATTTTGTTGCTCAATTTGTTCCAGCTTTGGCTATTGGGAGCTTTTTCATTTGGCTCCTAGTTTCTTTGACAGATCCACATGAATGTGGTGTTTTGTTGTTTTTATGGTTTGGTTTTTTATTATTTTGTTTGATTTTAATTTTTGTACTCGCTTGTTTTTATTTTTTATGCTTCCTTACTTTCTGACACTCCAAGATGTTCTAGGCTCATCTTGTACACTTTTTTGCTAATCCTAGAATCAGCCCTTTCTCTACTGGTGGGGATTTAACAACAGGGAATATGGAGGGGGTATGAGACCCTAATGACCATATACTCCTGGCTTATGTGTCATTTCTGAAAATTCTGATTGTCCCAGGCTAACATCTGAGACAGATGCTCCAATATTACCAAGGTGAGCGACTTACAATATTTTCAAGCTTATTTACTTAACTATTACTATGTTACTGAGAATTCCTGTGTACCTGAAGTGTTAAAATACACTCTTCTCTGGGTTTCCTAACTTATATACCTCCTCAGTTTAGCTTAAAATATTTAATTGTGATGACTTTTGAAATATACAGTTAAATTATGAGGAAATAGTATCTCAGTGCCTAACTTTACTTAGTTATACATCTGTAGGAATGCATATATTTCATCTATGAAAATATAGCTGTCTCTCACTAATGGCTTTGCCTCATGCTTAAATGAGAAAGTAAAAATCCTCAATGGAAATTCCCTCAACCTTGCACCACCTATACAAATGGGCTGATATCTGCACCCATCTTCTTTTACTTTATTTTGCAAGAATTACCTTCTTTTCAAAGTTCCATCTTCACTTGTGCTTTGGACGCTCACTCCCATAAAAACTTTAAAAATTTGAGATGTGTTTCGACTTACACCATTAGTGTCATTCTTATGGACTATGTGAGTGAACTAGTCTGGTTCTGAGTGGTGAAAGAATATGCAGTATTCTTTCTCTGTGGCTTAGTTGTGTTTTTATGTTCTAGATTTTGGTTTTACAACTGTGTAGGATAGGTAAGTGACTTGGCCTAGGGTGTGCTTTGACTTACACTACAATTCGGGTGACATCACTGTTGTAGCAATGGAACTGTGTCAGAACCCGAGGACACCCTGTATTACTTTCTTGCTCACTGTTGGATTATTCTCATCGTCAAACAGTTTGTTCTGGTTACTCCTCCTCTGCCTTTCTAAGTACCCTATCTTGATTCTGTATTTCCCTGCAGCTATGTCTCATTTCTCTGCTCCATTTTGAAGCCCTAAATGTTATTTTAAGGTTTGTTCTCGATTGCTCACTTCTTTGACCTCTAATTCCCTCTTTAAAAAAAGGTTTTTGGAAGTGATCAGGTGGTTGCATAGTGGTTAGAGCATCAACCTGAGACACTGAGAACCCAGGTTCAAAACCCCGAAGTCACTGGCTTGAATGCAGGCTCACCAGCTTGAACATGGGATCATCGGCCTGAATGTCCAGCTACGCCAGACACCCCTGGTCAAGGCATGTATAAGAAGCAATCAATGAGCAGCTAAAGTGACACAGCTACTGCTTGATGTTTCTCATCTCTTTTCCTTCCTGTTTGTCTCTTTCTCTCTAGAAAAATTTTTTTTAAGTTTTTTTTTTTTTGCATCCAAATAGTTCAGAGGCAAGTAATTTTAAAACAAAGAGTAAAGCCCTGGTCATCTTCCCCTTTTGCCCCAATTTTCCTACCCTAGACGCAACCACTTTTAAGTCTTTTAGCTAATTTGCTTGATATATATTTCCATATCTTGAAATAATGGATGTATTACTATTTTTGGTCTTTATGTTTTAGACAATATCTGTTGGTTTTTCATTATGAAACACACACACACACACTCACACACACACACACACACACACACACTTTGATTCCCTCAACCTCTCCATCTAGTCATACTACAATGTTGTTATGGTTTATATTCAGAGTTTATAGTGTTATGACTAAGTATCTGTGATTTAGAGCCAATCCATATAGTAAAACTATTATTATCCTTCCTTTCCAGCAATGACAGTTATCCTCTGGAGGTAGCTTTCTTTCTTTCTTTTTCTTTCTTTCTTTTTTTCTTTCTTTCTTTTTTTCTTTCTTTCTTTTTTTCTTTCTTTCTTTCTTTCTTTCTTTCTTTCTTTCTTCTTTCTTTCATGTGTTTGTTGTGATTTTCTTTGTGGCATTCTCTATTGTTTTTTCTCTTCTTAAAAAGAAGTACTGTTTGGTCATAACAAGTGTTGGAGAGGCTGTGGAGAAAAAGGAACCCTCATTCACTGTTGGTGGGAATGTAAATTAGTACAACCACTATAGAAGAAAATATGGTGGTTCCTCAAAAAATTAAGAATAGAACTACTATATGACTCAGCAATTCCTCTATTGGATATATACCCCCAAAACTCAAAAACATTGGTACATAAGGACACATGCACCCCCATGTTCATTGCAGCATTATTAACAGTGGCCAAGACATGGAAACAACCAAAGTGCCCTTCAATAGAGGACTGGATAAAGATGTGGTACATATACACTATGGAATACTACTCAACCATAAGAAACAATGACATAATGACATTTACGACAACATGGATGAACCTTGATAACATTATACTGAGTGAAATAAGTAAATCAGAAAAAGCCAAAAATTGTATGATTCCACCCATAGGTGGGATACAAAATTGAGACTCATGGACATAAATAAGAGTGCAGTGGTTACCAAGGGGAGGGGGAGATATACCATTGCTTTTTAATATTTTTAATTAATTGATTTGATTAAAAAATTTTTTAGCCCTGGCCGGTTGGCTCAGCGGTAGAGCGTCGGCCTAGCGTGCGGAGGACCCGGGTTCGATTCCCGGCCAGGGCACATAGGAGAAGCGCCCATTTGCTTCTCCACCCCTCCGCCGCGCCTTCCTCTCTGTCTCTCTCTTCCCCTCCCGCAGCCAGGGCTCCATTGGAGCAAAGATGGCCCGGGCGCTGGGGATGGCTCTGTGGTCTCTGCCCCAGGCGCTAGAGTGGCTCTGGTCGCAACATGGCGACACCCAGGAGGGTCGCAACATGGCGACGCCCAGGATGGGCAGAGCATCGCCCCCTGGTGGGCAGAGCATCGCCCCTGGTGGGCGTGCCGGGTGGATCCCGGTCGGGCGCATGCGGGAGTCTGTCTGACTATCTCTCCCTGTTTCTAGCTTCAGAAAAATGAAAAAAAAAAAAAAAAAAAAAAAAAAAAAAAAAAAAAAAAAAAAAAATTTTTTAGTGATTTTTTTCATTCATTGTTTGATTCTTGTATGTGCCTTGACTGGTGATTGAACCCGCAACCTTGGTGTATCAGGAGGATGCTATAATCAACTGCACTACCTGGCCAGGGCACACAACTGCTTTTTATATTCTAAAAAATATTTCATAAATGAATATAGCAAACACTTCTTGTGCCCCATTCATATCCCCTTAGCCCTTACTATTGTGGAACATGCCATTCTGACTTTCATTCTCTTTCTCTCTCTTTTTTTTTGTTTACTTGTTTGCTTTTGCTTTTTTTTTTTCTCCTGTGCCGTTCTTTCACCTGTGAGTAGACCTCCCCCACTTTCTCTGGGACTGGTGTCCTCTCTACCCATGTGCATTGCCATCCAAAGTACCAGGGGGTAAACACCCCTGGGAGTAGTCCTTAAATAATGACTGAAGGGAGTTGTATAAATATCCCAGCTCTGTCCTCTCAGGTCATATATTCTGAAGCACATGTTCATCATTTTCTTAAGAGTTCCCCGGCAGGATTAAGCTCCAGTTGCCCACAATGCTGCTTGATAGCACACTCTTTATTGACTTCTTCCTGTTCCTGTATTGCTTTCACACTCCACTAATGGTACTTCCTGGGATCACCTCCAAAATAAATGACTTGTTCTTCAATCCTTATTCCAAGCCTGCTTCTTGAACAACCCAAACTAAGACATTTAGTGCTGAGTTTTTCTTATTACATCACATTTGAAGGTACATGATATCTGGTGTCCCAGTCTTAGAGAAGCTACAATTGATCAGTGCTGCAGGTGGTATCAGTCTGATCCCTCCATTATAAAATCCCCTTTTCTACCTTTATTAGTTAGGGTTCTCAAGAGAAATAGAAACAAGAGTATAGAGATTTATTATAATGAATTGGATCACATGATTATGAAGGTTGAGAAGTCATAAGAGCTGTAGTCAGCAAACTGGAGACCCAGAAAAGCTTATGGTGCACTTCCATTCTGCATCCAAGGCCTGAGAACCAGGAGGGCTAATGGTTGAAGTTCTAAATTGAAAGCCAACAGGCTCAAGACCAAAGAATCAATGTTTCAGTTTGAGTCTGAAGGCAAGAAAAGACCAATGTCTCAGCTCAAGTCAGGAGGGCAGGAGTTTCTTCTTGCTTGCAGAAGAGTCATCTTTTTGTTTTCAGGTGTTCAGTTGATGAGGAGCACCCACACTAGGGAGGACAATCTATTTATTCAGTCTACTCATTTAAATGCTAATCTTATACAGAAACATCCTCACAGACACACCCAGAATAATTTTTAACCAAGTACCCAGGAACTCTGTAGCTTGGCCAAGTTAACACATGAAATTAACCATCATACTATCTTTCACCTGGTACTTTTAGCAGCTACTAATGATTATTGCCTATACCAATGACCACATCAGGCGTTGAAAAGGGTGATTCTTAAATACCAATATTCTTTATGCATTCATTAACCTAAAACTCTAACACTAAACTACTTGATCCCTGAATATAGTTTGTTCAGAAAGGTTACAATAAATGTGTCCAATATTTTATTTTATATTTATTGATTTTAGTGAGAGAGGAAGGGAAAGAGAATCATCGATTTGTTGTCTCATTTATTCATACATTGGCTGATTCTTTTTTTAAAATGTTTATTTTATTGATTTTAGAGAGAGAAAGGGAGAGAGCAAGAGAGGAACAGGGACATCTATTTCTGTATGTGCCCTGACTGGGAAATTGAATCAGCAAGCTCTGTGCTTTGGTATGATGGTCTAACCCAGTGGTCCCCAACCTTTTTTGGGCCACGGACCGGTTTAATGTCAGAAAATATTTTCACGGACCGGCCTTTAGGGTGGGACGAATAAATGTATCATGTGATCGAGACAAGCGTCAAGAGTGAGTCTTAGATGGATGTAACAGAGGGAATCTGGTCATTTTTAAAAAATAAAACATTGTTCAGACTTAAATATAAATAAAACGGAAATAATGTTATTTATTCTTTCTCTGTGGACCGGTACCAAATGAGCCACGGATCGGTACCGGTCTGCAGCCCGGGGGTTGGGGACCACTGCTCTAACCAACCAAGCTACCTGGCCAAGGCTGGTTGATTCTTATAACTGCCTTAATGGGGGATTGAACCCACAACCTTGGTATAGGGGGACGACACTCTAACCAACTAAGCTACCTTGCCAGGGCTATAAATGCATCCTTTTGGATAACTTATTTTTCTAAGTAGTTATCATTAATTTAACCTCAAACTCTGTCAGTTGTCAGAATCATTTTCAATATGCTCATTCCCATCAGATGCTCATCAAATCCATCTTCTTAAACAAGGCCTTCTAAGAGCCTTCCAACCTCTTGGAAAGACATCTAATAATTTCCTAGGCCTGGTATATAGCAGTCATCCTGGGATCTCCCTTCTCCATTAGTCTGGGAAATCCCTTTGGCTATCTCCTGTGGGCAGGCTCCTGTTTTCTCGATGCCATCTTTCTCTTTCTAATTTGGGGAGCAAAACTTCCAACATTTCCTTGAGAAAAGTTGTATACTAATGGTGCTAAAAGGTGTATGAAGATATTTTTCCATTTAATGTCGTCTAGCTCTCAGTGTTTTTATGGAGAGCTTTAATTCTTTCTTTATTTATTTTTTATTTATAATTCTTTGTGAACTCGCCTTCTCCTTGGAAGCTTGTAGCATTCTCAATTTCAGGACACTGGAGAACAGTGTTGTAAAATTTTATAGGTCTATTCTTCGTGTGTTTAATTTTTATTTGTTGAGCTGGACATTCAGGGAAGGACTCAAATCCTTCAGTGCTAGGAAATTTTGGGGGATAATTTCTTTGGTAACTTCATCCTGTGAGTTTTCTCTTTTTGGAATTGCTAACATTTGAATGTTGAATTTCTTAGACTGTTCTTTTAAAATATTCCGTCTTTTTTTTTTTTAATTTTTTTACTCTTTTGGGATTTTTACTCTGCATTCTGGGATATAGCTTCAATCCACCCCCTTCCCCCACACCCCACCATTCTTGTTATCTTGCTTTTAACTTCCAAGAGTTTCTTGAATAATATGGTCTTGCCATTTTGCTGATAAATCTTTTAGTATGTTATCTCTAAATGTACTCCTTTAAAAATATAACAATTCCATTATCACATCAAAAAAGTAAGACTTTAATATCAAGAATCTAGAGATTCTTCAAAATTTTCCAAATGCTATATACATTTTTAAAGTTTTTTTTGTTTGATCCAGTGTTCAAATAAAGTCTGTGTATTTCAAGTCCTTAATGTTCTAATTTTATTTTAATCTTTAGTTTTTCTTCATTTATTTTTTTCTTGTCATTAAATTATTGAAGAATCAGATAATTTATGATGTAGCAATTTCCATAGTTTGGACTTGGCTGATTGCATTTCTGGTGATTTTACATCCTTCTTTTTCCTCTCTGATTAGATCTGAAAGCTTGATTAAAATAAGATTATATATATATATGTATATATACACATACACACACATATATATATTTGGCATTACTACTTCATCAGGAAGAAAAAGTTTTGATGTTCTTTATTTTCATATAAGCAGCCATTAAGGATCAGTTTTTATCCATTATTTCATTAGACATTGTAAAATTCTAACTTTCCTTATTTATTGTAGCTATACTTCTCCAAAGAGAAATTTTCCCTTACCAACTTTTTCATTTCCTGACATACAGTTCATATAGGGAATGCAGAGTAAGTGCTTAACCATTTCCCTTTATTTATGTTTTCAAAATAATGAGTAAGTTCACCAACATTCAAATGTGAGAATGAGTTCTTTTTAAATTATCATTATTATGACAACCTAGATTTAAAATACTCGATTTGTTTTATTATTTATTTATTTATTTTCCTTCTTTTCCAAGTGAGAGGAGGGGGAGACAGAGAGACAGACTCCTCCATGCACCTCGATGAGATCCACCCGGCAACCCCCAATGTTCTGCCCATCCTGGGCTAAGTTCACAATTGAGCTATTTTTAGTGCCTGAGGGAGAGGCTCTATGAGCCCTCCTCAGTGCCTAGGGCAGATGCACTAGAACCAATGGAGCCGTGGCTGCAGGAAGGGAAGAGAGAGAGAAAGAGAGAAAGAGAAGGGGGAGTGGGAGGGGTGGAGAAGCAGATGGTTGCTTCTCCTATGTGCCCCGACTGAGAACTGAACCCAGGACAGCCACATGCTGGGCTGATGCTTTAACACTGAGCCAACTGGTCAGGGCCTTGATTTGCTTTAATACCTGTTATTACTCAGTGCTCTAATTGTACTGTCTTTGACATGGGAGAGGTTTTTTATTTTTATTTTTATGAGCAAATGTCTTTATTCATTTATTCTATTAATTTATTGATTTTAGAGAGAAAAAGGAAAAGAGAGACAGAAAGAAGCATTGATTTGTTGTTCCACTTATTTATGCATTCATTGGTTAATTTTTTTTTTTTTTCACAGAGAGTCAGAGAGAGGGATAGATAGGGACAGACAGACAGGAATGGAGAGAGATGAAAAGCATCAATCATTAGTTTTTCGTTGCTACACCTTAGTTGTTCATTGATTGTTTTCTCGTATGTTCCTTGACCGTGGGCCTTCAGCAGACAGAGTAACCCCCTGCTTAAGCCAGCAACCTTGGGTCCAAGCTGGTGAGCTTCGCTCATACCAAATGAGCCCTCGCTCAAGCTGGCGACCTTGGGGGTCTCGAACCTGGGTCCTCCGCATCCCAGTCTGACGCTCTATCCACTGCACCACCGCCTGGTCAGGCTCATTGGTTGAATCTTATATGTTCCCTGACCAGGGTTTGAAATGGCAACCTTGGTATATCAGGATGACACTGAGCAACCTGGCCAAGGCAGGGAAGCTTCTTTTTTTTTTTTTTTTTTTCATTTTTCTGAAGCTGGAAACAGGGAGAGACAGTCAGACAGACTCCCGCATGCGCCCGACCGGGATCCACCCGGCACACCCACCAGGGGCGATGCTCTGCCCATCCTGGGCGTCGCCATGTTGCGACCAGAGCCACTCTAGCGCCTGAGGCAGAGGCCACAGAGCCATCCCCAGCGCCCGGGCCATCTTTGCTCCAATAGAGCCTCAGCTGCGGGAGGGGAAGAGAGAGACAGAGAGGAAAGCGCGGAGGAGGGGTGGAGAAGCAAATGGGCGCTTCTCCTGTGTGCCCTGGCCGGGAATCGAACCCGGGTCCTCCGCATGCCAGGCCGACGCTCTACCGCTGAGCCAACCGGCCAGGGCCAGGGAAGCTTCTTCAAGTTGGCTCCTAAGTCCTTTTGACATATTTTAGTACTGTTTGATAATTTCCTTGTTTGTGGTTTGACAAGATGTTTCAGGCTCGTCTACCTGACTCATGTCTGAAATCATGAATTTGAATTGATACCAGTATAAACTTATAGATATAATTTGCCTTAAAAATAGTCTTACATTAAAAAGTTTATAAATATGGACTAACTCATAGGCACTGAGCACTCCTAGAGTATAGGACACCTAAATACCATTTCGCTCTAACAAGAACCAGGACTCCTTGGGAAAATGGCTGGTTTCAATTGTGGTGCTGTGTTCTCATCTGAAGCTTGGAATGCTCTTCCAAGCTTCTTCCCGTCATTGGCAGAATTAAGAATTATACCGAGATTCAATTCTGTATACAGACCCCTGGTTAAAATCCTCTAGAAAAAGCTATAGGGAACCACTGACATTTTAAATGGTTTAACAATAAGATCAAATTTCAATTTTAGAATATCACTGTGACAAGTTTCAAGAACATTATGGGAGGCAAGTGTGTAGAGGACAGTTGTGCAGGTGGGAGAATGTTCAGTTAAGGGGCTTGTGATTCAGGTTGGAGTGGGAAAGGCCTAATTTGAGACAGTAGTAAATAAACAGGGGACTTATTTACTAGCAAGTAAGAGACAGCAGCTTCAGGTCTTAGAGATTGGTGAGTATGTATTGAGGGGAGAGGGTGTTGGGTTATGGATGAGCAGAGCTTCCAACAACTATCTTGGTGCCAGAGACAAGCTGTGGAGAAGCACTCAGAGTACTGACAGCCATGGAAGAGAAGGTAACTTATAAAGAAAGCTCCCCCATACTCTCCAATTCATCCTCCTATGATCTAGCCCTGGAAAGATGGGGTGAATTTGAAAATTTCCTCCACAGGTGAGCATTCTACCCTATGGTAACCAGCCACCCTCTTAAACCTAAATTTCTGTCCTCTAAGGATTTCCCAAGGAACTAATAATACAGAGGCTCCTTTTCAGCCTAGTGGTGAGAAGTACAGGGACAGAAATCTGATGAGAAGAGAGGTTTCCAAGTGGGTGTTAAGCAAAGAAGAGGTTCAAGCTGTAATAAAAGCAAAAAATGTGTTTATTTGAGCAAAAGGATTGCAATCTGAGACTCAGATTCAAGTGGTAACCCAATTGCTCTAAAGATTTTAACAAAGAAAATCAGGGTTTATAAAGGCAAAAAGCACATTATAATTCTTCCATGCAAATGAAGGATAGGTTAACAGGTATTGGTCAGTTCTATTTCCAATATGCAAATGAGGGAGGGAACAGCTACAAGAAGGAAGCAAAGTTAATACATTTCCATGCAGCAGTTGTTCTAGAATGTTTAGGGCTCAGCGTTGAGCAGAGTTTAGCAATAGGTGAGTGACATAATAGCAGCTCTGAGGACTGAGGCACGAGGTGTTATATGCTCCAGCTCCTTAATAGGTACCTATATTAAGTGCCTATCTTAGCAATGCTTATTTCACTATATTTCCTCCATTATCATGGGGAAGGAGGGACTTTGCAAATAACCACTAAGCCCCGAAGAGATATTAATTATTGATGTCCAGAGACGGGGCAATGACTTCGTAAAAAAAAAAAATTAGGCATAGAGCAGAATTTTAAAGTGAAGAGGAACTCGTGGAAAATAAGTCCAGGGAAGCATTCTCCCTTTTGCAAGTCTGGAGAATCCGTTATTAAATGTGGCCCAGATAACAGGGGCACAGACTGGATGGACACGAGGCTGTTGGCTGGGTTTATGGAGTAAAAGCCAGAAGGGCGGGCCCTGTCTGGGTAGCCCAGTTGGTTAGAATCTGCTGGGGATATGCCAAGGTGGCAGCTGGACGCTGGGTCAGGACACATGAATCAACGAGTGAATACATAAAGGACTGGAACAACACTCTCTAATAATTCTAATAATAATAATAAATAAAAATAATAACAAAACCAGAAGGGTGAGATGAGAGTCCACATCAATGTCTTTTAAGAAGCATTGGCTGAAAACACCAGGAGCCACTCTCCCGCGCATGCGTGGTGCAGAGCAGCTGACCCAGAGAGGCCTGGGTGTTCCACCTTTATCTTCCCAGGTCCTGTCCGTTCTTCAGAATTAAGAGGGAGGAGCGTCGTGGACACTGTAAGTTCCGCCCTCAGTCGTCCCCAGTCTCTTGCCTTCTGCTTCGTCCTTCCCCGCATACCTCTGCTCGCGACCTGTTTGAGAAACACGACCAACACGACAGCGACGGAGTCGCGAGCACGAGCGTACGTCAGCGCGCCCCGCCCCGGCGCCAGAGGCCCCGCCTCCCGCGCGCCCCGCCCCCCGGCTCCCTCCTCCTGCTGGCCTCCCGGCGCTTAGCGCCTGTGTCCCCGCGCGCTCTGCGGCCATGGAGGTGCCCGGGAGCCTGTGCAAGAAAGTCAAGCTGAGCAACGACGCGCAGAACTGGGTGAGTGGGGCCAGAGTGGGCTGGAAGACCCCGACTGCAGCTGGTTCCGGAGCCGGTGCCTCCCTTCCGCCGCCTCTGCATCTTCCTTATGCGCCGGGAATGGGTACCCGAGGCCGCGGCGCCTTGCAGTTGGGGTGATGGGTGGTGCCCGGAGGAGTGGTGCGGCGGGGGTCTGGGGCCGAGCTGTGCGTGCGGTCCGACCCACCTTATTGGGAAGAACGCCCCTTCTCCGGTTCCTCGGCTCAGATGAGACCTCGAGTTAGTCGTTCCGGAGAGAGCTGGAGGCTGCTGAAACCTGCACCCTGGACGGGTTTGCTGTCTGCATCCCCTGGAGTGGCGTGAAGGTCTGCAGCGGGGCCAAGGCGGGTGTCTTCAGTGTGTTGCTGGTTTTTCTTGGCTCTGCCAGTGTAGTTACCCCAGGTTTGGGTCCATTTCCAAGCCTTTCCATTGCTGAGTTTCAGTGTGAAGGGAGAGTACCCAACAATGTCGCTATTCATGAGTTGAGGCAGCCCTGAACTGAGCTTCTTTGTGGCTCAGTGTTAAATTGGAATGTCCAACACATGACATGGAGTTTTAAGACTCGATTCCTGGAGGCAGAAAAGAGTGGGAAGACTAATGGTTTATAACGTTTAGCAACGACTCCCATTTGGCAATGATAGGTGGTGTGTCCTCATTTGGGTTGTTTCCTTCCTTATTCTTTGATATGAGGCAGTCTTAATCTAAGATCGTCAGTGCCCTTGAGGTGGGGGAGTGGGGAGGTAGTGTCGAACTTGGCAGTCTGGAAAGGTGCTGGCTTTAGCTTTAGGTGGACATTTTTATTTCACAGTAAAACAAACGCAGGGGGCTTAAATGCAACCTTGCAAATCATTACCCTTGGTGAGTCAAGGGGAAAAAAAGCCATTTCAAGCAAATGTTTATTTGCAGTCATTCATTTACAATACCTGTAGCTAAGGATTCTTATCTGGTTCTTTTCTCCTTTTAGTTATTATCTCTTCTTTAGGTTTTAAGGGGAGAAAAGTAAAGTTGAATTAGAACATTGGAAAGAACAAGGCACTTCTGGCCTGGTCTCTGGTACCAGCTTTGCCGTTTACTAGTGTATGATCTTGAGGAAAATAACTTTACTTCTTTTAAATGTCAGCTGACTAAAGAAGGGTAAAATAGTTCACAAGGTTATTTGAGGAGTAAAGAAGATAATGAATTTGAAAGTGCAATGAAGCCACTGCCATGAAACTATTGCTGTTGTTACCCTGAGTATTTCCTGGTTAGGAAAATAAGGGGCTAAATTAAGGTATTTAAAGGTAATTTCAATTACACTGTCTGTTGCTGATTTATTTACCATTCCATTTGCCAAATAAACGTGTATTCTTGTAGGAATCTGTACCAGAAATGGAAAAGATGAAAAATGAGGGATTAAGTGTTTGCATTCTGTTGCTCACGGCCTGATTGGGGTTGTAAATAACTTTGCCTAGTGATGAGTTTGCCATTATGACCACAGCGAGTGGTGTAAGGTTTTTTTTTTTCCTTCCAGTTTGAAGGAGGGGTTAATTTAACTTGGGTGTTTTGGGAGCATTTATGGAGGAGAAATGTGCTCAGACTTCTGAGCTGAGGGAATAAGGGCTGGGAATAAGAATAATTGTTTTTTTATTCCAGGATCAGCTTAGAGTTTTCTCTGGAGAGTTTTTGTTGAGGAGTAGAGATAAATTCCATAGGGTGGGGCTAGGTTATGCAATTGTTAATGTTTGCCTCAGAGTTAAGACTTGATTCTGTGGGAGATTTTTTTTTTTTTTTAACAGAGAGAGAGGAAGAGGGAGAGACAGAGACAGGAAGGGAAGAAGATGAGAAGCATCAATTTCTAGTTGCATCACTTTCATTGTTCATTGATTGCTTCTCATACATGCATTGGCGGCTCTAGCCAAGCCAATGACACCTTGCTCAAGCCAGTGAACTTTGGGCTAAAGCTAGTGACCATGGTATAGTGTCCATGATCCCAGTGCTCAAGCTGGTGAGCCTGTGCTCAAACTGGATAAACACACACTCAAGTCAGAGACCTCGAGGTTTCAAACCTGGGTCCTCAGCATCCCAGGTTGATGCTCTTAAGTGTTGCACTACCACCTTCAGGTTCTGTGGGAGATTTTTTTTTTTTTTTTTTGTATTTTTCTGAAGCTGGAAACAGGGAGAGACGGTCAGACAGACTCCCGCATGCGCCTGACCGGGATCCACCCGGCACGCCCACCAGGGGCGACACTCTGCTCACCAGGGAGCGATGCTCTGCCCCTCCGGGGCATCGCTCTGTCGCGACCAGAGCCACTCTAGCGCCTGGGGCAGAGGCCAAGGAGCCTTCCCCAGCGCCCGGGCCATCTTTGCTCCAATGGAGCCTTGGCTGCGGGAGGGGAAGAGAGAGACCGAGAGGAAGGAGAGGGGGAGGGGTGGAGAAGCAGATGGGCGCTTCTCCTGTGTTCCCTGGCCGGGAATCGAACCCGGGACTTCTGCACACCAGGCCGATGCTCTACCACTGAGCCAACCGGCCAGGGCTCTGTGGGAGATTTTTGATGGGGCTAGAATTTTTAATTTTCTGGACTTTGTTAGCCTTTCTTTGCCCCAGTAGGGAACACCCACCATGTTTCCCTGTTACTTATTACATCAATGGATAGACAACAAATGTGGAGAAGCCATACACCTTTAATGTTCCCAGTTCATGATAAAACTGGTGTTCCAGGAAGACTGGTTGCTGGACAATTAGATATTGTTCCAGATGTGGAAGCCCTGGAAAACAGACAGGGTTATAGTGAGGTTTAAATAAATTATAGGCATACTGCATTTTATTGTGCTTCACAGATTATTGTGCTTTCATCAACATGGCTCAGCTGATGGTTACCATTATTAGCAAGAAGGTTTTTTTAAAAAATTAAGGTGTGTAATTTTTTTTTAGACATAATGCTAGTGCACACTAATAGACTATGGTATAGTGTAAAAATAATTTTTTTTGTGTGCCCTGGCCGATTGACTCAGCGGTAGAAAGTCGACCCGGTATGTGGAAGCCCCGGATTCGATTCCCAGTCAGGGCACACAGGAGAAGCACCCATCTGCTTCTCCACCCCTCCCCCTCTCTTTCCTCTCTCTCTCTCTCTCTCTCTTCCCCTCCCGCAATAGCCAAGGCCCCATTGGAGCAAAGTTGGCCAGGGTGCTGAGGATGGCTCCATGGCCTTTGCCTCAGGGGCTAGAATGGCTCCGGCCCCAATGGAGCTACACTGCATATGAGCAGAGCATCGCCCCCTGCTGGGCATGCCAGGTGGATCTTGATCAGGCTCATGCGGGACTCTGTCTGACTGCCTCCCTGCTTCTAACTTCAGAAAAATACAAAAATAAAAAAAATTTTTTTTTTGTGGACTGGAAGACCAAAAATTTCTGTGACTTGCTCTGTTGCAGTGGTCTGGACCCGAACCTGCAATATTTCTGATGTATGGCTGTAACAATTGGAAGCATGGCTGGCACATGCCTTTGTTCCACGTGTTGGGATGCAGTGGTAAAAACACAAAAATGTGTTTTGCTCTCATGGATATAAACAAACAAATAAATGAATGACATAATTTTCCCTTTTACCAGTTTTATCTTTTCTGAACAATTTGCTCCTTATACTGGACACAGCATGTTGCCAAGGCCAAGCAAAAGTCCAATCTCTTCTTTGGAACATTGATCTGACTGTTGTCAGGGACATCTACTGATTGATCTTCCTACCCTAGGAGCCAGGAAGATGCTGCTGGAATAATTGCCCAAAGAGGAAAACTGGACTTTTACTAAGAAAGGACTCTCAATGTTGACTAGTAACAGTAGTTACAGTGATAGTAAGGTCTAGATCTGCGTTGTCCAATCTGGTAGCGACTAGCCACCTGTGGCAACTAAAATTTAGTTAAAATTAAATAAAATTGAAAAATTCTTTTCCATAGTTTCACTAGCCACCTTTTGAGTGCTGCATTGCCTCTTGTGGCTAGTGGCCACTATATTGCACCATGTGGTACAGGTCATTTTCAGGATCTCAGAATGATTCTGTTGGACAGAGCAGGTTTAGATAGTCACTTTGGGATGGATGTCAACATTTTTTCTATTCATCTATGTATTTTGTATTTATATTTTATTTATACTTTCTTCCCAGGGCAAGGAAATGTCAAGAGGTAGTGGCTACTATCACAGTTTTAGGCATTTCCTAGCCCTGGCTTCTGGCAGGGTACCCATCAGTGTTAGCGTCTGGTATAGTTGCTCCCCTCTATTTGAAATAGGAAAGCCTCCCCAGCCTGGCTTTGTTGACATTGACTTTTGAGTAGTTCTATATTCCAGTGGTTCTCAACTCGGTAAAATGTTGCCCCCCCACTCCATGGCCTTGTGCAGGATCTGAAGACTTTTTTGGTTATTACAGGTGTGTGTGTGGGGGGGTGGAGACTGGAGGGGTGTGCTTCAGGCACGTAGTGGGCAGAGGCCAAGGATGCCGCTAATCATCCTGCAGTGTGCCAGGCAGCCCCACACAGATTATCTGGGCCGGAAAGTTCTTGTTTCTGAAGTTGAGAAATCCTGTTCTGCTCTTGGCTTTTAGTTAGAAAAATGGAGAAAAGTTATGGAAATTTGATATGCAAAAGTAGTAATTTAAAATAAAATACAGTGCTCTTCCTTCTGGGAGCATGCCTGCACCTTCCCCTTCCTCCTCTTTTTCTCCCCCACGTGTGTTTTCCTTGCCTCTTTTTTCTTCTGAGCTCTAGTCTAAGGGACCCTCTGAGACTTGCAGCCGGGGAGCAGTGGGCAGCGGCAGCTTGTCCTGGACTAAGCCCCTTTTCTTTGACTTTCCTCCTGCATGGCCAATAAATTTGTCCTTTACTTGCAGCTAAATAAATAAATAAAAAATAAAATCCAGTTGATAATAGAATTTTTTTTTTTTTGGGTGTTTACTTAAATGGTAATCAGTTTATGTGAAATATCCTTTCCTAAGAACACGGCTCTTTACGAATTTTTTTTTTTTTTTTTTTTTTGTCGAGAGAGAGACAGACAGATAGGGAGCCAGACAGGAAGGGAAAGAGATAAGAAGCATCATCTCATAGTTGTGGAACCTTAGTTGTTTGATTGCTTTTTCATGTGCCTTGACTGGGGACTGCAGCCGAGCCATTGACCCCTTGCTCAAGCCAGTGACCTTGGGCTCAAGCCATGACCCTGCACTCAAGCTGGTGAGCCTTTGTTCAAGCTGGCTGAGCCAGTGCTCAAGCTGCCGACCTTGGGGTTTCAAACCTGGGTCCTCTGTGTACCAGGCCAATGCTCTATCTACTGTGCTACCACCTGGTCAGGCTCCAAAGACGTTTTTTAAAAAAAACTTTAATTTACTGATTTAAAAGAGAAAGAGGGGGGGGGGAGGGGGGAAAGAGAGAAAGATAAATATTGATTTAATGTTCCATTTATTTTTGCATTCATTGGTTGATACTTGTATGTGTCCTGATTGGGGATTGGACCCACAACCTTATCATATCAGGATGGCACTCTAGAAAACTGAGCTAACTGGCCCAAATAAGTTTTAAGTGAGTAACAATAGTGGAAATATTAGACATTATTGTATAAAAGTCCATTTTCTAACTTTAGATGAATGCAGCCATTATTCAGGTTCCTTTCTTTTATTCTTCTCACTAGTTTCTTTGCTGTTTCATCCTCTTCCTTTGTGTTTCTCTCTTTTGTGTTAAATGTACAATTCAGTATGTTTTTGTGTATTCACAGAGTTGCGCAACCATCACCAGTATTTAGTTTGCGAACATTTTCCTCACCCCCAATGGAAACCCTGTACCCATGAGCAGTCTTTCCCTGTCTTCCTGCTTCCTCACCTGCAGCCCCCGACAGCAGATAATATACTCTCTGTTTTCAAGGTTAGTTCCTGTTGTAGCATGTCTCAGTATTTCATCTCTTTATAGAGTTGATTAATATTCCATTGTGTGGATATACCACTTTTTGTTCATTCCTCAGTTGACAGGCATTTGAGCTGTTTCTACTCTTTGGCTATTAAAAATAATGCTTCTGTGAACATTTGTGTGCAAGTGTTTCTGTGTGCTGTCATGCTTATAATAGTTAATTTCAACTTTTGAGGTAGACATTTGTGTATTTTTGGATGCCTAGCCTCTGAAGTCCCTTCATGTGTGGGGACTGCCCTGCTGTCACTATGGTGGAGGCATGGGTCTGTCACAGTGTAATGATCTCTTTATTTCTTTCTTTTCTTTTCTTTTTTTTTTTTTGTGACAGAGATAGAGGGAAAGATAGGGACAGACAGGAAGGGAGAGAAATAAGAAGCATCAATTCTTCGTTGTGGCACCTTAGGCGTTACAGCAGAGCGAGTGACCCCTTGCTCAAGCCAGTTATCATGGGCTCAAGCTGGTGAGCCTTGCTCAAGCCGGCAACCTCGGGGTTTCGAACCTGGGTCCTGCACGTCCCAGTTTGATGCTCTATCCACTGTGCCACCACCTGGTCAGGCTGTAATGATTTCTTTATCTTTGTAGTTGGTGAACCATTTTCTTCTTTTATCTAGAAGGGATCAGTTAACAGTACTGAGTAAGTGAATGAACAGGTAGTTCCAGACACATTTCTGACTTCTGGGAATCTCTTAGGGCTAGGCTTCCCCCCGGAGGCTGTCCAAGGCCCTTCTATTGAAGGTATTCATATTAAAAAAATTTTATTAAGTAAATATTTAAATATATTTTTAATCTTTAAAATAAAATAGTTGTGGAGACAAAATATAATTGCAAAGCACGCATGACAGTTGATGGCGCTCAGGTAAGCATGCTGGTGACTTAGTTCCGATTCAGGAGGTTTGGAGTAGGGCCCGAGATTTGCTTCCTCAGGCTGTGGTCACAGGTTTGAGTGCAGCCTTCTCAACCTCTGGGAATGTATGATTTTCACTTTTGCTGTTTGGCTTGCTAATGTTCAAAATACTGATTTCAATGATCAGTAAACAAAGGTTTCAGTTATCAATAACTCTGAACTAAGGGTTTCTTCTCATTGTATATTACCATCTCTTCAGTTTTATCCAAGTTACGTCTTGGGACATGAAAGTAATGTGCCCATTACCATTTCAGGGGTTTTCTTTGGAGGGAGACGCTGTTTAGCAGTCAGTTTGAAGTAGATCGTGGGATGGTTGATAGAAGTGAAAGTCCAGAATAATGCTCGGTATTTGGTGTATGCTCTGTGTCTTTACAAATTTCACTTAAAAATGCTGAGTTCTTTATAAAGTCAAAATTGTCACAAAGCATGAAATTCTCTAAATGGCATCATAGGAAAAGTTAATTTGCTCCACAGGGAAGTGCTAAATAATAAAACAGCTCATGTGGAAATTAAAGTGGGTCAAAAAGGAGCACAGGTCCGCTTTGTGTGGGTGATGAGGGCAGAGTTTTGTAAAATCTGTAGAAAAGGTACAGCATGAATATCAGAGACTATGTGACTTTGGCCTAGCAACAGGACTGAAATCAGTCCCAAATGTGGAGTGAGTGAATTCTTTCTTTCTTTCTTTTTTTTTTTTAAGCAAGAAAGAGAAAGGGACAGACAGGAAGAGAGAGATGAGATGTATCAATTGTAGTTGTGACACTTTAGTTATTCATTGAATGCTTTTTTAAAAAAAAATTCATTTTAGAGAGGGGAGAGAGAGAGAGAGAGAGAGAGAGAAGGGGGAGGAGCAGGAAACATCAACTCATATGTGCCTTGACCAGGAAAGCCCAGGGTTTTGAACCGGTGACCTCAGAGTTCCAGGTTGATGCTTTATCCAGTGCACCACCACAGGCTAGGCTCATTGATTGCTTTCCCATATACATCTTGATGTGGGGGCAGCTCCAGCTGAGCCAACAACCTTGGGCTCAAGCCAGTGGCCACCATCGGGTCATGTCTATGATGCTACGCTCAAGCTAATGACCTTGGGATTTTGAACCTGGGTCTTCAGTGTCCCAGGTTGACACTCTGTCTACTGTGCCATTGCTTGGTCAGGCAGGAGTAAAGTCTTTTGAAGTGAATTATCCCATTTCTGGTAGACTTAAGGTTTCTGAATGTCAGTCATCATTTCATTTACGTTATATGGAGAACATAAATCATACTTTAAAATGAATGCCTTGTATCTAACTTTTTGTGAGTACTGGCTAGGCACAAGAAGAAAGTGTGGGCATTGGAAATAACAAAGAACTGTAACTCAGAGTGCTTGACTTGCCTTCCAAGCAAATCAAAATATATATGCACAAAAAGACACCTGAAAGTTTAAGACAGTCCATAAATAACAAATGATATGGGCACTAAATGTTGCAGGGTCTATAACATGTAACTAAGCCAGTGAAGACTGAGAATAGGAATGTAGAGTCAGAAGGGAATACTAACTTACCATATTTCCCCATGTATAAAACGCTCCCATGTATAAAATGCACCTTAATTTTGGGGCCCGAAATTTGAAAAAAGATGTATTACATAAAGTTGTCTTATACATTGGGAAATATAGTAACTCCTTCTTGCTCCTTAGTGAGTCATTCATGCTATATTTTCCTGGCAGAGTTATAGTAAGGATTTGTCTAGAAAGGGTGGAAAGGAATGAAAGGGGAAGGGGAGGAAGATTGCATATGGAAGTGACCTTTTGATGCTTCATGAAAAGTTCAGGCATATTCCCACCCCCTTGCAGTTCCACTAGTTTTAAAAAGTGCTTTTTGATTTACTCTAAAAATCAAATGGGAGGGAGAAGAATGTGACACATGCTTTTTTAAAAAGTTTATTTTTTTATTTGAAAAATATCAAACATATTTAAACAATATGCCTTCTTATGCCCAGACTGCCATATTTGCTGCCAGAAATTTTTGTAGGGGCATTTTTTTTTATAGTGATTAAAACAAAAGAACTATGCTTGTTTATATTTTCTTTCAGCCATATCCTCAGTAGTTTATAGCTTGTCAGATAATTTTTATACATTCTACTCAATTTACTAGGGCAAGCAGAAGAATCATAGAAGGCTAAAATGAATCAAAGTTCATCAGGTACATGCTTCTTCTCGCCCCAAGCATAGTAACTTGGAGAAAAAGTCCCCAAAGAAAACGACCCAGTCAAACCTGTTGTGCAAGTGAAGGGAACTGACTTGTAAGCAACCTCCTGGTGCTTCCACATATCTCTTCCTCAGCTCCCTTCCTGGGCAGCCTGGCTGGGAGCAAAACAAGATGAGATGTCGCTGTTTCCCAAGAGATGCAGGTGTCTATATTTGAAACCTTGTTTTTTGTTCAAGATATTGGAAGTGCAGAGCTAGAAAGTTATGTTTGTTGCATCAGCTTATTGCAAAGAAATGATCAGGAGACCCTTTACATAACTTTCAGAAGTGATTATTGAACAAATGAATATATCACTTTTTTTTTTTTTGTATTTTTCTGAAGCTGGAAGCGGGGAGAGACAGACAGACTCCCGCATGCGCCTGACTGGGATCCACCGGGCACGCCCACCAGGGGGCGACGCTCTGCCCACCAGGGGGCGATGCTCTGCCCCTCCGGGGCAGAGGCCGAGGAGCCATCCCCAGTGCCCGGGCCATCTTTGCTCCAATGGAGCTTCACTGCGGGAGGGGAAGAGAGAGACAGAGAGGAAGGAGAGGGGGAGGGGTGGAGAAGCAGATGGGCGCTTCTCCTGTGTGCCCTGCCGGTAATCGAACCCGGGACCCCTGCACGCCAGGCCGACGCTCTACCACTGAGCCAACCGGCCAGGGCTATATCACTTTTTTTGAAATACATCTGTTAATGAGATGATTATTGGGGTGGGTGTAGTGGCTTTTGTGCTATGCTTATTAAAAGAATTGTTCAATTGTTCTTTTGGTCCCAGAGGATTTTCCACTGAGGGCAGTGAAAGACACTTTTTTCCGGCACATAGTGGGGGAAGTATAGAAAGAGATGCTGAACCTTATACACCTCTCAAGCAGACTCTGAGAAAAGACTACCTCTGGAAGTTGAAGAGCTGGATGGAAGTATTTTCTTTTACAGAGCCTATGCTTACATCCCTGCAAGTGTGTTTGTTCCTCACTGTGAAGACCTTTGGGCCAAACTCTAGCCTTGGGTGGATTCATTTCTGTTACCTGCCTGAACCTGTGGCTGTTGAAAACATGGTCACAGTGACTGATCTTGCTTTAAATTTATGGTCATTGACGTCACATGAGCGCTTCAGGCTGCCCAGTCATTCCGGATTCCCTAGTCACTTTTCTACTTTGTGTTTAATGGTCCCTCTGGATGGTGCTTCCCATGGGGCTCTTTCCTTTTTTTTATACAATGGGGCAAAGACAGTGTCTTTAACAAACTATGTTAAAAAAACCGTTGGGAAGACAGGACAGATACATAAAACAAAACACAACAAAAAACAAATCATCCACTCACACCACACACAAAAACAAACCCAAAATGAATCAAAGACCCAAATATAAGACCTAAAACCATTAAAACTGCTAGAAGA
This sequence comes from Saccopteryx bilineata, assembly GCF_036850765.1. Classification (NCBI taxonomy): domain Eukaryota; kingdom Metazoa; phylum Chordata; class Mammalia; order Chiroptera; family Emballonuridae; genus Saccopteryx; species Saccopteryx bilineata. The sequence continues at coordinate 172,638,388 of NC_089494.1, forward strand.
AAACATAGGCAGCATACTCTCCTGTGGTGTTGCTCCTAGCGATATTTTTTTGATACATCTATCTCCTCGGTAAGGGAAGCAAAAGAAAAAAAATAAACAAATGGGACCACATCAAACTAAAGTTTTTGCACAGCAAAGGAAACAGTCAACAAAAGGAAAAGACAACTACTGAATGGGAGAAGATGCCCCCCAATGATACTTCCAGTAAGGGTCCATATCCAACATATACAAGGAACTCACACAACTTGACATAAGAAGATAAAATAATGGGCAGAGGACCCGAATAGACAACTCTCCAAAGAGAGCACTCAGATTGCCATCAGACACATGAAAAGATGCTCAACCTCACCTTATCAGGGAAACACAAATCAAAACTACAGTGGGATACCACCCACACTTGTCAGGATGGCTATCATTAAATCAATAAACAACTAGAGTTGGTGAGAATGAGGAGAAAAGGGAACCCCCGTGCATTGCTGGTGGCAATGCCGACTGGGGTAGCCACCATGGAAAACAGAATGCAGATCCCCAGAAACTTCAAAATAGAACTATTGTGTGACCCAAGAATTCCACCTCTGGGTATCCAGGCAAAGAAATCTAAAAACCAATTTAAAAAGATACATGTGCACCTATGCTCATTGCAGCATCATCCACAACAGCCAAGATATGGAAGCAACCCAAATGTCCATTAATAGACGAGTGGACAAAAAAGATGTGGTACATACACACAATGAAACACCACTTAGCCCAGTGGTTCTCAAAGTGTGCGCCAGGGTGCACTGGTGCACCCTAGAAGATTTCCAGGTGTGCCCTATGGTATTCCAGAGAAATATGTGCCTGTTAGGGACCAAAAACCCAAGAGGGTTTTTGGAGTTTAGATTTTTGGAGAACAGAGATGTGGGGAATTGGCTGTAAGCTGACAGTCTGCCCAACCCTCCACCTCACTTGCCTGATTAGGTTGCAAAAGGCTGTTAAGCTGTGGTGCTGGATTGTTTACACTACCCCCCATGTTCCCCGGAAAGACTGGAGGCAAGTTTCTTCTATCCTTTGTTTGGTGTAAAGTTAAGATTTGCCAATGGCCTCACTTTGTCTTATAAATAAAGCAAGATGTGGGTTTTGGGTGTGCTTTGTTCTTGCCAGCAGCAATTACAAGGCCCTCCTGACCCTATATTTTCTTAATTCCGCACTGTTCCCACTTGGGACCTGGAATTACTAGCTGCACTGGTTTGTGGCATGTGCCCAGATATAAAAATAAATATAGTTACTCTATTATACCATTTCATTATGGAAATACCGCTCTTTTTGTTAACACATCATTATTATATTTATTATGAACACATTATTGTATTATTTTTAGATAAATACACTGAAATAAAATGGATAGATTTCTCAAAAAGAAGCTGTAAGGTATTTTTGCCCACCGAGGAAGAAGGAAGGGCGTAGCCACGAAATGTAGAATAGCAAAAACTTTATTTAGTACAGCACATCCCATCTGACGAGGTTCTCTGATCCAGGGGACAGGAGCCAGAGAAGTCACATAGAGGAAACCATGTGGGGGAAATTTAAAGGGATCGTTTAGGGTGGTCGAGGTAATATGATCGTTTAGGGTGGTCGAAATTTCACTGGCTGACAGATGGTCGCTCTTTTTCAAAGGACTCCTGGGAAGTTTCTTTTGGCGTGCATGGGTGTAGGTGGTTCCAGCTGAAGTTTCTGGGTCTGGTTCCTCACGTGACCTTCCCCCATTGCACACCGACCTTACATTCCGACCTTTTATGTTAGATAGAGGTGCTGCTATTCATCTGGCTACTTCCTGCTGGTTAGGGGTGCCATGGGGAGGGGAGGTCAGAAAGTGGTGGCTTTGAGGAGAGTCGTGTATATGGGTGTAGGAACATCTGTTTGACCGTGACTCAAGAAACTTCATGGATGTGGTCCTGTAAGAATTAAAAAAAAGAGGAGCAAATATGAGTAATATGCTGATAATTAGAAGAGGCCCTAGGATAGAGGCAGTCCAGGTGAGGATGGGTGGCTGCCATCAGGGAATAAGTGGGTTGTAGGAGGAGAGATTCTTGCTCAGTTTCTCTTGCAGACGGTTGAGGACATTGATGCATTCTTCCATTGGGCCAGTCTCATTGAACAGCATTACTCCCTGCTTTAGCTCACTCTGGATGCAGGTTCCCGGTGGGAGGGACAGGAGCAACAGGAGGGTCTGCGGGGCCCAACCTTTTGGTGAGCCAGAGACGGGTAGGGCCCAGTGGTTCTGACTGCCAGCAGTCCTGCATGGGGGCATGCTTGAGGCGAGAGACATGGTTAGAAATGAGGGTAGTATTGATTATGGGGAAAGCCCTTGGTAGTGAGGAATGGTAGGAGTAAGTGGGAAGATGTTGTCAGCTGGATAGTGGCTCCGAGACTTTGTAGAATGTCCTGACCCAGGAGGGGTACAGGGCATGATGGCATAACTAAGAACGAATGCGAAAAGGGGATTCCGTCCGAACTGCATGTTAGGGGTGGTGTGTGAAGAGGAAAAGAAGGGGTCCCATCCATTCCCATAACTGAGACCTGTGGGAACTAGAGGTCCAGAATGTGATGGCAAAACAGAGAAGGTAGCCCCCGTGTCCACAAGAAATGAGATGGACTTACCCTCTACCTGCAGCATTATCCGGGGGTTGGCAAGAGTGATGGGGGTCTTCGAGTCTGGGCCATGTCAGTCATCCATGAGACCAAGAAGTTCAAGCAGTGGGCCCGCCTGGCTGGCTTGGCCTCTCATTTGGGTGGCTCATCCTCTGTGTGGAGGCGCTGAGAAAGGGCCTGTTACCCAAAAGGGGCAATCGCTCTGCCAGTGATTGGGCTGCTTGCAGTCAGGGCAAGGCTCGGGGCAGCCGCGGGCAGGGGCACTGTTGGGACCAGTAGCTCTCCTTGCTGCATTTAAAGCAAGCTCCTGGTGGGGTTCCACTTTGCGGCTTGGACTTGGGTTGGGCGCCTCCTGTGCCTTGCCCCTGTTGCTCTGCTGGCCTCAGGGCTGCCACAAGAATGTGGATTTGGAGCGTTACCTTCTGCTGCATGCGGGCCTGGTTAGTAGCCTCGGCCTTTTTCTACTAGCCGTGACCATTAAAAACTTTAAAATATATATATATATATATATATTTTGTATTTTTCCGAAGCTGGAAACGGGAGGCAGACAGACTCCCGCATGCGCCCAACCGGGATCCACTCGGCATGCCCACCAGGGGGCGATGCTCTGCCCATCTTGGGGCATCGCTCTGTTGCAATCAGAGCCATTCTAGCGCCTGAGGCAGAGGCCACAGAGCCATCCTCAGCGCCCGGGCAAACTTTGCTCCAGTGGGGCCTTGGCTGCGGGAGGGGAAGAGAGAGACAGAGAGGAAGGAGAAGGGGAAGGGTGGAGAAACAGATGGGTGCTTCTCCTGTGTGCCCTGGCTGGGAATCGAACCCGGGACTCCTGCACGCCAGGCCAACACTCTACCACTGAGCCAACCGGCCAGGGCCGACCATTAAAAACTTTAAATGCCATGTTCACAGGTCTCAGATATGGATATGGGTTTGGGGGTGAGAATAAGAGTAGGGGGGCTCCTGGGGAGCCCGGCACCCAGATCCAGCCAGAAACGCTGGAGCCAGAGGCAGGACAGAGTCAGGCCTTCCTGCAAGAAGACCGAGGTTGGGCCATGGGGTCAGGAGCCCTGCAAATCGCTGTGAGGGCCAATGGCTGAGCAGAGGGTGGGCTGACGGAGGAGGGGCTTAAGAACACAGTGGAGAAGGGAGGGGCCCCTGGCCAGCAGGGGAGGAGAAAGAGGGACTGGTATTTGCAGGTGCATGAGAAACAGGATTCCGGGAAGGGAGGAGTCCAATAGGACGGAGGGAGCCGTGCAGGAGGGGAAGAGAGTTGGGGGTCGGCTAAGGAGGAAAGATCAGGAGTGGAGGTTTCTCTGGCCAAAAAGGGCCTGTGCCGTGTAGCAGGCAGCACAGAGATTAGGATGGGAGTGCAAATACTAGAAGCCTTGAATGTAAGGGATCTCCAACCAGTTCCCAGTTCTTTTGGCGATAGTTAAATTGGTGAGGATGTTAAAATTGAAAGTCCCTTCAGATGGTCACCTGGTTCAGTTATCCAGTGGGTTCTGTGGCCTGGCCACAGCAGAGAAGAAGAACAGTTTCTTCTTCTTTAGGGAGGAAGAGATTCTGGATAAGGCAACTTCAGGAGTGTTTTTGAGTCAGGTTTAGATTCTTATGCCTTCCATGGCCACCCTTAGTTCTCGGAGTGGTCAGAGATAAGAATTGGTGTCCCACAACCCAAGCTCTGGCCACTGGATGGTTAAGTAGAGTGGAAGTGACCAGGACATCTCCACGGGCACACACACACTTGGAACGAAAAGAGGTCCCTGATGCAGCTGCAATTACGGACAGGGTGTCTTGGCGGAAAGAACTGAGTGGAAGCTGGAGGCAGGGGACTTACTGCACTGTGTACTGAAGTGGGTGGGAAGTCAGAGATCCTGGTTCTTTTTCGGAAGGGAAGGGGAGAGTAGCAGCCCCAGCGGGCTTCAACTCCTCCCGGGTTTTGGCACCAAATGTAAGGTATTTTTCCCCGCTGAGGAATAAGGAAGGGCGTAGCCACGAAGTGCGGAATAGCAAAAGCTTTATTTAGTATAGTGCATCCCGCCCGACAGGTTCTCTGGTCTGGGGGACGGGCCAGAGAAGTCGCATGGAGGAAACCGTGTGGGGGAAATTTAAAGGGATCATTTAGGGCGGTCGAGGTAATATGACATGGCGAATTTCACTGGCTGACAGACAGTTGCTATTTTCTAAAGGACCCTGGGAAGTTTCTTTTGGCACGCATGGGTGTGAGCCGTTCCATCTAAAGTTCCCGGGTCTGGTTCCTCACGTGACCTTCCCCCATTGCCCACCGACCTTACAAAAGCATGATATTGAAGAATCCAATTCTGGAAGTGAGCAAAAGTTAAGTGTAAATAAAATAGGACTTGAAGGTTGATGGGTAGAATTTAATTTATAGCATTTTCCATCACTTAACACTGAACAATACGACTGGATTAGAGACCCATTCATGGGAGCTTCAAGTGATTTTGGTTTAACATTAACAGAAGAAGAAGAACTGGCAGCTATGTCCACTAATAGTGGATTGATGATTAGACATAAGGAATTGTCTCTTGAAGCCTTTTGGATTTCTATAAAAGAAGAATATGTGGCAATATTTAAAAAAGCTTTGAACATTTATTTTACTACAATTTTCAACATCCTATTTATGTGAATTAGGATTTTCTACCCTCAACACAATTAAGAGTAAAAAGAGAGGAATTCTTCATTGTATTGACAAGGAAATGAGAGTTTGCCTTTCAAATATATGCCCAAACATTGAAGAAATCGCTAGGACACATCAGGCTTATGTTTCTCATAAACACAAGAATGAAAAAATTTAACATATTTACTCCGGGACCTGCCAAATCCACTAAATCTTACTAAGAATGTATCTATATATATAAAAAGATAACTTTTTGTCATTTTTAAATTTTTAACCCTTTTTTTACGAATTCTAAAAAGCATAACTCAAAAAATGTAACATGAAAGTTTTTAATGTGAGAATAAATTTAATTTTGTTGTATTTATTTTGTTTAATTACCATAAAAGCACGCTTGAACTTTATATTTTTTCTTTAATATTTGACTTAATTATTATAACATATTTCTCAGAAATTTGTATATAGTGCGCCTATGATTATTTGTAGGATTTTAAATGTGCCCCGACTTCAAAAAGTTTGAGAACCACTGACTTAGCCACAAAGAAGAATGAAATCCTGCTGTTTGTGACAATATGGCTGGGTTTTAGAGGGTATCACGCTGAGCAAAATAAGCCAGATAGTTAAAGACACACCACACGATCTCACCTAAATGTGGAATCTAAAAAATGAACAAACAAAACAGAAACAAACCCATAAGTACAGCAAACAAATTGACGGTTGCCAGGTGGAAGGGGGTTGGAGGAGTTGGCGAAAACAGTGAAAGGGATAAAGAAGTAAAAATTTCTAGTTATTATAGTAGTCATGGGGCCCTGGCCGGTTTGCTCAGTGGATAGAGCGAAGGCTCAGTGTGTGGACATCTGGGTTCAATCCTCAGAGCACACACGAGAAGTGACCATCTGCTTCTCTTCCCCTGCCTCCCCCTTCTCTCTGTCTTCCCCTCTTGCAGCCATTGGCCTTACTGTTTTGAGCATAGGCCCTGGGAGCTGAGAATAGCTTGGTTGGTCTGAGCGTGGGCCTCAGGAGATTAGGATAGCTCCTGAGGTTGCTATTCCAACATTGGCCCCAGACGGGGAGGGGTGGGGGTGGGGGGTGGGGTTGCTGGGTGGATCCGGGTCAGGGTGCATGCAGCAGTCTATCTCCCCGCCTCTCACTTAAAAAAAAAAGTTATGGGGATGCAAAGCACCACTCAGGAAATACAGTCAACAATATTGCACCAACTGTGTATGGTGTCAGATGGATACCACAAATGTTTAATCTCTATGCTGCACACCCGAAATCAATGATATTGTATGCCATCTATAATTAGAAGATAAATGAACTACTTAAAGAAATTAAAGTAAAAGTAGCAAAAACCCATATATAATAATGCTACCAGGGATTCTCCTATTACTTGGCTCCGTTATGAAATCTGAAGAAATCAGTGCTCATATAGGGCTTAAGAAATGAACATATGCAGTAATGAAACTTTGCTTCTCTGTGCTGATCACCAATTAAGATAATGATTTGGGTTGTTCCCATAATGGTTGTCTTAGTCCGTTTGAATTGCTTTGGCAAATTCCCATAGACCAGTTGGCTTATTTATACACAATAGAAATTTCTCATAGTTCTGAAGACTGCAATGTTCAAGATCAGGTGTCTGCAGATTTGGTGTCTAGTGAGGGTGTCCTCGGTGGCTTGTAGATGACTGTTTTTTCCTTGTGTCCTCAAATTGTGAAGGGGTTAGAGCACTTTGTTGTTGTTTCTTACCATTTTTATTTTATGTATTTTTTATTTTTTACTTTAAATATGTTTTTATTTTTTTATTTTATTTATTTATTTTTTTAAAGATTTTATTTATTCATTATAGAGAGGGGAGAGAGAGAGAGAGAGAGAGAGAAGGGGGGGAGGAGCAGGAAGCATCAACTCCCATATGTGCCTTGACTAGGCAAGCCTAGGGTTTTGAACCGGCAACCTCAGCATTTCCAGGTTGACGCTTTATCCACTGCGCCACCACAGGTCAGGCATTTTTTTATTTTTTAATTGCAGTTGACATAAAACATTACACCAGTTTCAGGTGTACAACTCAGTGACCAGATACTATATAACTCACTAGATGATTATCTCCATAAATCTCATTCCCATCTGACACCAGACACAGCTAGCACAATACAATTATACTCCCAATTCTGCACTCTACATCCCTGCAGCTGTTCTGCAATTACCAATTTGTACCTCTCTTTTCCCCCATTCTCCCCCCTCCCATCCCTATCTGGCCACTGCTAAAATACTCTATGTATCTGTGAGTCTCTCTCTGTTCTGCTTGCTCATTTATTAATTTATATATTTTTAAAGTTCAATTATTGATAGATTTGTGTTTATTGTCATTTTATTAAGATTTTTTAATCTTTTTTTTTTCTTAAAGAAGACACTTTAACATTTCATGTAATACTGGTTTGGTGGTGATGAACTACGTTAGCTTTTTCTTGTCTACGAAGCTCTGTATCAGCTGTGCAGGGGCCTGCTTCATAGAGCAGGACTGACTTCAGCAGGGTTCTGGTGTTCCCTGAGTCCACCCCTTGAGTGTGTTGCTTGTAGAGATGGTTGGGTATTGCTTTGATGTGGTCTGAAGCTGTCCACCAGGACAGCTCTTGGTCCTCCTGGGAGGTGCAGGCAAGGTCATCTGCTGCCTGTGTTCCACCCAGGGCCACTCACCGTGAGCTACAAATGGCTGCTCCTTGTGCTGGGCTTGGAGATATTTAGGAGAGGCCAACCTGCAAACCAAGGCTGGCTACTGCCAATGCTGGGCCTGGGGCCACTAGGTGAGAGGAGTGGGGCATAGTGAGGCCAGATGCTGCTTGTTTGAGAGATTTTACTAATGTCTTAAGTATGAGCCAAGACAGACCGTTAATATGGAAAAGCCATTAGAAACAGCTTGGTTGGGACTGTAAGTTGGGTTGGGTGGGGTCTCAGGGAATCACCAGGGCCAGGAGAACAGTGAGAGCCAGGTTGATGGAGATCCTATATGGTACCCACCTGCCAGCTTCATTGGAAGTAGGGCTCAGCAAAGAATCAGTGGCTTCTGCCAGCAGTTCTGTCTGTGAGAAAGCTGTCTCACCAGCTTTTGCCTGCTGCCAGACAACTCAGTTCCTGTCTATCTGTGGTCCCTTTCAAGCTGCTGCCCTAGCCCTGGATCTCAGAGTGAGGGAGTCTGACCGAGTAGGTCTGTATGCGGCCCTTTAAGAGGAGTGCCAGGACTCTAGCAGCCTCATTTTAACCACCACACATGGGTGTGGGACCAGCCCATTCTGCGTCTCTGCCCCTCCTACCAGCCTTGACGTGGCTTCTTTATATCCTTAGTTGAAGGACTTCTGTTCAGCTAGATTTCAGGTGGTTCTGAATGATGGTTTTGCTGTTATTTAGTTGTAATTTTGATGTGGTGGTGGGAGGAGGTGAGTACTACATTCATTAAATGTCCTTTTGGTGCAGCTTTCTCTGTCCACCCTGTCTCAGCATCACTCCTTCTCTGATCTTTCTTTACATCTTTTTCTCTATTTATTTCTTTCCCTCTTTGATATGTGGCCCTGTTTAACTTACTTAACTTATCTTGGTGGTTTTTTCCCCCGTCTCTCCCGTTAGTCCATTGGTTCTCAAACTTGAACTTGCATCTGAATGCCCTAGTGCAGGGGTCCCCAAACTCTTTACACAGGGGGCCAGTTCACTGTCCCTCAGACCGTTGGAGGTCCGCCACAAACAGTGCTCCTCTCACTGACCACCGGTGAAAGAGGTGCCCCTTCCAGAAGTGCGGCGGGGCCGGATAAATGGCCTCAGGGGGCCGCAGTTTGGGGACGCCAGCTAGTGGGTTATAAAACTCAGATTGTTGGGTCCTTGCCCAGTTTCTGCCCTAGTCGACCTAGGGCAAGACCTAGGAATGTGCATTTCTCTCAGTTCCCAGGAGATGCTGAAGATGCCAGTCAAGGGCTGCACTTTGACTTTGCGTTCCTAGTGACCAGGAAGGATGACTAGAAAGCTCCAGGAGGACACTGAGTCTATCGCTCTGTTTCATCAGCACCTGGAAGAATGTAGACATGTATATATTTAGTAAATATTTTTAAAATAATGAATATAATTTTTAAAAAATACAAGCTATAAGTAATATCAAATGCAAATACCCTATTAAAAGAATGCTGACACCTATTTTATAAAGATATAAGTTGTTGCAAAGAGCTATATTTTTGCTCCATTGGAAGAAGACAGTGGAGGCTGTGTAATTTGTTTTTAGGAAAATAACTCTAGTTAAATATAATTTGCCTACCATTTAATTCACCTCCTTAAAATGTACAATTCAGTGGTTTCTACTATATTTACAGTTGTGCAATAATCACCACAATCAATTTTAGAGCATATTAGTCACCTCCTAAAAGAACCCATTGGCAGTGACTCTTAATCCCCCTCTGTCCCAGTCTCCCAGCCTGAAACAACCGCTAATCTCTTTTCTATCTCTATAGATTTGCCTAGTTTGGAAAACTTATATGAATGGAATTACAAAATATGGTCTTTGTGACTGACTTCTTTCACTTCGCATAATGTTTTTGAAGTTCATCCATGTTGTGGCATGTATCAATACTTCATTCCTTCTTAATGCCATATACTATTCCATTGTGTGGATATATCATACAGTTTTGTTTGTTTTTTACTTATCTAATTATCTATTGATGGATATGTTTTGGCTGAACAAAAAAACCCCCAAAATTACATAGGCCTCAAAGGATCTGAATAGACATTTCTAAAAAGAAAAAATACAAATAACAAATAAGCACACTAATAGATGTTCAACACCATTAGTCAACAGAGAAATATAATCAAAACCACAATGAGATACCACTACACATCCAATAGAATAACTAGACTCAAAAGGACAGACAATAAATAGTAAGTGCGACTGAAGATAAGAATTGTCTTTCCAAGCTGGCTGGCTCAGTGGTATAGCATCAGCCGGCGTGTGGATGTCCTGGATTCAATTCCCAGTCAGGACACAAAGGAGAAGCATGTATCTGCTTCTCCACCCCTCCCCCTCTTGCTTGTGTGCGTGTGTGCGTGTGTGTGTGTGTGTGTGTGTGTGTCTGTTTGTCTGTCTCTTCCTGTCCTGCAGCCATGGCTCGGTTGGAGTGAGTTGGCCCCAGCTGCCTCAGGTGCTAAGAGCTCAGTTGCTGAGTAACAGAGCAGATACCCCAGATGGGCAGAGCATTGCCCCCTATTGGGCTTGCTGGATGGATCCCAGTAAGAAAATTTGGGAGAACAACAATTACATTCCACCTATTTTTTTGTGGAATAACTACAAATACTAGAGAGAGAAAGAGAGGGAGAAGTGTTTCATTTTTTTTTTCATTATGCATTTCATAATACCTGCAAACACCGCTGCCAAGTGTGTTCCAGGAGGCCACTCAGATGCCTCCTTCTCAGAGTCCTTTCTTACATACCTGTCTGAAGAGGGATTACCATCCCCTGCTTTTTTCTAGTCTTACCCTGTTTTGTATTTCTACAGTGTTCTTTTCACTATCTGATAGAATTTTTACTAGTTGTCTCCCATAGTGGACTGTAAGCTCAGTGAATGTAGGGACCCTATTTTGTTCACTTCAGGTATTAGTAGAGCCTTGTAAATACAGTTTGAATGACTGACCGAATGAATGAGTAAAAAATGGGCTCTATAGTTGACTAATTACTAGTTATGGAAACTTGGGCAAGTTATTTTACTTTTTTCAGGTTTAACATCTTCATCTGCAACATCTCAATAGTAAGAGTTTCTGTACCCTGAGGTGTCTATTAGGATTAAATTAATTGTGAATATAAAGCATTATACACTGCCAGGTACTCCAAAGAAAAACCAGCTGTTTTAGTCTTTTTCTTTGCTTTTGGTTGTTGCATAGAGTAATGACTACATGCATGCAAGGAATATGTGTTTACCTTTTAAAAGATTCAAGTGAACGAGAATTCTTTTTGTCTTCTTTTTTTCAGGGGATGCAGAGAGCAACTAATGTCACCTATCAAGCTCATCATGTCAGCAGGAACAAGAGAGGTCAAGTGGTGGGGACCAGAGGTGGCTTTCGTGGTTGCACAGTTTGGCTAACAGGTACAGTCAAAAAGAGGTCAACTAGTTTATTTCAGAAACAGTATTATAAACAGCCTTGAACTATAGGTCAGCATATTTAAATTTTGAGCTTCAGTCTTGTAACTGGAGTGTCATAACATATAACTGACAGAGTTGCTTAATAATGTATTTCCTTTTGGTAATTGCTATTGTTCTTTATAGAATTGCTGTTGAAAGAAAGGGATGCATCCTGAAACTACCTTCTAGTTGATAACTACTTTACATTCCTTAGACTTCTGCGTGAAAGGTCTGGATTCTGCCTTTAAGCAGCTATAATTGTGAAACCATATGAAGAGAAAGAGTGAGCAATAGAGATACTCTGTTCCTATCATTCGGCTTTTGTCTCTGATTGGTTCTTATGTTGGTTTTTTTCTTTCCTTTTAAAAAAAAATGTTTACTTATTAATTTCAGTGAAAGAGTAAAGGGAGAGGGAGAGAGAGGGAGAGACAGACAGACAGACAGACAGAACATGTAGCCGTTCCTGCATTTGCCCTGACCGGGGGTCAGACCAGCAACCTCTGGGCTTCAGGATGACGCTCAGACCAGCCGAGCCATCTGCCAGGACAAACACTTTCTTTTTCTTTTTTAAATTTGCTTATTGATTTCACTGAAAGAGGAAGAGAGAGAGAGAGAGAGAGAGAGAGAGAGAGAGAGAGAGAGAGAAAGAATTGTGTTGGTTTTCCCAGAGTTTTTGGGCTTAGTCATAGCGGGCTGGGGACAGGGTAAATTCATGCAGATTTTCAAGGTAGATTTAAAAATGATGGATACTTTTACTCCTAGAAATATTCAATAAATGTGTATTTAAAATTTAGATACAGATTACCAGATTGCCTACTTAAATTTTATACCTTTTTACTCTCCCACCAATAGTGTGGGAAGAGGATTCACTTGCTGTTGTCTCTGACAACATTAGGTACTACCAGCCCTTACAATTTTTGCTGGATGTTAAAAGCATTTCCACTTTGGTTTCAATATTAGACAGCTCTCTTTGTTTCTGTATGAAAGAAGATAGCACTCTCACATCTTCCCATCTCCTCATTCTGCAGACCAGATTGTTATTAAATTGCTCCTTTTTCATTATCCAGGTTTGTAATACTCAACATACTGTTCTCAGATCTTAAATTTCTATAGTCATTAGTATTTGACTTCTAAAAGTAAATTGATTCAAAACTTACCTCACCACCAGTTCTTTTATTAGGGCATGCCCACTCATGACCTCTTTCTTGAGTCAAGTTTTAATTTTCTGTGTTTCATTTGTTAAGTTTGGGTAAGATGGTTTTCCGCTGGGTTCTGAATTATTTTCGAGACTGTCTGTTATGACAGCTTGTCTAATAAAATATATATTTGGTTCACACTCTCTTTGTCTGGAATTCTTAAAACATCATTCCATTGTCTTCCAGTATGAAATCTGTGAGACTAAAATGATCTTTTCCTTTTATTTTTAGGAGCTTTCTTTTTTCATATTGATGCCTGAAGAATTGTTTCTTTTTCTCTATGTATTTCTTTTAGAGGTTTTACCTTTCCCATTTGGCCCTTTATCCTTCTGCGGTTGATCTTTGTGTGTGGTGTGAGGGAAGGACCCATTTGTTTCTCCTTGCGGATCATCAGCTGTTCTGAGAGCACCTGTGGCCGCGGGGTCCCTGGGCTGTCCCTGGGCTGTCCCTGGGCTGTCCCTGGGCTGTCCCTGGGCTGTCCCTGGGCTGACCGGCAGCACCAGCTGTCCTCAGGTTTCCTCCTACCTGGGCACCTGTTCCTGGGTTCTCTGACCCGTTCCACTGCAGTGCTTGTCAGTTCCTCTGTTAATACCACACTGTCTTACTTACTATGTTTTTATAAATCTTGAAATCAGGTGGAGTAAAGTCCTTTTACTTTATTCTTCATCAGGAATAAGACTTTTTTTTTTTTATCTCTGCATACTATAAAATTTTTAACAAGTTTAACCAATTTTACCAAAATGCTGTTGGGATTTAGTTTGGGATTATATTATATATAAAGCTCAATTTGGTGGAAAATTGCCTGACCTGGGGTGGCGCAGTGGATAAAGCACTGACCTGGAATGCCGAGGTCACCGGTCCGAAACCCTGGGCTTGCCTGGTCAAGGCACATACGAGAAGCTACTACTACCTGTTGATGCTTCCTGCTCCTCTCTCTATCTCTCTATCTCTATCCCTATCTCTTTCCCTCCCTCCCCTCCTTTCCTCTCTAAATCAATAAATAAAATCTTTTAAAAATTTGGTGGAAAATTGATCTTTAGAATATTGGATATTGGGTACTCCTTTTCCTGAACGTGATATAATTCCATTTATTATACCACTAATGATGCATATAAATAGTTTATCAGTTTTTGGTTTTTTTTTTTGGTACTTGCTTTATGGACCTGTGTTTTGTATTCAGTTTTCATAAGTGTATATTAAAAAAGAACGTATGTTTCTCTGATGTGTGCAATATTCTGTGTGTGTTCATTTGATCAGGCTTTTTAGTTATGTTGTTAAATCTTCTATGGCCTTCATTGATTTTTTTTGATGATGTTGGAAATGGAAGTCAAATTTCTTTCTTTTCTTGCAATTGGGTATCTTGACTGGGATCTGTTTAGGTAGTAGGTGGTGTGTATGCCATTCTCCTGGAGCATGGTTTGCTTTTTCTCAGATATTATTTCCGGCAAATTTTCTTCTTTTGTATTTTTACATTGGTTACCTGTGCACCTGTTCATGGGTTCTCTGACCCGTTCCACTGGAGTGCTTGTCAATTCCTCTGTTAATAGTATCCCAGGACCGCTGAAGCAAATCACTACAAAGTGGGTGGTTTCTTTTTTTGTTTGTTTGTTTATTCAGTGAGAGGAGGGGAGGCAGAGATAGACTCCCACATGAGCCCTGACTGGGATCCACCTGTCTAGCCCACTAGGGGGTGATGCTCTGCCCATCTGGTCAACTGAGCTTTTCTTAGTGCCTAAAGCGGAGGCCATGAGCCATCTTCAGCACCTGGGGCCAATTTGCTCCAATCAAGCCATGGCTGCAGGAGAGGAAGAAAGAGAGAGAGAGAGAGAGAGAGAGAGAGAGAGAGAGAAGTGAGTTGGAGAAGTAGATGGGCGCTTCTCCTGTGTGCCCTGACAGGAAATTGAACCCGGGACATCCATGTGCCAGGCTGATGCTCTACCACTGAGCAAACCAGCCAGGACCAAAGTGGGTGGTTTCAAACAACAGAATTTTATCCTCTCCTTGTTCTGGAGGCCAAAAGTCTGAGGTCAAGGTGTGGACAGGGCTGGTTCCTTCTGAACGTGCTGAGAGAGAACCTGCCCGTGCCTCTCCTTGCTTGTAGAGGCTGCTGGCAGTCCTGGGGGTCCTTGGCTGGTAGGTGCATTATTTTAATCTCTGCCTGGCTTCACACACCTTCTTCTCTCTTTTGTAGCTGTCTTATAAGGACATAAATTATTGGATTGAGGGTCTATCCTAATCCTGTGTGACTTAATTTTAATTAGGTTATATCCACAAAGACCCTATTTCCAAATCAGGTTACATTCTGAGGTTCCATGTAGTCTTTAATTTTGGGAGGACCTTATTCAAGCCATATGGTTGGTTTCTTATCATACCTTAGTTTTGGATTGTCTCTTATTTTATCTATTGTTTTTCTGTAACTGCTTTACTTTCTTCACATTTTTGTCCATGTTCATTCACTGTAATCATTTCATTAAAACCTTCTGTGTCAGAGCCCTGGCCTGTTGGCTCAGTGGTAGAGCGTTGGCCTGGCGTGCAGGAGTCCTGGGTTTGATTCCCGGCCAGGGCACACAGGAGAAGCGCCCATCTGCTTCTCCACCCCTCCCCCTCTCCTTCCTCTCTGTCTCTCTCTTCCCCTCCCAAAGCCAAGGCTCCATTGGAGCAAAGTTGGCCCGGGTGCTGAGGATGGCTCCATGGCCTCTGCCTCAGGCGCTAGAATGGCCCTGGTTGCAACAGAGCAATGCCCCAGATGGGCAGAGCATCGCCCCCTGGTGGGCATGCCCAGTGGATCCTGGTTGGGCACATGCGGGAGTCTGTCTGCCTCCCCATTTCCAACTTCAGAAAAATACAAAAAACAAAACAAAACAAAAAAAACCTTCTGTGTCAGTAATTCAATTTTCAGCAGTGTCAATTCTTGTGTTTTTTAAAAATTAAATGTATACACAAAAAATATAAATACATGAGTGTAAAAGTAGACACTTTTATTGTAATTTAGGTTGTCTTTATTCTGTAACAAGTTTAAATTTTCAGGTTTCAGTTTTGCCTTTTATACTTGTTGCTCAACTGGTAGTTAAAAAAAAAAAACTGCAAAAAAAACTGAGACTCATCCACAGCCTCTGTCTCTGTTTCAGGATTGCTGCTGTCAAAATACTCAAAACCGAGTGGTATAAAACAACCATTTTAATTTGCTTACCATTTTGTGGGTAAGGAATTCAGACGGGCTCAGCAGGGTGGTTTTCACTTGTGCAGGTGTGGGCTGCAGTCCTCTGAGGGCTCAGCTGGGCAAGGTGTGGTGACTCAGTGGATGGCGCTTGTCAGCTGGGATTTTAGCTGGCTGGGACAATGACTTGGAATACCTACTTGAGATCTCAGGGTATTTCATAGCTGGCTTCTCCCAATTTAAGCGTCTGAAGAGAACTGCATAGTCCTTTCTGATTCTACCTTGGAAGTCACACATTGTCGTTTTAGTATACTCTTTTTTTTTTCATTATGGAATGTAAAGCTCTTTTTTATTGAGGTGTAGTTGACATACAATATGACATTTGTTTCAGGTATGCAACATGGATTTGACAGAAAGTGATCACCATGAGAAGGCTAGTAACCATCTGTGACTGTACAAAGTTATTGTGATATTTACTGTATTTTCTATGCTGTACTTTACATCTTCATGACTTTTTTATGTCATTGTACCTCTTAATCCCCTTCACCTATCACCCAACCCTCTGGCAACACTCAGTTTGTTCTTTACAGTGTGTCTGTAAAGTCATGGTTGTACTTTTGACCGGTCACAGGAAAGCAACAAAAGATGATAGAAATGTGAAATCTGCACCAAATAAAAGGAAAACTCTCCCAGTTTCATACCTATTCAGTGCAGTTTGATGTGGGCTCACGCACAGATTTTTTAGGGCTCCTTAGGTAGCTATCCCGTATAGCCTCTACAGACTCGTCACTGACTGATGGCTACCAGAACGGGGTTTCTCCACCAAACTGCCAGTTTCCTTCAACTGCTTATCCCACCGAGTAATGTTATTCCTATGTGGTGGCGCTTCATTATAAACGCGCCGATATTCACATTGCATTTTGGTCACGGATTTGAATTTAGCAAGCCATAGAACACACTGAACTTTCCTCTGTACCGTCCACATCTCGACTGGCATGGCCGTGGGCTGCTCCGCTGTATACATGGTGTTACGTCATCATCTGCGCATGTGCACTGCTGCCACATCATCCTACAGAAACTGGGAGGGTTTTCTTTTATTTGGTGCAGATTTCACATTTCTATCATCCTTTGCTGCTTTCCTGTGACCGATCAAAAGTGCACCATGACTTTAAAGACACACTGTATACCTATGAGTCTGTTTTGTTTAGTTTAAAGCTCATTTAGTTGAAACAGCCTTTCTGATAGGTTTGAGGAGATATCTCATTGTTTTACTACATTTTTTGCCCAAAAGTAAGGCATAAATAAAGACAGCCCAGATTCAATGGCAGGGATTGAAGCTATACCTTAATTGGCAACATCACTTTGTAGAAGACCTTGCAGGATGAGAATATCTGTTGTGGCCATCTTTGGAAATATAATCTGCTATACTTGCTGCAGACCAACGCAGCTAGTAGTTGTCCAGGTCCTGGGTGAGAACCGTGCGAATGAAGAAATAAACTCAGAAAAAGGATGGAATCGGGAGGTCTCTGCAATGCCGATAGCTTGCAAGAGTGTGAATCTCTACCTCTAAATCGCTTTATTTATAGGGCAGAGTAAAGTCATTAGCAAATCAAAGAGATCTCTGATACAAAGTCACATTTCCAAGGCAACCTAAGAATTCTTCCCAGTGCAGAAAAGCCCCACCATACATAACATCTTAACTTCACAAAACAAAGGATAAAAAGAAAACTGCCTCCATTCTCTCTGAGGGACATGGGGGATAGGATGATTAGAAACACAGCTAACATGGAGATGTGGAGGAGAACTTAACCTTAGCAACGTAAGCAAGTGAGGTGGGGGGTTGGGCAGACTGTCAGCTTACTGCCAGTCCCCCACACCTCTGTCCCCCGAAAATCTAAATCGCAAGGACCCTGTCAGCTTGCAGTCTCCAACATATACTCATATTAATACAGGTTTTTCATGTATAAAACAGGTAACTGTATTGATCCTCTCAACATACTCTTTTCTATTTTTTTTCTCAGTTAGCCTTCCATATTACCATGACTTTCTTCAAGAGCAGCAGTAAGTTAGACTTCAGAATACAGCTCTTGCCTCAGAGCTGCCTTAGTTCTGAATTCTGTAATTACACATTCACCAGGGTGGCGAGTATTAGCGCATAAATGTGCTCTCGCCTTCCTTCTCCTTTCCTTCTCATTGTTTAGTGAATCAGCATCATTGGTGGAGGAAAGTGAGTTGAAATGAAGATACTCTTTCAAGGTTAATTATAAATTGGATTCCCAGATACTTTTATCTGTGAAAGGTGATAATCCTGGAATAATACATGTAACTTAATAATATTTCACTTACTTTTGTCCTTTCTTTTTCTTGTTAGAAATAATTTGGACATATAACTTTGTTTTAAAATAGGCATGCAGCTTTAGAATAGTGGTAACAAGAAGACAAAGCAAGTATCTACCCAACCTTGCCTCATAATAAAATTGGTTAAGCTCTTTGAAGTTCATCCATGATTTCTTACATACCTTTGATAAAAGTTATTAAAAACATACATGCTTATATTTAAACTATAGATGTTTTTCTAGCTTAGGGGTAAATCTTATGGAGAAATACCTATATGATTGTTACTGAGAGACTGCTGTGAATAATGAATGTAATTAAACCTGTATTAAACTTCTTTATTAGTAGTAAGTAGTTATCCTTCTAACTTTTATGTATGGAATCTGTGTGAACTGTATAATTTCAGGCTTATCTGGAGCAGGGAAGACCACTGTGAGCATGGCTTTGGAGGAGTACTTGGTTTGCCATGGTATTCCATGCTATACTTTAGATGGCGACAACATTCGTCAAGGTCTCAATAAAAATCTCGGCTTTAGTCCTGAAGACAGAGAAGAGAATGTCCGACGCATTGCGGAGGTTGCTAAGCTGTTTGCAGATGCTGGCTTAGTATGCATCACAAGTTTTATATCGCCTTATACTCAGGTTTGTGATTTGTGCTAATTACATTTATTAGGAATATGTTATTAGGAAAGCAAATATGTAGTTTAAATAGTAACACATTCTATGAGGCTAAATCTAAATTAATTAACCTACAACATTTTTGTGCTGTGATTTTCTGAGTAAACTCATTTTTAATAAAACCTCCCCCATACCCCAAAGTGTAACCAAAATTGTTGGTTTTAAGTCAATGACCAAATCGTTTCAATCTGACTCTTCAATTCAGTACGTCTGTAGAAAATATTCAGCAGGTATCAGACACCACCAGGGAAAATCATTTTTCTTAACATGTGTCCTACCAGAATTCTTGAGTCTCATCTCATCATATTCCTCTTATCTGAGAGACCATAGCAGCACTGATGCACTTTTTTGTGTTTCTCTGAAAAAAAATTTTTTTAACTCACATTTATTTTCTTAAGATTTTATTTATTGATTTTACAGAGAGGAGGTGAGGAGCAAGCCACATCAACTGCTAGTTGTTTCACTTTAGTTCATTGATTGCTTGTTGTATGTCCCTTGACCCGGTAAGCCCAGGGTTTTGATTTGGTGATCTCAGCATTCTAGCTTGATGCTTTACCCACTGTGCCACCACAGGCCAAGTGAAAAAATCACGTTTCTTACTGCAAGAGTTTTGTTTCCCCTCTTGAAATGCACTCGTCTCCTTCCTGCTGTCCCCTCTTCTCAGCATCATTCAGTCCTGTTCATGGTTTGAGACTCGGGTAGCTCCTCCTCCTAAATACCTTCCCTTCTCGAAACCTCAGGCTTTGTTGGGTACCTCCTTTTGATGTCACTGTTTTTGTACCTTAACACATTGTTCTGTTATAAATACCAGTTCTTTGGTTGGTGGTGGTAATGGCGGCAGCAGCAGCAAAAATAATAGCGATGACAGTAGCTAACATTTATCAAACACTTTGTACTGGTAACTGTTTTAAAGTACTTTTATGTGAATTAACTCATTTAGTTTCCATTACCCAATGAGGAAGGCAGAGGTGAGGAAAGGGTGTGAATTACCAAAGCCACACACTGTATGTGGTAGAACAGGATTTGCACCTGGACAGTGTCCCTGGAACCTGTGCTCTTGCCTGCTGTCCTTTGCTGCTCCTTGAGGACTTGGACTGCATCTTATTTCTCTTTGTAATCTTTTTTTTTTTTTTTTTTTTCATTTTTCTGAAGCTGGAAACAGGGAGAGACAGCCAGACAGACTCCCGCATGCGCCCGACCGGGATCCACCTGGCACGCCCACCAGGGGCCACGCTCTGCCCACCAGGGGGCGATGCTCTGCCCATCCTGGGCATCGCCATGTTGCGACCAGAGCCACTCTAGCGCCTGAGGCAGAGGCCACAGAGCCATCCCCAGCGCCCGGGCCATCTTTGCTCCAATGGAGCCTTGGCTGCGGGAGGGGAAGAGAGAGACAGAGAGGAAAGCGCGGCGGAGGGGTGGAGAAGCAAATGGGCGCTTCTCCTGTGTGCCCTGGTCGGGAATCGAACCCGGGTCCTCTGCACGCTAGGCCGATGCTCTACCGCTGAGCCAACCGGCCAGGGCCTCTCTTTGTAATCTTGATGCCAAGCCCTGCTCCTGGAACTCAGTAGATATTTAATGTTTGTTAAATGCT
Source organism: Saccopteryx bilineata (assembly GCF_036850765.1). Taxonomy (NCBI): domain Eukaryota; kingdom Metazoa; phylum Chordata; class Mammalia; order Chiroptera; family Emballonuridae; genus Saccopteryx; species Saccopteryx bilineata. Next base: position 172,658,746 of record NC_089494.1, read on the forward strand.
AGCATAGCCCCTTAGGAAGCCAGTGCATCAAAGAACAGACAGGTCAGACACGGCGGGCTGAACTCTCAGCTCTGCCCGTTACTGTTATGACCGTGGCTAGTTCACTTAACCTTCCTAAGCCAGTTTACGAATGCTTGCCTCATTGGGTTGCTCTGAAGATTACATTCAAAGCTCTCAGCATAGTGGCTGGTGTGTACTAAATATTCAGTATGTGTAATAAGTAATCACACAATACTAGTACTATCATGAATAAATTTGGATGGTGACTTAGACCTTAATAAATAAAAACAAAACAAAATTTGAGCTGTAAGATTTATAGATAGTATCAGGTTGAGTGTTAATCAGTAAATTGAATCATGGCAGGAGTTCTAAAAAGTTTGTGTGGGAGTAGCTTCTTTTCTTCCTGAAGTGTTGATATCTGTGTCAATATATAATTTTAAAGTATGTTGATAATGAAGTGTATAAGCAGAATGTGAGGTGTTTAGAGTTCCTGAATCCTTGGGTATAAATGAGTTTTATAGTTATGAAATAACTGTAGTATTCTTTTACCTTCTGGGAATCTTTGCAACTGTTGGAAAAGGAGAAATCAGTAACACCTGATTTGGAGAGCAGGGTGTATGGCAGTGTTTGGTGATCTGCTTTTCGGCCCCCTTGTTTCTATAGTGTGGAGCAAAACTTTTGTTGAAATCATCTCTCAGAGCTTTAAGAATAGAGTTTGGACTGTGCTTAGGGCATATCAGAATCTATGGGCCCTGGCCGGTTGGCTCAGCGGTAGAGCATCGGCCTAGCGTGTGGAGGACCCGGGTTCGATTCCCGGCCAGGGCACATAGGAGAAGCGCCCATTTGCTTCTCCACCCCTCCGCCGCGCCTTCCTCTCTGTCTCTCTCTTCCCCTCCCGCAGCCAGGGCTCCATTGGAGCAAAGATGGCCCGGGCGCTGGGGATGGCTCTGTGGCCTCTGCCCCAGGCGCTAGAGTGGCTCTGGTCGCAACATGGCAACACCCAGGAGGGTCGCAACATGGCGACGCCCAGGATGGGCAGAGCATCGCCCCCTGGTGGACAGAGCGTCGCCCCTGGTGTGTGTGCCGGGTGGATCCCGGTCGGGTGCATGCGGGAGTCTGTCTGACTGTCTCTCCCTGTTTCTAGCTTCAGAAAAATGCAAAAAAAAAAAAAAAAAAAAAAAAAAGAATCTATGACACTGTTTGGATTGAATCATATAATATAGGATATGTGTATTTTTGCATGTCACCACTGAACTTGAGCACCTTGGTTCTAAAATAAACTCGATTATTCCTATGCTTAAGTAGTTGGTATGGTAGGTAGTCTTGTAGGAACACACAGATGCGAACAGTTATAATATCTTGAGGAAATGATTAGGTAAATGTACATAAAAGGTGCTAAGGAAGATTCATAGAGGAGGAGCTTGAAATGAGTTACGAAGGGTGAATCAGTATACCAGTTAGACTGGAGGGAGGAAGCTGTTTCAGACGGAGGAGACAGTACAGTGTTTACAAAAGCATGAAAATGTGAGGGTGTTTGGTCTTTGGGGGACTCTTGGTAGTTTGGTAAAATTGCTATGTAGGGTAAATGTAAGGGTAACTGATTCGTAGAGGTCTTCTGATGAACTCTGGACGGTGCAGGATTGTACCCGCGGGTAGGTAACAGTTTGAGGTTATACTGGGTAGTAGTCTCATGGAGTTTGCGTCTTAGGGAGATCATCCTTGAAGCCCGGAATGAGAATGGCCTAGCGGTAGGAGGCTAGTTAGGAGGCTTTTGGAGTAAATTTGAGCACTAGCCACGGGAATAGAAAAGATGGGGACATATTGAAGGGCTGTTGAACCAGTAGTAGCAGCAAGGACTTGGTGCCTGGTTGATTATTGCTTTCTGAATAAAGATGGTATGATTGAGTTAGAAAATACAGGGGAGGAAGGGAGAAGTGGAGTATTTCATTTTAGGTGGATTAGATTTGAAGTGCTAATGGGATGTCTAAGTGGAGATGGTCACTGGGTCTGGAGCTCAGGAAAGTAGAATTGAGATACAGTTTAGGAATCATTAACTTCCATAGTTGAAACCTAGATAAAGCTGAGTATACAGAAGAGTATATAGAATGAGAGAAGAGTCATTGACAGAAACTCAGGAACACCTTCACTTAAACAGACAGCTGGAGAAGTAAGGTCATAATTTAATAGTCACTCTACCAGACACTGTGGTTATAAAGCTAATGAAATTATTTTAATATATCAGAATAAGATCTATGACAGAGGTACATGGTGGGGACTCTGGGAAGCCAGGGGAAGCAAGGGCCCACAGACTGGGCATGCATGGAAGGCTCCTGGAGCATGTCCCCTTGGAGGTGTGTTGTGCGGGAGCACCTTGCCTTGGCTAGAAGAGTAGGGGTGTGTCTTCCGGTGAGATGGCAAAGGCTTAAACCCAGACATCCAGGTAGAGATGAGGGTTTGCATCTGGCAAAGGCATAAACTGGCCTCAGAGTTTTGAATAGTGAAGTTGCTCTCATGCCTGCTCAGGCTGAGGTTGAACGGTATTAGGGAGAGGCCCGATGACACCTGCGTTTGAGCTGGGCTCTGGCTCAGATTCCTCATAAAATTAAAGGGAAAGTCTTGATTAAGCATCCATTGTTTTCCCTCCTGCAATTCCCCCAATAGCTCTACTTTTAAGACTAGTATGCCCTTTTAAGTTGTTATGAAGAATAGAAATGTTAACCTAATAACCTCATGGACTTTTTTGTTTAAATTTTAGAAATATAAATTTTATCTAATATATTATTTTACTCATCCGCGGTATTCACGTAGTACCTTTCATTTGTATGAGCACTTTTTAATGTTTCTGTACCTGTTTTTTTCCTAAGGATCGCAACAATGCAAGGCAGATCCATGAGGGCGCCAGTTTGCCTTTCTTTGAAGTATTTGTTGATGCCCCTCTGCATGTTTGTGAACAGAGGGATGTCAAAGGACTCTATAAAAAAGCACGGGCTGGAGAAATTAAAGGTGAGTAATGTTTTTTTCCCCAGTTTCTCTTTGCTTCGGTATTTTGTCTTACTATGTCTGAGACTGATCTTTTCTAAGAGATTGGGAGTATTCCAACGACTCGGAGCCCCTTAAAGAGAAATCGGTCTCCTGCTGTTGCAGCTCTCAGGCCTGGCAGCGGTGCCTGGCACTGTATGCGCATAGTGACTGCTGCTGATCGGGTTGTTGCTAATCAGAAGACAGAATTTTAGAGGGTTGGCATTTTGGGGGCTGGTGGAAACCTACTTGATGTCATTAGGTGCCTAGCATTAGAGCAGGGGTCCCCAAACTACGGCCCACGGGCCACATGCGGCCCCCTGAGGCCATTTATCCGGCCCCCACCACACTTCCGGAAGGGGCACCTCTTTCACTGGTGGTCAGTGAGAGGAGCATAGTGCCCATTGAAATACTTACTGGTCAGTTTGTTGATTTAAATTTACTTGTTCTTTATTTTAAATATTGTATTTGTTCTCATTTTTTTTTTTACTTTAAAATAAGATATGTGCAGTGTGCATAGGGATTTGTTCATAGTTTTTTTTTATAGTCTGGCCCTCCAATGGTCTGAGGGACAGTGAACTGGCCCCCTGTGTAAAAAGTTTGGGGACCCCTGCATTAGAGGAATATCAATGGCTAGCTACTGCCACTTCAACTCTTACTTCCATTGATAATGTAGGGAAGTTCAGAGCCAGGGAGGAAAATGCCTGAATTATAAGCATCTTGAGAGCAAGGACAATGTCTTGTTCTTATTAATATTATGGTGGTTGGAATGATTGCTTATTCATTCTGTGCACAATTGTTGGATTAGATTGAATTAATATATCACTGATTCCATCAAAACATATACATTTTGCTCTTTAGGTTTTATGGTCTGCTCCAAGCGTTCCAGCTGTGATGAGCGTATGGATGTAGAGGGAGACATTAGAACCTGTTAGCTGCAGCCTTTGATACCAATCATATTATTTACCTTCTAGACATCCTTTGACATTAGTCTTGTTCTGTTGTTAACAGAAATGGAGGACATGGCAGTGTTAAAAAAATCAGAGATAGATGACTCAGTCAGCCTGGTTTAGGAGTCAGTGATTCTTGCAGGTAACTTTTGTTTACCTTCCCCACAGGGAGTGCGATAGCCCGAGACTGCTTTGGGAGTTCCAGGAGCTTGTGAGTTATAGATTTTTGGCATTCAGCTCCTAGCCCTGAAAAGGAAAAGGTGGAATGAAAGAAAAATACTTGCTATTTTGGGCTCTTCTGTGTTTTGGACATGGGCAGACTTTAGTGGTTGGGTCAAAATCCACCTGCTGTGGGAAATCTGGGTCTTTGCTCAAGGCCATTATCCAGTCGTGCCACCCTGGAGACCCAGTTTCGCCTATTAAACTGGCATTTTCTTGACTCAGAAAGCACAGGCTGTCTGGCCTGAATAATTTATGACAATGAGAGAGAAACCAGTTTTACCCTTTAACTACTATATCACTCTCTCTCTGTGGATGACCAGTTTTTACTTCAGTTTATTGTAATAGAGTTTTGACAAACAGAAGCAAAATGATGTGTCCAGGATCCTGAAGTCTAAATCTTTTACTTATTTTAATTGTGGTTTTTGTTGTTTTTGCAAAGATGAATCATTGAGGGAGGTAGATTTGTCTGCCCTTGAATTTTTTTATATTGTTAGAAGTTAGCACAGTGCTTGGCCCCAAGTGTAATACCTGGCAAACACTTAGTAAATGCTTGATGGATGGATTAGAATGGGGAGTGGAAAGCGGATACTCAGCACACACTTATCATGCCTTCTATTTGCAAGGTATTTATTTGGTGCTTGGGATGCAAAGATGAATAAGACTGCATCCAAAATACTTTGAGTCACTTACAGTTTGCATTCTATATATAATTACAGTGTGTGTGTATTAGTGTATTTTTCTATGTGTTACTTGTTTAATTTCCCGAGTGCTTTTCAGTTCCTGTGTAGACATTGATAAAATGTTCCTCAGGTTCAAATATGTACGTGGGTATGCGTGTGTACGCACATTTATTTTAGGTTTGCCATAGTGCTCGAGTTCCTGATTGTAGAGTTGTTTGTAATAATTACTCCTTACACGGTGCTTCAGAAGTTCCCTATCATTGCTGCTTCTGAGCATGATGATAAACATTCATGGACAGGAGAAAGTGCGTGCATTCGGCAGAGCTCAGGGTTTTACAGGTTGTTTGGCATTTACTGAACTGTAAATGTATCCCTCTGTCAGCTATTCAGTACCTAGATCATCATGATTACTGCTCAAGTCATTATTAACTACTTAAATATAAATGTTTTTCTTACATTGGATGTGTATTATAATAACTTAAGGAATAAATTTGCGTAGGAAGAGAATTCCTCAACTTTTAAACTGTTAAGCTGTTTTCTTTTTTTTAGAAAATTTTATTATTATTTAAAAGAATTTTTTAAGACTTTATTCATTTTAGAGAAGAGAGAGAAAGAAAGAGAAGGGGGGGGGAGCAGGAAGCATCAACTCCCATATGTGCCTTGACCAGGCAAGCCCAGGGTTTTGAACCGGTGACCTCAGGGTTCCAGGTTGACACTTTATCCACTGCGCCACCAAGGTCAGGCCCAAGTTTTCTAACATACTGATTGTCAAACTTTGCTGCACATTAGCATTACCTGGGGAACTTTTGAAAATCCTGTGCCTGACGCTTGAGCAAGCGGTCACTGGCTCAGCGGGAGCCTCATGGTCAAGGCACATATGAGAAAGCAGTCACTGAACAACTAAAATGATGCAGCTATGAGTTGATGCTTCTCATCTCTCTCTCTGTCTGTCTCTCACTAAAAAAAAAAAAAAAGAAAAAAAAGAAAAAAGGGAAAGAAATCCTGTGCTGAGCTTTCCTCTAGTCTTCCCTCTCCACCCCCAAAGTTGTGTTACCTTTACACTTCTCTCTACTGAGCTCTCAGGGCCCTTCTTTTGCCTCTGTAGCTTGTTTCCTAAAGCTGATTTCTTCTATAAATCTCTTCTTCTATATGTAATTTTCTTTTTTTCTGTTACAGAGACAGAGAGAGGGACACATAGGAAGGGAGAGAGATGAGAAGCATCAATTCTTCGTTGCGGCACCTTGGTTGTTCATTGATTGCTTTCTCATACGTGCCTTGACTGGGGGCTACAGCAGACTGAGTGACCCCTTGCTCAAGCCAGCGACCTTGGGTTCAAGCTGGTGAGCTGTGCTCAAACCAGATGAAAGACGGTGACCTTGGGGTTTCGAACCTGGGTCCTCTCCGTCCCATTCCGACGCTCTATCCACTGTGCCACCACCTGGTCAGGCTATAATTTTCTAAATAAACTTTTTCTTATAAAAGTGGCAAGGCTGTTTGTTCCTAAACCAATGAAATCAGAATCTCGTTGGAATGGGACCAGTGATTCCAGTGTCTAAGTACATATGAGAATTGAGAATCAGACCTTACCAAGTGTTTAAACCAGAATTATTTTCCCCAGTCATTGTGACTCAGTACTAAATACTGCTGGGAATACTGGTAAAGCAGATTTAGGACTGCTTTACTTTAGTTGTAGTCAACAGGCTTAGTTTTTAATTCTTAAGCTTTAGGTCTCAACTGATGGGCTTAGAAATTAACGCATGTAGTTGTTTCAGGAAGCTTGCACGTGATAGAGGAACTTCTAAGTTCAGAAGGTGTATGTAGCTTTAGTTCTGTGTAGTTAGTAGGCTTAGTGATTAGTCTGTGTAGAAGGCTGTCCTTTCAGGAGCTGCAAACAGTGAACTAAACAAGCCCTTTCTTGGGAGGACGGCAGTCCATCAAAAGTGGTATCTGTAAAACACGGGACTGTACTGACACCACCAAGCAAAGCAGTGAATGCTCTTGGATCCTGGCTCCAGAAGAATCAGAGAGCAATTAACGTTTTCCCTTGAATTCCAGTACCCTCACTGTCTTTTATTTCCTTCACATGAAAAGGCTGATGAAGACGAGCTGTTAAGATGGTTTTTGTTGGGGAAAGATGCTCAAAGAGGTTCAGTTCCTGTCTCTGCATACTGGGTTTGTAGTGACCGGAGCATGAGCTGAATATCCTGGTTCCAGGACTACATGTGATACTTAGAAATACGAAATAGAAAAAAATGAAATAAGAGGGCTGTAGACTCGTAGTGTATATTTGAGACCTCTCTTGAGAACTGCAGCTCTTAATTATTTTAAATTGACCTAAGCATTCCAAAGCCGACAGGCCTTGAATGACTTGCGCATGGGTGGTGTCAGAGTGTAAGACAGGAAAGCATACCTCAGCTCAGCTCGCCCATTCTAGGGAAACATCATATATTGTTTCTTTTCTTAGCAATGAGAAAACCTAAATAGTTGTTGATAACTCAGTTGATTGCATTTGATTGTGAAGTATGTTTTGTGATATAACACGTTTACCTTCCTGATTTGTACTTTGCTTAAGCTAAATAGTAATTAAATTGTCTTGCCTGAACACTTAATCTGGTGATGAAAGAAGCCTGCATGTTGGTTTCTGCATTGAGAAGAAAAAAGCTTGTCAATTTTAGTTTTATGCCCAGGGCTCAGGTAATGTATTCTGTATTCCTGCGGAGAAATGAGGTGCTCCGGATCACTTGGATTCGATTCCTCTGTCTCCACAGGCAGGTTAGGCATTTAAAAAGAAAAAAAGAGGTGACCAGAAATGTAGTTGGTCCTCATTAATGAAAGACGCCTGTTTGTAGAGCGGCTTTCCCTACCATTTATTGGTAACCTCACATGCGTACTTAGGGCATTTGGCAGTCAGTTGTGGTCACACGAGCCATGTATTCCTAACTGGAGTCGAACAAGGTGACATTTGACCTTTGTGTTTCCCTTGTTGTACTGTAAAGAAATATCCTTTTGTGGCTTATTTAGTGCCATGGTTTTTGCATTTTTTGTGCTTTTTTGTTGTTGTTGACGATTTTGCTGTTAAAGATGGCCCTCAGCCATAGTGCTGAAATATGAGGTCTAATGTTCCCTAAGTGCAGGAACGCTGCCATGTGTCCCACGGAGAAATATGGATCACATACACTCTTTTCTTTAAGCATGAGTTAGACTGCTGTTGGCCATGAGTTCAGTGTTCATGAATGAACAATATATATTAAATAAGCTGCATTAAACAGAAACACATGTAAAACAGAGTTATAGATTAATCAGTTGACAAAGGTTTTGTTGCCAAAGGCTCATAGGAACCTAACTCCATATTCTCCCAAACAGTGCTTCAGTATTCACTAATTTAGTGTTTATAGCAACTTCCCTAAAGACAATTACTGTGCATAATGACATTCAACTGTAGATGTTCAAGAAGAAACAAAGTTTAATTAGAAATCTTCTCCCAAGGGCGTTTCATACTCTAAACCTGTAGCAGCATAAATATTAACTTCAACATAGCAGAGACTGGTGCTGATGAAACAAGTGTAAATTATTTTTAATTTCCACCCTCCTTTATATCTGGTGCCTGTTGCAGGTTTCACTGGGATTGATTCTGAATATGAGAAACCAGAGGCCCCTGAGTTGGTGCTGAAAACAGACTCCTGTGATGTCAATGACTGTGTGCAGCAAGTTGTGGAGCTTCTGCAAGAACGGGTAAGAGAAGGCCAAAGAGGGAATCAGCAGAGAATAATTCTGTCCATTGCATAACCACATCTTCCGAAAAATAGGTGGTGGTGGTACGGAGGACTATCTGTATTGTAAATTCTTTAACAGTGTCCTGTATGTGTACATCGCTGTGTTAGGTGTTGGGGGGGGGGGGCACTGTGTATGTACAACGAAGGAAATATCCTCATCAGTGTAACCCACAGGAGGCTTGAGAGTCAATAATTTTTTATTTTACCAGTAATTTTACCACACAGTACCTAACAGAGGAAATTCATCCTTGATTCAGTCAGCTTTACAACTTGGCATTATTACATTTTTTCTTTACTCTTCAGTTAGGGTACATAGCTAGTACCATGGGAGCCATCTCTACTTTGAGCCTGGGAGGGTTTGGGGGGCTTTCTGCATCCTCACACGCGTTAGCAGATCTCTGGTTTGCATCAGGCCAGGATCCTGAGCCACGAGTTTCCTCCACCCCTTCCCTTTGGCAGACCTTACTTGCTTCTACCCCTCCCCCAGGGAAAGCGGACCCTGGGAGGCTTTCCTGCCCTTCTCTGTCAGCTTAAGGCTTTTGTTAAGTGAGCCAAGGATACAGGGAGATGGGAGAGTTGGATGCCTGTGCCCCACTGAGGAGAGCTCCTCCAGACCTGTTCCTGACCTTTCTCTGAGTTCTAGGCCTGACTGTGAGTGAGGGCAGAACGCTTTGTGCCTGGGCTCCCACTTAGACTAACTAACCAGTCACACTACCTTGCTCAGCCTTTCAGAGTTTAAAAACATTTCAGCTGTTTCTCCCTTTCTACATTTATTGCAGCTTCCTCTTCCTCCCATGCTGTACTAAAGGGAGTAGTTCACGTGTCTTGTCTTTTCTTGGTGGGACTTGTCACTTTTTAGAATCCATTTACGTCACTGCTTTAGGACCTCAGCTCTGTAATGGGCTCAAGGAAGTTTATGATTTCACAGATTTGCTGGCCTTTCCTCTTGTTATGTGATATTTTGTTGCAGAATCTGTTTCCTTTTCAGCATATTCTACCTTTTGCTGTTGGGGTTGTTGATAGTTTTTATTTATTTATACTGTATTATGTGCTTTCCTAAGTAAAAATCCTCTCTGCTCATTGAAAGCATGCATGTCTATATTGCACATGGCTAATACTATTAGTTAATTTCATATATATTTAGTGCCATGCACACTGGGCATTACTATAAACACTGGGGATGTGGTAGTGAATTAAACTGTAAAATTCCTTTGCAATAGCGCTTAATTTTTGGTCTTTACCACCATCATTTATAGTTATAGATGAGAATGGCAATATAAAAGGCATTAATTTTTTTTCCTTTTATAACATGATGTGGAATTTTAAAATACTGTTGAAGGAAGACTGCACATACGCACACATACATGACTGCTTCTGTTCTGGAATGGATCTTCCATTGATTTTTCTCAACAAAGTTGAACCTTAAATGAGTGTTAGGGCACAAGGCAAACCTGTGAATGCCTGACGTCCAGCGCGGAGTTTATGGCTAGTTGGTGATCAAGGAATACATTTGCCTGCTGCACCCTTATTGTGAGGTGACTTGATATTATGTGCACTTTGCATAACATACTTCTTCTCCTGGTGATCCCAGGGGTGGCAAGGGCAAGGGCAGTTCAGCTTCATTGTCATTACAGAGGCATTTGTTGGGTTTTCTGATGGTGAGTTATGTGAGCTCACATCATAGAGTTCAGATGTACAGTGTGTCCGTAGAGTCATGCTGCACTTTTGACCGGTCACAGGAAAGCAACAAAAGATGATAGAAATGTGAAATCTGCACCAAATAAAAGAAAAACTCTCCCAGTTTCATACCTATTCAGTGCAGTTCGATGTGGGCTCACGCACAAAATTTTTAGGGCGCTTTAGGTAGCTATCCCGTATAGCCTCTACAGACTCGTCACTGACTGATGGCCTACCAGAATGGGGCTTCTCCACTAAACTGCCAGTTTCCTTCAACTGCTTATCCCACCGAGTAATGTTATTCCTATGTGGTGGTGCTTCGTTATAAACACACCGATATTCACGTTGCACTTTGGTCATGGATTCGAATATAGTGAGCCACAGAACACACTGAACTTTCCTCTGTACCGTCCACATCTTGACTGGCATGGCCGTGGGCTGCTCTGCTGTATTCACGGTGTTACGTCATCATCTGCGCATGCGCACATGCTGCCACATCATCCTACAGAAACTGGGAGGGTTTTCTTTTATTTGGTGCAGATTTCACATTTCTGTCGTCTTTTGTTGCTTTCCTGTGACTGGTCAAAAGTGCACCATGACTTTATGGACACACTGTAGATTGGGAGGTAGAGTGCAGTAGTGTTTTAGAGCAAGGAAGAATAACCAAATCATCATAGCTTTATAGTTCTGTTTTGAATGTGGATGTGAAGATCTGAGCTTCTACATTACCCGTGGTTGTAAGAATATAATTTTGTGTGCTAGAAGCAGATATCATCAGCAGAGATGGACCATCAACAGTAACTCCCATTAGTTGAATTCTTACAATGTATAAGGCCCTGTGTTAGGTACTTGAATAGTAGTATTGTGTTTCATTTGTTTTAAAAGTCTGGGAATAGTTATGTTTATTCTCATTTTACTGATAAGGAAGCAGATTCTGGGAGGTGAAGTTGTTTGGCCCCGGGGTAGTTTCAGCCAGGTTCAGTAGGATTTAAACTTAGTTTGTTGGATTCAGCAGCCCACCCTTGTCTTTCCATTACATTGCCTTTCCTATTATCTAGATGCTTTCAGTTTCCAGTTTATTTATGAAATATGAATATTTTCTTTCTTTTTTCCCCTTATTTGAGAGGATGGGACAGACTCCTGCATGTGCTCTACTGAGATCCACCTGGCAAGCCCACTAGGGGGCGATGCTCTGCTCATGTGGGGAGTTGCTCCATTGCTCAGCAACTGAACTCTTCTTAGCGCCTGAGGCAAAGGCCGTGGAGCCATCCTCAGCACCCAGAGCCAACTTGTTCTAATCAAGCCATGGCTTTGGAGAGGGGAGCAAGATGGGGAGGGGTGGAGAAGCAGATGGCTATTCTCCTGTGTGCCCTGACCAGGAATCGAACCTAGGACATCCATATGCTGGGCCAATGCTGTACCACTGAGGCAACCGGCTGGGGCCTGAATCTTTTCTTTAACTCACTTTTACATTCTTCGGCCATTTGTTCCCTAAGTGTAGTTGGGATTAAGAAATTGAGGAGAATGGGCATTTCATTGATTTAATATTTTTAGAATACTTTTAAAATACCTCAGAGCAGATCAAAGACAACACTATCTGGGCTGGAAAGAATTTTTATTGTGTGAATAAATAAACTGCCACACCTGTCCTTGGTTAGTGTGGAATGTTTGATCTGTAGTGTGAAATAAGAAAAGTATTTGTAAGCTGAGGCACATTTTGCCAGGTGAATTATGATTTCCTTAGGTCTTAAAACCCAAATCTAACTGATAAATGAGTTTATTTGGGTTTTATGTCATATATAACAAAAATTTTATTTCTAAAACAGTCAAGTTAATGAAATTTTATCTCTCCAGTTTGTTATCCTTTGAGGGTTTTTCTCACACCAACCAGATCTCTGTTTCTCTGACACAAATTGGGTGCCCAACAATTTACTTCAATTCTGACACTGTCCAAAGTTCGCGCAGACCCCACGGGTCAAGGGCTATCTCACAAGACTGCCTCAGCTTCAGGTGCCAGCTGCAGACAGGGTGCCCAGGCTACCTCCCTTTCTGCCCACCTGACTGCAGATTTGAGGGTTCTTATGATGCCCACTCCTGGCTTCAGTAATTCCACTCATGGAAGTTTGGAAAGCCCTTTGCTTACTATTACCAGATTATTATAATGGGTACAACTCAGAAACAACCGAATTGAAGAAATGCACGGGGCAAGGGCAGGGGCCAGGGAGAGGCACAGCGCTTCAGTGCTCTCTCTGAGCATGCTGCCCTTGATGTGTTCCCCAACCAGCCCTTTGCACCTGTCCTTCAGGCTTTTATGGAGGTTTTAGCATGCATGAATGATCGATTAAATCTTTAGCCATTGGTAATTAAATGCAATCTCCAGTCCTCCACCCACAATCATTTCGGGGTGGAGCTGAAAGTTCCAATCGTCTAATGCAGCGATTTTCAACCTGTTTCATCTAATGGCACACATAAAGTAATGACTAAAATTTTGTGGCAGACCAAATAATGTATTTTTTCCTGATCTGACAAAAAAGAAAAGAAAAAAACAGGTGTAATTTTGATTCATTTATACCAGATGGCTATTGTATTGGCTGTTGTCATTTTTTAATTTGGCAATCTAAGGGAAAAGAGTTCAGTGTGTCTAACTACACAGTCAGGTATTGCGTGTTTTAAAAATTCTTATGGCACACTGGTTGAAGATTGCTGGCCTGGAGCCATTTCATCATCATACTAAAGGCTCTTACCATTCAGTAGATTCCAGGGGTTTAAGAACTTGGTGCTAGGAAATGGGTACAAAGACCAAATATCATATATATTCCCTTTGTACTACAGTTTTTTTTTTTTATAATAGCAAGGAGAGTAGTATGTTTGGGGGCTTCTGGAGAATGCAGGTGTTTGAAAAGTGCTGTCTCCGTGGTAATAAGAGCAAATTTTCCTATGTGGTTTTAGTATTACTTTGGAGCGACTCTTCTGAAATGAGTTCTATCAGGAATTGTTTCATTAATCATCTTTACTAAGAAATGGCATTGGTTTCAATGTCCAAGAAAAATATTTTTAGTGTGTTGTATGATGAATATTTTAGGGTAGTGGATGTTTTCATTAGGTTAATATCCCGTCATCTCTGGATTGTCTTTTTGTCTTTCATTCTGGCCTATGTAAGTAACCGGATAGGTTAATGTGGTCGTTCATATGAAGACTGCATTTCTCAGTATTTGTCAGAGCATGTTTATTTCTTAATGTGCTTCAGGTAACATATATTTGTTCAAGAAAACAAAAGACACTGAAAAATATTGAGGGTTTTGAATGAAACATTTCCCCCTAATCCTTGAATGGTCACTAGATGGCCTGCTGGTATTACATTTTAAGTTGGTGTGTTACAACATGAGGAAGTAGGCTTCTTGCTGCTGGAGTTAATCTAAAGTGATATTTTAAATACTGTTTTTAAATCTACTAGGAACTCTAGATTTACTAGTGCTATAAATTATTTAAATGTGTGTCTTTTTATGAAATGGTGGTTTAGTGCTCTAAATGGATTTTATACTGCACATAAAAACCAGACTTTGCAGCTCAATTTTAAGGTATTGCTAGCGTGTTTTTTGGTGCTTATGCTTTGGATGCATGTAGTTTAGATAGTAGGAATTTAGTAGTTACACAAAAATATGAATGAATTTTTATGTTCTGATCTTTTGAGCAGATTTAGCTCAAGAAAAAAGTATAGAAAATACAGAAAGGAAAATCTTAAAATATGGATTCACTATGTTTATTAACATGTTCAAAGTTCTTTAGGAAGATTAAAAAGGGAAGGCAAGAGTTCCTATGTATTTCCAGGTTGTGAATATAGTCAATATTATTTTTCTGCCTTCCAGTTTCCAGATAAAAAATGAACAATTGTCTCTGAACAAAGGTGGATACAGCATATGTTAGATCTTAGATTGCATTTAGTCAGCCAAGCAAAAAATGTCTTGAGTATTCATGTTACATTTTAAAATTAATATTTAAACACTCATAACATTTAAACCTACCTCACTGGTAGCATGTGAATTGTGTCCTGGTGCCCTAGGCAGGGGGATCCCTGAATTCCCTTCACCCTGAGCTGGTAGGTGACTGTGGCGCTCTGAAGTTTAGATGAGGGGTTAGGTATGTAAACCCAGATTCCTGGCCTGGCTGATGAGCTGTTTCTGGTTTAAAGCAAATAAAGGGTTTTATATGTATAGTTTGAAGAATACATTGTTTGCTAATAGCTGACTGTATCTCTGGAAATCCTGATGAATCCCAAATAAATGGAAAGCTTGTGTGGCAGAGACGTCACATTCTGTTTTCTGGGTACCTTGTCCTACTCTGAGGTGGTTTTGTTCCTCTTTAAAAGTTTAGTCGTGGTTTTGGAAACTAAACAGATGTGTCGTCACTAGAATGTGCTAGAAACTGGCTGTGTCTACATTTAAGAAATATTTTTGTATTCCTGGTAGTTCTGTTCTCTTTACACTTAGAATCTACTTTAGACTCGCTTCCTCGGAGCAAATGGTACATGTTCATCTTGATTCATGTTGTTATGTTTGTGTTAATTGCAAAAATATTCACTTTATGAATCTTTTTAGACAAGGGAAACAATAGCAGCCATTTGAACGTTTATTTTGACATTGGCTAGTCATCAGAAGAATTTTGTATCTCAGTTGTGAGGCTAAAAATCATTTAAAAGTATTGTTGGATGTGAATTTTGAAAAGGGAAGAATTGTGTGAAATGCTTGTAATGAAAATATTTTGACTCATGGAAAATTTTTTCTTTCTTCAAAACTGATTATAGCATCTATGTTCATACATGTAAAGCAGGTCATTACTAAAAATGCTGTGGTTTTATTAGTGTACAAAACATTAAAAAATAACTTGGTTAGGCTGATGGTATAGATGTTACCCTTTCAGGTTCAAAGTAATTCTCTTGGAAACTTAGATTTGCTCACAAATTATTTATACATTTGTGTTTTAACTGTGGGTATGGTTGGAAGGAAACTTTAGATGTAATGTGTAGAAATGTTTGTTAGTTCTCAGTTCCTACTTTGGACATCTCTTCAGAGGGAATGGCCGCACATACCTGAGTGTAGCCTCCCGCATCGTGGCCTTCTGGAGAGGGGGTCTCCGGGGTGGAGGTGGGGAGCACAGACCCAGCCCTGTGGGGCGTCGCCGTGAGCACTCTCTGCTGCTCTTCAGCAGTACCATTTGTGGAGCGAATCTCGTGATGCTGGTTTAAGAAACTAGCTAAACATGCCCTGTTGCATCCAGCCCTGACCCTCCAAGTTTGTTGACAGTTATCAGTGGTGAATGTTGGGGAGGTGGAGAGTAGTCCCAGCACAACCTAAAACTGGTCTTCCCTCCTTCCAGTGACACAGGGTTCTCAGACGGCAAAGAAAGCTTTACTCAGAGTTGTGTCCTTGAAGTTGAGAGTGAAATTCTTCTCTTTCCTGGAATCTTTATGTCATTTGTTCCTAGACTGGGTTCTGGTTTCAAATTTCTAAAGGATCTAGAGTGGTGGAAATGGAGGTTTTCATTTTCATTTTATTTACAGAGATGGGATTTGAAAAAGCTGGTTGAAAATCGTTCACAGGGATATATGTAGGAGTGATTGAAATGTTGAGTATCGTTACTTTTTGTTATGACCTTTATAGACACAGAAATACCACATGCTGAACCAGAAACCCTGGGAATTATACATGTTTAATAAAGTCATGAAAATAAACTAAAAACAACTTGTGTGATCCAATGTTTTAGGACTTAGTTTTCATGAGGGAAACAGTAAAGGTTTTTGTTTGTTTTTGGAGGAAGGTAGTATTGGAATCTACACTTACTAGTTAACTGTACACTTCAGAAAATAACCTACCTTCTGTGGCTTCAGTTCTCTCTTCTGTGAAACGGGAAACAATAATAGTACCTGTCTGCCTTAGGATTGTACTGATGACTCTGAGTTAATGTGTCGAGTGCTTAGAACTGTTCCAGGCATGTAGCAAGCAAACTGTCATTACTATTTATTGTGTGTTTATTTTGTGGAAGACAGTATAACAGGGACTTGGGGACAAGTTAGTTAGTCTCCTTTCTCCTAAGCCTCAACGTCCTCATCTGTAAAAGGAGGAGAGCAGTAGTTTCTTCCTTCATCGGTAGAATTGCATGAAGATTAGTTCATGTGAAGCTCTTAGGATGACTCTGGTATCATAGACCACATCCAGTAAATATTACTCCTGCAGTTCAGATACTTTCGTCTTTGAGTTGTCACAATGGCCCTGAAATAAGTAAATCAATAAAAATTTTATAAACAACCGAGGAGATAGGTTCAGAAACATTAGGTAGCCTGTTCAGGTTGCACTGTTAGGATCTGAACTCAGATCTCAAATACAAACCGCAGAAATAACCTTTCTGTAGAGCCCTGTTGCTTTCTTGTATTTCTTTTTAAAAGGTTTTGAAGGTGGTGTGTCCCTAATGTTTTGTGATTAATGTAAATATTTAAGTTTAAGTCTGTTTTGTCATATCCTTCCTCACAAAAGTCTTAATGAATGTCAGAGTTTTTGTGTAACATAACTAAGTTTTAGCATTTGTTCTTAGTCTGGAGGATTTTGATTCTTTATTTTACAGCTGGGAAAATGTGTATGTCTCAAGATATCTCTGACAGTTGTACAGATCCAAGAAGCTAATTGAATATATAGGGTGTGTGCAGTGCACTTAGTGCATGTTACATTATTCTTCCAGGAAATTTGATCCTGAATTCTTATTTTCTTGTTGATGAAGTAATAGGCTTTGTACTGATTGCCCTGTGATGTGCCTATGGGCAAAAAACAGTTGGAAGGGAATATACAAAAATGGTAATGATAACCATATACAGGGTGGTTTGTTTTTCTCATTTCCAAATTCTCTTTGCTGCTATTTTATACTTTAAAAATGTATTAAATGCATGAAGATACATATATTAAAATAATTCCAGAATGGACTGTGTTAAATTAATCTATTTTTCTTGTTAGATATGAAGAAGCTTTTCTATTTCTGATTTTCTTTTCAGGAGTAGAGTGAAATCAAGTATTATGTATAAATGTGTTTACTTATTACTTCTTAGACCCTCTCAGCAAAATTTAAGATGTCCTCTAGCATAGGTTCATTGGAAACAATCTCTCATTCATACAAAGTTGTGCAGTATTTATACATACAAAGAGAAGACAGAGGTGGCTGGTGGAAGCAGTCTTTCTTCCTTTGCCATTGTTCTTTAAAGTGCCCTGACGGAGTCTTTACCATCAGTGAAGACAATAAATACTTTCAGCTCTGGGCGCCTGCCAGACACTTAATTGCAAAAGACGTCTGGAAGGTTTACCAAGTGCCCTGTCCTGTGCTGTGCAGTGCTTGTGCTTCAAACACGTGCTTTTCCACTGGCCTTTGCGGGAGGTGGGGCGGACGCTCGAGTCAGGGGCCTCCAGAAAGTGACTTGGTGTCTGCACTCCAGGGGCACTCCAGCTGGCTGGGCTTGATGTGGCGGCAAGCAGTGTCCTGATTTCTTTTACTTTTATTATTTTCTGTTTCTTTTCCTTCATGTTTCTTCTTCTTTATTCTTGGGTTTATGATGAGAAACATCAGAGACCTTGAATTTACCTGCTAGGGAAGCCTGATTTGGGCACATGATGTAGCCGGTGCTGAACTCTCTCTCTTTTGTTCTGTCTTTGAGGGAACAGAGTGTTGGGGAAATGTGCAATGGTTGTTTCTAGATTCTCCTAACCCACAGGGACTGCTTGGGCCTTGGCACCCAGACCTTTCTTGAGATCATCTAGTTTTGGTATGCATATCTGACTCTGTTTTTTCTTTTACTGAAGATATTAATGTAAGTCTAAATGTAAGTTGAAGTTTCTTCCCAGACTCAGTCCTCAAGAAAAATACATAGTAGGGAGTGTCTTTAAAAACCTGGTTCTTCAATTAACATTTATTTTGAGTAACTTTTTTTGTTATTTATTTTTAAGTGGACTGTATAGAGCAGTTTTAGGTTCACAGCGAAACTGAGTAGGCAGTACGGGAGTGAATCCGCCTGTGCCTCCGCCGTGCTCCCCTTCGCGCTCCTCCCACGGGGCGGCACCCCTTTCCGAGTGGTGCATTTGTTGCAGGTGATTAATGTCGTCAGCACATCATTGTCACCCATAGTTTATAGTTCACGTTAGGGTTGTGCGTTCTGTGGGTTTTGACAGTGTATTATCCACCAGTGTAGTGCCGTGCGGATTAGTTTCACTGCCCTAGGAATCCGCGGTGCCCTGCCTGGGTGTTTCTCCCTTCACCCGCCCCAGCCCTGGCGGCCACTGTCCATTTTTACTGTCTCCATAGTTTTGCCCTTTCCAGAATGTCACATAGTTAGAAATGTACAGTATGTAGCCTTTTCACATTGGTATCTTTTGCTTAATAATATGCATTTTTAAGTTTCCGCCATGCCTTTCATTCCAACATGTCCTAGCTCATTTCTTCTTCGTGCTGAATAATATCATTGTCTGGATGCACCAGAGCTTATTTATTCATCTGCTGAAGGACTGTTTGGTTGTTTCAGGTTTTGACAATTTTGAATAAGGCTGCTGTCAACATCTGTGTGCAGCTCTTTTATGTAGACGTAGGTTCTGAACTTAACTTTGATAAATACCGGGGAACATGATTGCTATATTGTATGGTAAGAGTATGTTTAGTTTTGTAGGAATGACCAAACTGTCTTCCAAAGTGTCTGAGCTATTTTGCATTCCCACCAGCAATGAGTGAGATTTTCTGTTGCTCTATATTCTCATCAGTGTTTTGGATTTTGGCCATTCTAATAGGTCTGTAGGGTACCTCATTGTTGTTTTAAATTGCAATTTCCTGATGACATATGATGTAGAGCAGGGGTTGGGAGCCTATGGCTCACAAGCCAAATGTGGCTCTTTTGATGGCTGCATCTGGCTCGCAGACAAATCTTTAATAAAAAAAATGTTAAAAATATAAAACATTCTCATGTATTACAATCCATTCATTTCCTACTGCTCATGTTCATGATTGCGGGTGGCTGGAGCCAATCACAGCTGTCCTCCAGGACAGCACCAAATTTTTATTGGATAATGTGTAATGTACAAGGGGTCGTTGTATGGCTCTCATGGAATTACATTTTAAAATATGTGGCGTTCATGGCTCTCTCAACCAATAATCCCTGATGTAGAGGATTATTTCATATGCTTACTTGTTATCAGTATATCTTCTTTGGTGAGGTATCTATTCTGATCTTTGGCTCATTTTTTAATGGGTTTTCTTGTTAAGTTTTAAGAGTTAGTTTTATACTTTGAGTAACATTTTGCAAATACTTGCTCCTAGTCAATGGCTTGTTTTCTCATTTTCTTGAGAATTACTTTATTTTGAATAATCAGGTATTGCTTGGATGAGATACATGTATGAAAAGCTTTTAATCAGTGACAGTTTTACATGCTTATCGAAGTTACTTGATAAATTTTGCTTAAAAATTTTTTTCCGTTGATTTGAGAGAGAGGGAGAGAGAGAGAGAGAGAGAGGTATCAACTCGTTTCACTTAGTTCCATTTAGTTTTGTGCTCATTGATTGCTTTTCTCACGTGCCCTGATTTGGGGGGTCAAACCCACAACCTCTGGTATGCCGGGTTGAGCTTTGTTTACTGAGCCACCTAGCCAGGACCTTGGCTTAAATATTTTTAAGTAAATACATTTAGTCATTATTCCTAGGAGTATGACAAATGTGAACAAGCCTTGTAATGATAACCTGATAAGCAGTGTGTGAGTGGTTATGTTGTAATTACAAATATATTCTTGTAGGATTAATAAGGATAAGGACTGTCCCAGTGTTATACAAATGAATGTTTGGAGTTTACATAAAATTTCCAGACGACATTTCATATGGGATCAAAAGTGCTGTTTCTCAAACCAGCAGTGCTGGGAGCAAGGCAGGCATACTCTGGAGTACTGTGCTGCATCCTGAAAAGATGGCTTTAGTGACATGGTTTCATGACGTGTTAAACAATCATTATGTTTAGAGTATTTTCTTTTGTTGTTTGCAAATTATTTGTTTTTCTTCTTTTCCACGTGAGAGAAGGATAGATAGAGAGACAGACTCCCTCATGTGCCCTGGCCTGGTTCCACCCAGCAACCACCATCTGGAGCCATGTTCGCAACTGAGCTAATTTTTAGCATCTCAGGCTGAAACTTAACAGAGCCATTCTCAGCACCCAGGGCCGATGCACTCAAACTGGCTGAGCCATGGCTGCAGGAGGAGAAGAGATAGGGAGAGAAGGGACAGAGGGAGGGGTGGAGAAGCGATGGTTGCTTCTCCTGTGTGCCTTGACTGGGAATCGAACCTGGGACATTCACATGCCAAGCAAATGCTCTACCACTGAGCCAACCAACCAGTGTCCCAAATTATTTTTTTTCATTGCATCTTTGAGGTCACACTTTCTCTGTAGTTGCTTGATTTTGACATATGTGGTACATTCTAGGAATTGCTTTCTCACTAGATAATGGGGCATGATGACTTCTATCATGGGGGATTTTATCTGCTTCAGAATAGACCAACAGGCATTTGGAAAGTTGAATGGGGAGGGACAGCATTCAAAGCCCTTTTTTATACTTACTTTATAAAGTCTTATTTTGAAATTTTAATTTTCTTTATTAAGATATTCTTTGTAGAACTCTGAATTGTTAAATCAGATATTTAATTGTACTTTTTTTTTTGGTATAGGATATTGTACCTGTAGATGCCTCTTATGAAGTAAAAGAACTGTATGTGCCAGAAAATAAACTTCATTTGGCAAAAACAGATGCAGAAACATTACCAGCATTGAAAATTAGTAAAGTAAGTGCTTTGTTGTTTTTATACCAAGTAATTTAGCCTTATGTACTGTTAGTAGTCTGTAAAATTTGTGTTTTTATAGTTGTGTTTGAGGGCATGGCTGGTTGTTGTATTTATCACAATTTCCAGGGCAGGAAATGTGTAAAAACCATATTCCCATACTGGGCTTTGATTTTTTTCTTTTTAGCCATAATACTTATTTTTATATATATCTTATTTTTAATTGTTTTTAGATTTTATTCATTTTTATTAGAGAGAAAGAGATAGAGAGAGAAATTTAGAGAGAGAGAGAAAAATTTAGAGAGAACAGGGGGAGGAGCTGGAAGCATCAACTCCCATATGTGTGTTGACCAGGCAAGCCTGGGGTTTCGAACTGGTGACCTCAGTATTCCAGGTCGACGCTTTATCCAATGCGACACCACAGATCAGGCTTATTTTTATATATTACAGTGCAAAGATTGTGTAAGATTTTTAGGCTTACCAAAAGACTTGAGTTCTAAAAGATTAAGAAATATTAACCTGTAATAATTAATTGAAAATTAATTTTAAAAATGAACTTTTTAAGAAACATTTTTTCTAATCTCCTACCAAAGTCCTCACTCTCCCTTATATTGTTAAGAATAATTGTTTATATTAGCTGTAATGATATCGTCAGCTATTTTCCCAATAAGAAAAACTCTCTGTAGATATGATGTGAATATGATGACAACAGAGATGATAATTCACCAGTTTGAAATCTTAGAGGATTTCAAATCCTATCATTAGGTGTATTCTAAACAGAGATTAAAGCAGAAGAGCCTGGACTGGGAGCAGAACTGCCCAGTCTTTCTTCAGTATAGTAAAAATCCGTAACATCCAGCAAAGTGCCGAATCTGAAAGTAAGAGAAAGAGGAAAAAACCCCAAAACTTCTGGGCTTGGAGAAAGAATTTTCAGGTAGTTTTCCAAATCTCTGATAGGAGTAGATGATCCTATCTGCTGTCCATGATTGGGTCTCTGACCAGAAGCCAAGGCATGCTGGGAGGACAGACATTGGGAGTCGGGGAGCCGCTCAGGAGGCTGAGTGCTGCGAAGGAACAACGGGTTTCTTCACTGGTGACTTTGCGTGGAATGAACGCTTGCACACATACACACGCAGAAGAAGAATGACAATGAATGAATATGAATCCAGGCTCGTCAGGCCTTTTCTAACTGTGAACTTTTTTTCAATACAGTATTTGATTCTTTGCACAGAAGTATGAAAAATAATTAATTAAAAGCTTCATGCTAAGTCAGATAATGTATTAGCTTAGGTTGCCATAATAAATATCCTACTGTACGGCTTAAACAGCAGAAATTTAGTTTATCACAGTCTGAAGGTTGGAAAGTCCAAGATCTAGGTGCTGGCTGATTTGGTCCCTGGTGAGACTCTTCCTGGCTTGAGGACATCTTCCTTCTCATCATATCCTCACAGGGTAGGAGAGGGGGGTCCAGTGTCTCTTGCTCTTCTTCTAGGGCAGAGACCTGTTGGATTAAGACACCTTTATGATCTCATTTAACCATTACACTGGGGAACAAAATTTTTGTTGCATCCACAAAAACACTTGTTTTTACCTAATTCAAGTGGGCTGATCTCAAATCTGACATTAGTTTTTCTCTGTAAGCTACAGTTGTTTTGCAATTCAAGATTTTAGGTTTTCATGTTATTGTAAAATTTTCAACATTTATTTTAACATAATGAAGTAGAATGTCTTCTTGGGCATCATCTTAGTGAAAAATATAATAATTTATATAATGCAGTAAATGCACTAATACACTAAAAGATATGATTGCATCAGAATTTGTCTACAATTTTAAAATAGAACATATTAAAACACTTATTTTAATCATAAAATTTGTGCAAAACTTCTTTAAATTCTATTCAGGCAAAAATTTGCGTTTGTAGCTCTTGCGTTTGTGTACTTATTGAGGACAATCTCATTTGATGCTCCAGCAGTAGTCTGCTCATCACTAACAGCTCCAAGATTTTCAGGAAACTTATCAAGGTGACTGTTCAGGAAGTGAATCTTAATGTTCATCTTACATCAAATGTCACAGAAAGCCAACAGCATCCTTTGAACCAGAAGTTGATAGTTTTCTGCTTTTTTGTTGCCAAGGAAGTTCTTTGTAAAGAACTGCCATGCTGCTTTCTCCTCCTTATTCATCTTCCTGGCAAATTCTTCATCATGTATGAGGGTTCAAATTTGAGGTCCATCAAATAAACCTGCTTTTATCTTCTCAAAAGACAAGGCAGGAAAAGCAGAAATAATATGTTGATAACATTCACTTTCTCTATTCAAAGCCTGAAGAGCCTGACCAGGCGGTGGCGCAGTGGATAGAGCGTCGAACTGGAATGCGGAAAGACCCAGGTTCGAGACCCCGAGGTCAGCAGCTTGAATGCAGGCTCATCTGGTTTGAGCAAGGCTCACCAGCTTGAGCCGAAGGTCGCTGGCTCGAGCAGGGGGTCACTCGGTCTGCTGTAGCCCCGGTGGTCAAGGCACATATGAGAAATCAATCAATGAACAACTAAGGAACCGCAACAAAGAATTGATGTTTTTCATCTCTCTCCCTTCCTGTCTGTCTGTCCCTATCTGTTTCTCTCTCTGTCTCTGCCAAAAAAAAAAAAAAAAGCCTGAACAAACTGCTTCATTAAGCCAAGTTTGATGTGAAGTGGGGGAAAAATAATCCTATCTCGATTAACTACAGATTCATTCACAATATTTTGCATCCCTACGTCCAGAACTTCATGTTTCAGCCACTTCTTCTGTGTCCAGTGTTTCTCCTGAGTTCGGCTGTCCCACAAACACAGAAAGCAAGGATACTTCGTGAAACCTCTCTGTTGTCCTAGCAGGAAATTTACCATTTTAAGATCCACACAAATGATCCAGTTATGCTCCTCATACTTCAGAAAGTTGAGGACAATTTTTATGTCGTTATAATCTTCTCGCAGATGAGTTGACTAACCAGTTGGAGCCGCTGAAAATAGGCAATATATGCACGTGTCACAAATAATGAAATATTGCATCTTTGACATTGAAGTGTATAACAGCCACATATATAACAGAAGGTGTCAGGATTATTCTTTTTTTTTTTTTTCTTTTTCATTTTTCTGAAGCTGGAAACAGGGAGAGACAGTCAGACAGACTCCCGCATGCGCCTGACCGGGATCCACCCGGCATGCCCACCAGGGGGCGATGCTCTGCCCATCCTGGGCGTCGCCATGTTGCGACCAGAGCCACTCTAGCACCTGAGGCAGAGGCCACAGAGCCATCCCCAGCGCCCGGGCCATCTTTGCTCCAATGGAGCCTTGGCTGCGGGAGGGGAAGAGAGAGACAGAGAGGAAGGCGCGGCGGAGGGGTGGAGAAGCAAATGGGCGCTTCTCCTGTGTGCCCTGGCCGGGAATCGAACCCGGGTCCTCCGCACGCTAGGCCGACGCTCTACCGCTGAGCCAACCGGCCAGGGCCAGGATTATTCTTATTAATACATTGACGCCTACTCGAAGAAGCTATGATTCAATCTTAAAACAAAATAGGGTGTTTTTATCAGATAGTAATTTTTTACATTTAAAAACAACTACAATTATGTAAAAGTGATGTTTGTAAACCATTAATTGCCTTGTGGTTATATTCAATCCAAGAGTCGTTACCCTTTAACTCCAATTGAAAAACCAATGCATGCCATTAACTGTAACAAAAAGAAATTAAAATTGCATAAAAACTAGAGCATGCACCAAAAAACGGATTTCAGATTTGGAATCAACGATGCATAAATATATAGAAATAGTTCTAAAACCTCTTGCAACAGAAGATGAAAAAAAAAAATTGTTCCCCAGTGTTATCACTTCCTCATGGGCTCCATCTCCAAATACACTCACATTGGGAGTTAGGACTTTGTCCTGTGATTTTCAGGGGGACACCAGTATTTAGTCCATAATAGATACCATCTAGAATTGGAATCTAATATAGAGAAATAGTGGCCATGATCAAAGGTGTAGGAAATAACTAATAAGATGAAAACAACTAGGTGTGTGAATATATCTATAATTTTTCTTGTGAATTGAAGAAGAGTTTGATTTTTCAGTGGAACACATTGGCCAGCCTACTTTGGATATAAATAGTAAGCAACATTTTACTACATAATACTTGGCCGGATGCTTCATCTTTTCTCATTTGAGAATGCCCTGTTAGGTATGGATCATACCCAGCTAAAAATTAGCATATTCAGCTTACATGAACAAATGTTGATCATTTCTTTAACATTCAAATGGGATATACTATAAATCTTAAAGTTCAGATACAGTCTTTGCAAAATGCAGGGTACTCTGTCATTGGGGAGGGGCTATTTTTGGTATTTTTATCTGAAGTTTTCGTTTAGGACAGTGGTTGTCAAAGTATTGTTTTCAAACATCATTGTTAGCATTTTCTGGGGACTTGTTAAAAATACAAATTCTTGGGCTCTACAGCAAAATGACTGAATCAGAAATGGAGGGGGGTGCGCAGTCTTCATTTTAACAAGCTTCTAGTACTTTCTTATACATATTACTGTTTGAAAACCTCTGGTTTAGGAGATGCTGTCCTTACTGGGAATGCTTGCAAGCCTAGTGCTATCTGGACTTACTAGGAGCAATGTGTATTTTTCTACTGCCCTTATTTATTAGACTTGTATAATCTGTAAGCATTCTTGAGATACTTGTTTCCGTCACTTTCTAAATTAATTTCCTAAAGGCCATTAGTGCTTTTGATTTTAAGTGTATGAGATAGACAGTGTTCCTTTCTCATTGACAGGTGGATATGCAGTGGGTGCAGGTTTTGGCCGAAGGTTGGGCCACCCCCCTGAACGGCTTCATGAGAGAGAGGGAGTACTTGCAGTGTCTTCATTTTGATTGTCTTCTGGATGGTAAGACCTTTTACATCACTAGCACATTGTGTGTGGAAGAGAGATCGCACAGCTGCAGGGATTGTGGTACCATTTAAAGAAGGTACTATGATAAGACTTAAATTATATCAGTACTGGACATTTAAGTGGATAGTGAGATCTCTTTTCATTTTTTGTTTTTTGTTTTCCTGGCTATGATTTATTGCAGGAGGAGGAGGAGAACCTGAAGTTTAGGGGTGAAAATGAATTCAAAAGCAAATAGTTTCCTTGTGACATGTCCACCTGATCATGTTCATCTCCCTGAAAAGTGCACATACTTAGGTTTGCTATACTGAAGCCTGTGCTTACTTAAGCCAAGCAGTCTAATGAGGTGCCAGGGGTTCCAAGTTGAAGGAATCCTGAAATAAGTGGTTAAAAGGATGCTGCCTATTCTTTTAAAACACTAAAAAAAAACAAAAATGCCAAAGAAACTGATGTTCATTATATAGTAATTACAATCCAGCTATCTTTAACCTTTGCATACTGTTGGTAAGATTAATTTGTTACCTTAAAGAAAATACTGTTAAATGTCACAGAACCCTACTAAATTGCTACCATATCCTCTGTATTATGATTTTTTTTTTTTTAACTGGGGAAGTGAAATGAATATTAGAAAATGTCATTTCTAATCTTCTCGGAAAATTTTATCCACAAGAACATAAGGATTAAATATTGCTTTTTGATTTTCTTCTTTTGGACTAATGGTAAAGTCTTTGTGGATTGTGTCCAGACTAATGATTTAGTCTTGGGTTTGGTGCAGATCTACTTACTAATTTTGTATTTTGAATTTTACTTAGTGGTGGTAATTTTAAAACAGCCAAGCAGCTATCAAAGAAGTCATGCCATGATTCCCCAAAAAAGTATGGTTTCTATTTGGTATGTAAATAAGGTTTATAGAAGAATTTGAGAGTGCATTTTACTTCTGTAATCTGCACACAATGAGTAGAAGAAAACAACTGTTAGAGCTTGAAAGGTTGGGAACTGAGAATGTACCTTTAGCCTCAGTGGAACATATATTGGTTTCGTGGAAAACTGATTTCCTTACAGCTTTTGTTTCTTGGCCAATGATAGTGACATCGGTTCAATTCTGATTAAAAACCAAAAAACAGAAAAGCCTTCTGGGTGTTTTTGTCTTCCTGTCTCAAGAATGCTCCAATATACTCAAGTATATTTAACCATCTTGCCACTCAAAAGGTTAGTTATCAACAAGGATTTAAGTTTTTCCTTGAAGAGGCCCTGAGCGATAGTTCTTTATCTTATTCTTAAATTAGAGATGTTCACTGTATTTTAGGTGATGTTAGACTTAACCAGTTGACTTTTTCCGTATTAAACAGTTTTGTTTGTTTTTTACTTCTGTGATTACATACCATATTTTTTTCCCCAAAAGACAGTTTCAGGAGTATTTTTGAATATTGCTACACACATTGTTGATGTTCTCAATTTTTGCTATTTCTTTCTTTCTTTTTTTAACCTCTGTTGCTTGTCCTGTCTCCTGGTTTTCCGGGCCAGGCACCAGCGGGGCACTGTCGGTGTTCACTGACTGGAAGGTGGACATGAAGACCTGTTGAGTAATCCAAGCTGTGTGCTTTTTTGTGCTCTGCAGGGGGTGTCATTAACTTGTCGGTGCCTATAGTTCTGTCGGCTTCTCACGAAGATAAAGAAAGGCTGGATGGCTGTACAGCTTTTGCTCTGATGTATGAGGGCCGCCGTGTGGCTATTCTGCGCAATCCGGAGTTTTTTGAGCACAGGAAGGAGGAGCGTTGTGCCCGACAGTGGGGAACGGCATGCAAGAACCACCCCTACATCAAGGTCTTGTACAGACATTCCTGCATGTTACCTTGATTTACAAATGTTTGCGCCAAAAATGTGAACATTACCTGCATATCGGCTACTACATTGGAACTGTTAATATTTTGCTGAATCAAGACTGTGTCATAGATTAGTGTGATGAGATTATGGTTTTATCATTTGGCCAGATGAATATTTGTTCAACTATTTAAGCATCTGCTGTGCAGTAGGCACTGAGCGAGGTGCTGGTGCTAGGACTACAGGGCTGACGGACACGGCAAGCAGTCTTCATACACTTGAAGCTCTGACCTTTGATGGTGTAGGAGACGTCAGTCATGTTCTTGTTGGTAGGACGTGAGGTCAGGGTGCTGTGGGAGCCCACGGCAGGATGGGTTTATCTAGTCTGGGTTTTTTTTGTTTTTTTTGTTTTCATTTTTGCGTGGCAGAGACAGAGTCAGAGAGAGGGTCAGATAGGGACAGACAGACAGGAAGGGAGAGAGATGAGAAACATCAATTCTTTGTTGCGGTTCCTTAGTTGTTCATTGATTGATTTCTCATATGTGCCTTGACCAGGGGGGCTACAGAAGACTAAGTGACCCCTACTCGAGCCAGCAACCTTGGGCTCAAGCTGGTGAGCCTTGCTCAAACGAGATGAACCCCCACTCAAACTGGCAACCTCGGGGTCTTGAACCTGGGTCCTCCACATCCCAGTCCGATGCTCTATCCACTGCGCCACCGTCTGGTCAGGCTAGTCTGGGTTTTTAATGGAACATTGTGTTTCCAGTATGAAAGCGGTGAGATATAATTAGTCTCCCCAAAGTGCCTCACGTATTTTGTATGTTATTTGTGAAATGTTACCATTGAAGTTAAATCTCTGTCAGTTGTTAAGTGTTTTAGAGTACATTTTGGGCATTAAAAGAAATTGTATAGTAGGTTATTTATAAAATTTCTGTTTAGATTTTTTATTTATTGACTTTTTAGAGAGAAGAGAGAGAGAGAGAGAGAGAAAGAATCAGGAAGCATCAACTGATAGTAGTTGCTTCCTATATGTGCCTTGACCAGGCAATCCCCGCGTTTTGAACTGGCGATCTCAGTGTTCCAGGGTGACGCTTTATCTGCTGTGCCACCACAGGTCAGGCCTAGAAAATTTCTGTTTAGATCAGGGGTCCCCAAACTATGGTCTGCGGGCCGCATGTGGCCCCCTGAGGCCATTTATCTGCCCCCGCCACACTGCCGGAAGGGGCACCTCTTTCATTGGTGGTCAGTGAGAGAGGAGCACAGGATGCGGATGCAAAGCACAGTGTCGCTCACGTATAGTACTACTTCCGGTGATGCGGGATGCATGCATCAGGGCTCTGGAAGCATGTCATATCACTTGTTATGGCTAGCAGTGACAAATATGGAGCCGGACATTGACCATCTCATTAGCCAAAAGCAGGCCCATAGTTCCCATTGAAATACTGGTCAGTTTGTTGATTGAAATTTACTTGTTCTTTATTTTAAATATTGTATTTGTTCCCGTTTTGTTTTTTTACTTTAAAATAAGATACGTGCAGTGTGCATGGGGATTTGTTCATAGTTATTTTTATAGTCCGGCTCTTCAACAGTCTGAGGGACAGTGAACTTGCCCCCTGTGTAAAAAGTTTGGGGACCCCTGGCTTAGATCATGGCAATCTGCTAAATCTCATTTTATTGTCTCGTGGAGGACAAAGAAGTGATAACCTTTTTAAACCAGGAGATGCATTTTCTTAGAAAATAAAGAGATTGAACTAGTGATGGTGTCAGGTACTCCTTCAACACAAAAATTCTAGTTATTAGTAACAAGTAACATAGTTTCCAAAACACGCTCATGTCAATTCTTGGAGCCCCATAGTAAACCTGAAGGATGGATGGCGTGTCCATTGTACACAGGGAGAAAGTGGGACTTAGAGGGGATGTTTCAACCAGACCAAAGCAGTTAATAGGTTGGATGAGGGTCTGATTTTAACCCAAGTTGCTGTGGGCATCAAAGCCATCTCCCATAATCATAAAAGACGGCAATGATTGGTATATGTGGAGCTTCACATATTGTGTAGCCTGTGTCTGCCGCGGACCAGCGTGACTCCTAATTCTGGGTTTTGAGTGAGAACGATGCAGAATTAAGAAAACAGATTCATTAAGAAGAAAGGATAGGATCGGGAGGACTCTTCAATGCGGATGGTAATATCCTAAAATCCGAGTGCCCCATAGCCCCAGTTGCTTTATTATATAGCCATATGCAAATCAAGGAAGTCCTTGATACAAAGTTACACATCAGAGGCTAAAACAGGAACTCTCCCAAAGCATAAACAGGAATCTCCCTACCATGCATAAGTGAAATTAACCAACATTTGAACAAACAAAGGGTGAGAGGAAGGGCATGTAAATTGCTACCAGCAACTTAAGCAAGCAAGTGAAGTGGGTGCAAATACTCAGCATCATAGCCAATATGGAGGTGGTGGGGGGAGAGCTTTAGCCTTTTACTAAGCCTCGAATCTACAATGGCTTTTTGCCATTTATGGTCCACAACATGTGTCACTAGAGGGTACTTTTCACGTGAATTCGGTGGAAGAGACCTTTATTTTTTAATCACTCAATAAATGTGCATGCTGTTTGTGTTTTGTACCATTGTTTTGAAGAGTGATCTCTCAGACTTGTTAGTGCTGTTGGTACCCAGTCTGCAACCTTGAGGAGCAGGAAGAATCTGGACAGGCGGGAGCTGGGGAACTGGGCCTCCAGGCTCAGGGCACAGGAGGAGCAGTCAGCGCCTTTGAGAAATAGCCCTGAGGAGCAGTCAGCGCCTTTGAGAAATAGCTGGTTGTCGAGTGGGACTGAGGACCTTGGAAAGATGGAGGGCTTACTGTTGTACCCTCAAATTTAAGACATTTGGTCATAATAACAATTTTTATGTATGTTATTTATATGTTTCAACCCTACTTCTATTTTTTTTTGGTCCTTACAGTGAAGCTTAGAGGTAGAGATGCTGTTTTTCTTTGTCCTGGAGAATCTTAGAGTGGGTTCCCCTTGCCCAGAGCTGCAGAGACACCAGTTAGGAGTCAGGTTTCAAGTCTGTCCGTGGTCTTCGTGTTCTGTTTTACTATACTGCGTCTTTCTAGGAACGAAGAGGTCATCACAGGCAGGTTGGAAGCATGAGAGGATCACCAAGTAGTGCTTTGGGGACCTTAGCCTGGACATCTTGTGCTGGAGGTCCACGCTCCACCTCTGCTCCCACCAGTACCATCCAGGTTATCCAGTTTCCGTGCTAGGCTGTTGATTGTCTCCTGGCTGGAATCATGCTTCTTCTTATACCCCCTTCTCTCCATTCTCCTCAGAGCAATCAAACTGAGTCTTCTAAAAATACAGACCTGAGGAATATCACTCTACTCTTTAAAACTCTCCAGTAAACTGCTTATTGGAATTAGAATAAACCCAAGTGCTTGGCTGGCTTTACGTGATCCAGCTGTAGTCTTTTTTTTTTTTTTTTTTTTTGGTGACAGAGACAGAGAAAGGCACAGAAGGACAGACAGGCAGGAAGGGAGAGAAATGAGAAGTGTCAGTTCTTCATTGTGGCACCTTAGTTGTTCATTGACTGCTTTCTCATATGTGCCTTGGCCTGGGGGCTACAGCAGATGGAGTGACCCCTTGCTCAAGCCAGCGACCTTGGGCTCAAGCTGATGAATCTTGCTCAAACCAGATAAGCCCACTCTCGTGACCTCAGG
Source organism: Saccopteryx bilineata (assembly GCF_036850765.1). Lineage (NCBI taxonomy): Eukaryota > Metazoa > Chordata > Mammalia > Chiroptera > Emballonuridae > Saccopteryx > Saccopteryx bilineata. The sequence continues at coordinate 172,690,357 of NC_089494.1, forward strand.
GTTTTGAACCTGAGTCTTCTGCGTCCCAGTCCGATGCTCCATCCACTGTGCCACTGCCTGGTCAGGCCAGCCATGGTCTTCTTACTCCCAATCTCTCTTACTCTGCCTCTGTTCCTGTGCTTGCTTTTACCTTTTCTGACTTTCTAGCTACATTAGTCTTCTTCCTGTTCTTCAAAGACAAAGCCTGTTGCTGCTCCAGGACTTTGTCTTGCTGCCCCTCTGCCTAAAATACTTTCCCTCCATGACTGGTTGCTTTTCATCATCTCAGGTTAAATGTCACCATCCTCAGAGAGGCCTTCACTGCCTCCATTTGCCTAAATGCTCCTGTATGCCTGGATGCTAGGTTCAAGATTCTATGGCCCTGTTTATTTTCTCTGTAACGTTCGGTTCCAGCTGGTGTTTCTCTGGTGTCTCCTGTCTCCGTCATGGTTATGGAAGCTCCGTTAGAGGAAGTTCTTTCTCCCTCGTTTTCGGCTGCATTTCCCATGCCTGGTGTAGGCTCTGGCACATACTACCAGTTACTCAGTAAATATTTATTGAATGAGTGGTTTGATGGATGGGGATAGACCATCTAGTGGAAGACCAGGAAGGAGGTGACTGCAGTGATTAGGTACATTGTTAGCACACGAGCCAAAGCAGTCGTGGAAGCAAGGTGAGCTTGAGCTACTGAGAGCAGACATGTCCTAGAACAGGGGTCCCCAAACTTTTTACACAGGGGGCCAGTTCACTGTCCCTCAGACCGTTGGAGGGCCGGACTATAAAAAAAACTATGAACGAATCCCTATGCACACTGCACATATCTTATTTTAAAGTAAAAAACAAAACGGGAACAAATACAATATTTAAAATAAAGAACAAGTAAATTTCAATCAACAAACTGACCAGTATTTCAATGGGAACTATGCTCCTCTCACTGACCACCAATGAAAGAGATGCCCCTTCCAGAAGTGCTGCGAGGGCCGGATAAATGGCCTCAGGGGGCCGCATGTGGCCCGCGGGCCGTAGTTTGGGGACCCCTACCCTAGAAAATCATGTCCTCTTCCCAGATGCAGGGAACAAGGATGAAAGAAACTGTAAGAAATTTGAGGTGGTGAGATTGGAAGGTGTGACTTTGTGTTCAACTCTATTAATTTAATTCCTCAAAAGTTTAGGATTGGAGAGCACAAAATAGGGGGCAACCCAGGGTTACAAATTTCTCTGTTAATTAACATACAACAACAATGAAAAGAATGTTTTTGTTACTTAAAAAGTCGTAATTATTCTCTTGGTTTTGTTTGCCTTTTGCTAGTAAATGTAATAGTTGTTTCACAAGTCCTTTGAGAAATGATAAAATATATTCTAGTTCTATAGTATTTCCAATCCCAGTTCAGTTGTAAACTAAACAGATTTACCATTGAGCATGAGATGAAAGTAGAGGTTTACATCTGTAGTTAGCTTGTAGGAGGGAAATGTTCTTCCTTATTTTCTCTTGGTTTCTGTTGAAAACAATTATCTTCTTTTTCTTCCCATTAGATGGTCATGGAACAAGGAGATTGGCTAATTGGAGGAGATCTTCAAGTCTTGGACCGAATTTACTGGAATGATGGTCTTGATCAGTATCGTCTTACTCCTGCTGAGTTAAAGCAGAAGTTTAAAGATATGAATGCTGGTACGACATGGACCTAATTATCTAATATGGGACTATTTGGGGTTTCTACTTAATGGGGAAAGTTCTAGAAGATTTTTCCCCCAACACTTAATTATGTAGAACAGAATGGTGAGTAAATGTAAAGGTAGAAATTGGAATATGTAAGGAAAGGTATAATTTGATCTAACATTATTTTGTATACTATGTTATACATTATTTTGTATACTACGTTGAAGATAGATGCTAATAACAGATTGGCCTGTTACTTATTATAGAACTCGTTAAAGCTGAAGAGAACTTTTTTTCACGTGCTCACTCATATCAGTGTGCTGCTTTATGTCTCCAAATGTCATAGTATATGAGTGGAATGCCTCACTATAGAACATAATAGGACAACAGAACTTTTATCATGGTTGCTATTCATTCAACAGATGTTTGTTATTCATCTTTAAAAGCCAGAGTACCAAGTGCTGAGATCCCTAATAAATAAGGCAGGAGCTTATGGCGGAAACGAGACATTAAACAGATAGCAGAAAAGGTTGTTGGAGAGTAAATTAATAATGATTTTAAATTTCTGGAGTAGGCTGAAATGGGAGTGTAAGAGCAGAGAGTCTATAGATACTGTTCTTTATAATATTACATATTATAAAGTACTACAGGGCAGGCTTCTTATATTAGGTATCTGCTATTCGCAGGTCTTTCACATGGAGGTGGGTAAGTGACGCGTTTACACTGGTATACCCACTCTCTCTCTCTCTCTCTTTCTCTCGCTAACACAAGTTCAAGGTGCTGTGTGAGGGAATAGCATTCATTGTAGATTTGGGGAGGCTTTTTTAAGATCTGAAGAATTTGAAGCATCTTACAATCATGGTGCTAATTAATTCTCACTTTCTATAGAAATGTTTAAGCAAGAGGGTTTTAGTGCTGCTTTAAAAAAAAAAATATATATATATATATATTTTCAGTGTAGAAATCAGGCAGAGATGGCTGAGAAAAGTCAGGTGAATGTGGTTGCTTTTTAAGGAACTAGCTGGCACCATGCTGTATTTGTTAACCAGAAGCTTCCCTCCCAAGTGACTCTGGCAATCGGAGCAAGAGCAGCCGTTTCTTCAGTCGTGTTCAGCTTCTGTGAACCCAGATGCCGGCAGTCGTTTGGGGTCCTGTGCACAGCGTCCCTGCTTCACCACCGAGCACTTATGTGGTTCTGGGATATTACTTTCGTTTCTCAGGCTCAGTTCCTTCCATTGTAAAAGTGAGGGACGGTGCAGTAATGCACAGGATTTTGTTTTAAAAAGTGAAATGAGAGGGTAAGGTCCTAGTTGCTGTTATGTGAATATGAAGCTGGTCTTACCTGCATTTGTGTGCAAGTTAGTAAGAGAGTATCTGTTTCTTTGTAAGCTTTACTGTAGTTTTCTGATATTAAAAATAAGATCAGGAACTGGAGGCCATACACTCTTCCGAGCCCCAGAGCTCCCACTGGCCTGCCTGCTTCAGCCGTGGTTCCTGCTGGGGCCCTGTGGGGTCTCTGGGTGTAGAATTTCTCACCTCAGACCCTTCCAAACTTGACTCCTTTCCTCTGAATTTGAAGCAAATATTTGGCTTAAACTCTGTGTGCAGGAATTTACCTATATCACAGCTTATTTATCTTGTTTCTTGCTAACATTTTCTGGGCCCAGTCATGGTAATTGACCACTCTTTTTTTTTTTTCCTGAAGCTGGAAACGGGGAGAGACAGTCAGACAGACTCCCGCATGCGCCCGACCGGGATCCACCCGGCACGCCCACCGGGGGCGATGCTCTGCCCACCAGGGGGCGATGCTCTGCCCCTCCGGGGCGTCGCTCTGCCGCGACCAGAGCCACTCTAGCGCCTGGGGCAGAGGCCAAGGAGCCATCCCCAGCGCCTGGGCCATCCTTGCTCCAATGGAGCCTCAGCTGCGGGAGGGGAAGAGAGAGACAGAGAGGAAGGAGGGGGAATGGGGGTGGAGAAGCAAATGGGCGCTTCTCCTGTGTGCCCTGGCCGGGAATCAAACCCGGGTCCCCCGCACGCCAGGCCGACGCTCTACCGCTGAGCCAACCGGCCAGGGCCTCGACCACTCTTTAGGTAGTCGGTGATGGCATTTCTTTCCCAACAAACTGGCTTAGGACAAAAAGCCATTATTCAGTCCTCTTCAAGGAGGAAGTGCTCCGGATGCTGTCATGTGAAGTACAGGGTTCCAAGTGTGGAAGTCACTTTGTATTCACGAGAATCCATGAGAACCTTACACTGCTTGAGTTTCTGATCCAACCTTGGACTCCTCTATCTATGGATTTTATACTCAGAGACCTAATTCATGCTTGAATTACTTATGGCATTTCTAGTTGGGTCTTTTATTTGCAACCAGAAGCATCTGATAGGGTTTTCTTTTCTTTTTTTTTTTTTAACTTGTAGATTTCTCTTTTTTTTCTAGTGAATAGAAACATATTTAATGGAGGACTTGCTGAGACAACCTTATTTACTTTAATTTTTTGCTAAAATTGGAATTCACATTTAAAATCATGCCAGTATATTAATTGTTGGCACTGTTAAGGAGTTAACAGGGAATTATCATTCATAATTAGAGACTTTAATATTACATCTGGATTATACTCTTCTTTAGTTCAGTTAGAAAATTTTTTGCATAATGAATGGTTGCAACTTTGTTTAAAGTAGCTGAGAGCCAGTTATTAGCCTTATATTAGCCAAGAAAGATTGTGGGGGGGGGGGAAAGAAAGATTGTGGAGTGTTATTTTGCTTACTTTTCCATTTTAGACTCAGGCAAATAAGCAACAGACTGAGGAGTTTCCTTTGTAGTTCTTGTTCACTCTTAGGAAACCAGTAATAAGTCATCTGCTGATGTGTCTGAAACAGTTCAGGGGAGAGGAAACAGGGAATATTTATTTATTTTTACCTAGGGTTTTTTTGTTTTTGTTTTTAACCTTTCTTCTTCCCTAGTGTTGGAAGAACTTGTGGGCCGTTGTCTTGTGCATATTGATGTGATCAGTTTTGCTGTTCCAACCATTCTGTAGCTGGATGGAGTGAGAGGGCTTTAATACCCACATCAGTGGCTGCAAGGTGACATGGTTATGGATGGCAGGTTCTTTGAATCACTGGTGGTTGACCACTTATCTTGGAAAGAAAGAGTGAATTTCATTTAAGCCAAGTAAGGGCCAGTTAGTATTTATTCCACACAGAACACTGGTGTCCAGGTTACAAAGGAAAACGTTGACATAATTTCTTTCAAGGTAGTATGTGGTAGCACAGTGCTGAACAAATCTAAGAAAACTTTGTAGAGCTGTTGAATTAAAAGGTATGTTTAAAAGTGAATGGCTAGAGACATTAGATGGATGTCTTAGGCAAAGCTGGGAACGGTACATGAGAAAGCTGAGGCTGACGCAGGTAGGTTGTCTATGAAGGCACTGGGCTGTGTTGACCATAAATGGTGCTGAGCTGAAGATAGTGTGATCTGGGGTTGGGGGAAGAGAGATTGTCAGTCATATCAGAGCATACTCCAGTGAGTCTCTGAACATGATTTTAACAAAGTGAGTGTCTAAGGAAAGGTGGTCAGTTTAAGGGAACCCACAGGAGTGTTGTGGCCAGGGCCTAGCAGTTTTGGATAGTGCTCCTACTCTAGAAAGGGCACGGGCAGGAAACTGTTCTGAAGCCTGGGCAAAGGAGCAGGAGCCGTGAGAAGGGGCCGTGGTGTGGGGCAGAGCGCGCTGCAGGCTGCAGACGCAGCCAGAGTCACGGCACCGAGACAGCGTGTGGTGTGGGGCAGAGCGCGCTGCAGGTTGTAGACGCAGCCAGAGTCATGGCACCGAGACAGCGTGTGGTGTGGGGCAGAGCGCGCTGCAGGTTGCGGACGCAGCCAGAGTCACGGCACCGAGACAGCGTGTGGTGTGGGGCAGAGCGCGCTGCAGGTTGCGGACGCAGCCAGAGTCACGGCACCGAGACAGCGTGTGGTGTGGGGCAGAGCGCGCTGCAGGTTGCGGACGCAGCCAGAGCCACGGCACCGAGACAGCGTGTGGTGTGGGGCAGAGCGCGCTGCAGGTTGCGGACGCAGCCAGAGTCACGGCACCGAGACAGCGTGTGGTGTGGGGCAGAGCGCGCTGCAGGTTGTAGACGCAGCCAGAGTCACGGCACCGAGACAGCGTGTGGTGTGGGGCAGAGCGCGCTGCAGGCTGCGGACGCAGCCAGAGTCACGGCACCGAGACAGCGTGTGGTGTGGGGCAGAGCGCGCTGCAGGCTGCGGACGCAGCCAGAGTCACGGCACCGAGACAGCGTGTGGTGTGGGGCAGAGCGTGCTGCAGGTTGCGGACGCAGCCAGAGCCACGGCACCGAGACAGCGTGTGGTGTGGGGCAGAGCGCGCTGCAGGTTGTAGACGCAGCCAGAGTCACGGCACTGAGACAGCGTGTGGTGTGGGGCAGGAGCGCCTGCAGGTTGCAGACGCAGCCAGAGTCACGGCACCGAGACAGCGTGTGGTGTGGGGCAGAGCGCGCTGCAGGTTGCGGACGGCACCGAGACAGCGTGTGGTGTGGGGCAGAGCGCGCTGCAGGTTGCGGACGCAGCCAGAGTCACGGCACCGAGACAGCGTGTGGTGTGGGGCAGAGCGCGCTGCAGGTTGCGGACGCAGCCAGAGCCACGGCACCGAGACAGCGTGTGGTGTGGGGCAGAGCGCGCTGCAGGTTGCGGACGCAGCCAGAGCCACGGCACCGAGACAGCGTGTGGTGTGGGGCAGAGCGCGCTGCAGGTTGCGGACGCAGCCAGAGCCACGGCACCGAGACAGCGTGTGGTGTGGGGCAGAGCGCGCTGCAGGTTGCGGACGCAGCCAGAGCCACGGCACCGAGACAGCGTGTGGTGTGGGGCAGAGCGCGCTGCAGGCTGCGGACGCAGCCAGAGCCACGGCACCGAGACAGCGTGTGGTGTGGGGCAGAGCGCGCTGCAGGCTGCGGACGCAGCCAGAGCCACGGCACCGAGACAGCGTGTGGTGTGGGGCAGAGCGCGCTGCAGGCTGCGGACGCAGCCAGAGTCACGGCACCGAGACAGCGTGTGGTGTGGGGCAGAGCGCGCTGCAGGTTGTAGACGCAGCCAGAGTCACGGCACCGAGACAGCGTGTGGTGTGGGGCAGAGCGCGCTGCAGGCTGCGGACGCAGCCAGAGCCACGGCACCGAGACAGCGTGTGGTGTGGGGCAGAGCGCGCTGCAGGTTGCGGACGCAGCCAGAGTCACGGCACCGAGACAGCGTGTGGTGTGGGGCAGAGCGTGCTGCAGGTTGCGGACGCAGCCAGAGCCACGGCACCGAGACAGCGTGTGGTGTGGGGCAGAGCGCGCTGCAGGTTGCGGACGCAGCCAGAGCCACGGCACCGAGACAGCGTGTGGTGTGGGGCAGAGCGCGCTGCAGGTTGCGGACGCAGCCAGAGCCACGGCACCGAGACAGCGTGTGGTGTGGGGCAGAGCGCGCTGCAGGTTGCGGACGCAGCCAGAGCCACGGCACCGAGACAGCGTGTGGTGTGGGGCAGAGCGCGCTGCAGGTTGCGGACGCAGCCAGAGCCACGGCACCGAGACAGCGTGTGGTGTGGGGCAGAGCGCGCTGCAGGTTGCGGACGCAGCCAGAGCCACGGCACCGAGACAGCGTGTGGTGTGGGGCAGAGCGCGCTGCAGGCTGCGGACTCAGCCAGAGCCACGGCACCGAGACAGCGTGTGGTGTGGGGCAGAGCGCGCTGCAGGCTGCGGACGCAGCCAGAGTCACGGCACCGAGACAGCGTGTGGTGTGGGGCAGAGCGTGCTGCAGGTTGCGGACGCAGCCAGAGTCACAGCACCGAGACAGCGTGTGGTGTGGGGCAGAGCGCGCTGCAGGTTGCGGACGCAGCCAGAGTCACGGCACCGAGACAGCGTGTGGTGTGGGGCAGAGCGCGCTGCAGGCTGCAGACGCAGCCAGAGTCACGGCACCGAGACAGCGTGTGGTGTGGGGCAGGAGCGCCTGCAGGCGTGTCTCCCGCGTCTGGTTGCTGCTGTGGTCTCCCGTGGGAGAGGCAGGACCAGTGACCCACCTCCCGCATGCACCACAGTGTGTTCGCAGGCCCGAGACAGAGAGCGGATGGGGAACAGCACAGTGCAGTTGGCAAAAAGCCTATAGTCCACATTATTTTTTTTAATTTAATTTGAAATCTTTTATAGTCGTAAGAATGAAAAACATTATTGCTGCATACTTTGAGGTTTAAGAGTACCTGTTTGTGAAGAATTCTAATTAATATGTTTATATTTACGCAAGTGGCCAAGGTCTTACTGAAAGTTTTCCCTCATAAGCAGTTTAAGTAAAAGAAATACAGGTTATTTAAGACAGTCCAGAGAGAGGCAGGGAGATCAAAGCCTTTCTTCCAGTTGTCTTCAGAAAACTCCCACAGAAACAAACATTACGTGTGCATGTGCTCACACACACCCCCTCCCTCCCCAACAACTCTAGAAGTATTGTCAGTACTCTCTTGTTTAGCTACTATATTGATTTAGGGAAAGCAGAAGTGCCTGTTTTTAGAGCTTTGGAGTACAGAATGTGGCAGATATTAGAGCTTGAGTCAGACTGGAACAAGGAGACTTATTAATTACTGCTGTACGTAGGACAGTTTTAAAGAGAAGGAGTTGAAAGCGGGGAAGCTGGGAGATGTAATTCTGGGTTTAGTGGTTGGGATGCGTGCCAGGGCGGTGCCTGTGGGCTGGGGAGCTCAGCACACTCTCAAACGCTGGGAGAAAGGGGACTGGGCTTAGGAGCCCTTGATCATCGCCTTAGTTGTTACTCAGAACAGTCCTGCCAGGAGCACTCAGCGGAGAAATTGCAGAGCAGGGTCCAGACCAGGTTCTTTGCTCGGTGCTCCAGTGTTTGATGCTGTTATTAGATTGGGCGCCCCGTGTCCCACACTATCCAGGGAGTGAGTGCTCTCCCTCTGCCCCCCACTAGGAAGTGCTAGGGGCTGCTGTTTACTTGCCCTGTTACAGAGCAACACTTGCTCAGAAGAACCTTCTCCACGTTCCTCTTCCCCTTCCAACTGCTGGAAGGAAAGAAAGGGTCAGACTGCTTGCTTCCTAATGTGTTGGCTCCTGGTCTAGATGGTGTCCAATCCAGAGGAAAAGGGCAGGAACTTTACTACTGGCTCTTCCTTTAGGAGAGCATGAAATACAGCAAAAGGACTGGGTTTGGGGGTTAGACCTGTGTTTGGCTTGAGATGTGGCAATAATACCGGAGGTAGAAGAAATGAGGGGACGAGGTGCAGTGATTAGCAATATATATTGAAATGTTTTCAGTAATGCTTTTCTTAAACTGCTGAATTGGAAGGTCAGGACTTAGAGATGAACCTAACAGAAGCCATCTGTATGCACAGAGTAATTGGATCCAGGTGGAGGGTAAATTTCCGGAATGAGTGTGTAGAGAAAGAATGTCACTGGACCCAGCAATGAACCCTGTTGCTTTGAGAGAGCCTCTAAGATGTCAGAAACAGGTGATTACACCAGAATGGCCAAGCAGAATGTAAAATGTCATACGCATCTGTGATTAGAACTGTGTAAAAATGTATGCATAAGGAGAACAAGACTATGCAAAATACCCCCCCCCAAATGAAAAAGCCAGCTGAGTAGGATAGTGCATTGTGGGTGATGTTTTCATCCCAAATTTCCTTCAGTGTTTCATGGTTTTTACTTTAAAAAAAGAAAGAAAAAAGAAGCAGATGGAATAGAAAAGGTTTGTGTCATGGTTAGCAGGCCTTGAGGAACGTGGGCTTGTTTTGTTTTGTTTTAAATGTCAGAAGCAGTAGAGAGGTTAGGAACATTTAGAACAGGAAAGTGCCTTTTGTATTTGGCAGGCGTTTCATACTATGTGACGGAGCAGGAAGGAGTTGGTCGAACGAATGAATCCAGTCCCAGTTTTTTCTTCTATCATTTTATCCTTCACACTGTTGCCCGACTTACCTTCTGAAAGCAGAGATCTAATTCTGTCCTGTTGCATGCAGTTGAAGAGCAGATGGTCCCCGCATTCTGTAGGTTTGTTCTTAAGTTGAATTTGTATGTAAGTTAAAGCAGGTACATTTACCTATTAGATGCAACTTAGATGTTTGTCTTAATTTAGTACTTACTTTTACCTTTCTGTGCATATAAATACTGAAACGTTTTCAAACCCGTAGAACCTATCTCGTTTGTAACCCAGGAACTGCCTGTATAGTGTTCCTTTGCACTTGCATTTATTTTCTGGTTAGTGAACGGAGGCTTCTCCTCTGACAAGGTTGTAAGCTCCTGGGGCAGGACCAGTTTCACTGTTGCCACGGGACAACATATCTAAAATGGAATTTTCCTCTTGCCCCAGACTGGTTTCTCCTGTGTCCCTGCCTGCTGTGGTGCAGTACGGGGGCTGGACGTGGGGGGAAGACCAGTTAGTGGATATGTCTTGTGAGCAGGTGGTGAAGGGCAGGGTGGAGGGAAGAGAGAGCGGCTGGTGAGAGCTAGGGAGCACGGGAGTCGGGAGTCGTGGCCTGTGGCGGGCGGGGGCGGGGCGGGGGCGAGGGAAGGAACTAAGACTCGGGGATGAGTCTTGGTGCTGTGCTCCCAGAGGGGGAGGGGCAGGCCAGCGATGCTCCCGGGGGGCTGGGAGGGTCCCACCTGAGGGGTCCACGGAGCACGAAGAGGCCGTTGGGGAGACAGTCTGGAGCGTAGGGGAGGGTTTTGGTCAGCAGCTGCAGATTTATGGTCACCCCAGGCTGCTGGGAGCAGGGTGGGGGAGTGCTGAGGAAGAGGGCGGTGCCTGCCTGCCCGGTTGTCACAGTGCGGCCCCACTCACCGGTGTGTAGGTTGTGGTCTGTCTGGTGGGACTCTGTATGCTGGGGAAGGAATGGACTAAGTGGAAGGAGAGAATGGGAGAGTTGGGGGGAGTTTTATTTTATATGGAAATGTGGGGACCGGCTCCTCAGTAATAGTCTTCTCGTTTTGCTGTCTCCATTCTACACACTTGCTCTCTTCTCTCTCCCACGTCAGCCCTGCACATTCCTGTTAGACGAGTTTTCTGTAAGACACTACTGATGAGCTCACCCCCCGTTGGGTACGCGGTGTCCTGCCTAACCTGGCGTTTGCTATTCTACATGAACATCTCGTTCCAGGTTTTATATCCGTCTGACAGAATGGGTGGTCCTGTGTTCCTCAGACGCATCTCTGCTTTTCTGCGTCCTCCCTTTTGCACACACCTGCTGGTCTGGCATGGTTGGAATGCTGATTTTGCCTCTATCAATCAGCCACATTTCATTTGTCTTTCAGAGGTCAGCAAACTATACCCTGAAGGCCAAATCTGGCCCGTAATTAGTTTTGTAGATAGAGTTTTATGGAAAACTGCTACTTTCACTTGTTTATGCGTTGTCTGTAGCTGACTATGCACTACTATAGCAGGTTGGATAGTTGCTGCATGAACCCCATAGCATGCAAAGCCTCAAGTCTTCACTCTGGCTACTTAAGGAAAAGGTTTGCTTTCATTCATGGTCTCAGCAGTTTTGCAGTATACTTTCTGTAAGTCAGGATTATGAAATACCTGGTTCTTTCCCAGAAACAGGGTTATGGAGGGCTGAAAAGAAATGGAAATCATCAGTATTAATATTACATTTCAGTGTCCTGTAGATTTTCTCCTTTTTTCAAACACAGATGAAACCATGATCGTAGGTAAAGCGAGCTTAAACTAAGCTGTAAGGAATTATAAGTGAAGAGGCAAATGCTTTACACTGACTACAGCGTGACAATGGGGGAAATCACTGCTCTTTAGAAAATGGGGATGAGAATGTGAGACATTAGTGAAAGTTGTAAATATCAGTGGCCCCAGGTTCCTAGTGGCTCATCATTCTTTATTCTTGATGGAAGATGGATGGGAGAAACTTGAGTAGTGATGCTTATTGGGTTAGGTTTGTTGGGACAGTACCTGGGAATGTGGCTCCCAATGGGTCAGGTACTCCTATTACAGTTCATTCACGGAAATTCTCTAGTGGAGGAACCAGATGGTAAGGATGAAACGACAGCCTGAAAATACAGACAGTCAAAGCCATTTGTGTAATTCATTGATAAATAGTTATAAGGAATTGAAAAGACTAGAAATTTGAGAAAGATCTGGTTCTGTTGGCAAGAAAAAACTGGGCAGACAGATCAAATGGTCATTGCGTTGCTGGGTAGAACTGATAGTAAGGAAGAATTCTACCTGGAGGAAATTTTGGCAGTAAAGTCCTTTATAAATGTTTCTAATGTGAACTTTTAATAAGTCATCCATCTTAACTTTATCTGTTAAATGTCCAGTGTGGAGCTAGATTAATTCTTTTTGGAAAGAAAGCCTAGGTAGATAAATTATTAGAATCTGTGAAATATGTACGCTTGAGACAGAATTTATTTGTTTCCTTTTGCACATCCTGTCATACATAATTCTGCTAAATGGCGATTTTACAAAATCAGATTTGACCTGATTGAAGTCTGTGAATGTACTCATCACACACCTGAAATGTATTAACCAACGGTTATATTCAGAGATAGACTCTTGTACCTGATTAAAGAAGACACAGGCTTTGTATCCAGCACAGAGCTAACACACCCTCACCTTGGACACACTCCCTGGGAGTATGGTTTGTACTGAAATGGACCTTGAACCACCAGTGGGACAGTGGATTCAGTTTCCTGCCAGGAATTTTTAGGGGTGTGTGTGTGTGTGTGTGTGTGTGTGTGTGTGTTTTAAAGGATGTTTTTTGTTTGTTTGTTTTTTTATTTTTTGTATTTTTCTGAAGCTGGAAACGGGGAGAGACAGTCAGACAGACTCCCGCATGCGCCCGACCGGGATCCACCCGGCACGCCCACCAGGGGCGAAGCTCTGCCCACCAGGGGGCAATGCTCTGCCCATCCTGGGCGTCGCCATGTTGCGACCAGAGCCACTCTAGCGCCTGGGGCAGAGGCCACAGAGCCATCCCCAGTGCCCGGGCCATCTTTGCTCCAATGGAGCCTTGGCTGCGGGAGGGGAAGAGAGAGACAGAGAGGAAAGCACAGCGGAGGGGTGGAGAAGCAAATTGACGCTTCTCCTATGTGCCCTGGCCGGGAATCGAACCCGGGTTCCCCGCATGCCAGGCTGACGCTCTACCGCTGAGCCAACTGGCCAGGGCCTAAAGAATGGTTTTAAGGAACTTGGATTTATTGAGTGACTGCACTGCACATCTCAACCATGCTGTGTACTTTATATTATTTTATCTTCATAACAATAGCCTTAGTATCATCCTCATTACAAAGATGTAGAAAGTGAAGATGGCAACTGGTAGTCCTATGATTTGAACCCATAAATATTCTTTTCCAAAGCAATGCTTCTTCTGGTACCCTACAAATATCTTCTCTTTTAAAACTTATTATGGAAAACTGCAGATAAATAATAGTATTTATAAATAGAGAGAACGGTATATTGAATTCCTCTGCATTTCAAAGCCAGTGTCATTTTTTATCAGCTCTTGGCTGCAGGTTTCATCTGTACTGCTACCCCACCTGCATGTTATTTTGAAGCAGATCTCAAACCCCATATCATTTCATCTAAATATTTCAGTATATACTTCTTACAGGTAAAGATAAAAACGCACAGCCATGATATCACTGTTGCACCTACATAATAATAGTTTCTTTTTTTTTTTTTTTTTCTTTCCATTTTTCTGAAGCTGGAAACAGGGAGAGACAGTCAGACAGACTCCCGCATGTGCCCTACCGGGATCCACCCGGCACGCCCACCAGGGGCGACGCTCTGCCCACCAGGGGGCGATGCTCTGCCCACCATGGGGCGAAGCTCTGCCCACCAGGGGGCGATGCTCTGCCCATCCTGGGCGTCACCATGTTGCGACCAGAGCCACTCTAGCGCCTGAGGCAGAGGCCACAGAGCCATCCCCAGCGCCTGGGCCATCTTTGCTCCAATGGAGCCTTGGCTGCGAGAGGGGAAGAGAGAGAGAGGAAAGCACGGCGGAGGAGTGGAGAAGCAAATGGACGCTTCTCCTGTGTGCGCTGGCCGGGAATTGAACCCGGGTCCTCCGCACGCTAGAATAATAGTTTCTTAATATTATCCAATAACCAGTCAGTGTTCAAATTTCTAATTTTATAATCACATCTTTTTACAGTTTGTTTGAATCAGGATCTAAATAAGATCTATAATTGTTTCATATGTCTCATGTCATAATTTTTTACTTTTATTATACCTTTTATTTTGAAATAACTTTAAATTTTAAGAAAACTTGCAAGAATAGTACCAAAATTACTATCTATTCTTAACCCAGATTCTGTAATTACTGATATTGTATTTTATTTGCTTTTTCATTCTGTTTGAAAGTTGAAGACATGAGACCTCATTATCCCTTAATATTTCCTAAAAAGATGGACGGTCTCCTTTGTCACCATACTGTTATGCTCATCAGACTCAGGAACGCAGTCTGTAAGGAGTGGGCAGCGTGAGTACGGCAGGTTAGTTCAGGCGGTGATCCTCTAATGGAGGGACATTAATATTCATGTTAATGTCAGGAGAATGGCATTCTTCTGTTATTTTTTGAAGAACAAAAGTATAGTAGAGTCACAAAGTAAAATTGCTTCTTGGTCTTGGGGGGGCAGAGTTCTGCAGTTCTCCTTGATGGTCTTTTTATATGATACAGAAAACAAAATTTGAAGTGAATTCAGGAGAGAAACACTTACAGGTCTCTATCCCTCCTCCCATCTTCTTAAAGCAGAGTAATTTTAAGTGCTCATATATTTGTATCAAGATTTTCTTGTTCTTTGTACCTTATGTCACATCAGTTATTTCTTGGGTGAAAACCATGTTGTTCATAAAGAAAAGGTAACTTGAGGAACTTTGAAGTATAATGCTGTAGATCTTGGAATATCAGAGGTCGCAACCAAAACTCCCTGGTCAAGTGGGGTGACATAGTTTTCCTCCTCAGCCTTTTGTCACAGGATAGAAAAGGGTTAGACTTGAGAACAGATTGGAGAAGTCATTGTACGGTTTGACTTAAAATTATTAAAGGAGGGGAAGATGCTCGTCTCTCTGAGTCACGCTTGGGATAACATGGCGTGATGCTGTACCAGGTGTTGTGAAGGCAGTATAATTCTGAGCTCTGCTAATTAGGTTGTTGCTCTGTTCTGTGACATTTTCTTGTGACTTCAAGAACCATGCCTTCTAAGAAAGGTCTCCTAGCAGCCAGCCCATGTAGGAGTGAAGCCAGGGTTGTAAACTGGAAATGCATGGTTAATCAGTCTAATAAATCTAGTAATTTCCATCACTTGGGTAATAGCAGTGGCCCTTGCAAGGGATATTGGTGTTACTGAACTCTAACCAGAATCTCAACCTGGTATCACAAAGCCAGATAGAGTTCCAGTCAAAGTAATCAGTATAAATGAGTATATTTGGATAGCAAGTATATTTTTTGAATTATGAATTTCTCTACCTTACTGTCTTCTTTTAATAAAGAAGTGTCTTAGATCCTATGGAAGATTGACCTGATGGGAAGTTAAGACATAGACCAAGAATTTATATTCATGAAGCAGCAGAACCAGGATGTTGGGACCCAGAAGTCTAATAGTTATTCCCAAGTTTCCTATGAATGGAGAAAGTATTTGTTATAAATCCATCACTGTTATATTACACATCCTCAAGCATGTCAGATTTGTAAAGTAAAAATGTAGTAGAAGTACAGATCATGTTGGCATGGTCAAAACAGTGCATGTTGCTTGACTGGTAGTGATGCAGTGGATAGAGCGTCAACCCAGGACTGAGGTCCCTGCTTCAAAACCCCAAGGTTGCTGGCTAGAGAGCAGGCTCATCAGCTTGAGTGTAGGTTTGAGGGTGAGATCATTAACATCATCCCAAGGTGGCTAGCTTGAGCCCAAGGTCGCTGGCTTGGCTTGAATATCCCCCTCCCCAGTCAAGGCACATCAGAGAAGCAATTAGTTAAAAATAAAAAATAAAGAAGGAAAACTAAAGCAACTACAAGTTGGCGCTTTTCATTCTCTCCCTTCCACCCTCCCAGCATCCCTTCCTGTCTCTTGCTTAAAAAAAAAAAAAAAAGTATATGGTTTTCACCAGCTTCTGATTCTGAGAATGCATATTTACTTAATCCTAAGCTCAGCCTTCAAGAATTGTTTATCCTTTGCAAGGTAATCTGTTAGAAACATGCTGCTCTTAACTCCGGAAATTCTCTTTTCAGATGCTGTCTTTGCATTTCAGTTGCGCAACCCAGTGCACAATGGACACGCTCTGTTAATGCAGGATACGCACAAACAACTTCTGGAGAGGGGCTACCGGCGCCCTGTCCTCCTCCTTCACCCTCTCGGGGGCTGGACCAAGGATGATGATGTTCCTTTGATGTGGCGGATGAAGCAGCATGCTGCAGTGCTGGAAGAAGGCGTGCTGAATCCTGAAACCACAGTGGTGGCCATCTTCCCATCTCCTATGATGTATGCAGGACCAACCGAGGTAGACTGCTTTTCAGATTTTCGCTGCAGCACTTACTAACTCAGCTGGTGTTGGCAAATAGACCTTATCTCTAGGTCTGTTGCAAACATAGGTGTGTCCACAGTGCTCTCCTGTGCTTTCAGGGTTGTTCTCTAGGGGTGGTCTCCGATGGGCAGCCTTCTTGGGAGAGGGCAGGCAGGCAGGGGCATGCTTCTCTTGATTTTATTGCAGTTGTCGGTCCCAGTTGTGGTGTAAGTTCTTGTAGACGGAGGGCGTGGCGAGCTTGGAAAGATGTGACACAGGCGCCTCTTGTGACTGCTGGCCGTGTTACAGACACAGCTCTGACAGCACCGACCTACCTTTAACAGAGGTCCTAAGCCACTCTTCCCAGGAAGCAGATTTGGTCTAATTTTTACTTCTTCTGAATTTCGGAAGGGCCAAAGGTATTTCAGTAGGAGGAAAGGCATGGTATCTTAAAGACATTCAAGGGACATTCTTCATCTGTTCTTCTGTGTCAGGAAGTAAAATTGCTTCTTGATACTGGGTGGGAGAGGGCTCTGGAGTTCTGTGTAGAGGTCCGAAGGGGCGTTTTGAGGTCTTTTATAACTCTATATAAAGAGGACTTAATTAGGTTTTTGCTTCAAAGCAGAGTAGGCTTTCAAAAAATATTTGTTGAATGAATTAGTAAATCAATGAATGACCTAAAAAAACAGTATGGGGAATTCCTTACCAACTTCTTGTTGAATACTGACGATAAAGAATGGATGGCACATTTTTTAAAAATACAATCTTTTTATTTATTTATTTATTTTTATATTTATTTTTGAGAGTGAGAGGCAAAGAGAGAGAGAGAGAGATCGGAACATCTACCCGCTCCTGAGTGAGCCCTAACTGGGGAATCGAACTGGCAACCTCTCTGCTCTGGGACGATGCGCCAGCTATCTGGCCAGGGCTGGAAGGCACATTGTTATTGCATTCTTTTTCATTTCCACCTTGAAGGGAGATAAGTTTACTTAGATTTATCTGGAAGGAAATCCAAGCATGTTTGGCTCTTCTTTGAGATCAAGCCTAAAAAATTTTATTAGAGGGGAGTTATGGGGTTGTATATTCTCTTACCTCTTTCCACGAAAAACAGGCAAACAAAAAATACGACCACAGCAAGCTGAGTGATTAAAATATATTTTACAATTCTCTTGGATCCAGTCTAACTAATGCAGGTAAAATTCCTCATATTCTTCCCTCTTCACTGGTTAAAAATGTTTGTAAGAATTGGGTAGTGATAGACCTTTGAGTTTCCTAAAGATTGTCATGACCTTGAGTTTTTACATCACAAAGAGGAACTAAATTGTTTTGGAAATAAAGTAACAATTTTGTTACAGTAGTTTCCCAGCTTTTCTTTTGATGTGCTCTCTGTCGTCATCATCATCATCATCATCATCTTCATCACAATCAGGGAACCTTTTGGTCTGGAGGTCTCCAGAATTACAAGATGAATGGTTTTCAAAGGGGAAATGACCCAGTGAGTTTAGCATCAGAAATGGGTATGTGATCAATAACCTTATTAAGAGCCAGGTAGGAAAGTGAACAATTTATTTGTCCTCTTTGTGTTTCTTATTCTCTATCTAAAAGGGGAAAAGATAGTACATTTTATTAACTAAGTAAACTAAAAACTGCTTTTTAAAAGATGGGAATGAGGGGAATAGATAAACAATAAATATAGCCTGCTATAATAAAAAAGATAATCCTTTCTTGAAATAACACTACAAAGGGTCCAGCTTGCTGTTTTGTCTTCTGATTTTAGAGCAGGTTATGTTTCTAGAAGAAGACTCAGACGTGGAGCATGTAAAGGAACCTCGTGGGTGCTTGCATGTTGACTTCCCTTAGAGCCTGTCTCCTTGCAAGGCAAAGCTCACTAGTCGGTAGGCTGGTTGCAGGAGGCTCCAGATTTGGCTCCCGTTGTCCACGAGAGCATAGTCTATAAAACATTAGAGGACTGTTGTCAAGGAGGCCAGGCACGGATGGGGGCCTGGTGTGCCATCAGGTGGGTTGTGATGTTTGCTTAGACATCTCTGGGCTATGTTAAGTGCTCAGTAAATGGTGATTCAGGGCCCATTTTTATTGCACTAACTGTATTTTCCAGGTGTATTGCAAGTGCTTTACATGTATTAGCTAACTGAATCCTTACAACGACACTGAGGAAAGGTACCATTATGCTCAAAGGCGAGAAAGCTGAGATAGAGAGGTTAAAATAGTTGTTCAAGGTCACATAGTAGTCATAGATAGTCTGGTCTCAGAGCCATGTATTTAACTTTCACACAATATTTTTATTTTACTATATATTATAATAGGTTTTATTCCAATTTACAGATCAGATTAGTGAAGCTCAGAGAGGCCAAGTAACTGGTCTGCTAGAGAAAATTAGAGCAAGTCACTAGTTAGAATGTTAAAAGTAGATTTTATCCTGAAACTATTGCAATAGAGGAAAAGAGATCTCAGCATAGAATTGAGCTCAATTCTGAATTTGGTATGGACAGACTAGTGGGGGAATTATACCTGAGGAGGGGGCTAGGGGTTATGGATGGAAAACTACTAAGAGGAAGCATCAGAAATAACAGTCGAGGGAGGATTCTGGTTAAATAGACCTAGCAGTATCTTACTAAAAGCAGGCCAGTCTGATCAAATATCACTTGGGGGATGGTAGGGGATGAAGAATTGGATCAGAGATGGAGGATGGGGAATTCTCAGTAAACTGACTTAGCAAGCTACAGCTGGGCAGTATGTCTGGGCCCTGCAAGGGTACATACTGAAGGTTGAGGCCTAGAGGGCTTCCAAGAGGTAGGTCAAGGCGAGAGTCAATCAGATCCTACAACAGCATGACACAGAGGTGGGGTGGGAACTCAGGCCTTGTGTTATTTTTACCAGTGCTCCTTGCTCTCTGGAAGCCTCTAAGGGGTCTGTGCCTTGGGATGTGTTGTAAGGGCAAAGAATATGGGTGCCTACATACCACGCCCAGGTTTTTGAGAGATACAAAGGTACCTTAAAGTTATAACAGTCTATCTATTGACCTCTGTCTGGAGTGTTAATTATGAGCTTAGAGGTGTGGTTCTTGTTGAGAAGCATCAGATCTGGTGCATGAGCAAAAGGCATTATTTAACTTCTGAACTTTGAAAGAACAGACTTTAGAAACTTCAGTAAACATCTTCATATTTTAAACCATTAAGTGTTTTAATATTTATGACCTGGTGGGATTTAAACTCTGAAATCCAAGTGGCTTATGAAAACTGTCCATTTCTCTTTCTCAAGAGCCTCGCTTGTTTGACTTCTTTGGCTTATTCACAGCCTTAAGTGAATACTTTTTTTTTGTAATTAATTTTTGTAGCTTTTCCAGTGACATCAGTAAAATATCTGCCAGTAATGCTTATTTGCCAACTAATAATAATAAAATAAAAACATTTTCCTTTAATCATTTTCTGTAGGTCATTTAGAAGGCATTAGTACCAGATTTGTTTCCCTAGCACACATGCTTTTCAGAACAGTGAGCAGCTGTCAAGCCTCTTCAGTTATCAGCAGGACGTCCCTGATTTTCCAGTGTGTAAAGATTTAGTGGCTTGACTCCTAGGTTCCATTTTAGGAATTGGGTGGGTAGGGAGCAGCATGTGGAGGGAGAGTTGCTTTCTAATGCTAAAAAGGTGTTACATGTGTACACTTATATTTTTGTGAATTATTAATTGACTGTAGAAGTTGTGTTTGTCCCTTCTTACAGAATACTAAATTCGTTTTTCTAAAGGACAGATAATGCTTTCTAAGACCTGTATGTCTTAGAAGGTAAATATATTTTGGAATGTGTATATATATGTATAGCTAACAGCTGTACCTTATTTTAAGATATTCAAATGAGAATTGGCAGTTCAGTTTTGGAGAATGCACGTTGTTGGAGGTAGGAATCTTTCTTTGCCTTGAAAGTTGTGTATGCATTGATAAGTGACCCCTTAATAGAGACTGGTTCTGTGTAAGTGAGCAGATGTTCTTACACAGGGATGGTAGGAACATACAGTAGTCCCCTTTATCGTTAGGGGACATGTTCCAAGGCCTCCAGGGGATGCCTGAAACCATGAATAGTACGGAGCCCTATATATACTATGTTTTTTCCTATACATACATAACCTTCTCACTTAAAGGAAGCACCTTCCCTTTGGCTTATCGGACTTGCCAGCATCACTATTCTTAGGCTTTTGGGGCCATCATTAACTAAAATACTTATTTTACTTAGTTATTTGAACACTAGCACTGTGATACCAAGACAGTGGATCTGGTAACTGAGATGGGGGCCTGTGCAACATGGAGATCTGGACAAAGGGATTTCTGTCCCGGGGGGGACGGAGTGGGAGAGCATGAGATCTTATGCTGGTCAGAATGGAATAGAGTACTGAATTGTTTATTTCTGGAATTTTCCATTTAATATACCATTGTTGACTGTAAGTAACTGAAACCACAGAAACAAAGCTGCAGATAACATGGCTTGGGGATGGGGGATGCCAGTATACTCATTTAATTAGTCAATGCATTGTAGCATTATCTGTCTGGACAGTAAATAGAATGTCTGTTAGGATATAAATCTGTTCCTATAAACACTTGCAAGAGTTCTGATAACCTAAAGGGACCGTATTTCTTGAGATCCAAGCCTAATTATGGGAGCCATGGACTCCCAATTTGTAATTGTAACCTTTGACCCCTTCCGGGATCTTTGATAATTTTTTTTTTTTGTATTTTTCTGAACTTGGAAACGGGGAGGCAGTCAGACAGACTCCCGCATGCGCCCAACCGGGATCCACCCGGCACGCCCACCAGGGGAGATGCTCTGCCCATCTGGGCATCACTCTGTTGCAACCAGAGCCATTCTAGTGCCTGAGGCAGAGGCCATAGAGCCATCCTCAGTGCCCGGGCCAGCTTTGCTCCAGTGGAGCCTTGGCTGTGGGAGGGGAAGAGAGAGACAGAGAGGAAGGAGAGGGGGAAGGGTGGAAAAGCAGATGGGCGCTTCTCCTGTGTGCCCTGGCTGGGAATCGAACCCGGGACTCCTGCACGCCAGGCCGGCGCTCTACCACTGAGCCAACCAGCCAAGCAGCCTTTGATAATTTTTGTCTTGTACTCATTTATTGTGTTCATTTTTCTGGAGTAGTGCAACACATTCACAATCTGTTATCTAAAATCTTTGGGGTCATGTATTAATTCTACTGGTGGGTGTGGGACATAGAGAACACAGTAATTACTGTAGCAGAGTGAGTGATTTCTCACACTAAGTGGGATCAGTAAAACCTATAAATAACTTCATCTCAGTTTTGATCAGGTTTTACTATTAAATTAGTTTAAAAACTAGTTTTTGAATTTCAGATGGATGTTATATAATCTTATTATGGTACTCATTTCACAAAAATATATCAAACCATATTTCATACCTTAAGCTTATAGAATGTTTTATGTTAATTATATCTCAATAAAACTGGAAAAGATTGGATTTCAGATTTTTGGATAAGCAATTTTGGGTCAGTTACCACTAAGACGTTTTAGATTTGCTGATTTATTTTGAAAGTAATTATTGGGATTTGTGTAGTCTGATATTTTATATACTTTTAGCTTGTATATGTCTTGAGAATGGAAATGACTAATTTAGACATTAGATTTTACAGGTATTTTAGGTTTTTTTCTTTTTATGGGGGAAGAATGTCCTTTTTCTTCTAATTTTTCTATAGATTTTCAGCTCAGAATCTGTTTTTGTTTCTTCTTAAAGCAGCATCAAGTTTTAATATTTTCTGTTAGGCTGTTTTTTCCAATTTTCCTGTAGTTAAGTAATCTATATTGTTTCTTCCCTAAATACACTGACTTATATTTTCTCTCCAGCGCAGAACAGGTGTACATGACCTTTGGGATTGGAGAGACCCAGGAATAATACTGGATCTCTCAGTTGTTCATCTTGCAGCCTTGGTTATGTTATTGAAATACTAAAGTCTTATTTTTCTTATTTGTAAAACAGAAATAGTAACTTTCTTATTGATTTGCTGTAAACATTAAATGAGATACTATTTATAAGACACCTTTATACCCTGACTGGCATGTTAGGAAGAGCTCGATATAATTGGTACCTATTTTTATGTTCTCTCACCCCAGTAAAGTGTTTCATGAAATGTTTTCTAATGCCTTACCACCGTGGTTGCTTTTCTAGGTTTATTAAAATAATGATCAGTGAGAGGGTAGAGAGGGAGAAGAAAATCAAGCCCTTTGGGCTTTAATTAGAAACAAATTTGGGGGCTCTTGAGCTTAGCAGGCAGGAGCAGGAGGGGAGGCTGGGCCACAGTGGACTTGCTTTCACTCGCTCGGCCAGGTTGGGCTAAGCCAGGGCAAGGTAATATATATAAGGAAAAATTAGTTTGGTTGCTGATGGGTTGAGAGCAAATACATCTTTTACATTTGAGTTATGTGATTTTGAAGACTGAATTGCTTGAAGGTAAGGAAATCTTTGCATGAGTCAGTGTCTTGATTTGCAGAATGAAGAATTTGGATTCACCATCTAAAACTGCCTTTCAACTCTTAAGATTATATGATGAGAGTAATTATAAGATGTGTCTAGTTCTCATTTTCAAGCTGGAGAATGAAACATCTAAATAGGTTTCATAACTTTTGCATTGCAAATCAGAAGTATGACCCTTGGGCAGACTGAATACTGTTCAGTGCCTATACAAAGTAAAAGAAATTGGCAGAACCATTTGGAATACCAGTTGTACAAAGAAGATGGAAAGCCGCCCTGGCCGGTTGGCTCAGTGGTAGAGCGTCGGCCTGGCGTGCAGAAGTCCTGGGTTCGATTCCCGACCAGGGCACACAGGAGAAGCGCCCATCTGCTTCTCCACCCCTCCCCTCTCCTTCCTCTCTGTCTCTCTCTTCCCCTCCCGCAGCCAAGGCTCCATTGGAGCAAAGATGGCCCGGGCACTGGGGATGGCTCCTTGGCCTCTGCCCGGGCACTGGAGTGGCTCTGGTTGCAATAGAGCGACGCCCCAGAGGGGCAGAGCATCGCCCCCTGGTGGGCGTGCCGGGTGGATCCCGGTCGGGCGCATGCGGGAGTCTGTCGGACTGTCTCTCCCCGTTTCCAGCTTCAGAAAAATAAAAAAAAACAACAAAAAACAAAGAAGATGGAAAGCCATCAGTACCCAGAATCTATGTGATGGGGAGGATGAGCCTCCTCTTTAATTTGTCTCTTCAGATTTTCCCAGCCAGCTTCAAGAGTTTAAAATGATTCCGACTGCTGAGAAATCAAAAGGCAGGCTGTTATGATCTGGAAATTTCAAGATTAATACTAGAGTGATGTAATAATGAGAAGGGGATTTTAACATGGAATTCATGAGATTAATGGAAGTATTGATTTTTTTTACCCAACAAAAATAGGTAATGGACATGACTTTCTAAAGAGGTTTAGTAGTGTTAAAATAAATACAGTTTTGATAATTTGGAAAAGAAAATGTACAAATTATGTAAAAAAAAATCTCTGTGCCTGAAGTTCTTTTATAAACCAGTTGAGTATGAGTTTTGTCTTATGGATTATTTACTTTAATAAATTTATTGCACTTAAAACCAAATTTTGGTGTGAATACATAGAGAAATATGGTCAGTTTAGCTGGGCTTAAAAATTGTTCTATCCAGGCACTGGCCGGTTGGCTCAGTGGTAGAGTGTCGGCCTGGCGTGCAGAAGTCCTGGGTTCGATTCCCGGCCAGGGCACACAGGAGAAGCGCCCATTTGCTTCTCCACCCCTCCCCCTCTCCTTCCTCTCTGTCTCTCTCTTCCCCTCCCGCAGCGAGGCTCCATTGGAGCAAAGATGGCCTGGGCGCTGGGGATGGCTCCTTGGCCTCTGCCCCAGGGCCTAGAGTGGCTCTGGTCGCAGCAGAGCAATACCCCTGAGGGGCAGAGCATCGCCCCTTGGTGAGCAGAGCGTCGCCCCCTGGTGGGCGTGCTGGGTGGATCCCGGTCGGGCGCATGCAGGAGACTGTCTGAGTGTTTCTCCCCATTTCCAGCTTCGGAAAAATACAAAAAAAAAAAATGTTCTATCCACAGCGCTGGCAGTTAGCTCAGTCCATCCGAGTGTCATCCCAAACACCAAATTTGCAGGTTTCATTCCAGTCAGGGCACGAATGGGAAGCAGCCAGTGAATGCACAACTAAGTGGAACAACAAATGAATGCTTCCCTCTCTCTGTCTCTGTGTCTGAAATCAATTAAAAAATAGCTCTATACCTTATCCTCAGTATTTTTGATTAAGAAAAAATAAAAATATATACTTAATTTGAAAAGACAATTCTCAAGTCTTAATTGAAAGTGAATGAGATAGTTGTTGAGCCTCAGCACTTGGCATTTGTATTAGGTCCTCCTATTACTCCCTCTCGTCCACTTCACCTTTTTTCCCTCAGAGCAGGCAGTGTGGAAATTCTGTGCCACACTGTGAATCAGGTCCACGCCTGGGCTTTCATTATTCTGTCTCGGGAGTGTAAACCCTCCCTGCTTTGCTGGGACCCTCTTTGGCCGTTTGGAATTCAGACTCCTAAGTCAGATCCCTGCTTTGTTTTGAGTTGCATGCTTTTGCCGTCATTTCACTAATAACATTGAATTCACAATTCAAAGAACAATTTTCCAAGATCTAGCTCTGTAGAATGCACACGCCGGTGATAGAGAGAAAAGCCTTTATTTCTATTATGCATTTTGTATTTTGTTTTATAAAAATACTTCTTAAACATTATATATTATAAATATCATTCCATGTAAATTTAAATACTGATTTTACTTTATTTTTATTTTTTTGTATTATTCTGAAGTGAGAAGCAGGAAGGCAGACAGACTCCTACAAGCACCCGACCAGGATCCATCTGGCATGCCCACTAGGGAGCAATGCTCTGCCCATCTGGGGCATTGCTCTGCTGTAACTAGAGCCATTCTAGTGCCTGAGGGGAAGGCCATAGAGCTATCCTCAGTGCCCAGGCCAACTTTGCTCTAGTGGAGCCTTGGCTGCGGCAGGGGAAGAGAGAGAGAGAAAGGAGAGGGGGAAGGATGGAGAAGCAGATGGGCACCTCTCCTGTGTGCCCTGGCCAGGAATTGGGCCCAGGACTTATACACGCTGGGCCGATGCTCTACTGCTGAGCCAACTGGCCAGGGTCTTACTTTATTTTTTAATCACTGCACAGTTTTATAGTGTTAGAAAATTAATTTAATCAACATCAACATCCCATTGAAGGATATTTGGGTTGTTTCCTGTCTTTTATTATTAATAACCCTGCAATGAATCCTAAAATGAACATTTTTGCAGGTCTCAAGATAATATCTGGAATTGCTTTGGTGTTTGCTATGTTATCAACACACCTTTCAGAAATTTTATACCAGTTTTAAGTGAGTATAATAATTAGGCAGGTGATTACTATGCACTTAACTGTTTCATCACTGAGTTTGAATCTCTGGAGCCCATTGTAGTTCTTTGTGACTGACATGATAAACAGGGAGGCATATTTATTTATTTTGTGTGTGTGTGTGTGTGTGTGTGTGTGACAGAGACAGAGAGAGGGTCAGATAGGGACAGACAGACTAGAAGGGAGAGAGATGAAAAGCATCAATTCTTCATTGCATACCTTAGTTGTTCATTGATTGCTTTCTCATATGTGCCTTGCTGGGGCAGGGGTAAGGGGCTACAGCAGACCGAATGACCCCTTATCAAGTCAGCAACCTTGGTCTCAAGCTGGTAAGTCTTGCTCATACCAGATGAGCCCACGTTCAAGCTGGTGACTTCAGGGTTTCGAACCTGGGCCCTCTACGTCCCAGTTCGATGCTCTATCCACTGTGCCACCACCTGGTCGGGCGGGAGGCATATTTATTGAGCCAGGTTTTTTATTTGTGAACCTATGCCATTTTTTAAAATCATTCTTTATTTTCAACTACAGTTGACATACAATATTATATTAGTTTCAGGTTTACAACCCAGTGATTATACATTATATAACTTCCTAAGTGATCATCCTCATAAGCCTTGTACTTACCTGACACCATATACATAGTTATTAGAATATTACCAACTGTATTCCCCAGACTACCCTTTACATCCCCATGGCTGTTCTGGTAACAACCAATCTGTACTTTATCACTTCACCTTTTTCACACATCCCCCCACTCCCCCTCCCATCTACAACCACCAAAACGTTCTCTGTATCTGTGAATCTGTTTGTGTTCTGCTTGTTTATTTATTTTGTTTTTTTAGATTCAGTTGTCAACAGATATATATATATATATATATATATATATATATATATATTTATTTATTTTGTATTTTTCTGAAGCTGGAAACGGGGAGAGACAGTCAGACAGACTCCTGCATGCGCCCAACCGGGATCAACCCAGCACGCCCACCAGGGGCGACGCTCTGCCCACCAGGGGTCAATGCTCTGCCCCTCTGGGGCGTCGCTCTGCCGCGACCAGAGCCACTCTAGTGCCTGGGGCAGAGGCCAAGGAGCCATCCCCAGCGCCCAGGCCATCTTTGCTCCAATGGAGCCTTGGCTGTGGGAGGGGAAGAGAGAGACAGAGAGGAAGGGGGGGGGGTGGAGAAGCAAATGGGCGCTTCTCCTATGTGCCCTGGCCGGGAATTGAACCTGGGTCCCCCGCACGCCAGGCCGATGCTCTACCGCTGAGCCAACCGGCCAGGGCCAACAGATATATATTTATTACCATTTCATTGTTCATATTTTTTATATATATATTTTCTTCTTAAATAAGACCTTTAACATTTCTTGTAATACTGGTTTGTTGGTGATGAACTCCTTTAATTTTTTCTTGTCTGGAAAGCTCTTTATATATCCTTCCATTCTAAATGATAGTTTTGCTGGGTAGAGTAGGGTACTAGGTCCTTGCTTTTCATAATTTTATATATTTCTTCCCCTCCCTTCTGGCCTGCAAAGATTCTGTCAAGAAATCAGTTGACAGTCTTATGGGAGCTTCCTTGTAGGGAGCTAACTGCTTTTCTCTTGGTGCTTTTAAGATTCTCTCTTTGTCTTTAGCCTTTTACATTTTAATTATGTTGTGTTTTGGTGTGGGCTTCTTTGGGTTCATCTTATTTGGGACTCTTCACTTCCTGGACTTGTATGTCTTCTCCCTTTACAAGGTTAGGGAAGTTTTCTGTTACTAATTTTTTTTTTTTTTTTTTTTGCATTTTTCTGAAGCTGGAAACAGGGAGAGACAGTCAGACAGACTCCCGCATGCGCCCGACCGGGATCCACCCGGCACGCCCACCAGGGGGCGACGCTCTGCCCACCAGGGGGCGATGCTCTGCCCATCCTGGGCGTCGCCATGTTGCGACCCTCCTGGGTGTCGCCATGTTGCGACCAGAGCCACTCTAGCGCCTGGGGCAGAGGCCACAGAGCCATCCCCAGCGCCCGGGCCATCTTTGCTCCAATGGAGCCTTGGCTGCGGGAGGGGAAGAGAGAGACAGAGAGGAAGGCGCGGCGGAGGGGTGGAGAAGCAAATGGGCGCTTCTCCTATGTGCCCTGGCCGGGAATCGAACCCGGGTCCTCCGCATGCTAGGCCGACGCTCTACCGCTGAGCCAACCGGCCAGGGCCCTGTTACTAATTTTTGAAGTAGGATTTCAAATTCTTGCTCTCTTCTCCTTTTGGCACCCCATGATGTGACTATTGGTGCGCTTCCAGTTGTCTCAGAGGCTCCTTACAGTATATATTTTTTAATTTCCTTTTCTTTTTGCTGTTCTGATTGGGTGTTTTTTGCTTCCCTGTATTCCAAATCACTTATTTGATTCTTGGCTTCATCTACTCTACTTTTGATACCCTGTAAATTATTTACTTCAGTTAGTGTATCTGTCATTTCTGACTGGTTTTTTTCTTCTGGTTTCTATGTCCTTTTCATGCTGTTGAAGTTCTCGCTAAGTTCCTTTAGCATTCTTATAAACTTTGTTTTGAACTCTGTATCTGGTTGTTTGCTTGTCTCCATTTCATTTAGTTCTTTTTCTGGGGATTTCTCCTGTTTTTTCATCTGGGACATGTTTCTTTGTCTCTGCGTTTTGGATGTTTTCCTGTGTTTATTTCTATGTATTAGGTAGAGCTACTTACTATGTCTCCCAGACTTGGTAGAGTGCCCTTGTGTAGTAGATGTCCTGTAAGGCTTGTCACTTGAGCTGGGCACTCCAGGTGCACCCAGTGTGGGCTGTGTGCACTGTCTTCTTGTGGTTGAGCCTTGTTTGCTGTTGGCATTACTGGAAAGCGTTGACCCCCCTCCCTTCCAGTTCAATTGTCTGCAAGTAGCAGCTATGACTACAGTGGTGGAGCTGCTGTGCAAGCATCGAACTTACTGAGCAAGACTTGCTTCACTAGGGCTTTGGCGCTCACCAAGTCTTCCACTCGAGTGTGTCGCTTGTGGAGGTGGTAGGGTTGTAGTCTGGTGTGGTCTGCAGCTGTCCACCGGGTACACTGGCTCTGGGGCCTCCTGGGAGGTGCAGGGTCAGCCACTACCTGTGCCCTGCCTGGGGACACCCGGCACAAGCAACAGAGCAATGTGCAGATGGCTGCTACTTGTGCTGGGCTTGGAGGTGCCCACAAGCTGTCTACCAAAGTTGGTGCCTCTAGTACCAGTCCTGGGACCATTAGCAAGAGGTATAGTGTGTGCAGAGGCCAGATGATGCTTGTTTGAGAGATTTTAGGAAAGTTTGATGCATGAGGCAAGCGAGACCATTGTATGTAAAAGCCACTGGAAAGGGCTTGAGTGGGCCTGCAGGTTGTGTGAGGTGGGGTCTCAGGGAATCTCCTGGGTGAGCCAGGTTGATGGAAACTTAGATATGCGGCCTGCCTGCTGGTACTGCTGGGGGTGGGCAGGGTCTCAGAAAAGGAGCAATGGCCGTGCTAGTCTAGCACTTCTGTCTGGCAGAGAGCTGCCCCCGCCCCCCACCAGTGCTTGCCGTGATACCAGGCAGTCCAGTTCCTCCCTGTGAGTCCCTGGTTCCTTTCAAGCTGCTGCCCAGTGCTGGAGCTCAGGGAGTGGGTCCCTTTCGGAGGAGTGCCAGGGACCCCAGCAGTCCTCCAGTTCCCTCCCCTTAAAACCCTGCTGGGTCTCACAGCCAGAACTTTTGGGACTTTTTATTTTTATTTTTAGTTTATTGTGTTGACATGTTTTCCAGTGTCCCACTCAATATAACACCCTCTACCCACAGCCTGGTGCCCCCCTGCCCCGTGCACAGTCTCTTTCTACCCTGTTTTACCCCTTTACCCCCTCGCCCTACCTCTACCCCCCTTTCCCTCTGGGAATCGCTGCCCTGGTGTCTGTATCTATGTTATGTATATATAATTTGGTTAATCCTTTCACGGTCTTTGATCCCGTCCCCTCCTTCCTTTTCTCTCCGACAGCTGTTTACGGGACTTATTTTCCTGGCTCTGGGACCCCTTTCCCCTCAGCAGGAACCTCTACAGCCAAGTTATCCCTCCCAATTTTAAACCGCCACATGTAGGTGTGGGACCAGCCCTTCCCTGTCTCTGCTGCTACTATCAGTCTCAATGTGGCTTCTTTAAATCCTAGTTTGTCGGACCTCTATTTATTTAGCTTGATCCCAGGTGGTTCTGAGAATAGTTGTTCTGTAGTCTAGTTGTAATTTTGATGTGGTTGTCGTAGGATTTGAGTCCTGCATTTACCAATACCACTATCTTGACCAGAAGTTGAACCTATGTCTTTAAGTCCTAGAATACCACAGTTTCCAAACCACTCAAGAATTGTACTATTTTGGATGATAAGAGTGTTTTAATGTTTTGTTATATAAAATAATATTTTTACATAAATTCTTGGTTTTATTATCTCAGTATATAGATCTCCCTTTCAATAGGGTTGAGTTACTTCCAGTATATAAATTTTTGTTAGTGGTTTTGATTATTCTTAAAATGTTAACCATTGTGACTTCTTTTTTTTTTAGCTGAATTTATTGGGGTGACATTGGTTAACAAAATTATATAGGTTTCAGTTGTACAGTTCTATAACACATCATCTGTATTGTTGCAGGAAAATGACTCTGACAGAGGAGACACTCAGACAATTTAATTAATGGAGGAAGGAGAATTTATTAGTAGCCAGCAGAGCACATGGGGCTTGTAGCACCAAAGCATTAGCTCCCCGAATTAGGTTTTCTTACAAGTTATATACCTTTACAGTAGCCAAGCAGTGGGCTTGTGATTCCTTTGTTTAGGGTTTCCCAGGACTCAAGGAGAGGGGAGGGGGAGTTTTGGTGGGGTCAGCAAGGAGGAAGGGGTTTCCGAATCACTGGTTATAGCTACATACAGATCCTACTTTTCTTGCTTGTGTTGCAAGCAACTCCAAGCAACCATTTAGAAAACTATGGGATGTAGTTAAGTTATAACTGGCTGACTCGGTTATCCTTGTTGGCTCCTTTCCCTTGTATTCATCTGGTCTCTTCCCTCTCAAGGGAGAAGAGAGGCTTGCTCCCTCCTCAGTACATTGCATGTGTGTTCACCACCTCAAGTCAAGTCTCCTGCCATCACCATTTATTCTTCCTTCACCGTTTGCTACCTCCCTCTAGTCCCCTTTCTTTCTGGTCTTTTGGTCACTTCTGATTGGTTCTTGTTTTCTTTTAGTTTGGCTCAAAAACAGTTTCCAGAAAGTGCGAAATAGGTAGAGGGAAATGGTCTTTTTTTCCTTCCAGCTGTTTCCTTTGATTAGCCTACTTTTCCATGCGACTTTGAAGAAGTCACTGATTTCAGGTATCGTATGAGGATCTTCTTGCCTTTTGTGTAATGGCAAAAAGAATAATTTCAGTGCATCTGTTTTTTTTCCCCCACTCTTTGTTTTTGACAGTCATTTTTTAGGGAACATATTATCTTTTCAAGACAATGAGTGGGTTTCCTTAGTCAAGAAACTAATTTATAAGTCTTCTGTTATAGAGGAGTATTCTTGTTTTAGTTAAGGACAATAAACTATAAAAGGAAAGAAAAAAATAACACAGTTTAAGCAAAACCTTAAAAATATAATCAAGAGTGTTATAGAAATATTAGCTCTTTATTAACTCTTGTGAATATTTTTGTAAAGTTTAGACATCCTTTAATTTTCTTCCAGCTTGGGTAATGAATACAAAATCTGTGGTTTGTGTAATTTGAAACACATTTAAGCAGTGTGAGGTAGAAACCCAATGAAAGAGATTAGATAAAAAAATTTTCTTTTTCTTTTATTTTTTTATTAAGTGAGAGGCAGGGATGTAGAGACAGACTCCCACATGTGCCCCGACTGGGATCCACCCGGCAAGGCCTCTACCGGATGATGCATTGCCCTCTAGGGCTGCTGCTCCATTGCTCGGCAACCAAGCTATTTTAGGACCTGAGGCAAGGTCATAGAGTCACCCTCAGGGCCCAGGGCCAACTTGCTTGAACCATTCAAGCCATGGCTGCAAGAGGAGGGGGGTAGAGAGAGGGAGGGGGAGGGGTGGAGAAGCAATGGGCTTTCTCCTGTGTGCCCTGACTGGGAATTGAGCCAGGACTTCCACACACTGGGCCCACGCTCTACTGCTGAGCAAACTGGCCAGGGCTAGATTTAGATAAAATTTAAGCTACATTTTAAGAAATGGTTTCCTTGTTGTTTTTTTAGGTTTATTTTAAATAATGTGTAGAAACCCTATCTACTTAATTTTGTTGGGAAATAGGAAACTTAAAGTTTTTCATCACTTACTTTGAAAAAGTAAAACATGGTTGGAAAAGAAATTAATATTGCTTTGTAAAACAATCTTGCATGGACCTTAGATGCTCAGAATTAGATTAATCATAATTTGTGGTATATGGTACACTGTCATCATTGATCCATGAGGTGCCCCGACTGGGATCCACCCGGCAAGTCCTCTACTGGATGATGCGTTTCCCTCTAGGGCTGCTGCTCAATTGCTCGGCAACCTCTGCCCATCTGGGGCTTTGTTCCTTTGCGGCCAGAGCCATTCTAGCACCTGAGGCGGAGGCCATAGAGCTGTCCTCAGTGCTGGGGCAGCTTTGCTCCAATGGAGCTTTGGCTGCAGGAGGGGAAGAGAGAAATAGGAAGGAGAGAGGGAAGGGTGGAGAAGCAGATGGGCGCTTCTCCTGTGTGCTCTGACTGGGAATCGATCCTGAGACGTCCACATGCCGGGCCAACACTCTACCACTGAGCCAACCAGCTAGAGCCAGTCCATGAGGTTTTTAAAAGTTTTTATATATTGATTGATTTTAGAGAGATGAAGGGAGAGAGAAAGAGAAACATCGATTAGTTCCACTTATTTATTCATTCATTGGTTGATTCTTATGTGTGCCCTGACCTGGGATCTAACCTGCAACCTTAACATATTGGTATGATGCTCTAACCAAATGACCTATCCAGCCAGGGCCATAAGTTGTGTTTTTGTATATGTGTGTGTGTGTTTTGTTGTGTTTGTGTGTATGTGTATGTGTATGTGTATGTGTGTGTATGTTATTTTTGAAAATTATTGAGTGAACAGCTGTGAATTACCTCTGACCTGAGAAGCATAACTTTGTCTCCCAGGTTTTTGTACCAATCCCATCTGGAATTGGAATTTTTTAGGTTTTTGACCTTGATCAACATGCCTTTCAGAAATTTTATACCAGTTTTCATTTATATAAGAATAAGGTAGTGTAATATTTTAGTAGATGATCACTGTACAACTAAATGTCTGCTTTCTCACTCACTGTGAATATATGGAACCCATGAAAGGTCGAATATACCTTTTTTTATCTTCTCGAAAGACAAGGCAGGAAAAGCAGACATAATATGTTGAAGACATTTACTTTCTCTATTCAAAGCCAGAGCAAACTGCTTCATTAAGCCAAGTTTGATGTGAAGTGGGGGGAAAATGATCCTGTCTCAATTAACTACAGGTTCATTCACAATATTTTGCATCCCTACTTCCAGAGCTTCACGTTTCGGCCACTCCTTCTGTGTCCAGTGTTTCTCCCGAGCTCAGCTGTCCCACAAACGCAGAAAGCAAGGATACTTTATGAAACCTCTCTGTTGTCCTAGCAGGAAATTTACCATTTTAAGATTCACACAAATGATCCAGTTATGCTCCTCATACTTCAGAAAGTCGATGACAATTTTTGTGTCATTCTTACTAAGTCATTCAATTTGGGTTGGCTAAACTGCTGAGGGGTTAATGACTGCTTGGCATCAGAAGAAGACCCTTCAGATTCTATAACCATTTCCTCATGCATCTTCTCAAAATACACTTGATCACCACGTTCACTTTCTTCGTCCTTAGAAGAAATAAAATAATTGAAAACTGGAACTGGGAGTGTCTCAGAGTGTGGGATAGGTCGTATTGCTGAAGGAATATTAGGATATGTGATCATATGTCGTTTTTTTCTTGCCAATGCCCTTTGTATGGATCAGACAGAAATAACAGTCACTGCTGTGGTCCTTAGGTTTCACGCCAAACCATGAGAATACCAAAAGGCATTCCTTTGCATTTTCCTTTTGTCCAGTCACAAAGCATTTTCCTCACAATTATGACACACCATATGAGGAGCCCAATTCTTGTCTTGATCACCAAGGGGAACTTGAAAATAGGCAATATATTCATGTGTCCCAAATGATGAAATATTGCGCCTTTGACGTTGAAGTGTGTAACAGCCACATATATAACAGAAGGTGTCAGGACTATTCTTACATTTATGCCTACTTGAAGAAGCCATGATTCAATCTTAAAACAAAATAAGAGGATTTTTATGAGATAATAATTTTTTACATTTAAAAACAACTACAATTATGTAAAAGTGATGTTTGTAAAACATTAATTGCCTTGTGGTTATGTTCAATCCAAGAGTCGTTGCCCTTTAACTCCAATTGAAAAACCAATGCATGCCATTAACTGTAACAAAAAGAAATTAAAATTGCATAAAAACTAGAGCATGCACCAAAAACAGATTTCAGATTTGGAATCAGTGATGCAGAGATACATAGAAACAGTTCTAAAATCTCATGCAACAGAAAATGAAAAAAAATTATTCCCCAGTGTAATCTTTGATAAAGGAACCAAAAACATACAATGAAGAAAAGAAAGCCTCTTCAATAAATGGTGCTGGGAAAACTGGAGAGCAACATGCAAAAGAATAAACTCAATTACAGTTTGTCTCCTTGCACCAAAATTAATTCAAAATGAGTCAAAACCTAAATATAAGACCTGAAACAATAAATTACATAGAAGAAAACATAAGTGCTAAACTCATGGACCTTGATTATAAAGAGCACTTTATGAATTTGACTCCAAAGGCAAGTGAAGTGAAGGCAAAGATAAATGAATGGGACCACATCAGACTAAGAAGCTTTTGCACAGCAAGAGAAACTGACAACAAAACAAACAGACAGCCAACTAAATGGGAGATATTTTCAAACAACAGCCCAGATAAGGGCCTAATATCCAAAATATACAAAGAACTCACAAAATGCAACAATCCAATAAAAAAAATGGGAAGAGGACATGGACAGACACTTCTCCCAGGAAAAAATACAAATGGCCAACAGATATATGAAAAGATGCTCATCTTCATTAGCTATTAGAGAAATGCAAATCAAAACTACAATGAGATACCACCTCACACCTGTTAGATTAGCTATTATCAACAAGACAGGTAATAACAAATGTTGGAGAGGCTGTGGAGAAAAGAAAACCCTTATTCACTGCTGGTGGGAATTCAAATTGGTAAAACCAGTGTGGAAGAAAGTATGGTGGTTCCTTAAAAAATTAAGAATAGAACTACCATATGACCCAGCAATCCCTCTACTGGGTATATACCCCAAAACTTGAAAACTTGGGTACGTAAAGACACATGCACCCCCATGTTCATCGCAAGATTACTCGCAGTGGCCAAGATGTGGAAACAACCAAAGTGCCCTTCAATAGAGGATTGGATAAAGAAGATGTGGTACATATATACTATGGAATACTACTCAGCCATAAGAAATGATGACATCGGATCATTTACAACAACATGGATGGACCTTGATAACATTATACTGAGTGAAAGAAGTAAATTAGAAAACGCTAAGAACTGTGTGATTCTATACATAAGTAGGACACAAAATTAAGACTCATGGACAGAAATAGGAGTGTAGTGTTACTAGGGGAAGGGGACAAGGGAGGGGATGGAGGACAGAGGAGGGACATAAAGAGGGACAAATATGAGGTGACAGAGGATGATTTGACTTTGGGTGATGAATATACAACATAATCAACTGTCCAAATGATGTGATGTTTGCCCAGAATCTATGTATTCTAGTTGACCAGTGTCATCCTGTTAAAATTAATTGTCTAAATAAAATTTTTAAAAAAGGAATCATTAAACTTCAGTTGGGGAGTAATTGTAAAAATGTAATGTGAACTCTAAAGGGTACCCTGGGGTTGAGAGATGTTATCAAAGGAAGGACAGACTTATGAAAGGGTGGGCTCCAGAACTTAATGAAAAAGGGATGGTTTTATCTCAGTGGGTGATGGAGAAATTCAGTGGATTGCTTGGACCACAACTGGTTCACAGAAGCCAGAAAACATGAACAACACTCTGGTGCCCAGGCTGAGGCTGAATGCCTGGTGCCCGGAGTGGGTCAGGGTGTCTGGGAGCCCACTTGCTGCCAGAGTGGTGCACAGTGTGTGATACCTGTGTTGAGAGGGATGCAGGGAACAGTTCTCTGGGCACAGGGGAGCCCAGGCTGGTGGGTGGGGAACAGAAGGGAGTCAGGGAGGCCCTTCTGGTGGGAGGGCTGAGTGTACCCGTGTCTATATTAGAAGGGAGGGCTGTAGCAAGCTGATCACTAGGTTCAGGCTAGGGCTTTGAAGTTGTGAGGAACTGTGCACTTGGGGCTTAATCGCTTATTCATGGACCAGAACACCACCAGTTATCCCCATTCACAGACACCACTGATGGCTTCTTCCTTCTCCAGTGTCCCTATGCAGCCCTCTGCTGATAAAACTTAACGTTGTGCTTGCTGTTTAAGAGAAATGCTTCAAGAGTGCATTCCGTTGTCTCAATTACTGAAGGGTGAATTTGGAATTGAGAGCCAATAGGTTGATAGCTGGCATAAAAAGCTGGACTGGACCCGCCCAACAAGGCATACAACCAAGGCACAGAAAGATAAGAAGAGGTGTCAGTAAATCACCTGCCTGTTAGAATGAAGCTTTTAGCACTCTAAAGGAAAAAACACAATCCAGACTCCTTCTAACAAATCATCCAAAAGTCCAGCATATATAACAATTTATTGGAAATATGAAGAAATAGGAAGATGTGATTTATAATGCAGAATAAAAATTGTCACTAGAAACATACCTTGAGATGCTGCTGTTGTTAGAATTAGCAAATAAGAGCCTTAAAGCTTTTTAAAGGAAAATATGGTCTCTGGATGGGGAAATCTCAGAAAAAATGGAAAATAAGAAAAATCAAGTGGAAAGTCCAGGACTAAATAGTATCTTAAGTGAAAACATGTATTGGATGGACTTAAGATCAGATTAGAGTTAGCCAAAGAAAAGGTCTGTGAGCTGAAAGTCGGCTTAATGGATATTTGGGGGGGGAGGGATCAATGGAAAAAATGAGCAGAGCCTCAGAGACTGTGAATAATATCAAGCCATCTAACATGTATAATAAATATATAATACAGTTCTGAAAGGAGGAGAGAGAAATGTGGCAGAAAAAGTCTTTGAAAAAATGATGGTTGAAAGTTTCTGAATTTGGTGAAAAACCAACCTATAAGTTCAAGAAGGCCACAATCTTAGAAAAAATCAATTCGAAGGAAACCACACTTAAGCCCATAGTGGTCAGGCTGCTGAATATTAACGACGTAAAGAGGAACTTCAGCAGCACAGTGATGGGGAGGGAGGGGTGGAGAGGGGACGATAGGGGACGACAGGAAGAATGTCTGACCTCTCGGCAGTGGGAACTGCGAGCAGTGAATTAGCATCACTAAGAAAAACAAGCCAAATATTAGCAAAGAAGCCTGTTATTCTAAAATTTTGTTTTCCAGCAAAAATAAAGGTAAAGTAAGTACATTTCAGATTAATGAGAGTTGAGAATTTTACTAGGGAAGGAAAGCTTTTTAGAATTCTGCCAATAGACTTCCCAAGAGCCACACCATTTGCTCTGAGGTGCCCACACTGTGTGGGCAGTATGGGCTCTATGGGCTGCACAGCAGGGGAGACCAGGAAAGCTAGGGCCTGGCACAAAACCTTTACCCCCTTGTATTTCTTCAGGATGCATACTGGAGTTCAGACATCACGCTTGCCCCTGGGCATTTTGACTTCAGTCTGCTGGAGAAACAGGCAGCTCCAACTGTTTGGTTTTTTTTACTATCTTCTAGGCAGTGTGTCATCTTTTTTCACAGAGCAAATGATTTTCTCTAGAAGCTCTGGTTAGGAAGCAATTAATTCAAATGGGATTGTTAGGGAGTGTTTTACAGAATAATAGTAACAGCAGCACTGTTCGTCCTTTATTGAGAGCCAGGTGCTGTTCTGAGTGCTGTCAAATCTTCTGTTTATCTTATACCTTAATTTTTAAATTGATTTTATTGAGGTGACACTGTTTAACAAAATTAACCAGGTTTCAGGTGCACAATTCTATAATACATCTATCTGTACATGGTTTTGTGTGTTCACCCACCCCAAGTCAAGTCTCCATCCATCAGTATCCTCATTTTTATAAATTCAGAAACTGAGGCTTATATAAGGAAATTGCCTGAGGGCATTTAGTTAGTAAAGGGCGAAGTCAGAGTGCAAATCTAGGACAGCCTGACTCTAAAGCCTGTGTGCTTAACCGAATACAGCAATGGCTCTGGACTGACTTGTACTCTCTTGATTAAAGCATATTACCTTTTCAGTACATTCTAAGTTAACTCACATCCGGTATTCTTGGAAGAGTTACATGTGTTTTGCTTATTCACGTCTGTTACAGTTTTAAAAGTATTCTATTAGGGAAGCCACTCATGAAAATGTAAATTGAAATAATTCAGGTCACCTGTTGACTCCTTGTTTGGCGTGCTTACCTTTAATTTACTCATGTAATCTTTAGAAGTCTAAGAGCAATTTAACTGGTAATTTTACAAGACAAAATTAGAACTGGCCACTGCCACTAATCACATACACTGTGACCCTATAAGGTGCGAATTTTTCTTGACTTTGGTTTCCTTTTTTTTGTTGTTTTATTTATTTTTGACAGAGAGAAAAAAAGAGAGGGAAAGATAAGGACAGACAGACAGGAAGAGAGAGAGATGAGAAGCATCAATACTTCGTTGCTGTACTTTAGTTGTTCATTGATTGCTTTCTCATATGTGCCTTGACCAGGTGGTGGTGGGGCTGCAGCAGACCGAGTGACCCCTTATCAAGCCAGCAACCTTGGGCTCAAGCTGGTGAGCCTTGCTCAAACTAGATGAGCCTGCGCTCAAGCCGGGGACTTGGGGTTTCGAACCTGGGTCATCCATGTCCCAGTTTGATACTCTCCACTCTTCCACCACCTGGTCAGGCAGTTTCCTCTTGTTTGAAGAGGATGGAGATAGATGAAATGATCTGAACTTCCTTAAATATTAAAATTAAGCCATACATCCCCAGTTTATGGGGACATTCTGGTACTTGAATATTTAACTGTTTGGACATACATACTTAATGAGCAAAGTAAGTTCACCTGAATTCAGAGAGCTTAGACTCCTCTTTTAGTTGAACGCTGTGTAAGCAGCCATTAATTTGCATGCAGCATAAAAGATTTTTCATTTAAGTAGAATTTCAGAGTGGGTTAATTCACAATGAAATTCTGACCTTTTGCCTGATGAACTAGGAATGGTCTTTTGTGTGACTACCATGGAGGGGCAGAGGGGACTGAGCAGAATTTTCATGAAGAGCTGAATCTGAGGGTGGGTGGAGAAAGAAATGATGTATGTGGGGAAGGGAGGTCTAAGCATCATGCTTTGCTGTTTTATTCAGACAGAACTATTACAGCTCAATGCACACAGAATGAATCCTGTAGCAGAAAATGGTGTAGTTATAGGACCTTGAGGTCCTCTCTATTCAGCTGGCAAATGGGGAGAGAAGAACTAAGATACGCAGTTAGAAGTGGTACATATCACTTAGCTCTCATCCCTTTAGCCAGAACTCAGCCACATGGTCACACTGCAAGGGAGGCTGGGAATTGCCTTAAACTGTGTGCTCAGGAAAAAGGATAGTACAGTGCTGGGAAAACAGCTATGTTAGGCTTGCTCTCTGGTTTACCAGCTACAAGCATTGCCTGATTAGTGCATGAGCACGTGGCCATGCTATGTATAGTCTATGTGAGGCTATGTGTGCTTGCCCTTGCATAGTAGATGGCAGCTTGCCTGCCTGCCACTGTGAGAGGTTGTTTTATTTATTTTCCCGAGAAGCGGTTTTTCCTGCCTGTTTGCTTGACTGCCCTTGCAAGATTCTATTAAATGGGAATGGTCCATTGCTTTCCAGCCCCACAGTTCCTCTACCGTCTGCCCACATCCAATGTGGACCTGCCTGGTCTCGGCTACCAGCATTACAACAAGGTACATAGGTATGCAGAAAACTGAGTGAAAAAAAACACACAAGACAATTATTAACTTTAGGAAAAACAAATAGTTGTACAAGGAGGGGAATAAAATAAAGATGATAATAATAGCTAACATTTATTGTCTACTTATTCTGTACCAGCTATTGTTCTAAGTCCTCACATGTTTCATATATTTGTAACTCATAACTTTTATTTTTATAGGTGAATGTTGATTTCACCAAACGTGTAGAGATCACTGTATTTATTGAATAAATGGGGTAGGGAATGAGGGTGGAGTGAAAGCCAAATGTTATCTTTTATAGTAGGAAAGATAATGTGGAAAATTATGGCTACATTTTATAGTATCTAAAATTAAACAGTTGAGACATGGCAGGATATGAATGTCATTTGGAAATAAAGAGTCGGTGTCAGTAGAAACAACTGAAGAAAACAGACTGCTCAGGCCGACCAGTTCAGGTGTGTGGTGAGACTGCCCCTCATGCTGTTGCCCTTTCTAAACATGTCGATAAGTGTGCAAGTACCTGTGAGAAACGGTCATGAGAGAGAAAATGAAAATGATGTGTAGTGTTCATTACGAATACCTTATTTTCACATAGAACGGAGGTGGTTTTGTAAAAATCACTAAGTAATGGAGAGAGAAGTAGCTAAAAACAGATCTCTAAAACTGTTTTTTTTCCTACACTTTATCGGCCAACTCACTTATACTTGGGTTTACTTTCTTCACATTTTAATGAGGATGATAATCTTTTACAGTTACTTTAACTTCTAAATTCTAGTAGTTAGACTAGTTTTTGTTTTTAAATGATGGCTTAATGTGAAAGTATAAGCTTCAAAGCTCGTTTTGGATGCAGGAAATGCCTTAATTCTTACCTAGTATCTTGGGTCATAGTCACTTAGCTACATGATTTTCTCAGTACCATTTTATAGCAGTATTAAAAACATTTAAATCATTTTCATCTTAATTGTTTTTTTTAACCAATTACAATGTAACATAAGAAAAGTATGTAAGTCACAGTGTACATTCAGTTTAATGAACTTTCACAATGAGCACATTCTGGTTGCCAACACTCAGCTCCTGGATCAAGAAACAACATTACTAGGGACTCCTAGAATTGACATCAAAGTGAATTAGGGACTATCTCCTATTCCCAAAATTGGTCAGAGGGTACAGACTTTCAGTTATAAGATGGATAAATTCTGAAGATCTAATGTATATAGTAGGGTGACTATAGTTTATAAATAGTTCTGGGTTATATACTTGAAATTTGCTAGGAGGGTAGATCTTAAGTGTTTTCACCACATACAGAAAGGTGATAGATGTGTGAATTAATTTGTGGTAAATATTTTGCAGTATATACCTATATCAAGTCATCATGTTGTATACTTTAAATATATACAATTTTGTCAATTTATCTGTCAAAAAACTACAAAAAAACCCAAAAAAACAAACCCAGTGGAACATTACTATTACTATTATCCCAGAAGCTCCTTCCAGATGCCTCCTGCAAAGATCAACCACTGTCTTGACTTCTAGCCTTCTGGATTAGATTTTGAACTATATATACATGTAAATGACATCTAATAGTTTTGAAAAATGATACATGGAGGCACATACATACTCACATATTTTCTTTAAGTAAAAACATATAAATATGTATGCATAAACACCCATACACAGTTATACTTTTAGATTTCATTTGGGGGGGAGGGTGGCTTGCCAGTTCTCTTTCTGGCTTTCCAAGATTATACCTTTAAATTTGTTGAGATTTCCTATTGATAGATGTGGATTACATAAAAAGCATGTTCATTTATTATTTACTACTTCTAAGGACTGGTCATAAAAGCATTGTTATCTAATGGTAAAACTTCTAAGGACTGGTCATAAAAGCATAGTTATCTAATATGAAAGGGCTGGTCGTAAAAGTATAGTTATCTAATATTAACTTCTAGACTGGTAATAAAAGCATAGTTATCTAATATAAAAACTTTTATTCTAGGTCCAATGGCATTGCAGAGCACGGATGGTTGCAGGAGCCAATTTTTACATTGTTGGACGAGACCCCGCTGGCATGCCCCATCCCGAAACAGGGAAGGATCTGTATGAGCCAACCCACGGTGCCAAAGTGCTGACCATGGCCCCCGGCCTAATCACTCTGGAAATAGTTCCCTTTCGAGTTGCAGCTTACAACAAAAAGAAGAAGCGTATGGACTACTATGACTCTGAACAGTAAGTCTTACATTCTCTGCACGAATCTGTGAAATACCTTGTGTTCTGAGCTGCTCCCAGGGCTCTAATGCGTTGTCTCATCTTTATAACAACTTGGCTGATGACGAGCTTTGTCGTACCTATTTCAGGGAAAGACAAACTGAGCAAACTAATTTCTCGATATCCTAGAAGTTAGAAATAACAGTTGAAACTGGGTTCATGGTTCATGATTACAGGGATTTTGTTGTGAAGGACTTAAGGGCAGTATTGACATTTCTATGTCTGCCTTATCTACTTATCTTACAGAGCATACAGAAGTGGTCCAGGGACTTAGTGATGATTATTAATTATTACTCTGCTAAGCCCACAGCATCTAGGTAGTGGGAAAGAGTTTCATATTCTTGCAATCACTGTGTGGCCTGCACCATCCTAATTATGTATATTTTACAGATACTAAGTTAATTATTCCCTACAACACTCTTATGAGGTAAGTGCTGAGATGATTCCCGTTATATAGATTAGCAGTAAGCTGAGGCATACAAAGGTCAAATAATTATAAAAGCCAGTAAACGGCAGCCCAGCAGCGGAACCCAAGCATGGTGGCCTCACAGCCAGTGCTCCTGACCACTGAGAGTGTAGCTTCTTTCTTCAAGGGTCCTAGGAGGAGCCACAAACCAACAGGTTTTTAGTATAAATTATGGGTAGTAGTGTTATGAATGGATTTATCTCCCTTTGATGAACTTGTATTAATTTCTATCTGTAGATGATATCAGAGATACTGCACTCGGTAATTTAGAGTGGCAGGGTGAGACTTTAGAATCAGAGATCGGGGGTTCTGGCCCAGCCTTGCTGTGTGACTTGAGAGG
Source organism: Saccopteryx bilineata (assembly GCF_036850765.1). Taxonomy (NCBI): domain Eukaryota; kingdom Metazoa; phylum Chordata; class Mammalia; order Chiroptera; family Emballonuridae; genus Saccopteryx; species Saccopteryx bilineata. The sequence continues at coordinate 172,733,114 of NC_089494.1, forward strand.
CTGATGTGACCTCCGGCTTTGTATCTTCGTCTCCGTAATGGTGGCCATGGACAAGGTGATTCCCTCCTAGCTCGAAATCTGGAGTTCTTTCCATGGTCTGTAGCACCTAGTTATTTTTATGTGTTAGTGGCCACTTGTACCTAAGACTTGTTTTCTTGACTGATGCTTTTTTAGTATAATTACATCTGCTAATTGAGTACACCTGCTTTTTTAGTACAAATTACAATTCATGTTCAGCAAATAAAACTGATAATTATTTTTTTCTCAAGTTTTATCAGTGTCTCCTTTACTGCCAGGTGCTAATTGAAAATGGACCATAATAACCTTCACTCTGAAGGCTCTCATTCTCTCTCCCATGGTAGAGCACAACTGACTTGATGTTCAGGATCTTGACCGAACCCTGACCCTGTGTCTTCATTTGATGCGGCCTGTTTTGTATTGGTGGGGGCAAGAAAGAAAAGGAAACCTTTTTAAAAATTAAAACATTTTCTTCCCTAAAAGGGATATAAATGTGTCATTTAAATTCTTTGGAATAAATGATAAGCTGTCTGGATAAAGAAAGACTATTATCAGAGGAATTTGTTGGCTTCTCATTTAGTGGCATAAATAATTCTGGAGAAAATGCACAATTTTAGATGATAGGCTTTTCTGAGTGATGAACTGTACCTAAAATACAGGAGAATCTTGAGTCAGTGAGGAGAAAAGGCTTATTTACCTGGTGCGGGCAAGCAAAAACCAGCTATGTGTGCCCTATGGAATTTAAGACCAGAGCAGTTCTAGACTGTTCTTTTCTGAACATCTGAAATATGGCCCAGATTCCAGTATACTTCTGAAGCACTCAATGAGAGAATTTGCAATAAAGCAGAACATTTTTTTACCCTAGTACAAAATTTGGGTTTGCCAACACCTAGAAACAGTTCTGAATTGTGACATGATTTGATTTGTTTTAGCCTAAAAATGTGTGTCAGTGTATACACACACACACACACACACACACGTATGTATAAGTGTAGATACAGGGTAGGGCAAAAGTATGTTTACAGTTATTTGTGTAGGAAATAATACAGTAATTAATAAATAATAATGCAGGAATAAACTGTTTTGTGTCCTCACGGCTGTAAACTGTAAACCTCCTTTTGCCCCCCGTCTGTCTGTGCTTACATGTAAACATGCGCACACTGTAATTTCACTGTCAAAATGATATGCAGCTATCAAAGTGGTGTGCTGAGTTATAATAAACTATTCCTACCAGAGAGATGCCTTAGAAGCTTAAAAACGGAATTTTAAGAAAAATAAAAGCAATTATAGTAAACCTTGAATTATATTACCACAAAAGGTGAGGTTGACAGTGAAAATATAAATTAAATGTGGAGAAAAGTAGATATGTTTTGAATATAATTCTTTCCTTTTGTGGTTGAAATTATGAAGGGTCACCAACAGAGATACTAACTTAGTATAGTCCCCCTTTAACTGCAGTTTTGCTTGCTGGGGTTTCAGTTACCCCTCTGTCTACTCTGGTCTGAAAATATTAAATGTAACAGTTGACAAGTTTTGAAGAAATAAACAATTGACAAGTTTTAAATTGCGGGTCATTCTGAGTAGCGTGATGAAGTCTCACACGATCTCATCTGTCATCCGTCCACCCAACTTGAATCATCCCCTTGCCCAGCGTACCTGTGCTGTGTTCCTTGTCTGTGGATCTCTTAGTAGCCCTTTCAGTTATCAGATTGTCGAGGTATCACAATGCTTGTGTTCAAGCCAGCCTTATTTTACTTAATAATGGCCCTCACGTGCAAAAGTAGTGATGCTGGTGATTCGTATATGCCAAAGAGAAGCTTTGAGTGAAAACATGAGTGCAGTACAATAATATAATTTGAGAGATCACATTTTCACAACTTTTATTACAGTATATTGTTTTAGTTCTGTTTTTAGTTATTGTTGTTAGCCTTTTACTGTGCCTAATTTATAAATTAAACTTTATCACAGGTATGTATATATAGGGGAAAACATGGTATATATAGGGTTTGGTACTCTTGAGGTTCCAGGCATCCACTGGGGGGGGTCTTGGAATGTCTACCCCTCATAAAAAGGGGGACTACTCAGCTTAGTCTGGGGAGAAGCCTACTTTGGAATTCTTTTGAAAGCTCCCCAGCATCACCTTTCTACAAGTTTATAACACAGATAGTGTCAGAGATGGAATGCTGGGCCAGCCAACATTTTGCTTTGCACCCAGCATGCAATTTATTTGTTTAATTGTGTACAAGATGCTTTGAAAGTAATGATCAATCACTTACAGCGTGAGGAGAGAAAAAATTATTCCACTAGTGGCCAAATACTTAAAACCTAGGTGAGTTTCCATTATTATGAGTTAAGGAGACAAAACTAAACAATTGGAACTTTTCTTGACTATGTTCCTTCTGCCGAAACGTTTCATTACTGTGGCTTGTTTGCATGGTCAGCTGATTTAATCACATGCAGGACTCTAGAACCATCTGTCTGTACTTAGTTGACTGATGTGCTGGAAGGCCCTTGATAACTTTCATGTTTTCTGTGTAGTATTGCTTTAAGTCTCTCTTTTAATCATTCAAAAGCTAAATAATTACATCAGTTCTCATAAGATTTTCCAATGATGAATTCTATATTAGTTGCATGAGTGGCTCATTTTCTTGGAATTTTTTTGAGTTAGTGAGTCTTAATAAATTGTAACTTGCAAAGCTTTAAAACTGCCTTAGTTTTTTAAATTTTTATATTGCGTTCAAATATAATTAAGTTGATGGGAATATGTTGGGTAGTGATTAAAATTTTATGAAAAGGCAATAGTCTTTGATGTAGTGCGAAAACAATTATAATTATGTACATGTGAGGTTGTCGTAAGTTTGATTAATAGATGTTATTCCATGCCAACTTATATGTAATTAATGATTTTATAGCTTTTGATTTGACTAAATACTAGTGTAAGACAAGGCTTAAGGAGAAAAAACCAACTTCATAAAGATTTCAGGCAAGATATTATTGATAGGAATTATGATAACATCCATCTGTTTACAGTTAGGAAGTTAAGTGGATTCATATTAGCTTTAATAGTGACTCAGAAATTTAGTAATTTTAAGACTATAAGATTAAAGCCCATTCTTTCAGATTTTACAAAGTTTAAAAGAGACTATTTTGTAATTTTTTATTTTATGCAGTGATTTTTTTTTTTTTTTTGTATTTGGCTAGTTGTAAGATTATGATTCACATGATTGAAATAGCAACTAACCGAAAGAGAGCACACGTGAGTGACAGTGCCGTGTGGAAATGGTAAATGAAGGTCAGGTGGATGCAAGTGTTTGCTGTTCAGTTATTTCACATTATCCACAGAGTAGTTCTTACATGTTTTAATGCTGGAGTATACCTGAAATCATGTGCTAGTAGCACCATTTTAAAAAAATCGAATTGTAGGTATCCTTCAAGGCCTTTTCATATATTCTTCCCTTCTTTTATGTACTTTCCACAGGAGAGCTCATCTGTTCAAGCGGTTTCTGTACAGGACTCTTAAAGCTATATACACTTCATTGTTTCCAGGTTGGTAATTGTGTTAGCTTTCTAACCAATTGCCAGAAATTTAGCAGCTTTAGAGTAATATTCATTTATTACCTCACAGTTCTTTAGGTAGGTCAGAAGTCAGAGGGGTGTGGGGGGCTATACTAGATTATGGCCAGGCTGGGCTCTTATCTGAAGGTTCTAGAGCAGAGGTCCCCAAACTTTTACACAGGGGGCCAGTTCACTGTCCCTCAGACTGTTGGAGGGCCGCCACATAAAGTGCTCCTCTCACTGACCACCAATGAAAGAGGTGACCCTTCTGGGAGTGCGGTGGGGGGCTGGATAAATGGCCTCAGGGGGCCACATGCGGCCCGCGGGCAGTAGTTTGGGGACGCCAGTAGAGAATTCACTTTCAAGATGACTCTTATTTGCAGAATTCAGTTTCTTATGGTTTTAGAATTTAGGCCCTTGTCTTCTTACTGACTGTTGGCTGAGGATTGTTATCTGCTCCTAGAAGCCACTTTGAAGTCTTTCCCCGTGAGCCCCTCCCTCTCAGCCTAGAACCTTCCTCGTGGCCAATGCTTCTCATGCTTCAAATCTCCCTGGCTTCCCCTCTGCTGTCAGCCAAGAAAATTCTTCACTTTTAAAGGGCTTGAATAATTAGGTTAAACCCACTCAGTTTCACTATTTTTAGTCAATACATTAGTAACTAACTGTGTCTGCACATTCCTATTGCTATATATGATGACATATCACGGTAGTAATGCTATGGGGTGAAGGTCATGAACGCTATCTTAAAATTCTGCCGACCCCACTAATGGGCATTTCTGCTTAGACTTTTTGATATTACTTTAAATGCCCAGCAGCAACTTTACCTCTCTGTCCATCTATCCTCAAATCCTTAATATCCTTGGTTACTTGCTCCTCCCGTTATGTAGAATCTTGGGAGTCTCTTATTCTTTCATCTCACTCTTCACACCCAAGTCTTGCCATGCTGACCACTGAAAAATTCTTCTTGTGTGAATTCTTCTCCTTCTCTTCCTTGCCATTATAGTCTTTTTGGTATACAAGGATTTTTGTTAGAGTACCAGGGAACTTGCTTCTCCATTAATTTGTAAAATACTTTGTTTTCATTAATTTTGATGTTTCTTCTGAAAACTTGTAGAAGTTTTGACTGTAATTGCATAACTTTACTGAGTCTCAGCCTATGTTTGTAGATTTTACACATATTTTACCAAGGAGAGTTACTGCATGACAGTTAATAGATAAGATTTAATTTGTAATCTATCGTCTGTCTTCTTTGTTTTACTATACCTTTGAATTTTTAACTAAGGATGTACTCATGTATATCTTTGAGAATAAAATTATATATTATAATTTTATATGTCTTTTAAAGTCAACAGTTATATTGAAATTAGTACAAAACTTTCTACTTTGCTGGGCTTTATTCATTTATTAACTATTTATTGAGAGTCTTGACTATGTGCATGCAGCTGTTAGTGTGGGCACAGTAGTTAGAAGTAGGCAGGTATTGTTGTTTTCCTTAGACTTATGTTCTAGAGAAGAAGACAGATAAGAAACCACTAACCACACAGTGATTTAAGGGTGGTCAGTGCTTTGCGGAAGACTGGCTCTGCTAGCACTTGTCTGACCGCCTCTGGGCTATCAGGGGTAGGTTTCTGGAGCAAATGACATTTGGGCTGAGCTCCAAAAAATTACTACTAGGCATTTCCTTGATAAAGGAGGAGGTAATAGCGTTCTGGAAGGTACTGAGGTGAGAAGACGCATGGAGTGTTTGGAGAGAAGGCTGGGGTGGGGTAGAACAGAGTGACAGGAGGATGATGACATAGACAGGGACCAGATAAAGTAGTTCTTTGAAAGGTAGGAACTAGAATAGATTTTTATTTAAAAACATTTTTTTTCCAATTAAGTTTACATTCAATATTATTTTGTATTAGTTTCAGGTGTACTAATCAGTTGTTAGATAATCACATACTTTACAAAGTGTTCTCCCTGTATTTCCAGTGCCCACATGACACTGTACATAATTACTATAATATTGATTTTTAAAAAGGTAGTATTGTTACAGTGTGCATTAGATATTAGGAAGTTCAGGGTTTTGGTAAATAGGTAAGTTAGACTATACAGATTGAATCTCTTGAGAAATTAACTAAAAATGCTAGCTAAAAGAAAACGTTTTCATAAAATTATTGTGGTGCTGATAAGATGATAAGCATCATCAAGTCTGGCCTTGGCTGGTTTGCTCAGTGGATAGAGTGTTGGCCTGGAGTATGGATGCTCTGGGTCCCATCCAGTCAGGGCACACACGGGAAGGACCATCAACTTCTCTCCCAGCTCCCTCTCTTCCTTCCATCCCCCTACCCATCCCGCAGCTGGTGGCTCTAGTGGTTTGAGCTTTGCCCCAGGCACTGAGAATAGCTTGGTTGGTTGGTCCTAGCGCATCTGCCTCAGGTGCTAGAAATACCTCAATTGGTTTGTGCATTAGCCCCAGGTGAGGGTTGCCTGGTGGATCAGGATTCAGCAGCATGTGGGAGTCTCACTATCTCCCCTCCTCTCACTTAAAAAAAGAGAAAAAAACTGTAAAGCCAAACTATTAAGTGAAAGCTAGATTTCAGGTAAGCTGAGCACCGAAGCTGCTTTTTGCCTGGGTGGACCTAACAGACCTGAGTGTTGACTTTCATGGCCCCGACTTAGGTGGGAGTCCGACAATCCTCTTGAGCTGGGACTTCTTCCCACCTAACTGTAAGGAGGAACCGAGCCTACTCCCCTACCCCAGGAGAACGTGAGCAGAACGCTGAGCTTTAAGCTCAAAACTCTGCTCCAGTGGACTAAACACATACGACCTATGTGGTATCAAAACAAAACATAAAAAGTCCTCCTGCCCTACAGTGAATTTTAGGTGGTTCTTGACTAGGCGTGCCTGAAAGTATTTAGCAGAAGCAAACAGAAAATCCTTCTGGAGGGCTACTCTTTTTTCTTGGGCCTCAACTTATTCCAGTAAATAATTACCCAAGCTTGATGAAGAATTGCAGCCAAAAATGATAAAGTACAAAGAAATAGAGCACCAAAGCCAGAGAGGAGCTACAGTCAGCAGTAGCAGACCTGTGCAGACTTCATGTAGGAAATTACCAGACATATTTCTTTTAGCTTCCAGTGTTTATAAAAACAAAGATAAGTTTGAAATTACATGGCACATAAACATACAGAAATAACTTAGCAATATAGAAAAGAAAAGGATGGGAGGGGTGGTCAGTGTTGTTAAGAAATTTCCAAGATCCTAGAATTTCAATTGAGAGGTTTATTCTCAAAAACTTGGGTTGTAAGCCAGGGAGACACAGCTTCCAGTACAATCAAGGTCTGTAGTTCTGAAGAGGGAGAGGGTAGGACCAGGGTATTTAGGGGCAAAAGCCACAGGAAGCTAACCTTTAAGAGGATTGGTTGCTAACAGGTTGGTTAGAGTAACCGGGCTTTCCAATATTTGCTAATATAGGATCAGCATGTAGGGTCATGAGCTATGGTCAAGGGTTGGTTTCATAAGGTCAGTAGAGGGTGTCACAAGACACTGGCCACTACCTGGGTTTCCCTTGGAGTTTGCAAAACAAATTTGTAGAATAAGTAATGGTTAAGCAGTCAATACAGGGAGTGCGGTTTGCCATGGAGTTCAAACTGCAAGTTTGTCAAAGAGTCCACACTGCAAAGCTGTTCAGTCACACAAACAGAGCCAAAGACCAAATCGGGAAGAGGGTCCAGCTATTTGGTCACAACACTGTGCTGTGAAACTCAGTGTGAAGTGGTGTTAGTGCAGGCAGGCGCTGATGGTAGCTTAGGTTTGCGTAGGTTTTGACAGTGGGATTGCCTCAAAACATCTTTAGGAGACACACCGATTAGGACTTAAGATATAATTGCTATATTAAATAAAGGCTGATTTATTTTCTTACTAAATATATAAATCTAATATCTTCCCTCATGTCCCCCTCACCCCTATATTTCAAATCAAACAACAAAACATTTTTATTGAATAGTTCAGCGTTCTCTGGAATTCCAGAGGTAACAGGCAGGGGGTTTTAATGGAAAAAATTGGTAGGTATAAAAGTACAATGGAATTAGTATAGTGATTATGTTTCTAGTAACATCATTATTGTATGCAAGGTACATTTTAAGCTTTCTGTAACAACAAATATTTTGATTCTGAAAGGGTTCTGATGGCAAGATTCTGAATTTGCAATTTATAAAATTTCATGAACAAAAGATTTTCTGTATTTTGCTCCCTTAATTGAGAGTCATTTATCAACCAGTAGACAGTGATCACTTCCTTTGATCAGTAGTGAAATAGATGACATGGAAATGGACCTTATCTGTCTTTATCCTTTCCTAGACCCCTGTTTGCAAAACATTCTAGAAAGGCGAGAAGCTTATGTTTTCTAGAAATAAAGTAAAAGTAAACTTTTTTCTCTGATGGTTGACATTAGGAATGAATGATAGGACATCCTAAGGAGATGTTGTGGTATTTCCAGTATAAAACCCAGCAATAGCCATGTGCTGCTTTTAATCAGTCATAATATGATATATGAGAGAAAGTGGGGGGGCATGCACTGAGTAAGGCTCCCAATTAGAACTCTAGCGAGCTGTCATAGAGTAGTACATGGAAGATTGATCGTTTTAATGCCAGAGAAGCCAGTGTAGCCTGGAACCAGAGGTCAGTGGTCTGCTCCTTATTTCTATCCCCAAACCCTGACCAGGTTTGACTGCTCTTGTGGGGTGAATGGATACACTTATCAGCACGAAAGGAAAAGTAGAAGAAGCAAATGAGACAGTTCTCAGGGAAATGTTTCCCTTAGTGCTCAGGGTGGAGTGGTCTGAGTCTCCCAGTCGAGCATACAAGGTGCTAATACTCCAGCTGGTGGGAGGAAAACAGGTCTTTGTCCTGTGTGCTCGCCCTCTGAAAACCCTGTTCCTAGGAAGTTCCTTCTTTGTGAGTGAGTGGGATACCCTGATTTGACGTATTCTTGGTGAATAAAAGATGAATGGAATGAATTCTTCCAGTTTAACAGTAAAAAAAAGTTTTAAAAAAATTATGAAAGCATTTAAAAGGAGAAAAATAGCACACATCCCATCATTTTTGTATGCTTTGCTTTTTTTTCTATGCATTCATTTAACATAATTGAGTGTATAATATGGTAATATTTTGTCTCTTGCTTTTTATTATTGACTTTTCATGAGCATCTTCCCATACTGTTAGAAGTTTTCTGTTCACATTTTATTGGCTCCTAATTGTCACTCGTGGCACTACACTGTGCTACGAGTCCTGATGGGGTGTGTACAACATGCAGATGAATGACACTTGTGAAGGTGCCCTTTGTGCTCCAGAATGAGACTGGCTAGAAAGGCTTTCAGTCATGTCCTTAGGTGTCACTGAGGGCGGGTGGCACCTGCCTCTCCCATCCAGTTCCACCTCTTCACACCCCTTCCCACCCCTTTCCCTTGTAAACATGGGTACCGTTTTTCTATAGCTGTACCCTCAAAGGTTGCACTGCTGAGACCTGGCTATGATGTCCCCTGACTATAGAGCCGTGCGGTATTTAGTCAATGATCTTGCCTACTGCAGAGTGAGGAGGAAGTAGCTGTAAGTTGTATGTATCATGCATTGATTTTTACCCCCTTCTGTTATACCAATTAGCAGGCTTTTTCAACCTTGGCTCTATTGACATTTGCATCCACAAGTGTCAGGTCCTGTCCTGTTTATTGTAGGACGTTGGCCCTGGGGAGGGGGAGATAAGGTAGCAAAGTCACTTCTGTTGAGAATCAGTGTTGTAACAATACTGATATATTTGGATACCTTGTTCTCTTAATTGTTTCATTATTATTGACAAATCAAAAATAGGCATTCCTTCCCCCCCCCAGACTTCTTTTTGCTTTCATATTTGGAGCTGATCAATACATTTGAGAGTACTAGAAATCCTGATTTCTCATGTGTCACAAAAGTAGAAAGCAAATAACAAAGAAATCTTGGTGACAAATATAAAGGAAATTGTTTAATATAGTTAGATGAATGTCTTTGTTACCGAAAATGCACTCAGTTTTTCTGATAAACTTATAAATTAAACTATATGAGCTACAACTTTTTTTTTTTTTTTTTTTTTAGTATTAAGTGAAAGGCGGGGAGACAGAGGCAGAGAGACAGATTCCTGCATGTGCCCCCCACCGGGATCCACTCAGCAAGCCCCCTACAGGGTGACACTCTGCCCATCTGGGGCCACTGCTCTGTTGCTTGGCAACTGAGCTACTTCAGCACCTGAAGTGAGGCCATGGAGCCATCCTCAGTGCCTGGGGCCATCTTGCTCATTTGAGTCATAGCTGTGGGGGAGAGAAGGAGGCAGGGCAGGGAGAGGGATAAAGGAAGGGATGGAGAAGCAGATGGTCACTTTTCCTGTGTGCCCTGACCGGAAGTCAAACCTAGGACTTCCACACACTGGTCCAATGCTCTACCACTGAGCCAACTGGCCAAGGCCTGAGCTACCACTTTTTTTAAGAAATATTTTTTTTTACAGAGACAGAGCGAGAGTCAGAGAGAGGGATAGATAGGGACAGACAGACAGGAACGCAAAGAGATGAGAAGCATCAATCATCAGTTTTTCGTCGTGGCACGTTAGTTGTTCATTGATTGCTTTCTCATATGTGCCTTGACTGTGGGGCTACAGCAGGCTGAGTAACCCCTTGCTCAAGCCAGCAACCTTGGGTTCAAGCTGGTGAGCTTTGCTCAAACCAGATGAGCCTGCGCTCAAGCTGGTGACTTCGAGGTCTTGAACCTGGGTCCTCCGCATTCCAGTTTGATGCTCTATCCACTGCGCCACCACCTGCTCCGGGACAGCCTTCGGCCCTGCTCCCTCCCTTGCCTTGGCCAATGTAAAGCCGTTAGCCATGGCCACCATCACAGCTGCCCATGCAGGTTCGCATTGGATTGGACAGTTAGTAAAGAAACAACGGAGCCAAAAACTGGTGGGCCATCATCTTTAATTCTAGCTTGCACCCGGCGGGCAAGTACAGCACACACTGGGCTCCAAAACCCACTCATTCAGTGCTCACAAAGTTACTGACTTATCCGAGTTTCCTAGAATCAAAGGTTTCTAGCTCACCAGACTTTATTCACCTCTGTTCCCCATCTCCTTCCTTCTCCCTGCACAAACTCTGCATAAACTGGCTTCTCACTCAGCGTTCTGCCATCTTGGCTGCTTCTCCTGGCTTCCTCCACGTGGCCTTTCTCTGCTCTCTTCTCTGCTCTCTGTTCTAATGTTAATCTCAGGAACCAATGAGCTACCACTTTTTAAAGACCCTTTGAAAATGTATGATTTCTGTCTCTATAACTGTCATAGTTGCAGGCCTTCTAGGGGAAGCAGCATCCATGGATGTCAGTTGCTGCTCACAGTAGTCCAGGGCAGTCTACTGAGAGCTCAGCCATGTGCCTCACCCCAGACAGTTTTGTTTGGTGATGGGCATCTGGGAACTTCTAGGATTAGTTTCCTGAAAATTGAGATCCATTCTTTACTAAGCAGAGGCTTCTGTAAGAACAGATGAAAAATGATTCATCTTTTTTAGTTGAAAGCACAGAAACCCACAGTTTTGCCCATTGGCACTCAGTTAAAAACCACTGTTCTTAAGCTCAGAGGTACAGAGAGCAGACTGGTGCTTACCAGAGGCAGGGGAATGGGTGAAATTAGTGAAAAGGTACAGACTTCTAGTTGTAAAATAAGTCGGGGGGATGTAATGTACAGTGTGGTAATTACAGCTAATAATACTGTATTGCATATTGGAAATGTGCTAAGCAAGTAGATCTTAAAAGTTCTCATCACAAGACAAAAATTTTGTTTTGCGGTAATCGAATGTGATGACAGGTGTTATAACTAGACGTATTGTGGTGACCATTTCCCAATCAATACAATTGTCAAATCATTATGTTGTACACCTGAAACTAATATAATATGTTAAATACACCTCAAACAAAAAAAGTAAGCAAACAAACTAAAAACCCTGTTCTTCTGGGGGTAGTCAACCTTTTTATAAAAACTGCCCACTTTGTAGTGCTGATCAACCTGGTCCCTACCACCCACTAATGGGCATTCCAACTTTCATGGTGGGCCGTAGCGGAACAACCAAATGGTGCTGAGATTGACCCAGAGTCATGACACTTTATGGTAAAGAAAGTTGAGTTGATGGCAAGGACTTCAGGAAACCCTGGCAATTCAATACTTGATTGAATATCTGATAGAAGCTATTCTCTAACTTTTATTTACAAGACTGGGTGCTGGGAGAAAAACATGATGAATTAAGGATTTGGGTTAGTTTCTAGTAATTAAATGTTTTGTGTGTTTCAGATGGTTTTTGGTTTGGAAATAAAAGTCATTGAATTTGTCATGCATGTTGTCAACCAATGCTTTAAAAAAGTTCCTGGACAGAAAGCCATATATAGCTATTTATCTGGTTTTGAAAGGTGATTTTTTTTTAACCTCATTCCTAAGAGTTCTTTGGTTTTTGATGTACAGTGTATTATATATAAGTTTCTTTCAAATTGGGTGAAAAGTTAAATAGACCCCAAATAGTCCATTAGATTTACTAACAAGTTACCATATTATTTGTACATATATATATATATTTTTTTTTTTTTGACAGAGACATAGAGAGAGACAGAGAGGGACAGATAGGGACAGACAGACAGGAAGGGAGACAGATGAGAAGCATCAGTTCTTCGTTGCGGCATCTCAGTTATTCATTGATTGCTTTCTCATATGGGCCTTGACCAGGGGGCTACAGCAGAGTGAGTGACCCCTTGCTCAAGCTAGCAACCATGGGGTCATGTCTATGATCCCACGCTAAGCTGGTGTCCTGGGGGTCTTGAACCTGGATCTTCTGTGTCCCAGTCCAATGCTCTATCCACTGTTCCATCACCTGGTCAGGCTATTTGTATCAATAGTTATATTACAGAAGAAATTCTCCTTTGCTTCTCTGATTGTTTATCATCTAGTTAGCAATTTTATTTTAAAGCTGGCCTAGTTGAATATGAACCATCAGAAAATACACTTAAAGAGCTATCAGCTGATCCCAGCTCTTCTCAATGTGAACAGCTTCGGCTGATAACCTCATATGTGGACTGAAGGACAGCAGGTTGTAAAGATTTAAAATTTCCAGCAGGAGGCCAAGAGTTACTGTATGTTGGAGTTAATCAAGTTGCTGGCCACATGGGGTTAGTGTGTTCCACATGGGAGAAGATGCTGGTCTCACAGGGTCCCACATTTTCTGCTAGGTGGTTTGGTTATTTCCCTTCCTGCACATGACCCCCCTCCTAACTCCCTCCCTCTCCCCTTTTTAAAAGCAGGCATTGTCAGCTGTGGATTGTAAGAATCTATGACTGAGTGGTTTTGAGAAGGAAAAGAACAAAACATACATGGATTTTTTTTCAAGTGCCATAGGAGTTTGGTTAACTAGTATTGATAAAATTAGATGGCCTAATTAGAATTGCTTTGTAGTCAAAGCCTAACATCCTTTATTCAGTAGCCTTATTTGCTTCCAGCAGATTCCTGAGTCCTCACAGGTAAAGTTCAGAGCTAATTTTAGATCATTCCTGGAATGTGTCTGTTTTTCCTTGATTTAATTATTTCTGTAAAATGATCATTTAAATATATAATTGTAAACACTATGATTTGATTACAGGTAGTGGCTCTTGTGTCAAGTCTTTGAACCTGACTTCTGATAAAAAGTAGGATGCTTATGTGAGAAATAGAAGTACAGTTATGAGGTAGAGGAAAATAAACATAATGCCAGTGGCTGAGACCAGGCAGGTTCCCATTGGATTTGGGCAGATGATAGAGGAAGTGTGGAGCCTGAAAGCTGTGGGCCATTCCTCTTGAGTAGATTCTCGCATTGGCGGACAAGCAGGCGGGCAGGGGAATACTGCTTCTCACAGCTGCAGCTAACAGACAGCAAAATAGTTCCTCTCGGTGGTGGGCAAACAATCTGCCCTGAGGGCACGCACCTGTAGCCTTATGGTTCCATACTGCCTCCACCTCCCCTAAATCTGTCACTGTCTGTGTAATGCTGTTGATGGGCTGCCCCACACAGGGGTTCAAGGTAGCCACTAGTGACCCAAAAAGGGTTGGCAAGGTACAGAGAATAAGGTTCTTCATCCCGGCTGTAAATAACGTCCTCATCTGGCCCATGGGACCTCAGGTTGAAAACAGCATTCTTCATACCTAATTCCTGGAGGACCTGCTACAGCTCAGTATACAACTGCCACCAACTCACTGCCCTGGCAAGTCCCCAGCATTCGGCCAGACCATACAAATGGCAGCCATCATCTACTGTAATAGGGAGTGGTTTCCTGGGTTGCCATGGAAGTTCTGAAGACATTGCCTCAAGAAGGAGTGCATGGTAATGACAGCCAATTTCTCCATCTTTGTTACGGAGAACATGATGCCACCACCCCTTATGTTCCACAACCACAGCAGCCGAGCTGCCAGGGACTGGGTAGGTTTCTGCCTGAATTTCTCCCCTAACTCCACCAGCTCTGTCTGGGTGTAGGGTGGGACCCAGAGTGCTCAGTATTTGCAGAGGGGACTGTGCCTGCCCCTGAGGCACTTCTGGCTGCTGGGTTTTTACCTTCTGGGTGACCTGCCGGGCTCTGAGCCGGCTGACAGCTGCTTCAGCCCAAACCTCCTCCTCCTTCAGCGACTGCTTTGGCTCTTGTGGCCACTGGCAGTACAAATGTGTTTTTCGTCGTCAGGGTGGAGTGTGGAACTACCACCATGTGGAAGCACGAACTCCCAGTTTCATGTGATGAAGAAACGCCTGTGGCATGCAGGGCAGATGGAGTGTGAAATAGCGTCAGGAAAAGAGGGACCCAGGGACCTTGGTTTTAAAATGCAATTTCAGAAGGAATGCAAGCAAACCTCGGGGTTTCAGACAGCTTGGCATTTCAGGGAAAGAAAAGACTTTAATTGGTCTGGCTTTTTCCTTTAATCAAAAAGTCAAGACAGAATCATCCAGCAGCTGCTCTGCTTGGTGTCTTTCTGATTGCCATCAGTAAAAGCACTTTATGCCTGTGACACAGGTTTTCTTTTTTGAAATCAAAATTTAAAATTTGCATGGCCGGAAAACTCCAGGATCATAATTTCCTCAGTGAAGCTTATTTAGGAAGCTGGTAAGTGAATGTCCTAAGGCACTGAAACATTCCGTCGGTGTTCTGTCCAATGATTCTGAGCTCAGTAACCAGTTTTACATGAGAAGGGAGCAAGGATTTTGAGATCCTGTTGGAAGGTGATGGGGACCCCTCGGCTCCCTGGGCCTCCTGAGTTGAGGCTCAGCTTTGCTAACCCTCTCAGGTGTAACCTGTCCGGCCGGGTCAGAAGTTGACTGTGCTGATGGATCCTGTTATCAGTTCATTCTCACACAGCTTCTTGTAACCGTCTTAAGTCAACCATATGTCTATTGAAATATTCACCGCCTCGCCTTCTTCTGACTTCAGATCATCACTCTTTTTTCTTTTCTTCATTCTTGACCCTCCTCCTTGTCAAAGCTCCCTTCCCTGTGTTCTTTCTTGCAGACCTTCTCTTCCATCTTTCATTTCTCTCCTGTTTCCCCTCTCCTGGCTTTCATCCTCCTCCCTTTCTCATTCTTGCCATTTGCCATATTTCTCACTCCGTAAGGTGCACCTGACCATAAGACACACGTAGGGTTTTAAGGAGGACAATAAGAAAAAAAATACTCTGAACCAAATGGCGTGTTAAAATAATTAATAAAATACCGTATTTTTCACTCCATAAGATGCACAGGCATTTTCCCCTCCACTTTTGGGTGGAAAAAATACGTATGGAGTGAAAAATACAGTATTTTCTTCTGCCTACACTTACTAAGACCTCCTTTTTCCTGAAAAGGAAAAATCACATTTTTCTCCACTGTGTGTCTCTGCCACTTTACCACTTCCTCTGTTTTCTTCATCATCCACTAAACCTCTTAGATTAAAGAAAATTTAAATTCTGGTTTGTAAATTGGGTGTTGGGTTTTATCCCCCTTCTTCATGGTCATCTTCCTTAGCCCTAATTCTTTAATTCTTAAAGAATTTTAATTTCTCTTCCTCCACGACTTTCACCTTGGTTTTCTTCCTATCCTTGGACAAATAACCTTCTCTTTTGCTGAGCTTATCTGTTTTCTCACTCTCAGTTCTCATTTTAGTGTTATAAATTTACTAGTTATGTTATTTACTAACCCCAAACTTGTCTGAACTTTTTTGAATCTCTCATAGTTTTATTTCTTTGCTAGGCCTGTCTCACATGTAGTCAGTTTCTTTTTCTCACTACAAGTTGTAGTTGTTTATTTCATCATTCATGCAGGAGAAAGGATCACTGACTTCCTGAATCAGCTGAGGGAACTAGCTCATCTTCACAGGCCAGTATAGTAATGTAGCTCTGACTTTTCTTGCATATTGAACAGATGATAGATGTGGGAGATACCCTCTAGATTTAAACTGTTCGAATCCAGCCTGCTTTGAATCATTATCTGTTCTTTTCTTTTTCATCAATCATGTTTGAAAATTTGCTTAGTCACTTGAAAGATGTTTTACCTAAGAAGATGAGAGCTGTTAAAATACTGAGTTGAGGTATGTTCCCTGTATTCTCACTTTGCTGAGAGTTTTGATCATAAATGGGTGCTGGATTTTATAAAATGCTTTTTCTGCATTTGTTGATAAAATAATGTGATTTTTATTCTTCCTTTTGTTTATGTGATGAATCACATTTATTGATTTGCAAATGTTGTACCAGACTTGCCTCCTGGGAATAAATTCCACTTGATCATGATGTATGATTTTTTTAATGTATTGCTGGATTCGGTTTGCTGCTAATAAGGGCAAGTGAAATAAAGGACAAGATAAACAGATGGGACTATATCAGACTAAGAGTCTTTTGCACAGCAAAAGACACCATTAACAAAATAAAAAGACAACCCACACAATGGGAGAACACATTCACCAATACATCTGATAAGGGGTTAATAACCAAAATTTATAAAGAACGTCTAAAACACAACACCAGGAAGGTAAAACAATCCAATTAAAAAATGGGCAAAAGAACTGAATAGACACTTCTCCAAAGAGGACATACAGATGGCCAATAGGCATATGAAAAAATGTTCAATGTCACTAATCATCAGAAAAATGCAAATTAAAACCACAATGAGATACCACCTCATGGCGCTCATTAACAAATCAATAGACAATGAGTGCTGGCGAGGATATGGAGAAAAGGGAACCCTTCTGCACTGCTGGTGGGAATGCAGACTGGTACAGCCACTGTGGAAAACAATATGGAGTTTTCTCAAAAAATTAAAAATGGAACTGCCTTTTGACCCAGCTATCCCACTTTTAGAAACATATCCTAAGAATATCAAATCACTGATTTAAAAGAAGATATGCATTCCCATGTTTATTGCAGCATTGTTTATAATAGCCAAGATCTGGAAACAGCCCAAATGTCCGTCAGTGGATGAGTGGATTAAAAAGCTGTGGTACATATACACAGAGGAATACTACACAGCCGTGAAAGAGGAAATCTTTCCTTTTGCAATGGCATGGATGGACCTGGAGATTATAATGCTAAGTGAAATAAGCCAGGCAGAGGAAAAGAAATATCATGTGATCTCATTTATATGTGGAATCTAATGAACAAAGTGAACTGAGGAACAGAATAGAGGCAGAAGCCAGGTCACAGGGAGCAGAGGGACAGCTGTCAGAGAAAAGGGGGATGAGGGGATGGGAACAGAGAATGTGAAGGGATTAGTGAAATTGTATATAATAACACATAGATACAGATAACAGGACAGCAAATCCCAGAGGGAAAGCGGGAGGGAGTTAGGGGGAGGGGAATAAAGGTGGTATAATGGGGGACATGGGAGTTTGGGGTGAGGGTGTTATATTGAATGGGACACTTGAATCCATGTTAACACAATAAATTAAAATTAATAAAAAAATTTTAAAAATGAAAAAAGACACGAAATCTAAGCTAAAAAAAAAAAAGAAATACTGAGTTGAATGTACAGATATATCTTCTTGATTTCCTGGTAGTACAGATACGGGGAAGAGCGAACAGGGTGAGTGGAAGAAGATGTCACATATCTGAATTAAAGAAGTCATGCCTTCTGCTTGATAATCATCAACATTATTAACATGGATATTCTAGTGACTGGTTAAATGAGTCAGAGGACTTTACATTCATATCCTATATGTATAGCATTCTAGAATAAAACTCTGAGATATTTTTCAGAGGGGGCTGGGACATTCTGTAAAGTCTGTGTACATCACTGGGAAGTTGGAAAGGCCAGAATTATGAGCAGCAAATCTAAGAGGCAGAGCTAGATCCAGTACCAGGAGTTAAGGTAGGACTGACAGCAGTGTCAGGCGTGGGGGCTGGCCAGGTGTAGCACCCAGGTCCAAGGTTCAGAAGCCCAGTGAACAGGCAGGTTATTGAACACACAGGCAACTAAAATCAGAAAAGCCAGAGGGACAGAAGCTGGCATGCACTCTGGGTCATGAGGAACTCACAGTACTTATTTTCTTGGTCTGGAGCCCAGACTTCCTGAGTGGACAGCCCAAGAGCTCACAGACAGACTCAGTGAGCCAGGTTAGGAAAAGGGTGTGCGGGTCCCCTGACTAGTGGAGGTGTGCGAGGTCGGAAAGAAGGCAGTCTGAAGATGCTTATTGGAGAGATCACGAAGGACATGCAGAAATATCTAGTGCGAATAATCCAGACTTAAAAAAAAAGGGAGTGTACAAGGACTGCTAGTGTCTGTCAGTTAAGTGGGAGTGAATAGCTGTCACCATGCCTTTGGGGCCAGAAAAGCAAGCATAATGCTACAGTAGCATCTTGTTTATCTGTTCTCATTGGGGTGATGTTCCCAAATGATTGATTGAGGTTTCAGGTTAATTAAAGGTTATGCTACATAAACTTATATATATTAATATACAATGCTTACATTATATAAAATTATATTCAAATTGCTTTGGATAGAGATTTTTAAAATAAGCTTTTACTATTACCCTTTTTTTTTTTTTTTGTATTTTTCTGAAGCTGGAAACGGGGAGGCAGTCAGACAGACTCCCGCATGCGCCCGACCGGGATCCACCCAGCACGCCCACCAGGGCGCGATGCTCTGCCCATCTGGGGCGTCACTCTGTTGCAGCCAGAGCCACTCTAGGGCCTGAGGCAGAGGCCATGGAGCCATCCCCAGTGCCCGGGCCATCTTTGCTCCAATGGAGCCTTGGCTGCGGGAGGGGAAGAGAGAGACAGAGAGGAAGGAGAGGGGGAGGGGTGGAGAAGCAGATGGGCGCTTCTCCTGTGTGCCCTGGCCGGGAATCGAACCCGGGACTTCCGCACGCCAGGCCGACGCTCTACCACTAAGCCAACCAGCCAGGGCCTATTACCCATTTTTTAAAATAAGTTTTTCTACTGTATATAGAAGGAACAAATGCTTTTTAATATTGTTCTATAAGGTTTTTTTAATGTGAAATATTTTTTTTCTCTTTCAGCCATGAAGACTTTGAATTTATTTCAGGAACACGAATGCGCAAACTTGCTCGAGATGGCCAGAAACCTCCTGAAGGGTTCATGGCTCCCAAGGCCTGGACTGTGCTGCTGGAGTACTATAAATCCTTGGAGAAGGCTTAATCTGCTCATCACCCGTCCGCCTTTACACTTCACCGAGCAACCAGAGGGGACCACGTAGTTACTATTGCATTTCTTTGTGTGTTGGTGTCTGTCTGGACACACTTCCTGAAACAGACCGTTTTCCTTAACTAGCATCAGCTTTGGTCTGCCTTAGGAGTTCTGTTTCGAATAGTGTAACCCACTACTGGTTTTAACATATCTTTTCCACTTCTTAGAGTTAATATTCCTATAATACAATTTTAAAATCTTGTCTTTTTATATTATATTTATGCTTCTGTCTCATGATTTCTTTTTAAGCTGTATACTAGTTATAATCAGTAGTATACACATTAAATCTCATTTTTCATCTCCTGTGGGAAAAAAATATCCACTAAACAATAAACTTGGCTAGACCTTGTTTGGGGAATTTTACAAGACATCTGTAGCAATTAGATTTTTTTCCTACACTGAAAATATAAACTTCTTTCTTCCTTCCTTCCAATCAGCTATTGATTTATTATCTGTTATAATCTAAAATATTCCTATGATCTGTGTAAGCCCTGAATGAACTTTCTTTATTCAATAAAATTAAACCTTTCGACTTCTTATTTATATGATACTTGTATTGTTTTGTTTACACATACTCTTTCTTTTTGTGGAGTTTCTAATGGAGGAGGGAAAATACAGGTATCTTTTATTACTGGAATCTAATAATTAGTTTCTAACACTGTGTTTCATAATTAATTTTTAAGTGGGAAAATAAGAATGCATTCTTAGCCTATTCAAATATTGAACCCATTTCCCCAAATATCTCTCTAATATTCCTAAACAACTAAGACAGTGATTACAGAAATAAAGAATGATGGAGGTAGGGGGTTGTCAATTAGTCCATTTTTAGGGGAGGGGTAGGCAACATACCAAATTTGCTCTTGTAGATACCCATTGAATATTTAAGTGAAGATGCTTATTTAGGAGCTGGATATACAATTTTGGTTGAGATGCCATTGTTTTGCATTCATACTTGCAATCATACTTTCTCTGATGAAATAATCTTGTAGATTTGGTCTTAAAAATTTAGCATTGTAAAGAAATGGCAGGTTATACATGGATATAGTTTATTGTCATTAAGGCAGAAGGGAATAAGATACTACTTGGAAAAGAAATAGAAGGAAAAAAGGTAAAATTAATGATAGAGGGAACCAATTAGTAAGAAAGTTGATAAATAGAAAAGAAGTGAAGACTATAAGTGGGTATTCTCTGGTGGATAGATATATTCACTTTGGTACTGAACAAAGTATATTAGTGGGTGATTTAGAGGCTGTATGGACAGATATGTTGATGGGAAAGATTGGAGGTGATCATCGATACTACGTTCTTGGCACCACAGTATCGAGAGCTCTTTATGTAGGAAGGACTCTCTTATATAAGTCCACAAAGGCTGAAAGCCACCGTAGATTCTCCCTCTTCCACCACAGAGGGCTAAGGTGTAACAGCGCCTTAACTGATTCGCACACTCCCACCTGAAATGGGGAATGTGTAGGAAGTGATGGAAAGATGCAGAGACAGAATAAATCACGGTTTATGGTGGCAGTGACGAGATCCTGGGGACAGTGAGCATCCAGTCAAGGTGGCACCTGTGGCAGGTGGGTCTCCTGTACAGAAGTAGTATCTTATCTAGAACATTACAATGTCATGACCTTGGCCGAGTCCTCTGCCACCAGCCTCCTTTCATTCCTGACCATTTTTTAAGCCTCATTCTCTTGCATTTTCCATCAATTCCATAAGATAGCCAACAGCCTTCCGATTAATTCCTTTGCTATCTAAATTACGTGGAATTTCTATTGTTTGCTACCAAGTACCCTGATCATAACTGGTGGGATGTGAAAAAGAAATGTATTTTACATAAAAATCATGCTACTGCTAAATTTCATGATGATTTTTATAGCCAGCAGCATTAAAAAATTTAAATACAGAAAATAAAAAAAAAATTAAACTTGTCACTCAGATAATTTAATGTTCTTTCAAAACTATAAAAATATACTCATGAAATCAAGATTAATAGCATTCGGGTGAAATGCAGTCAAACACTTTGTATTTTATCATGTAATTGTCCTTTTTGAGTTTAGTTCCGACTGTGCTCCCAGGCCTCCAACCTGCCAGAAAGCGACACGATGAAAACGTGATTCTAGGCCCCTGCGCCCTTGGGATTGGCCACCATTTGAGTGTTCCGGAGAGATGGGAGAGCAAAGCAAGCACCCAGTTATCCCCACCAGCCCACTGGTTGGTGTGTGTGACTTTAATCTGCAAATCTGATACATGCAGAAATCGTTTTTCCTTTTCCTAGTTCACAATAATGAGCCTAAACCAATCTTTAAAACATCCAACCCTTACACCAAAACCCTCTTGCCAAGTGGTCTTGGAAATCTCAGTGTCATTTTAATCTATCCATCAGCTGGAAAAGTGAATGGAAAAAAAATATTTTTTTTTGAAGGAAGGAGAAAAGGATTTCTGCAATCATTTGGCAGAAATATAATGTTTTAAATCTGTCAAATCTCTATTCCACTATGATAATCAAGACCACACATTTGAATTTTATTGCCATCCGAGAGCGGAGCAATTATGTCTATCTCTTGGAAGTCAGCATTCAATTACTTTTACCAGGAAAAATTCGGAAGTCATGCTTCTCACATATGGTATATTTTTATCCAGGGGTGAGTTTGCTTACAAAAGAAGTATTTGCCCACTGGGACTCTTATGTGTGGAGTATGTTTCTTAGAGGGCCTACAATCCTCTTTGGTTATATTTCTGCTAGATTTCATTCCCCACTCCACATAGTCTTGTTCTGAATGTAATGACTATATATAGAAGTTGTGCAAAAAAACATCTTGCCCACCTAACTCCTAGTCTTTTCTGGACCAAGATAAAAGCTGGCCTCACTAAAGATATGTACTTGAGGACTGTACCTGAGTAGAGGAATGTGAAGATTGAAGCAACCTTATTCTGACGCCTTGTTTCCCCAGATTTCCAAGGAAAATGGTATCAGAATTTAGGGCCTAGATCAGAGGAACTGAAATAGGAAACATGGAAATTTTTATCACGGACACTTATTGCTGGGCCTGCGCTAGCCCTGAACATCCATAGGATCTGCTTTTGTTAAGGAAAGGAAAACACCTCCACAGGAATGAACTGGGACGATGACCCTCTGCTCTCCCTCCAACAGCTCTGTCTTATCCTTGAGAAGTGTTTGTTCTTTCCAAGAGCTTAACTACTATTGCCCAAGAGAACTTAGGCATCTGTTAAAAGCAAGCATACACTGCTAAGGCCTTGCTGCACAATTAGTTCCCCAAGAAAAAACAGCTAAGTTTAAGTGATTCAAATGAAATCCTGAGTTATGTCTGACATCTGGGTCCACTGCCTGGCTGCCTGGCAGCTGCTATAAATGACTTTCAATCTCTGAGTGGCTGTGCTATTTTGTGCCAACTAGGGGCATATTTATATAGGTACGTAAGTAGCAATTTGACTTTTGAGATGTGGGAAAATGCCAATGGGCAGGCACTAAAGAATTTTGAGTAAAAAATAAATTAAAAGCTTAGTTACCTAGATGTTTTGTCTTAAGCAGAGGCACAAGCTAAGGGAGAGTATAGTTTTGAGGTTAAGTATACAGGCTCTGAAATCAAACTTGACCGATTCCTTGTTGGTTGTGTGAGCTTAAGCTTCATGCAGCCTTGATTTCCTGATCTGAAGAAAGTTATAGTCAGGAATTCATGCAGAGCACTGCTCTAGTATTATTACAATTATTTAAAGATAAAATCATTTGGGCAAAAAACTGATGCCAACATTTATGAGATTAGACCTTTTAATTTCTGCTTCATAATACCGTTCTCTAGCCCACTGAGCAAAATCACTGAATACAGACATATTACATACAAATCTGAAGGCATTTAAAAGCACAGTATTCAGCCACAAACTTTTCAGCCACAATTTTTTCCTCTCACTTTTTCCTTGTGTGCAACTAATATGCTTTCTAGATTTAAAAAACAAGTACATTTTTACAAAAAAAATTTCACAAAAAATATACGCATTTCCCTAAAACAAGCATAGACTAATTCAAAAGAAAAATCACTGCAAAACTGGTAACACTTTGGGAAAGTGTAATCAAGTGGAAGGTATACCTTAAAATTTGAGGAGTGGAAGATAGGGATGAGAAAGATAGTTTATTCTCAACATTGAGTTTAATGAGGAAGCTCTACTTTAGTCACTGAGGTTGTTCATTTTACAAGTGTCACACTTTTTATATAAAAGCTGAGTTCAGTATATTGATACTACTGATCAAAGCATAAAATAGTAACTATATTTAATTTTTTAATTGAAACTATAAGCAGTGCTCATGTACTAGCAAATTATTTGTATCTTCTATGACTATAACAGGTATTAACGTTTGAGGAATATGAAATACAAAACTGTATAATGTGTCCCAGAGTTTCCACAGAGGACTTTTCCCCCTGTTTATATAGTTGAAAGACCTCAGAGCAAAGAGTAGGATGATCAATAAAAAATAGCATAAAATTTAAATTTATCTTGAATAAATACTGTAATCAAAATCTTAATAATACCAAACATTTACTGAGTGCTTACTATTTTATTTGCTAGTCACTGTACTAAGTGTTTTACATGAGTTATTTTATTTATACTTGGAAAAAAACAAAAGAAAATTTTAATGAGGATTGAAATAAGAATTAAGAGTGTGATATTTTTAGAAGAGAAACTAAAATTAACTAACTTTGTGTGTGTGCGTGTGTACATTTTCAGTTTATTTGGATAACAACTAAGGAGCACAATTGCTAGATCATGTGGTAACAGTATGTTTAATTTTATAAGAAACTGCCAGACTGTTCTAAAGTGGCTGTACCATTTCCATCAGCAATAAATGACAGTTCCTATTGCTCCATATCTCTGTCAACATTTGGAGTTGTCAGTGTTCTGGAACTGGCCGTTTGAATGGATGTGTGGTGATACTAAAGATTTCCTAATTGAATTGTGTATATGGCCCAGTTATCCTCTCAGATGCTCTGAAGTGAGGCCAGGCAGGGTTAGTGTTCATATGTGGTTCTTACCAAACAGTGGCTCTCTAGTAGTGATTTCAAAGAATGTTCAATAATGATTGATGATGAAATATTGTCGATATATCTTTTCTGGTTTTAGAAACCACCCTCATTCCTTGGTTCTTGCCCCCCCCTTTCCATCCCCAAAGCCAGCAACATTGCCTTTCTCTAACCATTCTTCTATAGTCACATTTCCCTCTGACAAAATTAAATTTAGTGTTGATAAAGAGGTTGGGCATAAGTAAATGTGCAAAAACCAAAATCTCTATTAATAATGATTGACTACAAATGAAAATATCTGTTAGAGAAGGTCATCGAGAAGATGTGACCACCAGTTGACCTGTGAGCTGGACCTGGGCAATCAGAGGCTCCTCAACCCCCCTCCCTCACTGCCAGCCCACTGGTCCTTAGAATGTACATGCCACACTTCTCCCCCTTCCCAGTTCCCAAAGTGGGAGCCATATCAAGGACACAGTCTTGTGAGAGCACTGTGTTGAGACCATCGGACCATCTCCAGCGGTTCTCAACCTGTGGGTCGTGACCCCGGCGGGGGTAGAACGACCAAAACACAGGGGTCACCTAAAGCCATCGGAAATACGTATTTTATTTAAAAATGTATTGCATAATAAATATGTATTTTCCGATGGCTTTAGGTGACCCCTGTGTTTTGGTCGTGTGACCCACAGGTTGAGAACTGCTTATCTAGACAGTAGATGTGGCTGAACAACTGTAAGGCCTTTTTTATAAACTTTTAAGATTATGGTGAGTGAGTGTGGAGATCTACTTATTTTTTGGCATCCAAGACAAGCCTTGCATGTCAGTCCCCTTGCTTATTAAACCACCTCCTACCCGTCTGCAGTGGCCTGCCTCTTCCTTCGGTCTTTCCTTAGCCCTCCATGTACAAAGGGCAGGCTTCAGATTTCTTGGAAGGGAACCTCCAAGTTATGTCCTTGTAATGCCTTAAGATAATTAGGAACAAAATTAAGAAGAAAAAAAAAACGATCTGCTTTAATACAGCAATAAAACTTTATGAAAGAACATAAATCAACATCTGAAAGTAAATAGAACAGTGTACTATGGTCCTAGGGGAAAAGACTTGATATCATACAAATGTCAGCCTTCCTAAAATTAATAAATGGTTGAGACAGTTAAAACCTCAAGACATGTTTGAGGGGGAAGATTAGGATGAGATAATTTTATCAGTTTATTTAGAATAATAAATACCAAGAATAGGCAAGAAAATTATGAGAAAAGTAAGGGGAGGCTAAACTTACTAGCTAATCCAAATTCATGCAAAAGAAATAGTTGTTTTAAATCAATGAGCTTTGGGCTGCTTTTTTGTACAGCAATAACTAATTAATACAGGGATTACAGCTTATGTACCCTAACTCAGTTATACTCAGCAGCCCCTCAAAGGGAAATAAAGGAATCTGGAGTAGGATCTAGGAGCTTTATGATTGCAGGCTCAATGCTAGAATCAATTAGAATAGGTGGCAAGATAGGAAACACAACTAGGCGAAAGTGTGTATTAAAATGATGGTATGCATAGGTTTGAATTTATGCGGTGGTAGGATTCAAATAATGTAACACCTGGTTCTCTGCCCTAATGATTGTTTTAAGTACAAAAAAACAATATACTGAAAGATAGTTTATCATTTTATGCATTTAATACTTAAATAAGAACAATAAAAGAGGTACACACAACTAGATTATGGTATAAAAAGGTTTTAAAATATTAATAAAGGAAGACAAGATGGCGCTGGAGTAGGCGGACATACCAACATCCACTTCCCAGAACCAAAGTGGATTACAAACTAATTTTAAGTACTATCATCTGGAAAAACCAACTTTGGACTAAACTAAAAGGACTCTTCAACCAAGGAACACTGAAGAAGCCACACCGAGACTGGTAGGAAAAGTGGAAACGCGGAGAGGGCTGCCCAGCTCCCCAGAGCGAATGGCAGCCAGGAGAGACTCGTGTGGCGGGAAGTGAGTTTAGCAGAGAGGGGAGGGTCCTGAGCCCCAGGAAGAAAGCCCCAGCCTGCAGCCCCAGAGCCTAGAAGAGGCGTATGGACAGTATTTAGCTGGAAACAAGTCAGGATACTGTTTGTGAGAAAGAGACTGATTTCTCAAACCCAGGATTCTTCTTAAAGGGACCTCACAGAAAACCTCTCACAACCACTCACCCAGGACTCTGGGGGACGGGGAGAGAGGAGAGGACCAGAGTGGCAGGAAGAGAGTGTAATCTAGGAAGCATAGGGAGAAACATTTTGGGAGAGAGCCACCCTAATCCCTGGGAAAAGTCACTCCCCAAAACTGAAGGGAATGTTTCCCCTGGAAACAGCAATACCAGCAAAGGGAAGCAGCCAAACAAGCTCTCTCACGGTATTTACAGCAGAGTCATTTAGAAGGAGGGAGCTTTTGGGTCTACAGTAGTGAGTGTTAGGGTCTGAGCTGCAGCACCCGCACCCCACACGGCTGAGGGCTCGCTGGAGGGTGGACGGCAGCGAGAAGCGTAGGCGCGGTTCTGTCAGCAGGGGCGGAAGCCTGCTGGCTGCCACTGGGCTCATGTGTGAGCTCAGTCTTGCCCTGCTGGGAAGGAGTAGGCGTGCAAAAGCGGTCAAGCCCAGCTGCCTGCAGCCTGTAATCCAGCCTGCAGGAGAAGGGCAGGAACCCCGGAAGGGGTGGAGACCTGCCCTTGAGCAAGGGCGCAGGAGCACAGCCTTGCCCCACCTGCGGAACTGAGGCTTGTGGCCTGACTTGGGAGCTGGCTCCTCCCGCGGGGATGGAGCCAAAAACTCAGAACAGGCAGAGTCCTGCTACTGAACGTGGGCACACAGTCCATCTGGCCTGTGGGACCAAGGCTTGCAGCCATCCCACAAGCGGGCTCCTCCTGCAAGGGCCAGGGGGAAAGCCTGGAAACAGGCAGAGACCCGCAGCTGAGCAAAGGTGCTCACTACTGCCCTGAGGGCCGAGCATACTGCCACCCACAGGGGTGGGGAAAAGGCCAAGGCCACCAAGGCTTGTACACCGAGCACATGATCACAGCCACTCCCGTGAAGGAAAGGCGGAAACCACAGCAACAGCCCCAGTGGGCAGGCACCAGCAATGCCCATACTCAAATGCCCTAGGCAGCAATAGCAGAGGGGGTGGCGGGCCTGCAGACAGACCATACCTAGGGAACACAGGCCACACCCAGTGGACTCCAGGGGCCAAAACCTTCTTTTACACAGAGAAAATGAGAAGGCAAAGAAATACAACACAAATAAATCAAGAGAAATCCCAGAAAAGGACCTGAATGAGTAAGATATAACCAAATTACCAGATGCAGAGTTTAAACTAACGATTGTTAGGATGATCAAAGATATTAGAATAACAATAGATGGTCATTACAAACACCTAAGTAAAGAAATAGCAAATATAAAAAAGGACATTGAAATAATAAAAAGGAATCAGTCAGAAATGACAAATATAATATCAGAAATGAAGAACACAATGGAAGGAATTAAAAGCAGGATGGATGAAGCTGTGAATTAAATCAGCGAGTTGGAGGACACGATAAATAAAGGCACAGAGGCAGAGCAGAAAAAAAAAAGACTCAAAAAGTCTGAGGAAACTCTAAGAGAGCTCTGTGACAACATGAAGAGAAATAACATCCGCATCATAGGGGTTCCTGAAGAAGAAGAGAAAGAACAAGGGATAGAGACTTTGTTCAAGCATATCATAGCTGAAAACTTCCCTCAATTAAGGCAGGAAAACATCTCACATGTTCAAGAAGCACAGAAAACTCTATTAAAGAGAAACCCAAAGAAATCAACACCAAGACACATCATAATTAAAATACCAAAGCTAAGTGATATAGAGAAAATATTAAAAGCTGCTAGAGAAAAAAAAAACTATCACCTACAAAGGAGCCCCCATAAGGATGACTTCTGACTTCTCAACAGAAACACTTGAGGCCAGAAGGGAAAGGCAAGAAATATTCAAAGTAATGCAGAACAAGAACCTACAACCAAGACTACTTTATCCAGCAAGGCTATCATTTAAAATTGAAGGAGAAATAAAAAGCTTTCCAGAAAAAAAAAAAAAACTCAAGGAATTCACTACAACCAAACCAAGGCTGGAAAAAATGCTAAGGGGGCCTGTTGTAAACAGATCAAAGGAGAAAAAGAATATAGCAAAAGAGGAATACAGCTTTAAAGAATAAAATGACAATAAACAGTTACATATCAATAATAACCTTAAATGTAAATGGCTTAAATGATCTGATCAAAAGACATAAGGTAGCTGCATGGATAAGAAAACAGGACCCATACACATGCTGTCTACAAGAGACACACCTTAAAACAAAAGATGCACATAGACTGAAGATAAAAAGATGGAAAAAAATATTTCACGCAAATGGAAATGAAAAAAAGCTGGGGTAGCAATACTTATATCAGACAAAATGGACTTTAAAACAAAGACTATAGTTATAAATAAAGAAGGTCACTACATAATGATAGAGGGAGCAATCAACAGGAAGATATAACCGTTATAAATATCTATGCACCTAATATAGGAGCACCTAAATATATAAAGCACACTTTGATGGATTTAACGGGCGAGATCAACAGCAATACTATAATAGTAGGGGATTTCAATACCCCACTCACATCGCTAGATAGAACCTCAAGAAAGAAAATTAACAAAGAAACAGCAGACTTAAAGGACATACAAGATCAACTCGATATAATAGATATCTTCAGAACCTTTCACCCTAAAACAGCAGAATATATATTCTTTTCAAGTGCTCATGGTACATTCTCTAGAATAGACCACATGTTAGGGCACAAAAGCGGTCTCAACAAATTTAAGAAGATTGAAATCATATCGAGCACTTTCTCCGATCACAATGGCATGAAACTAGAAATCAACCACAACAGAAAAACTAAAAAATACTCAAACACTTGGAAACTAAATAGCATGTTATTAAATAATGAATGGGTAAACAATGAGATCAAAGAAGAAAATAAAAAATTCCTAGAAACGAACGATAATGAGCATACATCAACCCAAAATTTATGGGACACAGCAAAAGCAGTCCTGAGAGGGAAGTTCATAGGATTATAGGCATGCCTCAAGAAACTAGAAAGAGTTCAAATAAACCACTTGACCCTACATCTAAAAGAACTAGAAAAAGAACAGCAAGTAAAGCCCAGAGCTAGTAGAAGAAAGGAAATAATGAAGATCAGAGCAGAAATAAATGACATAGAGGCTAAAGAAACAATACAGAGAATCAATGAAATCAGGAGCTGGTTCTTTGAAAAGGTAAACAAGATTGATGAACCTTTAGACTCACCAAGAAAAAAAGAGAGCGGACTCAAATAAATAAAATTAGAAACAAGAGCGGAGAAATAACAGCTGACACAACAGAAATACAAAATATTTTAAGAAAATACTATGAAGAACTGTACGCCAAAAAACTAGACAACCTAGATGAAATGGACAAATTCCTTGAAACATACAATCTTCCAAAACTCAATCTGGAAGAATCAGAAAACCTAAACAGACCAATTACAACAAATGAGATAGAAACAATTATCAAAAAACTCCCAAAAAAGAAAAGTCCTGTGCCTGATGGCTTCACAAGTGAATTCTACCAAATTTCAAAGAAAAACTAGCTCCTATCCTTCTCAAACTATTTCAAAAAATTCAAGAGGAGGGAAGACATCCAAGCTCTTCTTATGAGGCAAGCATAATTCTGATTCCAAACCAGGCAAAGACAACACAAAGAAAGAAAATTATAGGTCAATATCCCTGCTACAATATTTGCAAATCAATCAATGTGATTCATCCCATAAACAAAAGGAAGGAGAAAAACCACATGATAATTTTAATAGATTCAGAAAAAGCATTTGATAAAATCCAGCACCCATTCATGATCAAAACTCTCAGCAAAGTGGGAATACAGGGAACATACCTCAACATGATAAAGGCCATCTATGACAATCCCACAGCCAACATCATACTCAATGAGAAAAAATTAAAAACAATCCCCATAAAATCAGGAACAAGTCAGCGGTGCCCCCTTTCAACACTCTTATTTAACATAGTTCTGGAAGTCCTAGCCACAGTAATCAGACAAGAAAAAGAAATAAAAGGCATCCAAATTGGAAAAGAAGAAGTAAAACTATCATTATTTGCAGATGATGTGATATTGTATATAGAAAACCCTAAAGTCGCGTCAAAAAAAACTACTAGACCTGATAAATGAATTCAGCAAGGTGGCAGAATATAAAATTAATATTTGGAAATTAGAGGCGTTTTTATACACTAACAATGAACTGTCAGAAAGAGAAATTAAGGAATCAATCCCCTTTACCATTGCAACCAAAAAAATAAAGTACTTATGAATAAATTTAACCAGGGAGATTAAAGACTTGTACTTGGAAAATTATAAAACTTTGATAAAAGAAATCAGGGAAGATACAAACAAGTGGAAGCATATACCATGCTCATGGTTAGGAAGAATAAACATCATTAAAATGTCTATATTACCCAAAGCAATTTATAAATTCAATGCAATACCGATTAAAATACCAATGACTTACTTCAAAGATATAGAACACATATTCCAAAAATTTATATGGAACCAAAGGAGATCACGAATAGCCTCAGCAATCTTAAAAAGGAAGAATAAAGTGGGAGGTATCACACTTTCGTATATCAAGTTATACTACAAGGCCATTGTACTCAAAACTGCCTGGTACTGGCATAAGAACAGGCAAATAGATCAATGGAACAGAACTGAGAACCCAGAAATAAACCCATACTTTTATGGACAACTGATATCTGACAAAGGAGGTAACAGCATA
This sequence comes from Saccopteryx bilineata, assembly GCF_036850765.1. Taxonomy (NCBI): domain Eukaryota; kingdom Metazoa; phylum Chordata; class Mammalia; order Chiroptera; family Emballonuridae; genus Saccopteryx; species Saccopteryx bilineata. The sequence continues at coordinate 172,764,299 of NC_089494.1, forward strand.
CATTGGAGTAAAGACAGCCTCTTCAACAAATGGTTTGGGAAAATTGGACAGCTACCTGCAAAAAAATGAAACTAGACCACCAGCTTACACCATTCACAAAAATAAACTCAAAATGGATAAATCACTTAAATGTAAGCAGTGAAACCATAAACATCTTAGAAGAAAACATAGGCAGTAAGCTCTCCGACATCTCTTGGAGCAATATATTTGCTGATTTATCTCCACGGGCAAGTGAAATAAAAAACAGGATAAACAAATGGGACTATATCAAACTAAAAAGCTCTGCACAGCTAAAGACAATAAGAACAGAATAAAAAGACAAACTACACAATGGGAGAATGTATTTTACAATGCATCTGATAAGGGGTTAATAACCAAAATTTATAAAGAACTTGTAAAACTTAATACCAGGAAGACAAACAATCCAATCCAAAAATGGGCAAAAGAAATGAATAGACACTTCTCCAAAGGGGACATACAGATGGCCAATAGGCATATGAAAAAAAGCTCAACATCACTAATCATTAGAGAAATGCAAATTAAAACCACAATAAGATATCACCTCACACCAGTCAGAATGGCACTCATCAACAAAACAACACAGAATAAGTGCTGGCGAGGATGTGGAGAAAAGGGAACCCTCTTTCAGTGCTGGTGGGAATGCAGACTGGTGCAGCCACTGTGGAAAACAGTATGGAGATTCCTCAAGAAATTAAAAATCAAACTGCCTTTTGACCCAGCTATACGACTGTTAGGAATATACCCCAAGAACACCATAGCACTGTTTGAAAAGAAGAAATTCACCCCCATGTTTATGGCATCATTGTTCACAATAGCGAAGATCTGGAAACAGCCCAAGTGTCCATCAGTGGATGAGTGGATTAAAAAGCTTTGGTATATATATACTATGGAATACTACTCAGCCATAAGAAATGCTGACATTTTTTATAAGAGTGTGGGGAGGGAAGAGAGGGAGAGGGAAGGGGGGAGGGGAGGGGCACAAAGAAAACTAGATAGAAGGTGACAGAGGACAATCTGACTTTGGGTGATGGGTATGCAACATAATTGAACGACAAGATAACCTGGACATGTTATCTTTGAATAAATGTATCCTGATTTATTGATGTCACCCCATTAAAAAAATAAAATTATTTTTAAAAAAAAGAAAAAAAAGAAATGGTGACATCAAATCATTTACAACAACATGGATGGACCTTGATACCATTATACAGAGCAAAATAAGTAAATCAGAAAAAACTAATTACTATATGATTCCATACATAGGTGGGTCATAAAAATGAGACTCAGAGACATGGACAAGAGTGTGGGGGTTACAGGGTGGAGGGAGGAGAGGGAAGGGTTGGGGGAGGGGAGGGGCACAAAGAAAATCACTTAGAAGGTGAGGGAAGACAATTGGACTTTGGGGGATGGGAATGTAGCATAATCAAATGTCAAAATAACCTAGAGATGTTTTCTCTGAACATATGTACCCTAATTTATCAATGCTACCCCATTAAAATTAATCAAAAAAGTTAAGAAAATAAAATATTAATAAAATATTAAACAATACCTGACAAAAAACAATTTCCATATTGCTTCTTTTTTAAAAAAATTCAGCTTAGACAGCAAGGTGAGAGGGAAAGAGAAAGAGAGAGAAGGGGGCTGGGAGCAGGAAGCATCAACTCCCATATGTGCCATGACCAGGCAAAACTGGGGTTTAGAACTAGCAACCTCAGCGTTCCAGGTCGATGCTTTATCCACTGCGCCACCACAGGTCAGGCTATATTGCTTCTTGATTGACATCCTCACTTGCAATTTTTTTCACCTATGGACGAAATGAACATTACTACAGGTGCTTAGAATACGTTATTGCGCAGATGAACGGTAAAAAAGAGTAAGGATTCTAAATTTGTGATTTCCACATTGGGTGGCTGCCCAGGAGTCCACTTTAGAGAGAACTCTGATTATAAATGTGATTTTAATAACTGGTTTGCCAAACAAGAAAAAATTAGGTATCGGTTCTATTGAACTGGTGTGAACTGGCTGAATCCCATCACTGGATTTATGGCAGGCCTGCCCCCTGGGTATTTCATAGTGCCTCATACCAGAGCCAACTATGCGCTTGAACAACTGCCTGGCCCTCTGCCTGGAGGCTGCAGGCACTAAAGTGGGTTACACAGTAAAAAAAGTAAATAAAAATTAAAAAAAATAAACAGCATTGAGTTTTTGAACTATAAAATAGAATATAACCTTAATAAAATAAGAAAAAATCAGATAAGCAGAATTCTTTAGACCAGGAGCTGGCAAACTGTGACCTGGCTTGCTGCCTGTTTCTGTAAGTAAGTTGTATTGGAACACAGCCACACACATCTGTCCACGTGGTGTCTGCGACTGCTTTTGTGTTCCCAACAGCAGAGCTGAGTTGTTGAGACAGACCCTATGGCCTGAGATATTTACTATCTGCCCCTTTAGAGGAACAGTGTGCTGACTCTTGCTTGGGATCAGTGATTTTCAACCTTTTTCATCTCATGACATACATAAACTAATAATTAAATTCTGTGGCATACCAAAAAAAAATATTTTTGCCAATCTGACAAAAATTAGGTATAATTTTGATTTATTCACACTGGATAGCTATTGTTGTGTTGGCTGTTGTTATTTTTTATTTGACAATCTAAGTAAAAAGAGGTCAGTGCCCTTGATTAAATAGGTATTGCATGTTTTAAAACTTCTTGCAGAAGACATGGAAACAACCAAAGTGCCCCTCGATAGAGGATTGGATAAGGAAGATGTGGTACATATATACTATGGAATACTACTCAGCCATAAGAAATGACTACATAGGGTCATTTATGATGACATGGATGGATCTTCAGAAAAAGGTAAAAACTGTATGATTTCACACATAGGTGGGATGCAAAGCTGAGACTCATGACATAGATAAGAGTCCAGTGGTTACCAGGGGAGGGGGATGGGGGGAAAGGATTGGGGGAAGGGAAGGGTATAAGGAAGGACAAATATCAATATAAGGTGAAAGAAAATAATTTGGCTTTAGGTGATGGATATAAAACATGATTGACTATTCAAATGATGGAGTGGTATTTGCCTGAAACTTATGTACACTTATTGATCAGTGTCACCCTGTTAAAATTAATTTTCTAAATAAAAAAATAAGTTCCTGCAGCACATTGGTTGAAAATTGCTGCTCTAGACTGACACCGGTTTCCTCAGTATGGAGTTTCTACATCAGAGTTACTTCTAGAAAGAGGTGACAGGATTCGGGAATGGAGAAATACACAAAATATATTTTTTTTAATTTTATTTTTTTAATGGGGCGACATCAATAAATCAGGGTACATATATCAAAGAAAACATGTCCAGGTTATCTTGTCATTCAATTATGTTGCATACCCATAACCCAAAGTCAGATTGTCCTCTGTCACCTTCTATCTAGTTTTCTTTGTGCCCCTCCCCCTCCCCCTTCCTCTCTCCCTCTCCCCCCAGCCCGGTAACCACCACACTCTTATCAATGTCTCTTAGTCTCGCTTTTATATCCCACCTACGTATGGAATAATGCAGTTCCTGTTTTTTTCTGATTTATTTATTTCACTTAGTATAATGGTATCAAGATGCCACATTTTGCTGAAAATGATCTGATGTCATCATTTCTTATGGCTGAGTAGTATTCCATAGTGTATATGTGCCACATCTTCTTTATCCAGTCATCTACTGACTGGCTTTTTGGTTGTTTCCATGTCCTGGCCACTGTGAACAGTGCTGCAATGAACATGAGGCTGCATGTGTCTTTATGTATCAATGTTTCTAAGTTTTGGGGGTATATACCCAGTAGAGGGATTGCTGGGTCATAAGGTAGTTCTATTTTCAGTTTTTGAGGAACCACCATACTTTCTTCCATAATGATTGTACTACTTTACATTCCCACCAACAGTGAATGAGGGTTCCTTTTCTCCACAGCCTCTCCAACATTTGCTATTACCTGTCTTGTTAATAATAGCTAATCTAACAAGTGTGAGGTGGTATCTCACTGCAGTTTTGATTTGCATTTCTCTAATAACTAAAGAAGATGAGCATCTTTTCATATATCTGTTGGCCATTTGTATTTCTTCCTGGGAGAAGTGTCTGTTCATGTCCTCTTCCCATTTTTTTATTGGATTGTTTGTTTGTTTGTTGTTGAGTTTTATGAGTTCTTTGTATATTTTGGATATTAGGCCCATATCTGAGCTGTTTGAAAATGTCATCTCCCATTTAGTTGGCTGTCTGTTTATTTTGTTATCAGTTTCTCTTGCTGAGCAAAAACTTCTTAGTCTGATGTAGTCCCATTAATTTATCTTTGCCTTCACTTCCCTTGTCTTTGGAGTCAAATTCATAAAATGCTCTTTAAAACCCAGGTCCGTGCGTTTAGTACCTATGCCTTCTTCTATGTACTTTATTGTTTCAGGTCTTATGTTTAGATCTTTGATCCATTTTGAGTTAATTTTAGTACAAAGGGACAAACTGTAGTCCAGTTTCATTCTTTTGCATGTGGCTTTCCAGTTTTCCCAGCACCATTTGTTGAAGAGGCTTTCTTTTCTCCATTGTGTGTTGTTGGCCCCTTTATCAAAAATTATTTGACTATATATATGTGGTTTTATTTCTGGGCTTTCTATTCTGTTCCATTGGTCTGAGTGTATATTTTTGTGCCAATACCATGCTGTTTTGATTGTTGTGGCCCTATAATAGAGTTTGAAGTCAGGTATTGTAATGACCCCAGCTTCATCCTTTTTTTTTTTTAAATTGCTTTGGCTAATCGGGGTTTTTTATAGTTCCATATAAGTCTGATGATTTTTTGCTCCATTTCTTTAAAAAATGTCATTGAATTTTGATGGGAATTGCATTAAATTTGTATATTGCTTTGGGTAATATGGCCATCTTGATTATATTTATTCTTCCTAACCAAGAACAAGAAATATTCTTCCATCTCATAATATCTTTTTTGATTTCCCTTAACAATGGTTTGTAGTTTTCATTATATAAGTCCTTTACATATTTTGTTATGTTTATTCCTAGGTATTTTATTTTTTTGGTTGCAATCGTGGAGGGGATTATTTTTTTGAGTTCGTTCTCAAATGTTTCATTGTTGGCATATAGAAAGGCTATGGACTTCTGTATGTTAATTTTGTATCCTGCGACCTTACTGTATTGGTTTATTGTTTCTAGTAGTCTTTTTGTGGATTCTTTGGGGTTTTCGATGTATAGGATCATACCATCTGCAAAAAGTGATACCTTTACTTCTTCTTTTCCAATATGGATGCCTTTTATTTCTTTGTCTTGTCTGATTGCTCTGGCTAGAACCTCTAATACCACATAAAATAAGAGTGGAGAGAGTGGACAACCCTGTCTTATTCCTGATTTAAGGGGGAAAGCCTTCAGTTTAGTGCCATTTAATATGATGTTAGCTGATGGTTTATCATATATGGCCTTTATCATGTTGAGATATTTTCCTTCTATACCCATTTTGTTGAGAGTCTTAAACATAAAATTGGGTTATGTTTTATTGAAAGCCTTTTCTGCATCTATTGATAAGATCATGTGTTTTTGTTTTTTTTTTTTGTCTTGTTGATATGGTGTATTACGTTAACCATTTTACGTATGTTGAACCATCCTTGAGATTCTGGGATGAATCCCACTTGATCATGATGTATTATTTTTTAATATGTGTTGTATTCGATTTGCTAGTATTTTGTTTAGTATTTTAGCATCTGTATTCATTAGAGATATTGGTCTGTAGTTTTCTTTTATTGTGTTGTCCTTGCCCAGTTTCGGTACAAGGGTTATGTTGGCCTCATAAAATGTGTTTGGAAGTATTGCTTCTTCTTCAATTTTTTGGAAGACTGAGTAGAATAGGAACCAAGTCTTCTTTGAATGTTTGATAGAATTCACTAGTATAACTGTCTGGGCCTGGACTTTTATTTTTGGGGAAGTTTTTAATAGTTTTTTCTATTTCTTCCCTACTAATTGGTCTGTTTAGGCTTTCTGCTTCTTCTGGACTCAGTCTAGGAAGCTTATATTGTTCTAGGAATTTATCCATTTCTTTTAGATTGTTAAATTTAGTGGCATAAAGTTTTTCATAGTATTCTCCAATAATTCTATGTATATCTATGATATCCGTGGTAATTTCTCCTCTTTCATTTTGGATTTTGTTTATATGAGTTCTTACTCTTTTTTCCTTGGTAAGTCTTGCCAAGGGTTTGTCAATTTTGTTGATTTTTTTTTAAAATTTTATTTATTCATTTTTTTAGAGAGGAGAGAGAGAGAGGGAGAGAGAGAAACAGAGAGAGAGAAGGGGGGAGGAGCTGGAAGCATCAACTTCTATATGTGCCTTGACCAGGTAAGCCCAGGGTTTCGAACTGGTGACCTCAGCATTTCCAGGTCGACGCTTTTATCCACTGCGCCACCACAGGTCAGGCCGTTTTGTTGATCTTTTCAAAGAACCAGCTCCTTGTTCTATTAATTTTTTCTAAAGTTTTTCTGTTCTCTATTTCATTTATTTCTGCTCTGATTTTTATTATCTCCTTTCTTTGGCTGGTTTTGGGTTATCTTTGTTCTTCTTTTTCTAGTTCCTTAATGTGTGAAGTTAAGTGGTTAACTTGGACTCTCTCTTGTTTGTTCATAAAGACCTGAAGTGATATGAACTTCCCTCTTATCACTGCTTTTGCTGCATCCCATAGATTCTGATATGTTGTATTGTCATTTTCATTTGTCTGAATATATCTTTTGATCTCTGAACTTATTTCTTCTTTGACCCATTCATTTTTTAATAGTATGCTGTTTAGTTTCCACATTTTTGTGGGGTTTTTTTTTCTTATTTTGCAGTTGAATTCTAGTTTCAAGGCTTTATGATCAGAAAATATGCTTGGTACAACTTCAATTTTTCTGAATTTGCTGATGTTATTTTTGTGGCCCAACATATGGTCAATTCTTGAGAATGATCCATGTACACTGGAGAAAAATGTATACTCTGTCACTTTGGGATGAAATGTCCTGTAGATGTCTATCATATCCAGGTGCTCTAGTGTTTTGTTTAAGGCCAATATATCTTTATTGATTCTCTGTTTGGTTGACCAATCTAGAGCCATCAGTGGTGTATTGAGGTCTCTAAGTATGATTGTATTTTTGTCAGTTTTTGTTTTAAGGTCAATAAGTAGCTGTCTTATATATTTTGGTGCTCCTTTGTTTGGTGCATATATATTAAGGATTGGTATGTCTTCTTGATTTAGTGTCCCCTTAATCATTATGAAATGACCATTTTTGTGTCTGAGTACTTTTGCTGTCTTGTAGTCAGCATTATCAGATATGAGTATTGCTATGCCTGCTTTTTTTTGGATGTTATTTGCTTGGAGTATTGTTTTCCAGCTTTTCACTTTGAATTTGTTTTTATCCTTGTTGCTTAGATGAGTTTCTTGTAGGCAGCATACAGTTGGATTTTCTTTTTTAATCCATTCTGCTACTCTGTGCCTTTTTATTGGTGATTTTAATCCATTTACATTTAGTGTAACTATTGACACTTGTGGGTTCCCTATTGCCATTTTATACATTGCTTTCTGTCAGTTTTGTGTCTTGTTTGATTCTTCTCTTTTGTTTTTTTATTCTTTGGGTTTTTTTGGTTGTATTCCATACTTCTTTCCTCTTTGCTATCTTTTTTAAATCATGTGCTTCTGTGGTGGTTTTTTCAAGGGTGGTTACCATTAAGTAATGAAAAGGGTTCCTACCATGTTCATTGTAATGCATTATCTTGTGAATACTTCTGTACTCCAACGTCCTTTGCTACTGTTAATTTCCATCCTTTCTCCCTTTTCTTGTTTTTTTTTTTTTTTTTTTTTTTTTTTTTTTATAATTTTATTTTTTTAATGGGGTGACATCAATAAATCAGGATACATAAATTCAAAGATAACAAGTCCAGGTTATCTTGTCATTCAATTATGTTGCATACCCACCACCCAAAGTCAGATTGTCCTCTGTCACCTTCTATCTTGTTTTCTTTGTGCCCCTCCCCACCCCCTATCCCTCTCCCATTTCCCCCTCCCCCCCGTAACCACCACACTCTTGTCAATGTCTCTTAGTTTCAGTATTATATCCCACCTACGTATAGAATAATACAGTTCCTGTTTTTTTCTGATTTACTTATTTCGCTTCGTATCATGTTATCAAGATCCCACCATTTTGCTGTAAATGTTCCGATGTCATCATTTCTTATGGCTGAGTATTATTCCATAGTGTATATGTGCCACATCTTCTTTATCCAGTCATCTATTGATGGGCTTTTTGGTTGTTTCCATGTCCTGGCCACTGTGAACAATGCTGCAATAAACATGGGGCTGCATGTGTCTTTACGTATCAATGTTTCTGAGTTTTGGGGATATATACCCAGTAGAGGGATTGCTGGGTCATAAGGTAGTTCTTTTTGCAGTTTTTTGAGGAACCACCATACTTTCTTCCATAATGGTTGTACTACTTTACATTCCCACCAACAGTGGATGAGGGTTCCTTTTTCTCCACAGCCTCTCCAACATTTGCTATTACCTGACTTGCTAATAACAGCTAATCGAACAGGTGTGAGGTGGTATCTCATTGCCGTTTTGATTTGCATTTCTCTAATAGCTAAAGAAGATGAGCATCTTTTCATATATCTGTTGGCCATTTGTATTTGTTCCTGGGAGAAGTGTCTATTCATATCCTCTTCCCATTTTTTTATTGGATTGTTTGTTTGTTTGTTGTTGAGTTTTATGAGTTCTTTGTATAGTTTGGATATTAGGCCCTTATCTGAGCTGTTGTTTGAAAATATCATTTCCTATTTAGTTGGCTTTCTGTTTATTTTGTTATCAGTTTCTCTTGCTGAGCAAAAACTTCTTAGTCTGATGTAGTCCCATTCATTAATTTTTGCCTTCACTTCTCTTGCCTGTGGAGTCAAATTCATAAAATGCTCTTTAAAACCCAGGTCCATGAGTTGAGTACCTATGTCTTCTTCTATGTACTTAATTGTTTCAGGTCTTATGTTTAGATCTTTGATCCATTTTGAGTTAATTTTTGTACAGGGAGAGAGACTGTAGTCCAGTTTCATTCTTTTGCATGTGGCTTTCCAGTTTTCCCAGCACCATTTATTGAAGAGGCTTTCTTTTCTCCATTGTGTGTTGTTGGCCCCTTTATCAAAAATTATTTGACTATATATATGTGGTTTTATTTCTGGACTTTCTATTCTGTTCCATTGGTCTGAGTGTCTATTTTTCTGCCAATACCATGCTGTTTTGATTGTCGTGGCCCTATAATAGAGTTTGAAGTCAGGTATTGTTATGCCCCCAGCTTCATTCTTTTTCTTTAGGATTGCTTTGGCTATTCGGGGTTTTTTATAGTTCCATATAAATCTGATGATTTTTTGCTCTATTTCTTTAAAAAAAGTCATTGGAATTTTGATGGGAATTGCATTAAATTTGTATATTGCTTTGGGTAATATAGCCATCTTGATTATATTTATTCTTCCTAGCCAAGAACAAGGTATATTCTTCCATCTCATTATATCTTTTTCGATTTCCCTTAACAATGGTTTATAGTTTTCATTATATAATTCCTTTACATTCTTTGTTATGTTTATTCCTAAGTATTTTATTTTTTTTGTTGCAATCGTGAAGGGGATTATTCTTTTGAGTTCCTTCTCAGTTGTTTCATTGTTGGCATATAGAAAGGCTATTGACTTCTGTATGTTAATTTTGTATCCTGCGACCTTACTGTATTGGCTTATTGTTTCTAGTAGTCTTTTTGTCGATTCTTTGGGGTTTGCGATGTATAGGATCATATCATCTGCAAAAAGTGATACCTTTACTTCTTCTTTTCCGATATGGATGCCTTTTATTTCTTTGTCTTGTCTGATTGCTGTGGCGAGAACCTCTAGTACCACATTAAATAAGAGTGGAGAGAGTGGACAACCCTGTCTTGTTCCTGATTTAATGGGGAAAGCTTTCAGTTTAGTGCCATTTAATATGATGTTAGCTGATGGTTTATCATATATGGCCTTTATCATGTTGAGATATTTTCCTTCTATACCCATTTTGTTGAGAGTCTTAAACATAAAATTGTGTTGTAATATATCGAAAGCCTTTTCTGCGTCTATTGATAAGATCATGTGGTTTTTGTTCTTTGTTTTGTTGATATGGTGTATTACATTAACCGTTTTACGTATGTTGAACCATCCTTGAGATTCTGGGATGAATCCCACTTGATCATGATGTATTATTTTTTTAATATGTTGTTGTATTCGATTTGCTAGTATTTTGTTTAGTATTTTAGCATCTGTATTCATTAGAGATATTGGTCTGTAGTTTTCTTTTTTTGTGCCATCCTTGCCTGGTTTTGGTATGAGGGTTATGTTGGCCTCATAAAATGTGTTTGGAAGTATTGCTTCTTCTTCAATTTTTTGGAAGACTTTGAGTAGAATAGGAACCAAGTCTTCTTTGAATGTTTGATAAAATTCGCTGGTATACCCGTCAGGGCCTGGACTTTTATTTTTGGGGAGGTTTTTAATGGTTTTTTCTATTTCTTCTCTACTGATAGTTTTGTTTAGGCTTTCTGCTTCTTCTTGACTCAGTCTAGGAAGGTTGTACTTTTCTAGGAATTTATCCATTTCTTCTAGGTTGTTGAATTTAGTGGCATAAAGTTTTTCATAGTATTCTACAATAATTCTTTGTATATCTACAGTGTCCGTGGTGATTTCTCCTCTTTCATTTTGGATTTTGTTTATATGAGTTCTTTCTCTTTTTTCCTTGGTAAGTCTTGCCAAGGGTTTGTCAATTTTGTTGATCTTTTCAAAGAACCAGCTCCTTGTTCTATTAATTTTTTCTATAGTTTTTCTGTTCTCTAATTCATTTATTTCTGCTCTGATTTTTATTATTTCCTTTCTTCGGCTGGTTTTGGGTTGTCTTTGTTCTTCTTTTTCTAGTTCCTTAAGGTGGGAAGTTAAGTGGTTCACTTGGGCTCTCTCTTGTTTGTTCATATATGCCTGAAGCGATATGAACTTCCCTCTTATCACTGCTTTTGCTGCATCCCATAGATTCTGATATGTTGTATTGTCATTTTCATTAGTCTGTATATATCTTTTGATCTCTGCACTTATTTCTTCTTTGACCCATTCATTTTTTAAAAGTATGTTGTTTAGTTTCCACATTTTTGTGGGATTTTTTTCCTCTTTTTTGCAGTTGAATTCTAGTTTCAAGGCTTTATGATCAGAAAATATGCTTGGTACAACTTTAATTTTTCTGAATTTGCTGATGTTGTTTTTGTGGCCCAACATATGGTCAATTCTTGAGAATGATCCATGTACACTGGAGAAAAATGTATACTCAGTCCCTTTGGGATGAAATGTCCTGTAGATGTCTATCATATCCAGGTGCTCTAGTGTTTTGTTTAAGGCCACTATGTCTTTGTTGATTCTCTGTTTGGATGACCGATCTAGAGCCGTCAGTGGTGTACTGAGGTCTCTAAGTATGATTGTATTTTTGTCAGTTTTTGTTTTAAGATCAATAAGTAGCTGTCATATATTTTGGTGCTCCTTGGTTTGGTGCATATATATTAAGAATTGTTATGTCTTCTTGATTCAGTGTCCCCTTAGCCATTATGAAATGGCCATTTTTGTTTCTGAGTACTTTTCCTGTCTTGTAGTCAGCATTATCCGATATGAGTATTGCTACACCTGCTTTTTTTTGGATGTTATTTGCTTGGAGTATTGTTTTCCAGCCTTTCACTTTGAATTTGTTTTTATCCTTGTTACTTAGATGAGTTTCCTGTAGGCAGCATACAGTTGGATTTTCTTTTTTAATCCATTCTGCTACTCTGTGCCTTTTTATTGGTGAGTTTAATCCGTTTACATTTAGTGTAATTATTGATACTTGTGAGTTCCCTATTGCCATTTTATATCTTGCTTTCTGTTAGTTTTGTGTCTTGTTTGATCCTTCTCTTTCGTTTTTCTATCTTTTGTTTTTATTTGGTTGTATTCCATACATCTTTCCTCTGTTGCTATCTTTTTTATCTCATGTGCTTCTGTGGTGGTTTTTTCAATGGTGGTTACCTTTGAGTAATGAAAAGGGTCCCTACCCTGTTCATTGTAGCGAACTATTTTGTGAGTACTTTTGCACTCCATCGTCCTTTGCTACTGTTAATCTCCATCTTCTCCCCCTCTTTCTTTTTGTTGTTGTCACAGTTTAAATTTGGTTTTATTGTGTTCTTCTTGGAGCTTTTACTTGTGGCTCTGTTTTTTTTTGTTCTTTGTATCTGATTGGAGAACCCTCTTTAGTAATTCCTGGAGTGGGGGTTTTCTGATGATAAATTCCCTCATCTTTTCTGTATCTGTGAATGTTTTTTTTTCTCCTTCGTATTTGAAGGATAGCTTTGATGGGTATAGTATTCGTGGCTGAAAGTTCCTCTCTTTCAGGACTTTAAATATTGGGGTCCACTCTCTTCTAGCTTGTAGAGTTTCTGCTGAGAAATCTGATGATAATCTAATGGGCCTTCCTTTATATGTTGTATTCTTCTTTTCCCTGGCTGCCTTGAGAATTTTTTCTTTGCTGTTGGTTTGTGTCAATTTCATTATGATATGCCTTGGAGTAGGTTTGTTGGGGTTAAGAAAACTTGGAGTTCTGTTTGCTTCTTGAACTTGAGGCTTTAGTTCTTTCCACAGGCTTGGGAAGTTCTCATCTATTATTTGTTTGAGTATGTTCTCCATTCCATTTTCTCTCTCTTCTCCCTCTGATATACCTATTATTCTTATGTTATTCTTTTTGATGGAGTCAGATAATTCTTGTAGGGCTATCTCATTTTTTTTAATTTTTGAGTCTCTTTCTTCTTCTCTCTGTTGTGCCTCAAGTTGCTTGTCTTCTATTTCACTAATCCTCTCTTCTATCTGACCTGTTCTATTAGCTAAGCTTGGTACTTCGTTTTTCAGCTCGTAATTGAGTTTTTCATCTCTGTTTGATTTGTTTTTATAGTTTCAATTTCCTTGGACATATATTCTTTGTGTTCATGGAGTTGTTTTCTGAGCTCCCTATATTGCCTTTCTGTGTTTTCTTGTATATCTCGGAGGATTTTTAGTATTTCTATCTTGAATTCTCTGTCATTTAGCTCCAAGGTTTCCAATATATTAAATTTTTTCTCCATAGGTTTTTCCTCATCTAGCTGTGTTACCTCTCTTTCTTTTGTATCCATGATATTCGATTTTCTCTTCCTTAATGGCATCTGAGGGTGGTTTTGTTGATAGTATTAATGAGATTTAATAAAGAATAAAAAGTTAAAAAAAATAACAATAAAAAAATAAAAAATCGAAAAGAGTTGTTTTTTTTAAAAAAATTAATAATGAAATAAAGAAAAATAAAATAAAATAAAAATTTTAAAAAAAAGGAAATTATTCCCCCCCTCTTTTTTCCTCTCCTCTCCTCTCCCCTCTTTCTTGAGAAAATCTTGTGGTGGACTGTGAGTTATAACAAACAATGCCTGTGATTGAGGGCCTGAATTGGGGAAAAGTAATAAAGAGGCAAAAAAGAAAAAAAGAAAAAAAAAAAAAGAAAAAAGAAAAAAAAAAAGAGCATATGGACCTACAAAAAGCAAATAAGGAAAAAATTTGGGTCAAGAATAAAATGATTTGCTTTTAGGTGTTGGTTGTCTAAGAGTTATGATGAGAGGAATAAGAGGAAAACGGAAAAATGGGGGGACAAATTAAAAAATTACTATTGTATTTAGTGGAACAAGAACTAGATAATATGGAGAGCCAGGGATGGGAGCACTGCTAGTGAGTTAAAAAGGTGAAGTAAAAACCCCCCAAAATGCCACAAACATAGGTTTGAGTCCCAGATAAGATAATTTGTTTGTTATTGAGGTTTGAATGAGAGGAGATGTAAAGGAGAAAGGAAGAAACTAATATAGAGGGAGAAAAGAAAGAGAGAGAGAGAAAAAAAAGAGGGAACCACTAAAAGAAGAAAAAAGAAAGGAGAGAGAGAGAGTTAAGGGTTTTGGAGTGCAACCCTCATAGAGAGAAAGGAAGAGAAGAGAAAAGATAATGGGAGATGTAACACTTATGGGTAGTGTAGTTCAAGGAGAGGAGAGAGTAAGACCAGCAGAGAGTTAATCGGCAAAAGTGGAGGAGGAAAAAAAAGTATCAAGAATGAAGATAAGAGAAACAAACGAACGAATATAATAAAATGTGATAGGTTATAAAGTCTGAAGATTATTCTTGATTTTGAGAGGTTATCTTCTTGCTTTTTCTTTTCTCTCCCTCTTCCTGGTCGGTGACTCTGTACCCCGGGTTCTGCCCCTTTGGCACGCTCAGGTAGAGGTTTGCAGTTGATAAGTCTCTATGGCAATGTCATGTATTGTGCTTTAGTCTCGTGGGAGTCGAGGCTCATTAGCAGTTATAGGCTCCGACAGTGAGAGAGTCCGTGTTCCTGGAGCCTTTCTCCTAGTCTTTCCTTCCTCAATTAGTAGCCTGATAATCCAGCTATGGGGTTGCTGCTGCCTCTGCCTGGATAGTAAGAGGCTCAAAGAGCTGGCAACTCCCCACTCTATTTCCACTCAGCACAGGGCTCTGGGTAAGGCTTAGTCAGTCAGAGCTGCTAGCATAATCAGGCGGGCTTTCCGCCCACTCAAAAACCACTGGCTCTGCCACTCTGTCTGGTAACACAAGCGGGCGCCCACTTCTGGGGGGCGCTTGGAGGAAACTCTCACTCACTGTCTGCGACCAGGATATCCAGCCAGCAGTCTCACGCTCTGAGTGAAACCCCCAACCGCAGGGAAAAGTTGCAGCGTTGGAATTGAGTCTCGCTCCGTCCCCGTGCGCGGCTTTTGCAAGGCGCTGGGGCGGCTCGAGATTCCGCTTTGGCCCACACAAAGGCCCCTGACTCTGCCCCTCTCTGCGATAACACGAGCGCGCACTGCCGAGGCACTCGGAGGAATTGCTCACTCCTTATCTGCGCGCGCAAACCAGGATATGAGGCCGGCCGCGGTTCCCTCTGAGTGAAACACCCTCCAGCACGGAAAATCTCCACCGTTGGAATTAGTTCTCACTCCCTCCCGTGCGTGGCTTTCCCAGGGTGCTGGGGCTGCCCAGAGACTCTGTCCTTGGACCACAGAAAGGCCTCTGACCCTGCCTCTCCGTGGGGCAACACGGGAACCCACTCTCGGGGCCTAGGAAGAAATTCTCGCCCACTAACTGCACACCGACCAGGAGACCGGGTAAAATGGCCGCTCCGCTTGTCTTTCTTTGTTTGGGTTTGGCGCGAGTGTTAGCTTGTATTGCCCGGGTTGCCACAGGATCAGATTTTCCTCGGCTTGGATCTGTGTGCCACAGCCTGGTTCGGCTGTTTGTGCTGCGGCGGCCTGGATCTATTCACCCCCTTTGCCCTCCTCAGTTTCTGTATTCACAGTTACCAGAGAAAGCCACCCTGTTTAGGTTAGTGAGGAAGGTGGAGCATTTCTTACTCCCTATTTCCTTCGGGGTTTGGTTATATATTTAGCCAATTTTTCACTCAATCATACCTTTGGGTGTATTGCGAAGCATCTGGAAGCTCCCAGTATAGGTTTTTCTGTTTCTGGTTGAAGATCTTGTTGAGTTTTGGGGGAGATTTATCGGTATCGCTTCCTACCCCGCCATTACTCTGACGTCATCCTCTTCTTGTTTTTTTTTTTTGTTGTTGTCACAGTTTAAATTTGGTTTTATTGTTTTCTTGTTGGAGATTTTCTTGTGGTTTTGTTTTGTTTTGTTCTTTGTATCTGGTTGGAAAACCCCTCTTAGTAATTCCTGGAGTGGGGTTTTCTGATGATAAATTCCCTTATCTTTTCTGTATCTGTGAATGTTTTTATTTCTCCTTTGTATTTGAAGGATAGCTTTGATGGTTATAGTATTTTTGGCTGGAAGTTCCTCTCTTTCAGGACTTTAAATATTGGGGTTCACTCTCTTCTAGCTTGTAGAGTTTCTGTTGAGAAATTCGATGATAATCTAATGAGCCTTCCTTTATATGTTATATTCTTCTTTTCCCTGGCTGCCTTGAGAATTTTTTCTTTGTTGTTGGTTTGTGCCAATTTCAGTATGATGTGCCTTGGAGTAGGTTTGTTAGGGTTAAGAAAACTCGGAGTTCTGTTTGCTTCTTGAATTTGAGGCTTTAATTCTTTGCACAGGCTTGGGAAGTTCTTATCTATTATTTGTTTGAATATGTTCTCCATTCCATTTTCTCTCTCTTCTTCCTCTATCTCATTTATTTTTAATTTTTGAGTCTCTTTCCTCTTCTTTCTGTTGTGCCTCAAGTTGCTTGTCTTCTATTTCACTAATCCTACCTTGTATTTGGCCTGTTCTATTAGCTAAGCTTGTTACCTCGTTTTTCAGCTCGTGAATTGAGTTTTTCATTTCTTTTTGATTTGTTTTTATAGTTTCAATTTCCTTGGAAATATATTCTTTGTGTTCATTGAGTTGTTTTCTGAGCTCCCTAAATTGCCTTTCTGTGTTTTCTTGTATATCTCTGAGTATTTTTAGGATTTATATTTTAAATTCTCTGTCATTTAGCTCCAAGGTTTCCAATATATTAAATTTTTTCTCCATAGATTTTTCCTCATCTATCTGTGTTACCTCTCTTTCTTTTGTATCCATAATATTCGATTTTATCTTCCTTATTGGCATCTGAGGGTGGTTTTGTTGATAGTATTAATGAGATTTAATAAAGAATAAAAAAAATAAAAATAAAAAATAGAAAACAGTTTTTTTTTAAATTAAAAATTAAAAAAAAAATTATTCCCCCTCTCCGTTTTTCCTCTCTTCTCCTCTCCCCTCTTTCTTGAGAAAATCTTGTGGTGAACTGTGAATTATATTGTACTAAGTAGAACAAACAATGCCTGTAGTGGAGGGCCTGAGTTGGGGAAAAGAAGGGGGTATGGACCCACAAAATGCAAATAAGGAAAAAATTTGGGTCAAGAATAAAATGATTTGCTTTTAGGTGTTGGTTGACCAAGATATGTGAGAAGAGGAATAAGAGGAAAACAGGAATGTGGGGAGAAAAAAATTCAAAAATTACTATTGTATTTAGTGGAACAAGAACTAGATAAAATGGAGATCCAGGGTTGGGAGCACTGCTAGTGAGTTAAAAAAGTGAAGTAAAAAAACCCCAAAATGCCACAAACATAAGTTTGAGTCCCAGATAAGATAATTTGTTCGTTATTGAGGATTGAATGAGAGGAGAAGTAAAGGAGAAAGGAAGAAACTAATATAGAGGGAGAAAAGAAAGAGAGAAAGAAAAAAAGAGGGAACCACTAAAAGAAGAAAAAAGAAAAAAAGGAGAGAGAGAGTTAAGGGTTTTGGAGTGCAACCCTCATAGAGAGAAAGGAAGAGGAAAGAAAAGATAATGGGAGATGTAACACTTATGGGTAGTGTAGTTCAAGGAGAGGAGAGAGTAAGACCATCAGAGAATTAAACAACCAAATTGGAAGGGGAAACAGAAAAAGAAATCAAGAATGAAGATAAGAGAAACAAATGAACAAATATAATAAAATGGGATAGGTTATAAAGTCTGTGGATTATTCTTGATTTTGATAGGTTATCTTCTTGCTTTTTCTTTTCTCTCCCTCTTCCTAGTCAGTGACTGTGTACCCCGGGTTCTGTCCCTGTGGCATGCTCAGGTAGAGGTTTGCAGTTGATAAGTCTCTATGGCAATGTCATGTATTGGGCTTCAGTCTCGTTGGCAGTCAAGGCTCATTAGCATTTGTAGGCTCTGACAGTGAGAAAGTCCGTGTTCCAGGAACCTCTCTCCTAGTCTTTCCTTCCTCAATTAGTAGCCTGATAATCCAGCTATGGGGTTGCTGCTGCCTCTGCCTGGAGGCTCGAAGAGCTGGCCACTCCCTACTCTATTCCCATTCAGCACAGGGCTCTGGGTAAGGCTCAGTCAGTCAGAGCTGCTAGCATAATCAGGCGGGGCTTCCGCCCACTCAAAGACCGCTGGCTCTGCCACTCTGTCTGGTAACACATGTGGGCACCCACTTCTGGGGCGCTTGGAGGAAATTCTCGCTCACTATCTGAGCTCAGACCAGGATATCAGGCCGGAAGTCTCACACTCTGAGTGAAACCCCGCCCGCACGGAAAAGTTCCATTGTTGGAATTGGCTCTCGCTCCCTCCCTATGCACGGCTTTTTCAGGGCGCTGGGGCGGCCTGGAGATTCCGCTTTTGGCCCACACAAAGGCCCCTGACTCTGCCTCTCTGTGGGATAACACGGGCGCCCACTCCCAAGGCGCTCGGAGGAATCTCTTGCCCACTCTCCGTGCGCGCCGACCAGGATATCAGGCTGGCATGGCAGTCTCACACTCAGAGTGAAACCCACGCCCGCACGGAAAAGATTCAGTATTGGAATTAGGTCTTGCTCCCTCCTCGTGCATGGCTTTTCCAGAGCGCTGGGGCGGTCTCGAGATTCTGCTTTTCAGCCCACACAAAGGCCTCTGACTCTGCCTCTCTGTGGAGTAACACGGGCGCACCCTCCTGGGGCTTTGGAAGGAATCTCTTGCCCACTATCTGTGCACGCCAACCAGGAGATCGGGTAAAATGGCTGCCCCGCTTGTCTTTCTTTGTCTGGGTTTGGCGCGAGTGTTAGCTGTATTGCCCGGGTTGTCACAGGAACAGTTTTTCCTCGGCTTGGATCTCCATGCCACAGCCTGGTTCGGCCGTTTGTGCCGCAGCCTGGATCTATTCACCCCCTTTGCCCACCTTAGTTTCTATATTCTCAGTTTCCAGTGAAAGCTGCCCTGTTTAGGTTAGTGAGGAAGGTGGAGCATTTCTTACTCCCTATTTCCTTCGGGGTTTGGTTATATATTTAGCCAATTTTTCGCTCGATCATACCTTTGGGTGTATTGCGAATCATCTGGAGGCTCCAAGGATAGGTTTTTCTGTTTCTGGTTGAAGATCTTGTTGAGTTTTGGGGGAGATTTATCGGTATCGCTTCCTACCCCGCCATTACTCTGACGTCATCTCCTATAGCATCTTTTAAAAAGCCCGTAAGTAAAAAATATTTAAGCAAAATGGGGGAGAAATGTTGAGGAAAGTATAGTCACCTTATATGCCAAATAAAAACTTCCGCTTTGTTTATAGAAGAGATTTATTGGTATCATTTCCTACCACGCCATTACTCTGACGTCATCCACCCCGGCGTGAAATACACAAAATATTTAATCTGCATTATCTCACCCTTTTGTTCCCTTCTCTGACTTGTAGGATAGGGGGAGGATAAGGGGAGATGGCAAAGGAGAAGATACCCAGAAATTTTACTGAATTTATCCCCTTGAAGTCAAAGCTTAGGGTGGCACATACTCAATTGCCTCCGATTAAGTAAGTGAAATTGGATGTCCCAGTGATTCAATTAAGTGTCAGCCATCCATTCTGACTAGAATTTGGGCTATGTTGACTGAACAGTTTACCAAGTAGATCAGTTTTTAGCATCATGTTGATTCAGCAACATTTCTTCTGGTAATGGGAAGTAAAAATCTGTGAATACAAATAATTAGATTTTTAATTTTAATTATCCAGAGATATAATGCAGAGAATAAAAATAAATATAAATTTTAATAAGCAATAATTTCCATAGTAGGTTTTTCATGTCTACATTTAAATTAGTGTCCAATAAATTACAGCATCACTAAGGTTGGTGACTACAATAGAATGTCAAATTCATCAGTAGAAACACCAAATGTGTAGTGCTGTTAGATCATCATGCATGTAGTCAGGGTACATTAGCTAAAGTTCCTATGAGAATATTCACCTTTACATTTCCTGACTTTCATCTTTAATTTGTAACCTGTGCATTGTATTAAACATTTTCCCTTTTGTCTACTTACCTTTAAAAAGAATGAGAACAAAAAAATTTTAATTTCCCAAACTCTCAGGGCTATTACCATATACTACAAAATAGCTGCATTGAGGAGTAAGATTTTTATGATATTTAATCTTTGGAATAATAAGGAGAGGATTTGGTTCCTTTTTTTCATATTGCTAATGGATTCAGAATATTATGCTCCAAATTTGCATAAAATTATTTCTTTTACTGCCACAAATAAACAAAAGAACAAAGAACCTCAGTAAAGAAAAGAAAATACAGTGATGCCTCAGTTTTCGTTGATAACACTGGGGAAAAAAATTTTTGTTGCATCCACAAAAACACTTGTTCTTACCTAATTCGAGTGTGCTGATCTCAAATCTGACATTAGATTTTCTCTATAAGCTACAGTTTTTTTGCAATTCAAGATTTTGGGTTTTCATCTTATTGTAAAATTTTCAACATTTAATTTAACATAATGAAGTAGAATGTCTTCTTGGGCATCACCTTTGTGAAAATATAATTTATATAATGCAGTAAATACACTAATACACTAAAAGATATTACATCAGAATTTGTCTATAATTTCAAAATAGAACATATTAAAACACTTATTTTAATCATAAAATTTGCATAAAACTTCCTTAAATTCTATTCAGGCAAAAATTTGTGTTTTTAGCTCTTGCATTTGTGTACTTGTTGAGGACAAACTTGTTTAATGCTTCAGCAGTAGTCTGCTCATCACTAACAGCTCCAAGATTTTCAGGAAACTAATCAAGGTGACTGTTCAGGAAGTGAATCTTAACGCTTATGTTACATCAAATGTCACAGAAAACCAACAGGATCCTTTGAAGCAGAAGTTCATAGTTTTCTGCTTTTTTGTTGCCAAGGAAGTTCTTTGTAACTGCCACAAAAGACTGCCATGCTGCTTTCTCCTCCTTATTCATCTTCCTGGCAAATTCTTAGTCACATATGAGGGTTCGAATTTGAGGTCCATTGAATCCATCTGCATTTATCATCTCAAAAGACAAGGCAGGAAAAGCAGAAATAATATGTTGAAAGCATTCACTTTCTCTATTCAAAGCCTGAACAAACTCCTTCATTATGCCAAGTTTGATGTGAAGTGGGAGGAAAATGATCCTGTCTTGATTAACTACAGGTTCATTCACAATATTTTGCATCCCTACGCCCAGAGTTTCATGTTTCGGCCACTCCTTCTGTGTCCAGTGTTTCTCCCAAGCTCAGCTGTCTCACAAACACAGAAAGCAAGGATACTTCGTGAAACCTCTCTGTTGTCCTAGCAGGAAATTTACCATTTTAAGATCCACACAAATGATTCAGTTATGCTCCTCATACTTCAGAAGGTCAAGGACAATTTTTATGTCATTCTTACTAAGTCATTCAATTTGGGTTGGCTAAACTGCTGAGGGGTTAATGACTGCTTGGCATCAGAAGAAGACCCTTCAGACTCTACAACCATTTATTGCCTCATGCATCTTCTCAAAATACACTTGATCACCATGTTCACTTTCTTTGTCCTTAGAAGAAATAAACCCATTGAAAACTGGAACCGGGAGTGTCTCAGAGTGTGGGATAGGTCGTACTGCTGAAGGAATATTAGGATATGCGATCATATGCCATTTTTTCTTGCCAATGCCCTTTTTATGGATCAGACAGAAATAACAGTCACTGCTGTGGTCCTTAGATTTCACGTCAAACCATGGGAATACCAAAAGACATTTCTTTGCGTTTTCCTTTTGTCCAGTCATGAAGCATTTCCTCACAATTATGACACACAATATGAGGAACCCAATTCTTGTCTTGATTGCCAAGGGGAACTTGAAAATAGGCAATATGCACGTATCCCAAATGATGAAATATTGCGCCTTTGACATTAAAGTATTTAACAGCCACATATATAACAGAAGGTGTCAGGACTATTCTTATATATATTTACGCCTACTCGAAGAAGCCATGATTCAATCTTAAAATAAGAGGGTGTTTTTATCAGATAATAATTTTTTACATTCAAAAACAACTACAATTATGTAAAAGTGATGTTTGTAAAACATTAATTGCCTTGTGGTTATGTTCCATCCAAGAGTCGTTGCCCTTTAACTCCAATTGAAAAACCAATGCATGCCATTAACCATAACAAAAAGAAATTAAAATTGCATAAAAACTAGAGCATGCACAGAAAAACAGATTTGGAATCAGCAATGCAGAAATATATAGAAACAGTTCTAAAACCTCATGCAACAGAAGATTAAAAAAAAAATGTTCCCTAGTGAATCAGTCCGAAAACAATCGGTGAAATCCGAAACCGATGAAAACTGAGGCAATTATTTCCATATGAATCAATGTAAATCCAATTAATTTTTTTAGACAATCCAAAATACATACCCAAAACATATTTTTTTTTATTTATTTTATTTTATTTTATTTTATTTATTCATTTTAGAGAGGAGAGAGAAAGGAAGAGAGAGAGACAGAGAGAGCGGAGAGAGAGACAGAGAGAGAAGGTGGGGAGGAGCTGGAGGCATCAACTCCCATATGTGTCTTGACAAGGCAAGCCCAGGGTTTCAAACCGGCGACCTCGGCATTTCCAGGTCGACGCTTTATCCACTGCGCCACCACAGGTCAGGCCCCAAAACATATTTTATAGAGAATAAATGTAGTGTTTAATACTAAAAACAATAAGAAATTAATATAAAATGGATCTAAGAGACTAATGTAAAGAATAAATGAAGATTTAACATGGCATTTTACTTCCTGAAGACTCTTCTTGGCATATGGAAGAATGCAAGGAGGGATGAGAAAAGTGCAGATATTATTGTTTGGAAGGGAAATAACCCTCCATAAGGACCTTAGGTATCAAGGCACTATCTGAGGTCACTTCCCTTCTTGGTCTTTTGGCACTAGAACCAGCATCAGAGTCAGTGGACCCATGTCGCAAAAGAAAGCTGTCCAAAGAGGTTTGTTTCTGCCGCCTCTTTAAGATTTGCTTAAAATGGGGCAAGAAATTATCATTAAACAAGTTGCAGACACAAACTGCAACAGCTTTGTCTGGGTGATTTTTCTCCACAAACCCCTGTACCTTATTCCACACGGAGAAGATGTCCTTAATCTCTGAAGAAGGCACATTCTCCCTGTCTCTTCCTCCTCATCTGGAGCAACTTCTTCATCTGCCGTCTGCTGCACGTCTGGGTGAAGGTCTTGCAGCTCTTCAGTGGTGAGTTCTTCACTGTGGTCATCCACCAGCTCTTCCACATCCTCACCCCTCACCTCCAAACCCATGCACTTCCCCAAGTCAACAGTGGACTGCACCACGTGTGTAGGGTCATCAGGGGAAGGCTCAACCCCTTCAAAATCTCACGCACACACTCTGGCCATAATTTCTTCCAGGCAGAATTCATCGTCCTGGATGTCACTCCCTGCCAAGCCTTATCTATGAGACTAATGCAGTTGAGAATGTTGAAATGTTTTCTCCAGAACTCTCTTAAGGACCATTCTGTATCTGATGTCACCTCAGCACCTTTGAAACATTGCCTTTGTGCATAGTTTCTTGAAATTTGAGATGACATTCTGGTCCAGAGGCTGGATGAGTGGTGTGGTATTAGGGGCAAGAACTTCACTGTGATAAAACTGACACCTGCAACAAGGTGTCTTCCAAAGGAAGACACCTGGAGGATGTGCAGGAGCATGGTCCATTACCAGAGGCACTTAAGGGGCCACTGATTATCCTGCAGGTATTTATTTTTTCACCCTCAAGCCAAACACTTCATTCATCCACTCAATGAAAATTGGCCTCGTGACCCATGCTTTCTTGTTTGCCCTCCACATCACACACAATTTACTTTTAATCATATTGTTTCTGCTAACCACTCTAAGAGTTTCTGAGTGGTACACCAGTAAGGGCTTCACTTTACCATCACTACTAGCATTACCACACAACAAGAGTTAGCCTATCTTTCATAGCTTATGTCCTGGCAGTGCCTTTTCCTCCTGTGTAATGAACATCCTCTTTGGCATTTTCTTCCAGAAGAGACCAGTTTCATCATAGTTGAAGACCTGTTTGGGGATAAATCCTTCAATTTCTATGTAATCTTTAAATTCGGACACAACTTTTTCAGCCCCAGACTTGTTCGAACCCGCACCTTCACCGTGCCTAGTAACACTGTGCATGCCAGTGCACCTCTTGAATTTTTTGAACCAGCCTCTACTGACCTTAAAATCATTAAGTACACTAGCACTCGTCCCAGGCATTTTCTTAATCAGATCAGCATACAACAATTTGGCCTTTTCACATGTGATGGCCTCTGAAACAGAATCGCCATCTAACTGCTTTTGATCCAAATAAATAATAACTTCAACATCTTCAATTGTTTGTGATCTCTGTTTTGTCAGCACATTCATGCCTTTCGCTACATTAGCCTCCTTTATTGCTTCCTTTTTTGCCTCAATGTAACTTATTGTGGATGGTGACTTCCCATACATTCGGCCAATTTCAGCAATCTTGAAGCTGCCTTGTATTTTTCAATGATGTCCTTCTTCAACTCAATTGTGTTCCTGGCCTTCTTCTTCGAAGGGCTGCTGGCTCTGGAAACTTTCTTTGGTCTCATGATGGAGCTAAAAGAAAAGGGTTAACTTATTAGCAAGGGAAACACTTAACAGGGACAATGAGATTTGAGCACATGTCATTTTATCTTACATGTGTTATGTACATTTTAAAACTGAAAAACGCAAAATAAACACATTAGACCGAACACTGTATATGCAATAATCACTTACATGTAATTGTAGTATTAGCACTTGCAATCAATAAAAAACACTGGAAAGCAATGGAATTGTTTGGCTAGATGCACGGGGTGATGCTCATATAACGAGAAACAACACCACACTGAGCAGGAGAACGCCTGGATAGCCCTTTGTTTTCACAAAATTAGCAGCGAGGTCAAATGGGCACGCTGACAAAATCCGACGCAACCGATGAAAACCGAGACACATTTTTTGAGGAAAAAATAGACAAAAACCAAAGCTTATGATAATCAAAGTCAACAAAAACTGAGGCATTACTGTATATAGCTAAGAGACAAACTTGAGAACTCAGTTTTGAGTGATTAAAATTACATTACATGGAAACTTTAAAAGGCAATCTTTATAGAAAAGGGTCTGGAGTGATGACTTCCACTGTGATGACTCGGAAAGAAAACAGAGGTAATGTGGTAAAAGCAAAGAGCTCTGCTTCCTCAGCAGTTGGGGGTATTAGGTTAAACGAGAATTTAAAAATATATGACACTCTTGTTCCAGAACTTTTCATGTAGCAGATATTCAGGATATGTTGGCTGCCTTCCTTTCTGAGGCCGCACTGTGTCTGGTCTTCTTCCCACCTTCTCTATAGACAAGATCTAGGCGTGCTGCAGCTGGCAGTGTGCCAGTCTTTAGGGCTGGGTCATGAAGCTCTTAGACTGACCCTGACAGTCTGTTCCTAGCTTTCCCAGCCTCCATCATCGCTATCATTGGCCATTAGACCAATTCGGGCCAAGGAGACTAAGAGGAATTTTGTCGGGGTGGAGGCTTTGCTTTCCTCATAAAAGAGACATAGCTAGCCACATGACAGGTCCTTTTTGTTTTTGTTTTTGTCTGGTAGGCAGACTTAAGAATGCTTCTTTGACATACAATGAATGGTATTTAGCAATTCATTTTTAGTTTAGTTTTTTTTTTTTTTTGAAAAATATCTAAAAAAATGTTTTACAAACTGTGATTTTTAGCCATCTGTATTACAATCACCTGGGTTGCTATCTCTGGGTTGAAGCCAGGAATATGCATTTTAACTTTGTGTTTGCATGCCATTCTTATGCACCCTGAAGTTTGATATCTGGTGCCAACACAGCTGAGATGGATAGTTCTTTTGAATAGTTTTCTTTAAAAGTTATAATATATTTTAATTTAGATATGAATTCCAATGAAAGACTTCACTAAGCTTTGGATTTGGCTCTCTGCTCCTCTGCACATTGAGAATATTTCAGTTGAGAGTAACTGCCGTGTTCTCAGCTGGAGCCGAAGAGGAAACAGGGATGCTCCTTCCGTAACCAGCTTTTATAAGATTTTTCTCCTTTGCTAAAATGTTAACCCATATTGACTGTCCCATTAATAATTCTCAGAGATTACTGAAATACTAAGGTTTCATATAATCTTTTTATGGAACAAAACAAGACCACCACTAACAATAATGATAAGAACGTTTCTTAATGTCTCTCTTTTTGGATCCTAGGTTACCTTTTCAGGTGTTTTCAGTTCAATTCTATCTCCAGGAACTGACAAACACTCTCTAGGTAGTCCAGGCTTCTTAGCTGAAAGGCTTATAATCAATTAAATGAGATTTCAACTTCAAAAAAGGGACAGTGCACAGGCATTATGAGGTGTCTGTAGACATCTCCAGAGTCCCTCATAGTGGATCCTGCCACGGAAGACCACGGCACTAGGTAATGAGGTGGCGTAGCCCCATGTGGTACAATGTTTCCTGTTGCTCTCTCAGCTGAGGTGTTGGAGACACAGCACAGGCATTTTCTCTTCAGGGCCAAGCCGGTCTCCCAGTTCACCTGCATTTCCCCCTCTTTCTCCATCGCAATCCTACCACAATGGAATGATAATAAAGTACTGTATTAGAGGAATCACTTCAGTTTCAGGAAAAATGCTCGGTACGGTTTTCTGTTTTTGTTTCTCATGCTCAGAGGAATGCAAAGCAGCTCTGTCACCTTTTGTGGAGTCTAGGCATCAATTTATCACTAGAGATAGCTCGCTGCCAAGAATCATCGGTGGAGAGTCCCACCCTCCACTCCAGCCACAGGACCTGATTAGGGGAGGTCAGAGTCAGAATCTAACCAAGCAAGTGACTGTTTATAATAACCAGAGCTTCTGGTTCTGGGAGCTAGCTTAAATATGAAAAATATTTAAAAGTGTTTGAGAAAATCTTGTCACAAAAAATAAGAATAAAATATAACTGGTGAAAACAGAAATGGGAAAATGTTCAGCTATACTAGATTCATTATTATTACAAATTAAATAACTTGAAGAGTCGTGTTTCATTTGGGCTAGAATGCATTGAAATTAGATGTAAGGTGTGACTGTGTGGAGAAATTTTGCCGACTCCAAGCCATCTACCTTGGACTACCAGAATGTTCAGGAGAGCACTGCCCTCTCCCCACCAGGGGCTGCTGGGGGATTACTCGTGCTGTGAATGAGAGGAATTTCATGCGTGTGCAGGGGTAAGGCCTACTGCAGCAAGAATGACGCGTTTACACTTGACCTGGTAGGAGTAGCCACCAGGGGTTTTTATCCAGGAGCGTGACGTGAAGCAAGCAGGATTTTAGGTAGGTAACCTTGGCCATGGTGTGTTGAGTGGAGAGAGGGAACTAAAGAGCAAGACAAAGAGGGACAAGGTAAAAGGGCCATCCTTTTTCAGACAGGGGGTGGGGAGGACCTGGCTTAGGGGTTGAAAGAGGTAGTGGAGAAGAGAGAATAGAATGCCTTTACCATCTTCCCAAACAATTCCCTGGGCCTTATCCCCCTGACCTGTTCTTTGGTGGCTGCATGTGCTCAAGCTTCATTGTTCACTCACAGGGAGCTTTGACAGGGTGAGCCCAGCAAAACCAAATTTGTTTCTCTTGGGTCAGCTCCAAATACTGGATGTATCTGTTTGTACCCAATTCACAGAGGCAAAAACTGAGATAAAGCCCTAAGGTCACAAACCAATAATTGATGGACAGGACCCAAGTCGTGACTGATTCCAGAGCCTGCTTATGTATGAATTATTTTCCAGAGGAATTTAGAAATGTTCAAAAATATAAATTAGCCCTTTGAAAACTGTAGGTACGTTAAGATAACCATATAATAAGACAAGTATAATAATTAGTTGAACGTCTAGTATGTACCAGGTTCTGTGTTAAATGCTTTATACAACTTATTTCATTCTTGCCATAGACTTAAGAGCTAGGTAAAATTCTCATAAGTAGGCAAACTGGAGCCCAGAGAAGTTAGGGAAATTATTCAAAATTGCAAAGCGAGTAAAATGCAAAATCAGGACTAGATTCAAACTCAGGAATTCTGTAAGGGTGGCTCACATTTTACGCTATACGTGCACACTAGTTCATGTATATTTTCTGATTATTTTAATAGGCTTGGAGTTGAGGCTGCTCCATAATCTAGACTCATAGGGTTTTCTATTTTCTGAAGATTTCCTGAGTCAGAATTGCTTCTGATGCTGGATAAAATGTAAATACCTGGACCCAGCGAGTCAGAATGTTTGGGAAGAGAAGCCTGGGGATCTGTATGTCAAAGAAGCCCCCGCTTGACTACCCAGAGGCCTAGTCTCAAGAGGAAGAACAGATGCATGCAGAGTCTAGAAGGCCAGACTTAAACTTAAACCATAATGATTCTGCCATACTCCCTTGGCCAAAGGAAGTAACAAGGAGCTCTGGACAGTTGGCTCAGTGATAGAGCGTTGGCCTGGTGTGTGGATGTCCTGGGTTTGATTCCTGGTCAGGGCACACAGGAGAAGCAACCATCTGCTTCTTCACCTCTCCCCTCTTGCTTCTCTCTCTCTTTCTTCCTCTCCCACAGCCATGGATCAATTGAAGTGAGTTGGCCCCGGGTGGTGAGGATGGCTCCATTGCCTCTGCCTCAGCTGCTAAGAATAGCTCAGTTGCTGAGCAATGGAACAGTTCCCCAGATGGGCAGAACATCACCCTGTAAGGGGCTTGTGGGTAGTTCCTCGTTGGGGTGCATGCAGGAGCCTATCTGCCTCCCCTCCTCTCACTTAAAAAAGAAGTAACAAGGTGGCCCAAATTCAAGGGTAGTGGGTGTAGTTTTCTATTGATTGATGGAAGAAGTTGTGAAGTCAGGGGTCCCCAAACTATGGCCCGTGGGCCACATGTGGCCCCCTAAGGCCATTTATCCAGCCCCCGCTTCACTTCCGGAAGGGGCACCTCTTTCATTGGTGGTCAGTGAGAGGAGCATAGTTCCCATTGAAATAGTGGTCAGTTTGTTGATTTAAATTTACTTGTTCTTTATTTTAAATATTGTATTTGTTCCTGCTTTTTAATTTAAAGTATGTGCAATGTGAGGCCCTGGCCAGTTGGGCTCAGTGGTAGAGCATCGGCCTGGCATGCAGGAGTCTCGGGTTTGATTCCTGGCCAGGGCACACAGGAGAAGCGCCCATCTGCTTCTCCACCCTTCCCCCTCTCCTTCCTCTCTGTCTCTCTCTTCCCCTCCCGCAGCCAAGGCTCCATTGGAGCAAAGTTGGCCCGGGCACTGAGGATGGCTCCATGGCCTCTCTCTCAGGTGCTAGAGTGGCTCTGGTTACAACAGAGTGGCGCTTCGGATGGGCAGAGCATTGCCCCCTGGTGGGCATGCCTGGTGGATCCCAGTCGGGCGCATGCAGGAGTCTGACTGCCTCCCCGTTTCCAGCTTCGGAAAAAAATACAAAAAAAATAAAATATATATATATATATATGTGCAGTGTGCATAGGGATTTGTTCATAGTTTTTTTATAGTCTGGCCCTCCAACGATCTGAGGGACAGTGAACTGGCCCCCTGTGTAAAAAGTTTGGGGACCCCTGGATTGTAAAAAAAGAAGGAGGAAGATATCTTGTGGTCATTTTTGCACTTTGTCACAAGTGGGAATCCCACCAAGCAGTGGGCCTGATGGTGCCCCCCCCCCATTCATTTGCTATAACCCTATCCTGAAGTATTGCCTTTTCCCTAGTACAGAGCATACTGATGTGCTTAGTGTTACAGAAACAAAATAAAATAGGAGATTTTGTAATGAGATGGGAAAAGAATATGGAAATATTTTGTACCATAACAGTTTAACTATATTTCTCATGGCAAATTCTAAAAAGTTGTTTAACTTAAAGATGTATTTTTCATTTTTTTTTAAACAAAAGATGAGTGTTCCAAATTTGCTATTCTTTTCAGTGATGGCAAATGGCTACACAGCAGATATTTATTTATTTATTTATATTAAGTGAGAGGCAAGGAAGCAGAGAGGCAGAGAGAAATTCTGATACATGCTATAACATGGGTGAACCTTGAAAACATTAAGCTAAGTAAAATAAGTTAGGCATGAAAAGACATATATTGTATAATTCTTTTTATATGAGTTACCTAGAATAGGCAAATGCATAGAGACAGCAAGCACAATAGAAGTGACCAGGGGCTGAGGGGAATGGGGAATTACTGCTTAATAGTTACAGAATATCTCTTTGGGATGACGAAAAACTTCTGGAAATGTATAATGGGGATGATATCACAACACTGTGACTGTACTTAATGCCATTGAAATATACACTAAAAAATGGTTAAGCCCTAGTCGGTTGGCTCAGTGGTAGAGTGTTGGCCCAGCATGGGGATGATGGGCAGAGCATTGCCCCACAGTGGCAAGGTGGAACATACATGGCCATGACCACAGGTCTTACACCCTCTCCTCCATTTCTGTGTCTCTTTTCCTTCTAGCTCTTGCAAGATACTCATAAATGGATCAGACTTAGGATCCATTTGAGTAATTCATGATGCTGTCATCTGAAGATCTTTAATTTAATTACATCTACAAAGACTTTTTTCCCAAGTAAGTTCACATTTACAGGTTCTGGGGAGTAGATTGTAAATATATCTTTTTTGGGAGTGTGGTTGGCAGGGTAGGTACCACTGAACCATATAAAACCCCCAAGATATTAAAAGAATATTGTCAGCTTATGAAAAGAAAAGGCCAAATATATGGAGCCAGGATGAGTAACAGAGGATCATAGTAAGGGTTCAGCCAAAAACTGAAACATGAGCTTAACTTAATGATCCATAAGTTTGTATAAGTCTTTACCAGGGTTTCAAACATTATTTTTTTCTACCTCTTATTTGCCAGCCTTAAAAAAGTAGAACAATAAAAATTTTCTTACCATATTATCAGAAAAAGCAATGCTAACTGCTATAACAATAATCTCAAACTCTCAATAATAATACAAAAACAGTCCTTGATCACGTTTTTTTACATTAGAGAACATTTATTTGTAAAGTCACAGAGGTAGAAGTTAACTCAGGAAACAAGTTACAGAGATAGGCAAGGAAATCACGCCTGGAGGAAGGGGGTGGGAAAAGGCACAGCATGGGTGTGCTCCTTAAAGAGAACCTCCTCCTTGATTACTTTGGAAGAGGAGAGCAGGGCTGATCAAGCAAGGGTGCATGAAAATGGCCTTTATTGCTTCTTATCTACATCCCATTGGTAAGGATTGGTCACATGACTCCAAACTAATGGCGAGGAAGGCTGGGAAATGTAGTTTCTTTGAATTCTTAGGAAATGTTAGAGACTAATGAGCATTTAGCCAGTGTCTGTTACAACTTGAAAAATAATCTTGATTATTTCCCCCGCCAAATTTAGATGTATTATGAGAATTCATATGAGAAACCATAATAAAATAATAACTGAATAATAAAATTAGGATAATGAGAAAATGAGTGAGAGATATCTTGTATTAACTATTTATGTTTTATAAGCTTGAAATCCTTTTCTTATTTATTGTACAAGTGAAGTTGCTCTATTCATCCTCTCATTGTGCTGGCTTGTCATGAAGACAATGACTTCTTAAAGACCACGTGGTATCAAACTGAGGGGCCAGGGGAGACCACTCCACAATCCCCTATACAGATTTCATAAGATGGCCATGACCCTCAGTCCTTATGGTATTTATTGATACACAGAAGATAGAAGCAGGGAAAAGAATGAGGAATTCAGGAAGCAGAGAAGAGAATGAGGAGGTCAGGGAGGGGAACTTCTTCAGAGAAGATTAAAGGGCAAGTGAAGTAGCTCAAATGTCCCCACCTATTGATCAGTCAGAATTCCTAATTCTATCCTTATTGTGCTGCGTTCAGCACAGTACTGTGTTCAGTACTTTTGTCAGTAAAGTCACTGTGGCCTTTGCCTAAGGCACTGAACTCTGTTCCTGTTCTATGTTCCTATTCAGGGCTTCTACATCAGGTCAGAGATTATAATCCAGGTCAATTTTTGTGTGCCTGAGTCAAAAAAGACATCGAAATAAAAATTCTGTTTAAAAATTTTGTTAGTCTTTATTATTATATAAATTTTACTACATAAATTTTATTTATATATTATATGCTTTATTATATATTATTATAACTTATATTAATCCATATAACTTATGTTTGCTATTGATATAAATTTAGGAAGTAAGAAAGAGTCTGATATTACCTCCCCCATTTTATATAAAACAGAAGCATAGAAACCTTAGGTAAGACTGTCAGGCAATCAGTTGTCATAATGGTGAAGTTCCCAAGAGAGGTGGAAGATAAGTCTGGGAAGGATCCATTAGCAAAGTATTGTTGAGTATTACCTTGATTTTATCAAAGTATTATCTTGATTTTTAAGCTCATAAACTGACAGTGTCCTTGATTGCATGCGATGGCTGGTAATTGTTAGACAGCTTATTTCCATCAGACTCTGAGCCAAATGCTCTGTTTTCCTGGCAAGAGTCAAGGCCAGTGTGTCCTTGGGAAAGTCACTTCACTTCTTTGAGCCTCAGTTTTGTTGGCTGAATGGGGATCTCACAAGATTTTGGGTTCGGTAAGCTATTTGAAAGCAGCTGGCACATAGTAAGATTCATACATGTTAATTCTGTATTTTATTGTGGTCCTCCCATATTTTTGGGTCAGAGCCTCTTCCTCTCTGATGTGGCACTGGAGTGGGCAGTGTGGATTCAGGTCATGGCTGCATGAGAAAACAGACACCAGTTTAAGCACTATAAACCTGGTCCCCAACTCTGTGGTACAGCACATGGGAGTCAGTTTGTTGTGATGTGTGGGATTCCAGATATTTATATTTATAACCTTAAATATTGCCAAGTTTTAATTGAGTATTTCTATCTTGGGGGTGAGATGGTGGGGTACAGGGCAACATAAATTGGCTTTGAGTCATAACCCAATGAGTATGTTTTGGGGTAAGGAGCGAGGATGAGAGAATATGGCCAAACATGTATGAGCCTTGATCTGGCCCAGGGTGGTGCGCTGGGAGCTTCCTGGCAAGCGTGGAGTGGAGCACATCAGGGCTCTGAGGGTCTCTTGTGCTCTTGCCTTCAAGTATCTCAGATCCACTTGCCAGGGAAGATCTGAACAAGAGAGGTTGGTCCCATGCCTGGAGCTTTCTCATCAGCTTTGTCTTACTATATCCCTATTTTACCCATCTGGATCCAGGACTATGCACAGGAAGTAATTGCAGAGAAAGTCTTTGGTGTCTCTTTTCTACAATACAAAGGGGCAGGAGGGAAAAGTGGTCAAACTATGGGGCTGTTTTCACTGTCTTTGCTGTGGAATTTTATTGAAACTTGAAGAGAAAAGAAAGTTTGTTTTAATTCCTTTCTACCTAATTAAACTGCCTTTCCCCAGCCATTCAGATATTCAGTCCTAGTCTACTGCTTTCTGAAATTCGTGTTCATGTAGGCAGGGTTTAAAACCAGGAGGATATGGATAGATGCCATTAATTTCATAAACCCCCTGAAATTATATGGAATAAAACTGCACATGTGTGCACATGTGTGTGCTCTTTTCTTTTTTTTCAGAAGAATCTTACAGGCACCTGCCTCCTTCCCACAATATGTTGAACTCACTGGTTATGGGATATCTGCCCAGTGAGTTGGGATCTCACTATTGGACATTATTGCTATATTTTTTAGAGGGATTTAGTTACTGTTATTATTTATATCTAATTGTGTTTGCGGAACCCTATGTAGAGATATGGTATAATTTGATGAATTTCAGAATTTTGAATAAAGAAAAATAGGATTAAATCCTGGATCCCCTACTTCCTGATTGTGTGCTATAAACCATGTGCTTCTACTACTTCAACTAACCAAGGAATGATAATTTTTCTTTATAAATTTCATAGGAGGCTTTGAAGAATTAAGGCTTTTGACATTACAACATGTTGCACAGGCAAATATAAGTCTTAAATCACAATCTTATTAAAGGTCTTTCCAAACTGGACAGCAGCAGTCTATTTAAAAAATTAAATCAATAAGGGATGACAAGAGAAAAATAGAGA
This sequence comes from Saccopteryx bilineata, assembly GCF_036850765.1. Lineage (NCBI taxonomy): Eukaryota > Metazoa > Chordata > Mammalia > Chiroptera > Emballonuridae > Saccopteryx > Saccopteryx bilineata. The sequence continues at coordinate 172,798,275 of NC_089494.1, forward strand.
AATCAGGTAAAACATGACGAAGAAATCTGCTAGAACCCCACTCCCCAAACTCATTTTTAACATTTTATTATACAGTGGTACCTTGAAATACAAACAGACCAACAAACCCTTTTTTTTTTTTTAAGATATGAGCCGTGACTCGGTCCATATTTTTGTTTGAGATCCGAGCGAAATTCCGAGATACAAGTTGTGATTCAGGAAGCTGCTGCTAGTTGCTGAGTTGGCACATAGGTCCAGTATTGGCAGTTTGATATACAAGTTGACTGACTTACGAGCTTGGTTACAGAACGAATTAAATTTGTATCCCAAGGAGCAATATATTTGCTGATTTATCTCCACGGGCAAGTGAAATAAAAGACAGGATAAACAAATGGGACTATATCAAACTAAAAAGCTTTTGCACAGCTAAAGACAATAAGAACAGAATAAAAAGACAAACTACACAATGGGGAACATATTTGACAATACATCTGATAAGGGGTTAATAACCAAAATTTATAAAGAACTTGTAAAACTTAATACCAGGAAGACAAACAATCCAATCCAAAAATGGGCAAAAGAAATGAATAGACACTTCTCCAAAGAGGACATACAGATGGCCAATAGGCATATGAAAAAATGCTCAACATCACTAATCATTAGAGAAAAGCAAATTAAAACCACAATGAGATATCACCTCACACCAGTCAGAATGGCGCTCATCAACAAAACAACAGAGAATAAGTGCTGGTGAGGATGTGGAGAAAAGGGAACCCTCCTTCACTGCTGGTGGGAATGCAGACTGGTGCAGCCACTGTGGAAAACAGTACGGAGATTCCTCAAAAAATTAAAAATAGAACTGCCTTTTAACCCAGCTATCCCACTTTTAGGAATATACCCCAAGAACACCATAGAACTGTTCCAAAAGGAGAAATGCACCCCCATGTTTACGGCAGCATCGTTCACAATAGCGAAGATCTGGAAACAGCCCAAGTGTCCATCAGTGGACGAGTAGATTGAAAAGCTTTGGTACATATATACTGTGGAATACTAATCAGCCATAAGAAATGATGACATCAGATCATTTACAATAACATGGATGGACCTTGATAACATTATACGGAGTAAAATAAGTAAATCAGAAAAAACTAAGAACTATATGAATCCATACATAGATGGGACATAAAAATGAGACTCAGAAACATGGACAAGAATGTGATGATAATGGGGTGGGGGGTTGGGGGGGATGGGGCGAGGAAGGAGAGTGAGGGGGTGGGGGGAGGGGAGGGGCACAAAGAAAACCAGATAGAAGGTGAGGGAAGACAATTTGACTTTGGGTGAGGGGTATGCAGCATAATCAAATGTCAAAATAATCTGGAGATGTTTTCTCTCAACATATGTACCCTGATTTATCAATGCCACTGCATTAAATTTAATAATAATAATAAAAATTTGTATTTCAAAGTACCACTGTATATCATTGAAGTCTTATTTCCATGGTTGAATTTTTAAAAAACATAGTCACAATTTTACTATTTTTATAATTAGAGAACACTATTTCATCCACTTTCCTTACTGTTGGATTTTAGATTGTATAAATTATCAAAGTGTTAATAAATTTACAGTGAATGTCATCAGCCATAAGGCATTTTAAAAGGATTATATCTATAAAGTAGATTTCTAAAGGTGGAATTTGAGCACTAGTCTTCTTTTAGTGTTCTTGATGTGTAATTGGATCCATAAATTATTTTTTCTAACTTTTTTTATGTAAGGAAACACACTTTTGGAAAAGTGCACACCCCCGCAAGCACAGTTCATTTCTCATCTATTTATTGCACGGCAAACACCAGTTTACTCACATTGCCAATGTTCCAACAGTGCCCTTCATGTCCTCTTAGTCATTTATTCCTGTCTCCACAAAGGAAACCACAGTCTTTTCCTGGGGAGGCACTTTTTTGCTTTTATTTATAGTTTTATCACTGAAGCAAATATCCCTAAATCTTAGAGTTTGGTTTTGCCTGCTTTTAAAACTTTATATATATGCTGTCACAGTGTGTATTCCTTTGTCTGGATTCTGACACTCGATTTTATGTTGATGGGACTCATTCCTATTGTCACAGGCATCTGGGAAGTTAATTTCCATTGCCATAAAGTCTCTCCATCTGTAACAATCATGAGCTGTTGTCTCTTCTCATTACAGTACCTAAAGGGATTGTATATTTTTATATTTCTTTATAAAGAAAGGAAAGAAACAAAAATTTGAGTATCTACTTTAGTTTAGACACCCCATATCTGAATGTTTGGGGAAGAAGAAAGAGAATGTGTTGTATGCATATGCTTTAGTTTTTACATGTGGCATGGTCAATGAAGGAAACTACTAATATACAGCATATGGAAGGTAATCTATGTTCTAAATATGTAAATATGTGCTCTTTAGTTTGAAAATACAAGGTCATAGAGGTGTGTGTGTGTGTGTGTGTGTGTGTGTGTATTTGGTTGAATATCTATGTAATCTTTTTTTCTTTTTCTTTTTTTTTTAAAGATTTTATTTATTCATTTGAGAGGAAGAGGAGAGACAGAGAGAGAGAGAGAGAGAAGGGAGGAGGAGCAGGAAGCATCAACTCCCATATGTGCCTAGACCGGGTGAGCCCAGGTCTTCGAACCAGCGACATCAGCATTTCCAAGTTGACACTTTATCCACTATGTCACCACAGGTCAGGTATTTTTTTCTTATGGAGAGAAAAATATATGTTTGCTTTGAAGAGTCAATTGTCAGCCCCCTTTTAAAATGTGATGAATGTTTCTGTATTTAGATATCTTAATGTGCTGATTGGACGAGTAGATTCATTTTGTTTTGTTGCAAACTGAGATTAACAGTTATAATCTGTCCTCCCCACAAACAGAGATAATGGAAGGTAAGATTACTGATGAAAATCTATTATATTGTATACATTTGATTTAAAAATAGAGAATCACAAACTTTTTCATTTGTAAAATACAGAGATTTTGAAGCAGATGACTTTCTTATCCTTTACATATAGAAGCAGATCTAACTTTATGTACTGATGCATTTAAAAATACACTTTCCTTTAGCTCATGTGTTTCCAAATGGAGACATGATGGATTTAAATAAATAGCAGCCCTTCTATTATCATTCTCCTGTATCTGTGAAGAATGATTATTTTGTATTTTTGACAGCATCAAGGTCTAAATTCAAAGTGTCACCTAACAATGTCCCAGCAACTTTGAGTACATTTTTGTGTTCAAAGTTCACCATAGTGAATTTACTCATTCACAAAGTGGAGACTATATCTTTGTGGTGAAACAGAAGATCTTGCAGACTATCTCAGGTGCTTCATCCACTTCTGAAAGCTGCGCTAGTACATGTCCACGTTTGTGTGTCCATTTTTGACTCTGAGGGAAGAGGCATCAGGGCTTTCTGTTAATTAACTGTATTTAAGCAATTAATACAATCCCAGTACTTGCCTAACACAGCAAATATTTGGAAGTTCTAACTCTAGGCTACTGAGTCCTGCCAGACAACATCTGTGCGAACAACATTTTTTTACAGCATCTGCAACCTTCCATAGGAGTTTTCACAACATTACAAAGACCAGCTCACCATCATGGTGCTTGCTGAAGGGAAAAATGAGCAATCTTCTGACTTTGTTTATCCACTGATGCTCATGATTTTAATGAATTCAAGTCCTCCAAAAGGAGGAAGCAATTAAAATTTGCTAATTTCCAGCCTGTATTCCTTAAGAAAGGGTTATGGTATCAGTAAAACCTCACTGCCACCTGAATTATTAAAATAAAATTGCACATGAACTTCTTAACATCCAAAGTTCATTTCTGAAGCTCCAATTTATGTCTACTCAGAGCTCATTTCCCATTACTTTAAATAAGATATACAAGTATGGTATTATAGGGGAAGAAAACACTTTTCTTCTTCTCTTCTAGGTTTTTTGGTTTGTCTAATAATTAAATTGGCATAAAACATTAACAGGAGAAAAACAAATTCAATTTTGAATGTGCAGGAACTCATAAGAATGTGAGTCTCAACGAAGTGAACCAAGCAGGCAGCTTTTGTACTTTTTAGACAAAGAAACAAGTTTGGAAGAATTGGCAAGACAGAGGGTTTGGGCTTGGGATAATAAATTAATGAAGTAACAAGATTTGTTTATATACCCTTCTTGGCTTTAAATTTCCTATCTGTGATGATGAGAATGACTTCTACCCTCTTGGCACAGGGAGGCTAACTTGCAACATGGGATATTTATCTCCTGTTCTCAGGCGGACAAAGGAGGCTCAGAGTGTCCTTGCACCAACTGTTTCTTAAATAACTTTAATTCAAAATAATCAATATGCTAAAGTGGCAAATTTTGGGGAGGCATGTTCTGCTGTCTTTCAATATATTACTCCCTCCTCGCCAGTTTCCTAAAAGGAACTGAAACAGTAATTATTTATATATTTCTCATGTATAATAAAATAAAAATAGTGATTAATAAATATGTTGCTTTGCATGAAGCAGCACATTGTACTTCCCCTTTGTGAGAATCCAGTTTTTAAAAAAGTCTGTGTAGAGTCTGACACTTTAACATTCGTATTTGGAATTGTAGGATCTTCCTATCCAGTATTTTGTTTAATATGTTGTAGTAAGTTTGATGTTAATTTTATGTATCAACCTGACTTGGCTAAAGAGTTCCCAGAGAGCAGGTAAAACATTATTTTTGGGTGTGTCTGTGAGCTTGTTTCTGGAATAGATTAGCATTTTAATTGGTAAACTGAGTAAAGAAGATTGACCTCACCCATGCAGGGGAGCATCTTTTAATCCCCTGAGGTTCTGGATAGAATGAAAAGGAGGAGGAAAGGCAAATTTGTTCTGAGTGGAGACATTCATCTTCTCCTGCCCTCTGACCTCAGCATTTTTGATTATCTGGCCTTTGGTTCCTTGCCAGGGTTTTTACCATTGGCTTCCTGATTCTTGAGCCTACGGACTTGGCCTTACATCATTGGTTCTCCTGGTCCTCGCCTTCAGATCTTCAGATGCAGACTGAACACAATCAGCTTTCATTTGAGATATTTCCATATTGCTTCTTGATTGGCATCCTCACCTGCATTTTTTTTTCACCTACGGACAGAATGAACATTATTACAGGCGCTTAGAATACGCTGTTGCACAGATTAACGTTAAAAAACATTAAGGAATGTAAATGTGTGATTTCCACATTGGATGGCTGCCCAGACACCCACCTCAGAGAGAACTCTGATTACAAGTGCCATTTTAACAACTGGTTTGCCGAACTCAACAAAAAGTTAGGTATCGGTTCTGCGGAACTGGTGTGAACTGGCTGAATCCCACCACTGGATATACACATTTTGTATATATCATATTCATTCTGTTTCTCTGGGGAGCCCTAACACAATGAGTTTTAGGGATACAAAAAATAAATTCTTTCTATGAAAACATGAGCTGAAAGATGCATATGCTCCACGAAGGCTGGGTATCGAAAGCCAAAGATGTTCCACCATAAAACATTAGCCAGGGAAATGTTCTGTGGAGTATGATTATCCAAGATGCTATTTTAATTGCACAGTCATTAATTGACTACAGACTGATTATTTGAGTGTTTACAATCATTAAGTGGTCTGAAGAAGAGCTATTTTACTTTGCAGACATGCAGGTGTCATTTCATAATGCAGTTAGTTCCTTTTCTATTTTTGTTCTCCCTAATTTCCAGAGTCCTCTATCTTGTCCACATAATAAGAGTCAAACAGACCTGGTTTCAAATCCCAGTTTCCCCACTTACTAGCTGTGTGACCTTTAGCAAGTTGCTGAATCTTTAAGATTTATTTTTTTTATCTATTAAAAGAGAATAGTGTGCCTGCTTCAGAGGGTGATGATAAAGACTAAATGACACAGTCAAATTTTAAAACTCAATGAACTGTGATGGTTAATTTTGTGTGTCTACATGGAGGATATTTTCCATGAGATTACCATTTAAATCAGTGAATTGTCTGTAAGTAGACTCTCCTCCATAATGTGGATGAGCCTGGTCCAATCAGTTAGAGGCATGAATAGAACAAAAAGACCAGCATATGCAAGCAAGAGGGAATTCTCCATCACACTGCCTTTGGATTTCATCAGCATCACTGGCCAGTCTCCATAATTGCATAAGCCAATTTCTTATAATAAAATCTCTTTCTTTATATATACATCCTACTGGCTCTGCTTTTCTAGAGAACTCTGACTAATACATAGACCCATAATAAACTAAGGTCTCAAACATGGGAGCTATTGGAGGTTAGCATATGAAAGTCTGTGGCATAATGCCTACAAACAACATCAACATATACCCACTAGTTCGAGAGTATAAAATACCGTTAAGCAGGAATAAATCCCACAAATTCATAAACCATTCAGTTAACACCAAGATGATTTAAAATAGTTTCCTTTCCTCTTAATGTAATTGTTTTTCAGATTAAAACAGACTGTTTTCTGTAAGGTCAGAGATCTGAGCAACTCTGTGACTTTTAAGTGTGGGTGCTTTTAATGTAGAGGGAGTTAGCATTTCTGGATAGATTCTGCTGAACTCCTTGGGGCCAAAGATTGTCATATCATCTTTGCAACTTCAGATGCCTATGACAATGCCTGGTGTATAGAATCTATCTTCTAAATCTTTTAAAAACAAAATAAAGCCCTGGCTCAGTAGCTCAGTAGGTTAGAGCATCATTCTGACACATCAAGGTTGTAGTTTTGATCCCTGGTCAGGGCATATATAAGAATCGAACAATAGTGTCTGACCCGTGGTGGCGCAGTGGATAAAGCGTCAACCTGGAACGCTGAGGTCGACAGTTCAAAACCCTGGGCTTGCCTGGTCAAGGCACATATGGGAGCTGATGCTTCCAGCTCCTCCCCCTTATCTCTCTCTCTCTAAAAATGAATAAAAAAATCAAATAAATGCATAAATAAAGTAGAACAACAAATTGATGTCTTTTTCACTCTCTTTCATCTCTCTCTAATATCAATAAAAAATTAAAGTACTAAAAGATCTACGGAGATAGGGATCACCAGAATTTGGAGTCCTCATTTGCATGATGATCAACCAATCAGGGACCAAAAGCGAGGACTTCTGTGTATATAAGACAGCTCTCCTCTGGGTTGGGAAGCTTACTTGCCCTTTTCACTGAAGACTGTGTTTTCCTGGCTCAGCTGAAACACTGACGATGTCTTGCCAGAGCAGAATGGGGAAGACTGGTGCAGGCCAGAGCAGACCGGCACAGAACAGAGCAGAGCAGAGCAGACCGGACCAGACCAGAGCAGTGCAGCATAAAGCAGAGCAGACCAGCAAGGAGAGGGGAAGGGTTATCTAGCCAGAGAGGGGCTTGGCTCCATGGCTGCCTCACAGCCATGCTGTAACTCAATTGAGCTGTTTTGCACTGAATAAAAATTTCTTCTTCACCACACCCCATTTGGGGGATTCTTGTTTGCACTGAATTGGCACCAACAACCATTGGTTGACAAGAATTATAAGAAGATTGAGTGTTTTACATTCAAGAGCAACCTGGGTTAGGAAGCACCCCCGGTCCTCACTCCTGTCTCATGTGGAGCTCTCTGCTCACTGGTGGTGGTGGGAGAGGAACTCAGGAAGTTGAGTCTGTTTCTGTTTCTCACTCTCTCATCTCTGCTGCTTTTCCTGTTGCCTTCTGGTTTCAGCCCTTAAATCTTGATGTTTTCTTTCCTCTGGGAAATGTGTTCATCTTCAATGGCTTTGGTTTTGGCTAGGTGCTCATGGATACTCTCCTCTGGCCACAACTGGTTGATTTTGAAAAAGAGGAGGATGATCCATGAGGTATGAGCAAATGGTGACTCTGGAATAAGCCCTCCGCTTTGGAAGACCTTGTTTATCACAAATTTAGACACACAAAGTAAATTTATTGGAGCGAATGGGCATCTCTGTCCCTCAAGTTCTGGAGCTCAATGTAGAGCTTCTCTACATCTCTTGCCTTCTGTCCTTGAAACAAAATATTCTTGACCATATCTGCATGCTCCGTGGGTAGAGCTGCTGTCATTATCAGGGATGTAAACTACTTCAGCATGTAGAAAGCACTTGAATGGTAAAAATGCTAGGTAAGGGAAAAGATAAATTAATTAACTCATGATTTTGAGGAGGGTTCTTTTGAGAGTCCATTTTTCCACTTCATGTTTCAATTTGTGGATCCAGAGATATTTATGAAATCAACAAGGCATGTCTAACAGTTCGTACATGGTTGCTTACACCTGATCTTAGCCAAGAGGCAGAGAAGTGATTGTACATGGTGGCTTGAAATTGCTTTTCAATATTATAATTCCTGTCACATTTTTTAAAAAATTTTTCTGAAGTTGGAAACGGGGAGGCAGTCAGACAGACTCCTGCATGTGCCCGACCGGGATCCACCTGGCATGCTCACCAGGGGGCGATGCTCTGCCCATCTGGGGCATTGCTTTATTGCAACCAGAGCCATTCTAGCACCTGATGCAGAGGCCACAGAGCCATCCTCAGCGCCCGGGCCAACTTTTGCTCCAATAGAGCCTTGGCTGCGGGAGGGGAAGAGACGGAGAGGAAGGAGAGCAGGAAGGGTGGAGAAGCAGATGGGCGCTTCTCCTATGCGCCCTGGCCGGGAATCGAACCCGGGACTCCTGCATGCCAGGCTGACACTCTAACACTGAGCCAACCAGCCAGGGCCTTTATTCCTATTTTTTTTTTGTATTTTTCTGAAGCTGGAAACGGGGAGGTAGTCAGACAGGCTCCCGCATGTACCCGACCGGGATCCACCTGGCACGCCCGCCAGGGGGCGATGCTCTGCCCATCCGGGGTGTTGCTCTGTCGCAACTAGAGCCACTCTAGCGCCTGGGGCAGAGGCCAAGGAGCCATCCCCAGCGCCCGGGCCATCTTTTGCTCCAGTGGAGCCTTGGCTGTGGGAGGGGAAGAGAGAGACAGAGAGGAAGGAGAAGGGGAGGGGTGGAGAAGCAGATGGGCGCCTCTTCTGTGTGCCCTGGCCAGGAATCGAACCCGGGACTTCCGCACCAGCCAGGGCCTATTCCTATTTTTAATGAAGATATATCCAAAATTTATATATTTTGAATGTTATTATGTTTTATTTTAAATTTATTAATTATTATTATTGGTAGAACATAAATTATGTAAAAATATTCACTATAACAGTATAATTAGCAATTTTGCTAAAATGTAGGAAGAAAATTATATGAAATAAATAAATAACCATTTATGAACCACAGAGGTCTTTTTTTTATTAGTCATAAAATGTCATTGATTTATCAATAAGGCATTCAGAATAATAGTTAATTCAGTCTTTTAAAATATATTGCCAAATTTCAGTCATGTAAAGACTATAGTTTTACACAGTTTTGTTTTTATGACAATATTTATCAAGCAAGGAAAGAGAATGAAACATACTTCCTTCAACAATTAGGATGATTTTTAACTTTTAAATACTCAAGTAAATGATGTATGAGCTTTTTCTGTTCTGCAGAAGAGAAAAGCAGCCCAGACATCCGAGAGCTGGCTTCAGGTGGCGGGGAGCTGACCCAGTACTTACAGTGAGGCAGTGGTGTTTTTGGTGGAACATAGACAATTTTAAGAGCACCAGCATTGGACAAGTTCCCTCTGTGACCATGATGGAACAAGACAGAAACAGAATCATTTGGGAATCATGTCTGGGTACAACATTTTCCAAACTGAAAAATAACCAAACATTCCCTTCTCTCAGTTATCTTGAGAGACTACTACTTATTTACTGATACAAATTATTTTTTAATCTCTTCTTCTCATTTTCTGTATAAGAATTATTAAGAATCCCAAAGGTAACATTACATCAGTTTCCTGATAGAATTCAGTACTGAACAAAGTCCCATTTTCTTAAACTTTCCAAAATCTCTTAGCATAAACCCAAATCCTGTAAGTCCCTTTTCATGCTCTCTTATTAACAAAGCCCAAGTTCCCCATGATGAAAATTCTTCCTTATTAAAATGAGTCAATAATGCCAATGCACTACAGACGTTTTGATGGTTTTTGGCTGGACAGCTTTGCCCTAGGTCTTGAAAATATTAAGGGAGGTCTTTCCTGGAATGTGGATCTGATTCTAGTTCAGCTTCCCCTCTAGCTGGAGCTGTTGCTGCTTCATCACTAGTTACCAAGGACCAAGCTCATTTCTGAGATCATGATTGAGTGTTCCCAGATAGCACTAGAGGAAAGGAAATTTCTTCTGTTAAAATAACTGTAAACCTGAGGCTGATTATATGGTGGGAATGTACCTATGTGACCAGAAGGGTGTAAACTTCATTTTGGGTTCCTTGGTTCTGAGGTGTTCTGTCTACATGATGGCGGTTCCTGATTTGAGTGAGAAAGTTGTGGTGTGGGGGTCTGTATAGAGGAAGAACAACCAGAGCCACATCTGGCTTTTTCTGTAAGACAGCCTTTGCTTGCAATGGATGTTCTTATTTAAATATTTTTTGCTATATTGTATTCTTTCCCTGAAATAAACTGCAGATTTGTTATCATAAAACTTCTACCCTGTTCCTTGTGAAAGGATAAAGCTGATGGTTTAATTATTCACAAAAGAATTCAAGAAATATTTATTAAGCACCAGTTATGCGCTAGTTACTATTATAGTTGCTGAGAACATAGCAGTGAATAAATGGACAAAAATCCCTCGGTTCATGGCACTTACACTGTGAAACACTATCTTTCCTGTGTTTGGTTTATAGTAACGGTGTTTTTATGTTAAATTCAATGGCTCTTAGTCATTTTGGATGGGTAACACCAACTGAATGAAGAGCTTTTTGATGACGTCTTACTCTATTCCACCCCTCTGTGCCCATCCTCTTACTGAAGATGGGGGAGGAGGGTTTAAGTTTCAAAACACACAAAGTTGAAGGCTAAATTCTCTGAAAGTTGGTCTGTTTTAAGTAGTTTAAAGGTATTTGTTATTAACAACGTGTATTTATTCACAAACAAATTATTTATTAAATTAAAAAATTGGCTTCATATTAAATATGGCCATACTTACTTTTAGCATCTTGCTGGCACTACTTAAGGAAATCAGAGCTTTTCTTTGTAGAAGGATAATCTTAATTCTTGCACTGATAGGGTTATCACAAAATCTAATAAAATCCAAATTTAATTTAATGCCAAGAATTTGTATAGGATACCTTCTATTGGAAAGGATAGCATCTTTCTCTTATAAAGGTTAAAAGGCATTGCAAACATTAAGCATAGTGTACATTTTCAAGATAATGTCTAGATTTGATCAATAAATTTGTAGCATACAGTATATACATATATATCACTATGTATATAAAGCAACATTTTTAGTAATGACTCATATAATAGTGTCTACAATGTGGTTTCCATTATAACTCTAGTCCTCATCTGCTGGTAACTTTCTCCAAATTTAATCTTTTGGGTTGAAATTTTCCATACCTGGTTTAAGTTCAAAGGTATTTAAGAAAAATGATCTTTTAAAGTTTCAGGGCAATTCCTTTTGCTGTCATATATGCCTCTTTTAATTCAATGTATGCATGAGAAAGAATAAAAGGAAAGATTTGAGTATATGGGTATGGTATTTGTGTGCTCAACTAGAACCATAAAAAGACCTTTATTGCCTAGATGTAAGGTCATTTTACTCAGCTTGTTTGCTAAAATAACTGGAGCAGGCTCACTGTTATCTGGTATGCCTTAGTGGTTGTAGGACATATTTCTCTTAGAGGTTAGATTCCAATGGCATTTAGATAGGTATGTTTAGTTGATTCTTGTGATAATTACACTCAATACTTTGTCTCTGAAGCTCTTAGGCTATGAGTTCAGGCCTTCATTGTCCTTTTCTCCTCTCCCTGCTCCATGTAGCAAATATGTTAGTTAGAAAACCAAAAGTGCTTCTCATCTGAAAATATGGATGATTAAGTATTTGGAGGGATATATTGAAAAAGTTGTCTCTTTGGTTGAGCTTTGGGAGCCATATTGCCAAACTTGGAACTGCTCTGCCAATATTATTTTTGTCCTAAGATATCTGTAAATGAAGCTATAAGTACATCTTTTCCCCATTCAAACATAAAAAACCAGCATGCAGCCCTAATAGAGATCTTTGGTGGTTGAGGCTTATTGTTGTATGAGGATAGGCAGCATTCTTAAGAATAAAAAAAAATGAGGGGGAGCACAGGCAGGAATTCCTGTTGGGCCAACACAAAATAAAATGAAATATTCCATGTCTTACATTTTCCTATGTCTTGAATCTTTACCTTACAACGTGATTAAAGTTTATTCTCATCTTAAATGTCATTAGAGAGTCATCACTTTTGATATTGTGTAGCTTGATTTTTTCCTAAAAAAAAAAAAAAATCAAATTGCCCCAAAGGCATTGAAAAAATGACATTTTAAGTAGCCCTTTCTAAAGCCATGCCTATGCATGTACACACACGTAACTGGTTTGTGTGCCTAACTGTCTGTTCTCTCTCTCATGTAGACATATACATATACATCTGTGTAGATTCAAAATTTTCCACAAGGAACAAAAGGAATCTCATAATGAAAAGCAACATTTTTTCTGGATTTATGCCAAGGTACCGGATCCTTGTTCTTTTCCAGTTGATTTATCTTAATGATGCTCTGTCAGGCAAAAGCCTTTATGAATTCTGCATAATGTCCTGTTCAATTACAACGGCATGCTTGCCTCAGCTTCGCAAGGCTAAGCTTGAGATGATTTTTCCCTTTAAGAATCTCTCCCATATTCAGTGATAAAAATGAGACCAGTTATTGCTGGAAGAATGCAATTAACAAAAAGTTTTCTTCATTTTTCTTTTTTAAGACTAGTGCTTAGAAAAATTAAACCCGGATGAGTTTTACCAACATTGTTTTTTTTATTTGAACCTAGTTTTTCATTTTTTCCTGCAGTTTAGTTAAATATAGGTTTTAGATCTATGTTTTCAATTAGTTTTATGTGTAAGACAACAGAATTCATTGTTAAAATGTTCCCTCTCAGCCTCATCTTTCTACAGGGACTCATGGACAGGGCTCTGGGTTGCTCTGTAATAGTGCTGTCTGATAGAACTTCCTGTGATAATGGGAATGTTTTATAATCTGCTCTGTGCAATGTAGTGATCACCAGCCACTTGTGACTCTTAAGCGTTGAAAATGTGGTTAGTGTTACTAAGAAACTGAATTTTAAATATTATATAAATTTCATTAACTCAAATTTAAGTAGCTACTTATGGTTATGGGCTACTTTTACAACACAGGTCTATAGAATGTAACTCTTGGAAACTGCATCGAGGTTTGGCAAAATCCTATTCTTGTAACAAACCACCCAAAACCTAGTGCCTTAAAACAATGTATTCTCTCATGACTCATTGGGTTGACTACTCAGTGAGACAATACTCACATGAAATTTCTTTTTTTTTTTTTTAGATTTTATTTATTCATTTTAGAGAGAGAGAGACAGAGAGAGGAGGGAGGGAGGAGCAGAAAGGATCAACTCCCATATGTGCCTTGACCAGGGAAGCCCAGGGTTTTGACCCAGCAACCTCAGCGTTCTAGGTCGATGCTTTTACCCACTGTGCCACCACAGGTCAGGCCACATGGAATTTCTCATGTGGGTTCAGTCAGATATCAGTGGGGCCAAAGGCATCTGAAGGCTTAACTGGACCAATGTTTAAGAATGCTTCTCACTTCATACCTGGGTGCCTGGACTGGTTTGTTTACAATAGCTGGGGACTGACTAGACATCTCTTTCTATGGAGCCTCTTCAAGTAACAAGCTTGAGTTTTCTCACATTATGGCAGTCTCAGGAAGTTGAACTTGTTACATGGTGTCTGGCTTCCCCCAGAGTGCTTGAAGAGACAACCAGTAGGAGCTGCCACGTTCTTCCGGTATGGAAACTGGCCCAGCATTACTTCTTTTATGACCTACTGGTCAGAGCAATCACAGAGCCTGCTGAGATCAAAGAGGAGGTGTCCTAGACCCTACCTCTGGATGGGAAGGAGGCAAAAAATACTGTGACCATTTTTAGTTATCCACAGCTATTCTGTAAAGTGGCAAATTTTCCTAAGTACCCCCAGTAGAAAATGTGAAGGCTAATGCCTCCACTTTTCTTCTCTACTTGACCAATAAAGTAAGTTAATTGCCTATCCTGAGGTCAAAGATTGACCACAGCAAAGAATTTTGTACTTTTGATGGGACTTTTGATGATGTTTAAACTGAACTGGGGACCTAAGGTAGGAGGAGAAACTTAGTGGCTTTATTTTAACATAGGACTAACTTCATGTGAGGAGAAAACACCATAGACTTCAGTCATTTTTGTGGTTCTAAAATTATTAAGAACACCAAATTCTTGCCCTGGCCAGTAGGCTCAGTGGTAAAGTGTTGGCCCAGTGTGTGGAAGTCCCAGGTTTGATTCCAGTAAGGGCACACAGGAGAAGTGACCATCTACTTCTTCCCACTCACCCACCTTATCTCTTTTTCTCTCTCTTTCCCTCCTGCAGCCATGGCTCGAATGGTTTGAGAAAAGTTGGCCCCAGGCACTGAGGATGGTTCCATGGCCTTGTCTCAGGTGCTAAAATAGCTCAGTTGCTGAGCAACAGAGCAGTAGCATAGAAGGGCAGAGCATTGCCTGGTAGAGGGCTTGCCGGGTGGATCCTGGTCAGGGCACATGCAGCAGTCTGTCTCTACCTTCCTGCCTATCACTTAATAATAATAACAACAATAACAACAACAAAGCACAAAAAACAAACAAACAAAAAAGAACACCAAATTCTGACTAAGAGTCCTCTTCATACTCTGTGCATGTAAGTGCTGTTTTTCATCTGTGAATATGTAATGATTGTTTTAATTTTTTGTTTTTAGTGGTTGGGGTTGTCTTTTTATTAAACATATTTTTTCCTGCCACATTCAGCATCAAATTGTTCTTTTCTTAAAAAATTTAATAATTCAACGTTAACAAAAACTCATCAGCCTCTGTAGGTGTGTAAGCTTGGTGTATCTTTGGCTCTCTCATGTTGCTCCACAGACAAGTTTGCTCATTTGCTTCATGTTTCATTATGCATTCAAAACATTTCTTCACTTTAACATCAACTTTCTTCAACTTTAAAACATCTGCATGGATATCCTGTTGTCAGCCAGCTTCCACCTGCCTTGTCCAAGAAAATCATGTTCAGGTGAACATTGCTTTTTCCTTGAAGGCTGACTGCATTCCAGGACGGCTGTTAATAATTTGAGCTTGCCATTTGAGCATTAATCAATAATGTTCACAAGACACTGGGCGATGGCCTGGGTCTAGGTCTGAGTCATATGGAGGGTCAGCAATTCCGTCTAATGTAAGACCATGAGTTCAGTCTCGGGATCACTTTCATACCCAGCTGCCACACAGTCAGGTGGCCTCCTAGGGGGCTGTTGGGGACTGCTTTCACTTGCTTTCCTGCTTTTTGTTACTTAGATCTTCATGTCAGAGAGTGGTTCTTAGGTAACTGAATTCAACCAAGCTTTAAGAGCTATATTGCTGAAGGAGGTCTGGCTGTGCAGGACTTCCTTGGAATACACAACAGCGATCAAAGGAATGTGCTTCTCCTCACTGTTTATAGGTCAGATTAAGAGGTGACTGGTGATTCTTTGTTCTATCCACTTTTTTCTTTTTTCTTGCTGTCACCTCCATTCTGGTCCTACCGGAAGTTTCACAACCCTATTTCATCAGGCTTTACGTTGGTCTGTTCTGGCAGCTGTGTCTGAAGCGCTGGCCCTCTCTATTATCAAAACCATGGCTCCTGGTATGCTGCAGGGCCTTCTCAGCACAGAGAGAATGAGATGAATAAGGTGTGTGGTTTTGGGACTGGAGATGTTTGGCAGAATGGGGAAATCAGTTGCTGGGAACTAACATGCAAGCACTTTGTCAGCCCCATACCTCAGATTGCAGCTTCTCTCTGTCCTCCAAACTACCATCTAGCCCAGATCATCAGCAACTTATCCACTCTTCCTCTCCCCCACCCCTTCCCAGCCACAGTGATCATTTGAAATGTGTATCTGATAAAGTCACCCTCCTGCTTCCATTACTTCCCATTGCCTTTAGCATAAATTATCCTTACTGTGATCAGAGCAGTGTCTGCTTGTCCAGGGTTGTCACGCACCATCCCTCACGCAATCATTCAGTTCCAGCCATATTAAATAGTTGAAAGTGACTTGAACAGACATCATCTTTGATACTTAGGACTTCTGTTCATGTACAACTTCTCTCCTCACTCTTCTAGCTAGCTGCAATACTTTTGTGTCGGTAAGTCTTAGTTTAAATATCACTTCCTCTAGGATATCTTCTTTGTTTCTGCAAACCAGGACAGGTCCACCGTTGTGCACACCCTTTTGTCTTCTTCACCAGACTCCGTGCATTCACATCATTGACTCTGCACTTGTTCTCCCCTAGAGCTGGCAGTTTAGGCACATTTATTCACCATCATATCCTCAAACATAATATAGTGCCTGGATCTGAATAGGCACTTAACAGTTACTAAATAATTGAATAAATTCTACATAATAGAAACATCTGATAAAACCTTATTGTTGAGCATGACTGTCAAATAAGAAATTGTAGTGTGAATAACTGTCAACCTAAAACAACTTTGAAACAAGAGATTTTATTTGCGTTGAAAGAATTATCGTAACCCTTGCCTTTGGGTTCAATGCTGCAATAAAGGAACAATCTTTGTAATGCACTTTAAAAATTCACAGTGGTGACACTGCCTGAGATATTTTTAGAGAATCTTGGTAACTCAGTATAAAGAAGGTCATAAGTCAAAAGTGACAAAAGAACTCTTCTTTTGTAGGAAGCCTTGATCCTTCTTTCATTTTGCTATGCGCACATCATGCCTGGCCAACCCCAGCTTTACATGAAAGGGCTTCATCAGCTTTTAACAGACCATATGGTAAAAACATCTACACATATTTCTCCTGATACCTTCAGGCGCTGCTAAGCAGCTGGTATTAATGAATAAGAATGGCCAGTGAAATCATGTATGTTGTTGCTAGGAAGGAACAGTTTATAGCCAGGAGAATTATAGATTACTAGTCAAGAACACACAGAAATAGAGGGGATGCATGATTTTTGCGTTTCATCTCGATGCAGCCACCTGTACTGCTTGAGGCAATGCAATGCTGGGTTGATTAGCAAGTATTAATTCTATTCCTACTGATGGTGGTCCTGGGAGATGGGACCAATACCTTCAATACTTATCAAAATTATTCCGAGCCAGCGTTCCTAACTGAAGCCACCAGGGGAGCTATGAAAACAGTCCCTGGTTAAACAACCTTTTGTAATGTTGTTTCTCCAGTTTTTCCATCTTTTCTTGGAAAAAAAAAAGGATTGTTTCCTCCCACTATATACATTAAAATTTTTATTACATTGAGATTCAAATCCTACTATAACCTTTTAAAAGACTCAATTTCTACCATAACCCAGATGTTGGAATTTCCCTCTGTCTATATGGGATTCCATCCAGCTTCATACAAATTTTGATGCAAAACCCAACCTTTTTATCAGGTTCCACCAAAAGAAACAAGCATAGTTTTTGGTAGTTTTTGTATTATTTCGCATTTCACCTCATAACCACCTGATAAGGCTCGAGTGCTTCCTTCAGGGGCCTGGCCTCCAGCTTCAGCCTCTCCTCCTCCGTTCACTCAGCGCTGTGCTCGGTCCCCGAGGACTCTTCTGTTTCTCCTCCACATTATTCACAGCAGGGCTTCTTTCTAGCAGGGAACCTTACTGACTTTGACCCATAGGCTTTAAGAAAATTTTTTACAGCATAGGTTGCTGACCAACAATAGATTTGATGAAATTTCTTTAATCCTTGCACTGGAATATGTGAGAACTGGTGTCTTCATTTCTTTTTTTGCTCCTAACTCTTATTTGCTGCCAATATGTTTTTACTTATTACTTGGCTTAGATGATTTTCTTTCAGGTTTCAGAAATAATGAAAAAAATTTCTAAGAGAAATTTTAGTGTGAAGCTTTTCCTTCTTAGTACAATTCTTTTTGTATAGTTATAAAAATTATAGTATAAAGCAACTACATATATTCAGAGTACTTAAGCTGGTCCTGTACACACATGGGTGTGTTCTCCTATTTCTCCATGAATGTAGCTTCACCTTCTTCCTTGGAACCTAGATTGTTCTGGGTTATTGCAGAAAGATGAACCAAATGGACAGAAAAGACAGGAACCAAACTCATTCTCAGAGTTTGGACAGATATAAATTCCAATAGGAAGCTTTTAAGTTAAATTCTGAGTTGTCACTGTAGGGAACTTGTTATCAGATATGGGTGGAAAAGACCATTGCCTTGGCTTTTGAATGGAGGCTACGAAGAGTGCTATTGTTGTGTTAGTTTTTATTATTTCTGTTATTATAAAATACAATAAAGGTATTTTTGGCCAAACACCATGCTCAAATTCAAAAGCATTTCAAAGTGAGAGGGGTGTGTGGAAGCTGGAATCAAATTGGATGATGGGTTATGGAAAGTAGATATAAATCTAAATGGTTGAGGTTTGGAATTTTGATGTCTCCAGAGGAAGAGAAGTCTAGGTTGAAGGCCCTATGAAAATAAGAGCTAGAGTTGAGTATCTTAAATATATAATAAAAACAGCCAAACTTTAATGAGTACCTACCATGTACAAGCTCTTAATATTTCAAAGTACAAATCTAGAAAGTATAAAATATATATATATATATATATATATATATATATATATATATATATTTTAAAGCCAGGAGTCCTGAAAAAATAATTTGAGAAAAAAATTCTTCATGCCTGAGTTAAATATGAGACTAGACACACTTGAAGGGGGAACTAATAAATTATAAGATTTAATTGAGAATATTATGTAGCAGAGACAAAAGATTAGAAAATTAACATGAAAAAACCTGGGGCTTAGTTCATGGCAGCAGCTAGCTACAAAGAGGGGGCTTGAATGTGAGTGACACTGGAGATAACAGCCTCATAAAATCTCTGCTTCTGGGGGAAAAGAGGTTATTAGAGAAAAGGGATCCATAAGGAAATAGAAGAGAATGAAGAGAAGGAAATAAAAGGGAAGACTTAAGAATCACACAGAAATGAAAAGAAAAAGAAAAGAAAATATGCTAATGCCTCTCTTTTTATCCAACCAACATCATCTATTAAAGAAAAAGCACTTCACTCTACTGACTAAAGAGAGTGATTTTTTTATATAAATTTTTATTAATGTTAATGGGGTGACATCAGTAAATTAGGGTATATATATTCAAAGAAAACATGTCCAGATTATCTTGTCATTCACTTATGTTGCATACCCATCACCCAAAGTCAGATTGTCCTCCATCACCTTTTATCTAGTTTTCTTTGTGCCCTTCCCCCTCCCCCTCTCCTCCTTCCCTCCCATGTCCCCCCTCCCCCCCACCCCCGGTAACCACCACATTCTTGTCCATGTCTCTTAGTCTCGTTTTTATGTCCCACCAATGTATGAATCATGTAGTTCTTAGTTTTTTCTGATTTACTAATTTCATTACGTATAATGTTATCAAGATCCCACCATTTTGTTGTAATGATCCGATGTCATCATTTCTTATGGCTGAGTAGTATTCCAAAGTGTATATGTGCCACATCTTCTTTATCCAGTCTTCTATTGAAGTTTTTGCTCAGTAAGAGAAACTGACAACAAAATAAACAGACAGCCAACTAAATGGGAAATGATATTTTCAAACAACAGATCAGATAAGGGCCTAATATCCAAAATTTACAAAGAACTTATAAAACTCAACAACTAACAAACAAACAATCCAATAAAAAAAATGGGAAGAGGACATGAACAGATACTTCTCCCAGGAAGAAATACAGATGGCCAACAGATATATGAAGAGATGCTCACCTTCATTAGTTATTAGAGAAATGCAAATCAAAACTACAATGCGATACCACCTCACACCTGTTAGATTAGCTATTATCAACAAGACAGGTAATAGCAAATGCTGGAGAGGCTGTGGAGAAAAAGGAACCCTCATTCACTGTTGGTGGGACTGTAAAGTAGTGTAACCATTATGGAAGAAAGTATGGTAGTTCCTCAAAAAACTGAAAATAGAACTACCTTATGACCCAGCAATCCCTCTACTGGGTATATACCCCAAAACTCAAACATTGATACGTAAAGACACATGTAGCCCCATGTTCATTGCAACATTGTTCACAATGGAAATAGAGTGATTTTAAACTAGAAATTCTAATGCTTCACATAGGACAACCAGGACAAACTCCAAAGGAAGGTACTTTGAAAAAAATAGAACATAAAATTAAAACTATTTTTAACTATTAAAAATGTCTCCCAAAGACTCAAACAGTAAGTTGAAGAAAAATATAATACAATACTCCACACGAAATTTTATATCAAGCAAGCATTTGGAGTTATTTAAAAAACCCAACATAGAATAAGTAATAAGAACAGAAATTATAAAAAAATGTAAAAAACGTAATGAGGGTTGTTTGAAATTGGGAAAACATTTAAAAAAAGTAAACAATCTTAGAATCGAACATTATATTACAAGGTACCCAATGAAGAATATATGTAAATGACAATTTAATAAGAGGCATTTTAAAAGAGAAGAAAACAAGAAAAATAATATAAGAAAATAAAAGAGCCAACAACAGTGATTAAATTAAAAGACAATAAAAATTCAAATCAAGTATAATTGAAGTCACTGAAAAAATAAAATAAAACATAGCAATGAAACAAAACTAATATTTTAAACTATAATCCAAGAAAACTTTATGGAAATGAGAAAAATAAAAACTAAATCTAAATATTGAAAAAGTTCCTGGTGAATCGGGGAAAACTGATTTGAAACAATGAAGTCTGTGACTTGTTCTAGTACAATTATGAGACTCTAAAGAAATTAAAAATTTGGGGGTGCAAAGTATTTATAAGCATAAGAAAATTAAATGGGCATCAAATTTATCAAAACAAATCAAAATATAATTGAGCAGCATTTTTAAGAAACTCAACAAGAAAATAAGAAACAAGTATTTTTTATTCTGCTGAGCTCTAACTTAAGTGCTGTATTAGATTTTATAGATGCCTTAGCAAGTTATTGCAAACTTGGTGGCTTAAAATAACAGAAATGTATTCCTCCATTGTTCTGGGGACCAGAATCTGAAATCAAGGTATTGGCTGATCATGTTCTTTTTGAGATCTGTAGAGAAGCATTTTCCTGCCTCTTCCTAGCTTCTGATGACTTTTCACAATCCTTGGCATTTGTTGGCTTATAGATGCATTATTTCAATCTCTGCTTCTGGATTCACATAGACTTCTTCTCTTTGTGTCTCTCTGTGTATCTCCATATTTGTCCTTTCTTGTATCAAGACATTAGTTACTAGATTTAAAGCTTATCCTAAATCCAGGGTAATTTCATCTGAAATCCTTGATTAACTATAGCTATAAAGACCCTACTTCATATGTACAAGAAGTTAGGACTTGAACATGTCTTTTTTTGGGGGACATAATTCATCCCAGTACAAGTGTCAATGTAGAAAATATATAATAAGACATTTCAATACATTACTCACAATACAAAGTAGATCAAGTGGACTAAAAATGGTAAATATATTATAAAAGAGCTAAGGGACATAATCAATGAGGCAAATCTTTTGAATACTTATCAAATATTACACTTTGATAATAGAAAATAATTAAATTTTTCAAAATTGATCCCTGTAGAAAAAAAAGTGTAAGTAGACCAATAACAATAGGAGAAATAATGTTATCATGGAATTAACAAACAAGAAACCACCAGGCCGAGAAGTTTTCACAGGAGTAAACCCAATGTTACATAATTATTTTAGAATATATATATATTCTAAATATATATATTAAAATATATATACATATATATACAATGCTAATACATTAACAAAATTAATATTTGAGGAAAAAGACCAACTATTCAGTTGAAAAATGAGCATAAAACATGAACTAGCAATCCACAAAAAAGATGTAAAATGGGTCTTAAACATATGAAAATATGTTCAGCTTTAGTCATAATAAGAAATATGCAAATTAAAACTGTATTGAGATAAAAATTTTACATACTAAGTTGGCAAAAATTTAAACTCTTAACAACATACTCTGTTGGCAGCACTGTGAGAAAACAGCTCCTTTCACTTATTGTGGATAGTAATGCAAAAGTACATATCCAATGAAAAGAAATTGGCAATGCCTAACTAAACTACATATGAATTTTTTCTTTGACCTAGCTACTCCACTTCTAAGAATTTAACTTAAAGATACGCCTTTCTAAATGTGAGAATACACATGTGCAAAATTGTTCATTGAAGCATTATTTGTAAATACAAGTATTTTAACCAATCTGAATGCCCACGCATGAGTGACAAGTTGATTAAACTATGGAACATTTACACAATAAAGCACTATGTGGCTATAAAAAAAGATAAGGAGCAAACCTATGAACTCATATAGAGTGCTCTTTAGGGTATATTATTAAATAAAAAAATCAAAGCACAAAAATTTACATATAGCATGCTATCTTTTATGTGTATATAAGAGAAAGAGGAAATAAAACATATATCTGCTTGTATGTGAAAACATGTATAGGAGAGATAAAGCAGAAACTAATAAAATTGCTTACTTATAGGATATGTAGGGCATCACATATAATAGATCGATATGGCAAAATTTAATAAATATAGAGAAAAAAATAATAAAATTATTCACAAACTTAATTTAGATACAATTGAGCTAAAAATTAGAGAATATATTTTTTCCTCAAGAACAATATGGAACATATACAAAAACTGTATAACTAACTGATTTTATAGGGACCATATTCCCTATACAAAATATCCTTAATTATAAATCAACAATAAACATTAAAAAACAATTCCTATACAATTTAGAATCTAGAAAACATGATTCTAGGTCTAACTAAGAAATAGAAATTGGAATTTTGAAATAATTATAATAAATAACAATATAATTAGTGCATGTGAAAATTAGTGAGATGCAGCTATAGTAGCACTCAGAGGGAGATTTATAGCTTAGATGTATTTCTTTAAAAAATTAATGTAAAAATATTAGATGTTAAGCTTATAAGATTAGGAAAAGAATATAGAAGAAACAAAAATGGCAGAAAAAGGAAAATAACAAAAGTAACATTAAAAAGCTAGCAAGCAGACAAAATCCAACAGAGATAATCATAAAACTGAAATCTGGTTCTTTGAAAACTTTATTAACACTTTAATAACATAGACAAATTTTTGGAAAGACTGGCCATGGGAAATAAGCAGAAGGAATAAATCAGTACTATTGAGAGTACCAAAAACAAAAGGGCTCTAACTGCTATACAGGAGGGAATAATGATATGCTTATATGGAGCAGAGGTCATGTTTAGCATTCTCTCAAGTGCAGCCCAGATGCTGGCTCTGCTTTCATAATGGCTTCTGCATTTCTGTCTCTATGCCTTTTAGGTCCAGCCTCTTAACCTGACCACTCTCTTCACTATTTACATATCTTCCATTTCCTACCCCACAGCCATAGAAACCCAGATGTTCAAACCCCTAACCTCAAACTTTTTTTTCTCTTCTCTGGAATTCATTGTTTTTGAAACACAAAGCCAAGATCCTCCCTTTGAATTTCTTTTGCATTGCCTTATCCCTTCACTCTGAAATAAGTACAGGAAAGTGTTGTTCTAGAATGTGCTTTGGAGGGGAAAAAGTAAATCTCTAAGAGAACAAATATTACTTAAGATCTAAAAGTATTTTTTAACACATATATTTTGTATATATAGATGATTCACTAATGACAACATAATAGTGATCTTAGGTGCTGAGTCTCAGTGATAGGAGGCAAAATATTATTCAATTTCTTTATAATTGTGCACTAGAGTGGGTAGCTTAAACTGTAATACTATGAAGAAATATATTACATCTTTGGCAGAAATAATAAATGCAGGTATCAAATGGTTTTCCTCAAGTTCTTAACATATAGCTATTAATATATATCCCTATTAGCCCTCCAATTAGAATATAGTCAGCTTGTCTTTCTCTACCCTGTGCCTTTTTCTTTCAAACATTTGAATTTGGTAAATTCTCAATGTGTCTCCTTAAACACTTTTGCCTGTAATTCTTTAAAACCATGTGTGACTTAATCCATATGCTTTTCATTCATTTACAATCAAATCATCAAAATACAGCCTTTAAAGAGCTATTTGGTTTCAAAGAACATTTTTAATAAGCATTTAAAGCCCTTTGAGAATAAAAATGGGATGCCACATTTTTCCAAGAGTAAACACAGCACAACCCCAAACACTCATGCCCAGAGAAACCCAAGCTTCTGAATTTTAGTTCTTTTCCATTCTCGATTAAATGAGCCATCCTCTATTTTTATTTAACTCCTGGTGAAGCGTAAAGTATTTCGAGATGAAGAAGTAGTCTTTTCAAATTAATATTTGAAAATCTATTTAGCTACTAGCATTTTAGCAGCTTCTGTTAAAAGCTGCTTATATTTGCCTCAGTTGTTCTACAGTAGCAGTTCTTAAAGTGTGGACCTGAGACCAACAACACCATTAACATCTAGGAACTTTCTAGAAATGCAAATTCTCTAGCCCCATAACAGATGTGCTGAATCAGTAATGGAGTACAGCCATTGCGCACACACATCAGTGGG
This sequence comes from Saccopteryx bilineata, assembly GCF_036850765.1. Lineage (NCBI taxonomy): Eukaryota > Metazoa > Chordata > Mammalia > Chiroptera > Emballonuridae > Saccopteryx > Saccopteryx bilineata. The sequence continues at coordinate 172,822,986 of NC_089494.1, forward strand.
TGTTTAACAAGTTCTGCAGGTGTTTCTAACAGATACTCAAATTTGAGAACCACTGTTCTAGGGCCTTGGTTCACTCTTTCATCTCAAAGATGTGCTTTCAGGAAAGGTTATGAGCTCTGTCATTCACATCAAACTTTTAGGTATCACAGAAAGAAAGTTTTTATATCCTTTTTAAGAAAAGGAAATAAAGGAAATAAATAATCCTCCCATTGCCTCTGAGACTCAGCCACTGAGAATAAGATCTCTTCTCTTAAAATCAGAAACATCCCTGAAGATTGTTTGGTCAAGAAATTAGGAGCTTTAAGTTTTTGTGTCAAATTAAAACCTACAGTTCATGGTTTTGAATGTTAATTTATATTTTATTTTGAACATTTAAAAATGCCATTTTCTGGCTAGCACCTTTTTCATGATAGATTATTGAGATGATGAGAAATTATGAAAAGTGAAGTATGAGGTTATAAGGTTTCACTCCATAGTTGTTCCTTATAGTACACCTGCCTAATTGTAGACAGAGGAGGCTTTGGAATCAGAAACACTTGGGTTCAAATCTCACCTCTGCGACTTACTAACTGCAAACTTGGGCTAGTTGCTTAACCCTTCTAAGACTCATTTTCCATGTTCCTCATCTACTAAAGGAAGGGAAAATATATGCCTTCTGAGGAAACTGAGATTTACATGAGATAAAATTTGGAAAGAATTTAGCTTGATGCTCAATAGTTGATAATGATGATTATTTGGTAGAATGGGAGAGCTGGTGATTTGAAAAAAATGTGTGTGTTGGTGGGGGTTATGTGGCTGATTATTCAGTACTTTAAAAATATAAATAGGATTTTGTTTAGAAAGGGACTTCCTGGGAAGCCATTTTGCTCATAATCGTCAGTTTCCTTCAGATGATGGTATGTCTCTCTTTTCTTTTAACAAAGCAATGCATGGTCTAGCTCCTGAAAAAAATTATCATTCCTCATACTGTATTTCCTTATCCTTTAGGAAAGGATATCAATGCAACTGGCAAGCCAACATATTGACTTAGTGAATGTTCACAAAGTGAGCTGCCTGGAAACCTGACTCCTTACAAGACGGCCAAAAAAAAAAAAAAAAAAAATCCTTCCTTGAGCTTCCCTACAAGATGCCTGTGTGAGGCTTCCTGACCCTTTGGTCTCCAGCTGGATGGAAGTAACTTTTAAATTCTTCTGTGATTGTTATTGTGCAATTAATAATAGTAATTGACTTAATTATCAACTATTTTGTTGAATTAGTGGTTAAATTTAGTCATTGTATATCAGCCAAAGGTTCAGAGAATTTATCAGAGAGTTAAAATGAAAAGCTAAAAGTGGTACACCTGTTTGGAGTTTTTGTTGGGAGAAGAAAATAGCTTTGACTGGATGTCTTGCAGATTGACTGTTGATTTCTAGTCATTCTTTTGATTGTTAGGTCTTAGGCTCCTTGAGAAGAGGGCCATACATGAGCTAATCTGTCCACCTGTCCCTGAGGGTGGGCCTGCCTGTGGGAAACAGCCCTGTCATTAGTTCCAAGCTTGCCTTCAGAATTCTGGGGAACCCCGCACTGTAAAAGACTTAGTTAATCAAAGGAAAATTCTTCAGACATGAAAGGCAACAGTAATGCAACAGAATTATAATTCTGGAACTATTTTGGCAAGGAACTGGCTGACTGAGTACCCTGGTTACAGGCTTCACATTTTAGCTTATTTTGTCTTTCAACTTGTTTCAAGGGGTAGTGCCAAAATATTTCTAAAAAATAATTTAAGAAATCTTATTGTTCATAATAACCTTTCAAAAACTTGGAAATTCTCTTTGTTCCAGTTTTGTCATTTTTTCAATTTGGTAAAAAAGACTTTGTGTGTTTCTAATGGAAATTTTAATCATAACTTTTAAAAAAGACTATATAGACAATCTCAGTAGTAATAGGAACCTAGCTTTCAGTTCAGTGCTTATCTGATATTTGCTGAGGACATTTCAATCTACTCCGCTTGTACTTGAGTGACAGTTTTGTTTAATGGAGGCACATAGTCAAGAGGTTTGTTGTACTGATCAAAACCCTGGTCTATTATAAGATATTCTAAAAAAATGAGGGCTCTCTGGGAGTATGTGTGAGCTTGAGGCCAACCCTCAAATTTGAATCTTTGATTTTGAGAAGGAAAATCTCAAAATATTTGAGATTAGGAGTGTTTGGAGAGAAAGCAGATTATGAACGTCTTGGAGGGTGTATAATCCAAGTTTAGTATTTGCATAATACAAATATACATAAGTTCACTGACACTGAGAACTTCTTGGGTTTACTATAGTTTGTGCTTTGGAGTTTTTCAGATACTTCTGATGGTAAGTGCAAATAGAAAGTCCCATATAATGGTGACGAGAAGTAGATGTGATTATATTGGAGAGGAGAAATTGTATCAAGGTTAGTTGGCAGAACTGAGATGTGTTAAAATAGAAGTACAAGTATTATAACTGGGATGTGGCAGATGCTCTTACAAAAGACATTAAGAGCTGAGATTTATTTATTTATATATTTTGTGACAGAGAGAGTCAGAGAGGGGGACAGACAGAGAGGGACGGAGATAAGAAGCATCAATTATTTGTTACAGAACCTTAGTTGTTCATTGACTGTTTTCTCATATGTGCCTACCCAGGGGCTACAGCAGACTAAATGACCCCTTGCTCAAGCCAGTGACCTTTGGTTCAAGCTGGTAAGTCTTGCTCAAACCTGATGAGCCCGCGCTCAAGCTAGTGACCTTGGGGTCTCAAACTTTGGTCTTCAGCATCCCCATCCGATGCTCTATCCACTGTGCCACCACCTGGTCAGGCGAGAGCTGAGATCTTAACTTTAGTTTCTTGTTGAATTAATAATAATAACCTCACCCGGTGGTGGCACAGTGGATAGTGTTGACCTGGTACACTGAGGACCCAAGTTCAAAACCCTGAGGTCACTGGCTCACTAGCTTGAGTGCAAGGTTGCCAGCTTGAATGTGGGATCATAGACATGAACCCATGGTTGTTGGATTGAAGACCAAGGTCACTGGCTTGAGCAAGGGGTCACTAGCTCAGTTGGAGCCCCCTGGTCAAGGCACATATGAGAAACAGTCAATAAACAACTATTGTGCTGCAACTATGAGTTGATGTTTCTCACCTCTCTCCTTTCCTCTCTGTCTGTCTCTCTCTTAAAAAACCCCATAATAATAAAGTATATTGGGCTAAGAATTTTGAGTGGAAGTATCTTTAGCAGTAAGATAAATTTGGCCAGTGAGATAGGGGAAGTGTTCTGTCCTATTTCTGGAGACTTGTACCATAGAAATAGTGTGAATGGGTACGTAGGTTTCAACTGAGTCAAGTCCAGGTATCTGCAGGACTTAACTGCCTGCATCATATGAGCTGGCTTGGTGAGAGGGCATTTTTCTTATGTTAATCATATTACAAAGAGATAAGCCTTCCTTAAATCAATAAATTAATATTTAGGAAAATTGTGAAAGACTGATTAGGTTAGCTCATCTGGGATGAAATTTGGCAGGGGCAACTTAGAGAGGTTTATGTATCAGAGGAAGATGAGTAATCATAGGGATAGATCTGAGTTGTGTGTTGAAGGCTATATCAGGTCTGTGTTCAGATGCTTCTGAGAACTGTGCCTGCTGCTTGTCTCACCAATGGCTGAGTTGCGAACAACACAATAAACCAAGGGTTAGCAAGTTCTAGTTATCTTCATTGTTCCCTGGAAGGGGCTTCCTTTGGAAAAACAGAGTGCATTTCCCTTGTGCCTGTGTAAATTGGAACCGTTATAGCTGCCTCCTGCTTAGATTGAGTATCTTGTCCCTTTCGATTTCCCAGGAGGGCTGAACCTAGATAGGAATCCTGGGAGGAGGAGCTAGTATCTGCCTGAAAGAACTTGACACCTATAAAATAAGCATTAGAGAGAGAAACCTGATTAGAGCCCTATTCTGCCTTTCTTCACTTTGGGTAAGTTAATTTGCTAAACCCAACTGCCTCACCTACAAACTGGTAATAATATCTAATACTTATATTATACTTACAGTGTTCCTATTATTATATTAAGCACTGACTAAATATTATTACTATAAAGTAAGGACTATTGTTATCCCCTTTTACAGATGGGGAATAAAATATTGGAAAAGTGAAATGACTTGTTGTTGGTCGTGCTGCTAGTAGATGTTAGAGCTAAGAGCCTGGATTTGAGCCCAGGGGCATGGACTCTGATGTGTTCCCTTGATCACCATAGTTTACTTCAAGGAATTATTTGTTGTTTACAAATTTGTTTTAAAATGTACAAATATAAAAACAGTGTAATCCCAATGCACAGTGCACAGTAAACATGCAATAAGTTATTAGCCATCATTATAGTTGCATGTGAGAGTGATATATATTTTAACACACACAGCCTTTACTCTAAACTTAGAATTATTGGATAAGGAAGCTGGGAATCAGAGAGGATGAGTTCATGTATCAGGTGTCCCAAACTACGGCCCGCAGGCCACATGCGGCCCCCTGAGGCCATTTATCCGGCCCCTGCTGCCCTTCTGGAAGGGGCACCTCTTTCATTGGTGATCAGTGAGAGGAGCACTGTATGTGGCGGCCCTCCAATGGTCTAAGGGACAGTGAACTGGCCCCCTGTGTAAAAAGTAAGAGGCTACATGATTTTCTGACTCCAGAGACTATGTTCTTTCTCCACTGCCAATAGTTTGTAACATGTACTGTGAGGATTTCTGGGGGACCCAGAGTTAGAAGGAAGGCCCTATAAATCCATGTCTGTGCCAAGCTTGTCTGCAGATTGAATATATTTTCCACATATACAGTATGTACTATTTTCAGATGTATGCTGTGATTAACACACATAAACCTATTCTTGTAATTAATGAACCTGTGCTTCATTAACAGACTTTATAATCTGTAATTCCTTGCCATTATGTGTTTTCTTGGTGTTTAGATACCAAAAGTGCAATTGCTCTAAAATATGAATATTTTTGAAGTTAAAAGGGCTTCCATATTTGAAAAGTTTTGGACATAACAAATCACATGATTTCATAATCCTCCATGATTAGTAGGACCAGGCCTATTAAACATGAATTTACTAGTACACATTTCCTGTACTAAGTGGAAGACTACTGGAGTGAAGAAACTGCAGTGCTCTGGACAGACACTGGGAAGAGAAAAGGAAGGCTCTATGGAGTATCTTGTTCATGAATATACACCATATATATCTTACATCAATTTTAATGGAAAAAAAAAAAACCACCCAGAGGAAATTAAAAGCAGTAGCTTTGGGTATGGAAATGTGAATACATAAATTGCAATGGGAATCACATGGCTCTGACCCTAAGAAAATGTGTGAGAATTTCTCCCTCTAGGATCAGTGAGTTATGAGCATTTGAAAGGAGGGAATTTATAGAGTCAATTTTCCAACTCACCATTCCCATAGGGACTATTGAAGAGGGGACAATCCTATTAATGTATGGGACAGTGTACAAGAAGTAAAACAATGCAAGTTTTCACTTGTGTCTTCCATGATGTGGTGTGTCCTAAATGAACAATTTGACATTATCTATCAACTTCCTTCTCATTGCTGCTCATGAAATTTTAAGCCTCACTCTTAACAACTTGGGTTATGCATTGTGCTTGTAATTTAACTTTCTGTCTGGTTTTAGTGATTATTTAAATCTAGTTTGATGACTTGTAGAATTATAGTGAAAAAGACAAGTGAGTAGTGAGAGAATCACTGCAGCCTCAATTCTTCACTGAGGACAGAATCTCAAATCCTCTTTTAGCTCAAGAGCATTTCTTCAAATGCAACACCATCCAGAGTCCAGTGTATACACAGATGAGAGTGGAACTTCTCTGATCAAAGCAGAGCGGACGCCCACTCACTACCAGACACCGCCTTTCCAGTTCTGCCTCCCCTGTAGTCTTTGAGATTCCTTTGAAGATCCCTAAGTCTGGGAACCAGTTTAAAAACCACTGCTCAATTGCCTTTCAAGCATTTTACAAGGATCATTTCCTATACAATTATTTTCCAAACAGATATTCACTCTAGTAGAAAGTTTAATGGGCACATCCCTTTCTGCCTTCATTTTAAAGGCATGATTACTTTTCACCCAAGAGATAATAGCTTTCTCATGGTCCCATCTGCTCCAGCTCATTGTGAGGAACTAGTTCCTAAGGATCAAATGCCATACTGTATGTCATTATGCTTCTATGCAATGAGAAAATATTGGAGGGCGGGGAGACAATTATGGTAATACATATAAGTCACAACATACCTAATTGAATTGATAATAAAAATCAGTGCTACCATTTATTGAACACATTGTATATATGCCAAGCACTCTAGTTACATTTTTTTCTCATTTATTTCTTATAGTGTTCCTATATGCTGGACGTGATTACCTCCACTGTACAAATAAGGAAACTGAGGCTCAGGGAGTCTCATGCTAGTAACTTGAAGAGCTGGGAGACCAGCCTACTTCTGTCTGGTTTCTTCCCTAGACTATTTCCACAAGGCCACATGTCTCTATATATGTGCTGATTTCTGTATTCTGCCAATGCTCTTCAAATCTGTTTGCATGTTTTTGGAGGAGACACATATCTCCTCCAGAATAGTGCTCAGAGTAAGAAAGTTATATTCCCGTTGATTATGCACTGATGGAACCTCAACTTATAAAAGTAAATGATCATATGCAATTTGTGACTGAATTTATAACTTTAAATTTATTTTGAGGGTAAAGAAAACTATTGATAGAAAGTTGAGGATCTGAGTTAACATTGCTGCACAAGTGAATGTTTGGGAAATGTGTGTGTGTGTGTGTGTGTGTGTGTGTGTGTGTATTTGCTCACTAATCCAGTGCAGTACTAATTTTACCTTTGTTATTGTTATTTAACTTGCATTGGCCATGTATTACATTATAATGTCCCTCATCTTAGAAAAAAATACCTCTTTAGATCCCATGTCTCCTGCAGCCAATATTCCATTTCTCTGCTTCCTATTAAAAAAAACCTCTTGGAAAGAACCTCCACTCCTGCACGGAAAGAACTACAGCTTGCCAGATCTTAGGGCTGGTTCTCCGTCCTCACTTCACTGGTCTCTCGGCATCGTGTGACACAGTGCATCACTTCTTCCTCTGGAAACCCTTTCTCCTCTTGGCTTCCGTGCTGCCAGTGTCCTGCTTCGCTGGCCACTCCTCCTTTGCTGCTGCTGCTGCTGCCTGCTTAGTTCTTCTGGGTGCGGAGAGCACAGCACCCAGTTCTTCTGGGATTCTCCTTTCTTTAATTACCTCTCTTTCTTTCCTTCTCCTCCAATGATCCTAACCTTGCGGATTCTAGAGTATCCCATGCTTTTCCTGCCTTAAATCCTCTGTATTGGCTTTCTCCTTCATCCGACATTTCCCCCTCATGCATCTGTATGGTTAACTCTCTCATTTACTCAGGTCTTTCGTCAGATATCATTACTCTATCCCCCACTCCAGACTCATGCTGAATTTCCTTACCTTGCTTTAGCTTTCTTTAAAGAAATTATATAATTATTTGTTTATCCTGCTAGACCGTAAGCTTCCTGAGGGCAGGGGCTTGGTCCATCTTGTGCATTACTGTATCCCTAATCTTAGAAAGTGCCTGGAATTTAGGAAGGGTTCAACGATATTTTATGAAGTTATACATTTATGTGAAAAGCAGCTCCATGTAAAATGACAATGCTTCGAATTAATTATATATTCACAAACTTCATTTTCTAAATTCCGTTTTGTTAGTTCTGCAGGGACTACTTTAAAGCTAACATGTGAAATTTGTATTTCACTCTTGATTTTTATAACCTCATATATTGTCTCTTGAGGTTTCAATTTCCCCCTTATTCCTCTATACTTGAATGTAACAGCTTTACTTTGAAGTAATGTGGATGTATATTCATGCATAAATGAATCCACAGTGATATGTTTGGGCTAGTTATGTACTATATGTGTTTTACCCGAGCACAGGAACATACACACATGTTCACTGGGACATGAAGCCCACGAAGAAATGGAAACCAGATGGTATATAAAGAACTCAAAAGTAAAACACCAAATCCTTCATTCAGGAGAAATAGTTTCTGTACTGAACAATGGATACATATTGACTTCTACAGTAGTTCAAAGAGATTTTGCTGTTCTAAATGACAGCTAAAGCCCATTCACCTACTAACAGTGTTTTTAATTAGGCAATTAATAAAATTAGGATTATCTCTTTAATCAGTAATAGTCTACAAGGTAGTCCTAATTAATTTGATAGGTAATTCCTTTGCAACTGAGTGGGCAACTGATACACCTTTCTTTCTAGTAAGATAGCTAAAATCAACCACAAGGGCTTTTCTTGGAGCAAGGTTATAATTTACTGATTTGGCTTCATTGGAGACTTCAGTAAAGCAATTGAATCAAGAATGCCAAAGGGGGTACAAGAGAGAAAGATATGTCAGATATGTCTTTGTTACTTTGGAGAACAGGACATAGGTGTGGCCATATGTATGCATTTCTCCAAATCAGACATGTTTATGCAGCCTTTCTGAAATAGCTTGTTTCAATGGTCTGAAGTCTCATCCCCTTTGACATGGTGGTAGTTAACACTTCTCCTTTGGAATCTGAGATCACTTGTTACATTGTATGAGCGCAACAGATATCCCCAGCCGCTGTGATCCCTTCCCAATTTCCTTTTTTATTTGATCTAATCCTGAAAATTCTTTAGGTATGCACTGTTTTTGTAAATAGAGAAAACTATCATTGAGAATTGAGAGAATAGCTAGAAAATAGGTGGGACATTTTCTGTGTAGGAATCATATTGTAGTTCAAGTATTCACCCCTCATCTCAGTGTGCAATATGCATTCAATCAGGTCAAGATTATTAGGAAACCTGCAAATGCAGTATCCACAACCAAGTTCTCTAAATGTTCAAATGTAAAACAGGTGAAGTAGCATTTTTACACAAACAATCCTGTTCATTCATGAATGCAAAGAAGTATGCCCATTGTAAATTTAACAGACTGTTTAAAATGTAAGTGAATTCTCAGAGAATGAGCAAGCCCTTTGCTAAGAATGATGGATGGCCTTCTCTGAGATGAGTAAGTGTGGTAAACATATAACTTCTGGTCACATGTAGTTTGTCTGCCAGACGATGCCTAACCTCACCCCATCCCTCATCCTCAACCCATCTCTGACCCCACCTCATTCCAGACACCCACTTAATCCCTGACTTCTATCCCCAGGGGGTGGGGATCTATGACAGGGTGAAGTTCAAGGCTGTGGAGAGATTTCAGAATGGGAAGAAAATGTCTGTTTCACACATTACTTGTTAATAGAAACAGCTGAAAGTTTAATGGTGTGTTTTTGGGGCTGTGTTTAAAAATCTCCTGCATGAAAACAGCTGCATCAGTGCACAGCTGTGTCAAAACAGCCTTGTCAGAAATGTCATGTACACACTTATTATTTTTCTAAACTATTTGGACAGAGCATACTTTTCTATGTATTCTTTTTCTCCACAGGTATACAGCTATGCATATTTTAAAGCATATGCCTGGCAAACAAGTTTGTAAAGTTTAAGGATAAAAATCTGATGTACACTTGATATTTTAGTGTGCAAATATATTCTTACTTTTGAGACTGCATCCACCTGGGATATACCAGCCCACAGTCTGTGTGTCTGGACTTTATGAATTTAAAATTTAGAATGTAATATGCAAATCTGAAAAGAATTAGCTTTACTTTAAAATAGAACCCTTTTGATGGGTTTAGGAGATGAGAGAGCAAATGCATACACCAGAGCAAAAAGAAAAAAAAAGGTTTTATTTTAAAAGTAGCCATAGACTTAATAACCAATAAACACCTTTTCCCAACCATTTGCAATATGATAAATTTAAAAATTTTTTATTGCTTTTCTTTAATGTCTTACATTATAAACTGCAAACAAATGTACTTCTTTTTAATCTGTCTTGCATTTTAAAGTCTGAGTGAAAGAAGTCAGGTGAAACTAGGTACCAAATTTTTTGATTATTGGTCTTGGCCATGATTAGGTGCTTAGGATAGAATCTGAAAGTTTATGTTTAACGTTAGTTCTAAATTTCTGAATGTAAATAAAGCTCTGTGAGCACTTAATAACTGTGACCTTGAGTGAGAGTCAGTTAATCTTTCTGAGGGTCAACCTCCTCATTTTCAATGAGACTAATGATACTTGCCGCCCCTTCCTGTGGGGAGGGTTCAATTTGGTATGCTTGAAAGCATTCAATCCGGGTGAAAGACTCAGCCCTAGATTCCCCTTCACCAACTCGGAAGGCCCCTGAGATCCTGCCTCTCTCATTCACAGCCTTGAGTTGAGACTTCCTGTGTACTTTTCTCTACATTTAATAGCTTACAGTTTTTATACCTGATTTGTCTTGGAGAGAGCTGATTGTCAGAAGCAAATTGAAGAGAGGTCTAGGGCCTTCCATGCTCCTAGCCCCAGCTGATATAGGAGCATTGGGAAAGAAGCCAGTGCAACCAGCCCCTCTTAACTCTAGGAAAGCCCAAACCAGGGGTCCCCAAACTACGGCCTGTGGGCTGCATGCGGCCCCCTGAGGCCATTTGTCCGGCCCCCGCCACACTTCTGGAAGGGGCACCTCTTTCATTGGTGGTCAGTGAGAGGAGCATAGTTCCCACTGAAATACTGGTCAGTTTGTTGATTTCAATTTACTTGTTCTTTATTTTAAATATTGTATTTGTCCGTTTTGTTTTTTTTACTTTAAAATAAGATATGTGCAGTGTGCACAGGGATTTGTTCACAAGGTTTTTTATAGTCTGGCCCTCCAACAGTCTGAGGGACAGTGAACTGGCCCCCTGTGTAAAAAGTTTGGGGACCTCTGGCCCAAACCATCACTTTGTTATCAGATGAGGGCCAACCAGGAGTGGGTCTGCCTCAGGCCAGCCGGTAGTGTGTGGGTTCCTGACTTCATGCAGGTAGGCTTTTGAAAGTATGTTCATTAAAGCGGAGGACAGTGAAATGAAGGAAGGACTTAGGGAAGAAGAAGCAACAGGAGAGAGCCTAGGAGGCGGCTCTGCTTTGGCTCCCTAGAATCGTTATAGGAAAGAAATGAGCCAAGACGTGGCTGCTGTTAGCTCACTGGACAGTCAGAGAAAAGGGGGGCCTTGGAGACAGATTCAGGGTGTTAGCCCAGATGAGCTGCTGCTGCCTGCTGCTCACCTGGTTGCAAGTCTTGTGAGGTTCCTTAGAGTTCAGGAGAAAGGAAGTAAAAAGTTCATGCCCGAGAAGGGGCAGAGTGAGCCTGTGATGAGTCTTTGTCAGTAGGGTTTTTATCTCTCTTCTGCAGGTGAGAGTCTTCGGGGACAGCCCTAGTGGAACACTCACTACCTTTCCAGATGCACTTTTAATACGCTGATGCATCAGAATGAGTGTGTATGGGAGTTTGGAATTATTTGTTGGTCTGCTTTACTGTTTACTTTTCCCTTGAGTCTGTCTGGCTCTAATCGTGTTTGTTATTTGTTCCCCTGACTTCATCTGTCTGTGGGTTTGGCTGGCACAAATGGCACTAATTGGGTCTCTGTCCTTTATCTCCCTGACCAGGGTGGGTGATTTAAGCTATTTGTTCTCTGGTTAGGGAGAAGAGGAATAAACTACTTGTTCTCGGGTGTCCTTGGTTAGGGAAGATAAGCTCTTGCAATTTACCAGCTGTCTGTAAATTGATCATTGTTTGGGATTGTTTAATTACCCTGTCTCAGTTTCCCCATTCCACTTGCCCAGGAATTTTCCTAGTTTCTTACTATCCTGCCTCAACTTCAGCCCTTACTTCTCTAGGCATTTTCCCAAACCCATTAAAACAGGCCTGACTCGAGACCTTGCTGGAGGCACAACTGCCTCTCACCATCAAACCCCCCTGTACCTCCAGTTCCACAATTTAAAGTCAAAGCCTGAAATGCAGTTTAGGCAACATATTGATGGGAATGAGATACAGAGTGAAAACAAACAAAAATTCAGAATTCAACCTGTTCCATTCCAGAGGGACTGGGGCTGGGGTTGAGTGGGGTGGGAAAATAAACCTTGATTTTTTTTCTGCTTGCTCTGTCATATACATGTACTCTCTCATCTCTTCAACTCATCAAAGGGATTCTCTTTTAAGGCAAAGGTAATTCTTTTCAGATATTTTAGGGAACAGGGCTGGGGTTGAGTAGGATGGGAGGGTAGCGTAGGAATTGATTTGGGGAAAGTTAAGAAACAGCAAAGATGGGAAGTCCTTTACATCAGTGGTCCCCAACCCCCGAGCCACAGACCGGTAATGGTCCGTGGGCCATTTGGTACTGGTCCACAGAGAAAGAATAAATAACTTACATTATTTCCGTTTTACTTATATTTAAGTCTGAATGATGTTTTATTTTTAAAAAATGACCAGATTCCCTCTGTTACATCTGTCTAAGACTCACTCTTGATGCTTGTCTTGGTCACGTGATACATTTATCCATTCCACCCTAAAGGCCGGTCCAAGAAAATATTTTCTGACATTAAACTGGTCTGTTGCCCAAAAAAGTTTGGGGACCACTGCTTTACAACTTCTATAACTTTACCACAATTAGCCCTACTTATCATCAACTAAAATATAGTCTGTGGAAGGGAGCTCTTTCATTTCATGTGCAGGAAAATGGAAATTGGCTGGCTTACCCTCTGTAATGCTGGTGGCCAAGGCCAAGCAGGTTCACTTGGATTCGGGCGGACAGTAGAGGAACAGCGGAGCCAGAAAGTGACGCGCCGTTCCATTTATTAGTCTCCCAATGGCAGGGGAGCACACAGGCAGGGGAGAACCTCTTCTCACTGCAGCAGGTAAACAAACAGCAAAATGGCCCCTCACAGTGGCGGGTAGGCAATCCCACAAAACTGCTCTGAGTCAAAGCCTTACATAGGCTACACCCACGTGACTCTGTCATGTGCTCATGCACTAATGCAAGGTGCAAGCAAGCAAGGAAGACTAACACAGCTGTTTTCCTAACAATTCACCGCTTTAGGGTTGCTCACCTCATCCTCATGATCTATGCAACAGGTATCTTCTGCAATGGTCCCTGTGGGAGGAGTTACATTACATAAAGAGAAACAGTACAGACTACAGCAACAGAATTACAAAAGCACAAGCTATTCCAAAAAATGAAAATATTGAATAATTACAAAAGTCCCCTTTACAATGTCTCCCTGAGCACTGTGCCCAGGTTAGCACCCTACTGCACAATGCCAACCAGGGCACCCATTGTAGGTTGGAGGCCTATGAAGTCCAGGGCCATATCTATTGAAGAAAGTGTCCTTAGTGCATCTTTGCAATTGGATGGGAGCAGTTCCCAGTGTAGGAGGACCTCCACGGTTGCTGCAGCCCCCCCCCCCCATCAAGATTTCTTATAGTACTGTCTACAATTGTTGTGTCCAGCCAGGAAGGGAGCTGATGCCCCCTCTTGTCACAGTCCTTTCTTCAGGAGTTCATCACATCACTCAATGATCTGTCCACGATAGACAGCCCATCTGTCTGTGCAAATCACCCAAGGTAAAGGTCCATTACAGGCAACTAGCAATACAGCTCTTTGATAATGGATCTCAGTGCCTTTCATAAGCACTCTGTCTGTTGCCACAAGCCCCATCCAAACCTCTTAGAAGTCGAAGCTCATAGGGCCTGGTGGGGTCAAACACAGTCAAGGCCTCTGTTGCCTTACAGTTTTCTTAGCTGCTGCCACAAAATAGCACCTATTATCTTCTAAGGTCAACACCTGCTTGTACATTAGAAGGGGACCAGTCAATTGCCAATTCCACCTGGGTCCTCCGGTCCCTGCCCATCCCTGTTAGATCGGTCCCTTGGCTTTCCCCTTATTCAAACTGGGACAATGGACCTTGGGGATCCTTTTCTTCCTCAGCTGTCTCCATCATATAATTCTGCAACTGTGCCACCCATGCATCAAACGTTTAATTGGTAGCTGCTGGGGCTGTTTGTTTTAGTGGCTGGAACTTCTGTTCTGGTTTAAGTTGCCACCAAAGCTCCAAAAGAACTTTATTAGATTTACCATCTAATTTCTCCCTATCTGGCCTGGCCACATCAAATCTACCCACGTCTGTGTTTGGGTAACCTTTACAGGCCTGTTTTTCTTGTTGGTTGGGGGCGAGAACAGCATGGGCAGCAGCCTGCATAGCCTTATGGTTCTGTGTTGCCTCCATCTCCCCCAAATCTGCCACTGTCTGTGTAACTGAGTTGATGGGCTGCCCATGTAGGGGCTCAGGATAGCCACTAGTGACCCAAAAAGGGCTGATGGTGTGCTACAGAGAATAAAGTCCCTCATCCCTACCATAAATACTTCCTTATCTGGCCCATGGGACCTCAGATTGAAAGCAGTATTCCTTATATCCAGTTCCTGGAGGACCTACTGCAGCTCTATATATGACTGCCACTAACTCACTGTCCCCAGCAGGTCTCCAGTATTCTGCCAGACCATACAAATGGCTGTTATTACCCATTCTAATAAGGTATGGTTTCCTGGGTTGTCATGAAAGTTCTGAAGATGCTGACTCAAGGAGGAGTGTGTGGTAATGGTGGCCAATTTCTCCATCTCTGTTCCAGAAAACATGATGCCATCCACCCCTATCTCCCACAACTGCAGCAACCAAGCTGCCAGGGACTTTGTGGATTTCTGCCTGAATTTTCCCCCTAACTCCATCAACTCTGTCTGGGTATAGAGCTGGACCACAGATTGCTCAAGTACTTGTGGAGGGGGTTGTACCTGCATCTGAGGCACTCTTGGCTACTGGGTTTTGACCTTCTGGGTGATCACTGTCCAGACTCTGAGTCTGCAGATGGCAGTTTCAGTCTGAACTTCCTCTTCAGAAGAGGAGGAGTTGGAAATACTTGCTACCACTGACTCAGATTTACTCTGCCATCATGAATGCAACCCCTTCTTCAGTGTCTGCTTTGGCTCTTGTGGCTACTGGCTCTTGGCCTGAAGCTGATACTTGAGCTCTTGAACCCACAGTTATTTCTCTAATAAGTGTTACTGCCAGTGTTCTGCTTCTATGGCAAACTGAAGTTCTCA
Source organism: Saccopteryx bilineata (assembly GCF_036850765.1). Lineage (NCBI taxonomy): Eukaryota > Metazoa > Chordata > Mammalia > Chiroptera > Emballonuridae > Saccopteryx > Saccopteryx bilineata. Next base: position 172,838,065 of record NC_089494.1, read on the forward strand.
AACCCATATTTTCTTCTCAAGAAACTGTTCCAATTCCAGGCGCTGTTGGTGTTCAGCCTGCATTTTACACTGAAGCTCTTGAAAGTGATCAGCCTTCTTTTCCAGCAACTATTGCAGTTTCTGCCACTGTGAGTGTTAGTCTCAAGCTTACACTAAAATTCTTGACACCACACAGCCTCTTGCACAGAGCTTTCAGTTTCTGCTCTTTGGGGTGTAAAAGACACTTAGCTCATGGCCCCCAACATGGTAGCCACAGGGAACTACAGGCTCAAGAACAGCCACTCTTCTATTCCACCCCTCAAGGGTGTTAACAGCTCTTAACTGATCTGATCTAAATCCTGCTGCCCACTACTCCAGATATAATGCCAGTGGCTAAGGGCAGGCAGGTTCACATTGGATTCAGACAGACAATAGAGGAACAGCGGAGCAGGAAAGCATTTGGGCCATTCCCATTTATTAGATTCTCCCAACAGCAGATGAGCAATCAGGCAGGGGAAAACCTCTTCTTACAGCAGCAGGCAATTGAACAGCCCCTCACAGTGGCAGGCAAGTGATCCACACAAAACTACCCTGAATCAAAGCATCTGTAACCTTACACAGGCTATGCACACATGGCTCTGTCATGTGCTTATGCACTAATCATGCAAAGTACAAGCGAGCTAGCCTAACAGCTGTTTTCCCAACTCCCTCTATACTTGGATATTTTTATAGCACATTCATTTTACACAAAATATTCTAGAATTTTTGCCTGGTACCTAATTCAATGAAAGCTCTTACTGGAAGATTTATTGTTGTTTTGTTTGATATATAAAATTTATGACTGCATATGAGTTGAATAAACTTTCTAATTTTTGATGGCTTGTACATCAGATGAGCGTCTATCAGTGTTTTCAACTTTGACTGCCCCCCTGGGGAGTTTTTTAAAAAAAACCACTGATGCCTTGGTCTCAACCCCAGAGATTCTAATTTAATGGTCCAAGTCATGGCTTAAGAGCAAGAGTTTTAAAGTTCCTCAGGTGATTCTAATATTTAAGCAAGGTTAGAATCACTGGCCTAGATTAAGGATTAAAATGCTTGGGCTAAGCCTATAATTTATGTAACCTGGTAAAAAGTCTCTCTTCTGTGTAATTCAATGAAGACTCACTGAGAAGCCCTGCTCTTAAGGCTTTTTGCCTTTAACCCTAAGTTTGCTGTTTTAGGAATAAACGGCTGAGGTGTTATTGAAAAGAAAATAGCCAGAGTCTTATGATTTTATTGTTTGAAGTGTAGTTATAAGCAATTTAAATCAAATCTATTATTTTACAGAGAAGTACAATTGGTGAGAGAAATATCATAAAAAATGTTAGTGCAAACCAAAGTTTAAAACTGAAGACAGAAGGAGACAGGAAGGCAGAGAGAGACAGAGAAAAAAAATGAAGTAAAAAACAATGAGAAGCCTGACCAGGTGGTGGTGCAGTGGTTACAGCATCAGACTGGGATGCAGAGGACCCAGGTTCGAAACCCCGAGAACGCTGGCTTGAGAACAAGCTCATATGGTTTGAGCACAGCTCACCAGCTTGAACCCAAGGTCGGTGGCTTGAGCAAGGGGTCACTTGGTCTGCTGTAGCCCCCTTCCCCCCATCAAGGCACATATGAGAAAGTAATCAATGAACAACTAAGGTGCTGCAACAAAGAATTGATGCTTCTCATGTCTTTCCCTTCCTGTCTGTCCCTATCTATCCTCTCTCTGTCTTTCTCTCTGTCTTCTGTCACAAAAAAAGAAAATGGGGAAATTTCCTTAATAGATCTAGATAACTTTTTTTAATGTGGTAAAGAAAAACACATGAATTTACTATCTTAACAATTTTGAATGTATTGTACTTTAGTGTTAACTATATGCACATTGTCGTACAATAGATCTCTAAAAATTTTTACGTTTCATAACTGAAAATCTGTACTCATTGAGCATCAACTTTTCAATTCTTTGTCTCTGAACCCCTGGCAAGCACCACTCTACTTTCTGTTTCTATGAGTCTGATTACTTTAGGTAACACATACAAGTGGAATCATGCAATATTTGTTATTTTGTGGTGGTCTTATTTCACATATCATAATACCCTCACAGTCCATCTATGTTGTTGTATATGACAGAATTTTTTTCTTTCTAAAGGCTGAAATAATATTCTACTTTATGTATATATCATATTTTCTTTATTCATTCATTTATTGATTGAAATTTAGGTTGCTTCTACATTTTTGCTATTGTGTATAATGCTGCAGTGACCGTGGATGTGCAAATATCTCTTTGTGACCAGATAACATTTTATACTTATTAAACTGTGAGGCATTCTAAGCACATAACAAACAAATCTTCCCTAAGGAGGACTCAAATTAACTTGAGTTCAAGTTGACATGCAAATGAAAATCAATGTTGCACCATTGTGTTAATTTAGGGACATATAAGGAAACTCAGAATTTGGCCCTTCTCTTCACTTTCCTCTAAGATTTGATCATAAATTTTCTTTTTTTAACCTGTAAATTGTTCCACTTAAGGATTCATTATTTTTGTTTTGTTTAATCTCTTTTTTTTCTTTATTCATTTTTAGAGAGGAGAGAGAGAGGGAGAGACAGAGAGAGAGAAGGGGGGAGGAGCTAGAAGCATCAACTCCCATATGTGCCTTGACCAGGCAAGCCCAGGGTTTCAAACCAGCGACCTCAGCATTTCCAGGTCGACGCGTTATCCACTGCGTCACCACAGGTCAGGCTTTTTGTTTTGTTTAAAAACATTCTTTTCTGAGCTGTTGTTTGAAAATATCATTTCCCATTTAGTTGGCTTTCTGTTTATTTTGTTATCAGTTTCTCTTGCTGAGCAAAAACTTCTTAGTCTGATGTAGTCCCATTCATTAATTTTTGCCTTCACTTCTCTTGCCATTGGAGTCAAATTCATAAAATGCTCTTTAAAACCCAGGTCCATGAGTTGAGTACCTATGTCTTCTTCTATGTACTTAATTGTTTCAGGTCTTATGTTTAGATCTTTGATCCATTTTGAGTTAATTTTTGTACAGGGAGAGAGACTGTAGTCCAGTTTCATTCTTTTGCATGTGGCTTTCCAGTATTCCCAGCACCATTTATTGAAGAGGCTTTCTTTTCTCCATTGTGTGTTGTTGGCCCCTTTATCAAAAATTATTTGACTATATATATGTGGTTTTATTTCTGGACTTTCTATTCTGTTCCATTGGTCTGAGTGTCTATTTTTCTGCCAATACCATGCTGTTTTGATTGTCGTGGCCCTATAATAGAGTTTGAAGTCAGGTATTGTTATGCCCCCAGCTTCATTCTTTTTCTTTAGGATTGCTTTGGCTATTCGGGGTTTTTTATAGTTCCATATAAATCTGATGATTTTTTGCTCTATTTCTTTAAAAAATGTCATTGGAAGTTTGATGGGAATTGCATTAAATTTGTATATTGCTTTGGGTAATATAGCCATCTTGATTATATTTATTCTTCCTAGCCAAGAACAAGGTATATTCTTCCATCTCATTATATCTTTTTCGATTTCCCTTAACAATGGTTTATAGTTTTCATTATATAAGTCCTTTACATTCTTTGTTATGTTTATTCCTAAGTATTTTATTTTTTTTGTTGCAATCGTGAAGGGGATTATTCTTTTGAGTTCCTTCTCAGTTGTTTCATTGTTGGCATATAGAAAGGCTATTGACTTCTGTATGTTAATTTTGTATCCTGCGACCTTACTGTATTGGCTTATTGTTTCTAGTAGTCTTTTTGTGGATTCTTTGGGGTTTTCGATGTATAGGATCATATCATCTGCAAAAAGTGATACCTTTACTTCTTCTTTTCCGATATGGATGCCTTTTATTTCTTTGTCTTGTCTGATTGCTCTGGCTAGAACCTCTAGTACCACATTAAATAAGAGTGGAGAGAGTGGACAACCCTGTCTTGTTCCTGATTTAAGGGGGAAAGCCTTCAGTTTAGTGCCATTTAATATGATGTTAGCTGATGGTTTATCATATATGGCCTTTATCATGTTGAGATATTTTCCTTCTATACCCATTTTGTTGAGAGTCTTAAACATAAAATTGTGTTGTATTTTATTGAAAGCCTTTTCTGCGTCTATTGATAAGATCATGTGGTTTTTGTTCTTTGTTTTGTTGATATGGTGTATTACATTGACCGTTTTACGTATGTTGAACCATCCTTGAGATTCTGGGATGAATCCCACTTGATCATGATGTATTATTTTTTTAATATGTTGTTGTATTCGATTTGCTAGTATTTTGTTTAGTATTTTAGCATCTGTATTCATTAGAGATATTGGTCTGTAGTTTTCTTTTTTTGTGCCATCCTAATATCCAAAATATACAAAGAACTCATAAAACTCAACAACAAACAAACAAACAATCCAATAAAAAAATGGGAAGAGGATATGAATAGACACTTCTCCCAGGAAGAAATACAAATGGCCAACAGATATATGAAAAGATGCTCATCTTCTTTAGCTATTAGAGAAATGCAAATCAAAACGGCAATGAGATACCACCTCACACCTGTTCGATTAGCTGTTATTAGCAAGTCAGGTAATAGCAAATGTTGGAGAGGTTGTGGAGAAAAAGGAACCCTCATACACTGTTGGTGGGAATGTAAAGTAGTACAACCATTATGGAAGAAAGTATGGTGGTTCCTCAAAAAACTGCAAATAGAACTACCTTATGACCCAGCAATCCCTCTACTGGGTATATATCCCCAAAACTCAGAAACATTGATACGTAAAGACACATGCAGCCCCATGTTTATTGCAGCATTGTTCACAGTGGCCAGGACATGGAAACAACCAAAAAGCCCATCAATAGATGACTGGATAAAGAAGATGTGGCACATATACACTATGGAATACTACTCAGCCATAAGAAATGATGACATCGGAACATTTACAGCAAAATGGTGGGATCTTGATAACATGATACGAAGCGAAATAAGTAAATCAGAAAAAAACAGGAACTGTATTATTCCATACGTAGGTGGGACATAATAGTGAAACTAAGAGACATTGATAAGAGTGTGGTGGTTACGGGGGGCAGGGGGGAATGGGAGAGGGATAGGGGGTGGGAGGGGCACAAAGAAAACAAGATAGAAGGTGACAGAGGACAATCTGACTTTGGGTGGTGGGTATGCAACATAATTGAAAGACAAGATAACCTGGACTTGTTATCTTTGAATATATGTATCCTGATTTATTGATGTCACCCCATTTAAAAAATAAAATTATAAAATAAAAAAAAAACACAAAAAAAAACACACAAAAAAACATTCTTTTATATAAATTCACAAAATTAGAAATCAGAGTAGGAATGACTACAGATAAAAAGGAAATTGAAATAATTTTAAGGTACTAACTTATTTGAACCTCTTATATTTGAAAATATGGAAGAGATGGAAAGGCTTCTGGGAAGATAAAAATTACCAATATTGTTCAGACCATCTATAATGAAATGTATTAGGTTTCAAAAATTGGCTTCCCCTAGCTCAGATGGTTTTAAAGGTTTGTTTTAGCATACTTTCAGGAACTTTAGTTCCAATTCTAGTTAAATAACTCTGAGTGCAGAGAGAGTAGGTATACTTCTAAATTCCTTTTTTTTTATAACAGTGCTACCAAAACTATACAAAGATGTCACATCAAGGAAATTACAGGTTAGTCTACCTTATAAATACTATAATAGTATATTAAGTAAAATAGTATGAGAGGAGACTTTTTCAAATACTTTATTTAATTAAATTTAAAATTTTTCTTCTCCTTCTCATTTACCTCTTTGCAAGAGAGAGCAGGTGTCCAATTCGCCTCAGGGGAAGTTTGTGGCAATTTGGAAAACCAAGTCTGGCTTCTGAAAGTGGGGCCTATTGAGGAAATCTGTCAGGGGTCTTGGAGGGAGAGGAGGAAAGGAGGACCTCTGAGAGGAGCTCAGAGACAGGGAGACCTTTCCCTCAGATCCCCATTGAGACAATGCTAGGGCCAGGGAAAGGGAGATGAAACTGTGTGGGTTCCATGAGCTGCACAGGGCAGCCCTGCTCCTGGCTCTGAGGTGCATCTGGGTAGTGTTTGGTTTTGCCATTGTTTGACACAGAACCACAGCCAGACCTGCAGGGAGTATGTGAAGCAGACTGTGGTGCCTCAGTGAAAACAGGAAAGAGTTGCAGTTAATGCTTAACCAGCTCTCCTCGAAGCCTTGGTCCTCAGCAAGGCTCCAAGCCCTCTATATCAGTGGTCCCCAAACCCTGGGCCGCAGACCAGTACTGGTCCGTGGGCCATTTGGTACCAGTCTGCAGAGAAAGAATAAATAACTTATATTATTTTTGTTTTATTTATATTTAAGTCTGAATAATGTTTTATTTTTAAAAAATGACCAGATTCCCTCTGTTACATCCGTCTAAGACTCACTCTTTTTTTTTTTTTTTGGATTTTTCTGAAGCTGGAAACGGGGAGGCAGTTAGACAGACTCCTACATGCGCCCGACCGGGATCCACCTGGCACGCCCATGAGGGGTCAATGCTCTGCCCATCTGGGGCGTCGCTCTGCTGCAGCCAGAGCCATTCTAACGACTGAGGCAGAGGCCACAGAGCCATCCTCAGCGCACGGGCCAACTTTGCTCCAATGGAGCCTTAGCTGTGGGAGGGGAAGAGAGAGACAGAGAGGAAGGAGAAGGGGAGGGGTGGAGAAGCAGATGGGTGCCTCTCCTGTGTGCCCTGGCTGGGAATCGAACCCAGGACTTCCGCACGCCAGGCCGACACTCTACCACTGAGCCAACCGGCCAGGGCTAAGACTCACTCTTGATGCTTGTCTTGGTCACGTGATACATTTATCCATCCCACCCTAAAGGCCGGTCTGTGAAAATATTTTCTGACATTAAACTGGTCCGTGCCCCAAAAAAGGTTGGGGACCACTGCTCTATACTACGTAGCGGTGGGCGTGGTGACTATGCCTGAGACAGGCAGTAAAAATTATGTAGATTTAAAAAAAGTAAATGAGATGTTTATGAATCATCTGAGTGTCACATTATATTAGCAAATAAATCATTCTTCACATAAATAACAGGATTTTCAACAGTGTAGTTTATTTCAATAATTTAACAATTTTCAATTTTTTGAAAATTTACTGATATAATTAACTCTATAAATTAAAGATGAAAATCATTGATTATACCTATGAGTGATAAAAAGACATGTGACAAATAGTGCACATAACTGCTTAATAAATCATAACTTTCCTGTTAAAAACAATTCTGTAATAAATGATCTTGAACATATATTTTTAGAACTTTCTTCCTGAAGTACTGACCTTGAAAATGGGCATAAATGCCATTTCTACATCAGACTTTTAGCTTGTTATTTTAGAATTAGAATTTTATTTTATGCAAATAGATTCAAGCATATAGGTTTAAGCAACTTAGACTTGCCACACATATACATCTCTTAGGCTTGTGTTAATCAATTTTATCATTTCTCTTATTGTCTCTTTAACTTGACAGGAAAATTTACATTGTTCAGCCTATCTATAAAATATACAGTGTGTCTGCAAAGTCATGGTCACAGGAAAGCAACAAAAGATGATAGAAATGTGAAATCTGCACCAAATAAAAGGAAACCTCTCCCAGTTTCATACCTATTCAGTGCAGTTCGATGTGGGCTCCATTTGTTGCCCTACCCAAATGATAGTGAAGTTCTTGCCACACATGGGTAAGGACGTCTGGTGTAATAGAGTGAATAACGTCTATGATTCTCTGTTTTAAGTGATTAATGTCGTGGCGCTTTGTTATAAACATGCCGATATTCACATTGCACTTTGGTCACGAATTCAAATTTAGCGAGCCACAGAACACATTGAACTTTCCTCTGTACCTTCCGCATCTTGACTGGCATGGCCATGGGCTGCTCCACTGTATACACGGTGTTACATCATCATCTGCACATGCGCACATGCTGCCACATCATCCTACAGAAACTGGGAGGGTTTTCCTTTTATTTGGTGCAGATTTCACATTTCTATCATCTTTTGTTGCTTTCCTGTGACCAGCCAAAAGTGCACCATGACTTTACGGACACACTGTATCTCCAAACCATAGGACAAGGCATGCTTTAATATCAACTTTATTTCTATGAAATTAAAAATCTCTATTCTGCCAGAAGCAAGGCTAACTAAGCCAACCAAACTGGCATACTTTGTTGCTGGGTAGTTTTCACAAAGTACCAATCTTACCTTGAATCTTTCTAATGACGCACTGGGTTTTTCTATAGAAAATCAGTAAAGTTTGTCACTGTAGATTGAAACAGGCAGCTATTGATTTTAGGATCATTAATTAAGAAGCACAAGTCATACAATAAAAAACTGCGATATAGAAAATTCTGACTTTTTAAGATTCCCAATAGAGTACAATCTGTTTACTTATTGACTACTAGGGTTAATGGCTAACCTGTTGTGCATGAGTGTAGATTCCCAACACCACATGAATGCAGTGGAAGTGGATTCTCAATGTGAAGAGCAAAATTTAATGTTAGGGGACTGTTAGCTATTTAAAAAAGGCTTTCAAATGTGTTTTACTGGGTGTCAAGGGAAGGAAAACATCTTTGGTACAAACCAGTAGAATTTCATGTTTGAGTAACATAATATCATAATTTTGTAAGCACAGTTTACATGTAATTAATGTTTTAGGGAAAAAGGGTCATTAACCAGCAACTAATTAAAAATTTTATGTATAATGAGGACTTGACTCCTTTGGACAACTTAATCCTCTCTCTAGCTGTTTGTTTTTTTTAAGTATTTGTTCATAATTTCTTTTGACTGTTGGTATTATAAAAGTTGTTGAGTCCCTAGGTTATCACAAATATTGAATAGATAACATTTTAAAACATTTTAAATAGTTTGGTCTTAACTCAAGGGATACATTTGTGAATCAAACAAATCAAGTATATTTTCCTATATTTTTTTGCCACTATTGAATCAGTTTATTTTATAGAATTCAGAATAATTGATTTAGAGGTCTAGCATCATGCTCTAAATGAAATCAACCCAATTTCTATAGTACCTAAGTTTCCTATAAAAGAGCACCTTTTGTAAAATGGATATCAGTAGTCAAATGGCTAAATATACTGTATGATTCAAACAGGGTGTGTACTATGATAAAAAACAAAAGTTCTAATACTCTAAGGACTACCACCTGTATCTTGAAAATGATGTTGAAGTAAGGATGAGCAAGTTAATCATTTTTATGTGTTTTCTTTTTTCAACAATAGCAATTTAAAATTCTTCACTGTGAATTTTTATATTTCTAAGTCATTCTCCCAAGACCTACTTTTATAGTCAGTAGCTATTTAGCAGTCTAGCTGGTAACTGCATTTCTGAAGGCTACAGACTAATTTATTCAGCTCATAGTGACAGAACAAATTTAATAGTGAAATATCCTCTTGATATTAATACATGTGCGACACATTTTCTTCCCTACTTTTTTTTTCTTCCTTGTGTGTTTAAGGTATAATTTTCTTGGGTCCAGATGAAAATTTCTTAGATGTTCAGTATTTAGTGTGTGTGTGTGTGTGTGTGTGTGTGTGTATGTTTGGTTGGCAGTGTGATATGTATAAAGGACTCCATAGCTAGAAATCAAGCTGGGGATTCCTCTTCTCTGAGAAGGTCTTCTTTGAAGTACATTTCTCTCAGAGGGGGACAATCATCATGCTGTCCTTCATGTTGAATGTGGCCTAGTGCAGCTTCAAGTTGGACTATTGGGGAACATCAAGATCAAGAAAATCTGGGCTGATTTTTACCTTGCATGGACTTAACAACTTTCACATGAGGAAAGAACCTCACATTAGACAAAGGATGATTAAAGGCAAAAGTTGGGTAGCGTGGATTAAGCTAATGCCCTCCAGAATGTGTCAGAGAGTCTTATTTGCTGGTTTTCAGGGTTGCCTTATTTTTTTCTTAAATTCTTTTTGGCTTAGCATGTATTTTCCTTTTTAAAAAATTCATCAGACTGAGACGTATTCAGTAAATTTTGCCTGGTGGAAGAGGCACTCATCTGTGTGTGGTGGTGTCATGGAAAGAAACTTGAACTGGAAGCCTGGTTTCAGGATTAACCTAGAGAATTTTCCACTTCTTTAGACTGGCTAAAATATCTACTACACGGAAATAATACATATACAAAAAAAAAAAAAGGAAAGTTTACTAATAGCGAGCTAAGAAATACATTAAGTGAAACACAAATACATCAAGCATGAGCTTATTTTGATAGAAATACAGAAAACAAGAGCTGAAGTGTCCTGATAGGGGGTCGTATCCCTGAGACTGTGTACCTGAGGGGAAGAAGAAGAGGAACCACAGTGTGTCTGCTGATTCAAGTCTGTCTTTACAACAAATGGGCTTCATAGCCCTGCTGTGCCTTTCTTTTTGGCCCAGGCAAAGGTAAATTCTTTAGTGGTGTATTAAATTTCACCTCCCTTCTCCTGGTCAATTTAGGTGGCTTTGCCTACTTGCTTAAAAAAAAAATGAAACTCAAGGCTTCATATAGAGTGTTTGCAATGAGAACAAACAAGGAAGCAGGATATTGGAACCATCAGAATGATTTTTGTTGTACATAACAGAAAACTCAACTTTAACTGGGTTGACAAATAGATTTATTGGTTCATGCTACTGAAATAGTCCAGAGGTAGGACAGTCTGCAGGAGAAGTTTTGTCTGGGCTCTTGCTTTGTTTCTCTGGGGTTTACTCTTTGTCTTCACATCACTCAGTTTTGTTCATGTATTGCCTTTGTCCTCATGCTCTCCTTCTTCATGCCACAAGTTTCTAGCCATCATATCCTCACAGGATTTTTTTTTTCCAGAGCAGAAGAGATAATCTGTCAGGACCACAGTGTTGCACCACCCCAACGGGCACAGTTCACAAGGCATTTAATGTGGCTTGTGAGTGGTGGCAAGTGTCCCAGAATTCCTAGCAAAACTCTTGATTATCCTTGTGTTTGACCTAGTGCAGGCCCTGTATCCACCCATGAACCAACCACTGTCTGAGGGGAAGAGAATGCTTTGCTGGGTTTACTCTAGGACCATGGGAGCCACTCCTGTAGAAACACAGAATAAGATTCATTGGAACCACATGAATTTCCAAAAGAAATTTGAGATAATTTTTAAGGAATAAGTGAAGAAAGGTAGTTGCAGAGGAAACGAAGAGGATACTGCTGTCGATGTTTTGGATGAGAACTGTCCCTTTACCACGTGAGAGCTACCTTGAGCATTCAACCTCTCTAGTATTTTTCAAGGCTCCTGTCTCCTATTTAATTTCATTCTCCAAACTATTCCATTTGATTTCTGCCTCCACTGAGACAGAATAGGGACCTGGGTCTGGGACCCCAAGGATGCCAGATGGCCAGAAGGAACTCTGGATGCAAAGATGTCACCAACTCCTCATTCCCTACTCAAAAATGCAGAAGTAGCTGATTTTATCTCCCTTCTAATTGCCTGCTTTAAATACGGACCCACATGCTTAGTTGATGGAGGTTTGCCCCCACAGTGCGGGCTCCAATGTAGTTACCAGGCAGCACAGCTGGAAAAGGAAGCCATCCCATCCTGAAATGGAAAATTCCACAAGCAGCCTTTTTCAACTCGTAAAAGCAGCCAGGCAGAGCTAGCCCCCTAGCCAGTTCAGAGGATCTTCCTTTCTTCTGTGCTGACTCCCTTAGGCTCGAGACTAAGCTTAATAAAAATCTGAAAATTTCTCTGGCGCTTCCTCTTGATTCCTATCTTGGGGAACCCAAGAACTTTAACACTGATAACAGCAGCTTCCTACTGAAACAGCTCTTGCCTTGTCATATTCAGTGGAGACCTCTAAGTTTGATATTCTTGACTTCTGTAGTATCTGATAAATTGATTATGTCTTCTTCCCCCTTAACTTTCTCTTCCCTTGACTTCCTTGACATCATTGCTAGTCATCATCCACATTGATGACTCCCAGTGAAACAGCTATGATTATTCAAATGCTTCAAATGGACTCAAGGTCACAGCATTATTTCATATTATTGCTGATTTTTTTCAGTTTTTAAATAAAAAATGTTTTCTTCCCATAAAAAGCAATGACTATTGAAGGCAGTTGCATATCATATGATACAATTATATGATGCTTTATAATGTCATTATAGATGATTTGAAAAGTTCAAAAATAAAAAAGAAGAAAATATGCATCTATAACTCAGGTATAAACATTATCTCATCATAACCTATTTATTGTATGTATTTAGAAGTATTAATGATTAATAATTTTGTATAAAATTTTTCATGCTGCTTAAAATTTTTGTATACCAGGGTCATTGTAGAAAAATTGGAAAACACAGAAGTAAAACGTAGGCCCCAGAGATAGTCACAGTGTTTTTGTATTTCCTTACTGTTATGAATTGGTGACTGACATGAAGTGGTGAATGGAAAGTTAACATCAGCAGCCTGGCCAATATGAGTTTTAACTTATAGAAAATCATCACTCAAATTTCTTTGCTTGGAAATAGTCATTATGTTGCCTTATGCAGTTCTTTGCTGGAGAGTAAATAAAAAGATGTTATTTATTCTCTCAGCACAGTATCTAGCCACTTAAAGATTTTCTCCATTATTTGCAAAGCGGTAACAAAATAGGAGCTATCATGTGAACTGTGGGACCAAAGGGAAACTGCCTGATCTGGTGTAGAGAGGAAGAAGCAGGTAGAAGCAGAAGAAAACAGAGCCAAACTTTCCTCTCCAGCCTGCAGAATCCATTTGATTGCACATCATCCAACTATATTTGTGAGTCAGAAGAACATAAAAAGCCTCCTGACCTACACAGTAATTATCTCATTTTAATTCATTTATATTTGCTGGAATAATTCTCTTAAGTGAGAATTCCCCAAACGACCTTTAGTAGTGTGCTTTTTAAGCTCTTGTGTCCTTGAAAATATAGTAATTTGTTGCCTTTGCACACTGGCTGAATATAAAAGTTATGGCACGTACACTTTCTTTTCTTTTTCTTTTGGCATTTAGTGCTTTATTTGATAAATCTAATGACAAACTAAACTTTATTATTTTGAAAAATAGCCTGTCCTTGCAAACATTTTATTTTTACTTGCTATCCAAATATTTAGCCAAATGATTTTAGCTATATCCTTTTATTGAATTGATCAGAATATGGAAAGGGTCTCTTAATATGAGAACTCAGTTGTTTTATTTTAAGTCAACAAGATTTTCTTCAAATATATCTTTAATTATTGTGTTGGATCCAGTGATTATAATCTTTTCGTTCATGATGCTAAAATTCTGAATTTAAATCTTTATTTACTTTTCCCTGGGAGCACGATCCCTCTTTTATCAATATTATATTTTTTAAGTCTAATTTTTTTTTTTTACAGAGACAGAGAGAGAGTCAGAGAGAGGGTTAGATAGGGACAGACAGACAGAAATGGAGAGAGATGAGAAGCATCAATCATCAGTTTTTTGTTGGGACACCTTAGTTGTTTATTGATTGCTTTCTCATATGTGCCTTGACTGGGGTCTACAGCAGCCTGAGTAACTCCTTGCTCAAGCCAGCAACCTTGGGTTCAAGATGGTGAGCTTTGCTTTAACCAGATGAGCCTGTGCTCAGGCTGGCAACCTCGGGGTCTTGAACCTGAGTCCTCTGCATCCCAGTCCGATGCTCTATCCACTGCGCCACCACCTGGTCAGGCTTAAGTCTAAATTTTGACAGAACATTTTTAATATGTTCTTTATAACATTAATTTGATTTTTTATAAGTTCAGTGATATATTACTGCCTTCTATAAGAATATATATTATATAATTGAATTTTAAATTCCTTCCTCCTTCTTTATTTTACATATATTTTATCTTATTTTGTTTGTTGTCTTTCAATCTCAACTCTTTACTTTCTCTTCCTGTCTGCTAGAGACAATTACCTCTCTATGTTCTGCTAAGGATATCTAATCCTTAAACTATCTAATATATTTCCAGCCCTTTGTAGTATGGTTCCTCTGACCTTCATTAAAAAGTTTTTTTTAAAGACTTTATTCAATTTTCAGAGAGGAGAGAGAGGGAAAGAGGGAGAGAGAGAGAGAGAGAGAGAGAGAAGGGGGAGGAGCAGGAAGCATCCACTCCCATATGTGCCTTGACCAGGTAAGCCTGGGGTTTTGAACCGGCGACCTCAGTGTTCCAAATCTATGCTTTATCCCACTGCACCACCACAGGTCAGGCCATTAAAAAGTTTAATTTCTTATCAACTGAAGTTTTTTTCCTTATAAGGTTCTATATATATTTTTTACTCTCTCAAAAGTCAAATCTATCCATATGGTTTTACAAAACAAGGTATATGGGTTGCCATTGGCCTATGTTCTGTCCAGTGGTCCTAAAGGAATCTTCATCCATGTGGTAAAAGCAAGTTAATGTGCACAGCTAGTCTTCTCCCAGGACTTGAAAGCCTTCCATTGACTCCAGCTGGTTTTACTGAAATAGACTCTTTTACCTTCTAAGCTCAGGTATTCTTAAAGTAAATAGGACATACAGGAAACAAACCTACAATTCCATGCATCCACTGCAATTAAGAAAGCAATGCACCATTTCTCTCCCTCTCTCTCTCCTCTTCTTTGCCTCTCCCTCTCAGTAGATTCCCAAAGGTTAATGTACTTTTCACTCCATAAGATGCACTCCCCCCAAAAAAAGTGGAGGGGAAAATAAACGTGCATCTTATGGAGTGAGTGTTCATTTCTTTTAGCTGCTGCTGGGTGCTGTGCTGGTAAACATGTAGAATGAGTGCCAGCGGGACCATAATCGTACCCGCCATGGCGGTGTGCAGAACCCTGGCATCTGCTCAGTGATCTCCTGGTTCCGGTTTCCACAGTTGCTTGCAGCGCAAGAGGGAAGGCAAAGGACGTTTTGTGGGCACATTCATCTGGTATCATGGAGGGCAGATGTGAGAGACGCGCTGCAGCAGTGAGGCTGCGCTGCAGCTGCTGGAGCTCTGTGTGAAGTGCTGATGTCACTTGTTGCCAGCCTCATAGCATTTCATTGACTGGCTGGCAGATAGGGGAGGGGCCCAGGGTGCAAGGCATGAGCAGTGAGCTGGGAAACCAGTGCGAGCACAGGCAAAGCAGTGGCAGACGGAGCAGGCTGTGCAGCTCATCTCTATCAGTTTATTGCAGCTGTAATCCTGTAGTGTAAACCTATGTAATGACATTAGAGTAAAAAAGAACTGGACTTTAATTAGTGCAGCAGCAGGGGGGTTCATGAGAAAGGATGGATGGATGAAAATAGAACAAGAGTGTGGATTGAAAAAGTTTGGTCCAAGCGTCCTAGAGGGCTTCTGAAAAAATCTGCCCTATTAGTGCTTGACCAGTTTAGAGCACATATTAGTGACCCCCCCCCCCACACACAAATACTTTAAAGAAGTGAAGACTCTTTAAAGAGCATAATCATACCCGCCATGGCAGGTGCAGAACCCTGGCATCTGCTCAGTGATCTCCTGGTTCTGGTTTCCTGAGGGTCTTACCAACCAGTTGCAACCTCTCAATGTTTCCATCAATAAACTGTTTAAAGTCTTTAAATGAGAAGAGTGGAACAAATGGATCTGACACCAACTGGAGGAACGAAGAGATCCACTATCACTCAAGTGTGTGAATGGGTGAAAACATCATGTCAGTCAGTGAGGAATGAAATCGTGGTATGGTCATTCAAAAAATGTGGCATTAGCAATGTCTTAGATGGCACTGAAGATGATATCATATATGAAAATAGTGAAGAAAGTGATACCAATGATTGTGAGCAACTGAGCTTCATAAATTCTGACACTAGTGATGATAAGTTCCTGGGGCTCCTGGACAACTAGAGAGTATTTGAACATTAAAGTCTCTTCTCATTTGTTAATAACAGTGCTAATGGTTGTTAATACTGCTGTTGAGTTTACACTGTTGAAATATTATTGTGATATATTTTATTAAATATTTTAACACACCATTTGGTTCAGAATATTTTTTTTCTTATTTTCCTTCTTAAAACCTTAGGTGCGCCTGACCAGGCAGTGGCGCAGTGGGTAGAGCATTGGACTAGGATGTGGAGGACCCAGGTTTGAGACCCCGAGGTCGCCAGCTTGAACGCGAGCTTGTCTGGTTTGAGCAAGGCTCACCAGCTTGAGCCCAAGGTCACTGGCTTGAACAAGGGGTCACTTGGTCTTCTGTAGCCCCCTGGTCAAGGTACATATGAGAAATCAATCAATGAACAACTAAGGAACCACAACGAAGAATTGATGTTTCTCATCTCTCTCCCTTCCTGTCTGTCTGTCCCTATCTGTCCCTCTCTCTGACTCTGTTGTCTCTCCTACAAAAAAAGAAAAAAAGCAAAAAAACAAAAATAAAAACAAAAACAAAAACCCCCAAAACCTCTAGGTGTGTGTTATGGTCCGGTGCGTCTTATAGAGCCAAAAATACAGTACTGTCTTCATAACACTGTAGAAAAGTGAGGAATTGCTAAACGTGGTAAAAAGACTAGTAGTTTGGTTGTCTTGAAAAACGCAACAGTCAGAGTTGACTTTCCAATTTTCTGTACAATGGAGAAAAGGAATAAAGGGTCTCCCTACTGACTTTTGGGCAAGCATGCAAAGGGAGGTCTAGCATTGGTGGTCTATTTTGTGTGTTCAACTTGATATTAAGTAGATATAGTTTCCAGATTCTAAAATTAGGTTGATTATTTAGCCTAATTTATGGTACTGAGAAGTTCTATTTCTTTTTTCTGTCTATATGCATATTTTGGTAAGAAGTTGTAAAGGGTTTCTTTCTTAGGAACAAAACTAGCTACCCATTTTGACTTCCTGGGTGACATAATTCTACTTCTGTTGTTGCTCTGACCAGTAGTGCTTCTTTTACTCTCTTTGAAGTTATGTCTCCAATCCTCACTCTTAGGCACCAGTACAGTTCCTAGAAGCCGTTGTTTAATTGCTACTGGGTGTCTGCATTCAAATGTCCCATAAGTACTTCAAATCCAACTCACTTTCACTCCCTTGCTGCAGCCAGTTCTTCTCCTGTATTTCTATCTTGGCGGTGGACAGCAACATTCTTTCCATCACCTATGCCAGAAATGTGGGAGTCTACTTAGAATTTTGTTTCTTTTCAACCACTCAAATCTAATAAATAATGTCAACTAATAGGTAGTACTCACTATATGCTCTTAAACATATAAGCATTGCTCTTAAACAGTTTGCACATGTTAACTTATTTAATCTCTGTAATTATCTTATGAAGTAGGTGTTCTGGATCATGGCTGGAGCTCGGGTGAGTCAAGTGAGGAGCCAAGGGAGCAAACTTTAAGGAAGTTTGCCACTCTCAGGGTTATGCAAGTACATGCTTCACTTGCACTGTCCTGGTTCCAGTGCTGCTCTTTTCTGTACTAACCATTTACTATAGGAGGACACCAAGGAACAGAAAAGTGAAATAACTTGTCCACGCTCAGGCAGCTGACATATGACAGGTGAGATTTGGAATCTGACTCCAGAATCCACGCCTGCCCCTCTTCTTAAACCTGCCTTTCCCATTTCCACTGTTCAACCCCTTATTATCTATTGCCTGAACTGTTGTGATAATTTGTTAACTGGCCTCCCGGTCTTCAGTAGAGCTTCTAGCCTATCTATGAGACTTAGTGCTATTGGAGTTATTTCTGGGTAACTTGAGTAATTGAGAGCTGATTTCAATTCTCCGTAGCCCTACATGCATGATTTGACTTAGTTTAGCACTCATACTCCAGGCATTTAATGATGGAAAAGAGACCAATTTGTTGGATTCAGAAAAATATAAATGGAAAAACATTGAGTCTCTATTAGTCATCATCTCCCTCTAGCATTTCCATGTTTTCATTTGTGATTCCAAGTTAAGTATTTTTGGGTATGTGTATTCTTCCCCATAGAATTGTCCACAGCAGTGATGAGCTTAAAATTTCTTTCTAGTTCGTGGTTTCATTGTGTAGGTTCTCATACTTAGAGTCCAGGGAAAGCAAGAGGAGTGGGTCTGTGTATTGGACTCTCAGCCCAGCAGGTTGGCAGTATGTCCTTCCCAGGAATCCTAGCCTCTTACGAGGGCCTGGTTCTCAGAGATGGCTCCCCAGCGTTAGCTCCATCCTATCATTCCAATCTAGCTTCTTACTGGATGTGTTGCTCTGAAGCTGGACATTAGAAGAGAGTGTCTTCATTTTTATTGTTTTATTTATTCATACAGTGGAATTAGGGGATAGTTATTTTCATCTCATGATTAATCTGACTTAGGAAAATAACTTTAGTGATGGATGATAATAAAAACATTTCTCTGGCTAGGTCATGTTGACCAGTATAAATAATTTCTAATCCACTGTATATTAACTCCAAACATACTTACTCTTAGTGTCTCAACAGGTCATTGTGACTTTGCTTTATCATCTAGGAGGAGAAAAATATAATATTCTTTATAGAAATTCTCAAACTTGGTCCAATACTTCTCTCATACTTTTATCACAATCCCCTCATATTAATTACGCATAGAACTTTAAGAAATATCTATACCATTACATAGCTAGATTGAAAATCTGACTGTTAATAGTCACAAACAATATCTGCTAAGTGATTTCTTCATGCTAGGCACTGGTCTAAGCACTTTATGTAATCAACTCACACACCTATTCACAACAACCCTATGAGATGTGTGCTATTATTATCCCCCCTTCTTCAGATTCAGAAACTGAGGCATAGAATGGTAAAATATTTTCCCTAAGTGACCCAAATGGCAAGTGACAGAGCTAAGATTTGGCCTGGCAGTCTGGCTTCAGGGACCATGCTCTCACTCACTCTGCTAACTTGCTTAAACGCTACAAGAAGTCTTAGTTGAGACAGGCTAAAGTCACTATTCCTTAGCACAGAACACATTTCTCTCTGGCTTCTTACAGGTCAGATTTATTAGTACCAAAGTACCAAACAGCTTATTGCTACCTGAACCTATCATAATAATCCATACCTGTAGGTATATATGCTTTTTCTCTTCCCGGGTCTCCCTCCTCTTCTCTCTGATGTTCAACTGGTGACTTTCACCCCAACCCCCAAATTATTTATATCCTGGGCTACTTCTTTTGCTTCTATGTCTCTTTCATTCTCATCTTCTTCATCCACTAATTAAAAGAAATGTAATGTTATCTCAGATGTGTGTGGACTTTCCTTAAAAAATAAAGAGTGTGTTCAATATCTGATAAAAAATGAAAGTGAAGGGTAATTTATGACTGACTCAACATAATTCTCTTTAAATCTTTGAACAGTCTTCTCCAACTGTCCTTGAATGTGCTTTTGATATTTAGAACCCAAACCATCCTTGGAATTATCTAATTATTATTTCAAGTATGAGGAAACTCAATCCCAGGGATTGAGTTTGAACTTGGTCAAGGTCAAATAGTTAATGAGTGACAAATTTCAGAGTAAGTCCAGGTTGTCTGACCCAGAAGAGTAGTCTTTCCTTTGTACCTTGTAAGCCTAGTTCCTCTTCTATATTTTCACTCATGCCAGCAATCCATTTATTCCCTTTGGTCTAAATTTGCAATATGTGCCTATCTCTTTTTTGAGAGGGTGCCAGGCAGATTTTTTTTTAGCTCTCCTCTTTTTCCTCCCTTATCTTCCCCTCAGGGTAACCCTTTCTCTTACCATTCTCAAATTCATGCCCCTGACTGCTCATAAAAATATTATACACACTATTGTCTTTATTAATTACTGAAATGCAGAAGTCATGCACTTGTCATGTGGATGGCATGTGTACTTTTATTGTCCATCATTAAAATAAAACTGTTACATAAAGCTTTTATTTGTGTGCATGCAGTAAATAAAACAACTTGACCCTTGTTGAGAATAAAAATGTAGATTCAGCTAAGAGTCAATATTGTAATTATGTGATCTTTCCTATTAAGATAAAGCGGTAAAAGCATCTAATAAGGATTTTATATATGGACCAGAGCACAGAGACTTGTATGAAAATATGTAACCTCAGTGAGAGGTACCATAGTTAAGGTTCATAGAAAAGAAAGCAGCTTCACAGACATGTCAAGGAAATAGCAATTATTTACCGACAACCAGCATTTCAAATAACAGCATGGATCCCAGAACTACTTCAAAAGGACTGGTCAGGAAATAGACAAGTCATGAATTTGAATACTTCTGAGATTCAGGAAATTCAAAAGCATAGCTTTCAGATATTTGCATTAAGGTAGATCATAAGCAATTACTTCATTTCTGAAAATTGCTCAAAGCCTTTTGTGGAAACAGAAGACTAAGACCAGTTTCTGCCCTTGAGTGATGCCTGTAAACAGTTCAAAACTTGGGGCATATTTAAAGGAATAAATCTTGAGGTCATGAAAAATGTATTTTGTGCCTCAAATATACGACATTTTTTCTTTTGAAAGGCAGAAAACTACATAAATTACTTTCTCTACCAGGTAATTGAAAATTGATCTTTAAGGTTTCTCAAACTGACTGTACATTTTAATTTTGTGGACATGCATCTGATGTTTTTAAGGAGAATATATAGGCAGGGAGTAATCATTAATTTCAATGACTATGTTAATTTTTTGATCATTGCAATTAAATGTTTAAAAATCTAAGTTAAAAATGTTGTTTGTACATAGCAAATGAAGAACTTCCTTTTATGATTTTTGATTTTTAGGAACATTGGTCTTAGGATCATATATCCTTCATAATTAAATGATTAAAACTTCTAAGTGTAATTATTCAAAGTTGTTAGAACAAAACAATTAGATTGTGGCTATTTCATTTCTTGGTCTTGTTGACATTTGCAAAAATCATTTCCAGGACTAGTTATTTCTAAATGAACAAAAATGTTTCTATTCCAAATCCATTAAAGTAGGCATCAGCCTTACAGAAAGCAAATCTGCCACTGACACCGAACTTCGCCTAGTATTTGAAAGTGGACTTCTGGTATAAATGAATCTGGCTACATCCACTTTACAGTTGTGTCAAGTTGGATTTGCTTTTCTTTAGAAACATCTTTCCCCAGAAAACTTCCCACAGGGAGGCAGTGTGGTCTAGAGAATGAAACACCATCTTACCTTCCTTCGAGCTTTGCTGCTGACTTCTATAGGATCACCTTCCAAGTTTTCATTATTTTTATTTTTTTGTCTCCTTTTGCTATTTTAGTCACAAAGCCACCGTTTTCTTCTTTGTAAAACTCATCTATTGAGATTAACTAGATTTGTCTTTTAATTAAAAATATCCTTGTATGAGAGATGAGGGGAAAATTCCTTCTCCACATATGAGTGACTGGCAGAACTGGACTCAATTAGCCTTCAACCCTTTGCCCCACACACCTGTGACCTTTCAAGCATGTCAGAGTACCCTATGTCACAGGGTTGTTACAGGTGGGTGAAGAAATTGTAGGCACATTTATTTACCTGTTTGTTCAAATTCTGCCAAAAACCTGTTAGATTCCGAGCACTGTTCTAGGTGATGGGGATACAGAAGTGAAAGACATAGTTTCTGATCTCAGGGGTTCATAATTTAGAAAGTTAGAAAGAGAACTCGAGGAAAACAACACAGTCTGGTAAGTTTTACTGTAGAACTACGGGGGAACAGAGAAGGGACAACTTGAAAAGGAGAGGCGGAAGAGAAGACGGGAATTTTCTGGAGGCATCCAAAGGCACGTGCAAAAGCATGTGGTATGAGTGTTACGTACTTGGGAAAGCGTGTATAGGTTTGTGTTGGTGCTGTGGAAGAGGGAACAGCAGGAAATGAGTTTGGACTTTCTGTGAGGATAATTGATAGTGGATAAAAGATTTTAAGCAAAGGAAGGACAAAATTATATTGGCATTTTGGATAACATTGCTGAAACAAAGGTGAGGGGGAGTACAGAGAGCTGAAATTGCTACAGAAACCCATTTGAAAAAGTGCTAAGGGTCTGAACTATGGCAGTGGAAGTGAAGGAGTAGAAAATAAATCATATTAAAAATATTTTTGAGCCTGACCAGGTTAGTGGTGCTGTGGATGGAGCGTCGACCTGGGATGTAGATGACCAACGTTCAAGACCTGGATGGAGGTCACTGGCTTTAGCATGAGCTCATCTGGCTTGAGCATGGGCTTGCCAGTTTGAGTGCAGGGTCCCTGGCTTGAGCCCAATGGTTGCTGGCTTGAAGCTCAAAGTTGCTGGTTTGAGTGCGGGGATCATTTGCTCTGCTGTAGCCCCCCCCCCCCCGTTGGAGCACATATGAAAGAGAAATCAATGAACAACTGGAGTGCCGCAGCAAGAAATTAATGCTTCTCATCTCTCTCCCTTCCTGTCTGTCTGTCCCTGTCTGTCCTTCTCTCTGTGTCTCTCTCATAATAATAATAATAATAATAATAATAATAATAATTTTTAAGGCAGAATCTAAAATGTCTTCTAACCAGTTGAATGTGTGGTCAAGTGAGAGCGAGGCATCTAAGTTATGTCTTTAGTTTCTGGTTTCAGTGGTTGGGGGGAGGTGGATCTATGCAAAGCACAAAGTATATGTAAGAGGAGGTAGAGTTTTGGGGGTGATGAATGACAGTGAGCTAAGTCTGAGGTGTTGGAACTTTGTAAGTGCTCCGCAAATGTTAGTTCATTCTTTTCTCCTTTTTCTTTTTCCTGTGAAATATTAATATTTGTAGATGCTTAGCAGGCATTAGACACACGAGTCTGGGCTAGAAGTAAGTCTGCAACTAATCAATATTGAGATGGTAGTTTTAGCAAGGGAAATGGATGAAATTGCCCAAAGACATGTATGTAGAGTGAGAAAAAAAAAAGGGAGGCAAAGGACTGATTCTGAGGCAAATCAATATCAAAAGGACAGAGGGCTGTAGAATTATTAAAGCATGTTGTTTCTTGTGTTCCATTTCTAACTACATATTTCAGGTGGGTAGAAGATAAGATGTTTAGAATTTGGCTTGAGACACATGCCACCAGTTTTGTGAAAACAACTGTTGTTACCCAGTGCAGTTCAGCAGTAATACCATTTTAAGATAATTTTTTTTGTAGCAATACAAAGAAGAGGGCAATGTAATTGCTCATTACTATTGGTTCTAAAAGTTTACCTAGTAATTAACTCACATTCTGAATTAATGCAATTTAAGAAGTGTGGTTATGAACACTGTGGCTTGATCTATCAAATATTTGGATGGATTCTCTGCCATATCTAGAAAGATTAGGTCATGTTTTTGTAGTTGTTCTTTTGCTGTTGTTATTATTCTCTTTTGTTTTGTTTGTTCAAGTCAGTAATCTACATAGAGAGAACTATTCTTAAGACCCCTTTTCCCTGTTCTGGTTGTCTTCAATTTCAAACCAAGAAAGTCATCTCCAGTTAACTTAACTCTGAGAGACTCTCTTTTCTTTTTCCCAAATAAAAAGCTGTGGTCTCAATGCACTGGAAGGAACTACAAATGCCTGCTGTTCTGTTTAAAGGTGTTATGATGATGGGCAATGGGACTCTGTGTGGCTATGAAGTAGGCAGACTGCTAGGCCCCATAGAAGAGGATAGAGAGAAAGAAGAGGCCTAAAAGTGGCAGGGCTGAGTAAGGAAGGTTCACTGATGTAAGTTAAAATGGAAATGGAGTTTACTTAGGATGCATCTGAAAAAGAAAAAAGGATTCTGTATTAGTATTGAAAAATGTAAAGGGAAGAGAAATTTATGCATGAATTTTCTCTATTTTTATCTTGATGTCCACTGAAGGGGTTCTTTCATTTGGAACCTGCTGTGTACTTGGTCCTTGGAACACTTCGGTCCTCATTCTGTCCTCATCCTGCCTCTGAGCTGCCAGGATTTGACATGATGGGAATCCCATGATGAGTTCTGGTCATATGAAGACATCTCTCTGGCTCTTTTTCTGCCTCTTTCCTTCTCCCTATGGAATACTGTTCATTGTCACTCATCCTCCTTACCCCCATTTTTACTCCCAAGCCATTCTATACATCAGTAGATATTCAGGTTGTTGACTCTTAACTAATCTCATAAACAAATCTATGCTAATATGTAAGTGGCCAGGAACTAGAACCCCAGGGTTCTCAATGCATATCAAGAGAGCAAGTTAGTAGAGATAGTAAATATTGAGATACAATGAACTTTTCTGTCTGTCTCACTCAATAAGAAGGGTTTATAGGTAGAGATGTCAGGACAAGGTTGTAAAACCATGGCAATGGGGATTATGTAGATAGATAGCTGATGAATTTTTTTAAGCAAAAACTTGGATCTTTCTCAAGTGACCCTTATAGTTAGAGAATTCAATCAGAATTCCACAGACCAAGCCCAGTCTAGGTCAAAACACAGGAAATTAAATTTAACCTATAAATGCATGTTGAGGAACTGAAGTTTATGGAATGAACAGAGTAATATCCACAGTTATATGCTCACTCATGTTGCTCTGGACACTCTAACTTCCTTCTCTTCCTGTGTAAAACACACATGCTTCTTTCCCAAAGCTTTCCACTTGCTATTCCATCAGCCTGAAGGCTCTCTCTTTAGATACCTATAAGGTTGGCCCCCTCCTTTTCTTCACTCCTCAGATCTGACAGTACTATCTAAAATGGTGTCACTCCCATCACTCTTTATCACCAACTCTATTTTTTCTTCAGAGCACTTACAGGTTTACTGAACAGTATGCATTTATTTGTTTGCTTGTTATTGTAGTTAACAAATACATTGTGAATGAATGAATAGTGGAATTGGGCATAGAACCCAGGTCTTGGAGCCACAATCCACAGAACAGAAGTGGTGGGGGGGAGGGGAGGATGTAGAGAATCTGTATGATAACGTCTTGGCATGTATGTCCTAATGCAACACCAGAGATCAAAGCAGGGGGGAGGGTCATTCCCAGACTGTTAGGAAAAAGTCCTCTCAAACCTGCAGCTGCTTTTACTATCGGCTCCACCGAATGAAGAATGGAGACTTTTTTTTTTTGTAGATTTGTAATCACTTCGGGGCATATTTCTAAGATTGTGATGGTCATTTCAGTAGTTAGCTGAAAGAGAGGAAGACTAGGAGACTGCATAGAGGGGCAATAAGAGAGGCCATTTATCTGGGAAGGGCATGAAGTTTTCAGACATGCAGGTGAAGAGCTGGCTTCAGAGAAAATGGGGCACTGGTACCTAGCTCTTAAGCTCATTTTGTTGTGGATTAGGTGAGAGTTTGTGTATAAAACACTTAGCAAAATGCCTGGAAAATAATAATCATAATACATGGTAGTTGTTACTATTATTAGTAATACATGTGCATATGATTAAGCAGGTAATCTCCATGCTTCATTCCACCTCATGAATTCCCCAAATTTGCACAGCCTACAGTGTGGGAGAAAACTTTACACCAGGGGTCCCTAAACTACGGCCCCCTGAGGCCATTTATCCGGCCCCCGCCACACTTCCAGAAGAGGCACCTCTTTCATTGGTGGTCAGTGAGAGGAGAATAGTTCCCATTGAAATACTGGTCAGTTTATTGATTTAAATTTACTTGTTCTTTAATTTAAATATTGTATTTGTTCCCGTTTTGTTTTTTTACTTTAAAATAAGATATGTGCAGTGTGCATAGGGATTTGTTCATAGTTTTTTTTATAGTCTGGCCCTCCAATGGTCTGAGGGACAGTGAACTGGCCCCCTGTGTAAAAAGTTTGGGGACCCCTGCTTTACACAATACCCATGAAGTATGTTGAGCTCTTCAGCAGCAAACAAACAACACTTAACATATGATGGTATACTCATTTTTATTGCCATTGCCACTTCAGAGTTCATGTACTTTTTCATTTTTCTAAAGACTTAACTCAAAATATAGTTGGCCAAATGGTTTTTTACTTCACTTTTGAAGTTGCATGCTTAGAAGAAAACTTACTCATATGCTGTTAATTATTTACACATAATTAAGGCCTTCCAACCAGTTAAAAAGCATTTCCAAGATTAATTTTTCCTTTAGAAATTGAAGTTGCCTTTGGTTTTGTTTTGGACTGGAAACACTAGCCATGTCAGTTCTATTTGGACAGAAACAACACATTAAAAATATATTATTTTAATTTGCATACCTATATATTTCCACTAATTAGCACAGGGCATGGTAAATAATAAGTACTTAATACTCAGTGGATGAACGAACCATAAATGACTCAAATTTTGTGACCCTAATAGGTATTTGTATTCAAGGGTCCTAACTTGAGTGTTTTCTTCGTATGTAAGCTCTGTGTAATCATAGTGGGTTTATTAGTTTCCTAAGGCTGCTGTAAGAAATTACCACAAACTGGGGGGCTTAAAATAATTTATTCTCTCACAGTCTTGAGGCCAGAAGGCCAGAAGGCCAGAATCAATGTGTTGGCAGGACTGTGCTCCTTTTGAAGGTTCTAAGAGAGAATCTTTTCTTGAGTCTTCCAGCTTTTGGTGACCCCAGGTGTTACTTGGTTTGTGGCTGCCTACCTCCAGTTTCTGCCTCTTTCTTCACACGGCCTACTCCTCTACTATCTCTTAGAAAAACACTTGCCATTGGATTTAGGGCCCACGTGAATAATCTTGATGATTTCATCTTGAAATCCTTACCTTGGATGATCTATAAAGTCACTTTTCCCTATGAAATCAAATTCATAGGCTGTGGGATGTGGATATCTTTGAAAGGGTTCCCATTCAACCTACTACAATGAGTTAAAAATTTTCAGCATTTGCAGTGAGATTATCTTTCCCTTCACCACTTTTTCTTACTACATCACTGTACACAGATATTTTTGTAGCTTTTTTAAAAAAGTTTTTGTAGCTGAGAAAGTTGAGAACCTGGGTTGTGCTTCAATGTATTTTAGGTTAGAAGATGGAGAAAAACAAATCAATGTTTTATCTACAGATGGGGAAAATATGACGAATGTTGAAAACTGGTGGGTGGAGGGAGGAAGTTAAATAAGTGCTCAAAAAATAATGTTACACCCAACCTGATGATGTCTGCATGATGTATTAGGGATGGGTATTTGAAACATAGTGATTTGAGTGCTGACAAATGCAAAAGGATAGTGGTTTTGATGGTATAAAGGGCCACTCTGTAATAATCTCAGTGTTTCACCCTTTGAGAGGGAAAAGTGGTTTGTGAGGAGAATTGATAAGCCATAAAGACAAGACCAGAAACTCCTGGGATCAACAGTTTGAAATGAAAGCTCCAGAAAGAATACTGATTAGGAACGAGACCCAGGGTAGATTGTGGCTCTCTATTGAAACCATCTGCATTTGATTTGGCAGTAGTAAAGTGCAGTCTTAGAATGTATAAATATCAAAAGAAATAGTGCATCAGCAGTAAGTTATTCCAGCATTAAATAAGGAGCCAGTAAGAATTATTGTAATTCTGGTCAGCATTTGATTGAGAGGAAATTGTGGGAATTGAAATGTTCAACAGGTGACAATTGCAGGACTTTTTTTTTCCCCCAGTGAAGATAAAATTTTGCTGAAAAAAAAAATGAACCAGTATTATGTAAATGAAAGGATTCTTAGAGAAAAGGGAGAAGTCATGGAATGAAATTTTTTTCTGAAAGAGAAAGAACACACTGAATAGGTTAGAAATAGATCTTTAGCGTCCCAGGAAGACCTTGATGAATAAAACACTCGGTGTGCTGGTGAGGAACCCAGTAGTCATTGGAATACAGTTCCTTTTGTTCCAAAGCTTAATTGTTGAAATGGGATTTTAGTGCACAGTCTTTTATGAAAAATGAAATAACTAAAATTTATTTATAGCATCCAGTGGTAGACGAGTCATACAAAAATGTGTTTGTAAAAATGGAAAGCACCTGCAACTTTGGAGGTTAAGAAACACTGACTGTATATCTGGGATCTCAAGGGAAAATTGTAAATCTATCATTTCCTGTCACTGGAAATTTCTTTTGGTGAATTCATTATCAAACTCCAGCAGTTGAAGTCCAACAGTAAGGATCTATTGAAAATATGGAGATTCATGCAGAAATGAAGAAACATAATTGCTATGTGAATGCCCTTGATTATATATACAAATAAAGTAGATTCTTCTCATTTAATTTATGGTCTTTCAAAATGGTTGAGATAATGATATTCCTAGAGCTTCAGTTTCTGCTTATGGCATTCAGAGTGCTTTATTTTTATTTTTATCTGTGAAACCATCATTCTTTCTCCCCATTTTCTGGATATGTGGGTAACCTGCCTTTTTCTATTCTGGCAGCATCTATATTATCAGTCAAATTGTCCCGACATGTATTTTTTCTAGGCTTGTTTGGAATTTAATATTAAAAAGAAATAAGTTTTAATATACATTATATATAATTCAAGAATCCATCTTGGATTGCTAAAAAATATAATCATCTTGGCCCTGGCTGGTTGGCTCCATGGAAGAGTATTGGCCTGGCGTGTGGATGTCCCAGTTTGATTCTGGTCAGGGCACATAGGAGAAGCACCCACCTGCTTCTCCAACCCTCCTACTCTCTTTTTTCTCTTTATTCTCCTCCCTTCCTGCAGCCATGGCTTGATTAGAGTGAGTTGGCCCCTGGTGCCGAGGATAGCTCCATGGCCTCCACCTCAGGCACTAAAAAGTGGCTCCTGTTGCAATGAGGCAAGGGCCCCAGGTGGGCAGAGCATCGTGCCCTAGAGGGCTTGCTGTGTAGATCTCAGTTGGGGCGCATGTGGAGTTTCTTTCTGCCTCCATTCCTCTCACTGAATAAAAAAAATATATATACATATATATATGTGTGTATGTATAATCATCTCATTAACTGCATGACTCATCAGTTTTATTTAATAGTGTGAGAATGAGTTTCTGATTCTGAACTCATAGAGGGGGGCAAATCAACATTCCTCTAATTTTTTTTCTTAAATATCCCGTTTCTTATTCTCTGGTGTATTATATGATCTTGAAGAGTTATTTATGAATTTTCCAACTCCCAGAGCAATGATCCATTAGGAGGGCAGCACAAAGCTTTAGGAGTATGTATGATAATTAATTGAAGAATAAGACAAAGGAATAGAATTTATAAGTATTTTTAGGCTCTAGCTGGTGGTTCAGTGAATAGAGCATTGGGCTGGCATATAGACATCTCAGGTTCGATTCCTGGTCAGGACACATAAGAGAGGTGACCATCTGCTTCTCTTCCTCTCTCTCTCCACCTTCTCTCCTTCTTCCCCTCCCATAGACAGTGGCTCGATTGGTTCAAACATAGCCGTGGTGCTGAAGATAGCTCTTTTGGAGCACATCAGCCTCAGGTTCTAAAAATTGCTCTGTACTGGAGCATCCACCCCAGATGAGGTTGCCAGGTGGATCCAGATGCATGTGGGCGTCTGGATCTTGGTCAAGGCGCATGTGGGAGTCTGCCTCACTATTTCCCCTCCTCTCACCTAACTGTATTTTTACATAAAAGAATGTAAGCTGGATTAATATAGTTTTTAATATATAGAATGGTAACTCATGTGCATGTTTTATAAATGTACATATAATGTGAATATATTAAAAATGCAGTTGGTGGTTTTAAAATGTTTTCTCTTTATCGTTTTTAGCAATAAGTGTTAGACTTGAAAATAACTTAAAAATAAGCAACTTATTCAATAATACCTTAGAATTTTGGATTTAGATTTTTCCAACATACACTTTCCTCCTGAAAGTTTTCCCTTTTTAGCATACAAGTAGACCCACATTTATGGGTCTCCAAATTTCTTTGTCAGAATTTCTCCTTGCCGCAGTCCTTGGGCAGGAGACAGGAGTGCCTGAAGGTTTACAGAGAGACCCCTGAAACACTGCCGGGCCCTATCAGGCTGAAACAATGACTGGTTTTCATGCCTACATCTGTTTTGAAGATTTGGCCTATTATATTCTTTTTTCCTCCTTTATATTATATATAGTTTTTTCTGCCCAATTACCATGTTACAACACAAAATCACTTGAAATTTCCTCTTTGAGTATAATGATTCAGCCTAGTTCAAATCCAGGAACTTGCCAAATCTTAAATTTAGCAGAAGGTTCTAATCTTGTGGAATTGAGGGAGGGGGTCTGTAGCACCGAAGGTAGCAGTGTATGACTAGATTAGCCTCAGGTAAACAGGTAGGTATGTTTTCTTCTTGGTACACCTGCTGGTGTTTTCTGTTATTGTGGTTTGTCTCTCTGCGGCAGTTTGTCAGTCTCTCTTTGTAACATAAAATTTAGATGTTAGTCTCCGTGAAATAAGACATGTATTGGTTATCAATACATATGGCGATGTGGTTACAGTTTTAGATTATTTTTATTTCTGTGTTTTCTGCCCTTACTTTTTTAGTCTTTCTGAGAAAGAAAAAAAACCCTTTTCTAAAATCGTAGTTTGTCCTCACTTCAATTATTATTGAGCATATAATATATTCCAGACATTGTGCTAAGGCATGGGTATGAAGCCATCATCAAAACAAAGACTACTGTAAGAGTCCATAGTCTACCAAGTTCTTCAGACAAAGAAATTATAAAAGAACTTCACAGTGCTATGAGAGTGCCCTTTGTATTACTTATTTTTGAGGTATAATTGATCAATAATATTATGTTAGTTTCAGGGGTACATCATAATTATTCTATATTTGTATCTATTGCAAAATATTCATACAATAAATAAGTCTAGTTAACATTAATTATCAGACATAGTTACAGACTTTATTTTTGTGTATGATAAGTTTTAAGATTTATTCTCTTAGCAACTTTCAAATATGCAATAAAGTACTATTAATTATAGTTGCCATGCTGAATATTACATCTTGTGACTTATTTTATAACTGAAAGTTTGTAGCTTTCAACTTCCTTCAACCATTTTGCTCACTCCACCCCTCTTCTGGCAAACATAAATCTATTCTCTTTACCTGTGAGCTTGTTTGTTTTTTTTAGATTACACATTGAGATCGTACAATATGTCTTTCTCCGTCTATTTTTCTCTTAGCATGATGCCCTCAAGGTATATTATGTTGTTACAAATGGCAAGATTTATTTTTTAATGATTGAATAATATTCCACTGTGTGTATACATACATATATAAAATATATAATTATAATATCTTCATTATTGATGAAAAGTTGTTTCCGTATCTTAACTATTATAAATAATGTTGTGATGAACACAAGGGTGCATATATTTTTTAAGTTAGTGTTTGTGTTTTCTTTGGCTAAATACCAAGTAGTGAAATTGCCAGGTCATATGAAAGTTATATTTTTAATATTTTGAGGAATGTTCAAACTGTTTTTTATAGTGGCTGCACCAATATACATACCCACCAACAATACACAAGCATTCCCTTTATTCCACATCCTTGTCAACAGTTGTCATTTCTTATCTTTTTGATACTAGCCATACTAATAGGTATGAAGGGATATCTCCTTGTGGTTTTGATTTTCATTTCCTTGATTATTGTTGTTGAGTATCTTTTCATGAACTCATTGGCCATGTGTATGTCTTCTTTGGAAAAAGTCTATGCAGACCTTCTCATTTTTTAACTGGGTTGTTTATATTTTGCTTTTGGTTTGTAGTTCTTTATATATTTTTTATATTAACCCTTTGTCAGATATATGATTTGCTAATATTTTCTCTGATTTTATAGTTTACCTTTTCATTTTATTGATGGTTTCCTTTGTTGTATAGAATCTTCTTATTTTTTATTTCATTATTATTTTTTAAGTGAGAAAGAGACAGGTAGGAAGGGAGAAAAATGAGAAGTATCAACTCATAGTTGTATCACTTTAGTTGGTCATTGATTGCTTCTCATATATGCCTTGATGGGGGCGGGAGAGGAGGCTCAGGCTGAGCTAGTGATTCTTTGCTCAAGCCAGCAACCTTTGGGCTCAAGCCAGTGACCATGATCCCATGTTCAAGCCAGTAACCCCATATACAAGCTGGTGAGCCCATGCTTAAGTCAATGACCTTGGGGTTTCCAACCTGGGACCTCAGTGTCCCAGGTCAACACTCTATCCACTGCACTATCACCAGTCAGGCCAAAATCTTTTTAGTTTAACATAGTTTCACTTGTTCATTTTTTTTTTGTTGTTGTTTCTTTGCTTTTGGTATCAAATCTAAAATATCATCACTAAGACTGATGTCAAGGAGCTTACTGTTTATGATTACTTCTAGTAGTTTTATGATTTTAGACTTTACATTCAAATATTTAAATCATTTTGAGTTAATTTTTGTGCATGGTATAAGACAGTGGTCCAGTTTCATTCTTTTGCATGTTGCTGCCCAATTTTCCCAACACCATTTATTGAACAGACTGTCATTTCCCCATTGGTTATGCCATCAATTAATTGACCATATATGTGTGGATTTATTTTTGGGCTATCTGTTTCATTGATCTATATCTCTGTTTTTCTGCTAAAACCATACCATTTTGGTTACTATACTTTTATATTATAGTTTGAAATAAAACTTTGGGGTTTTTTTGAGATTGCTTTGGTTATTTAAGATCTTCTGTCATTCTATGTGAATTTTAGAATTGTTTGTTCTATTTCTGTGAATAAATGCCACTGAAGTTTTGATAAGAATTTTATTAAATCTATAGTTTGGTTTGGTTGGTATGGACATTTAAACTACATCAATTCTTTCTATCTATGAACAAGGAATATATTTTCATTTATTTGTGTCTCTAATTTCTTTGTCAATATCTGATAGGTTTCAGTATACAGTCTTTCACCTTTTTGGTTAAATTTATTTGTAGGTATTTTATTACAATTGTAAATGGGATTGTTTTCTTAAATTCTCTTTATAATAGTTCATCATTAGTGTATAAAAACATATTTCTGTATGTTGGTGGGTGTGCCCTTTTGAGGAAAGCATTTTATAATGATATTTCCTGTGGAATGAAACAAAGAAGGTTTCTGGGTCCCATGTCTCTGACCCTGTGTCAGCTCACAGGCTCCTGCTTCTAGATCTCATACAAACAAGACCATGATAAAGAGGCTACAGAGCACTGTTTACTTCCCTGTAATTGTTTCAAATGTGACTTGCAACCAAATTAAAAGTGAGATCAATTTTAGATCATTTTAAGCATATTTTGGTTGATGTGGTTAGTTATTTTTCTCTTGGAGTTTGGAACATTTTGGCTCCTTTGTACTACAGTTGTAATTCAAAAGTTTCATCAGCCCAGTCTTTTTATCCATTGTCACACATCAAATACAGCAACAAATGGAAGATGATTTGGGCGTGAAGGTCCTAGATATGATCTTGGCTTTTAGCAAACCAATAAAAAGTTAGTATTTCTTTGTTTCTGGAACTACAGTAAGTTTGCCATTCTGTCTAATGTAAAATAAATATTTTACATACATTATTAAGATGTGTAATAATCTTCCTGTATGCACAGATCAATTAGCTTAATGTAGCCAATTTAGATTACTGACAGCTCACAAAACAGAACTTCTTTATTTTTAACGCATTTTACTTTATACATACACACACATGTGACTGTGCATGCACATGTGTCCTCTTATGACTAAGTGTATCCATGCAGAATGTTGGAACTATACTACATCTAAGAGACAGGAATACATCAGAAATGGTGCTTTCTGGATGCAGAGATTATCTTACTAAGAATTCTCTCTTTTAATATCTTTGCAAGTAAAAAAGAATGAATCAGGCAATCCTAATCATGAACTTGTCTGCTGTAATTTATCTTTTATATGGAGTGCTCATATTTTTAATATGTTTAACAACCATAGAACAAAATAATTCTACTGGTTATAGATAACTGTGAAAAGAGGGGAAAACAAGAGTCAGAGAGAAAGTGAACAAGTAGTAGCGGAACCAGGGACAGAATTCAGAACTTTATATTCTTAGTTTAATTTCTAGGGCCATGTTGTTTTTCTTAACCACAGAAGAGCTTGCAGAATGCTGTAGAAATTTGGTTGCAAATTATTAGGGAAATAATCTTTCAAAAAATTTCTAGTGAGACAACTTTGCAAACTCTCTTAATGAGATTGATTAAAGATGTCATTATCCTAAACATATACTGTACTGTGCATTCTTTGTTCAAATAAAGGGGGGGCATTGTATGACATAAAATAAAGTAGATTTCTTTACTGTAAGACTTTTTGGAAACTTTCCAGTTTTAGTGTGTCCTATAATCAGCTAAAGGGAAAAACTAGTATATTGAATTTTTCTAGGTTATTTGATCCAAGAACCTTTTTTTGGAGAAAGCTGTATTCTCATTTATGGATTACAATTTAGAAAATATTTATCTAGATTGATAGCTCTTGTGTGCTTTTCCATTTTTTATAATATTTTGTATACCTGAGAGATGATTTAGAATATAAAGTTAGGAAAATGTCATACCTATGAGTAAAGATTTGGGTCAGCGTATTGAGAAAAGAGATTTCCAGCTGAAGAGATTATCTTTGATTGCTTCTTTTATGGACTAAATGTTTTGTATGTGTCACCCCCAAATATCTATGTTGAAACCCTATACCCCAGTGTGGCTCTAATGGAGTAAGAAAGTATTTAAATGGGGTCATAATGGCAGGGCCCTTATCTTTTAGTTTAGTGTCCTTATAAGAAGAGATACCAGAGAGATTCTCCTTCCTACTGCCACGTTTTCATGTCAGTGCTCAGAAAAAAGGCTATTTGAGGAATGCAGCAAGAAGATACTCGTCTACCAGCCAGAAAGAGAGCTCTCACTAGAAACAACCCTGTCATAATTTGATTTTGGATTTTTTCACCTCCAGAACTGTGAGCAAACAAATTTCTGTTGTTTAAGCTACCTGTTATATGGTATCTTGTTATGGGAATCTGAGAAGACTAAGATAGCCTTTAAAGCTGAAAAATCACCAGAATATTTTGAAGAAAAGAAGTTACTCTTTTGCTGCAATTATTACCAGATGAGATATTTTCTAAGGTAACCTAAAAGGAGACCAATAAAGGTGCCTTCAGATAAGGAAGAAATAGAAAAAGTGAGGGGAACCATGAAAAGCCTCATGAAAAAGTCTTCATACTTTGGCCTTGAAATATATTCTACTTACCTTTATTGTCAAGTCATCGAGTATCAAGGATTAAGTGGCAATGTGATGATGAAGAAGTGGTGATAGTAAAGTAGCAATGAGGATATGAAGGCAGCATGCACTGAACATGGAGCTGTCCCCTCTAATCAAAGAAGTCTTTGGTGAGCCCTGATCCCTGGCCGTTGAAAATTAGAATCCTAGACCTCAGATGCAACTTCATGAATTCCTGCTTATTGAACGGTCATGCCATTCAGGAGCTCTCTTTATAGTCTCAGTGATTGAGGCCCAGCCTGGAACCAGCTTGCATCTGCTTCTTTTTTCTGAAGTGATCAGGAGCTACAGAATCAGGCATAAGAAAATAATCCTAAAGCTCATTTCTTTTCTTTGGAATTTAAAAACATACATACGAGAGATGCCATAACTGCTCACTTTGTACCAGACCTATTTAAAAAACTTAGGGAAGAATTGCACACTAATTACATTATTCTCTAAAGGCAAATATGTTTGTGTGTGTGTGTGACCCACTTACACTGATTTTAAATATGTGATTCAGTTGTAGAGATTTAAAATCTTATCACTTTAGACTATTTTTTATTTATGAATCATATAAAAGTATTTAACAGAAACTTGTGATTTAAAAAAATATTTATCATCAATTGAAACCTGGAAGCATAAAATATTATTTGGCTTCTGGTTTGATATAGCACTTGATTTCTTCAGGTGAACAAGAATGGACATTTGATTGAGAATCAGAAGAGGCCATAGTCCATGAAAGAATTGCTTCGACTATCCAAACACTGCACAGGCCTGTATTCACATTGGAGATCTAAAACAGTGCCTGAAAGTAGAGACACAGGTGTTGACCAGGGCCCATGAACCAAGCACACTTTGTATTGAACACAGTCTCCTCCTTTCCTGGGAGGTCAAATTGCAAATGGAAATTGAGAGCAGCACTTTGGAAACTAACAAGTGCTGATCCTCAGGTGATACCATTTTCCTTCCAGCATCTCATGAGGACATTCCAAGTGGACTAAAGACATTCGAAGTTTTTCTTCCATCAGTGTCCTGACTTGTGTAATTAAATACAACCTGTAATCAAAAGCAACTTAGGTAGAGCAATTAAATGTGCACCTTATTTAAAAAAAATTCTTCTAATAGGCACATTTTAGTGATTCTATCTGATGTGGCTTTTATCTTATAAATCACCACTTTATATAGCTTGTGGAAACAATACTTTATTCTGAAATCTTCTTCAGAACTATCTTGCAATCTGAAGCATCCAAATAAGATGCACGTGAACGTGAACAAGGGCGCACCATTCGGAGTTCAGCTTCACTTTCCTTTGCTTCACTCTGACATATATGTCGCAGAAGTGGAGGTAGTTACTTGACATAAATCTATTCAAGTAAGTACAGTAGATTTGTTTCCCTGGACAAATTGCCCCAAGAAAGACAACCTTTGGATGTAGATCAAGCAAAAAAACAAACAAACAAACAAAAAAACCCAAAAAAACTGAAGACCAATGAAAGCTTAGCACTAGTGAAAAGATTCTTGCTGTCTGCTAAACATGCTATTCCATCATGGTGATTTAAGAAACCAAGAATGTCCTTAAAATCTGCTTTGGAAATCTTTTCCTTTCAAATCTTCTTAGCAACTGACATTTATTACTGTCTTACAGTACAATGTGACTACAATAAAACACATATCCAGGTGAGAAACTGTAATAACAGTTCAGTCTTAGAGACTGATATCACAGGCATCTTAAGAGAGACAGAGAGCAGGGGGGAGGGGAGAACCTCGTCCAAGTTTTCTGTGGAAGGTGAAAGGCGTCGTACTCTGCTTTCTTCGTTCTTTTCATTAAAAGTTGTACAGTGAGAAGTAGAGGTGACTGGACTTAATGTTGGTGGGAGCTTGGCATATGGAAAGCTTTCATTGGCAGGAGAAAGCTCCAACTGAAATTGGCTTTCGTTCTTGCTATAAAATGCAACACGATACATACATGGTTTAGTGAACTGAAGAGAGGTTGTGAGATGAATCTCCTTGAGTACTTTCCTAAACATTCTAAGCTCCTTTGGGTAAATTCCACCCCCTTCTTTTTTTTTTAAAGTGATTAAGTGTATTAAGGTGACATTGGTTAATAAGATTATATAGTTTTCAAGTGTACAATTCTATGATACATCCTCTGTGTATTGCATTGTGTGCCCACCACCTACATCAAGTCTTCTTCTATCACCATATAGATATTTGACCTCCTTTACCCTCTTCTACGTTCCCCCATCTCTCCTTTCCCTCTGATAACCACCATATTGTTGTCTGTTGCTATGAATCTTTGTTTGTTTGTCTTATTTGTTCATTTGTTGTTTTCTGTTTTACATCCCACATACAAGTGAAATCATATGGTTCTTGACTTTTTCCGTCTGACTTATTTTGCTTAGCCACCCTCCTTCATTTGTTTTAGTTTGGTAATATCATAGGAAACCAGTCTCAGAGGATTTTTCTAGAGGCCAAATTGGGATTTTAACAGGCTTGAGATAGAATTTCACCTACCAGGGTAAAAATATCTCCCTTACATGTTCAGTTCCATGCAACAGAAACCAGAACACTGGGTAGAATGGAGTAGGGGTCCCATCTAGCCAAGATTTGCCTACTTGTGGAATCTGGTAAAGCACTACCATCTTTAATTAGGAGATTCCAATATACACTAAAATGCTAACATATTAATCTTTACACCACCCTTACATAGATAAACAGAATAATCATAAAAGGAGTAGTCATCAAAATATAGAGCTTATGTGTTTGCATGGTACTCGAAAAAATGTTTAAGCTTGAAATTTGGGCCCCAAGCAAAAATTTAAAACTAAGCATTCTTTCAAATCTCTAGTATCACCCTATTTTCTCTACCCTCTCACTGCCCCACAAGTCTATCTACCAATCTCTACAATTGTAACTTCAGATATTGTTTGGGTGATAGACTTCTGAATACAGATATCTCTATCAAAGGTAGAATAGAGGATCAAGACAAGAGCTCTCAGGTTTTTTTTTGTTTTGTTTTGTTTTTTTCAATTATTAGTTTCTTGTTGCACATTGCAACTTCTTAGTTGTTCATTGATTGCTTTTTCATATGTGCCTTGACCGTGGGCCTTCAGCAGACCGAGTAACCCCTTGCTGGAGCCAGGGACCTTGGGTTCAAGCCGGTGAGCTTTTTGCTCAAACCAGATGAGCCCGTGCTCAAGCTGGCGACCTTGGGGTCTCGAACCTGGATCCTTCCACATCCCAGTCCGGCGCTCTATCTACTGCACCACCACCTGGTCAGGCAAGAGCTCTCAGTTTTTGAGAGGGATGAAGATGCAAACATAAATTGCTGGAGTGAATATACATCTGACCTGGGTTGGGGGCCAGTGATTTGGACAGTAGTGGCTGGGAATAAAGAAAACCTGAAGAGGAAAGAGTGGTAGGTAGATGGTTCTTTTTTCTGCTCTTTAAGATGCTCCTAGACAGGAGGAGATGGGGGCAGGTCACAAGGAGAGGGCTCTCCCAGGAGGGTGGAGGAGTGAAGACGTTAGGACTAAGAAGAATTGTAGGTGCAACAATGGTGTCAGCTGGTGGTGGCAGTTATGGTTGTGATGGAGGAGGAGGAGGACCATAAAGGTGAGGCAGTGGATGTTAACTGCTGTCACAGCGCTGGGCACATAATCTGCCAGATTGTTTGTACCAGGAGGGCAAGCAAAAGCAAACCCAAGGCTTATGTTGTATAAACAAGTTACAGGGTCAAAGTTCTCAACTTTCATATTTCTACATGGAAGAAAATAAATTCCTAGCTTTTGAAGAAATCCCCAAATCTCAAAATTCTCTTGGTAGAGCCAATGAGGGGTAAGCAATAAAGAGTATGCCAAACCAAATGAGAAATAAGAATTTGCAAGCATCTTCTCTTGTTTTTTTTCTATCAGATTCAATGTGTTATTTGAATTTCATTCCATAATTATGTATAACTATGCTTTTTCACATATTCTTATTTACTTCTCATTAAAAATCCTGTGACATAAATTTACCATTATTTCTATTTTACACATGAAGAAAATGAGGCTCTGAAAAGTGGAAGTGAATTACCTAAGGGCAGCAAGTAACAGAATTAGACAGAGTGAGATTCAGTCCCTCTGGCCACCCTGCTGTATGTCAGTCTTGGTGACTAGCCTATTTCCTTTCATCAACCACTGCATTTATTCCTAATTTTGTCCCAGGATTAGAACTATTTTCAGAACTGCTTTGGGATTATTCTAAACTAAGATGACAAAATGACTGAAATTTGAAAAATTAACTCTGCAGAGTTTTGAATACTTATATTGAAAACTCGACAAACAATATCCTTGCTTAACAAAAGGGCTTGATGAATTATTTTTAGAAGTACATATTATATCTTTAAATGCAATTAAGAGAAGCTGGAGTTGTTGATATGTAAGGGATGGTTATAGTGGGCTTAATTTCCTATGGAGTAAAGTTTCACATGGATATTGTAAAAAAAAGCAAGAGGCAAGTAAAATGGAAAAAAAGAAACAAGAGCAGGTTCAATTAAACACGTTTTTACCTGTGAAATAGATTCCTATAAATCATTATAGCTTTTCAGTTCCTCTGTATTTGGCAACATTTGGAACTTCCAATTCTCTTATGGAAAACAACTCTAAATAGATGGCCCTTTAAATTTTCAGAGAGGCAGCAGTCTTACGTTAGCAGACACTCAGGAAAGCACTTCTCTCCTGCTGATGGGGGTGGTTAGTGTGCATCGGTATTTGCTCTGCACAGCACTTACATTTTCCCAGAGCAAAGCAGTGTGTCACATGGGCCTGACTCTACTAGGATTTCAGCCTGCCAGTCTGAGCACTGGCGAGATTCTGACCATATGTTCAAAAATAAAAAAGATCAAAGAGCTAACAAGTAGTGGTCAACATGCCTGTAGTCAGTACAAAGGAAGAAACAAAACAGGGCAGCAGCTTTCATTTCAGCCACCACGCTAGAATAGCCCCAAATCACTACCACACCAGGATCTGGGCACGGTGTCTGTACAACATGTAAAAGATCTGTTTCAAAATACAGAAAGCAAAAAACACAAACAAACAAAAAATAAAATCAGTGTTCTGAGGCACACCAGATAGCAACATCTTATTTTGCAGTTTTTATACTAAGCTTAAAGAGCTTTCACAGCTTGTTTATTTTGAACTCATGTAAATGGGGCAAATCATTGACGCTTTAAGACATAGTCACAGGACTTTGGTCCCACTTGTTTCATTGGAACAGAAACAGTGTTGACAATTAAACACAACATGTTATTTTCTGGGTCCCTGTCTCTTAACATCTGCCTGAAGTAGGCAACCTAGAGAGAGGTGTATCGCTTCTCAGTGCTGCTCTGTCATTCCCTCATACGCTGGCTTCTACGGAATGACGATGGATGCCAAAGAACAGACTCTCCAAATCCATGATTTTCTTGGTCTCTCTTGCTGCATTTTTCAGAGTACAGCTGGGAGTGAATGATTACAAAAGAACACCACAACGACGTAATCACAGATGCCGTAAAGAACTGGAAATTAGTGGAAAGGTTAAATAGAACACAGTATGATTTGGGCAGAAAACAAAGCAGCATTAAGTTACTCTGATTCAGATTCCCCAGTTGCTGGATCTCAGAAGACTGATGTGAAAAACAAACAGCCAAAAGTGTGATTTGGGAGTTAACTGGAAAAAAAGGAGCGAGGTCAGTCGTGTGCCCAGATTTTAATGCATACGTGGATGCTGGAGTCAGTCTGGCAGGCAGAAGAGGTGGTGAGTGCCAGGGTTCTCTGCTCACTTGCCTTGATCTGGGAAGGAAGTTAGGCACCTCTATGGCCTTGTGAAATTTCTTAAGTGCCCTTGGAGATAAAAGTTCTGTTAGGAAGAATGACTTGTTGCAGATGTGTGCTTCTGTCCCACAAATGTACAGAGGTACGTAGCATCACAGGGGAAAGGACCATGACAAACTCATACCAAGTCGCAGCTTCTATTTTTTTCTAGGGGAAGAGCTGTATCTCATCATTCATTTATTAATTCCTTCTACTTTTATTCATCGTTTAATAAGTGAAGACACTGAGTCTGGTGCTGGGAGGATGAAAGACAGCTGAGACACATTCCTGTCCCTGCCTATTAGACTGTGTTTCTGCTCCGCCACATAGGGCCAGCCTGAAGGCCCCTGGTCCCGGAAGGTTGAGATACACTCACCGTTCTATCTAACCAGGTTCTGACAGATGCTTCGGTTTTTCTCTGTACCTCTATTCCATCATGTAAATTCTTAATGTCCTGAAAGATGAGAAAATAAGCTTATAGGTGCTAGTTCAGTCATACCACCAGTTTCTAACACACAAATTCAGATTCCCAGAAACTGTCTGAGGATTCACATGAAACAGTCAGGTGAGGGGAAGGGCATTTGTTAAAGAGACTCTGAATTTGAGGCCTAGATGCGCTTTTTTTTTTTCCTGGAAAGATGATGACTTTGGGAACAAATCTATTGCTTTTCCTTGGGGGTTCTTACATCCATAAAAGAGAGGTCACTGGCTTCAGAATGAGAAAAGTTACAAAAGTCCTCCTCCAAAATAGCAAAATTTTTAAGATTTTAAGAGACTCCAATTCACTAAAGGTGATAAACAGAATGTTCATTGCACCTTTCAAATTGAAATCGATGCTTGGATAAAATCAAAGAAAATTGCAAGTGAGAAGCAATATGGAAATACCTTAAATAACAGTTTTATTGTTTTTTTGTCTGGTATTATTTCATATTTTTTCATTACTATTTTAAAACTCTTTCTTATATAATGATCTAGTTTTGTGTATGTTTTTTATTGTTCTTCTTTAAGTATTAAATGCATGCTATAATAAACTATCTTTTGGTATACCTTTTTTTTTAAATAATTTTATTTTTTTAATGGGGTGACATCAATAAATCAGGATACATATATTCAAAGACAACAAGTCCAGGTCATCTTGTCGTTCAATTATGTTGCATACCCATCACCCAAAGTCAGATTGTCCTCTGTCACCTTCTATCTTGTTTTCTTTGTGCCCCTCCCCCTCCCCCTTTCCCTCTCCCATTCCCCCCTCCCCCCGTAACCACCACACTCTTATCAATGTCTCTTAGTTTCACCTTTATGTCCCACCTACGTATGGAATAATGCAGTTCCTGTTTTTTTCTGATTTACTTATTTCGCTTCGTATCATGTTGTCAAGATCCCACCATTTTGCTGTAAATGATCCGATGTCATCATTTCTTATGGCTGAGTAGTATTCCATAGTGTATATGTGCCACATCTTCTTTATCCAGTCATCTATTGACGGGCTTTTTGGTTGTTTCCATGTCCTGGCCACTGTGAACAATGTTGCAATAAACATGGGGCTGCATGTGTCTTTACGTATCAATGTTTCTGAGTTTTGGGGGTATATACCTAGTAGAGGGATTGCTGGGTCATAAGGTAGTTCTATTTGCAGTTTTTTAAGGAACCACCATACTTTCTTCCA
Organism: Saccopteryx bilineata; assembly: GCF_036850765.1. Taxonomy (NCBI): domain Eukaryota; kingdom Metazoa; phylum Chordata; class Mammalia; order Chiroptera; family Emballonuridae; genus Saccopteryx; species Saccopteryx bilineata. The sequence goes on from NC_089494.1 coordinate 172,880,541, forward strand.
TAATGGTTGTACTACTTTACATTCCCACCAACAGTGTATGACGGTTCCTTTTTCTCCACAGCCTCTCCAACATTTGCTATTACCTGTCTTGCTAATAATAGCTAATCGAACAGGTGTGAGGTGGTATCTCATTGCAGTTTTGATTTGCATTTCTCTAATAGCTAAAGAAGATGAGCATCTTTTCATATATCTGTTGGCCATTTGGATTTCTTCCTGGGAGAAGTATCTGTTCATATTCTCTTCCCATTTTTTTATTGGATTGTTTGTTTGTTTGTTGTTGAGTTTTATGAGTTCTTTGTATATTTTGGATATTAGGCTCTTATCTGAGCTGTTGTTTGAAAATATCATTTCCCATTTAGTTGGCTTTCTGTTTATTTTGTTATCAATTTCTCTTGCTGAGCAAAAACTTCTTAGTCTGATGTAGTCCCATTCATTAATTTTTGCCTTCACTTCTCTTGCCTGTGGAGTCAAATTCATAAAATGCTCTTTAAAACCCAGGTCCATGAGTTGAGTACCTATGTCTTCTTCTATGTACTTAATTGTTTCAGGTCTTATGTTTAGATCTTTGATCCATTTTGAGTTAATTTTTGTACAGGGAGACAAACTGTAGTCCAGTTTCATTCTTTTGCATGTGGCTTTCCAGTTTTCCCAGCACCATTTATTGAAGAGGCTTTCTTTTCTCCATTGTGTGTTGTTGGCCCCTTTATCAAAAATTATTTGACTATATATATGTGGTTTTATTTCTGGACTTTCTATTCTGTTCCATTGGTCTGAGTGTCTATTTTTCTGCCAATACCATGCTGTTTTGATTGTCGTGGCCCTATAATAGAGTTTGAAGTCAGGTATTGTAATGCCCCCAGCTTCATTCTTTTTCTTTAGGATTGCTTTGGCTATTCGGGGTTTTTTATAGTTCCATATAAATCTGATGATTTTTTGCTCTATTTCTTTAAAAAATGTCATTGGAAGTTTGATGGGAATTGCATTAAATTTGTATATTGCTTTGGGTAATATAGCCATCTTGATTATATTTATTCTTCCTAGCCAAGAACAAGGTATATTCTTCCATCTCATTATATCTTTTTCAATTTCCCTTAACAATGGTTTATAGTTTTCATTATATAAGTCCTTTACATTCTTTGTTATGTTTATTCCTAAATATTTTATTTTTTTTGTTGCAATCATGAAGGGGATTATTCTTTTGAGTTCATTCTCAATTGTTTCATTGTTGGCATATAGAAAGGCTATTGACTTCTGTATGTTAATTTTGAATCCTGCGGCCTTACTGTATTGGCTTATTGTTTCTAGTAGTCTTTTTGTGGATTCTTTGGGGTTTTCGATGTATAGGATCATATCATCTGCAAAAAGTGATACCTTTACTTCTTCTTTTCCGATATGGATGCCTTTTATTTCTTTGTCTTGTCTGATTGCTGTGGCGAGAACCTCTAGTACCACATTAAATAAGAGTGGAGAGAGTGGACAACCCTGTCTTGTTCCTGATTTAAGGGGGAAAGCCTTCAGTTTAGTGCCATTTAATATGATGTTAGCTGATGGTTTATCATATATGGCCTTTATCATGTTGAGATATTTTCCTTCTATACCCATTTTGTTGAGAGTCTTAAACATAAAATTGTGTTGTAATATATCGAAAGCCTTTTCTGCGTCTATTGATAAGATCATGTGGTTTTTGTTCTTTGTTTTGTTGATATGGTGTATTACATTAACCGTTTTATGTATGTTGAACCATCCTTGAGATTCTGGGATGAATCCCACTTGATCATGATGTATTATTATTATTATTTTTTTTTTTTAATTTTTTTTTTATTTTATAATTTTATTTTTTAAATGGGGTGACATCAATAAATCAGGATACATATATTCAAAGATAACAAGTCCAGGTTATCTTGTCTTTCAATTATGTTGCATACCCACCACCCAAAGTCAGATTGTCCTCTGTCACCTTCTATCTTGTTTTCTTTGTGCCCCTCCCACCCCCTATCCCTCTCCCATTCCCCCCTCCCCCCCGTAACCACCACACTCTTATCAATGTCTCTTAGTTTCACTATTATGTCCCACCTACGTATGGAATAATACAGTTCCTGTTTTTTTCTGATTTACTTATTTCGCTTCGTATCATGTTATCAAGATCCCACCATTTTGCTGTAAATGTTCCGATGTCATCATTTCTTATGGCTGAGTAGTATTCCATAGTGTATATGTGCCACATCTTCTTTATCCAGTCATCTATTGATGGGCTTTTTGGTTGTTTCCATGTCCTGGCCACTGTGAACAATGCTGCAATAAACATGGGGCTGCATGTGTCTTTACGTATCAATGTTTCTGAGTTTTGGGGATATATACCCAGTAGAGGGATTGCTGGGTCATAAGGTAGTTCTATTTTCAGTTTTTTGAGGAACCACCATACTTTCTTCCATAATGGTTGTACTACTTTACATTCCCACCAACAGTGTATGAGGGTTCCTTTTTCTCCACAACCTCTCCAACATTTGCTATTACCTGACTTGCTAATAACAGCTAATCGAACAGGTGTGAGGTGGTATCTCATTGCCGTTTTGATTTGCATTTCTCTAATAGCTAAAGAAGATGAGCATCTTTTCATATATCTGTTGGCCATTTGTATTTCTTCCTGGGAGAAGTGTCTATTCATATCCTCTTCCCATTTTTTTATTGGATTGTTTGTTTGTTTGTTGTTGAGTTTTATGAGTTCTTTGTATATTTTGGATATTAGGCCCTTATCTGAGCTGTTGTTTGAAAATATCATTTCCCATTTAGTTGGCTTTCTGTTTATTTTGTTATCAGTTTCTCTTGCTGAGCAAAAACTTCTTAGTCTGATGTAGTCCCATTCATTAATTTTTGCCTTCACTTCTCTTGCCATTGGAGTCAAATTCATAAAATGCTCTTTAAAACCCAGGTCCATGAGTTGAGTACCTATGTCTTCTTCTATGTACTTAATTGTTTCAGGTCTTATGTTTAGATCTTTGATCCATTTTGAGTTAATTTTTGTACAGGGAGAGAGACTGTAGTCCAGTTTCATTCTTTTGCATGTGGCTTTCCAGTTTTCCCAGCACCATTTATTGAAGAGGCTTTCTTTTCTCCATTGTGTGTTGTTGGCCCCTTTATCAAAAATTATTTGACTATATATATGTGGTTTTATTTCTGGACTTTCTATTCTGTTCCATTGGTCTGAGTGTCTATTTTTCTGCTAATACCATGCTGTTTTGATTGTCGTGGCCCTATAATAGAGTTTGAAGTCAGGTATTGTTATGCCCCCAGCTTCATTCTTTTTCTTTAGGATTGCTTTGGCTATTCGGGGTTTTTTATAGTTCCATATAAATCTGATGATTTTTTGCTCTATTTCTTTAAAAAATGTCATTGGAATTTTGATGGGAATTGCATTAAATTTGTATATTGCTTTGGGTAATATAGCCATCTTGATTATATTTATTCTTCCTAGCCAAGAACAAGGTATATTCTTCCATCTCATTATATCTTTTTCGATTTCCCTTAACAATGGTTTATAGTTTTCATTATATAAGTCCTTTACATTCTTTGTTATGTTTATTCCTAAGTATTTTATTTTTTTTGTTGCAATCGTGAAGGGGATTATTCTTTTGAGTTCCTTCTCAGTTGTTTCATTGTTGGCATATAGAAAGGCTATTGACTTCTGTATGTTAATTTTGTATCCTGCGACCTTACTGTATTGGCTTATTGTTTCTAGTAGTCTTTTTGTGGATTCTTTGGGGTTTTCGATGTATAGGATCATATCATCTGCAAAAAGTGATACCTTTACTTCTTCTTTTCCGATATGGATGCCTTTTATTTCTTTGTCTTGTCTGATTGCTGTGGCGAGAACCTCTAGTACCACATTAAATAAGAGTGGAGAGAGTGGACAACCCTGTCTTGTTCCTGATTTAAGGGGGAAAGCCTTCAGTTTAGTGCCATTTAATATGATGTTAGCTGATGGTTTATCATATATGGCCTTTATCATGTTGAGATATTTTCCTTCTATACCCATTTTGTTGAGAGTCTTAAACATAAAATTGTGTTGTAATATATCGAAAGCCTTTTCTGCGTCTATTGATAAGATCATGTGGTTTTTGTTCTTTGTTTTGTTGATATGGTGTATTACATTGACCGTTTTACGTATGTTGAACCATCCTTGAGATTCTGGGATGAATCCCACTTGATCATGATGTATTATTTTTTTAATATGTTGTTGTATTCGATTTGCTAGTATTTTGTTTAGTATTTTAGCATCTGTATTCATTAGAGATATTGGTCTGTAGTTTTCTTTTTTTGTGCCATCCTTGCCTGGTTTTGGTATGAGGGTTATGTTGGCCTCATAAAATGTGTTTGGAAGTATTGCTTCTTCTTCAATTTTTTGGAAGACTTTCAGTAGAATAGGAACCAAGTCTTCTTTGAATGTTTGATAAAATTCGCTGGTATAGCCGTCAGGGCCTGGACTTTTATTTTTGGGGAGGTTTTTAATGGTTTTCTCTATTTCTTCTCTACTGATAGGTCTGTTTAGGCTTTCTGCTTCTTCTTGACTCAGTCTAGGAAGGTTGTATTGTTCTAGGAATTTATCCATTTCTTCTAGGTTGTTGAATTTAGTGGCATAAAGTTTTTCATAGTATTCTACAATAATTCTTTGTATATCTACGGTGTCCGTGGTGATTTCTCCTCTTTCATTTTGGATTTTGTTTATATGAGTTCTTTCTCTTTTTTCCTTGGTAAGTCTTGCCAAGGGTTTGTCAATTTTGTTGATCTTTTCAAAGAACCAGCTCCTTGTTCTATTAATTTTTTCTATAGTTTTTCTGTTCTCTAATTCATTTATTTCTGCTCTGATTTTTATTATCTCCTTTCTTCGGCTGGTTTTGGGTTGTCTTTGTTCTTCTTTTTCTAGTTCCTTAAGGTGGGAAGTTAAGTGGTTCACTTGGGCTCTCTCTTGTTTGTTCATATATGCCTGAAGCGATATGAACTTCCCTCTTATCACTGCTTTTGCTGCATCCCATAGATTCTGATATGTCGTATTGTCATTTTCATTAGTCTGTATATATCTTTTGATCTCTGCACTTATTTCTTCTTTGACCCATTCATTTTTTAAAAGTATGTTGTTTAGTTTCCACATTTTTGTGGGATTTTTTTCCTCTTTTTTGCAGTTGAGTTCTAGTTTCAAGGCTTTATGATCAGAAAATATGCTTGGTACAACTTCAATTTTTCTGAATTTGTTGATGTTGTTTTTGTGGCCCAACATATGGTCAATTCTTGAGAATGATCCATGTACACTGGAGAAAAATGTATACTCAGTCACTTTGGGATGAAATGTCCTGTAGATGTCTATCATATCCAGGTGCTCTAGTGTTTTGTTTAAGGCCACTATGTCTTTATTGATTCTCTGTTTGGATGACCGATCTAGAGCCGTCAGCGGTGTATTGAGGTCTCCAAGTATGATTGTATTTTTGTCAGTTTTTGTTTTAAGATCAATAAGTAGCTGTGTTATATATTTTGGTGCTCCTTGGTTTGGTGCATATATATTAAGAATTGTTATGTCTTCTTGATTCAGTGTCCCCTTAGCCATTATGAAATGGCCATTTTTGTCTCTAAGTACTTTTCCTGTCTTGTAGTCAGCATTATCCGATATGAGTATTGCTACACCTGCTTTTTTTTGGATGTTATTTGCTTGGAGTATTGTTTTCCAGCCTTTCACTTTGAATTTGTTTTTATCCTTGTTACTTAGATGAGTTTCCTGTAGGCAGCATACAGTTGGATTTTCTTTTTTAATCCATTCTGCTACTCTGTGCCTTTTTATTGGTGAGTTTAATCCATTTACATTTAGTGTAATTATTGATACTTGTGAGTTCCCTGTTGCCATTTTATATCTTGCTTTCTGTTAGTTTTGTGTCTTGTTTGATCCTTCTCTTTCGTTTTTCTATCTTTTGTTTTTATTTGGTTGTATTCCATACATCTTTCCTCTGTTGCTATCTTTTTTATCTCATGTGCTTCTGTGGTGGTTTTTTCAATGGTGGTTACCTTTGAGTAATGAAAAGGGTCCCTACCCTGTTCATTGTAGCGAACTATTTTGTGAGTACTTTTGCACTCCATCGTCCTTTGCTACTGTAAATCTCCGTCTTCTCCCCCTCTTTCTTTTTGTTGTTGTCACAGTTTAAATTTGGTTTTATTGTGTTCTTCTTGGAGCTTTTACTTGTGGCTCTGTTTTTTTTTTGTTCTTTGTATCTGATTGGAGAACCCCCTTTAGTAATTCCTGGAGTGGGGGTTTTCTGATGATAAATTCCCTCATCTTTTCTGTATCTGTGAATGTTTTTATTTCTCCTTCGTATTTGAAGGATAGCTTTGATGGGTATAGTATTCGTGGCTGAAAGTTCCTCTCTTTCAGGACTTTAAATATTGGGGTCCACTCTCTTCTAGCTTGTAGAGTTTCTGCTGAGAAATCTGATGATAATCTAATGGGCCTTCCTTTATATGTTGTATTCTTCTTTTCCCTGGCTGCCTTGAGAATTTTTTCTTTGCTGTTGGTTTGTGTCAATTTCATTATGATATGCCTTGGAGTAGGTTTGTTGGGGTTAAGAAAACTTGGAGTTCTGTTTGCTTCTTGAACTTGAGGCTTTAGTTCTTTCCACAGGCTTGGGAAGTTCTCATCAATTATTTGTTTAAGTATGTTCTCCATTCCATTTTCTCTCTCTTCTCCCTCTGATATACCTATTATTCTTATGTTATTCTTTTTGATGGAGTCAGATAATTCTTGTAGGGCTATCTCATTTTTTTTAATTTTTGAGACTCTTTCTTCTTCTCTCTGTTGTGCCTCAAGTTGCTTGTCTTCTATTTCACTAATCCTCTCTTCTATCTGACCTGTTCTATTAGCTAAGCTTGTTACTTCGTTTTTCAGCTCGTGAATTGAGTTTTTCATCTCTGTTTGATTTGTTTTTATAGTTTCAATTTCCTTGGACATATATTCTTTGTGTTCATGGAGTTGTTTTCTGATCTCCCTATATTGCCTTTCTGTGTTTTCTTGTATATCTCGGAGGATTTTTAGGATTTCTATCTTGAATTCTCTGTCATTTAGCTCCAAGGTTTCCAATATATTAAATTTTTTCTCCATAGATTTTTCCTCATCTAGCTGTGTTACCTCTCTTTCTTTTGTATCCATGATATTCGATTTTCTCTTTCTTAATGGCATCTGAGGGTGGTTTTGTTGATAGTATTAATGAGATTTAATAAACAATAAAAAGTTAAAAAAAATAAAAAAATAACAAATCGAAAAGCATTTTTTTTAAAAAAAATTAATAATGAAATAAAGAAAAATAAAATAAAATAAAAATTTTTTAAAAAAGGAAATTATTCCCCCCCTCTTTTTTTCCTCTCCTCTCCTCTCCCCTCTTTCTTGAGAAAATCTTGTGGTGGACTGTAAGTTATAACAAACAATGCCTGTGATGGAGGGCCTGAATTGGGGAAAAGTAATAAAGGGGCAAAAAAGAGAGAAAGAAAAAAAAAAAAAAAAAAGGAAAAAAAAAAGAAAAAAAGAAAAAAGAAAAAAAAAAGAGCGTATGGACCCACAAAAAGCAAATAAGGAAAAAATTTGGGTCAAGAATAAAATGATTTGCTTTTAGGTGTTGGTTTTCTAAGAGTTATGATGAGAGGAATAAGAGGAAAATGGAAAAATGGGGGGACAAATTAAAAACTTACTATTGTATTTAGTGGAACAAGAACTAGATAATATGCAGAGCCAGGGATGGGAGCACTGCTAGTGAGTTAAAAAGGTGAAGTAAAAACCCCCCAAAATGCCACAAACATAGGTTTGAGTCCCAGATAAGATAATTTGTTTGTTATTGAGGTTTGAATGAGAGGAGATGTAAAGGAGAAAGGAAGAAACTAATATAGAGGGAGAAAAGAAAGAGAGAGAGAGAAAAAAAGAGGGAACCACTAAAAGAAGAAAAAAGAAAGGAGAGAGAGAGAGAGAGTTAAGGGTTTTGGAGTGCAACCCTCATAGAGAGAAAGGAAGAGAAGAGAAATGATAATGGGAGATGTAACACTTATGGGTAGTGTAGTTCAAGGAGAGGAGAGAGTAAGACCAGTAGAGAGTTAATCGGCCAAATTGGAGGAGGAAAAAAAGGTCTCAAGAATGAAGATAAGAGAAACAAACGAACAAATATAATAAAATGGGATAGGTTATAAAGTCTGCAGATTATTCTTGATTTTGAGAGGTTATCTTCTTGCTTTTTCTTTTCTCTCCCTCTTCCTGGTCGGTGACTCTGTACCCCGGGTTCTGCCCCTTTGGCACGCTCAGGTAGAGGTTTGCAGTTGATAAGTCTCTATGGCAATGTCATGTATTGTGCTTTATTCTCGTTGGGAGTCGAGGCTCATTAGCATTTATAGGCTCCGACAGTGAGAGTGTCCGTGTTCCTGGAGCCTTTCTCCTAGTCTTTCCTTCCTCAATTAGTAGCCTGATAGTCCAGGTATGGGGTTGCTGCTGCCTCTGCCTGGATAGTAAGAGGCTCAAATTGCTGGCAACTCCCCACTCTATTTCCACTCAGCACAGGGCTCTGGGTAAGGCTCAGTCAGTCAGAGCTGCTAGCATAATCAGGCGGGCTTTCCGCCCACTCGAAGACCTCTGGCTCTGCCACTCTATCCGGTAACACAAGCGGGCGCCCACTTCTGGGGGGCGCTTGGAGGAAACTCTCACTCACTGTCTGCAACCAGGATATCCGGCCAGCAGTCTCACGCTCTGAGTGAAACCCCCAACCGCAGGGAAAAGTTGCAGCGTTGGAATTGAGTCTCGCTCCGTCCCCGTGTGCGGCTTTTGCAAGGCGCTGGGGCGGCCCGAGATTCCGCTTTGGCCCACACAAAGGCCCCTGACTCTGCCCCTCTGTGCGATAACAGGGGCGCGCACTGCCGAGGCACTCGGAGGAATCGCTCACTCCTTATCTGCGCGCGCAAACCAGGACATGAGGCCGGCCGCGGTTCCCTCTGAGTGCAACAGCCTCCAGCACGGAAAATCTCCACCGTTGGGATTAGTTCTCACTCCCTCCTGTGCGTGGCTTTCCCAGGGCGCTGGGGCTGCCCAGAGATTCTGCCCTCAGCCCACAGAAAGGCCTCTGACCCTGCCTCTCCGTGGGGCAACACGGGCACCCACTTCCGCGGCTTAGGAAGAAATCTCTCTTCCACTAACTGCGCACCGACCAGGAGACCGGGTAAAATGGCCGCTCCGCTTGTCTTTCTTTGTTTGGGTTTGGCGCGAGTCTTAGCTTGTATTGCCCGGGTTGCCACAGGATCAGATTTTCCTTGGCTTGGATCTCTGAGCCACAGCCTGGTTCGGCCGTTTTTGCTGCGGCGGCCTGGATCTATTCACCCCCTTTGCCCCCCTCAGTTTCTATATTCACAGTTACCAGAGAAAGCCGCCCTGTTTAGGTTAGTGAGGAAGGCGGAGCATTTCTTACTCCCTATTTCCTTCGGGGTTTGGTTATATATTTAGCCAATTTTTCACTCAATCATACCTTTGGGTGTATTGCGAAGAATCTGGAAGCTCCAAGTATAGGTTTTTCTGTTTCTGGTTGAAGATCTTGTTGAGTTTTGGGGGAGATTTATCGGTATCGCTTCCTACTCCGCCATTACTCTCGATGTATTATTTTTTTAATATGTTGTTGTATTCGATTTGCTAGTATTTTGTTTAGTATTTTAGCATCTGTATTCATTAGAGATATTGGTCTGTAGTTTTCTTTTTTGTGCCATCCTTGCCTGGTTTTGGTATGAGGGTTATGTTGGCCTCATAAAATGTGTTTGGAAGTATTGCTTCTTCTTCAATTTTTTGGAAGACTTTGAGTAGAATAGGAACCAAGTCTTCTTTGAATGATAAAATTTGCTGGTATAGCCGTCAGGGCCTGGACTTTTATTTTTGGGGAGGTTTTTAATGGTTTTTTCTATTTCTTCTCTACTGATAGGTCTGTTTAGGCTTTCTGCTTCTTCTCGACTCAGTCTAGGAAGTTTGTATTTTTCTAGGAATTTATCCATTTCTTCTAGGTTGTTGAATTTAGTGGCATAAAGTTTTTCATAGTATTCTACAATAATTCTTTGTATATCTCCGGTGTCCATGGTGATTTCTCCTCTTTCATTTTGGATTTTGTTTATATGAGTTCTTTCTCTTTTTTCCTTGGTAAGTCTTGCCAAGGGTTTGTCAATTTTGTTGATCTTTTCAAAGAACCAGCTCCTTGTTCTATTAATTTTTTCTATAGTTTTTCTGTTCTCTAATTCATTTATTTCTGCTCTGATTTTTATTATCTCCTTTCTTCAGCTGGTTTTGGGTTGTCTTTGTTCTTCTTTTTCTAGTTCCTTAAGGTGGGAAGTTAAGTGGTTCACTTGGGCTCTCTCTTGTTTGTTCATATATGCCTGAAGCGATATGAACTTCCCTCTTATCACTGCTTTTGCTGCATCCCATAGATTCTGATATGTCGTATTGTCATTTTTATTAGTCTGTATATATCTTTTGATCTCTGCACTTATTTCTTCTTTGACCCATTCATTTTTTTAAAGTATGTTGTTTAGTTTCCACATTTTTGTGGGATTTTTTTCCTCTTTTTTTGCAGTTAAATTCTAGTTTCAAGGTTTTATGATCAGAAAATATGCTTGGTACAACTTCAGTTTTTCTGAATTTGCTGATGTTGTTTTTATGGTCCAACATATGGTCAATTCTTGAGAATGATCCATGTACACTGTAGAAAAATGTATACTCAGTCACTTTGGGATGAAATGTCCTGTAGATATCTATCATATCCAGGTGCTCTAGTGTTTTGTTTAAGGCCACTATGTCTTTATTGATTCTCTGTTTGGATGATCAATCTAGAGCTGTCAGCGGTGTATTGAGGTCTCCAAGTATGATTGTATTTTTGTCAGTTTTTGTTTTAAGATCAATAAGTAGCTGTGTTATATATTTTGGTGCTCCTTGGTTTGGTGCATATATATTAAGAATTGTTATGTCTTCTTGATTCAGTGTCCCCTTAGCCATTATGAAATGGCCATTTTCATCTCTGAGTACTTTTCCTGTCTTGTAGTCAGCATTATCCGATATGAGTATTGCTACACCTGCTTGTTTTTGGATGTTATTTGCTTGGAGTATTGTTTTCTAGGCTTTCACTTTGAATTTGTTTTTATCCTTGTTACTTAGATGAGTTTCCTGTAGGCAGCATACAGTTGGATTTTCTTTTTTAATCCATTCTGCTACTCTGTGCCTTTTTATTGGTGAGTTTAATCCGTTTACATTTAGTGTAATTATTGACACTTGTGAGTTCCCTGTTGCCATTTTATATCTTGCTTTCTGTTAGTTTTGTGTCTTGTTTGATCCTTCTCTTTCGTTTTTCTATCTTTTGTTTTTATTTGGTTGTATTCCATACATCTTTCCTCTGTTGCTATCTTTTTTATCTCATGTGCTTCTGTGGTGGTTTTTTCAATGGTGGTTACCTTTGAGTAATGAAAAGGGTCCCTACCCTGTTCATTGTAGCGAACTATTTTGTGAGAACTTTTGCACTCCATCGTCCTTTGCTACTGTTAATCTCCATCTTCTCCCCCCCTTTCTTTTTGTTGTTGTCACAGTTTAAATTTGGTTTTATTGTGTTCTTCTTGGAACTTTTACTTGTGGCTCTGGGTTTTTTTTGTTCTTTGTATCTGATTGGAGAACCCTCTTTAGTAATTCCTGGAGTGGGGGTTTTCTGATGATAAATTCTCTCATCTTTTCTGTATCTGTGAATGTTTTTATTTCTCCTTCATATTTGAAGGATAGCTTTGATGGGTATAGTATTCGTGGCTGAAAGTTCCTCTCTTTCAGGACTTTAAATATTGGGGTCCACTCTCTTCTAGCTTGTAGAGTTTCTGCTGAGAAATCTGATGATAATCTAATGAGCCTTCCTTTATATGTTGTATTCTTCTTTTCCCTGGCTGCCTTGAGAATTTTTTCTTTGCTGTTGGTTTGTGTCAATTTCATTATGATATGCCTTGGAGTAGGTTTGTTGGGGTTAAGAAAACTTGGAGTTCTGTTTGCTTCTTGAACTTGAGGCTTTAGTTCTTTCCACAGGCTTGGGAAGTTCTCATCTATTATTTGTTTGAGTATGTTCTCCATTCCATTTTCTCTCTCTTCTCCCTCTGATATACCTATTATTCTTATGTTATTCTTTTTGATGGAGTCAGATAATTCTTGTAGGGCTATCTCATTTTTTTTTTTTATTTTTGAGTCTTTTTCTTCTTCTCTCTGTTGTGCCTCAAGTTGCTTGTCTTCTATTTCACTAATCCTCTCTTCTATCTGACCTGTTCTATTAGCTAAGCTTGTTACTTCATTTTTCAGCTCGTGAATTGAGTTTTTCATCTCTGTTTGATTTGTTTTTATAGTTTCAATTTCCTTGGACATATATTCTTTGTGTTCATTGAGTTGTTTTCTGAGCTCCCTAAATTGCCTTTCTGTGTTTTCTTGTATATCTCGGAGGATTTTTAGGATTTCTATCTTGAATTCTCTGTCATTTAGCTCCAAGGTTTCCAATATATTAAATTTTTTCTCCATAGATTTTTCCTCATCTAGCTGTGTTACCTCTCTTTCTTTTGTATCCATGATATTCGATTTTCTCTTCCTTAATGGCATGTGAGGTTGGTTTTGTTGATAGTATTAATGAGATTTAATAAAGAATAAAAAGTTAAAAAAATAAAAAATCGAAAAGATTTTTTTTTTAAAATTTAATAATGAAATAAAAAAAATAAAATAAAATAAAAATTTTAAAAAAGGAAATTATTCCCCCTCTCCTTTTTTCCTCTCCTCTCCTCTCCCCTCTTTCTTGAGAAAATCTTGTGGTCAACTGTGAATTATAACAAACAATGCCTGTAATGGAGGGCCTGAATTGGGGAAAAGTAATAAAGGGGCAAAAAAGAAAAAGAAAAAAAAAGAAAAAAGAAGGGGGTATGGACCCACAAAAAGCAAATAAGGAAAAAATTTGGGTCAAGAAGAAAATAATTTGCTTTTAGGTGTTGGTTGTCTAAGAGTTATGATGAAAGGAATAAGAGGAAAACAGGAAAATGGGGGGACAAATTAAAAAATTACTATTGTATTTAGTGGAACAAGAACTAGATAAAATGGAGAGCCAGGGATGGGAGCACTGCTAGTGAGTTAAAAAGGTGAAGTAAAAACCCCCCAAAATGTCACAAACATAAGTTTGAGTCCCAGATAAGATAATTTGTTTGTTATTGAGGTTTGAATTAGAGGAGATGTAAAGGAGAAAGGAAGAAACTAATATAGAGGGAGAAAAGAAAGAGAGAGAGAGAGAAAAAAAGAGGGAACCACTAAAAGAAGAAAAAAGAAAAAAGAGGAGAGAGAGAGAGAGTGTTAAGGGTTTTGGAGTGCAACCCTCATAGAGAGAAAGGAAGAGGAGAGAAAAGATAATGGGAGATGTAACACTTATGGGTAGTGTAGTTCAAGGAGAGGAGAGAGTAAGACTGGAAGAGAGTTAATCGGCCAAATTGGAGGAGGAAAAAAAATATCAAGAATGAAGATAAGAGAAACAAATGAACAAATATAATAAAAAGGGATAGGTTATAAAGTCTGCAGATTATTCTTGATTTTGAGAGGTTATCTTCTTGCTTTTTCTTTTCTCTCCCTCTTCCTGGTCGGTGACTCTGTACCCCGGGTTCTGCCCCTTTGGCACGCTCAGGTAGAGGTTTGCAGTTGATAAGTCTCTATGGCAATGTCATGTATTGTGCTTTAGTCTTGTTGGCAGTCGAGGTTCATTAGCGTTTATAGGCTTTGACAGTGAGAGAATCCGTGTTCCTGGAGCCTTTCTCCTTGTCTTTCCTTCCTCAATTAGTAGCCTGATAATCCAGCTATGGGGTTGCTGCTGCCTCTGCCTGGACAGTAAGAGGCTCAAAGAGCTGGCAACTCCCCACTCTATTTCCACTCAGCACAGGGCTCTGGGTAAGACTTAGTCAGTTAGAGCTGCTAGCATAATCAGGCGGGGTTTCCACCCACTCAAAGACCTCTGGCTCTGCCACTCTGTCTGGTAACACAGGCAGGCGCCCACCCCTGGGGCGCTTGGAGGAAACTCTCGCTCACTATCTGTGCATGCAGACCAGGATATCTGGCCAGCAGTCTCATGCTCTGAGTGAAACCCCCAACCGCATGGGAAAGTTGCAGGGTTGTAATTGGCTCTCGCTCCATCCCCGTGCACGGCTTTTGCAAGGCGCTGGGGTGGCCCGAGATTCCGCTTTGGCCCACACAAAGGCCCCTGACTCTGCCCCTCTGTGCGATAACACGGGCGCTCACTGCGAGGCACTTGGAGGAATTTCTCACTCACTATCTGCGCGCAGACCAGGATATGAGGCCAGCCGTGTTTCCCTCTGAGTGAAACCCCCACCAGCATGGAAAAGTTCCACCGTTGGAATTAGTTCTCGCTCCCTCCCATGCACGGCTTTCCCAGGGCGCTGGGGCTGCCCAGAGATTCTGCTTTCAGCCCACAGAAAGGCCTCTGACTCTGCCTCTCTGTGGGGTAACACGGGCACCCACTCCCGGGGCTTAGGAAGAAATCTCTCACCCACTATCTGCCCCGCTTGTCTTTCTTTGTTTGGGTTTGGCGCAAGTGTTAGCTTGTATTGCCCGGGTTGCCACAGGATCAGTTTTTCCTCAGCTTGGATCTCCGTGCCACAGCCTGGTTCGGCTGTTTGTGCCACGGCCTGGATCTATTCACCCCCTTTGCCCACCTCAGTTTCTATATTCACAGTTATCAGAGAAAGCCGCCCTGTTTAGGTTAGTGAGGAAGGCGGAGCATTTCTTACTCCCTATTTCCTTCGGGGTTTGGTTATATATTTAGCCAATTTTTCACTCGACCATACCTTTGGGTGTATTGCGAAGCATCTGGAGGCTCCAAGTATAGGTTTTTCTGTTTCTGGTTGAAGATCTTGTTGAGTTTTGGGGGAGATTTATTGGTATCGCTTCTTATCCCGCCATTACTCTGACGTCATCTCGGTATACCTTTTTTTATACTTAAAATGGTCATTAGGGCAGAGAACCAGTTGTTAAATTATTTGAATCCCACCACTGCCCACACTCCTCTCAGGACAGTTCTCTAAGGCCATTTTACTGTGTGTACATTGGTCTTTCTCTTATTTGAGCTTTGGAAACTGTGCTGCCCAATATGGCAACCACAGGCCACATGTGGTTATTGAGTACTTAAAATACAGCACATCCACACTGAGATATGCGCTAAGTGTAACTACACACTGGATTTTGAAGAATTAGTACAAAAAATGTGACACTTCTAATTTTTAAAAATTGATTGCATGTTGAAATGATATTTTGCATATATTGGCTTAAATTGTATTTTTAAATTAATCTCACCTGTTCCTTCTTACTTTTAAAATGTCACAACTAAAAAAAAGAAAAGAAAATTAACATATGTGGCTTACATTATAGTTCTATTGGGGTTTATTGTCCTAGAGAACTTGGAGTCTGAAATAATTTACCATTAAGTTATTTTTGGTCAGGAGTCAGGATTTTTGTGTTGTAAGGAACAGAAACCACTCACATTTTATCATGCCAAAATAAGGGATTGTTGTGAAAACATGGACACATATGAATGAATCATAGTCAGCCTTATGAGAACAGAAGCAAAATGGGAAACTATCAGGGCTGCGTCCTTTCTCTCCCTTGCCCCTCTCTCTGGTTTTTCATTTCTGCTTCCCTCTGCACACCTGCTCTATTCTCTGTTGTATGCACACACTGGCTCATTGAATCTGTTTCTTCATTATTCCAGTTTGCATGGGGCTTTTGCAGAGATGGTGCAAACTTTGGCTCTCGTTCTCCCTGACCTTTTAGCTCAGCTTCCCACAGCTGTCTCATCAGCATCTCAATTCAGAAACTGCAGGGAAATTGGACTGGCCCAGTTTTGTTCAGATTCCTCTGTGACTCTTGGGAGACATGGTCACTTGGATGGGGATATTACAATCTGGGACCATGGGTAAGGTTAAACTAGAAGTAGTTGGGTGAAGTTAGTAAATTGAAATACTGGACAATTATGTATTTCCTGGCATTGTTTGTTTATTCCTTTGGTTATCTTCCATTTTGCCCGCATCATCCATCATTCTCTGTCTGCTGGGTCTTCTCCATCAGCAAAGCAGCCTGCTTTAACCCCTTCTATTCTTTTTAACCAATTTTGTCATTATCCTTTTTATGCTACTGTAACTTACTCAGACTTGGACCTTACCTTCAAGTGACTGTTGTTTGAGTCAATTCAACAAATACTTATTACACATCTACTGGTTGTAAGGCGTTGTGTGGAGGTGCTGGGGCTCTCTGAGGATGCTAGAGCCCAGCAGAGGAAAGCCCTCAAAGACCCATTCAGGATAGCTCTGACCACAAGTGCAAATGCACACTGTCTTCTTCACTTGCTGCAGAAAGTTCTGAAGCCTTTCCAATAACTCTGTTTCACAATATATCTTAAAGGGTTTTGTACACTGCATATTATTAAGGAGAAAAATTTAAAAAGAAACAAGAAGCTAATGTTTTTCTAGTGTTTATCATCTTCGAAGATCTGAACTAAGTCTGGCTCCCTTATAAAATTTAAGTTTTATGTTAACAGGGACCTTGTAATCTTATTGCTATAGTATCTCCTGCAACTAGCCATAATACCAGAGGCCTAGTCAGTAATTCAGTAAATATTTATTAGCTAATTTAATAAAGGTGGTATAATTGATTCATTATTGAGATTGTCAGGTCTGTAAAAAAAAATAAAAATAAAAAAGAAAGGCTGAACCTCACATAGTTTATCTTTCACACAGTTCTGGACATAGGGACTACCCCCAATAAATATTGTTGAAGGAAGAGTAGCTGATTATTTTTTCTGGGCCATCTTGTCAATTGCTTACTTCCTTCATTCAACTTAATTCTTAGAAATAGCTGGCACAAACTTAGTAAGATTATAAGATTACCTAAAAACATTTGCCTTTGAGAAAGAGTATAATTGTGTTTAAATTTTTATAAGGTAAAAAGGCAAGACAAAGCTGGCTAACAGTGGCCCAAAGCACACAGACATTTCATGCTTGGTCTTTTCAATAAATATCCTTTTTAAAAAATTGTAGTACTTTAGTGACCAGAATTACAATTCCCTTAAAATGCTTAGATTTTTTTCCTCCCTCTAATGATTTAAATTATTTTATTCAGTTATGAGATCCTAAAATAACATGACTTTTGCTTATAATTAAAAAGCCTTTAAGTCTTTTGATCAGAATTTTCATGAAGCTCTCCTAATATTTAGGAAAACTGATTTTATATGGAAATCTAATGAGGAGCAATATAAAAATGTGTTATTATCTAGAACCATATTGTATGAGAATTGATATCATCCATGTCATTTTATTTATTTTTTTATTTTTTGTATTTTTCTGAAGCTAGAAACGGGGAGAGACAGTCAGACAGACTCCCGCATGCGCCCAACCGGGATCCACCCGGCACGCCCACCAGGGGGCGACGCTATGCCCACCAGGGGGCGATGCTCTGCCCCTCCGGGGCGTTGCTCTGTCGCGACCAGAGCCACTGCAGCGCCTGGGGCAGAGGCCAAGGAGCCATCCCCAGCGCCCGGGCCATCTTTGCTCCAATGGAGCCTCGGCTGCGGGAGGGGAAGAGAGAGACAGAGAGGAAGGAGAGGGGGAGGGGTGGAGAAGCAGATGGGCGCTTCTCCTGTGTGCCCTGGCCGGAAATCGAACCCGGGTCCTCTGCACGCTAGGCTGACGCTCTACCACTGAGCCAACCGGCCAGGGCTCATCTATGTCATTTTAAATCATCACAGTGGCACCTTGAAAATCTCAAATTCTGAAAGATGATTTTAGTGAGCCTCTGCCTGTTGACTGTACCCACCCTTTTGCTAAAAAACTTTTATTCGTTGATGTGTAAAGAATCTTCTCTTATCTGATTATATTTTCTTAAACTTTTATTACTGCATTGTTAGTTTATTAAACATAAAACATTTAAATCAGGCTTTTTTTTTGTTTTTTATTTAAGAGATTGCGGATCTTGACAAATATTAATTTTTCTGGCTTTCTAAAGGTAAACCACTCTACCAGCAGAATTATTATTGATAATTCTCGTTATTGTTCATTTCTCATTTTTACATTTTTATGTTTTATGCTTAAAATTTATTTATTTTAAAACTTTTTTTAAAACATTTTTTCTCTTCTTTTCCAAGTGAGAGGAAAGGAGATAGACAGACTCCTGCATATGCACTGACTGGGATCCACCTGGCAACCCACATCTGGGGCCGATGCTCTGTGCATCTGGGGCCATGCTCGCAACTGAGCTATTAATAGTGCCTGAGGCGGAGGATCCATGGAGCCATCCTCATTGCCTGGCCCCATGTGCTCAAACCAATCAAGTCATGGCTGTGGGAGAGGAAGAGAAAGAAGGAGAAGGGTGAAGAGAGGGATAGAGAAGCAGATGGTCACTTCTCCTGTGTGCACTGACCAGGAATAGAACACAGAACATCCACATGCTGGGCTGACACTCTACCATTGAGCCAACTGGCAGGGCCCTTAAAAACTTTTTTTTTTAATTGATTGATCTTAGAAAGAAGAAGGAAAAGAGAGAAAGAGACAGAAATATCGATCTGTTTCTGTATGTGCCCTGACTAGAGATCAAACCGGCAACCTCTGAGTATTGGGATGATGCTTTAATTCACTGAGCTATTTGGCCAGGGCTATATTTAAAATTTAAATGTATACTTAAAATTTAAATATATACAAACTTTATTACTTTTAATTTTTCCAAGGAACAGATCTCTTAAATTTTTGGTCTTGATAATATTTTGGAAATTTTGAAGTAACTTTCTGGGATATAATATAACTCTAATAGCTGTTGAAAAATATGTTGGTAAAATTTTTAATTGCTTTAGTGATACATCTCTTATTTGTAAATTTTAATTGCCCATGTAGGTCATTTACCCAGTTAAAAATGGCTGATACTTTTTATTGACTTGAGGGAAGCTTTTAAAAATTATAGGTAGCTAAGTATTTGTATTTGTGTTACAATTATTTTCTCTCATTGTTTTTTGTCATTCAACTTTGCTTATAGTGTCTTTTTTATTAGAAAACTTTAAGATAGCCAAATTTATCTTTCCTTATGACTTCTGGTGTTTTTTTTAGTTCTTTGTTTTGTTTATATACCTAATTCTAATATATGCATGAATTCTTTTTATGACATATTCTGTTAACACTGAATTTGGTAATCTTTGCACTGTCTTTGGAGTATGCCATCTAAAACAATCTCTCATCTGTTTTTTCAATTATGTTTTCTTAGTTCTTGTTTAATTCCCTTTTTATAATTTTGAACCAGCTATTAAGTTTCATAAAATATCTCATTACTATTTTGATTGATGTCATTAATATTATTATGTTAGAAAAGATTGTCATTTTAAAAATTATTGTATTCTTCTAGGAGCACAATATATTAGATATGTATCTCTCCTCCAAAAGACTTTAAGACAACACGAACAAAATAAAAAGACAACCCACGCAATGGGAAAACATATTTGCCAACACATCCAATAAAGGGTTAATAACCAAAATCTACAAAGAACTTGTAAAACTCAACACCAGGAAAGTAAACAATCCAATCAAAAATTGGGCAAAAAAACTGAATAAAAACTTCTCTGAAGAGGACATACAGATGGCCAATGGGCATATGAAAAAATGCTCAATATCACTAATCATTAGAGAAATGCAAATTAAAACCACAATGAGATACCACCTCACACCTGTCAGAATGGCACTCATTTCCTGTTTTTTTCTGATTTACTTATTTCGATTCGTATCATGTTATCAAGATCCCACCATTTTGCTGTAACTGTTCCGATGTCACCATTTCTTATGGCTGAGTAGTATTCCATAGTGTATATGTGCCACATCTTCTTTATCCAGTCATCTATTGATGGGCTTTTTGGTTGTTTCCATGTCCTGGCCACTGTGAACAATGCTGCAATAAACATGGGGCTGCATGTGTCTTTACGTATCAATGTTTCTGAGTTTTTGGGGTATATACCCAGTAGAGGGATTGCTGGGTCATAAGGTAGTTCTATTTTCAGTTTTTTGAGGAACCACCATACTTTCTTCCATAATGGTTGTACTACTTTACATTCCCACCAACAGTGTATGACGGTTCCTTTTTCTCCACAGCCTCTCCAACATTTGCTATTACCTGACTTGCTAATAACAGCTAATCGAACAGGTGTGAGGTGGTATCTCATTGCAGTTTTGATTTGCATTTCTCTAATAGCTAAAGAAGATGAGCATCTTTTCATATATCTGTTGGCCATTTGTATTTCTTCCTGGGAGAAGTGTCTATTCATATCCTCTTCCCATTTTTTTATTGGACATAATAGTGAAACTAAGAGACATTGATAAGAGTGTGGTGGTTACGGGGGGGAGGGGGGAATGGGAGAGGGATAGGGGGTGGGGAGGAGCACAAAGAAAACAAGATAGAAGGTGACAGAGGACAATCTGACTTTGGGTGGTGGGTATGCAACATAATTGAATGACAAGATAACCTGGACTTGTTATCTTTGAATATATGTATCTTGATTTATTGATGTCACCCCATTAAAAAAATAAAATTATTAAAAAAAAAAGTATGGCACTCATTAACAAAACAACACATAATAAGTGCTGGTGAGGGTGTGGAGAAAAGGGAACCCTCCTGCACTGCTGGTGGGAATGCAGATTGGTGCAGCCACTGTGGAAAACAATATGGAGATTCCTCAGAAAATGAAATATTGAACTGCCTTTTGACCCAGGTATCCCACTTCTAGGAATATATCCTAAGAATGAAAAATTACTGATTCAAAAGAAGAAATGCACCCCTTTGTTTATGGCAGCATTGTTTATAATAGCCAAGATCTGGAAACAGCCCAAGGTCCGTCAGTGGACAAATGGACTAAAGAGCAGTGGTACATATAATATATATATATATATATATATATATATATATATATATATATATATATATATATATATATAATGGAATACTATGCGGCCATGAGAAAGAAGGAAATCTTACCCTTTGCGACAACATGGATGGACCTGAAGTCTATTATGCTAAGTGAAATAAGCCAGGCAGAGAAAGAAATATATCATATGACTTCACTCATATGAGGAATCCAATGAACAATGTGAACTGAGGAATGGAAGAGAGGCAGAGAAGGTGTGGAGTCCAGAGGGAAAGTGGGCAGAGGGAAAGGGGATGAGAGCAGGGGATCAAAGAAAGGAAAGACATTAGTGAAAGTATATACACATAACACAGAGAGATAGAGGGCAGGATAGTAAATCATGGAGGGAAGAGGGGAAGGCAGTGGGGGGAGGGGGCAAAGGGAGTATCAAGGAGAACAAGAGGGAGGGAGGGAGATATATTTGGA
Organism: Saccopteryx bilineata; assembly: GCF_036850765.1. NCBI lineage: Eukaryota > Metazoa > Chordata > Mammalia > Chiroptera > Emballonuridae > Saccopteryx > Saccopteryx bilineata. The sequence goes on from NC_089494.1 coordinate 172,901,990, forward strand.
GGTACACTTGTAACTATGTAAACACAACAAATTAAAATCAATAAAAAAATTGCCAAGGACAAGCTCAGCTGTTGCACAAAGTTTCATGTTATACCTTGGATAATAATAAAAAAAAAGACTCCATACTGTAAAATATGACTTTTTTTAACACACTTTTTGTTAGTTTTCTTATGTATTCTGAAAATAAACTTTTCTTCATTATAATTTAAGATAGTTATTGCTGGTTTATAGAAAAGTGATTGACATTCATATTTTAGTCTTATATCTAGTCTTATTATTTATAACAAATTATAGTTTGTCCTTTCATTTCAAATATTTATAACTTTATTGTTTCTTTTGGTTTTATTCCACTGGTAATATAGTTGTTATGGACTTAAATATTCATGTATCATGAACATCCTTGCTTTTGTTCTATCTTTATTGAGGTGTTTGTTATAAGTTGTTGATGAATATCTTTTACCAAGTTAAAAGTTGTTCTCTTTCACTGTAGTTGTAAGTTACAAAAATATACTTTCCCATGAGTATTCTCTATTTTCTTGAAATAAAACTAACTTTTTCAAGATGTAGTATTTTTATATTGGTTAATATATTTATTATTTTGCATCTAGACTTATAAATAAGAGTTGAATTAATTTTCATTTTTGGTATTGAATTTGTTTTATATATTACAAACACAATAAGTATGAACTCACATGTATTAAAGTAAGTGAAGTGTATACTGGGGAATAATGTGTGTGTGTGTGTGTGTGTGTATGTGTGTACTCTATCTTTTTAAGGGGGTGGGTTTATGAGAGACAGTATAGTTTTCTTAAAAAATGAGGTTGGGGAGAAAGGTTGGAACATGTACTCTGGAGGGCCTTGAACACATTTTAAGATGTTTTGTTCTTTGTTCTGTAGGGAAGCTATTAGAATTTAAGTACAATATAATAGAAGCATAATTTGATTTGTGCTTTGGAAATTGGAGATGAAAAAATTATTGCCTCAAGCAGAGAGATTGAATACAAAAATACAAAAAAGAGCAATTGGATTTAGAGCCAATGGATATCATGATTTACAAGAGCATCATAGGAGAGTTTCATGCAATGAGAATGAACAAAACAGCTATTAGATTATTAGGGAGTTTTGAAAAGTAGCTTCTGATACATGTCTCATAGTATTGCAAAATCAGAATCCAGACTGTTTAAGAAGTATTGCCGTTCTAAGGCAGATATTGATGTACATTTAATAATAAAGAGAATTGAGAAGTATTTATTAAGCAGAATTGTCCTCAATGATAAAGTCACGGCATGCTGTAAAAGGCAGTGTAGTTGGTGACTTAAATATAATTTTCCATCAGATATTACCACACAGGGAGAAAATAGATTATTTACTCTATAAAAATGTTTTATGCACTTATGACTTACCATGAGAGAATGAGCCTAAGAATATAAGCCCACGGTCACTGAAGTGAAGAAAAGTAGTAATTTAGTTCTCAGGGATGGATTTTTGATTTCTACATAGTTGCATTCCTCAAAACCCCCTTTTTTTTCCATAAAATATGATACACATATGGAAAAGTATATAAAATAAATGTATAGTCCAATTAAATACTATGAAGTGTAAACTGTGTAACTATCATTTTGAACAAGAAATAAAACATTGTCAACACCTCCATCCAAATACTACCATGTTTCTGCTCTAAAGGGAACTGCTATACTTACTTTGATGGTAGTTGTCTCTGACTTTCTTTATAGAGTGTCATTTAATGATGCACCTCTAAACAATATATTCAATTTTCCCCTTTTTGAACTTTATTTAAATAAAATTACTCATTACTCATTACATGTTATTTTGCATCTGGCTTCTTTTATTAAATATTATATTTCTAAGATTACTTCTCCTTTTTGAGTATAATTGTAAGTTGTTAATTTTATTACCATAGTATTCTATTTATAAATATACCATGATATTTGTTCATTCTATAGTTGATGGACATAGTGCTGCTATCTTTCTTATATATGTCTCGAATTACATGTGTGCATTTCTGTTAGGTAGGAGAGGAATTTGGTTATAGAGAAAGCATATTTTCAATTGTAGTAGATAAATGATTTTCCAAAGAGGCTAAATCATACTCCCAAGAACACCATTAAAGAATTCCTGTTGATCTGCATGCTTGCTGAAGCTTGGAATTATCAATCATCTAAATTTTAGCCACGTGGAGACTGTGCTATGACAGTTCATGGTATTTTAGTTTTTATTTTCCTGATTGTATTATCTTATGCTGCCTTTTAATTCCTTAGAGTTGTATTTTAATAAACAAATATCTAAATTTTAATATTAATATGGACAAGTTTATCGTATCACTTTACCTTCATGATTAGTACTATTTCCTTTTATGTTGTTTTTATTGTTTACTTATTTATCTATCATTTTTATTTTTCCAGTTTTAAAGAGATATAGTTGACATATTGTGTAAGGTAAGATGTGAAATATATTGATCTGATACATTTATATATTGTAAAATAGTTACCACCAGAGCACTAACATGTTCATCCAGCATAAATACCTTTTTTATGTGTGTGGTGAGAACACTTAAGATCTACTCTTTTAGCAACATTCAACGATATAATACAGTATCATTAGCATATAATCACCATAAATCCACAGAACTTGTTAAATTAGTGCTTTTCTCATTATTTTAAATCTTTCCCTTCCTTTAGATCAGAAAGTTATAATCTTACTTTAAATGTTTGTAATTTTCCCTCTTTCTCTGAATCATGCTCTTAGTTTTTCACTTCTGTGCACTGAAACAGCACAGAAGTTTTTGCTTCAGCTCTGTCTTCTGGGGAAATCAAGCAAAGACAATGTGTTTTGTTATGAGAATGCAGATCCATTTTTTTTCCTAGCCTGATTGTTTCTGTTTTTTTTTTTCTTTTCTTTTTTTCATTTTTTTTTTTAAGCTGGAAATGGGGAGAGACAGTCAGACAGACTCCCGCATGTGCCCAACCGGGATCCACCCGGCACGCCCACCAGGGGCGACGCTCTGCCCACCAGGGGGCGATGCTCTGCCCCTCTGGGGCTCGCTCTGCCACGACCAGAGCCACTCTAGCGCCTGGGGCAGAGGCCAAGGAGCCATCCCCAGCGCCCGGGCCATCTTTGCTCCAATGGAGCCTTGGCTGTGGGAGGGGAAGAGAGAACAGAGAGGAAGGAGGTGGGGGTGGAGAAGCAAATGGGCGCTTCTCCTATGTGCCCTGGCCAGGAATTGAACCCGGGTCCCCCGTACGCCAGGCCGACGCTCTACCGCTGAGCCAACTGGCCAGGGCTTGTTTCTGTTTTTGATTGGTGGTTTAGGCCTTCTATACTTAGTGTAATTACTGATATGTTTAGATTTTTTTCCCCCTGTCATATGTTCCTTTTAATTTCTTATTGTCCTTATTGGATTATATTTTTATAATAATTTAGTTTGAAAGATATACATTCTTTTATTAAATTTTTAGAAATTATTATATGCACCCTTGATTTACCAAAGTCTAATGTTGGTAGTTTACCAACCTTTTTCTTAGACAAAGTAAAGATCATAGAGCATTTCATTTGTTTATCCACTAAAATTTGTGCTATTGTTGCTATATATTCTATTTTAGCTTATACAAGACATTATTATTGTTGTTTTAAACAATCAATATTGGCTTAGTTTGTATTCTTTCAAAAGTAGACCTTAGACAAGAAGTTGGGAATAGAGTGTGTATAAGGGAGGTGGTCTTAGGAATAATGATAACAAATAAAAAAAGAAAGTTAATAAAGGATACATCAGCCCTGGTTCGGCTGGTTAGAGCATCCTCCCAAAGTGCAGAGGCTGCCTGTTGGATTCCTGGTCAGGGCACGTACAGAAACAGATTGATGTTCCTGTTCCTCCCCCTCTAAAGTCAATAAAATAAACATTAAAGAAAGGATACATCAATGAGTGGGTTAAGATGGTGAGCAACTATGGATCAATACTGCTTTGCAAAGAAACAAGGGAAACGCATGTGAGGATTGTTCCATGAACGATGGGGATCCTGGGCCACTTAGGTACCAGCAGTCATCCTTTACTGTTTGAGAGCTGTCCTGGTGTGTTGATTCTCTCATACTTCCAGGTTGTACCTGCTTGTAGCTGAGTGAGCGTCCAAGGTACTAGAAAAAGCCATTAGGCAGAGGAAAATAGAACAGAGAGAAAGGTATTTGAAAAGAAAGTTATCAGCATGCTGAAAACTTATTTTTACCTTGCTGTTGCCATGGGGAAATGGATTGGAGAATCAACAGTGTCTCCTATGGAGTACCCATTATGTTACCAGATACATTCATGCTTATGTTATTTTCTACTCTGTTATTTATGCTTCAGGGTGGTGGTGGCTGGCAACAAATTCTTAAAAATAAAATAAAACAAATAACACCCAAAACAAAATTTCCCATCAAAACCCCTTTGAGGAAGTGTTAGTGGAATAAGTCACAGTCCCCTCTGCTGATCTGGTTCCAAGGAGATGGCTGCTGCATGTGTTGCTTCTGTCCCTGACACCATGACTAATCTATTTAAAACCCATTGTACTAGCACCAGGGTGGCTAGGGTCAAAAGCTGGTTTACCTCCACTGAATGAGTTAGACTGTTCTTCAGGATCTTTAATGACTCCTCTACTCCAGATGCTCTCTGGTGAGCATAAATGTGAGACTAAAATGGACACAATTTGTCCGTAGTCTAGGCACCTGCTTTTTCCTCGGACATCTTTGTCTTTTCTCCTCTAAAGGTCTACAATGATCTATTATTTTTCTCTCTCTTTTGTAATGGTTATATTGGTTATTTGGATGGTAATGTGCTAGAGAACAATAGTTTTACATTGAGTCTGAGGCTAACAGCAATATCTGAAATTCCAAGCAGAATGTGGCATAGCTTTTGATTTACTATATTGGCTATTAGGAAAAGTACCAGGGGCTTCACTTGGTCGTTTTCACTCTGATGACTGTTGTTACTCCACAGGTCAGAGAGATAATGTGAGGGTTCCAACAACTGTTGAATATATATTCATTCTGATTACACATTCAGGAAATTGGGGAATCCCCAGAAATATATCCATAGACTCTTTGAACCAATTACATGTGGTCTAATAGGGGGTTATTATGACATTTTGTGTTCCCTAGTACCAGTGTCAGCTCTGATTCTATATCCAAGAATTTTTAAAAGATCTGCATATTCCCTTTTACCCTATAGAGTTACCCTGGAAAATGGCTTAAGTCCCTTTGGGGCATAATATAACAGCGCATATATATATATATATATTTTTTTTTTTTTTGGTGACAAGAGGGGAGATAGTGAGGCAGATTCCTGCATGCACCCTAACCAGGATCCACCTAGCAATCACATTTGGGGCCAATGTTCCAGTACTGAGCTATTTTCAACACCTGAGGCTGATGTGCTTCAAGGGAGCTATCCTCAGTGCCTGGGGTCATGCTCAAACCAATTGAGCAACTGACTGTGGGAGGAGAAGAGGAAAAGAAGGAGGAGAGGGAGGGGAGAAAGCAGATGGTTGCTTTTCTTGCATCCCCTGACTGGGAATTAAACCCAGGATGTCCATATGCTGGGCTGACACACTATTATATAATCTTGTTTTGGTACTGTGTGGTTCTTTCTCAAAGGAACCTGATCTTATTTCAGTTGACTGGTTCTGGTTCTGGTTCTGAACCAGAGTCAGGAAAGGAATCATGATATTCTGATAAGATGGTTGACACTAAACTTTGCTTACCAGATTCTTGATCTCTTATGTTTATATATGTTGAGCAGCACTATATATATGTTGGCTGTCCATCTATCTTGCCTCTAGGAACAGGATGGTCTATTAGCCATTGCCATAGATCCCAATAGTCAAGGGCCCCTGGTTGTCCATCTGGCCTTGCTACCTATTACAGTGATTGTATCCATGTTGCCTCTAATTACTGAGTGCTGAAACATGGTCTTTGCTATTCTGATATCATATGATTCATATTGGCATTAAAGAGTCCCATGGAAGCATCTTCTATTACTTCTGGCTCTCAGAAAATAACCCTTTTGAGTTTCTGAAGGATGCCTCAGTATAAGGGAGTCCTCTGTCCTTCCTGAGAGCAGTCAACTGGTATATTCTCTGGTATCATATTAATCAAAAGCTGTTGATAATGATGTTCACCTTCCTCAAATACATGATATATTTCTGTCTTGTAAAATCAAAGACAGTCTCATGCTTACTAAAATATGTTCAATAACTATTCAGACATAAAAGACATTTCAGTATTTCCTGTCTCTCTTTTTTATATCATCATTCCTCAATCAAGTTTTTCTTTTAATCCTTTTATTCCATCTTTTTCTTGTCCTTAAAGGAACATTTTCTGGAAAAAAAGAAGACTCCTTTAAATGAAAAGACAATCAGACTATATCCCTACTCAATGAAACAGGAAATTTATTAATAAAAATGATAGAAGTTGTTGCCCCAACATAGGAGGTAGCAGTGAGGGTGATGCAAAGAAGTGGTGATAGCACTGACGTTCCTACTGCTTCAAGTCCTCTTCCTCCTTGATTGATGCTCCCTGACCACTCTGGGCAACATGCCTGTGAAGGTCGAACAGGCTGCAAGAACATCTTCAGTGATAATGATGTTTTAAAACAACTATACTTTCTTTTTTCTTTACAATATTGTGATATTTGTCTGCTCCTTTTCCTTTTATTATTATTATTTTATTTAGAAAATTAAATTTAACATGGTGACATTGATCAACAAGTGTATATAGGTTTCAGGTAAATATCACTACATCATTTGAATAGTCAATTATGTAGTATATCCATCACCAAAAGTCAAATCCTTTTCTGACACCTTATATTTGACCTTCTTTACACTGTTCCTCCAACCCCCTATCCTGACTCCCTCCCTCACATCACCCCTCCCCTGGTAATCACTGCACTCTTATCTAGGTCCATGAGTCTTAGGTTTATATCCCACCTATGTGTGAAATCATACAGTTCTTAGCTTTTTCTGATTTACTTAGTTCACTCAGTATAATTTTCTCAAGGTCCATCCATGTTGCCATAAATAACACTACATTGTTATTTCTTATGGCTGAGTAGTATTACATTGTATATATGCACCATATCTTCTTTATCCAGTCATCTATTGAGGGACATTTTGGTGGTTTCTATGTCTTGGCCATTGTGAATAATGCTGTGATGACCATGAGGGTGCATGTATCTTTATGTACCAATATTTCCAAGTTTTTAGGGTAGAAATTCAGTAGAGGAATTGCTGAGCCTTAATTTTTTGAGGAACAACGATACTTTCTTCCATAATGGTTGTACTAGATTACATTCCCACCAGCACTGAATGTGGATTCCATTTTCTCCACAGCCTCAACCAATCTAACAACTGTGAAGTGGCATCTCATTGTAGTTTTGATTTGCATTTCTCAAATAGCTAGTGAAATGAGCATCTTTTCATATATCTGTTGGCAATTTGTATGTCTTCTTGGGAGAGGTGTCTATTCAAGCCCTCTTCCCATTTTTGATTGGATTGTTTGCTTGTTTGTTGCTGAGCTTTTTGAGTTCTTTATATATTTGGGATATTAACCTCTTATTAGAGCTGTTGTTTGCAAATATTATCTCCCATTTGATTGGCTGCCATTTGTTTTGTTGTCAGTTTTGTTTTTTGGGTTTTTTTTTTGTTTTTTTTTTTTTTGCTGTGCAGAAAGTTTTTAGTTTGATATAGTCCCATTCATTTATTTTTGCTTTTAATTCCCTTGCCTTTGTTGTTCTCTATGTCCAAGTTCCATGAGTTTAGTGCCTATGTTTTCTTCTATGTAATTTGTTGTTGCAGATCTTATATTTATGTCTTTGATCCATTTTGAATTGATTTTTGTGCAGGTAGAAAAACTGTACTCAAGTTTTATTCTTTTGCATGTGGTTTTTCAATTTTTCCAGCACCATTTATTGAAGAGGCTTTCTTTTCTCCATTGTGTGTTTTCGGCTCCTTTGTCAAAGATGATTTGTCCATACATATCTGGTTTTATTTCTGGGCTCTTGATTTTGTTCCATTGTTCTGTGTGTCTATCTTTTTGCCAATACCATGCTGTTTTAATTATCATGGCTTTGTAGTATAATTTGAAATCAGATATTGTAATAGCTCCAGAATTGTTCTTTTTTTCCAGGGAGTGCTTTGACTATTCGAAGTTTTTAATGGTTCCATACAAACCTGGTGATTTTTGGTCCCATTTCTTTAAAAAATGACATTGAGATTTTGATGGGAATTGCATTAAATTTGTATACTGCTTTGGGTGATATGGCCATTTTAGCTATGGTGATTTTTTCCTACCCATGAACATAGAATATTTTTCCATTTTATTTTATCTTTTTCTATTTCCTTTAATAATGTGTTACAGTTTTCAGTATATAGATCCTTTACATTTTTGTTAAGTTTATTTCTAGGTATCTTATTTTACTTTTTTGTTGCAACTGTAAAAAAGATTATTGTTTGAGTTCATTTTTCAAAGTTCTATTGTTGACATATATGAAAGCAATAGACTTCTGCATATTGATTTCATATCCTATGACCTTACTGTATTGGTTTATTGATTTTAATAGTTTTTTTGGTGGAGTCTTTGGGGTTTTCTATATACAGAATCATGTAATCTGCAAAACGTGAAATCTTTACTTATTCTTTTCCATTCTGAATCCCTTTTGTTTCTTTCCCCTATTGATTGCTCTGGCTAGAACTTCCAGCACTATGTTGAAAAGGAATGGAGAGAGTGGACAACCTTGTCTTGTTCCTGATTTTAGAGAAAAAGCCTTCATTTTTTCACCATTTAATATGATACTAGCTGATGGTTTGTCATATATGGCCTTTATTATGTTAAGATATTTTCCTTCTATGCCCATTTTATTGAGTGTTTTAAACATAAAGAGATGTTGTATCTTATCAAATGCCTTTTCTGCAGCTATTGATAGGATCATATAATTTTTGTTATTTATTTTGTTGATGTGGTGTATTATGTTAATCAATTTACACATGTTGAACCATCCATGTGCTCCTGGAATGAATCCCACTTACTTGTGATATATTATTTTTTTAATGTGCTGTTGTATTTGATTTGCTAGTATTTTGTTTAAGATTTTTGCATCTGTATTTATTAGAGATATTGGTCAGTAGTTTTTATTTTTTGTAATGTCTGCCAGGTTTTGGTAAGATAGTTATGTTGGCCTCAAAAAAGGTGTTAGGGAGTATTGCTTCTTCTTCTATTTTTGGAAGACTTTGAGAAAGATAGGGACCGACTCTTCTATGAATGTTTGGTAGACTTCACTAGTGTAACCATCTGGTCCTGAATTTTTATTTTTGAAGAGGTTTTTGATAATTGTTTCTAATTTCTCCCTGCTTATGGATCTATTTAAGCTTTCCATTTCTTCATGGCTCAGTCTAGGAGATTGTATATAGTTCTAGGAATTTATCCATTTCTTCTAGATTGTTGAATTTGGTGCCATATAATTTTTCATGATCCTTTTAATATATATGATACCTGTGGTAATCTTTTCTCTTTCATTTCAGATTTTGTTTATATGAGTCCTTTCTCTTTTTTCCTTAGTGAATCTAGCCAGGGATTTATCAATTTTATTGATCTTTTCAAAGAATTGACTCTTTGTTGTAATATTTTTTCTATAGTTTTTATGTTCTTTATTTTATTTCTTTCTGCTTCTATTTTTTACTTTTTCCTTTCTTCTGCTGATTTTATGTTACCTTTGTTCTTCTTTTTCTAAGTCCTTAAGATGTAATCTTAAGTTGTTTATTTGGGATCTCTCTTGTTTCTAGATATAAACCTGTAATGCTATAAACTTCCTTCTTATTACTGCTTTTGCTGCATCCTAGAAATTTTGATATGTCATATTGTCATTTTTGTTCATCTATATGTAAGCCAGAGAGAGACAGAGAGTGACAGATAATTTCGAAATGAGAGAGATGAGAAACATTAATTTCTGGCCCTGGCCGGTTGGCTCAGTGGTAGAGCGTCAGCCTGGCGTGCGGAAGTCCCGGGTTCGATTCCTGGCCAAAGCACACAGGAGAGGCGCCCATTTGCTTCTCCATTCCTCCCCCTCTCCTTCCCCTCTGTTTCTCTCTTCCCCTCCCACAGCCGAGGCTCCATTGGAGCAAAAGATGGCCCAGGCACTGGGGATGGCTCCTTGGCCTCTGCCCCAGGTGCTAGAGTGGCTCTGGTCGTGACAGAACAACGCCCCGGATGGGCAGAGCATCGCCCCCTGGTGGGCATGCCGGGTGGATTCTGGTCAGGCGCATGCGGGAGTCTGACTGTCTCCCCGTTTCCAGCTTCCGAAAAATACAAAAAAAAAAAAAAAAAGAAAGAAACATTAATTTTTTGTTGCAGTATCTTAGCTGTTCATTGATTGCTTTCTCATATGTGCCTTGACCAGGGAACTCCAGCAGAGTGAGTGACCCCTTTGCTGAAGCCAGCAACCTTTGGGCTCAAGCCAGTGACCATGAGGTCATGTCTATGATGTCTATGATACTACACTCAAGACAGCAACCCTGTGCTCAAGCTGGTGAGCCCATGCTTAAGCCAGATGAGCCTGTGCTCAAACTGGTGACCTTGGGGTTTTGAACCTGGGTCCTCAGATTTCCTGGCCAATGCTCTATCCACTGAGCCACTGCCTGGTCAGACAGGTGTATATCTTTTGATCTCTGCTTTTATTTCTTCTTTGACCCAGTCATTTTTTTAGAAGTTTGCTGTTTAATTTCCACATTTTGGTGGATTTCTTTATTTCTTTTTTGCATTTGAATTCTAATTTTAAAGCCTATAGTCAGAGAATATGCTTGGTATAATTTCAGTCTTCCTGAATTTGTTAATAGTTTTGTGGCCCAACATATGGCCTATTCTTGAGAATGTTCCATGTACATTGGAGAAAAATGTGTGCTCTGAAGTTCTGGGATGAAATGTCCTGTAAATGTTTATTATGTCCATTTGGTCTAGTGTGTCATTTAAGGTCAATATTTCTTTATTGATTTTCTGTTTGGAAGATCAATCTAGACTGTCAGTGGTGTGTTGAGATCTCTGAGTATGAATGTGTTTTTGTCTGTTTTTATTTTTAGATCAGTTAGTAGATGTCTTATGTATTTTGGTACTCCTTGGTTCTGTGCATATATGTTAAGAAATGTTATGTGTTCTTGATACAATGTCTTCTTTATTATTATGAAATGACTATATTTGTCTCTGGTTACTTTGTTGTCTTGAATTCAGCATTTTCAGATATGAGTATGGTTACTCCTGCTTTTCTTTGGGTATCATTTGCTTGGAGAATCATTTTCCAACCTTTCACTTTGAATCTACTTTTGTCCATGCAGCATAGATGTGTCTCTTGAAGGAAGCATATGGTTGGGTTTTGCTTTTTTATCCAATCTGCTACTCTGTATCTCTTTATTGGTGAGTTCAATCCATTTACATTTAGGGTAATTTTTGACACCTGAGAATTTCCTGTAGCCTCTTATATATTGTTTTTTGATAGCTCCATGTCTCATTTGATTCTTTTTCTTTTGTGTTTCTGTCAGTTGTTTTTGTTTGGTGGTATTCCATGCTTCTTTCCCCTGTTTCTTTTTTAAAATTTATTTATTTATTTATTCATTTTAGAGAGGAGAGAGAGAGAGGGAGAGAGAGAGACAGAGAGAGAGGAGAGAGAGACAGGGGAGGAGGAGCTGGAAGCATCAACTCCCATATGTGCCTTGACCAGGCAAGCCCAGGGTTTCAAACCGGCGACCTCAGCATTTCCAAGTTGACACTTTATCCACTGCGCCACCACAGATCAGGCTCTTCTTTTTTTAAGCTATGTGTTTCAGTAGTGGCATTTTTTGTGGGTGATTACCTTTAGGTTATTAAAAGAAAAATTGTTATATTTACAAGAGTCTATTATCATATGCATGCTTCTGTACTCCATCCTCCTTGGTTACTGCTGATCTTTATCCTTTCTTCTTTTATGTAATTGTTGTCACAGATTATCCTTGTTTTTATTGTGATCTTGTTGGAACTTGTACTTGCAGGTTTTTTTGTTGTTCTTTGTATCTGGTCAAATAACCTCCTTTTGTATTTTCTGCATGGGCTGAATTTCATGGGATAAGTGCTCACTGATGGAGTGAGTGCTGCAGGCTGAGTGCATTCCTAGTGCTGGCTGATAGCAAGCCAAATGACGAGGGCAGTCCATGGTAACCTGGCCTGTAACCCTGCACCTAGTTGTGCCTGCCTTAGTTCAGCTCCTTCATCTCTCCCTTCAGTCTCTCTGCCTCTCCTTGCTCAGAATAAAACTCAAACCTCCCTCCCTCAGGAGAAAGAAAAATTCAGTCCTCCACCTTCCATCCTCTCCAGATTCAACCTTGAAAATGTTTTATCTTCGACCTCTCTTTCCAACCCACCTCACCTTCAGTCCATTTGTTATGTGGATCTTTCAGGTGTGGTTGTGAGCTCAGCTGGGGTTCCCCCCCTGCATTATAGTTGTTCAATTTGTTTAAATTTCAAGGATAGAGATCAGAAGTATCTCTCACATTGCTATTTCTCTGACATCACTTCATCTACTCCTTTTCTGTAGAATAGAAGTACACCACTCAGACCTTTTGCTGTGGGGCTACAGTTGCTGCTCTTCCAGATTTTCCATCACATGTGTGTCAGCACTATGATTTTTGCAGAATGTTCCCAACCAATGATGTAGCATGGAAAAAGTACTAAGGCAGGGTCATTTTGACAAGATGTGGCAGTCTTTCAATGGGCAACTTTGCCTAGGACTATGCCACAGTTCAAGACTTTTCTAGCCCAATTTTTCTTTCTCTCTGTTTTTATTTGATGTCAGACCCACATAATTAGAAGGCTCCTCTTATTTTCTGCTTTCTTCCCCAATACATTATCTGCACATCATATTAGTTATCTATTAGGGCAGAACACATTATTCTAAAACTTAGTGTGTAACAGCATCAACATACATTTTATAACTCAGTGTTGTGGATTGAGAATATGGGCATGACTTAGCTGGAGCCTCTGCTTCAGGGTGTCTCACATGGTTGCAATAAAATTTCAGCTAGTGCTTGGATCTCATTTGATCTCATCTGAAGCTCAACTGCAGAACTGTTCTACTGAGGGCCTCAGGCTTTTGCTGACTGTTGGCTGGAGGCCTCCCCTAGTCTTTTGCCATGTGAATGCTCTCACTATGATGGTTCACTTTATCAGAGAGAGAGAGAGAGAGAGAGAGCGAGAGACTCATAGCAAGATGGAACTAAACTACATTTTAAGTTAGAGATCATTGAGGCCATCTTAGAGGCTGCCTACCATATACATCTAGTGTCATCTTGATGCATGCTTCTCAGAGGAACCATGTTCCTCAAAGGACGCAAACTAAAACATCTCAAAAGAACTCTAAAGAAGAGTGTTACCTACTAGGACATTTGATTCAAACAAGGAGATACTCTCTTATCAAAAAGGAAATTGTTTTGTTGTTATTGCTATTTTAATAAGTTTAAATAAAGGAGATTTATGCATTATAAATTAATAGATTTTTGTTTCATAACAGTACAAATGCAGTGGAATTCAAACTGAAACCAGTGTAGGCAGGAGTACTATTTTCTTGGTTAGGGAGTAATATTTCCTTAGTTATGGGTAGGTCTGTAAGTATTATAGTTTTTCTGTCTGCAAGTAAGATGATTAATTTCACACCAATTGATAAAATTATCAGAGCAATTCTTACCATGGACAATAAACTCCTCAGGGTTGGTGCATGGGAATGTGGGTTGGTGGGGTTAAAAGACCATATAAAGGTGAAAGTATACCAGACACTTTGTCATGACAAAGTGCAATGTTGAGCAACTAGCAAGAAATCAGTTTGAATTCCCAATCCTAAATTAATAAGGAATTGGTTCTATTTGAGAAAAAATCCAACGTTACAGGAGGCAGATAGAAACCACCAAAATATTATTGTAGACTTGACAGAGAGGAACAAGACATATAGCACCAAATTCATTTCTTTTCTTTTAATAAACATGTAAATAATAGAATAGAGACCAGGTATATGCTCCAGCACCCTGATCAATCAACTTTTTAAAGTTTTTTTTTATTATACTATATCTATTTTGGGTCTCAGAACTACCTGAGGGAATTTTAAGTTGGCCAGGTTTCAGAAAAAAGTGACTGATGTATCAAAAGAGCAATAGCTGTACAGAAGGGTAAGAGCAACATAAGAAAATCTAGGTGTAATTCTACAAAGATATGTGATTTTTTTTCTTTAGTTTTGTCTGAAATAAGGAAAGAATAAAAATCTGAAATTGAAAAAGGTAAATTCAGACTGACGGTCCGATCCAAGGCAGGGGTTGAGGATTATTAAAGGAAATAGTGAAAGTTCATTATATGAGACAATGAAAACCTAGACCAGCTGTGGTGCTCCAGAATGCACCCAGAGTAATCCTATCCAGGCTCCAGGGAGTAGCCTGACCTGGGTAGCAATTTCCAGCTTTAATTTAGAATCTTTATTATTGCATTAGTTTTGCGGGTTGGCTCCAGGCATAAAATAGTTTACAATGGTGACTGATATTTCCTGTAGTTGAATCCATATTTCTATGGGCTGCCTTGTGTTCAGGGCTGCTAAAATCTTTTACCTGCTTCATGGCTCTGGGGAATCTAATAGATATTTTCATGCTGCAGTATGGACAGCTTACAAAATAAAAAGTTTGCAATGGGATATGTGGGGTTCATGCCAAGGATATTCATCACTGATCATTACCTGTGGGTTTAGACTGATGCAGGAATGTCCTTGTTCAGAAACTCTTCCACATTACAAACAAAAAACAAAACACCCAAACCCCAAAACTTCATATAGTATACAGCCTTTTTTACAAAGTGAAAGATTTAGTGCTAAACTGATAGGGAAACAGCTTCTGAATTTGAATGAAAGTTTTGGCCAGCAGTGTATATAAATGATAGATGAGAGGTGGGATTACTTTCCTTTCATGTGGGTTATGCAGCCAGTTTACTATTATTGTGCAAAAATTTCCCTCTGTTTTCTTGGAGTTTGAACTCAAGCCCAGTTCCTTAGAGCTCTCTTTTGCTCTTCTCTACAGTGGACCAGCCTGGGTTCCAGGTGGGCAAGCTGTTGTTGGTCTCAGCCCTCAAGGGGGCTTCGGGTAGCTGGAGCCCTTAGGACTGTCACCTGGGCTAGAGGTGACTTGTCCATTTATCTCAGTGTCTGGCATACAACTATTATCACATAAGCACACCATGCCACATGGGAGTTTGGGAAATCCTGATCTTTTCTTTGTGTAATCCTAGATTACTTTGATGCATTGAAACATGCAAAACATACAAAGAGAGGTCAAGGGTCATATATGTTATACTTCCCTTTATTGACTATTTCCCACTATTTGTTTTCTTCCAAGTAGACTCCCCTTTGCATCTTCCCAGACATAAAAATATCTGTCTACTTCTGAGTTCTGAACATTTCTAATAATAATAAGTCTCTAGTTTGACATTATTTTAAAAGTTCTTTTTTAGTCAAAATGACTTACATCTTTGTTTTGAGTATAGTAGGAAAAAAGGAAATAGGAAAATAAAATGCTAGATGGGAAATCTTGAGATTTAGCTAGACTTTTTTCATTTGGGTATAAATCACCTCCTCTCTGGGACTCAGATGCAAAAACCAAAATGTTGATGATCTCCAATGCCTTTCAAACAATCATGAATCTATGGAAACTCTCAATATAGTCATGCTCCAGATTACTACTTTTCTTGTAAGTGATTTATGATTACATAATACATGCAAACACTGTAAATGTTAAAAGAAATATTTTTATTTCAGACAATGTAAGAATTCATATATTCAACACTTGAGTAGATACTTAATCATAGGAACTGTGCTTGTGCTGAGGATGCAAAGGTAACTGAATCACAGCCCTAGATCCTAAGAAGTTTATGTTCTAGTGGTGACATAGAATAAGCAGAAAGTTATGTTCTATATGGTGGGGTTGATGATAGAAATGATGTCTACATTCAAAGTGCTTTGCCAAGGCATGGATGGATGCAGCCTTCCAGAGGTGCCTTTGGTTTGACAAAGTGGTCTGAGGAAGATGAAGGTCTGGGGGCTTCTCTCCTTGACTCAGCTGGTTCCAAATGCACATCATTCTGCTGCCATGGTTTTGAAGCCTTGTATCCATCCCAGGGATTAGGATGAAACTGATCACACAGCACCTTGGTGCCATGCTTTGTCTCGTAGTTAGGAACGATACCGTCTGGGTGTGAAAGGTAGTTAAGCATTTTCATTTTTATGCATGAATGTACAAAATGTTGATGTATGAAAGTCACAGATCAGAGATAGCCTGTACCTGCTATCTGTCATTTGGCTTCAGGATGCTGATTTATTTAACTTTTGAATTATGTAAGGCAATTGTAGAATTTTGGGAGACAATGATTGCTACCAGGAATTAATACTGTACAAACAGGAAAAACCTTAGTATTTTGAAATAAAAGACATAGTTTCTTTGAGTAATAAAAACAACTTTAATTGTACATAGAAGAAGACATAGGTACTAAAATCATGGACCTGGGTTTTAAAGAACATTTTATGAACTTGACTCCAATGGCAAGAGAAGTGAAGGCAAAGATAAATGAATGGGACTACATCAGAATTAAAAGTTTTTGCTCAGCAAGAGAAACTGATATAAAAATAAACAGACAGCCAACTATATGGGAACTGATATTTTCAAACGACAGCTCAGATAAGGGCCTAATATCCAAAATTTACAAAGAACTCATAAAACTCAACAACAAACAAACAAACAATCCAATAAAAAAATGGGAAGAGGACATGAACAGACACTTCTCCCAGGAAGAGATACAAATGGCCAACAGATATATGAAAAGATGCTCAGCTTCATTAGTTATTAGAGAAATGCAAATCAAAACTACAATGAGATACCACCTCACTCCTGTTAGATTAGCTATTATCAACAAGACGGGTAATAGCAAATGTTGGAGAGGCTGTGGAGAAAAAGGAACCCTCATTCACTGTTGGTGGGACTGTAAAGTAGTACAACCATTATGGAGGAAAGTATGGTGGTTCCTCAAAAAACTGCAAATAGAACTACCTTATGACCCAGCAATCCCTCTACTGGGTATATACCCCAAAACCTCAGAAACATTGATACGTGAAGACACATGTAGCCCTATGTTCATTGCAGCACTGTTCACAGTGGCCAAGACATGGAAACAACCAAAAAGCCCTTCAATAGAAGACTGGATAAAGAAGATGTGGCACATATACACTATGGAATACTACTCAGCCATAAGAAATGATGACATCAGATCATTTACAGCAAAATGGTGGGATCTTGATAACATTATAAGGAGTGAAATAAGCAAATCAGAAAAAAACAAGAACTACATGATTCCATACATTGGTGGAACATAAAAATGAGACTAAGAGACATGGACAAGAGTGTGGTGGTTACCAAGGGTGGGGGGGGGAGGGAGGACATGGGAGGGAGGGAGGGAGAGAGTTAGGGGGAGGGGGAGGGGCACAGAGAACTAGATGGAGGGTGACGGAGGACAATCTGACTTTGGGCGAGGGGTTTGCAACATAATTTGATGACAAAATAACCTAGACATGTTTTCTTTGAATATATGTACCCTGATTTATTAATGTCATCCCATTACCATTAATAAAAATTTATTAAAAAAAAAACAAAAAACAAACAAACAAAAAAAAAACAAAAAAAAACCAACTTTAATTGAGAATATATTTTAAATACAGCTTTGTTATTTCTAAGTAAGTGGAGTGTCCACCACTATCAGGAAACAATACTAGTGACTATGCAGAGTCTGGGCCTTCATCCGTTCCCTTCCTGGACAGGAATCTGCGTTTACCACTTACTGTTTGAACTGGGCCAGTTTCTTTAAAAAACATTTTAACTTCTCTTTTCCTCACTCTTTTAATCTGTAGAAGTGCAGGTTTGTACTAGAACATACTCAAAAGAGGATTAAAAGAAACAAACGTTTAGCTTTAGAAAGCACGCAATAAATGTGAACCTTGATATTTCCTCAATGACCTTTCACACCTAGCATCTCATTTGCTCTAATTTCACAAAATATTGTTAGGTGAATTTTACTAATAAAGACCCAGAAAAGTTCAAAAGTGGTTAGTTCAAGGAAAAGCAGCCAATTATGTACAAATTCATTTTTCTTCCTCTTATGCCCCAGAATTCTCACAATAAAAGGGGTTAAAAACTATGGCTTGCTGGCCCTGGCCAGGTTGCTAAGTGGATAGAGCATCATCCCAGAATGCCAAGGTCGTGTGTTCTATCACCGGTCAAGGCACATACGAGAAGCAACCAATAATTGCACACTAAGTGAGGCAACGAGTTGATGCTTTTCTCTCTCTCCCTTTCCTCTGCTTCTCTTCCCCCTTCCTTCCCTCTCTCTCTCAAATCAGTGGGGAAAAAAGGTAGACAGTTACGGCTTGCTGATGCTTGTAAGCCTGGCCGAAGCCCCATTCTTCCTGGTAAGTCTTAGTCTCTAGAGAGATGTTTTCATTCATTTTTTTTGCAGCCGTCATTTACCGCCAGCTCCAGTGTAGCATCAGATCAGACTGTCCTGGCTGAGTTGAGTTCTTTGAGGTTAGGATTGTGGCAGGTTTTACATGTAACTCTTTCGTCTTTTACAGTGAATGCTCAGCTGGGTTTAGTCCCAGTGGATCTGACTCTCATGCCTGTGATCTTAAGCACAGTCTTAAAACTGTGATTGGTAAATAGCTGAATAGTGTCAGATAAAATGAGAGTTGTGCTGCGATTGTCCTAAGTCAGAGGAGCCAGAACAATGGCAGTAGAAAGATAGCTTCCAGCAGAAAAGGAAATCTCTCTACTCAGTTTCTGCACAGATAGGAGCTCTTTCAGCGCTATTTCTGGAAAATTCAAAATGAGCCCTTGTATGGTGGCTCCGTCCTCAGAGAAGAGCACCCTAGTGTTGTCATCGCTCGCCCTGCATCTGCACCCCACTCCACGTGCTGGAGCACTTTCAGCACCCCCGAGGCAGCCTGCAGCCCTGCAGAGGTAAAAAGATATTCATGTGTCTTGTTTGTTATTTTTGTCAGTTCTCTTGCAAGGTGACAATGATTACTTTTATTATTCCTTTGTTCAAAAACTTGCATAGAACTTAATGATAGGTTGCAACTCTATTTTCCCCATGAGCCTATTATTTTTAGTGAGCAATTTGGCAGGATACAGGAACACATACAGGTTTGTCAGGAACACATACAGGTGCTACAGAAGAAAAGCCTATAAACCCACTCTCAATTTTCAATGCAGTCCTATCTTCCTTATCTGAAACCAGTGGGGCCAAGTATATATCAAGTTTTTATATACATACACACATACATACATACATACATACATATATACATATATATATACATATTTATATATTTAGATTTTAGAAAGTAGGAGGTGTATAGATAATATCTCATCTATAGCCAGAACGGTGTTTTCAAATACATCATAGTAAATGGGATAAATGAAAATTGTAAATAGCTCCACATTTTGTCAGCAAGTGAGTTATGAAAAACATTTTTGGTTTTTAGAACTTTGTGAGATTTGGAATTGACTGCCTAGGCATCTCTCAGGGCTACTTTCTTTCTGCTGCTCTGACTCCATTGTCACCTGGTACCCTGTAAAGGCTGGTCTCTCAAAGAGACAGCAGGCTTCCTTGGCTGGCACTGAAAAAGGAGAGAAAGAGCTGCTGACTTCAGGATTTCCACCAAGTGTGTTTGGGTGATTGGACCACAGCTTTCCATCAGAGGTTCAGTGCTGGCTGGGACCTTCTGTCCCTTTCTGTCCCTTCCTCTTGGCTCCTTTCCCCCACTCTAGAAGGACTTCCTCCCTTATGCCAATGGAGACTTCTTTTGTGTCTTATTTTCTTTCCATGCTTTCCTGGGACTTACTGTAAAACCTCTAAGATTAGAGTCCAATAATTAATTAAAAGGTTGGTTAGGGAAGCCACATTAGAATGTCATCATAAAGCATGTTCAAGAGAAACTGGTACAAAAGGGTGGGCCTGGAGATTAGCATCATGCAGTATTTCTCATATTTGTTAGACATCATGCTATGTATGAGACAAGCTGTTCCAAATAAAACAAATTAATTGAAGACTTAAAATTGACTTCTGTTTTAGTCTGTTCAGCTGCTATAACAAAATACTGTAGGCTGGGTAGCTTATAAATAACAAATATTTCTCACAGTTCTGTAGACTAGAATTCCAAGATCAAGACGCTGGCAGACTTGGTGTCTTATGAGGGTTTGCTTACTTCTAGTTGGCTATCTTTTCACTATAACCTTACATGGTGGAAGAGGCTAGGGAGCTCTGAGGGTCCCTTTTATGAAAACACCAACCACCTTCTAAATACCCCTCTCTCCCCGAAACCATCACCTTGAGGGATAGGGTTTCAACATACTATTTGGTGAGGGACACAAACATTCAGTCCATAACAACTTCTTTCTTTGAAGCTGGGTTTCACTTTCCCCAAGGAAAAAGATTATCCAAAATAAAAATGTTTTAGTTAAATATTCAAAAATATTAAATCTGTCATTAGCATCATAATGTTTAAAAAGTGAATCACATGGTTATATGTATATGTTTTATATATATTTATATGTGTGTAATTTTGTGTATACATATATAGATACATATACAAACATATATTTATATCTCAGCATAGAACATTTCTAGGCTATATCAAAGTTCATGACAAACTGAAGCCTTGTAGCATAAGAGCCATTTTACCTATTAACTATTAAAAACTTTTATGGGTATCCCAGTTTTAGGAGTACTCTAGTTGCAAGAGTAGCAAATTGCAAATATTTTATTTATCGGTGAGCTAGTGTTCTCCAGATATCTGCTTGGCCTGGTATCTTCTTTAATGAATTCTAGAGGGAATATAGTTTTGAAGTAAAGTAATTCGCTGAAGTATCTCATGCTTACTCAGAATTTTACAAATCCGTACTAGTTATCACACACACACACACACACACATTGGTAAACTAAAAATAAAGCATTTAGCCACTTTTAACGTCTTTATTTTATGTGACAGAGAGAGAGAGAGAGAGAGAGAGAGAAAGAGAGAGAGAAAGAAACAGAAAGAGGGACAGATAAGGACAGATAGACAGGAAGGGAGAGAGATGAGAAGCATCAATTCTTTGCTGCAGCACCTTAGTTGTTCATTGATTGCTTTCTCATATATGACTTGACTGGGGGCTACAGCAGACCAAGTGACCTCTTGCTGAAGCCAGAGACCTTGGGCTCAAACTAGTGAGTCTTGCTCAAATCAGATGAGCCCACACTCAAGCCAGCGACCTTGGGGTTTTGAACCTGGTTCCTCCACATCCCAGTCCGATGCTCTATCCACTGTACCACTGCCTGGTCAGGCTTAGCCACTTTTGTATAAGTTTGGTAGTTGGGTAGTACATCTTAGAGATGATGCATTGACCTAAGCTTCAGAGATGGGTCTAGGAAAGTGCTCAGGGAGCTGCTTTGCTAAAATAGTAAAGTTCAAGCAACATAGAATTTTTAGGAACAAATCCCTTTAGTAACAGTGGGACTGCTTGTGTAAGGAAGAAGCAATGTCTATTCATTATTAATATGATGGCTTCAATGCACATTATTTGTGAATGGTGAGCTGAACTCACTGCCAACAGTTGCGAGATAAAATATGTGACCTGACAACCACAGGGAGAAGAAGTATTTCCCCAGGTTTTCTCCTCTAGCCATAATAATATTACAGGGATCAGAGATTTTGAGCCCTGCTTCCTGTTAATATGAAGGGAGGATATGATGAATCCTGATGAATAAACCCACGTGTTTTAAATATAGCATATTGGAACCTTGGAATAAGGATGTCCTAATACTACTCATTGTTAGAAGAATGAAAAGCAGAAACTTGAAAAAAGGAGGATACTTGAGTTAATTCATTTGCCGCTGTGCTGCTGGGAATTTATATTCTTGTTTCAAGACGGATTGGAGACTCTTTATTAGACTCTCTGCTTCAGTACAAACAGGATAAAGTCATTTTCACAATTTTAAAAAAAGGATTATTCAGTAAAACCCCATTAGATTCTTATCTATGGTGCATGTAAGAGAAACAAGTGCCAAAGCATGGGCATTAGGAATAGCATTGTGTTGTATTTCTCATATTTGTTGGAAGTCGTTCCTTTCACATACAGTTTAAGCATACATTGTTTACCTATAAACTAGTTTAACTCCCCTATACCAAGTCTTTGAATACACTCTTTCTTGTCAATTTTGTTGCCAGTTCTTTTTTCTTCTTTCACTATCTTTATTCCCATAGCTTTATTATCTTCAATGTGAACACAATGGAATGGGAAAGAATAAAGGAGGAAATTAAAAATACAACTCACTGCATACCTAAGCAGGCACTTTGCCTGGCACAGGGCATAGTGGTGAAGAGAGCAGTACTGTGGAGGCACAGTGCCTGTGTCTGAATTCCAGCAGCACAACTAAACTGCTTTGTGAGCTTGAGCAAGTTACTTAACTTCTCTGTGCTGCCATTCCCATGTGTAAAGTCAGGATAATAGTGTTAACATAGTTGTTTATTAGGGGGTAGTGGTGGTATGAGATTCAATGAGTTAACATTTAAATCACTGAATACATTGCCCTGGAAAGAGCAAGCATTAAGATTACCTGCTACTACTTCCTCTAAGTTTTGAATTGTCTATTTTCATCCATGTTCTTTTCATCTTTTGACAGTTTTGCAATTTCACTCTTATCCCATCTCTTGTCCTGTGTCTTGACTGTGTAATTCAAGAACAAGATGAAGAACAAGATTGAGAGAATTCCAGGTCAGGGAGTAGTAGTGTGACTAGTATTGGCTAGTCTCCTGTTCTCCTGGAGCAAACATTCTGCATTATGAGGGGAGCACATGACCTAAATGAACAAAGTAAATTCAGAAAGTGCAAGTACCTATATGGAAAAATAAAAACAAACCAGCAGTGAGATGGAGATTCATGAGGGTGGAATTGATGCAGTTACTTATGGTAAAATGGTGACAGAAGTTCTCTTTGAGAAGATGACATTAGAGTAGAGATCAAAATATTGATTAGGAGGCAGCCACAGGAAAGATTTGGTACAGGAACATTCCAGGTTGAGGGACCAGGGATTATTAGCAAGTTAAAGACTCTTGAAACACAGACTGGCTTGGTCTTTTCAAGGGTTACAAGGTATCAATACATCCAGCATGGCTGGTGCTTAATGAGCAATGGAAAGTGTGACTGGAGACAAAGAGAAAGAGAGAGAGAGACTGGAGGAAGGCCATGTGAGTTTGCAAATCAGGTAAAGCATTTAGATGTAGAGCAGGGTTTCTTAACCACAGCACTGTTAATATTTGGGCCAGACAACTCTTTGTTGGGGGGGAGGGTGTCCTGTGTATTGAAGGAAGTTGAGCAGCATTCCTGGCCTCTATCTGGTAGATGCTAGCAGCATTCACCCCAGTTGTGACAATTAAAAATGTTTTTAGACATTGTCAAATGACCCTGTAGGGGCAAAATTATTCATGGTTAAGAACCACTGATTTAGAGTATTTTCAACGAGGAGTAATATGATCCTATTTACATTAAAAAATATAATTGTGGTCAATTTGTAGAGAAAGAAGTGTTGAGAGTAACCAGTGGAAATAGGGAGATTAGTTCCAGGAAGATGATAGTGTTTGGAATGGCATGGTATCAGGAAAGGTGTTTTTTTTTTTGGTTTTGTTTTTTTAAATTTTATTTAGAAAATTAAATTTAACAGGGTGACACTGATCAATAAGAGCACATAGGTTTCAGGTAAACATTTCTATAGCGTTTGAACTGTTGATTATGTTGTATACCCATCACCCAAAGTCAACTCATTTTCTGTCATCGTATATTTGTCCCTCTTTGCTCCCTTCCCCCATACCCTCCCTCACAACCTCCTCCCCCAGTAACTACTTTATTTTTATCTATGTCCATGAGTCTTAGTTTTATATTCTACCTATGTGTAAAATCATATAGTTCTTAACTTTTTCTGATTTACTTATTTCACTCAGTATAATGTTCTCAAGGTCCATCCATGTTGTCGTAAATGGCAATATGCCATCATTTCTAATGGGTGAATAGTATTCCATTTGTATATATATACCACATCTTTTTTTTTATTATCTAATCCTCTATTGAGAGGCATTTTGGTCGTTTCCATGCCTTGGCCACTGTAAATAATGCTGCAATGAACATGGGGGTGTGTGTCTTTACATATCAATGTTTTTGAGTTTTTTCGGGAAGATACCCAGTAGAGGGATTGCTGGGTCATATGGTAATTTCATCCTTAATTTTTTTTACATACTACAATACATTCTTCCATAATGGTTATACTAGTTTGTATTCCCATCAGCAGTGAATGAGAGTTCCTTTTTTTTTATTTATGATTTTATTTTGTGTTTACATAGATTCAAGTGTCCCACTGAATATATCTCCCTCAACCCCCATATTCCCCCTCTCCCCAATGCTTTCCCCCCTTCCTGCCAGGATTTGCTGTCCTGTTCTCTATAATGGGTTATGTATATATAATTTCATTAATCTCTTTCTCTTCTCTGATCCCATCTTCTCTTCTACTTTCCCTCTGACCGCTTTCCCTCTGATCCCTGTGACCCCGCCTCTGCCTCTGTTCCATTGCTCAGTTCACATTGTTCATTGGATTCCTCAAATGAGTGAGGTCATATGGTATTTTTCTTTCTCTGCCTGGCTTATTTCACTTAGCATAATAGTTCCCAGGTCCATCCATGTTGTCGCAAAAGGGAAGATTTCCTTTTCCCTCATGGCCATGTAGTATTCCATTGTGTGTATGTACCATGGCTTTATAATCCACTCATCCACTGACGGACACTTGGACTGTTTTCAGATCTTGGCTATTGTAAACAATGCTGCAATAAACGAAGGGGTGCATTTCTTCTTTTGAATCAGAGATTTGGTATTAATAGGATATATTCCTAAAAGTGGGATAGCTGGGTCAAAAGGCAGTTCCATTTAATTTTTGAGGAATCTCCATACTGTTTTCCACAGTGACTGCACCAGTCTGCATTCTCATCAGCAGTGCAGGAGGGTTCCCTTTTCTCCACATCCTTGCCAGCACTTATTCTGTGTTGTTTTGTTGATGAGTGCCATTCTGACTGGTGTGAGGTGATATTTCATTGTGGTTTCAATTTGCATTTCTCTAATGATTAGTGATGTTGCACATTTTTTCATATGCCTATTGGTCATCTGTATGTCCTCTTTGGAAGTGTCTATTCATTTCTTTTGCCCATTTTTTGAGTGGATTGTTTATCTTCCTGGTGTTGAGTTTTACAAGTTCTTTATAAATTTTGGTTATTAACCCCTTATCAGATGTATTGGCAAAATATTATAAACATTGTTAAAGGAACTCAAGGAAGATACAAACAAATGGAAGCATATACTGTGTTCATGGATAGGAAGAATAAATATCATTAAAATGTCTATATTACCCAAAACAATCTATAATTTCAATGCAGTTGCTATTAAAATACCAATGGCATATTTGTAAGATATAAAACAAATATTCCAAAAATTTATATGGAACCAAAAAAGAACATGAATAGCCACAACAATCTTGAAAATGAAGAATAAAGTGTGGGTATCAAACTTCCTGATATCAAGTTATACTACAAAGCCATCATACTCAAAACAGCTTTGTACTGGCATAAGAACAGGCAAATAGATCAATGGAATAGAACAGAGAACCCAGAAATAAACCACACTTATATGGACAATTGATATTTGACAAAGGAGGTAAGAGCATACAATGAAGTAAAGACAGTCTCTTTAACAAATGGTGTTGGGGAAACTGGACAGGTACTTGCAAAAAAATGAAACTGGATCACCAATGTACACCATTCACAAAAGTAAACTCAAAATGGACAAAAGACTTAAATGTAAGCCATGATACCATAAACATCTTGGAAGAAAACATAGGCAGTAAACTCTGATATCTCTCGTAGCAATATTTTTGCTGATTTACCTCCATGGGCAAGTGAAATAAAGGACAGGATGAACAAATGGGACTATATGAAACTAAACAGCTTTTGCACAGGAAAAGACACCATTAACAAAATAAAAAGCAAGTTTCCTTTTCTCTATAGCCTCTTCAACACTTGTTATTTCCTGCCTTATTGATTATAGCTAATCTAACAGATGTGAGGTAGTATTTAATTTTAGTTTTAATTTGCATTTCTCAAATAGCTAGTGAAGATGAGCATCTTTTCATATATTTGCTGGTTATTGTATGTCTTCTTGGGAGAAGTGTCTGTTCAGACCCCTTTCCCATATTTTTAAATTGGATTGTTTGTTGCTGAACTTTGTGAGTTCTTTATATATTTTGGATATTAACCCTTTATAGGAGCTGTTGTTTGCAAAAATCACCTCTCATTTAGTTGGTTGCTCATTTGTTTTGTTGTCAGTTTCTTTTGCTGTGCAGAAAACTTTTAGTTTGGTATAATCCTATTCATTTGTTATTGCCCTTACTTCCCTTACCTTTGGAGTTAAATTCATACAATGTTTTCTACAGCTGTAAGTTTAGTAACTATGTTTTTTTCTATATAATTTATTGTTTCAGATCTTATATTTAGGTCTTTGATCCATTTTGAATTAATTTTTGTGCACGGGGACAAACTATAGTCAAGTTTTATTTTTTTGCATGTGGCTTTCTAATTTTCCTAGTACTATTTATTGTAGAGGCTTTCTTTTCTCCATTGTGTGTTTTTGGCTCCTTTGTCAAAGAGGATTTGTCCATATATATGTGTTTTTATTTCTGGGCTCTCAATTCTGTTCTGTTGGTCTTGTGCCCATTTTTCTGCCAATACCATGCTGTTTTGATTATTGTGGCTCTAGAGTATAATTTGAAGTCAGGTAGCATGATACCTCTGGCTTCATTCTTTTTCTTTAGAACTGCTATGGCTATTTAGAGTTTTTTTTAGTTCCATACAAACCTGGTGATTTTCTGCTCCATTTCTATAAAAAATGACCTTGGGATTTTGATGGGGTTTGCATTAAATTTGCATATTGCTTTGGGTTATATGGCCATTTAAACTATGTTGATTCTTCCAATCCATGAACATGGAATATTTGCCCATTTCATTAAATCTTTTTCATTTTCTTTCAAAAATGTTTTGTAGTTTTCGGTATATAGGTCCTCCACATCCTTTGTTAAGTTTATTCCCAAGTACTTTATTTTATTTTTTGCAATTGTAAAAGGAATTTTTTTTAGTTCATTTTCCAAAGTTTTATCATTGGCATATAGGAAAGCAATAGACTTTTGTATATTAATTTTGTATCCTGCAACTTTACTGTATTGGTTTATTGTTTCTAGTAGTTTTCTGGTGGAGTTTTTTGGGTTTTCTATATACAGGATCATCTCATCTGCAAAAAGTGATACCTCTGTTTCTTCTTTCTCAATATGGATGCCTTCTGTTTCTTTCTCTTGCTTGATCACTCTGGCTAAAATTTTCAGAACTATGTTGAATAAAAACAGCCTTGTCTTATTCCTGATTTTAGAGGAAAAGCCTTCATTTTTTTTTTTTTTTTTACCATTTATTACAATATTAGCTGATAGTTTGTCATATACGGCCTTTATTATGTTGAGGTACTTTCCTTCTATTCTGATTTTATTGAGTTTTTAAATATAAAGGGATGTTGTATCTTATTGAATGCCTTCTCTGCATCTATTAATAAGATCATATGTTTTTTGTCCTTTGTTTTATTGATGTGATGTATTATGGTGATTGATTTTCTATTGTTAAAACAACATTGTGCTCCTGAAATGAATCCCACTTGATCGTGATGTATTATATTTTATATATGTTATATTCTATTTGATAATATTTTGTTTAGGATCTGTGCATCTGTATTTATTAGAGATATTGGTCTGTAGTCTTCTTTTTTGGTACTGTCCTTGCCATGTTTTGGTATCAGGGTTATGTTGACCTCATAAAATGTGTTAGGAAGTACTGCTTCTTCTTCTATTTTTTGGAAGACTTTGAGAAAAGTAAGTACCGATTCTTCTTTGAATGTTTGTTTGAATTCACTAGTGTAGTCATTTGGTCCTGGACTTTTATTTTTGAAGAGGTTTTTGATAGTTGTTTCTATTTCCTCCCTGCTTATGGGTCTATTTAAGCTTTCCACTTCGTCATGATTCAGTCTAGGGAGATTGTCTAGTTCTAGGAATTTATCTATTTCCTCTAAGTTGTTGAATTTTGTGACATATAATTTTTCATGATCCTTTGTGTATGAATGATGTCTGTGGTAATTTCTCCTCTTTCATTTTGAATTTTGTTGTGTATTTATGAGTCCTTTCTCTTTTTTTCTTAGCGAGTCTATTCAAAGATTTAATTTTATTGATCTTTGAAAAGAACCAACTCTTTGTTGTATTAATTTTTTTAATAGTTTTTGTGTTCTCTATTTTATTTAGTTCTGCCCTAAGTTTTACAATTATTTTCTTCTGTTGATTCTGGATTGCTTTGTTCTTTTTCTAGTTTTTTTAAAAATTTATTTATTTTATTTTTTATTTTCTATTTAAAAACATTTTTTTATATGTGATAGTAAGTTGTTTACTTGGGATCTCTCTTGTTTCTTGATATAAGCATATAATGATATAAACTTTCCCCTTATTACTGGAACTCTTTCACAGCATTTCAGAAATTTTGATACATTGTGTTGTCATTCTAATTTGTCTGTGTATATCTTTTCATCTCTGCTTTTATTTCTTCATTGACTCAGTCATTTTTTAGAAGTATGTTGTTTAATTTCCACATTTTTTTGGGTTTCTTTTGCAGAATTCAACTTCTCTTTTGCAGTTGAATTCTAATGTCAAAACCTTACAGTCGGCCTGACCTGTGGTGGCGCAGTGGATAAAGCGTCGACCTGGAAATGCTGAGGTTGCCGGTTCGAATCCCTGGGCTTGCCTGGTCAAGGCACATATGGGAGTTGATGCTTCCTGCTCCTCCCCCCTTCTCTCTCTCCTCTCTCTCTCTCTTCCCCTCTCTCCTTTCTAAAATGAATTAAAAAATTTTTTTTAAAAAACAAAACCTTACAGTCAGAAAATATGCTTGGTATAATTTCAATCTTCCTAAATCTGTTGACATTATATTTGTAGCCCAACATATGATTGTTTCATGCACACTGGAAAAGAATATGTAATCTGATGTTCTGAGATGAAATGTTCTATAAATATCTATTACATTAATTTAGTTTAGTGTGTCACATAAGGCTGATATTTCTTTATCAATTTTCTGTTTGGATAATCTATCTAAAGACATCAATGGTGTGTTGAGATCTCCCAGTATAATTGTGTTGTTGTCTGCTTCTATTTTTAGATCTGTTAGTAGATGTCTTATGTATTTTGGGGCTCCCTGGTTCAGTACATATATATTAGGAAGTGTTATGTCTTCTAGACACAATGTCCCCTTTATCTTATGAAATGTCCATCTTTGTCTCTGGCTATTTTTGTTGTCTTGAAGTCAGCATTGTCAGATATAAATATGGCTACACCTGCTTTTCTTTGGTTATTATTTTCTTAGGGAATAGTTTTCCAACCTTTCACTTTGAGTCTACTTGTGTCCTTGCAGCTTAGTTGTGTCTCTTGAAGGCAGCATATAGTTGGGTTTTGCTTTTTGATCCAATCTACTACTCTGTGCCTCTTTATTGATGAGTTCACTCCATTTACATTTAGAGTAATTGTTGACACCTGAGGATTTCTTGTAGTCATTTTATGGTTTCCTGGTAGCTCAGTGTCTCATTTGATTCTTTTTTTTTTTTCTTTCTTTCTGAAGCTGGAAACGGGGAGAGACAGTCAGACAGACTCCCGCATGCGCCCGACCGGGACCCACCCGGCACGCCCACCAGGGGTGATGCTCTGCCCACCAGGGGGCGATGCTCTGCCCCTCCAGGGCGTCACTCTGCCGCGACCAGAGCCACTCGAGCGCCTGGGGCAGAGGCCAAGGAGCCATCCCCAGCGCCCGGGCCATCTTTGCTCCAACGGAGCCTTGGCTGCAGGAGGGGAAGAGAGAGACAGAGAGGAAGGAGGGGGCGGGGGGTGGAGAAGCAAATGGGCGCTTCTCCTGTGTGCCCTGGCCGGGAATCGAACCCGGGCCCCCCCACGCCAGGCCGACGCTCTACCGCTGAGCCAACCAGCCAGGGCAGTAGTAGCTTTTTTATGGGTGGTTACCATTAGTTTATTAAGAGAAAAATTGTCATATGTACAACAGTCATTTGTCTTATGAGTGTTTCTGTACTCTATCTTCCTTTGCTACTGCAGATCTTTATCCTCTCCCCTTTTATTTTATTGCTGTCACAGATTATCCTTATTTTTATTGTGACTTTGTTGGAGCTTTTGCTTGTATTTTTTATTAATTTTGTTCTTTGTATCTGGTCGAATAACCCCCTTGAATATTTCCTGCAGTGGTTTTTTCTTTCTTTTTTCTTTTTTTTTGGTAATAAATCTCTTTAACTTCTCAATGTCTGCAAAAGTTTTTATTTCTCTTTCATATTTGAAGAATAGTTTTGATGGATATAGTATTCTTTGCTGGTAGTTCTTCTCTTTCAGTACTTTGAATGTTTGTGTCCACTTCCATTTGACTTGTAAAGTTTCTGCTGAGAAGTCTGATGAGGCTTTCTTTATATGTTATGTGTTTTTTTTTCCTCTAGCTGCCTTGAGGATTCTTTCTTTTTCATTGATTTTTGACAATTTTATTATGATGTGCTTTGGAGTAGGTCTGCTTGGGTTGAGGTAACTAGGCATTCTGATTGTTTTTTTGGCTATAACTCTTTACATAAGCTTGGGAAGTTCTCATCAATTATTTATTTGAATAGGTTCTCTATTCCCTTCTCCTCTCTTCTTTTGATATACCCATTATTCTTATATTGTTCTTTTTGATGGAGTCCGGCAATTCTTATAGAGCTTTATCACTTTTTTAAATTTATGAATCTCTCTCATCTTCTCTCTGTAACATCTGTAGTTGCCTGTAATTGATGTCGCAGATTCTCTCCTCTACCTGGTTTGTTCTATTAGCTAAACTTGCTACCTCATTTTTCAATTCATGTATTAAGTTTTTCATCTCTGTTTGGTTCTTTTTTAAAGTTTCAATCTCCTTGGTGAAGTATTCATTTTGTTCATTAATTTGTTATTTTTGAGCTCACTAAATGCCCGTTTGGGTTTTTTTTTTTTACAATTCTTTGGATATTTTTAGAACTTAAATTTTAAATTCTCAATCATTTAACTCCAAGGTTTTCATGTGATGCAGATTTATTTCTGGAGATCTTTTATTTTCTTTCTGAACTACTTGTCTGTCTTGCGTAGCCATGGTATTTGATTTTCTCTTCCTTGATGGCATTTGAGAATGATATTGTTAAGAACTCTAAAAAAACAACTAAAAATGAAAGATAAAAATTTAAAAAATACAATGAAAAGTAATTTAAAAAATAATGACAAGCAAGAAAGAAAATCCACAAAAAGCAGAGTAAAAACCAAAACCAAACAAAAAACAAAGCACACACAAAAATAAGAATAAAATATAAAAATAAAATAAAACAATATTCATGAGAAAAAAGAAAAACAAACAAACAAAAGAAATTTCAGTTTTTAAAGGTTTACTCTTTTCTTCTATTAGGTGTTGCTGTATTACAAGGTTTAGCTTTGTGAACTGCCTGGGCTGACCTCTTCTGAGGTGTTGCTGATGCAATGATGTAGACAGGGCTGCAATTGTGTTGGTGAGTGGAGCTCCCTTTTAGGGCTTTATGGCTTTATAGATTTAGCAATGCTGATCTCAGGCCTCTGGGAAGTCCTCCTTGTGTGTCAACAGTCCAGGGTATCAGAAACAGAACACTTCTGTTCTTCAGAAGAAAAAGTGACCCTGGAGAGTTAACTGTGGGGTCTGTCTCTGCCATTCTCTGAATAGACAAGGTGAGGGAAGTGGGATCTGGGAGGCTAGGGGACTGCACTTTGGTTTTCTTTGTCTCTACACTGAGTGAGGGCTTTGGGAAGACAGTGAGAACACTGGATTTGACCCCTTGTTCTGCCACTGCTTTGGTTTATTATCTCTCCTTCTGCCTCTCAATCTCTTTCTTCTCCTGGCAGAAGGAGATCCAGTAACTCTGGGCTTCCCTCTCCATATCCAGTAGACAAAACCCAGACAGCCTGAGCTTTCTTCCTTTGTCCCCATAGTCCTGGCAGAGAAAATAAAACCTAATCACTCTGGGATTCTCTGTGGAGCTGACCATGAGTGCATTTTATCTTCTGCCCCTCCTTTCTAACCTTCCCTATGTTTAGTCAATTAGGTGCGTGGATATTTCAGGCATACCTGCAAGCCCAACTGGGGTCCTTCACAATGTTCTAGTTGTTCAGCTTATTAAAAATTTAAGGAGAAAGATCGGGAGTATCTCTTAAGCAACCATTACTTTAATTTCCACATTCAGTGGAGGTTTTTGTTTTATATTAGTAACAAGCATTTCTTCTTCATAAGATAATATAAGTAAAACTTTTGTAAACATTGGCAAACTAGCCCTGGCCAGATAGATCAGTTGATTAGAGCATCATCTGGAAGAGCAGAGGTTATCGGTTTCATCTCCAGTCAGGCACATACAGGAAGAGATTGATGTTCCTGTCTGTATCTCTCTCCCCATTCTCCCCTCTTTCTAAAATAAATAAAATAAATATTTTAAAAAAGAAAGTTTAAAAAATTTTCAAAGTAGGAGAGGAGATATAGCTCCGGAGTAGGTGAACATTACAACTCACACCTCCCAGAATCAAAGTGGATTACAATTTAGGAATAGTCATCTTGAAACACCAAATTTGGACTAAACTCAGAGGAATCTATAATCAAGCATCACTGAAGGAACCATACTGAGCTGGTAGGAAAGGCAAAGATGCAGAAAGAGCTGCCCCACTCTCAGGAGCAAAAGGCAGCCCGGAGGGTCTCTCATGGTGAGGTGGGTTTCCTGGAAAGTTGTGGGTCCTAAGTCACAGGACCAGAACCCCAGCCTGGATCCCCAGAGACTAGGGGGCATATGGATAGTATTTAGCTGAAAGAATAGCTGGGTTACTGTTTGCAAGAGGGAGACAGATCTCTCAGACACAGGCTCCATCTTAAAGGAACCATGCAGAAAACCTTGTTCACAGTCACTTACCCAGGGATCTAGAAGCGAGGAGCACCAAGAGGACTGGAGTTGTGAGAGGAGAATGTAGTCTTGGAGGCACAGAGAGAGACTGTGGGGGACAGTCACCCTGACCCCTGTACTAGGTCACTCCCCAGACCTAAAGTGGACATTCTTCTTGGGAGAACCAAGCCAGCAAAAGGAAGCAATTACCCCACCCACCAGAAGCTCTCCTGCTCCAGTCAGTGCAGAGAGACACTTAGAAACAGGGAGCACATCAGGGACACAGGTTTTGAGTGCTGAGGTCTGGGCTACATGGCTCCCCCAACCTGCTGA
This sequence comes from Saccopteryx bilineata, assembly GCF_036850765.1. Taxonomy (NCBI): domain Eukaryota; kingdom Metazoa; phylum Chordata; class Mammalia; order Chiroptera; family Emballonuridae; genus Saccopteryx; species Saccopteryx bilineata. Next base: position 172,935,541 of record NC_089494.1, read on the forward strand.
GTGCCCTCCAAAGGGCAGGAGGGCCTGGCTGTGGAGGCAGCTGCAGTGCTTGGCCCACACAGTGGCTGGGGGCAGAGCTCAGTGAAGCAGCCTGTGCTGTGGCAGCAGGGGGTGGAACCCTCCAGGTGAGGCATCCCCTGTGCCAGTGCAGGGTGGACCCCAGTGGGGCAAGGCATCCCACAGACCCATGGGAGATGGAGCCAGGTGATGGGTCCAGCACACATGCAGGGAGTGGAGCCAGGTAGCCTACAAGGCAACAGTGAAGGGTGGAGTCCAGAGTGGCATCCTGTGCACCCGTGGGGGGCAGAGCTTGGAGAAGCAGCTTGTGTGACCATGGTGGGTGAAGCCCAGTGAGGCAAGGAGTCCCACACACCTTTGGAGCAGACCGAGCTGCAGCCTGAGAGCCTGTGCCAGTGCCCAAATGCCTGAGGAGGCAGAGGCAGTGGGGGGGCAGCAGAAAGACAACACTTCAGGAATAGAGAGGCTACACACACTGACCAAAAGTAGATAAAAGCCAGCCTAGGAGTGCATCTGATATTTACAATGGCATTAGGGCCAAGCAGAGGCAGCCACAAATTTTGGATCACCTGTAACTCCAAGATGGTTACTAAGGGCCAGTCAAAAGCAGTGACCCCAACTGATCTGTGCCAGGTTCCGGCCAGTGAGGTCCAGGACTGGTACATCCAGCATCCAGATATGGAGAGCATCAGCTCAGGACCTAACAACATTATAGCGGTATCTCAAGGAAAAGCTCCTCACACCAGGCCCATAAGGCATAGAAAACGTTGTTACAAATAGCAAAAACATCAGTAGCAGCAGAGAAGTAGCACACAGCAAAATAGAAACAGCTGAAGCAATCCGAAGAGGATCTAAAAACAACACAACTGAAATCTGGAGGCAGACAACACCAACCCTATACTCAGCTAGCTACACAAACAACACATCCAAAGGAGCAGTCTATAAAGAGACAAAATGAAAGACAAAAATGCAAATCAAATGAATCAACAAGAGAAATCCCCAGAAAAAAAACTGAATAAGATAGAACCAACTAAGATACCAGATGCAGAGTTTAGAATAATGAGTCTTAGGATGCTCAAGGATCTTATAGCAACAATAGATGGACAAAATGAGCACCTAAACAAAGAGATAGCAGGCATCAAAAAAAAAACAAACAAAAAAACACACACACACATTGAAATCATAAAAAAGAATCAGACAAAAATGAAAAATACAATATCAGAAATAAAGACAACATTAGAAGGAATTAGAAGCAGGTTGGGTGAAGCAGAGGACCAAATCAGTGATTTAGAGGACAAGATAAGTGAAAGCACAGAAGCAGAACAGCAAAAAGAAAAGAGAATCAAAAAGTCTAGGGAAACTCTAAGAGAGCTCTGTGACAACATGAAGAGAAATAACATCCACATTATAAGCATTTCTGAAGGAGAAGAGAAAGAACAAGGGATAGAGAACCTGATTGAAAAAAATCATAGCAAAAAACTTCCCTAAATTGCTGCAGAAAAAGTCACACAAGTTCAAGAAGCACAGAGAATCTCATTAAAGAGGAAACCAAAGACACTTACACCAAGACACATCATAATAAAAACACCAAAGCTAAGAGATAAAGAAAGAATACTAAAAGCTGCAAGAGAAAAGCAGTCAATCACCTACAAAGGAGCCCCCATAAGGATGACATCCAACTTTTCAACAGAAACACTTGAGGCTAGAAGGGAATGGCAAGAAATATTTAAAATAATGCAGAACAAGAGTCTACAACCAAGACTTCTTTATGCAGCAAGGCTATCATTTAAAATTGAAGGAGAAATAAAAAGCTTCACAGACAAAAAAACCCTCAAGGAATTCATTACAACTAAACCAATGCTGCAAGAAATGTTAAGGGACCTGTTGTAAACAGAACAAAGGGAAAAAAATCTAGTAAAAGAGGAATGTAGATTTAAAGAATAAAATGGCAATAAGCAGTACATATCAATAATAACCTTAAATTTAAGTGGATTAAATGCTCAAATCAAAAGACATAGGGTAGCTGCATAGATAAGAAAATAGACCCATACATATGTAGTCCACAAGAGACACACCTCAAAACAAAAGATACAGATAGACTAAAAGTAAAGGGATGGAAAAAAATATTTCATGCAAATGGAAATGAAAAAGAGCTAGGGTAGCAATACTTAGATCTGAAAAAATAGACTTTAAAACAAAGGTAAGGGATAAAAAAGGTCACTACATAATGATAAAAGGAGCAATCCAACAGGAAGATATAACCATTATAAATATTTATGCACCTAATATAGGAGCACCTATATATATAAAGCAGATTTTTTTTAATTTTTAAAAAGATTTTATTTATTCATTATAGAGAGGGGAGAGAGAGAGAGAGAGAGGAAGGGGGAGGAGCAAGAAGCATCAACTCCCATATGTGCCTTGACCAGGCAAGCCCAGGGTTTTGAACCGGCAACCTCAGCATTTCCAGGTTGACGCTTTATCCACTGTGCCACCACAGATCAGGCATAAAGCAGATTTTGATGGACCTAAAGGATGACATCAATAGCAATACTATAATAGTAGGGGATTTCAATACCCCACTAACATTAATGGATAGATCCTCAAGAAAGAAAATTAACAAAGAAGAAGTAGACTTAAAGAACACACTAGATCAGGGGTCCCCAAACTACGGCCTGCAGGCTGCATGTGGCCCCCTGAGGCCAGTTAACTGGCCCCCGCAACACTTCCGGAAGGGGTACCTCTTTCAGTGGTGGTCAGTGAGAGGAGCACTGTATGTGGTGGAGCCACAAAGCACGGCATCACTCACATACAGTACTACTTCCAGTGATGTGGGACGCATGTGTCACGGCTCTGGAAGCATGTCATATCACTTGTTACGGCTAGCAGTCACAAATATGGAAGTGGACATTGGCCATCTCATTAGCCAAAAGCAGGTTCATAGTTCCCATTGAAATACTGGTCAGTTTGTTGATTTAAATACACTTGTTCTTTATTTTAAATATTGTATTTGTTCCCGTTTTGTTTTTTTACTTTAAAATAAGATATGTGCAGTGTCATAGGGATTTGTTCATACTTTTTTTTTATAATCCAGCCCTCCAATGGTCTGAGGGACAGTAAACTGGCCCTGTGTGTAAAAAGTTTGGGGACCCCTACACTAGATCAACTGGATTTAATAGATATTTTCAGAACCTTTCACCCTAAAGCAGCAGAATATACATTTTTTTCAAGTGTTCATGGTATATTTTCTAAGATAGACTACATGTTATGACAAAAAACAAGTCTCAACAAGTTTAAGAATATTAAAAATATATCAAGCATCTTCTCTGATCACAATGGCATGAAACTAGAAATCAACTACAATAGAAAAAGGGAAAAACACTCAAACACTTGGAAACTAAATCGCATGTTATTAAATAAAGAATGGGTCAAAAATGAGATCAAGAAAGAAATCAAAATTTCCTTGAAACAAATGAAAATGAACATAAAAAAATCAAAATTTATGAGACACAGTAAAAGCAGTCTTGAGAAGTAAGTTCATAACATTACATTCATACCTTAAGAAGCAACAAAAAGCTCAAATTAACAACTTAACCCTGCATCTAAAAGAACTAGAAAAAGAACAACAAATAAAGCCCAGAGGAAGTATAAAGAAGGAAACAATAACATCAGAGCAGAAATAAATGACATAGAGGCTAAAAAAACAATAGAGGATCAATGAAACCAAGAGCTGATTCTTTGAAAAGGTAAACAAGATTAATGAACCTTTAACCAGACTCACCAAGAAAAAAAGAGAGGACTCAAATAAATAAAATTAACAACTGACACAGCCAAAATACAAAGGATTGTGAAAAAATACTATGAAGAACTGTATGCCAAAAAATTAGATAACCTAGGTGAAATGGACAAATTCCTTGAAACATACAATTTTTCAAAAATTAATCTGGAAGAATCAGAAATCCTAAACAAACCGATTACAACAAATGAGATAGAAACAGTTATCAAAAAACTCCCAACAAACAAAAGCCTTGGGCCAGATGGCTTCACAGACGAATTTTACCAAATATTCAAAGAACTAAATCCTATCTTTCTCAAGCTATTTCAGTAAATTCAAGAGGAGGAAAGACTTCCAAGCTCCTTTTATGAGGCGAGCATAATTCTGATTCCAAAACCAGGCAAAGACAATAGAAAAAAAACAACTATAGGCCAATATCCCTGATGAACTTAGATGCTAAAATCCTCAATAAAATATTAGCAAACCAGATCCAACAATGTATGAAAAAAATCATACACCATGATCAAGTGGGATTTATTCTGGGTGGCAAGGCTGGTACAATATGCACAAATCAATCAATGTGATTCATCACATAAACAAAATAAAGGAGAAGAAGCACATGATAATTTCAATAGATGCAGAAAAAGCTTTTGATAAAATCCAGTACCCATTTATGATTAAAACTCTCAGCAAAGTGGTAATACAGGGAACATACCTCAACATGATAACGACCATCTATGACAAACCCACAGCCAACATCATACTCAATGGGCAAAAATTAAAAGCAGAGGATTTGGGAAGATGGCAGCGGAGTAGGCAGATGCAAAGACTCCCAGCTCTCACCACCAAACTGGAATACAAATCAATTTAGAACAATCAGCATGAAAAACCAACTCTGGACTACAAGAACAGCTCTCAATAACCAAGGAACAAAGAAGAAGCCACAAAAAAACTGGTAGGGAGCACCTGAATCTCCCCGTTAACAGGAATGAATGGGGGGGGGTGAGGCTGAGAGCCCAGAGGGGCTCTCACTCCAGGGAAAAGAGCAGAAAATACTGCTCACAGCCACTTGCCTGGAAACCAGGGAGCGGGGTGTGTTGAAAGGACCAGCTTGTATTCCAAGAGGAAAAGGAAGAGAGAGGGACAGACAGTGAGGGGCAGAGAAATGCAGGGGACGACCTAAAAAGCTGACTCACCCAGTGCTGGAGGTGGCTATAGCTGGGGGAGGGACTGATCCTTTCACATAACACAAGACTAAAGTGCTTCTGGATCACAGATCTCTAGACATCTCTCCAGTTCCAATCAGCGCAACAAGACACAGCTGAAAACAAGAAGTGGGGAGGAGGGGCAGTAACTCAGGTCTCCATGGAGATCTGAGATGCACCTCCCCCTACTGAAGCTGAGAAAACACCCTGCCCCCAGAGAGATTATCTGGTAGAAGAGGCCTTCAGAGTCTCAGGTTACACCCACCAAATTTCTGGATACAGTTTCAAGGAAGCCCCCAGCTGAGATCAGTAAATAAGACTATCACCTGTTAAAAAAACAAACAAATCAAGACTTCATAGCGTCCCAAATCCGAAAGTGAATTACAAATAATAGCTGATGCCGACCTAAGAAAACCTAGAAATAACACAATTGAAAACTGGAGGCAGACAACACCAAGCATAGACTGAACCAGCTCTACAAACAAAACACCAAAAACACAGACATAATGAGAAGACAAAGAAGTGCAATCCAAATGAAACCACAAGAGAAACCCTCAGGAGACGAACTGAGTGATATGGCAATAACCAAACTTCCAGATGCAGAGTTCTAAATAATGATTGTAAGGATGCTTAGGGATCTTAGAACAACAATGGATGGTCATTACAAACACCTAAATAAAGAAATAGCAAGTATAAAAAGAGATATTGAAATATTAAAAAAGAATCAGTCGGAGATGACAAATACAATATCAGAAATGAAGACCACAATGGAAGGAATTAAAAACAGGATGGATAGAGCTGAGGGTCAAATCAGTGAGTTGGGAGACAACTTGAATGAAGGCAAGAAAGCAGAGAAGAAAAAAGAAAAAAGACTCAAAAAGTCTGAGGAAACTCTTAGAGAGCTCTGTGACAACATAAAGAGAAATAACATCCACATCATAGGGGTTCCTGAAGAAGAAGAGAAAGAACAAGGGATAGAGACTTTGTTCAATCATATCATAGCTGAAAACTTCCCTAAATTAATGCAGGAGAAAATCTCACAAGTTCAAGAAGCACAGAGAACTCCATTAAAGAGAAACCCTAAGAAACCTATACCAAGACACATCATAATTAAAATACCAAAGCTAAGATATAAAGAGAAAATATTAAAAGCTGCAAGAGAAAAAAAAGCTATCACCTACAAAGGAGCCCCCATAAGAATGACATCTGACTTCTTAACAGAAACACTTGAGGCCATAAAGGAATGGCAAGAAATATTCAAAGTAATGCAGAACAAGAACCTACAACCAAGACTACTTTATCCAGCAAGGCTATTGTTTAAAATTGAAGGAGAAATAAAAAGCTTCCCAGACAAAAAAAACCCTCAAGAAATTTATTACAACCAAACCAATGCTGCAGGAAATGTTAAGGGGTCTGTTGTAAACAGATCAAAGTGGGAAAAGAACATAGCAAAAAAGAAATACAGCTTAAAGGATAAAATAGCAATAAACAACTACATACCAATAATAATCTTAACTGTAAATGGATTAAATGATCCAATCAAAAGACATAGGGTAACTGCATGGATAAGAAAACAGGACCCATACATATGCTGTCTACAAGAGACACACCTTAAAACAAAAGACACACATATATTGAAGGTAAAAGGATGGAAAAAAACATTTCAAGCAAATGGAAATGAAAATAAAGCTGGGGTAGCAATACTTATACCAGACAAAATGGAGTTTAAAACAAAGGATATAGTAAGAGATAAAGAAGGCCACTACATAATGATAAAGGGAGTAATCCAACAGGAATATATAACTATTATAAATATCTATGCACCTAATATAGGAGCACCTAAATATATAAAGCAGACTTTGATGGATATAAAGGGCGAGATCAACAGCAATACTATAATAGTAGGGGATTTCAATACCCCACTCACATCACTAGATAAATCCTCAAGAAAGAAAATTAACAAAGAAACAGCAGACTTATTGGAAACACTAGATCAACTTGATTTAATAGATATCTTCAGAACCTTTCACCCAAAAGCAGCAGAATATACATATGTTTCAAGTGCTCATGGTACATTCTCTAGGATAGACCACATGTTAGGGCACAAAAGTGCTCTCAACAAATTTAAGAAGATTGAAATCATATCAAGCACTTTCTCTGATCACAATGGCATGAAACAAAAAATGAACCACAACAGAAAAGCTCAAAAACTCTCAAATACATGGAAACTAAATAGCAGGTTGTTAAATAAAAAATATATTAAGAATGAAATCAAAGAAGAAATAAAAAAATTTCTAGAAACAAATGACAATGAGCATACAACAACTCAAAATTTATGGGACACAGCAAAAGCAGTACTGAGAGGGAAGTTCATAGCACTATAGGCACAATTTAAGAAACTAGAAAAAGCTCAAATAAACAACTTACCCCTGCATCTAAAAGAACTAAAAAAAGAACAGCCAGTAAAGCCCAAATGTAGTAGAAGAAAGGAAATAATAAAGATCAGAGCAGAAATAAATGACATAGAGGCTAAAGAAACAATACAGTGGATCAATGAAACTAAGAGCTGGTTCTTTGAAAAGGTAAACAAGATCGATGAACCTTTAACTAGACTCACCAAGAAAAAAAAAGAGAGAGGACTCAAATAAATAATAGAAATGAAAGTGGAGAAATAACAACTGACACAACAGAAATATAAACAAAATATTGTAAGAAAATACTATGAAGAACTGTATGCTAAAAAGCTAGACAACTTAGATGAAATGGACAATCCTTGAAACATACAATCTTCCAAAAGTCAGTCTGGAATAATCAGAAAACCTAAGTGGACCGATTACAACAAATGAGATCAAAAACAATTATCAAAAACTCCCAACTAAGAAAAGTATGGGGCCTGATGGCTTCACCAGTGAATTCTACCAAATATTCAAAGAAGAACTAACTCCTATCCTCCTCAAGCTATTTCAAAAAATTCAAGAGGAAGGAAGACTTCCAAGCAGCTTTTATGAGGTGAGCATAATTCTGATTCCAAAACCAGGCAAAGACAACACAAAGAAGGAAAATTATAGACCAATATCCCTGATGAATATAGATGCTAAAATAGTCAACAAAATATTAGCAAACCGAATCCAACAATATATGGAAAAAATCATACACCATGATCAAGTGGGATTTATTCTGGGGAGGCAAGGCTGGTACAATATTTGCAAATCAATCAATGTGATTCCTCAAATAAACAAAAGAAAGGAGAAATACCAAATGAAAATTTCAATAGATGCAGAAAAAGCATTTGATAAAATCCAGCACCCATTCATGATAAAAACTCTCAACAAAGTGGGAATACAGGGAACATACCTCAACATGATAAAGGCCATCTATGACAAACCCACAGTCAACATCATATGCAATGGGCAAAAATTAAAAGCAGTCCCCTTAAGATCATGAACAAGCCAGGGGTGCCCCCTTTCACCACTCTTATTCAATATAGTCTTGGAAGTCTTAGCCACAGCAATCAGACAAGAAGAAATAAATGGCATTCAAGTTGGAAAAGAAGGAGTAAAACTATCATTATTAGCAGATGATATGATATTGTATATAGAAAACCCTAAAGTCTCAGTCAAAAAACTACTGGACCTGATAAATGAATTCAGCAAAGTGGCAGGATATAAAATCAATACTCAGAAATCAGAGGCATTTTTATACGCCAACAACAGTCAGAAAGAGAAATTAAGGAAACAATCCACTTCACTATTACAACCAAAAAAATAAAGTACCTAGGAGTAAATTTAACCAAGGAAACTAAAGACTTGTACTCGGAAAATTAGAAAACATTGATAAAAAAAATCAAGGAAGATACAAACAAGTGAAAGCATATACCGTGCTCATGGTTAGGAAAAATAAACATCATTAAAATGTCTATATTACCCAAAGCATTCTATAAATTCAATGCAATACCAATTAAAATACCAATGACATACTTCAAAGATATAGATCACATATTCCAAAAATTTATATGGAACCTAAAAAGAACATGAATAGCCTCAGCAATCCTAAAAAAGAAAAATAAAGTGGGAGGTATCACATTTTCTGATATCAAGTCATACTACAAGGCCATTGTACTCAAAACAGCCTGGTACTGGCATAAGAACAGGCATATATATCAATGGAACAGAATAGAGAATCTAGAAATAAACTCACAGCTCTATGGACAACTGATATTTGACAAAAGAGGTAAGGAAATACAATGGCGTAAAGACAGCCTCTTTAACAAATGGTGTTGGGAAAATTGGACAGCTACCTGCAAAAAAATGAAACTAGACCACCAACTTATACCATTCACAAAATAAACTCAAAATGGATAAAAGACTTAAGTGTAAATCGTGAAACCATAAGCATCTTAGAAGAAAACATAGGCAGTAAGCTCTCCGACCTCTCTCGCAGTGATATATTGAATATTTGCTGATTTATCTCCACGGGAAGTGAAATAAAAGACATGATAAACAAATGGGACTATATCAAACTAAAAAGCTTTGCACAGCTAAAGACAATAAGAACAGAATAAAAAGACAAACTATACAATTGGCGAACATATTTGACAATACATCTGATAATAACCAAAATTTATAAAGAACTTGTAAATCTCAACATCATGAAGACAAACAATCCAATCAAACAATAGGAAAAGGAAATGAATAGACACTTCTCCAAAGAGTACATACAGATGGCCAATAGGCATATGAAAAAATGTTCGACATCACTAATTATTAGAGAAATGCAAATTAAAACCACAGTGAGATATCACTTCACGCTAGTCAGAATGGCACTCATCAACAAAACAACACAGAGGATGTGGAGAAAAGGGAACCCTCCTGCACTGCTGGTGGGAATGCAGACTGGTGCAGCCACTGTGAAAAACAGTATGGAGATTCCTCAAAAAATTAAAAATCGAACTGCCTTTTGACCCTGCCATCTCACTTTTAGGAATATATCCTAAGAATACCAAATCACTGATTCAAAAGAAGAAATGCACCCCCATGTTTGTGGCAGCATAGTTTATAATATCCAAGATATGGAAACAGCCCAAATGTTTGTCAGTGGATGAGTGGATTAAAAAGCAACGGTACATGTACACAATGGAATACTATAGGGCCATAAAAAGAAGGAAATCTTACCTTTTGTGACAACATGGATGTACCTAGAGACTATTATGTTAAGTGAAATAAGCCAGGCAGAGAAAGAAAAATATCATATGACCTCACTCATTTGAGGAATCCAATGAACAATGTGTACTGAGCAATGAAACAGAGGCAGAGGCAGGATCAAAGGGACCAGAGGTAAAGCGGACAGAGGGAAAGGGATGAGAGGATGGCATCAGAGAAGGGAAAGAGATTGGTGAAATTATATATACATAACACAGCATTATAGAGAGCAGAAAAGCAAATCCTGGATGGAAGGGGGAGGGTGGCAAGGGGGATGTTGAGGGGAACATGGGGGTGGGTGATGTATTCGGTGGGACACTTGAATCTATATAAACACAATACTGTAAATTAAAATTAATAAAAAAATTTGAATTATAAAGCAGTCATACAAAACTCGGCACAGAGTAGATATTCGGTAAAAGTATGTTGAATGAATAAATGAACAAATGCATTATGGTTTTCTCAGTGTAATCATTGCTACCATGATCAAACTAGGATATAGAGTCCATGGCTAATATAATGGTGGTTTTGACTTCATTTTAAAAATGAACTGGCAGGTAAGATTTTTTGGTTGTTGAAGGTTGATTCTGTCAATAGAATTGGGCATTTAAGTACAGAGTATTATTAGAGTGGAACGCTAAAAATAGTAAAGGTCTAATTTTATGTTCCTTCAAATTTGGGTGACTAGGTCTCATCTTAAACTTGATTACAGAAACACATTAGTATAAGGCACTTGAGCTATTGTCAGGGAAGCAGTGATTATTTCCTACAATGAATAAAAGCCAGTTTTTTTTTTTAATTCTAAAACATGCTCTTTCTGAATATTGAAACCTTTGAACCTGAGTTGATAAAATTGGCTTGGATCTGTGTTGATTTTTTTAAATCTACTTTTCGGTTGCAGTGACTTTTGCTGTTACCTATCGTGTAATATGCTATTAAAGAATAAAGGGTAGACAAAGGTGGCAGAGGACACAGTGCCATAGTGAAGGATGAATGGCAAAAGGTTTAAAGGCTCAAGGTTGAACGTTTCTCTGGGTTTTTCTGGGATGCAAAGCTGTGCTGGAAATCTCATAAGAATAGATTTTCCTATGATGTGTCTTTACTTTCTTTTGCCAATTGGATTGGAAATATTACAAATAAAAGTGTTTCTTGTGGTATTTTCACATACTTTATTTTAGTTCCAGGAAAAACAATACATGTGACATATATAACTATAAAAGACTCCATCTGAAAAATGATATAACTTCAGGAATGTTTGATTCATTTTAAGATTTAGGTAAAAGCCAACATCTTCCAATTTTTCTGTTAAATTTAAATTATAACTTGCTTCAGGTGGTTGCCACTAGTTTGCCAACAAGATTATCATACCAAGGGGCTCCTTTCTGGTTTATGAGATCTGGGTACGTTGGTGAAATTGAACATACCTTGCATAAAGTGCTTTTTAATTTTTTTTAAAGAAGTTGATTTTTTAGGGATTTGAAGGGCAAATAACTGTGGGAAAGGAAGTAAAAACATTAAATGGGATTAAATTCCTTCAACTGAAGTTTGAAAACTTGAACTGGATTTCCAGAAACTATTGAGAAAGGGTTTGCTCATTCTCCATGATAGGAGAAAAGTCTGGTAATGCTCAGTGGACTGATTAGCTATTAAAATAATGTGCTTCCATTCTTTTTCTCATTTAAACATTATAGAGATAATTTCCTACATATCTACTTTATCCTAGCTTTAAATAAGATGGTATAATATCATTGAATCAAAATCAAGGACTATGAATCCCCATAGTACAAGAAAGAAAATAAATTTTGTTATTGCATTTAGTTTGGGAGATAAATAGAGGCATTTAGCAATAACTCACACACATTTTCTACCTCAATGCTATTAAGATGAATATACAAATAAGTATTAAATGTGTTGAAATGAAACAACCACAAATAAGACATTTGAGTTCTTTTTCCAAGCCAAATGAATGTTCTGCAATGTTTATAAATTTCTTTTTGCAATCATTTAAATTTCTTTCATTGTCAGGAACATATAATACTTTGTTCATGCTAGGTAACAAGTATTATCAAGGCTCTATTTTCAATTTAATAAAATATATATTTACATTGGCAAATTTCAAACTAATTAACAGCATTGGAACTTAAAATGTGATAGAGCTAGCCCTTTGCACAAAGGCCATTTGTTCTTTCTTTGGGTTTTATTTTTTTATTGTCGGTTAGTCAAGGAAAAGCTCCCATGTGATATTCATCACTAAGGAAAAGAAAAGGCTTTGCAAAGCTGGGTGGTGGTGGTAGTGTGATCTCCTCAGGGAAGAGGGCTAAATTCACTCAATGACTGGAGATTCCTTGTGAGGAAGGGATGCCAAGAACAATGTAAATGAGGCCACGAGTTGTTGCTCACCACTGGGAGAAGAAGTCAAACAATTTAAAGTCTTTCAAAATGAATAAATCTTTACGGCATGAAAGATACAGATTTAATTTATATATTTAGTTAAAATATACGACCAATAATAATGTGCTGATGAAATTTAAGGCAGTGTTTCTTTTCTGAATACAGTTATGAGTCACTTAATGACAAGGATGCATTACCAAATGTGTCATTAGGCAATATTGTTGTGCACACATCACAGAGTGAGGGTACTTACACGGTCCTAGACGGTATAGCCCACTAGACACCGAGGTTGTATGGTATTGCCCATTGCTCCTAGGCTAAAATCTGGTACAGCATGTTACTCTAGGCAACTGTAACACAATGATAAGGATCTATATATCTTAACATATTTAACATAGAAGCTTTACAGTAAAAATACAATATAAAGGATTAAAAATATGGTTCACCTATATAGAACACTTACCATGAATAGGGCTTGCAGGACTGGAAGTTGCTCTGACTGAGAGAGTGAGTGAGTGGTGAGTGAACTTGGAGGCCTAGGACATTACTGTACACTACTATAGAATTTATAAACACTGTACCACAAGCTCTCCTCCAATTTCCCACTGCCGCTTCCTTCGGACAGGGTCAGAAATAAAACATCAATGCTGTCAATGCTGCTCCATGAACAGGGATGTAGGTTGGATTGTTTGAAAAATATTGAGGAGAAACTGGCTAAGTAAGGCATAGGTCACCATAATAATGTCTGTCAAAAGGGAGTGAGAGGTGGCCTGAGAATCAGTAAGAATAAGCACCCAGATGGAGAGATAAAGGAACATAAGGCACTGTCATGGCAATGTGATGTGTAGCTGTTGCATGTTGAAGAACTACTTAGATAAAAGAACTTTGAGATTTTTGTAAAGGAAGGAAAAGGGCATTTAACATGGAAAAGGTGTAGAACTGAAGATTCAATACTTTGACTTTGGCAGTTTGTTTTTGGTATCAATAACTCTATGTGGCACAAATAGCTCTCTTTGGCATCGAATCAATGGCAGAGCTAAAGTCTGTCTATGCTCTACATTATTCAACCTGAAAATATTTTCAAAGTACAGGACAGGTTGGCTCCTCACTACCATAGAAAACTTTTATTAACGGGAAAGTGGCATGTAGTACTTGTTAAGGCAGCTCCTGTGGACCTGTGTTCTTGTACAGGACCTAGGTCCTCAACAACGCACTTACAGAAATGTCCTCTGAAGACCATCAGGCTAGACCTGGGAGGGCTGCTGCATCCTGTAAGTGTGGAGTGCACTGGGGAAAGGCTTCTCTGTGCTGCAATGGGTCAGGGGCTGCCTGACTCTGATAGAAGCTGTGCACTCAAAATTGTGGGGCAGAGTGAGAAGGAATCTATTACCAAGCCCCACAGACATTGCTCACATCAGAGAAAAAAAAATTCCTCCTGAACTGCATAGTCTTCCATTTCTTACAAGAAATGCAGGCCCATTATAATTCTATGGGACCACTGTTGCATATGTGGCTCATTGTTGACTGAGGCATTATGTGATGTGTGACTGTAACTACTTTCACTATGCAGCATCCAAAATAGGTCCCAGTGAGTCTGGGGATGCCATCTACACAAACTGTTGCTGTGTCAGTGTATCACCAAGTCGCTGGAGGATGTGTGCCCCCACTCCCCTTTTATCCAGCTAGCTGCTCAGTTCCCATGAGACTGCTTCAAAGAAGACCCCTGTCTCTCCCCGGCCCCTCCCCAAACCAACCAGGTCAGGGTCTCCCTTTATATGTTCTCACAACTTCCTGAACCTTTCTTTACATTGGCTGAGTTATATTTATTTTGTGATTATTTATTAATGTCTGTCTTTCCTTATAGAGTATATGGTCTATAAGAACTAGAAATGATTTTTTGTCCTGTTTGCCACAAATGTCCCCATTTTTGACTCAATTCTTAACACATACGGCCCTAAAAGTATATCTGTTTTAATTTTTCTTTAATGAGAAGTGGGAATGCAGAGAGAGAGAGAGAGACTCCCGCATGTGCTCCAACTGGGGTCCATCTGGCAAGCCCCCTATGGGGCGATTCTCTGCCCATCTAAAGCTGTTGCTGGGCATCTGAACTATTTTAGCACCTGAGGTGATGGCATAAAGCCATCCTCAGAGCCTGGGCCAACTTGCTCCAACTGAGCCATGTCTGTGGGAGGGGAAGAGAGAGATAGAGAAAGGAGAGGGGAGGGGTCAGAAGCAGATGGTCACTTCTCTGGTGTACTGACCAAAAATCAAACCCAGAACGTCTATATGCCTGGCCGATGCTTTACCACTGAGCAAACCCACCAGGGCCAAAAGTTTTCTGTGTATAAACAAGTGACACACTCTTTATTCCATCACATTTGGAACCACCCAAATAGGTATTTTACCAAAATTTGCACATCCTTTATCTCTGGCTAAAAATAAATATATATATTTTCTTTTTTTGTGACAGAGACAGAGAGAGAGACAGACAGGGACAGATAGACAGAAAGGAAAAGAGATAAGAAGCATCAATTTTTTATTGTGGCACCTTAATTGTTCATTGATTGCTTTCTCATATGTTCCTTGACCGGGGTGGGGGGGGGTGGGGGGGTATAGCAGATCAAGTAACCCCTTGCTCAAGCCAGTGACCTTGGGCTCAAGCTGGTGAGCCTTGCTCAAACCAGCTGAGCCTGTGCTCAAGCTGTGACCTTTTTTTTTTTCTGAAGCTGGAAACGGGGAGAGACAGACAGACTCCCGCATGTGCCCGACCGCGATCCACCCCGCACGCCCACCAGGGGCGACGCTCTGCCCACCAGGGGGCAATGCTCTGCCCCTCCGGGGCGTGGCTCTGCCGCGACCAGAGCCGCTCTAGCGCCTGGGGCAGAGGCCAAGGAGCCATCCCCAGCGCCCGAGCCATCTTTGCTCCAATGGAGCCTTGGCTGCGGGAGGGGAAGAGAGAGACAGAGAGGAAGGAGGGGGGGGTGGAGAAGCAAATGGGCGCTTCTCCTATGTGCCCTGGCTGGGAATCGAACCCGGGTCCCCTGTATGACAGGCGGACGCTCTATCGCTGAGCCAACCGGCCAGGGCTTACCTTGGGGTTTTGAACCTGAGTCCTCCTTGTCCCTGTCCGACGCTCTATCCACTGCAGCACCACCTGGTCAGGCTAAAAATAAACATATTTTAAAACTTTTCTGAACTATGTTATACTCTGCTTCTTGTGATTCTGCTTTCCATCCTAATTAATTTTTTAATTTAAAAAACCAGAGTTCTGTGATTGAGGATGGGAAGTTGCTTTCTAAAAATTGAGAGCAGTGTTATGTTACAAACTTCAGTTCACAGTGTTGGTGGAATGTGTGTAGTATAGTGTTTTCCTTTTGACCTCATTGTAAGCCTCTGGAAGAATAGTGCACAGCCATCTGTCAGTTAAACAAAAATAATAATAAAAAAATCTATTTTGCAACAGTCATCTACTGAGTTCAGTTTTAAAACTGCACTATTTCATGTACCTTTATCTAACGGAGAGATAGACTGTGGGCTGTGGATGGAAAGTAGTTCACATCAAGTTCCAACAGAAAGGTAACTTGACCACTAGGCAGAGAGACTGTGGTCGAGCCTTTACAAAAAGTTAACCTAAATTTGGACCTACTATGAAATATACCAGCTGAGGAGAGAGAAAATTCTCCAACTTGGGATTCAGGGAATAAGGAGGAGGACGTGTGCACATATTTAGTGGTGTTTTATATTAATGCCCTGATCTCAGTTTTCCTCCTAAAACACAACCAAAGATCTCTTCTATGACCTAGGATTGACTTTCTGTGAACGTACAGTTTACTGAGAAGTTATAAATAGTTTATGATGATTTTAAATTAAAACCAGAAGTTAAATTTGGAACATGGAAGAGATAAATAAGTTAACTCTCAAAAATGTAGTGTCTTGAACTGCCATATCATATATCAAATCAAAAACTCTCCAGTGATTCTCTCTGGCTGTGATGAGAGCTATTCTTAGCAGAGCCTGTGTCTGCTTGGTGGTTGGAATCTATAAGCTTTTTTTTTCTCCGTTAATTTTACAGTCACTGAGGCTGTTTATATGAAATGGCCACTCTGGCTTTCACATTAATAATCATTAATGATGTGATAGCTAAATGTGGGAGTTTAAATCCCAGGGCATTTGGAGATATTTCAATAAAATCAAACAATCCAAAGCATAGGTAATTGTATATCAGGGCTATTTTTAATGATCACAGGGGACAAATAATTACTTTCAAAAGATTGGGAATAAGATGAAGTGTGAGAACAACTAAGTATGCTAATGACTGATGGATGAATATAACTAGAATGAAGAGACATACTGGAAACCAAGCTCCATGAATTAAAAATATTGGTTCGAAAAACCTGTCTGGAGTAATGGCGGGGTAGGAAGCGATACCGATAAATCTCCCCCAAAACTCAACAAGATCTTCAACCAGAAACAGAAAAACCTATACTTGGAGCTTCCAGATGCTTCGCAATACACCCAAAGGTATGATTGAGTGAAAAATTGGCTAAATATATAACCAAACCCCGAAGGAAATAGGGAGTAAGAAATGCTCCACCTTCCTCACTAGCCTAAACAGGGCGGCTTTCTCTGGTAACTGTGAATATAGAAACTGAGGCGGGCAAAGGGGGTGAATAGATCCAGGCCACCGTGGCACAAACGGCCGAACCAGGCTGTGGCACACAGATCCAAGCCGAGGAAAATCTGATCCTGTGGCAACCTGGGCAATACAAGCTAACACTCGCGCCAAACCCAAACAAAGAAAGACAAGCGGAGCGGCCATTTTACCCAGTCTCCTGGTCGGTGCGCAGTTAGTGGGCGAGAATTTCTTCCTAGGTCCCGAGAGTGGGTGCCCATGTTGCCCCACGGAGAGGCAGGGTCAGAGGCCTTTCTGTGGGCCGAGGGCAGAGTCTCTGGGCAGCTCCAGCACCCTGGGAAAGCCACGCATGGGAGGGAGTGAGAACTAATTCCAACGGTGGAGATTTTCCGTGCTGGAGGGTGTTTCACTCAGAGGGAAACGCGGCCGGCCTCATATCCTGGTTTGCGCGCGCAGATAAGGAGTGAGCGATTCCTCCGAATGCCTCGGCAGTGCGCGCCCGTGTTATCGCATAGAGGGGCAGAGTCAGGGGCCTTTGTGTGGGCCAAAGCGGAATCTCGAGCCACCCAGGCGCCTTGCAAAAGCCGCGCACGGGGACGGAGCGAGACTCAATTCCAATGTTGCAACTTTTCCCTGCGGTTGGGGGTTTCACTCAGAGCGTGAGACTGCTGGCCGGATATCCTGGTCGCAGACAGTGAGTGAGAGTTTCCTCCAAGCACCCCGGAAGTGGGCGCCCACTTGTGTTACCGGACAGAGTGGCAGAGCCAGAGGTCTTTGAGTGGGCGGAAAGCCCGCCTGATTATGCTAGCAGCTCTGACTGACTGAGCCTTACCCAGAGCCCTGTGCTGAGTGGAAATAGAGTGGGGAGTTGCCAGCTCTTTGAGCCTCTTACTATCCAGGCAGAGGCAGCAGCAACCCCATAGCTGGATTATCAGGCTACTAATTGAGGAAGGAAAGACTAAGAGAAAGGCTCCAGGAACATGGACTCTCTCACTGTTGGAGCCTATAAATGCTAATGAGCTTCGACTGCCAACGAGACTAAAGCATAATACATGACATTGCCATAGAGACTTATCAACTGCAAACCTCTACCTGAGCGTGCCAAAGGGGCAGAACCCGGGGTACAGAGTCACCGACCAGGAAGAGGGAGAGAAAAGAAAAAGCAAGAAGATAACCTCTCAAAATCAAGAATAATCTGCAGACTTTATAACCTATCCCATTTTATTATATTTGTTCGTTTGTTTCTCTTATCTTCATTCTTGATACTTTTTTTTCCTCCTCCAATTTGGCCGATTAACTCTCTACTGGTCTTACTCTCTCCTCTCCTTGAACTACACTACCCATAAGTGTTACATCTCCCATTATCTTTTCTCTTCTCTTCCTTTCTCTCTATGAGGGTTGCACTCCAAAACCCTTAACTCTCTCTCTCTCTCCTTTCTTTTTTCTTCTTTTAGTGGTTCCCTCTTTTTTTTTCTCTCTCTCTTTCTTTTCTCTCTCTATATTAGTTTCTTCCTTTCTCCTTTACATCTCCTCTCATTCAAACCTCAATAACAAACAAATTATCTTATCTGGGACTCAAACCTATGTTTGTGGCGTTTTGGGGGTTTTTTACTTCACCTTTTTAACTCACTAGCAGTGCTCCCATCCCTGGCTCTCCATATTATCTAGTTCTTGTTCCACTAAATACAATAGTAATTTTTTAATTTGTCCCCCCATTTTTCCGTTTTCCTCTTATTCCTCTCATCATAACTCTTAGACAACCAACACCTAAACACAAATCATTTTATTCTTGACCAAAATTTTTCCTTATTTGCTTTTTGTGGGTCCATACGCTCTTTTTTTTTCTTTTTTCTTTTTTTTTTCCTTTTTTTCCCCCCCTTTATTACTTTTCCCCAATTCAGGCCCTCCATCACAGGCATTGTTTGTTATAATTCACAGTCCACCACAAGATTTTCTCAAGAAAGAGGGGAGAGGAGAGGAGAGGAAAAAAGGAGGGGGGGAATAATTTCCTTTTATTTAAAATTTTTATTTTATTTTATTTTTCTTTATTTCATTATTAATTTTTTTAAAAAAATAACTCTTTTCGATTTTTATTTTTTTTAACTTTTTATTCTTTATTAAATCTCATTAATACTATCAACAAAACCACCCTCAGATGCCATTAAGGAAGAGAAAATCGAATATCATGGATACAAAAGAAAGAGAGGTAACACAGCTAGATGAGGAATAATCTATGGAGAAAAAATTTAATATATTGGAAACCTTGGAGCTAAATGACAGAGAATTCAAGATAGAAATCCTAAAAATCCTCCGAGATATACAAGAAAACACAGAAAGGCAATTTAGGGAGTTCAGAAAACAACTAAATGAACACAAAGAATATATGTCCAAGGAAATTGAAACTATAAAAACAAATCAAACAGAGATGAAAAACTCAATTCACCAGCTGAAAAACGAAGTAACAAGCTTAGCTAATAGAACAGGTCAAATAGAAGAGAGGATTAGTGAAATAGAAGACAAGCAACTTGAGGCACAACAGAGAGAAGAAGAAAGAGACTCAAAAATTAAAAAAATGAGATAGCCCTACAAGAATTATCTGACTCCATCAGAAAGAATAAGATAAGAATAATAGGTATATCAGAGGGAGAAGAGAGAGAAAATGGAATGGAGAACATACTCAAACAAATAATAGATGAGAACTTCCCAAGCCTGTGGAAAGAACTAAAGCCTCAAGTTCAAGAAGCAAACAGAACTCCGAGTTTTCTTAACCCCAACAAACCTACTCCAAGGCATATCATAATGAAATTGACACAAACCAACAGCAAAGAAAAAATTCTCAAGGCAGCCAGGGAAAAGAAGAATACAACATATAAAGGAAGGCCCATTAGATTATCATCAGATTTCTCAGCAGAAACTCTACAAGCTAGAAGAGAGTGGACCCCAATATTTGAAGTCCTGAAAGAGAGGAACTTTCAGCCATGAATACTATACCCATCAAAGCTATCCTTCAAATACGAAGGAGAAATAAAAACATTCACAGATACAGAAAAGATGAGGGAATTTATCATCAGAAAACCCCCACTCCAGGAATTACTAAAGGGGGTTCTCCAATCAGATACAAAGAACAAAAAAAAAAAAACAGAGCCACAAGTAAAAGCTCTAAGAAGAACACAATAAAACCAAATTTAAACTGTGACAACAACAAAAAGAAAGAGGGGGAGAAGATGGAGATTAACAGTAGCAAAGGACAATGGAGTACAAAAGTACTCACAAAATAGTTCGCTACAATGAACAGGGTAGGGACCCTTTTCATTACTCAAAGGTAACCACCATTGAAAAAACCACCACAGAAGCACATGAGATAAAAAAGATAGCAACAGAGGAAAGATGTATGGAATACAACCAAATAAAAACAAAAGATAGAAAAACGAAAGAGAAGGATCAAACAAGACACAAAACTAACAGAAAGCAATCTATAAAATGGCAATAGGGAACTCACAAGTATCAATAATTACACTAAATGTAAACAGATTAAACTCACCAATAAAAAGGCACAGAGTAGCAGAATGGATTAAAAAAGAAAATCCAACTGTATGCTGCCTACAGGAAACTCATCTAAGTAACAAGGGTAAAAACAAATTCAAAGTGAAAGGCTGGAAAACAATACTCCAAGCAAATAACATCCAAAAAAAAGCAGGTGTAGCAATACTCATATCGGATAATGCTGACTACAAGACAGGAAAAGTACTCAGAGACAAAAATGGCCATTTCATAATGGCTAAGGGGACACTGAATCAAGAAGACATAACAATTCTTAATATATATGCACCAAACCAAGGAGCACCAAAATATATAACACAGCTACTTATTGATCTTAAAACAAAAACTGACAAAAATACAATCATACTTGGAGACCTCAATACACCGCTGACGGCTCTAGATCGGTCAGTCATCCAAACAGAGAATCAACAAAGACATAGTGGCCTTAAACAAAACACTAGAGCACCTGGATATGATAGACATCTACAGGACATTTCATCCCAAAGTGACTGAGTATACATTTTTCTCCAGTGTACATGGATCATTCTCAAGAATTGACCATATGTTGGGCCACAAAAACAACATCAGCAAATTCAGAAAAATTGAAGTTGTACCAAGCATATTTTCTGATCATAAAGCCTTGAAACTAGAATTCAACTGCAAAAAAGAGGGAAAAAATCCCACAAAAATGTGGAATCTAAACAACATACTTTTAAAAAATGAATGGGTCAAAGAAGAAATAAGTGCAGAGATGAAAAGATATATACAGACTAATGACATGACAATATGACATATCAGAATCTCTGGGATGCAGCAAAAGCAGTGATAAGAGGGAAGTTCATATCGCTTCAGGCATATATGAACAAACAAGAGAGAGCCCAAGTGAACCACTTAACTTCCCACCTTAAGGAACTAGAAAAAGAAGAACAAAGAGAACCCAAAACCAGCCGAAGAAAGGAGATAATAAAAATCAGAGCAGAAATAAATGAATTAGAGAACAGAAAAACTATAGAAAAAATTAATAGAACAAGGAGCTGGTTCTTTGAAAAGATCAACAAAATTGACAAACCCTTGGCAAGACTTACCAAGGAAAAAAGAGAAAGAACTCATATAAACAAAATCCAAAATGAAAGAGGAGAAATCACCACGGACACTGTAGATATACAAAGAATTATTGTAGAATACTATGAAAAACTTTATGCCACTAAATTCAACAACCTAGAAGAAATGGATAAATTCCTAGAAAAATACAACCTTCCTAGACTGAGTCAAGAAGAAGCAGAAAGCCTAAACAGACCTATCAGTAGAGAAGAAATAGAAAAAACCATTAAAAACCTCCCCAAAAATAAAAGTCCAGGCCCTGATGGCTATACCAGCGAATTTTATCAAACATTGAAAGAAGACTTGGTTCCTATTCTACTCAAAGTCTTCCAAAAAATTGAAGAAGAAGCAATACTTCCAAACACATTTTATGAGGCCAACATAACCCTCATCCCAAAACCAGGCAAGGATGGCACAAAAAAAGAAAACTACAGACCAATATCTCTAATGAATACAGATGCTAAAATACTAAACAAAATACTAGCAAATCGAATACAACAACATATTAAAAAAATAATACATCATGATCAAGTGGGATTCATCCCAGAATCTCAAGGATGGTTCAACATACGTAAAACGGTTAATGTAATACACCATATCAACAAAACAAAGAACAAAAACCACATGATCTTATCAATAGATGCAGAAAAGGCTTTCGATAAAATACAACACAATTTTATGTTTAAGACTCTCAACAAAATGGGTATAGAAGGAAAATATCTCAACATGATAAAGGCCATATATGATAAACCATCAGCTAACATCATATTAAATGGCACTAAACTGAAGGCTTTCCCCCTTAAATCAGGAACAAGACAGGGTTGTCCACTCTCTCCACTCTTATTTAATGTGGTACTAGAGGTTCTCGCCACAGCAATCAGACAAGACAAAGAAATAAAAGGCATCCATATCGGAAAAGAAGAAGTAAAGGTATCACTTTTTGCAGATGATATGATCCTATACATCTAAAACCCCAAAGAATCCACAAAAAGACTACTAGAAACAATAAGCCAATACAGTAAGGTCGCAGGATACAAAATTAACATACAGAAGTCAATAGCTTTTCTATATGCCAACAATGAAACAGCTGAGAAGGAACTCAAAAGAATAATCCCCTTTACAATTGCAACAAAAAAAATAAAATACTTAGGAATAAACATAACAAAGAATGTAAAGGACTTATATAATAAAAACTATAAACCATTGTTAAGGGAAATCGAAAAAGATATAATGAGATGGAAGAATATACCTTGTTCTTGGCTAGGAAGAATAAATATAATCAAGATGGCTATATTACCCAAAGCAATATACAAATTTAATGCAATTCCCATCAAACTTCCAATGACATTTTTTAAAGAAATAGAGCAAAAAATCATCAGATTTATATGGAACTATAAAAAACCTCGAATAGCCAAAGCAATCCTAAAGAAAAAGAATGAAGCTGGGGGCATTACAATACCTGACTTCAAACTCTATTATAGGGCCACGACAATCAAAACAGCATGGTATTGGCAGAAAAATAGACACTCAGACCAATGGAACAAAATAGAATGTCCAGAAATAAAACCACATATATATAGTCAAATAATTTTTGATAAAGGGGCCAACAACACACAATAGAGAAAAGAAAGCCTCTTCAATAAATGGTGCTGGGAAAACTGGAAAGCCACATGCAAAAGAATGAAACTGGACTACAGTTTGTCCCCCTGTACAAAAATTAACTCAAAATGGATCAAAGATCTAAACATAAGACCTGAAACAATTAAGTACATAGAAGAAGACATAGGTACTCAACTCATGGACCTGGGTTTTAAAGAGCATTTTATGAATTTGACTCCAATGGCAAGAGAAGTGAAGGCAAAAATTAATGAATGGGACTACATCAGACTAAGAAGTTTTTGCTCAGCAAGAGAAACTGATAACAAAATAAACAGAAAGCCAACTAAATGGGAAATGATATTTTCAAACAACAGCTCAGATAAGGGTCTAATATCCAAAATATACAAAGAACTCATAAAACTCAACAACAAACAAACAAACAATCCAATAAAAAAATGGGAAGAGGATATGAATAGACAATTCTCCCAGGAAAAAATACAAATGGCCAACAGATATATGAAAAGATGCTCATCTTCTTTAGCTATTAGAGAAATGCAAATCAAAACGGCAATGAGATACCACCTCACACCTGTTCTATTAGCTGTTATTAGCAAGTCAGGTAATAGCAAATGTTGGAGAGGCTGTGGAGAAAAAGGAACCCTCATCCACTGTTGGTGGGAATGTAAAGTAGTACAACCATTATGGAAGAAAGTATGGTGGTTCCTCAAAAAACTGAAAATAGAACTACCTTATGACCCAGCAATCCCTCTACTGGGTATATATCCCCAAAACTCAGAAACATTGATACGTAAAGACATATGCAGCCCCATGTTTATTGCAGCATTGTTCACAGTGGCCAGGACATGGAAACAACCAAAAAGCCCATCAATAGATGACTGGATAAAGAAGATGTGGCACATATCCACTATGGAATACTACTCAGCCATAAGAAATGATGACATCGGAACAATTACAGCAAAATGGTGGGATCTTGATAACATGATACGAAGCGAAATAAGTAAATCAGAAAAAAACAGGAACTGTATTATTCCATACGTAGGTGGGACATAATAGTGAAACTAAGAGACATTGATAAGAGTGTGGTGGTTACGGCGGGGAGGGGGGAATGGGAGAGGGATAGGGGGTGGAGAGGGGCACAAAGAAAACAAGATAGAAGGTGACAGAGGACAATCTGACTTTGGGTGGTGGGTATGCAACATAATTGAACGACAAGATAACCTGGACTTGTTATCTTTGAATATATGTATCCTGATTTATTGATGTCACCCCATTAAAAAAAATAAAATTATAAAAAAAAATATTGGTTCCCCTGCACCTTTCAGAGACATGGTGGGGTTAATAAAGACCATTTTGTGGGGTGAGTATTAAAAGATACAGTGTAATAAATGACTG
Source organism: Saccopteryx bilineata (assembly GCF_036850765.1). Classification (NCBI taxonomy): domain Eukaryota; kingdom Metazoa; phylum Chordata; class Mammalia; order Chiroptera; family Emballonuridae; genus Saccopteryx; species Saccopteryx bilineata. The sequence continues at coordinate 172,960,414 of NC_089494.1, forward strand.
GTACATTATAGGTGATCAATAAATGATCAGTGTGATGAAGTGATTCCATGTCCTTGCTTTATTGCTCACTGACTTTGTGATGAGATCATTAGTTTCTTAAGGTTTTTTCATCATCTGTAAAATAGGAGAAATAACACCAAAACTGCAGACCTGTTTTAGGCATAAAATGAATTAATGTTTCTAACATCCTTAGCATATTACCTGGAACATGGTTAGCTCTAAAAAATGGCAATTTTAACTGTAATTGTTAACGTAACAACCACAACAGTGTATAGTAATATCACTAGTCTTGATATGTTTCAGTTTTTTTATCTTAGAATTAAATTTCCCTAGAGCAAATGTGCTCTTTGTGGCTGGTAGCAATACTATTAAAATAACAAAAACAACAATAACAACAAGGGAACAAACAAACCTCTAGCCATTAACACTTAGTAGTAAAAGTGGAGAGAAGATTTTGGAAACTGGAAACACTGCCCAGTGGGAATCTGGTCCTTGTGTTTAATAGAGAGGATAATAAATGAAAACAATAAAATTATTGTCTTCAAAGAAATAATATATTGTTTTTTTGTTTTTAAAGTGCTTTGAAGCAAAGAGACAACTGACTATAAGTCCTGAAGGCCAAGCAGTATTTTTTTAAAAAGGACTTACCATTTCAGTCATTTCTATCATATATTCATTATTTTTTGGGGTCATATATTCATTGTTTTCAAGAAGTGGCTTTAGTCTCCATTTAATTGATATACATACTGAATTACATGTGTATTATGCCTATCATGAGCCCAGAAGTGGTCAGTGTTAGCTAATTAGCATCCCAATTTTTATTGACCAGTTTTCAAACATATAAAACAAGACCTTGTAGGCCCTGGCCGGTTAGCTCAGTGGCAGATCGTTGGCCTGGCGTGTGGGATTCCCGAGTTTGATTCCCGGCCAGGGCACACAGGAGAAGCACCCATCTGCTTCTCCACCCCTCCTCCTCTCCTTTCTCTCTGTCTCTCTCTTCCCCTCCCGCAGCCGAGGCTCCATTGGAGCAAAGTTTGCCCGGGCGCTGAGGATGGCTCAGCGGCCTTTGCCTCAGGTGCTGGAATGGCTCTGATTGCGGCAGAGCGACGCCCCAGATGGGCAGAGCATCGCCCCCTGTTGGGCATGCCGGGTGGATCCCGGTTGGACGCATGCGGGAGTCTGTCTGACTGCCTCCCCGTTTCCAACTTCAGAAAAATACAAAAAGAACCCCAAACAAACAAACAAAAAAACAAAACAAAACAAAAACAACAACAAAAAAACAAGACCTTGTATAGAATGTAAGAAGCATTAACAACTAATCCCAAGCCCTTCCATGAATCCACACGAGTACTTTTAAAATTACCTGAGGCCTCAAGCTAAACATTGCACCCTTTTTCAGTAATGTCTTTACATTTTTATACTCATTTGTATCTATTTAGTAAGATAATTCATGCTACTATACCTATAAGGAGAATTATCTTTGTATACTTTTATATACATTGCTTGAATTCTCCGTATGCAAACAGAAAAGTAAGCTAACCTATCAGTAAGTATTATTGTTAATTTTAGAGTTGTTATTCTGTATGGTCTACTGCAGTGATTTTCAACTGGTGTGCCACCAGAATTTTTAAAACATGCAATACCTGACTATTTAGTCAGGGGCACTGAACTCTTTTCCCTTACACTGTCAAATAAAAAATTGACAGTAGCCAATACAACAATAGCTGTCTAGGTGAATGAATCAAAATTATACCCATCTTTTTGTGTCAGATTGGCAAAAAATATATTTTTGGTGTGCTGCAGAATTTTAGTAATTAGTTTATGTGCGCATTGAGATGAGAAAGGTTGAAAAGTGTTGGACTATTGTATACATTTACAACCTGCACATAGTGAACACCAAAGGGAAAAAGAATGTGTTGGGAGTGGAGTGGGACAAGTACCAAAATTACTTGGAAAGAACATTTTTATTTTCTCTGCTTTGTGAGTGTGTGTCAGTTATTATTCTGAACTTTAAGTGGGCAATGAAATGCACTTTCTCTTCCAGATGGGAGAATTAGGTTCCTTTGGAAACTGTGTACTCTTCTGGAATTCAGGTCACTGTTTAGCACTTATACTTTAGGCATTGAGATAAGTTGGGGTTTTAAAATTGAGATCGTATAAGGCAGAGAATTTTCACAAACTCTTCTGGTGTTATATCAGTGTTAATATGGGGATGAAAAGCATGTATATGGATTGTAAGGAGAAGTTTCCTTTTTTTTCATTTTATAAATTTTTATATTTAATTTATTGTGTTGACATGGTTTCAAGTGTCCCCTCAATATAACATCTATGCACTGCATCATGCCCCATGCAAAGTCTCTTTCCATTCCCATTTTATCCCCTTTGCCAGCTTCCCCGTGCCTCCACCACCACCCCCCCCCCCCCGGTTTCCCTCTGGGAATTGCTACCCTGTTGTCTGTATCTATGTCTTATTTATATATAATTTGACTAATCCCTTCACTTTCTTTGATCTCATCCTCTCTTCCCCCTTCCTTCTGACAGCTGTCCATCTATTCCCTGTGTCCCTACCTCTGTTTCTATTTTGTTCCTCGGTTTATTGTGTTCATTAGATTATACAAATAAGTAAGATCATATGGTATTTTTCTTTCTCTGCCTGACTTATTTCACTTAGCATAGTCATTTCCAGGTCCTACCAAGCCATAGCAAAAGGTAAGATTCCCTTCTTTTTCATGACCATGTTGTATTCCATTGAGTAGATATACCACTGCTTTTTTATCCACTCATCCACTGACGGAAACTTGGGCTCTTTCAAGATCTTGGCTGTTATAAACAATGCTGCAATGAACATGGGGGTGCATATCTTCTTTGAATTAGTGTTTAGTGATTCTTAGGATATATTACTAGAAGTGGGATAGCTAGACTATAAGGTTCCATTTTTAATTTTTTTGAGGAAACACCATACTGTTTTCCACAGTGGCTGCACAAGTCTGCATTCCCATCAGCAATGCAAGAGGGTTTCCCGTTTCTCCACACCCTCTTCAGCACTTATCTGTTGATTTGTTAATGAGAGCCATTCTGGCAGATGTGAGGAGATATCTCATTGTGGTTTTGATTTGCATTTCTCTGATGATTAGTGACATTCAGCATTTTTTCCTATGTGTATTGGCCATCTGTATGTTCTCTTTGGAGAAGTGTCTAGTTAGGTCCTTTGCCCATTTTTTTTACAGGGATTGTTTACTTTCCTGGTGTTGAGTTTTGGAAGTTCTTTATGCATTTTGGTTATTAACCTCTAATCAGACATAATGGTGGATATCTTCTCCCATTGAGTGGGCTATCTTTTCATTTTGTTAATGGTGTCTTTTGCTGTGCAAAAGCTTTTTAGTTTGATATAGTCCCATTTTTTTTATTTTGTCCTTTATTTCACTTGTCCAAGTAGATATATTGGCAAAAAAATTTCTTTGAGAAACCTCTGAGAGTTTACGGTCTATGTTTTCTTTTAGATTTTTTACAGTTTCACAACTTATATTTAAGTCTTTTATCCATTCTGAGTTTATTTTTATGAGTGGTGTAAGTTGGTGGTCTAGTTTCTTATTTTTTTGTACGTACCTGTCCAGTTTTCCCAACACCACTTATTAAAGAGACTGTCTTTACTCTATTGACTCTTGCCTTTGTTCTTAAATATTATTATCAGTTTCTCTTGCTGAGCAAAAACTTCTTAGTCTGATGTAGTCCCATTCATTAATTTTTGCCTTCACTTCTCTTGCCATTGGAGTCAAATTCATAAAATGCTCTTTAAAACCCAGGTCCATGAGTTTAGTACCTATGTCTTCTTCTATGTACTTTATTGTTTCAGGTCTTATGTTTAGATCTTTGATCCATTTTGAGTTAATTTTAGTACAGGGGGACAAACTGTAGTCCAGTTTCATTCTTTTGCATGTGGCTTTCCAGTTTTCCCAGCACCATTTATTGAAGAGGCTTTCTTTTCTCCATTGTGTGTTATTGGCCCCTTTATCAAAAATTATTTGACTATATATATGTGGTTTTATTTCTGGGTTTTCTATTCTGTTCCATTGATCTGAGTGTCTATTTTTCTGCCAATACCATGCTGTTTTGATTGTCATGGCCCTATAATAGAGTTTGAAGTCAGGTATTGTAATGCCCCCAGCTTCATTCTTTTTCTTTAGGATTGCTTTGGCTATTCGGGGTTTTTTATATTTCCATATAAATCTGATGATTTTTTGCTCCATTTCTTTAAAAAATGTCACTGGAAGTTTGATGGGAATTGCATTAAATTTGTATATTGCTTTGGGTAATATAGCCATCTTGATTATATTTATTCTTCCTAACCAAGAACAAGGAATATTCTTCCATCTCATTATATCTTTTTCAATTTCCCTTAACGATGGTTTATAGTTTTCATTATATAAGTCCTTTACATTCTTTATTATGTTTATTCCTAGGTATATACCCCCAAAACTCAGAAACATTGATACGTAAAGACACATGCAGCCCCATGTTCATTGCAGCATTGTTCACAGTGGCCAGGACATGGAAACAACCAAAAAGCCTGTCAATAGATGACTGGATAAAGAAGATGTGGCACATATACACTATGGAATATTACTCAGCCATAAGAAATGATGACATCGGATCATTTACAGCAAAATGGTGGGATCTTGATAACATTATACGAAGTGAAATAAGTAAATAAGAAAAAACCAGGAACTGCATTATTCCATACGTAGGTGGGACATAAAAGTGAGACTAAGAGACATTGATAAGAATGTGGTGGTTATGGGGGGAGGGGGGAGAGGGAAGAGGAAAGGGGGAGGGGAAAGGGCACAAAGAAAACTAGATAGAAGGTGACAGAGGACAATCTGACTTTGGGTGATGGGTAGGCAACATAACTGAATGACAAGATAACCTGGACATGTTATCTTTGAATATATGTATCCTGATTTATTGATGTCACCCCATTAAAAAAATAAAATTATTTTAAAAAAATATTAGTTGGCCATAAAGGAGTGAGTTTATTTCTGGGTTCTCTGTTCTTTTCCATTGATCTGTATGCCTGTTCTTATGCCAGTACCAGGCTGTTTTGGAAACAACAGCCTTGTAGTATAGCTTGATATCAGGAAGTACAACATCTTCCACTTTTTTCTACATTTTCAAGATTGCTGAGGCTATTCAGGTTCACTTTTGGTTCCATATAAGTTTTTTGAAATATTTTTTCTAGATCTGTGAAGTATGCCATTCATATTATAATAGAAATTTCATTGAATTTATAAATTGCTTTGGGTAGTATAGACGTTTTAAGGATATTTATTCTTCCTATCCATGAACACAGTATTTACTTCCACTTATTTGTATCTTCCTTAATTTCTTTATTCAATATCTTATAATTTTTCTAGAACAAGTCTTTTACCTCCTTGGTTAATTTATTCTTAGGTACTTTATTTTTAAATTGTTATTAAAATAGTGAATGGAGTTGTTTCCTTAATTTCTCTGATGGTTCATCATTGTTATATAAAAATACCAGTAATTTCTGAATATAAATTTTATATCCTGCCACTTTGCCAAAATCATTTATGAGGTCTGGTACTTTTTTTGGCTGAGCCTTTAGGGTTTTCTATGTACAGTATTATGGAATCAGCAAATAATAACAGTTTTACTTCTTCTTTTCCAATTTGAATGCCTTTTATTTCTTCTTCATGTCTGATTGCTATGGCTAGGACTGCCAGAACCATGTTGAATAAGAGTGATGAAATGGAACACCCCTGTGCTGTCAGTTTGTCATATATGACCTTTATTATGTTGAGGTATGTTCCTTGTATTCCCACTTTGCTCAGAGTTTTGGTCATAAAAGGGTGCTGTATTTTATCAAATGCTTTTTCTGCATCTATTGATATGATCATGAGATTTTTATAATTTCTTTTGTTTATGTTATGAATCACATTTTTTGATTTGCAAATGTTGTACTAGCCTTACCTCTTCAGAATAAATCTTACTTGATAATGGTTTATAATTTTTTTTCTTTTTTTTTATAAATAAATTTTTATTAATTTTAATGGGGTGACATCAATAAATCAGGGTACATATATTCAAAGAAAACATGTCCAGGTTATCTTGTCATTCAATTATGTTGCATACGCATCACCCAAAGTCAGATTGTCCTCCATTACCTTCTATCTAGTTTTCTTTGTGCCCCTCCCCCTCCCCCTTCACCTCTCCCTCCTTCCCTCCCGCGCCCCCCTCCCCCTTCCCTTCTCCCTCCTTCCCTCCTGCGCTCCCCCTCCCCCCAACCACCAGTAACCACCACACTCTTGTCCATGTCTCTTAGTCTCACTTTTATGTCCCACCAATGTATGGAATCATGTAGTTCTTGTTTTTTTTCTGATTTACTTATTTCACCCCGTATAATGTTATCAAGATCCCACCATGTTGTTGTAAATGATCCGATGTCATCATTTCTTATGGCTGAGTAGTATTCCATAGTGTATATGTGCCACATCTTCTTTATCCAGTTTTCTATTGAAGGGATTTTTGGTTGTTTCCATGTCCTGGCCACTGTGAACAATGCTGCAATGAACACGGGGCTGCACATGTCTTTACGTATCAATGTTTCTGAGTTTTGGGGGTATATACCCAGTAGAGGGATTTCTGTGTCATAAGGTAGTTCTATTTTCAGTTTTTTGAGGAACCACCATACTTTCTTCCATAATGGTTGTACTAATTTACATTCCCACCAACAGTGAATGAGGGTTCCTTTTTCTCCACAGCCTCTCCAACATTTGCTATTACCTGTCTTGTTGATAATAGCTAATCTAACAGGTGTGAGGTGGTATCTCATTGTAGTTTTTATTTGCGTTTCTCTAATAGCTAATAAAGATGAGCATCTTTTCATATATCTGTTGGCCATTTGTATTTCTTCCTGGGAGAAGTGTCTGTTCATGTTCTCTTCCCACTTTTTTATTGGATTGTTTGTTTGTTTGTTGTTGAGTTTTATGAGTTCTTTGTATATTTTGGATATTAGGCCCTTATCTGAGCTGTTGTTTGAAAATAACATTTCCCATTTAGTTAGCTGTCTGTTTATTTTGTTGTCAGTTTCTCTTGCTGAGCAAAAACTTTTTAGTCTGATGTAGTCCCATTCATTTATCTTTGCCTTCACTTCTCTTGCCATTGGAGTCAAATTCATAAAATGCTCTTTAAAACTCAGGTCCATGAGTTTAGTACCTATGTCTTCTTCTATGTACTTTATTGTTTCAAGTCTTATATTTAGGTCTTTGATCCATTTTGAATTAGTTTTAGTACAAGCGGACAAGCTGTAGTTGAGTTTCATTCTTTTGCATGTGGCTTATAATCTTTTTAATGTATTATTGAATCAAGTTTGCTGATATTTTGTTGAGAATTTTATTTTATTTTTTTTAATAATTTTATTTTTTTAATGGGGTGACTTCAATAAATCAGGATACATATATTCAAAGATAACAAGTCCAGGTTATCTTGTCTTTCAATTATGTTGCATACCCATCACCCAAAGTCAGATTTTCCTCTGTCACCTTCTATCTAGTTTTCTTTGTGCCCTTCCCCCTCCTCCTTTTCCTCTCCCTCCCCCCCTCCCCCTGTAACCACCACAGTGTTATCAATGTCTCTTAGTTTCACTTTTATGTCCCACCTACGTATGGAATAATGCAGTTCCTGGTTTTTTCTGATTTACTTATTTCACTTTGTATAATGTTATCAAGAAACCACCATTTTGCTGTAAATGATCCTATGTCATCATTTCTTATGGCTGAGTAATATTCCATAGTGTATATGTGCCAAATCTTCTTTATCCAGTCATCTATTGACGGGCTTTTTGATTGTTTCCATGTCCTGGCCACTGTGAACAATGCTGCAATGAACATGGGGCTGCATATTAGCATCTATGTTTATCAGATGCTAAATGTTTTTGTTTATCAGATGGCATATAGTTTTCTTTCTTAGTAGTGTCTTTCCCTGGTTTTGGAGTTAAGATAATGCATGCCTCATAAAATGAGCTTAGAAGTCTTCTCCCGAATTTTCTGAGATAGCTCGAAAAAAATAGGTATTAGTTCTTTCAAGTTTTAATATAATTTGCCTGTGAAGCCATCCAGTCCAGAACCTTTGTCTGCTGGGAGTTGTTTTTGTTTTTGTTTTTTTTTCTGACAACTATTTCAATTTCATTTGATGTAATTGGTTTGCTTAGTTTTTCTGATTCTTCCAGAATCAATTTTGGAAGATTGTATGTTTCTAGGAATTTATTCATTTTGCCCAGGTTGTCTAATTTTTTGGCATGTAGTTCTTCATAATATTTTCTTACAATCCTCTGTATTTTTGTAATGTCAATAGTTTTCTTCTTTCATTTTAAATTTTATTTATTTGTGTCCTTTCTCTTTTTTTCATGATGAGTCTGGTTAAAGGTTTGTCAATATTTTTTACCTTTTCAAAGAACCAACTCTCGGTTTTTATTAATCTTTTGTATAGGTTTCTTTAACTTCTATATCATTTATTTCTACTCTGCTCTTTATTACTTCCTTCCTTCTACTTCCACTGGGCTTTGTTTGCTGTTCCTTTTCTAGTTCTTTTATGTGCAGTGTTAGAAGCAAGAAAAATGCCTGTAAAAAATCCTATGAACTTCCTCCTTAGGACTGCTTCTGCTCTGTCCCATAGATTTTGGGTTGTTGTATGTTCATTTTTATTTGTTTCATGGAATTTTTTTTTTTTGTATTTTTCTGAAGCTGGAAACTGGGAGAGACAGTCAGACAGACTCCTGCATGCGCACGACCGGGATCCACCCGGCACACCCACCAGGGGCGATGCTCTGCCCCTCCGGGGCGTCAGAGCCACTCTAGCACCTGGGGCAGAGGCCAAGGAGCCATCCCCAGCACCCGGGCCATCCTTGCTCCAATGGAGCCTTGGCTGCAGGAGAGGAAGAGAGAGACAGAGAGGAAGGAGGGGGGGTGGAGAAGCAAATGGGCGCCTCTCCTGTGTGCCCTAGCCGGGAATCGAACCCGGGTCCCCCTGCACGCCAGGCTGATGCTCTACCGCTGAGCCAACTGGCCAGGGCCTGTTTCATGGAATTTTTATTTCTTCCTTGATGTCATGGCTAACCCATTTGTTATTTAATAACATGCTGTTTAGCCTCCAAGTGTTTGAATGATAGTTTTTCTATTGTAGTTGATTTCCAGTTTCGTGACACTGTGGTAGAGAAGATGCTTGATATGATTTTCATCTTCTTAAATTTACCGAGTCTTGTTTTGTGTTCTAACATGTGTTCTATCCTAGAGAATGTACCATGAGCATTTGAAAAAAATGTATATTTTGCTGCTTTGGGGTGAAATGTTCTGATGATATCAATTAAATACAGTTGATCTACTGTGTCATTTAAGGTCGTTGCTTCTTTATTAATTTTCTTCATGGAGGATTTATCCATTGATGTTAGTGGGGTGTTAAAATTCCCTACTCTTATAGCATTGCTGTTGATCTTGCCCTTTATGTACATCAAAATCTGCTTTATATATTTAGGTGCCCCTATTTTGGATGCATAAATATTTACAATGCATATATATTCTTGTTGCATTACTCCCTTTATCATTATGTAATGACAGTCTTTGTCCTTTACTATAGTACTGGTTTTAAAATTTATTTTGTCTGATATAAGTAATGCTACCTCAGTTTTCTTCTTTTAAATTTTTATTAGCATGGAATAATTGTTTTCATCCCTTTATTTTCAATCTATTTATACCTTTTGTTCTGAGGTGTGTCTCTTGTAGACAGCATACAGACAGGTCTTGTTTTCTTTTTCTTTCTTTTTTTATTAGTTTATTTATTAGTTTTATTAGTTTTTAATTTATTGTGTTTACATAGATTCCAGTGTTGCCCCAAATGCATCCACCCTCCACCATATTCCCCTCAACATCTCCCTTGCTCACCTCCCAATATCGCCATCCTCCGTTCTGTTCAGGTTTATCCCATCCTATCATCCCCTTTTCCTCTGTTCTCTTTTCCTCTGGTCCCTTAAATCTCTCCTCTGTCTCAGTATTGTTCTTCAGTTCACATTGTTCATTGGATTCCTCAAATGAGTGAGGTCATATGATATTTTTCTTTCTTTACCTGTCTTATTTCAGTTAACATAATAGTTTCCATGTCTATCCATGTTGTCGCAAAAGCTAAGATTTCCTTCTTTTTCATGGCCCAAAGATAGTATTCCATTATATATATGTACCACTGCTTTTTAATACACTGGTCCACTGGCGGACAATTGGGCTGTTTCTAGATCTTCACTATTGTGTCCATGTCTCTGAGTCTCATTTTTATGTCCCATCTATGTATGGATTCATATAGTTCTTAGTTTTTTCTGATTTACATATTTCACTCCATATAATGTTATCAAGGTCCATCCATGTTATTGTAAATGATCTGATGTCATCATTTCGTATGGCTGAGTAGTATTCCATAGTATATATGTACCAAGGCTTTTTAATCCACTCGTCCTCTGATGGATACTTGGGTTGTTTCCAGATCTTCTCTATTGTGAATAATGCTGCCACAAACATGGGGGTGCATTTCTCCTTTTGGAGCAGTTCTATGGTGTTCTTGGGGTATATTCCTAAAAGTGGGATAGCTGGGTCAAAAGGTAGTTCGATTTTCAATTTTTTGAGGAATCTCCACACTGTTTTCCACAGAGGCTGTACCAGTCTGCATTCCCACCAGCAGTACAGGAGGGTTCCCTTTTCTCCACATCCTCGCTAGCACTTATTCTGTGTTGTTTTGTTGATGAGTGCCATTCTGACTGGTGTGAGGTGATATCTCATTGTGGTTTTAATTTGCATTTCTCTAATGATTAGTGATGTTGAGCATTTTTTCATATGCCTATTTGTCATCTGTATATCCTCTTTGGAGAAGCGTCTATTCATTTCTTTTGCTCGTTTTTTGATTGGATTGTTTATCTTCCTGGTGTTGAGTTTTACAAGTTCTTTATAAATATTGGTTATTAATTCCTTATCAGACATATTGTTGAATATGTTCTCCCATTGTATAGTTTGTCTTTTTATTCTGTTCTTATTGTCTTTAGCTGTGCAAAAGCTTTTTAGTTTGATATAGTCCCATTTGTTTATCCTGTCTTTTATTTCTCTTGCCTGTGGAGGTAAATCAGCAAATATATTGCTGCGAGAGATGTTGGAGAGCTTACTGCCTATGTTTTCTTCTAAGATGCTTATGGTTTCACAGCTTACATTTAAATCTTTTATCCATTTATTTTGTGAATGGTGTAAGATGGTGGTCTAGTTTCATTTTTTTGCAGGTAGCTGTCCATTTTTCCCAATACCATTTGTTGAAGAGGCTGTCTTTACTTCATTGTATGCTCATATCTCCTTTGTCAAATATCAATTGTCCATAAAGGTGTGGGCTTATTTCTGGGTTCCCTGTTCTGTTCCATTGATCTGTATGCCTATTCTTAGGCCAGTACCAAGCTGCTATGAGTACAATGGCCTTGTAGTATAACTTGATATCAGGAAGTGTGATAACTCCTACTTTATTCTTCCTTTTCAAGATTGCTGAGGCTATTCGTGTTCTCTTTTGGTCCCATATAAATTTTTGGAATATGTGTTCTATATCTTTGAAGTATGTCATTGGTATTTTAATTGGTATTGCATTGAATTTATAAATTGCTTTGGGTAATATAGATATTTTAATAATGTTTATTCTTCTTAACCATGAGCACAGTATATGCTTCCACTTGTTTATATCTGCCTTGATTTCTTTTATCAATGTTTTATAATTTTCTGAGTACAAGTCTTTAACCTCCTTGGTTAAATTTACTCCTGGGTACTTTATTTTTTGGTTGCAACAGTGAAGGGGATTGTTTCCTTAATTTCTCTTTATGATAGTTCATTGTTGGTGTATAAAAATGCCACTGATTTCTGAATATTAATTTTATAATCTGACATTTTGCTGAATTTGTTTATCAGGTACAGTAGTTTTTTGACTGAGATTTTAGGATTTTCTATATACAATATCATATCATCTGCAAATAATGATAGCTTTACTTCTTCTTTTCCAACTTGAATGCCTTTTATTTCTTCTTCTTATCTGATTGCTGTGGCTAGGACTTCCAGGACTATGTTGAATAAGAGTGATGAAAGGGGCCCTTGCCTTGTTCCTGGTCATAAGGGGATTGCTTTTAATTTTTGCCCATTGCATATGATGTTGGCTGTGGGTTTGTCATAGATGACCTTTATCATGTTGAGGTATGTTCCCTGTATTCCCACTTTTCTGAGAGTTTTGATCATAAATGGGTACTGGATTTTATCAAATGCTTTTTTCCATCTATTGAAATGATCATGTTGCTTTTTCTCCTTTCTTTTGTTTATGTGATGAATAACATTGATTGATTTATGCATATTGTACCAGCCTTGCCTCCCCAGCATAAATCCCACTTGATCATGATGTATGATTTTTTTCATATATTGCTGGATCCGGTTTGCTAATATTTTGTTGAGGATTTTAGCATCCAGATTCATCAGGGATATTGGCCTATAATTTTCTTTTTTTGTGTTGTCTTTGCCTGGTTTTGGAATCAGAATTATGCTCGCCTCATAAAAGCAGCTTGGAAGTCTTCCTTCTTCTTGAATTTTTTGAAATAGCTTGAGAAGGATAGGAGTTAGTTCTACTTTGAATTCACTTGTGAAGCCTTCAGGCCCTGCTGGGCTTTTGTTTGTTGGTAGTGTTCTGATAATTGTTTCTATCTCATTTGTTGTAATCAGTCTGTTTAGGTTTTCTGATTCTTCCAGATTAATTTTTAAAATATTATATGTTTTAAGGAACTTGTCCATTTTATCTAGGTTGTCTCATTTTTTGGCATACAGTTTTTCATAGCATTTTCTTACAATCCTTTTTATTTCTGTTGTGTCAGCTGTTATTTCTTCACTCTCATTTCTAATTTTATTTATTTGAGTCTTCTCTCTTTCTTTCTTGGTGATTCTGGTTTAAAGGTTCATCAATCTTGTTTACCTTTTCAAAGAACCAGCTCCTTGTTTCATTGATCCTCTGTATTGTTTTTTAGCCTCTATGTCATTTATTTCCACTTTGATTTTCATTATTTCCTTTCTTCTACTACCTCTGGGCTTTATTTGCTGTTCTTTTTTCTAGTTCTTTAGATGCAGGGTTAAGTTTTTATTTGACCTTTTTCTAGCTTCTTAAGTTTTGCCTGTAGTGCTATGAACTTCCCTCTCAGGATTGCTTCTGCTGTGTCCCATAAATTATCAGTTGTTATATGCTCATTATCATTTGTAGGAATTTTTAAATTTCTTCTTTAATCTCATTGTTAACCCATTCATTACTTAATAACATACTATTTTGTTTTCAAGTGTTTAAGTATTTTTCAGTTTTTCTTGATTTTTAGTTTCATGCCATTGTGATCAGAGAAAATGCTTGATATGATTTCAGTCTTCTTTAATTTGTTGAGGCTGCTTTTGTTTCCTAACATGTGGTCTATCCTAGAGGATATACCATGAGCACTTTAAAGAATGAGTATTCTGCTGCTTTATGGTGGAAGGTTCTGAAGATATCTATTAAATCAAGTTGATCTACTGTGTCCTTTAAGTCTGCTGTTTCTTTGTTACATTTTGTTCTTGAGTATTTATTTAGTGATGTTAGTGGGGTATTGAAATCACCTACTATTATAGTATTGCTATTGATCTCGCCCTTTATATCCATCAAAGTCTGCTTTATATATTTAGGTGCTTCTTTATTAGGTGTGTAGATATTTATAATGGTTATATCTTCTTGTTGGATTGCTCCCTTTATCATTATGTAGTGACCTTCTTTAGCCTTTGTTTTAAAGTCCATTTTGTCTGATATAAGTATTGATACCCCAGCTTTTTTTTCATTTCCATTTGTACGAAATATTTTTTTTCATCCTTTTATCTGCAGTCTATGTGCATCTTTTGTTTTAAGGTGTGTCTCTTGTAGACTGCATTTGTATGGGTCCTGTTTTCTTATCCACGCAGCTACCCCTATGTCTTTTGATTGGATCATTTAATCCATTTATATTTAAGGTTATTATTGATATGTAGTTGTTTATTGCCATTTTATTTTTTAAAGTTATATTCCTCTTTACTATATTCTTTTACCTCTTTGTTCTGTTTACAACTGACCCCTTAATATTTCTTGCAGCATTGGTTTGGTTGTAATAAATTCCTTGAATATTTTTTTTCCTGGGAAGCTTTTTATTTCTCCTTCAATTTTAAACGATAGCCTTGTTGGATAAAGTAGTCTTGGTTGTAGGCTCCTGTTCTGCGTTATTTTTTAATATTTCTTGCCATTCCCTTCTGGTCTCAAGTGTAGGCTCTTGTTCTGCACTGAATACTGTATTCTTTAAGGCTCCCTCCTTCTAAGTGACTCTGCTTTGAATGCCGTGGAGAAGCTTTTTTGGCTGGTGTCCTGCTTCCCTTTGCTGGTATTGCTGGTTTCAGGGGAAATATTCACTTCAGATTTGGGGAGTGACTCAGCCCAGTGGTTAGAGTGGCTGTTCCTTCAAAGTGTTTCTGCCTGTGCCTACTCAATTACACTCTCTTCCTGCTATTCCGGTTCTTTTCTCTATCCCTGTGCCCTGGAGCCCTGGGTGAGTGGTCGTAAAAGAGGTTTTCTGTGCAGTCCCTTTAAGAAGAATGCTGGGTCTGAGAAAACTGTCTCTTTCTCACAAACAGTATCCTGACTTGTTTCGCAGCTAAATACTATCCATATGCTTCTTCCAGGCTCTGGGGCTGCAGGCTGGGGTTTTGTTCCCGGGGCCCAGTATCCTTCCCTCTCTGCTAAACTCACTTCCTGCCACACGAGTCTCTCAGGGCTGCTGTTCGTTTCTGGGAGCTGGGCAGCCTTCTCCATGTTTCCGCTTTTCCTACCAGTCTCAGTGTGGCTTCTTTGGTGTTCCTTGGTTAAAGAGTCCTCTTAGTTTAGTCGAAAGTTCATTTTTCCAGATGATGGTTCCCAAAATTAAGTTGAAATTCACTTTGGTTCTGGGAGGTGGAAGTTAGTATGTCTGCCTACTCCATCGCCATCTTGCTGCCTTTGCACATAGGTGTTTGTTCAGTGTAACCTCCAGAGTCCCTGAAGAGAACCTACAAATACTTTTAGCAAGAACCCCTTCTCCCCTGTCTGCCTCCAACACTCCTCTAAGCTTTGATCTCTTTGACCCCGAGGTCTTGTTTTCTTATTCATGCAGCTACCCTATGTCTTTAGGTTGGAGCATTTATTCATTTATATTTAAAGTTATTATTGATATGTACTTACATATTGCCATTTTATTTTTTAAACCTATAATCCTCTTTTTCTTTTGGTTTAATTTTTTTTTAATTATAATTTTATTTTTTTAATGGGGCAACATCAATAAATCAGGTTACATATATTCAAAGATCAACAAGTCCAGGTTATCTTGTCTTTCAATTATGTTGCATACCCATCACCCAAAGTCAGATTGTCCTCTGTCACCTTCTATCTAGTTTTCTTTGTGCCCCTCCCCCTCCCCCTTTCCCTCTCCCTTTCCCCCCTCCCCCCGTAACCACCACACTCTTATCAATGTCTCTTAGTTTCACTTTTATGTCCCACCTACGTATGGAATAATGCAGTTCCTGGTTTTTTCTGATTTACTTATTTCACTTCGTATAATGTTATCAAGATCCCACCATTTTGCTGTAAATGATCTGATGTCATCATTTCTTATGGTTGAGTAGTATTCCATAGTGTATATGTGCCACATCTTCTTTATCCAGTCGCCTATTGACGGGCTTTTTGGTTGTTTCCATGTCCTGGTCACTGTGAACAATGCTGCAATGAACATGGGGCTGCATGTGTCTTTACGTATCAATGTTTCTGAGTTTTTGGGGTATATACCCAGTAGAGGGATTGCTGGGTCATAAGGTAGTTCTATTTTCAGTTTTTTGAGGAACCACCATACTTTCTTCCAGAATGGTTGTACTACTTTACATTCCCACCAACAGTGGATGAGGGTTCCTTTTTCTCCACAGCCTCTCCAACATTTGCTATTACCTGTCTTGTTAATAATAGCTAATCTAACAGGTGTGAGGTGGTATCTCATTGCAGTTTTGATTTGCATTTCTCTAATAACTAAAGAAGATGAGCATCTTTTCATATATCTGTTGGCCATTTGTACTTCCTCCTGGGAGAAGTGTCTGTTCATGTCCTCTTCCCATTTTTTTATTGGATTGTTTCTTTGTTTGTTGTTGGGTTTTATGAGTTCTTTGTATATTTTGGATATTAGGCCCTTATCTGAGCTGTTGTTTGAAAATATCATTTCCCATTTAGTTGGCTTTCTGTTTATTTTGTTATCAGTTTCTCTT
The DNA here is from genome assembly GCF_036850765.1 of Saccopteryx bilineata. NCBI lineage: Eukaryota > Metazoa > Chordata > Mammalia > Chiroptera > Emballonuridae > Saccopteryx > Saccopteryx bilineata. The sequence goes on from NC_089494.1 coordinate 172,976,793, forward strand.
GCTGAGCAAAAACTTCTTAGTCTGATGTAGTCCCATTCATTAATTTTTGCCTTCACTTCTCTTGCCATTGGAGTCAAATTCATAAAATGCTCTTTAAAACCCAGGTCCATGAGTTTAGTACCTATGTCTTCTTCTATGTACTTTATTGTTTCAGGTCTTATGTTTAGATCTTTGATCCATTTTGAGTTAATTTTAGTACAGGGGGACAAACTGTAGTCCAGTTTCATTCTTTTGCATGTGGCTTTCCAGGTTCCCAGCACCATTTATTGAAGAGGCTTTCTTTTCTCCATTGTGTGTTGTTGGCCCCTTTATCAAAAATTATTTGACTATATATATGTGGTTTTATTTCTGGGTTTTCTATTCTGTTCCATTGATCTGAGTGTATATTTTTCTGCCAATACCATGCTGTTTTGATTGTCGTGGCCCTATAATAGAGTTTGAAGTCAGGTATTGTAATGCCCCCAGCTTCATTCTTTTTCTTTAGGATTGCTTTGGCTATTCGGGGTTTTTTATATTTCCATATAAATCTGATGATTTTTTGCTCCATTTCTTTAAAAAATGTCATTGGAATTTTGATGGGAATTGAATTAAATTTGTATATTGCTTTGGGTAATATAGCCATCTTGATTATATTTATTCTTCCTAACCAAGAACAAGGAATATTCTTCCATCTCATTATATCTTTTTCGATTTCTCTTAACAATGGTTTATAGTTTTCATTATATAAGTCCTTTACATTCTTTGTTATGTTTATTCCTAAGTATTTTATTTTTTTTGTTGCAATTGTAAAGGGGATTATTCTTTTGAGTTCATTCTCAATTGTTTCATTGTTGGCATATAGAAAGGCTATTGACTTCTGAATGTTAATTTTGTATCCTGCAACCTTACTGTATTGGCTTATTGTTTCTAGTAGTCTTTTTGTGGATTCTTTGGGGTTTTCGATGTATAGGATCATATCATCTGCAAAAAGTAATACCTTTACTTCTTCTTTTCCGATATGGATGCCTTTTATTTCTTTGTCTTGTCTGATTGCTCTGGCTAGAACCTCTAGTACCACATTAAATAAGAGTGGAGAGAGTGGACAACCCTGTCTTGTTCCTGATTTAAGGGGGAAAGCCTTCAGTTTTGTGCCATTTAATATGATGTTAGCTGATGGTTTATCATATATGGCCTTTATCATGTTGAGATATTTTCCTTCTATACCCATTTTGTTGAGAGTTTTAAACATAAAATTGTGTTGTATTTTATCGAAAGCCTTTTCTGCATCTATTGATAAGATCATGTGGTTTTTGTTCTTTGTTTTGTTGAAATGGTGTATTATGTTAACCGTTTTATGTATGTTGAACCATCCTTGAGATTCTGGGATGAATCCCACTTGATCATGATGTATTATTTTTTTAATATGTTGTTGTATTCGATTTGCTAGTATTTTGTTTAGTATTTTAGCATCTGTATTCATTAGAGATATTGGCCTGTAGTTTTTTTTTTTTTGTGCCATTCTTGCCTGGTTTTGGTATGAGGGTTATGTTGGCCTCATAAAATGTGTTTGGAAGTATTGCTTCTTCTTCAATTTTTTGGAAGACTTTCAGTAGAATAGGAACCAAGTCTTCTTTGAATGTTTGATAAAATTCGCTGGTATAGCCGTCAGGTCCTGGACTTTTATTTTTGGGGAGGTTTTTAATGTTTTTTTCTATTTCTTCTCTACTGATAGGTCTGTTTAGGCTTTCTGCTTCTTCTTGACTCAGTCTAGGAAGGTTGTTTGTTCTAGGAATTAATCCATTTCTTCTAGATTGTTGAATTTAGTGGCATAAAGTTTTTCATAGTATTCTACAATAATTCTTTGTATATCTATGGTGTCCGTGGTGATTTCTCCTCTTTCATTTTGGATTTTGTTTATATGAATTCTTTCTCTTTTTTCCTTGGTAAGTCTTGCCAAGGGTTTGTCAATTTTATTGATCTTTTCAAAGAACCCGCTCTTTGTTCTATTAATTTTTTCTATAGTTTTTCTGTTCTCTAATTCATTTATTTCTGCTCTGATTTTTATTATCTCCTTTCTTTGGCTAGTTTTGGGTTGTTTTTGTTCTTCTTTTTCTAGTTCCTTAAGGTGGGAAGTTAAGTGGTTCACTTGGGCTGTCTCTTGTTTGTTCATATATGCCTGAAGTGATATGAACTTCCCTCTTATCACTGCTTTTGCTGCATCCCATAGATTCTGATATGTCGTATTGTCATTTTCTTTTTTTTTTTTTTTATAATTTTATTTTTTTAATGGGGTGACATCAATAAATCAGGATACATATATTCAAAGATTACAAGTCCAGGTTATCTTGTCGTTCAATTATGTTGCATACCCACCACCCAAAGTCAGATTGTTCTCTGTCACCTTCTATCTTGTTTTCTTTGTGCCCCTCCCCACCCCCTATCCCTCTCCCATTCCCCCCTCCCCCCCGTAACCACCACACTCTTGTCAATGTCTCTTAGTTTCAGTATTATGTCCCACCTACGTATGGAATAATACAGTTCCTGGTTTTTTCTGATTTACTTATTTCGCTTCGTATCATGTTATCAAGATCCCACCATTTTGCTGTAAATGTTCCGATGTCATCATTTCTTATGGCTGAGTAGTATTCCATAGTGTATATGTGCCACATCTTCTTTATCCAGTCATCTGTTGATGGGCTTTTTGGTTGTTTCCATGTCCTGGCCACTGTGAACAATGCTGCAATAAACATGGGGCTGCATGTGTCTTTACGTATCAATGTTTCTGAGTTTTTGGGATATATACCCAGTAGAGGGATTGCTGGGTCATAAGGTAGTTCTATTTTCAGTTTTTTGAGGAACCACCATACTTTCTTCCATAATGGTTGTACTACTTTACATTCCCACCAACAGTGGATGAGGGTTCCTTTTTCTCCACAGCCTCTCCAACATTTGCTATTACCTGACTTGCTAATAACAGCTAATCGAACAGGTGTGAGGTGGTATCTCATTGCCGTTTTGATTTGCATTTCTCTAATAGCTAAAGAAGATGAGCATCTTTTCATATATCTGTTGGCCATTTGTATTTCTTCCTGGGAGAAGTGTCTATTCATATCCTCTTCCCATTTTTTTATTGGATTGTTTGTTTGTTTGTTGTTGAGTTTTATGAGTTCTTTGTATATTTTGTATATTAGGCCCTTATCTGAGCTGTTGTTTGAAAATATCATTTCCCATTTAGTTGGCTTTCTGTTTATTTTGTTATCAGTTTCTCTTGCTGAGCAAAAACTTCTTAGTCTGATGTAGTCCCATTCATTAATTTTTGCCTTCACTTCTCTTGCCATTGGAGTCAAATTCATAAAATGCTCTTTAAAACCCAGGTCCATGAGTTGAGTACCTATGTCTTCTTCTATGTACTTAATTGTTTCAGGTCTTATGTTTAGATCTTTGATCCATTTTGAGTTAATTTTTGTACAGGGAGAGAGACTGTAGTCCAGTTTCATTCTTTTGCATGTGGCTTTCCAGTTTTCCCAGCACCATTTATTGAAGAGGCTTTCTTTTCTCCATTGTGTGTTGTTGGCCCCTTTATCAAAAATTATTTGACTATATATATGTGGTTTTATTTCTGGACTTTCTATTCTGTTCCATTGGTCTGAGTGTCTATTTTTCTGCCAATACCATGCTGTTTTGATTGTCGTGGCCCTATAATCGAGTTTGAAGTCAGGTATTGTAATGCCCCCAGCTTCATTCTTTTTCTTTAGGATTGCTTTGGCTATTCGGGGTTTTTTATAGTTCCATATAAATCTGATGATTTTTTGCTCTATTTCTTTAAAAAATGTCATTGGAAGTTTGATGGGAATTGCATTAAATTTGTATATTGCTTTGGGTAATATAGCCATCTTGATTATATTTATTCTTCCTAGCCAAGAACAAGGTATATTCTTCCATCTCATTATATCTTTTTCGATTTCCCTTAACAATGGTTTATAGTTTTCATTATATAAGTCCTTTACATTCTTTGTTATGTTTATTCCTAAGTATTTTATTTTTTTTGTTGCAATCGTGAAGGGGATTATTCTTTTGAGTTCCTTCTCAGTTGTTTCATTGTTGGCATATAGAAAGGCTATTGACTTCTGTATGTTTATTTTGTATCCTGCGACCTTACTGTATTGGCTTATTGTTTCTAGTAGTCGTTTTGTGGATTCTTTGGGGTTTTCGATGTATAGGATCATATCATCTGCAAAAAGTGATACCTTTACTTCTTCTTTTCCGATATGGATGCCTTTTATTTCTTTGTCTTGTCTGATTGCTGTGGCGAGAACCTCTAGTACCACATTAAATAAGAGTGGAGAGAGTGGACAACCCTGTCTTGTTCCTGATTTAAGGGGGAAAGCCTTCAGTTTAGTGCCATTTAATATGATGTTAGCTGATGGTTTATCATATATGGCCTTTATCATGTTGAGATATTTTCCTTCTATACCCATTTTGTTGAGAGTCTTAAACATAAAATTGTGTTGTATTTTATCGAAAGCCTTTTCTGCATCTATTGATAAGATCATGTGGTTTTTGTTCTTTGTTTTGTTGATATGGTGTATTACGTTAACCGTTTTGCGTATGTTGAACCATCCTTGAGATTCTGGGATGAATCCCACTTGATCGTGATGTATTATTTTTTTAATATGTTGTTGTATTCGGTTTGCCAGTATTTTGTTTAGTATTTTAGCATCTGTATTCATTAGAGATATTGGTCTGTAGTTTTCTTTTTTTGTGCCATCCTTGCCTGGTTTTGGTATGAGGGTTATGTTGGCCTCATAAAATGTGTTTGGAAGTATTGCTTCTTCTTCAATTTTTTGGAAGACTTTGAGTAGAATAGGAACCAAGTCTTCTTTGAATGTTTGATAAAATTCGCTGGTATAGCCGTCAGGGCCTGGACTTTTATTTTTGGGGAGGTTTTTAATGGTTTTTTCTCTTTCTTCTCTACTGATAGGTCTGTTTAGGCTTTCTGCTTCTTCTTGACTCAGTCTAGGAAGGTTGTATTTTTCTAGGAATTTATCCATTTCTTCTAGGTTGTTGAATTTAGTGGCATAAAGTTTTTCATAGTATTTTACAATAATTCTTTGTATATCTACAGTGTCCGTGGTGATTTCTCCTCTTTCATTTTGGATTTTGTTTATATGAGTTCTTTCTCTTTTTTCCTTGGTAAGTCTTGCCAAGGGTTTGTCAATTTTGTTGATCTTTTCAAAGAACCAGCTCCTTGTTCTATTAATTTTTTCTATAGTTTTTCTGTTCTCTAATTCATTTATTTCTGCTCTGATTTTTATTATTTCCTTTCTTCGGCTGGTTTTGGGTTGTCTTTGTTCTTCTTTTTCTAGTTCCTTAAGGTGGGAAGTTAAGTGGTTCACTTGGGCTCTCTCTTGTTTGTTCATATATGCCTGAAGCGATATGAACTTCCCTCTTATCACTGCTTTTGCTGCATTTCATAGATTCTGATATGTCGTATTGTCATTTTCATTAGTCTGTATATATCTTTTGATCTCTGCACTTATTTCTTCTTTGACCCATTCATTTTTTAAAAGTATGTTGTTTAGTTTCCACATTTTTGTGGGATTTTTTTCCCTCCTTTTTGCAGTTGAATTCTAGTTTCAAGGCTTTATGATCAGAAAATATGCTTGGTACAACTTCAATTTTTCTGAATTTGCTGATGTTTTTATGGCCCAACATATGGTCAATTCTTGAGAATGATCCATGTACACTGGAGAAAAATGTATACTCAGTCACTTTGGGATGAAATATCCTGTAGATGTCTATCATATCCAGGTGCTCTAGTGTTTTGTTTAAGGCCACTATATCTTTGTTGATTCTCTGTTTGGATGATCGATCTAGAGCCGTCAGCGGTGTATTGAGGTCTCCAAGTATGATTGTATTTTTGTCAGTTTTTGTTTTAAGGTCAATAAGTAGCTGTGTTATATATTTTGGTGCTCCTTGGTTTGATGCATATATATTAAGAATTGTTATGTCTTCTTGATTCAGTGTCCCCTTAGCCATTATGAAATGGCCATTTTTGTCTCTGAGCCATTATGAAATGGCCATTTTCCTGTCTTGTAGTCAGCATTATCCGATATGAGTATTGCTACACCTGCTTTTTTTTGTATGTTAGTTGCTTGGAGTATTGTTTTCCAGCCTTTCACTTTGAATTTGTTTTTATCCTTGTTACTTAGATGAGTTTCCTGTAGGCAGCATACAGTTGGATTTTCTTTTTTAATCCATTCTGCTACTCTGTGCCTTTTTATTGATGAGTTTAATCCATTTACATTTAGTGTAATTATTGATACTTGTGAGTTCCCTGTTGCCATTTTATATCTTGCTTTCTGTCAGTTTTGTGTCTTGTTTGATCCTTCTCTTTCGTTTTTCTATCTTCTGTTTTTATTTGGTTGTATTCCATACATCTTTCCTCTGTTGCTATCTTTTTTATCTCATGTGCTTCTGTGGTGGTTTTTTCAATGGTGGTTACCTTTGAGTAATGAAAAGGGTCCCTACCCTGTTCATTGTAGCACACTATTTTGTGAGTACTTTTGCACTCCATTGTCCTTTGCTACTGTTAATCTCCATCCTCTCCCCCCTTTCTTTTTGTTGTTGTCACAGTTTAAATTTGGTTTTATTGTGTTCTTCTTGGAGCTTTTACTTGTGGCTTTATTTTTTTTTTGTTCTTTGTATCTGATTGGAGAACCCCCTTTAGTAATTCCTGGAGTGGGTGTTTTCTGATGATAAATTCCCTCATCTTTTCTGTATCTGTGAATGTTTTTATTTCTCCTTCATATTTGAAGCATAATTTTGATGGGTATAGTATTCGTGGCTGAAAGTTCCTCTCTTTCAGGACTTTAAATATTGGGGTCCACTCTCTTCTAGCTTGTAGAGTTTCTGCTGAGAAATCTGATGATAATCTAATGGGCCTTCCTTTATATGTTGTATTCTTCTTTTCCCTGGCTGCCTTGAGAATTTTTTCTTTGCCATTGATTTGTGCCAATTTCATTATGATGTGCCTTGGAGTAGGTTTGTTGGGGTTAAGAAAACTTGGAGTTCTGTTTGCTTCATGAATTTGAGGCTTTAGTTCTTTCCACAGGCTTGGGAAGTTCTCATCTATTATTTGTTTGAGTATGTTCTCCATTCCATTTTCTCTCTCTTCTCCCTCTGATATACCTATTATTCTTATCTTATTCTTTCTGATGGAGTCAGATAATTCTTGTAGGGCTATCTCATTTTTTAAAATTTTTGAGTCCCTTTCTTCCTCTCTCTGTTGTGCCTCAAGTTGCTTGTCTTCTATTTCACTAATCCTCTCTTCTATCTGGCCTGTTGTATTAGCCAAGCTTGTTACCTTGTTTTTCAGCTCGTGAATTGAGTTTTTCATCTCTGTTTGATTTGTTTTTATAGTTTCAATTTCCTTGGACATATATTCTTTGTGTTCATTGAGTTTTTTTCTGAGCTCCCTAAATTGCCTTTCTGTGTTTTCTTGTATATCTCTGAGTATTTTTAGGATTTTTATCTTGAATTCTCTGTCATTTAACTCCAAGGTTTCCAATATATTAAATTTTTTCTCCATAGATTTTTCCTCTTCTATCTGTGTTACCTCTCTTTCTTTTGTATCCATGATATTCGATTTTCTCTTCCTTAATGGCATGTGAGGTTGGTTTTGTTGATAGTATTAATGAGATTTAATAAAGAATAAAAAGTTAAAAAATAAAAAATTGAAAAAAGTTGTTTTTTTTAAAAAAAATTAGTAATGAAATAAAGAAAAATAAAATAAAATAAAAATTTAAAAAAAGGAAATTATTCCCCCCCTCCTTTTTTCCTCTCCTCTCCTCTCCCCTCTTTCTTGAGAAAATCTTGCGGTGAACTGTGAATTATATTGTATTTAATAGAACAAACAATGCCTGTAATGGAGGGCCTGAATTGGGGAAAAGTAATCAAGGGGCAAGAAAAAAAATAAATTAAAAAAAGGGGTGGGGGTATGGACCCACAAAAAGCAAATAAGGAAAAAATTTGGGTCAAGAATAAAATGATTTGTGTTTAGGTGTTGGTTGACTAAGAGATATGATGAGAGGAGTAAGAGGGAAACAGGAAAATGGGGGGACAAATTAAAAAATTAGTATTGTATTTAGTGGAGCAAGAGCTTGATAAAATGGAGAGCCAGGGATGGGAGCACTGCTAGTGAGTCAAAAAGGTGAAGTAAAAACCCCCCAAAATGCCACAAACATAAGTTTGAGTCCCAGATAAAATAATTTGTTTGTTATTGAGGTTTGAATGAGAGGAGATGTAAAGGAAAAAGGAAGAAACTAATATAGAAGGGGAAAAGAAGAGAGAGAGAGAAAAAAAGAGGGAACCACTAAAAGAAGAAAAAAGAAAAAAGAGGAGAGAGAGAGAGAGAGAGTGTTAAGGGTTTTGGAGTGCAACCCTCATAGAGAGAAAGGAAGAGGAAAGAAAAGATAATGGGAGATGTAACACTTATGGGTAGTGTAGTTCAAGGAGAGGAGAGAGTAAGACCAGTAGGGAGTTAAACGACCAAATTGGAGGAGGAAAAATAAAAGAAAAAAGAAAAAAAAATCAAGGATGAAGATAAGAGAAACAAACGAACAAATATAATAAAATGGGATAGGTTATAAAGTCTGCGGATTTTTCTGATTTTGAGAGGTTATCTTATTGCTTTTTCTTTTCTCTCCCTCTTCCTGGTCGGCGACTCTGTAGCCCAGGTTCTGCCCCTTTGGCACGCTCAGATAGAGGTTTGCAGTTGATAAGTCTCTATGGCGATGTCATGTATTGTGCTTCAGTCTCGTTGGCAGTTGAGGCTCATTAGCGTTTATAGGCTCCGACAGTGAGAGAGTCCGTGTTCCAGGAACCTCTCTCCTAGTCTTTCCTTCCTCAACCAGCAGCCTGAGAATCCAGTTATGGGGTTGCTGCTGCCTCTGCCTGGATAGTAAGAGGTTCAAATAGCGGGCAACTCTCCACTCTATTTCCAGTCAGCACAGGGCTCTGGGTAAGGCTCAGTCAGTCAGAGCTGTTAGCATAATCAGCCGGGGCTTTCGCCTACTCAAAGACCTCTGGCTCTGTCACTCTGTCCGGTAACATGGGCGGGTCTGCGCGCGCAGACCAGGATGTTAGACCGGAAGTCTCGCCCTCTGAGTGAAACCCCCCGCCCGCACTGAAAAGTTCCAATGTTGGAATTGGCTCTCGTTCCTGCCCATGTGCCGCTCTCTCAGGGCACTGGGGCAGCCCGTGACTCCACCCTCGACCCACACAAAGGCCCCCGACTCTGCCCCTCCGTGGGACAACACTGGCTCCCACTCCGGAGGTGCTGGGAGGAGTCTCCTTCCCACTCTCCGTGCGCGCAGACCAGGATGTGAGGTCGGAGTCTCGCCCTCTGAGTGAAACCTCCCGCCCGCACTGAAAAGTTCCAGTGTTGGAATTAGCTCTCACTTCCTCCCCATGTGCGGCTCTCCCTGGGTGCTGGGGCAGCCCGGAGGCTTTCGGCCCACACAAAGGCCTCTGACTCTGCCTCTCTGTGGAGTAACACGGGCGCACCCTCCGGCGGCTTTGGAAGGAATCTCTCGCCCACTATGCGACTACCAGGGGATCAGGTAAAATGGCTGCCCCGCTTGTCTTTCTTTGTCTGGGTTTGGCGTGAGTGTTAGCTGTATTGCCCAGGTTGTCACAGGAACAATTTTTCCTTGGCTTGAATCTCCATGCCACAGCCTGGTTTGGCCATTTGTGCCACGGCCTGGATCTATTCACCCCCTTTGCCCGCCTTAGTTTCTATTTTCTCAGTTTCCAGTGAAAATCGCCCTGTTTAGGTTAGTGAGGAAGGCAGAGCTTTTCTTACTCCCTATTTCCTTCGGGGTTTGGTTGTATATTTAGCCAATTTTTTGCTCGATCATACCTTTGGGTGTATTGCGAAACATCTGGAGGCTCCAAGGATAGGTTTTTCTGTTTCTGGTTGAAGATCTTGTTGAGGTTTGGGGGAGATTTATCGGTATCGCTTCCTACTCCGCCATTACTCTGACGTCATCCTTTTTCTTGATTTCTTTTTTTCTTTCCTCTTCTTATAGCAGGTCCTTAAACATTTCTTGCAATACTGTTTTGGTGGTAATGAACCCTTGAGCCTTTTTGTGTGTGTGGGAAGTTTCTTATTTCTTCTTCAACTGTTTTTTCTTTATTTATTTATTTTTTGTATTTTTCTGAAATGAGAAGCAGGGAGGCAGAGAGGCAAACTCCCACGTGTGTCCAACCGAGATCTACCCAGCATGCCCACTAGAGGGTGATGCTCTGCCCATCTGGGCATTGCTCCATTGCAATCTGAGCCATTCTAGTACCTGAGGCAGAAGCCATGGAGCCATTCTCAACGCCAGGGAGAATTTTGCTCCAATGGAGCCTTGGCTGAGGAAAGGGAAGAAAGAGAAAGCGGAAAGGAGAGGGGGAAGAGTGGAGAAGATGGGTGCTTCTCCTGTGTGCCCTGATGGAGAATCAAACCTGGGACATCCATACACTGGCCGACACTCTACCACTGAGCCAACTGGTCAGGGCCAATCTTCTTCAATTTTAAATGATAGCTTTACAGGACAGAGTAGGCTTGGTTATAGGTTCTTGTTTTGCATCATTTTGTATATTTCTTGCTAATCTTTTCTGGCCTGAAGTGTTTCTGTTATGAAGTCAGATGTCAGCCTTATAGGGACTCCATTGTAGGTAATTAATTGTTTTTTTATTACAGCTTTTGGTACTTTTTCTTTTCCTCTTAACTTTGGCATTTTAAATATGGTATGTCTTTGTATGGGCCTTTTTGGGTTCATCTTTAATGGGACTCTCTGTGTTTCTTGAACTTGTGTGACTTTTTTCCTTATCAATTTAGGGAAATTTTCAGCTATGATTTCTTCAATCAGATTTTCTATCCTTTGTTTGTTCTCTTCTCCTTCAGGAATCCGTATGATGTGGATGTTGCTTCTCTTCATGTTGTCACAGAAGTCTCTCAGAGGTTCTTCAGCCTTTATAAGCCTCTTTTCTTTTTGCTTGTTGTTTCTTTCTTTATTTATCTTGTCCTCCAAATTGCTGATTTCTATCTTTTCCTTCATCCAACCTACTGTTTATTCCTTCTAGTGCAATCTTCATTCCAGGTATTGTATTTGCCATTTTTGATTTTTATTTTGTTTTTGTTTTTTTTTTTTTTTCTGAAGTTGGAAATGGGGAGGCAGTCAGACAGACTCCCACATGCGCCCAACTGGAATCCACCCAGCATGCCCAACAGGGGGTGATGCTCTGCCCATCTGGGGTGTCGCTCTGTTGCAACCAGAGCCATTCTAGCACCTGAGGCAGAGGTCACAGAGCCATCCTCAGCGCCCAGGCCAACTCTGCTTTAATGGAGCCTTGGCTGTGGGAGGGGAAGAGAGAGACAGAGAGGAAGGACAGGGGCAGGGGTGGAGAAGCAGATGGGTGCTTCTCCTGTGTGCCCTGGCCTGGAATCGAATCCGGGACTTCTGCATACCAGGCCGACACTCTACCACTGAGCCAACCAGCCAGGACCATTTTTTATTTTTTTTATGGTTTCAATGCCCTTTATAATGCTTAATAAGTCCTCACTGTGCTCATTGAGTATCCCAATAACCATTATTTTAAACTCTATATCTGGTAGTTTTTTTGCTTCCATTTTATTTAATTCTTTTTCTGGGTATTTCTCTTGCTGATTTATTTGGGTCATATTTTTTTTCTGCCTATTTTGTCTGTGTATTAGGTAGCACTGCTCTGACTTCCAAATTTGTTGTGACATCTTTATGAAGAAGGTAAGATCATTGGTACTAACTTCCAGGCCACCTAAGCTCCTTGCTTTAGGAATGTTTATTGAGGGTTATATTTACCCTCTTGTATGTGAGTCTTGAACACTGTTGGCCTTTTCATGGGTGGAGTTATCTCTTTAAGCTAGCTAGTTCTAAAGATCAACCTTGATCATGTGTATTAGACATTGTGCCGTGTCTGTCTCATGGTGTGTAGCTATTCTCAGGAGGCTTTGGTGACTGCTGGACTCCTTCTTTACACATACCACTTGTGTAGCTAATTAAGTCTAGCTACCAGTATGGTCTGCTACCCATACTGGTTGTGTTGGTTATGGGCCATCTTGGGTGGGGTTTGGGTATGGGTTGATGTCAGATGTTGTTTGTAACTCACTGTGGGCTACCTATATGGAGATACCACTCTGCTCACTGCTTGTGTCTGCATTTTCTGAGCCTTGGTTTGTGTGGGAGGGGCCCACCTATGTATAAGGTTCAGCCTCTTCCTGATTAGAGCTGACAGCAGCTCCATAAAAGTATTCCAGTACTTGATATTTGCGTCTGCTTTTAAGCTGCTCCACCTCCTCTTTCAGCTGCCTGGTCTTTAGGTAGAGTCTTCTGTAGAAAGAGTGAAGAGTGGGTACAGACTGGCTTTGCCCCATTAACCCTTCCACAGGTTGCAAGCTTAGTATGTTAGGACAGCTGAGGTCATGATGACAATGTTTGTGGGACCTCCCTCTTCAGGGACCTCTTGGTCAGGAGCTCAGTATAGGGAAAGTGTTCCCTACTCCAGATCCTAATTCCTCAGCCAATTTTAAATACTCCATTTCTATTTCTCCCCAGTGTGATGAGCAGCAGGTTCAGATGGGGTGGGGCTAATAGTCCCCTCTGCAGATGTTCTTCTCCCTCATTTCAGGGAGAAAGATTGAAAGTGTCTTTTTTTTTTAAGATTTTATTTATTCATTATAGAGAGGGGGGAGAGAGAGAGAGAGAGAGAGAGAGAGAGATAGATAGATAGATAAGGGGGGAGGAGCAGAAAGCATCAACTCCCTTATGTGTCTTGACCAGGCAAGCCCAGGGTTTTGAACCAGTAACCTCAGCGTTTCTAGGTTGACACTTTATCCACTGTGCCACCACAGGTCAGGCGATTGAAAGTGTCTTTCGCTGGGCTGATTGTGCCCCCCTCAAAGGTGGCTAAGACCCTCGACTGGTCCCAACAATAAGCATCAAAGACCTTACACTTTGAATATCTTTTCTAAACCTCTCTCCCTTCCCTTTGTGGAATTTAACTCAGGGAGGCAAGGTATCTGGGTCTTGGGCCGAGTGATTGTGTAGCGCTACCTTGTCTAATACATGTGAGCTTCTATGCAGGTGTTGACCACATAAAGTAGAATTTTCCTCAGTTGAGTTTGGTGACTGATGAGCTGTCTCTTTGGATATGGTGATCTGTTATAGTCTGTAGCTAGCTACTGCATGTGTTCATTCTGGGCCTCTTAGGAAGGAACCTGATGCAGACCAGTAAGAGACACTGCTTGTGACTAGCCCTCAGCAAACTTTTTGGAGATATAAGTGATACAGAGTTTTTGGCTACCTCTGCTGGGCTTAGGTGCACATGGAAGGACCAAGCTACACACCTAGGGTGGCTTTTGCCTGCACTGGGCTTGGAGGAAAGTCATCAAAAATCCTGTTTCCCTGCTGCCTCTTTCTGCTGACTGCTTGCTGGTCTCAGCCCCTGAGAAAAACCTCTGGTAAAGTCTAGAACAGTGGTAGTCAACCTGGTCCCTATCACCCACTAGTAGGCATTCCAGCTTTCATGGTGGGTGGTAGTGGAGCTACTGAAGTATAAATAAAAAGATAGAGTTAACTATAGTAAGTTGTTTTATAAAGATTTATTCTGTCAAACTTAGTGAAAATCTGACATAAAGTACTTGGTAAGTAATTATTATTATATGCTTTAACTTGCTGTAACTCTGCTTTATAAATTTTATAAAGTAAAGTTACTTCCCTACTTTATAAATCACCATTACTGTGGAACTGGTGAAGGTTAGAACATTTTACTACTAACAGAAATACAAAAGTGGGCAATAGATATAAAAAGGTTGACTACTCCTGGTCTAGAATCTGGGGAAATTTAGGGATTAGGAAAGGTAATGAATGTGGCTCCCACCTCAGGGCCCCAGTGTCAATCTGTTCTGAATTTTTTTACAGATTTCCATAGGGTGTGGCCACCAGGAGCTAAGTGGGTATGGCCTCTGAAATTCAGAGATTTGGTCTTCCCACAGTCTGAAGAGTTTCTACTGAATCTCCTATGAGGTAGACACACCCAGGTATATTCTCAGAAAAGTGGAAGGAAAAGCTCTAGACCACCGAGTCAGTGTCATACCCCCTGCTTCCTGGCCAAGGGTACTTCTCTGCAGGGCCAAATCTCTATAGCGTGGAACAAGAGAGATTTCAGAGGGTGGGGCAGTTGCTTTCCCCCAGGCTGATGCCACTTGAAGGGGATTACTTCACCCAACAAATATGGCAGATTCAGTGTTGGACAATGATTTAGCTCAGGGGTTCTGGAGGCTTTCCTCCACCACATCTCTCCCCAAGGCCTCCAATTTCACACTCTCCTCACATGACTCTAGTCCTCTCAGCCCTCCCTCTGATGAAGCCCAGGGTGAGAGGCTGTGAATGAGTTTTTCTGCATTGGTCCTTTAAGAGGCTTCCTGTATCTCTGAGATCTCCTCTTTCTTAAAGACATAAATCTCAGCTCATTTCACTGCCAAATCCTATGTGGATACCTCTTCTAGGCTCTGAAGCTCTAGGCTGGGACAACCTTAGAACCCACGCCTCTCAGGGCAAACTTCCCTGCAGCTGAGATATCCCTCTGGACTCTCCACTGCTACTTGCTTCTGGGAGTAAGTCAGCCCTTTTTGCACCTCTGCCCTTCCTACCAGTCTCGATGTGAATTCTTCTGTGACTCCTTGGTTGTAAACTCCTCTTCATATAGTCCAAAGTTGGTTTTTCAAGATGATTATTCTTAAATTTAGTTATAAGTCCAGTTTGGTCCTGGGAGGTGGCAATTGAAATGTCTGCTTACTCCATCCAATCTTGGAATCCCACTCAGAAGAGGTTTCTGTTTTATTTCCCTATTTTAGGTTGTTTTGGTTAAAAATATGTTCAGATATCAGCAATGTCCTATGGTCTGCCAAATGGTTTGTGAACCAACAGTGCATTAGATTTCCTTTTATTCCTATGAGGCACTCTGAATGAAAATGAGAGATGCTTAAGTAAAGCTATGAAGGTCGTTTTCTTAGTCAATTGACAGATTGTTTAATCACTGTGTTTACTGGTTTAGTATTCCAACTATAAAGATCTTGAACACAGAAATCATTTTATCTTTCAGGTCTCAGCTCAGTTAAATTTTATATCTACAGAGACAAGTTCTCAGACTATACAGCTCCATCTATATTTTCTCTCAAAGCAATGCAAATCACAATTTGTTAATCATATGGAATATAATTTATTAGTGTGTTTGCATTAATGTTTATAAAGTTTTCCTCTTTTCTTATAGACCACCAAAGAGAATCCATATTTTTGTGGGCTCCTCAATACGATATTGGCTCTTAAATATTTGTGATGAAAAATCTGACAGATAGTGGTAAACTTTGCTGGAGGTTAAAACAATATACACAGTAAGAAGTGAGAGAGAGGAAAAGGCATGGGAATAGAGTGTAAAAGACAAAAGGAATGAGAGTATAGAGCATTTGCTGTGACGAGAGTGATATTTGCCACTACATTTATTTGTGTATAAACTGTATATGAATATATTTATATATTACTGTTACTTATTAAAGGAATAAGCAACACTTTAAAAATGTTCTATTTCTAGAGGAAAAAAATAGTTAACTCTCACACTTCAAAAAGTTAAATTAATATTATAGTTCAAATTTTATACCATAAAATATCCTTTTAAACTAGATACTAATTAGATTAAAAGTGATTTAAAAATATGCAAATTTTCCTCTTCATTACAGGGTGTTTTTCTTCTATAGTATATCTGGTTATAAGTAAAAGCCCATAAAATCACTTTGTATTACTGGTAAGTCTTTGACAAGACACTTTAATTCTTTTCTTATAATTTGCTGCAAAATGCAACCATTTTAGCTATAAATGGTATAAAAATAAAAAAATAAGTGCAGTAAATTAGTTACATATCCTAAACTTTCCACAAGGGAAGCAGAGTTAATGAGCATTTAATTGATAGGAAACAGTTTGAAGAGATAGGTATTTAAACATACAGAAATAAAATATAAACTTGACCATAAAACAGTTGTATTTGAAAGGTATAAAATTTGAGTGTTTCAGGTTCCCTCGTATAAATAGTAAAGAATTTTCACTTATATGGAAGCTGGATTGGGGCCAACTGTTTGAGCTAAATCTTCATTTTAAAGAAAGTTTTCCTAAAGTCACATTGCCTTCCTGACTCTGTCTTCTAAATAATAAAAAAGCATTTACATTTAATATATGAGAACTGACTGAGACTCTAAGCAAAAATGAAGACTAAAAGAAAATGAAGATCATGTTCAGCACAATGCCGCCGCCACTGAAATACTCGTCAGTTCATCATATGTTCTGTGTGGAAGGATCTGTCCTGCAGCTGGCCATTCGGAGACCCTGAAAGCATCGAGGAAGACACATTGTCTTACTACAAGATGTAGACTTTCTGGCGGTAGTTTAATACTTTATATCCTCAAATCTTGCACCAGAGGAGAGATTTACAAGAATTCAAAGAATTGTTTTATTATAATGGCCGTGTAAGGAAAAAGCATTCATTGATCTTAGAGGGGAAATTAAGCTGTGCAAAAACATGGACTTTTTCCCCCTAAGTCAAATGTGAAGGCAAGGCAAGAGTTGATAGTTAACCTTTTGAACAGTTCATTAGTCTATACTGGAGTCTTAGCTTACTAATTTTCTAAGGGAAATTATTTGTAAGGAATATTTTCTCTTTCAGACTTCATAAGTTTCTTCAAAATACTTTCTCTAAAGGCTATATCAGCGCTGAAATTGTTTGACATGGCTCAGTATTAATTTATTTTACTAAGCAGGGAGGATTTTGTCTGGCAAACCTAAGTTTGGTAACAAATAGTGCTGTAAATGCCATTTTGGAAGGAGAGCAGGTTGGGCAAGCTGTTTAAGGTAGAGGCCCCTTTCAGTAGGAGAATTTAGTGAGTGATTCTGCTTCCTCATTCATAATATTAATGAAAGGAAAATCCTAGGACTTGGTTTAAATAGATTAATGAGCTGCTATATCTTAAAACTGTTGACAGTTTGTTTTGGCACTTCAAGAAGTGCTATAGCATTCATGCACAATAAATTATGAGATGATTAGTGATCATCCAATTTAGAATAAGCTAATGGTGCATTTGTGTCAGAGAACTTAATTTATGCAATTATGTTCCCAGCACTGAGTAAACGTGCCAGGATTGAGAAACTATGAAATGACCATGCGAGAACCCAGGGGGTGAACATAGTGGTAATCAAGGCCATAAAGACACAGATTACCTTTCATGTTTTAATTTGCACCAGTGCATTTGAGGCCCAAGAGCAGAAGCTGTTCTTCAGCATCTGTCAGACAAACCCATGAGTTTTGTTTTGTTTGTTTTTTTAAAACATAAAATAGTTGCAAATCATGAGGACTTTCCCAACAGCTGGACTACAGCCTTTGCTGGGTTAAGCCTCTTCCTGATTCCATATTTGTGAATATATATTTAGAGGAGTCAAACTCTCATGTTTTGTGGCTTCAACTATAGAAGGAATTATAGTATAAAAATTTATTTAAAAATAAAATATATTGAGGTTATTGTTTTATTCCACGCCAATATCACACTATGTTTGGCTTTTGGTTCCAAGAAAATGGTGTTCAAAAAATTTGCTATGGCCCTAATTCTGCAAGACTTAGTCTTTCTTCTCCTCTGAGATAGATTTTAAGGGATCTTTTATCAGTGTTTTTTGCAAGTCAGCATAAATTCCCTTATTGATTTGCCTGTTTTTGCTTTCTTGAGTTTCATTCCATTAGTAATTACATCAGATAGAAGACTGTGCTCAATCATTTATTTATTCAATAATATTTATTCAGTATCAGCTATGCACTAGACATTTCTCTAGGCCAGTGGTTCTGAAACTTTTTGAAGTTGGGGCGCATTTAAAATCCTACAAATAATTGTAGGCATGCTATATGCAAATTTCTGAGAAATATGTTATAATAATTAAGTCAAATATTAAAGAAATAAGTATAAAGTCAAAGCATGCTTTTATGGTAATTAAAATAAATACAACAAAATTAAATTTATTCTGACATTAAAAACATTTTTATGTTACATTTTTTGTTATGCTTTTTAGAATTTATAAAATAAAGCGGTTAAAAATAAAAAAAAGACAAAAAATTATCTTTTAATGTATATAAATACATTCTTAGTAAGATTTAGTAAATTCAGCAGGTCCTGGCATGAATGTGTTAAGTTTTTTTATTCTTGTGTTTATGAGAAACATGAGTTGATGTGTCCTAGCAATTTCTTCAATGTTTGGGCATATATTTGAAAGGCAAACTCTCATTTGCTCATCAATACATTGAAGAATTTCTCTCTTTTTACTCTTAATTGTGTTGAGTGCAAAAAAGCCCCACCATACATGTCATCTTAACTTTACACCAAACAAAGGATAGAAGAAACTTGCCTCCAGTCTTTCCAGGGAACATGGGGGCTAGTGTAAACAATCCAGCACCACAGCTTAACAGCCTTTTGCAACCTAATCAGGCAAGCGAGGTGGGGGATTGGGCAGACTGTCAGTTTATAGCTAATTCTCCATACCTCTGTCCCCCTAAAAATCTAAACTCCAAAAATCCTGTTGATTTTTTGGTCCCCAACAGGTACATATTTCTCTGTAATACCACAGGGCACACCTGGAAACTTTCTAGGGAGTACCAGTGTACCCTGGCATACACTTTGAGAACCACTGCTCTAGGCTTATGCTTTTTTATATGAAAGCCACTGACCATGTTTGCCCACTGAGCCCTTGCAATATGGCTAATCTGAATTGAGATGTGCTCCCAGTGCCAAATAACAACTGGATTTTACAGACATAGCACACACAAAAGAGGTAAATATTGTATTACTATTATAATATTGCTTATTATTTAACATCTAATCAGTATAAACCTTGCTAAAAAACAATAAAATCAAAATATTGTTTTATATGGAAATATATACAAAGCATAGATAGTAAGACTCTGAATGTCTGTTGGAGCTAGTCTGTCATTACTACAAGGTGACAACCACAAAGGTCTTTCATGGTGGAAACCACTTTATCTACATGCAGGGATCCTAAGAGAAAAGATGCTGTCCTGAGTGTACCTATTATAGTGGATGGTGGGCCCCCAAAAGATATATCTCTATCTAAATTCCTGAACTTGTGAATATGATCTTATTTGAATAAGGGTCTGTGTGGATGAATTAAGTTATATATCTCAAGATGAGATCATCCTAGGTTGGGTTCTAAATCCAATAACAGGTGTCCTTATAAGGGGCAGCAGAGGAGAAACAAGAAACACAGAGTATAAGACTATGTGAAGAAGGAGGTAGAGACTGCAGTCATGCAGCTACAAGCCAAGGGTCTCCTGGAGCCACCGGAAGCTAAAGGAGGTGAGGAGGGATTCTCTCCTAGAGCCTTCAGAGAGAGTGTGGATCTACTGACACCTTGGATCTGATCTTCAGAAATGAGAGGGAATGAGTTTCTGTTTTTTCAAAGCCACTGTGTTTGTGGTAATTTGTTATTATAATCCTAGGACTTTTTTTACTTACTAAAATTTATGGATTGGATAAATGCCGCCTCTTTACTTTGAGAAAGACCAAAAAAATTACTCTAATCTAAGGTTCATCATATAGAAATAAAAATACTTTTTTTTTTGTTACAAAATTGGTCTCTTTGAACTTTACCCTATATTTCCCACGTGCATAGGTTTAGTTTAACCTTTTTACCTATGTTCTCATGCTGAATCTGTGACAAACCTCATTCAACCTCTTCTTAAACCCTACTCCAAGACCAAAAGAACTCCTCCACATATTGGTTAATATGTCATTACTGTTTATTTCATTCATTCAACAAATATCTTGAGAATCATATCATTATGATAATATTTGCAATATTTTCTTGGAATACATTATGAACAAAACAAGCAAAGATCTCTATCCTCCTAGATCTTAATTTCAAGTAGGGGCAGAGAGATAATAAATACTAACAATAAATAAGATAGCATATTATAGATTAATAAAAGTCTTGTGGAGCACAGAGAAAGTAGAACTAGGTAAGTGGACTCAGGAGGTAGGAGGCTGGTTGCAGTATTAAATAAGGTGGTCAGGGTAGGCCTCACTGAGAAACTGACGTACAAATCAAGATTTGAAGGAAGTGAAGAATTAGCCAAGCAGAAGTCTGTGGGAAGAGCATTCCAAGCAGAAGGATTAGAGCAAAGATTCAAGGTGGGAGCATCCCTGGTGTGTATGAGACAGAAGCCAAAGTGCTGGGAACAGGATGAGCATGGGACAAAATGGTAAGAGAAGAAGTAATGGTGGGCAGTATGTAGGACTTGTTAGGCCATTGTAAGGATATGACATTTCTTTTGGGTGAAATGAGGAGTGCTTTGAGGGTTTTGAGCAGAGGAAAGACATACTTTAACTTAAATTTTAAAAAGAAGTTATTTATGTTATGGTGCTTAGAATGGACCATGGAGAGGGCACAGGTGAGAGTGAGAATAAAAGCAGAGATACCTATTAAGAAAATGTTGCAATTGAGAAATATTGTTGGCTTAGACCTTCTTAGTAGAGGTGGTAAGAAGAGATGAGGTTGTGGACATATAATTTGAAGGTGTAGTCATCAGGGTGTGAAATTGTCAGAGGAATCAGGGTTGATTCCAAAAATTTGGCCTGAATATCTGGAACAATAGGGACATTTTTTAATGAAATAGGAAAGGCTGTAGGGAAGAGCAAGTTGTTTTGAGGAGGAATGTCATTCCTTTCCAAGTAGATTTCCTCATTATAATATAATTAGCCTAATCTAGTGGCTCTATCAGCAAGGAAATTAGGAGTGATGCCTGCATAGTTCAGTCTCCATTGGACTTTGGCGTTTTCTTGGCTCATCCCATTAGGGTAATGGCAAAGGTCCAAGCTTTCTGTAGTTTACTTCTCATTAGTCTGACTCTCTATAAGATCCTGAGGACCTGTGTATAGTCTCCTGAAATTACTGATTTCTTATTTAAAATTTCTTCTAACCTTCATTTCTTTCCTCTTCCAACATGATAGATTCTCTTTTTAATTAATAATAGCTGCCTTGACATTTTTCTGAATAGCATTCCAAACTTCTTTCAAGAAATCCTCTCCCCTATTATTTCCCACATTATTGGTTATCATCGTAGTGAAAGTTAGAACTGGCCTCTTCACCCATCTATTTGTTCTGTGAGCTTACAGTATTATTCTAATAAATTCCCTTTCTTAAAAACAAAGTTGTTTTATAATGAAGAACTCTGGCAGATAGATAGATATAGCTTTATTTAAATGAGAAGAAGGATAACATTTACTTTTTAACATTAGAATTCTGTATTACAAAGGTTGTAGTATTCTTACTTCAGGAAGGTAATTTATATATTATACATATGTGTATATGCAGTTTTATGGGCAACAAACCTCAGGAGCTTTAATTTAATGAAATTTTTTTTTTTACAAATATTATCAAAGAGTTCAATGTGATGACCCCTGGTGAGCTCCCTAAGCTGAGTTTCTTTGCTTAAACTACTTAAGCTCAATCAGGTTCATGAGGTTAGTTGTCTCTACATACTGGTCAGAAGGGGATTTTGCATGGAATCTTAATTTAATCACTGTTGGTATTCACTCATTCATTTTATATCCTTCAGCTTTGTCTCTAAACTGAAGATTTATTTTTTTCATTTTAGGTTTATTTTTAGTGCTTTCTTCAGATATGTATCAAATTGTTCAATATAATAAATACAGCAATATAATCAGCTCTAAGGAGAAGATGTTTCTATTTTCTTCTCTTAAATCTTGCATCTACTCAATTTTAAATTCTGAATTTAATTATGAGTCATTATTATTTATGTTCAAGGTTAAAAAAACTGTTTTATTTAAAAAATATTTTTGGACACTTTAATAAGAAAATTATAGAAATAAAAATAAGGATATTGTGAAAACAGCTATATATAACTTATATATTAAAAACCTTAATAAAAATTGAAATAGCACTTTCATTGTCAAAATGCAATACTTTTAAAAACTTTGATGACTTAATTTTTGTTGAAAAGATTGCAATCTTTTTCCTTTATAATTATAAAATTCTTAAATTTATATTTATGAAAAGCAGTTAGCACTATTATTTTAATGAATTTTATTTATACATTATATATTTCTTCCATTTACCTTTGTATACACAGCTGCATTAACATTTTTTCACTTATGAATCATATGAAGTAAATTTGGTGCATGAACACCGTAAAATGATGAGAGAATATTCATCCTTTTAACAAAACAGTATGGTCTAGGTTCTTGCTTTGTCTTATTGAAAGATGAAGCCTTTCCTGGTAAGTGATTAACGGGGTAAGAATACTATATTTTCTTATTGTTAAGCACTGTTCTAAGCACTTTAGATATATTAGCTTATTTAATAATTTAATCTTTACAACAACCATATGGAGTAGGCACTATCCCATTCTGTATAAGAGGGACATAAAGGATCAGTAACTTGTTCAAGGTCACACATCTAGTGAGTGGCAGAGCCAAATCAAACACAGGGCATCTTTTCTTAACCACTATCCCTACACTGTCTATAAGCATAAACGATCTGAACCTACGCCCACAAATCTTGTAATACTTTGGAAACAACAGTATTCAAAGTGAAGGGCAGGTCTTAAAAGAGGGCTGGCTGTATAGAGCTTTCCAAACTGTGTATTTCAGATGGTTAATTGGTTTATCCGTACATTGATATTACCAGTCCATGCACAGGCTCTTTTATTTACCCCAGTGTGCTGCGTTATTTTCTATGTGTAATATGACACAAAAATAATGAGAAGTACAGCACATTCTCAGATAACATCATTTCATTCAATGTCATTTCCTTATAAACAATGATGAGGAAAACAACAATCCATCTCCAGCTGGGGTGACTGTGTGGAATTTGCATGTTCTTCCCATGGGCATGAGTTTCCTCCAGGAACTCTGGTTTTCTCCCAGTCCTAAAGACATGCTTGTGAATAGAACTGGCATGTCTAAATTGTCTGAGTCTGAGTGCAGTGGTGAGTGTGAGTGTCCCCTGTGTTGGAACAGAGTCCTGTGTTGGGTGGGGTTCTGCCTTTTTCTCTGAGCTGCCTGAATAGGTCCTGGCCATTTGCTATCTTGAGCTGGAACAAGTGGGTTGGAAAATTATTAACTTATTTATTTTTATTAATTTTTCTTAAATGGGTATATGGCTTACATTTATTTTAATATTCATATTCAATATATTAGGAGTGCTTTGGGTTTTTATTTACAAGTTTGGTGATGATTCTGTGACCAGAAATATACCATAAGAGCTTAACTCTTCTTTGTATCAATTTAGCCTGTGGTAAAATTGGTTGTTATTTATTATTTTGCTTAATGTTGCAGTTTCTGAGAACTTAGGGATCATGTTTAGTGAGGACTTACTGTATTGCTTTGCTCCACTGATATCAACCTCTGGTATGACATCAGGGTTCATTGGACCCAATATTCATTTTTAAGTTTTCTTCCTGTCACTGTGTTTGCAAAGATTGATATTTTGTGAATTTTATCCCTTCTTAGAGACTGTCCACAGCACAAAGAGGGGAGATAACAAAAAGAGGGAAGCTAGATATACAAGAGAGAGAAGAGCAAAATATCAGACTCACTCATAGAGCAGGAAAATACAGACCAAGAGGTTCAAATGGAGGCAATATTCAAATTAATAAAGCGGAGTTATTTATTCAACAAATATTTATTGATCGCCTACTAGGTACTGGTCCCTTGTCCAGGTTCAGAGGAAAGCAGTGAATATTATAGACACAGGTCCCGTTCCTCAGGAAACTTAGGGTGTAGCAGGAAATATGAACATAAAACCAATGATTACAAGTGTGGTGAAGCTATGAAAGGAGAAACATGTTTCTGGGCCTCCTTCCCTGCATTCTTGTTCTCCACTTTTCTTTAAGCATCTTTGAACCCCTGAGCTTTCTCCTGTGTCCTCTTAACATTTATTCAAATCCTCTCTGAGGGATTTTGTCTAAACCCGTGTCACTTAGCTAGTATACAGAGTGTTCTAAATGTGCATCTCTTGCTCTCTCTCTGAGATTTAGACTAATACAACTTATCTACTGAGGTCTAGTTGTATTTCTGACTGAAAATGAACTCAAGGTTTTTTTTTTCTCAAAAGTTGTTTCTCTTAATGTACCTCTAACACTAATGAATGGTGATGTGACTCTCTCATTTCCCAATTGAAAAGCCTAGGTGTTTCTAAAAATAGCTCCATCTTCTTCAGTTCCCATCTCTGATCACCACGTAGTTCTATCAGTTGATTGTTTCCTCTTTCTCATTGTCTTATTTTATTTAGGTCACCATAGCTTTTTGTTTGTATTACTATAGTTACTTTTTGTGATAAATTATACAATTGAGTGATAGGGTTCCTGTTTACTTATATGTTTTCAGTTTTACTGCTTTTTTATCAGAGACTATCAGCTTTACTTTTCCAGCTTTTTAAAATTTATTAAAGTTTTGTTTTGTGGTGTAACATTTAGTTAATTTTTGACAATGTGCTCTTAGCTTTGTAAAAATTTTATTCTTTGGTATTAGGGTATAAAGTTGGATACCTAGCAATTAAATAATATGTTCCCATAATAGTTTTGTTATTTATGTTATTCCTACCTATACTTATTTTTTTTTTGTCCACTAGATCTTCCATGGACACAGAGAGGTAAAAAAAAAAAGAGTTGGACTATTAATAATTAGCCTATTCACCTTGCACTGAATGGATTTTGATTTTGAGTGTCAATGCTTACTCAAAGTTCTTGTGATTCAAGTTCTGTGATTTCTATCTGTCTTTTACTTCTCTCCAGTCCACAAAGATGAGCCTCTGCAAGACTGCTTACCATGCAAAATCCATCTAACTGACTCTGCTTCACCAACAGATCATTCCTGGGTAAGTAGAGTGTTTGTGTGATTTTGCCTTCTTCCCGGTTTCTTCTGGGTCAAGGGAAAGCCTTTCTGACAGTCTAAACACACACTTGCCATTATTGCAAATAAGGTCTTACTCATGTCCTCCTCAGGGAGCTTCCCCTGTACTAGAGAATATTACTCTGTGACCTTGTTTGAGATGCAGCTGCAGACATCTATCTCCCTTTCAGTGTCCCTCATCGTGACATCCCGTGCATCTGGGAACTTTTGTCGTATACTATGGTTCAACATTATATTCCATTTGATAAAAAAGTGTTTCTGTTTCTCATTCTATTTGTGGTCAAGGAGTAATTTTTGAAAGAGAGAAGTAGCATCTTTTCTTTTTCAATATTTAAAACCGCCAAATTATTATTGCTATTGATATGCCTTCTTATCTATATACTTGTTTTTCTCTAATTCAACCTCAGCATTGTTTTCAGAGTAAACTTTCTCAGTGAGAGAGCTGATTAAGGCACGTGCTTGCCCTTCAATGATTTCCTACCACCTGCAAGTTACAGGTCAAACTCCTTAGCATGACACAGGATATTCTTTATGATCTGACTCTTGTCAAAATCTTTAACCTAATTTCCTCCCTCTTTCCTTCACAATTCGCATACACCATACTGAACTGTTTGCAGTTTCCAAATTGTCCCACGCCCTTTATACTTCTGTGCCTTTGTGCATTCTATTTGCTTGGCCAGGAGTAGATGGCTGCATTCAAATCTTGCTGAAGCATTGTGCTCCTTCGTCTCTTCCTCATTCTGAGCTCTCATTCACAGGCCTTGACTGTGTGCTCTGACACCATCTATGTCTAAATGCTATATTACTCTTTCATTTACTAATTTTTATTATGTATCTGATTCTGGTAAAGTCTTGGTTGGGTACACAGTAGAGAACAAAATAGACTAACGTCTTGCCTTCAAGGACTTATAAACTATAATATATTGTAAATATTGGCTTATCATTATCTCCGTTTAGCATATAAAGTTCATAAGGGATTGCATTTTTAGCCTTTGTATCCAAAGTGGATATAGTAGATCCTCAACAGATAATTATTGAATGAGCAAATAATTAGGAGTTTGTAGTAGTCCAGGTGAGAGGATATAGGTTCCTGATCCAAAACAAGGAAAAAGTGGGCAAATTT
The DNA here is from genome assembly GCF_036850765.1 of Saccopteryx bilineata. Taxonomy (NCBI): domain Eukaryota; kingdom Metazoa; phylum Chordata; class Mammalia; order Chiroptera; family Emballonuridae; genus Saccopteryx; species Saccopteryx bilineata. Next base: position 173,002,955 of record NC_089494.1, read on the forward strand.
TTGACACTTCTGAGATTTGATGATGAATGGTTTTAGCATAATTTAGGTTTTTAGAGGAAACATGGAGGGGTCAGAAGGTTGGGAGTTCTAGTTTAGTATTGAACTCTGTAGCACGTTCTGAAATTTCAGCTGAAGCATTATGACAGAGCACATACTACATTCCAAAAGGGGTGCTAGACCATATGCTACAACATCAAAGGTCTGAAAACATCCAGACATGAAAACAGAGAGGATTTTTATGAGAAAGTTTTGGGGAAAAATCATGTTTTAAGTCTTCTCTTCTAACTCTACCCAAAATGGGTGGTTGGATGGGAGGGAAACTGTACAGTTAAGGGGGCTTTATTGGAACCACATGGGGAACTTTCTAAGTGTGACTAGAAACTGGGGGACAGAGGGCATGGTGACTGGCATGAACCTGATATAGTGGGAGCAGCTCATAGCTGCATTCGGGAAGCTGCAGTCTCCTCTGACAGAGACTCAGACGAGATCAGGCCTGTTCAGGGTGGTATGGCCGTAGACTTGACAGAGAATCAAAGGTGTTCTAAGGACCATGGTATGTGGAACCTCTGGTACAAATGGCAGCCTTGGGTGTTTTTAGAAAAAATACTGGTCTTGGCTGGTTGGTTCAGTGGTAAACTGTTGGCCTAGCATGTGGATGTGGTGGGTTCAATTCCCAATCAGGGCACACAGGAGAAGTGACCATCTACTTTCTCACCCCTCCCCCTTTTCCTTCTCTCTGTCTCTCTCTTCCCCTCCCCTTAGTTGGAGCAAGTTGGCCTTGGGCACTGAGGATGGCTCCATGGCCTCATCTCAGGTGCTAAAATAGCTTGGTTGCTGAGCAATGAAGCAACAGCTCCAGATGGGCAGAGCATCGCCCATAAGGGGCTTGCCGGGTGGATCCTGGTTGAGATGCATGTGGGAGTCTGTCTCTCTCCCTCCCTGCTCCTCAATTAAGAAAAGTAAAAAAAAGAAAAGAAGAAATCCTGACCAAAAGCAGCAGCCCCTTGAGCCAATGTATGCCCAGCAATAAGGAAGCTGAGAGGAGAGAAGGGACAGCCATAAGAGGGATGGGCATGGCCCACTATTATGGAGAACTACAGTGTGCAAGACTTAACAGGGGAATCTTTGAGGAACACACAAAGGTACACATGAAAGAAAAAGCCAGCTAGAAACACTGGCCAGGTGAAAAGATACATTCTACAGTGACAGGTACCTTCACATTTCTAATTCCTCTTACCTCTCCTCCTTGCCCTGCCTGGACATACTCAATAAACAAAGACAGGAGAACCAGACCTTGTTCCTCTAAGTCAAATGACCAATTCACAGCAGGCCTGGGCGTGAGCAGGAAAAGTTTTAAAGTTCAATCAAGTTGGGAACTTTGAATTTGGTGATGGTGTGAGAATCTGAACTTCTGAATCTCAATCATGTGATCTGAAATGTCTTGAGTACTTGAAGCTTCAATCAGAAGCAGGATGAGAAAGATCCCCATACATGGACAAGGTTTAAAGGGGGAGGGGGACAGTAACATAAAGCTGTCACATTATTACACTCCAGGCATGCTGCTTGTTAAATGTACCAACTACATACACATGTAGGAACCATTAGCTCACATATGGTGGCTGAAATAATAGCACGAGATTGCCAACAATAGATTGTTGAATAAGGGGACAAAAGGGTTTTGTTCAGAGGGTCACCAATATTAATAGAGTGAGCAGAGAGAGAAAAATGCAAAGGGTGAGAAGGAACTGCCAAAGAGGGGTGGGGAGGCAAAAGGTGATATGGAAATAGGGAACCTGCAAGATCCAGGTATTGTGGGGCTTGAAGCTTATTCAATTATCAATACAAATTAGGTACAAAGTAGATATAGATTTATAAAGAGAAAAATAAATACTAAAATAAATCACAAAGTCTCAATAAAAGAATATGACTTTTTTTTAGAGAGAGAGAGAGAGAGGAAGGGAGAGAGAGAGAAGAGAGATGAGAAGCATCAACTTGTAGTTGCTTCATTTTAGTTATTTATTTATTGCTTCTCATATCTGCCTTGATGAGGGTTGCAAGGGCTCCTGCTGAGCCAGTGACCCCTTGCTCAAGCCAGTGACCGTGGGATCCTGTAGATGATCCTGCACTCAAACCAGCAACCCCTTGCTCAAGCTGACGTACCTGCATTTACAGTAAGCCCATGAACCTGCACTCAAACCAGAGACCTCGGGGTTTTAACCTGGGGACCTCAGAGTTCTGGGTTGATGCGCTGTCCACTGCACCATCATGGGTCTGGCAAGAATATGATGTTTTTATTAGTTATTGCTTAACACCTCTATGTAGCAGTTTTCTTACACTTTTTGGCCGCATTTTAATTTGACTGCCTCTTCTTTCTAGAAAGACAGTAAAATAGTTCAGTTTTGCCTTTAAGATAGTAAAAGTTAAATTTTTATTATCAATAATTTATTATTAAGAATTTCATTCTTATAAATTTTTATTATGAATATTTTCAGCTTTATCTGTTTTTATTTATTTATTTTATTTATTTATTTTTACAGAGCAGAGCAAGAGTCAGAGAGAGGGATAGATAGAAACAGACAGACAGGAATGCAGAGAGATGAGAAGCATCAATCATCAGTTTTTCGTTGTGACACTTAGTTGTTCATTGGTTGCTTTCTCATATGTGCCTTGACCGTGGGGCTACAGCTGACCGAGTAACCCCTTGCTCAAGCCAGTGACCTTGAGTCCTAGCTGGTGAGATTTGCTCAAACCAGATGAGCCTACACTCAAACTGGCAACCTCGGGGTCTCGAACCTGGGTCCGATGCTCTATCCCAGGGGTCCCCAAACTGTGGCCCCCTGAGGCCATTTATCCAGCCCCCACTGCACTTCTGAAAGGGGCACCTCTTTCATTGGTGGTCAGTGAGAGGAGTACTGTATGTGGCGGCGCCGCAAAGTGCTGCATCGTTCACGTGCAGTACTACTTCCAGTGATGCGGAACGCACGCATCATGGCTCTGGAAGCGTGTCATATCACTTGTTACGGCTAGCAGTGACAAATATGGAAGTGGACATTGACCATCTCATTAGCCAAAAGCAGGCCCATAGTTCCCATTGAAATACAGGTCAGTTTGTTGATTTAAATTTACTTGTTCTTTATTTTAAATATTGTATTTGTTCCCGTTTTGTTTTTTTACTTTAAAATAAGATATGTGCACTGTGCATAGGGATTTGTTCATAGTTTTTTTATAGTCCGGCTTTCCAACGGTCTGAGGGACAGTAAACTGGCCCCCTGTGTAAAAAGTTTGGGGACCCCTGCTCTATCCACTGCGCCACCACCTGGTCAGGTTCAGCTTTATCATTTATTATTGGTACTGGCAAATAAATTTTTAGGATTATTGTCAAATTTGGGTAAAGTTCTATCAAATATCTTTCAATGTGCACACAAAGAGTTCTGGGAATTAAAATATTCCCAGGTAGTTACTCTGGCAATTTTTAAAAATTAATTAATTAATTAATTTTAGAGAGAGAGAGAGAGAGAGAGAGGGAGAATAAGAGAGAGAAACCGGAACAGATAAGAAGAAGAGAGATGAGAAACATCAACTCATTGTTGTGGCATCTTAGTTATTCATTGAGTGCTTTCTCATATGTGCTTTGATGGGGAGGGGGGACTCCAACTGAGCCAGTGACTCCTTGCTCAAGCCAGCAACCTTGGGCTCAAGCCAGAAACCTTTGGGCTCAAGCCAGCAACCTTTGGGCTCAAGCCAGAGACCATGGGGCTATGTCTATGATTCCATACTCAAGCCAGTGACCCTGTGCTCAAGCTGGTGAGCCCATGCTCAAACCAATGTTGAATGCTGATTGCATTCAACAACTCTGGCAATTTTAAATATAGTCACAAGTTTTTTGACTCATTTCTGATTGACAAGTGTAACTATATGTCCCTTTCTCTTGAGTTAGGGTGGGCTTATGTCTGCTTTAGTCAATAGAATACAGTGTAAATGAAGCTATGCACTTCTGGGGCTTGTCAGAAAGGCCATGCATTTCTGTCCTTGGTTGCTTAGAATACTTGCAATTGGAGATTAAGTGTTAGGCGTCTAACTGCACAGAGGTTGGCATATTCTGAAAAAGCTCACATGATAAAGCCAAGTGGAGGCTCTTGATTGATAATCCCAGATGAGCCCTGTCTTCAAATCATCCCATTTTAGGTTCTAGACATGAGTAAAGGTTTGTTGCTGGCCAATATATAAATATTACATGAATAAAGACTAGTTTTCAATTGCCTGAATTAACATACATTAACCTGCTAGTTGTCAATGTTCCCTCAGTGTAATGGCGCATTACTTAATAATGTTCTGTTATTTTTATTGAAATTAATTTTTCCTCTCTAATCAGCAGGAAATTAATAAAAATGAATATATATGTGATTGAGCAAGACCATTTTAATTTGAGGAAAGAGTATGAACAAAGATGTGGTCTAACAAAGATAAGATGATGAATTTGGATAGACACACAGGTTAGCAGTCAGTAATTAGACTGGAAAAGTGTGTTAAAGTCTGGAAAAGAGGAGGGAAAAGATGCCAAATATAAGAATGTGCTTGAGTATAGAGTATCAAATTCTGAGAGGCCGAATTCAGACTAAGTTAGAAATCAGGTGCCTGATGATGGATCACCAAACAACTCAAAGACAATATAGTGTTTTGTTAAGATTGTTAGTATTAGAATCAGGCCATCCTTGATTTGAATCTTACCTCTGCCACTTACCTCTGTCAGTGAAACCTTGTTAGCAGTGACTTAATTATGTATCAAATTTATTGCCAATAACACAAATATCTCCTTCTGATGCTAAACTAAATATATTTCCAACTGAACTTCTCTTTAGCTAGATTCCCAAAACGCCTATGGTTACTCAGATGCCACCTAATATGAGGGGGATGTGTTGAAGGGAGTTGGGGTGGATAAAAACTGCAGTCTTAGTTAATTGAGGCTAAACATCTCGCTTGTACAAGTAAAAAAAGTACAATAATGTGACTGCATTACTAGAACCCCTCTATGCATGTTGATCCTCTGTATGTCAAGGGCCTTAAAGCTTAAACTTCATTATCTAACTCGCTGATAGAGATGTGTGTTTAAAATTAAATGGTGTTGAAATTATTAAAGAGGTTAGGTATCAAGAGGGTTGGAAATAAGTCATTATTGTAGTTTTAGTAATTAAGAATTCATTGCTGAACTATGAAAGTAGTTTTAAAAAAGAGCTGATGGAGTGTGAGGGTGGATATCATATTGGTGAAGTTTCAAAAGTGAAGCCTTTAGCTGGATGAAATCCTGGAAACATCCTTCTGGTCCTAGGATTTAATTCTTTTTTCCTGATTCAGTGCCCATATATAAAACTCTCTTCAGATGGTCCCCCAAATATCAATAAATTAGTAAAGCTTGTCGACCTAAAATTGTAACCAATTTTTCAATTGTTATGATTACGTAAGTGCTTGTTTAAATTTTGAATAAAAGAGAGTGAACCAGCTGGGCACATCTGGTGGCAACTAATAGGAACCACAGTTAGTCTCATCAGAAGGGAAGTGCTTTGTCCATCTCAGCAGCAACATGCTGCCAGAAAGCTCACTGTGGGAACTGCTAGATCCTCTGATTGAAGGGCTTGCTTTTGTCCGAATAGCAAAAGATGACCCAGGGTCCTAGGGCACCTCCAGAAGGCCTAGACTACTCTACAGTTTCAGAAAAGTTGGCTATGAAGGGGAAAGATTAAAGGCCTCAGATAGATAAGGAAGTAGAGGTAAAGAAAGTTTATTTTAGAATGAAAAAAGCTTGAACTTTTTTTGACTAAAAGGGGAAGGAAAGCGGTAAAGTAGCAATGGAAGAAATAGGACAGGGAGGAGATTATTAGTGAAACAAGAGAGATGGCAGAAGAGGACAGAATAAATGACAGATCAGAAAGCTGATGTTGAAGATACCTGTTATTTGCATCTCCATTGATTTTTCTATCTACTTGTTTTATCATTTGTTATGTCTTCTGGATGAACTGGCTCCTTTATCATAATGAAATGCCCCTCTCTGTCCCTGATAATATTCCTGTTATGGAGTCTATTTTGGCTGATATTAATATAGATACTCCAGTTTTCTTATGAGTAGTGTTTGTATTGTTTTTCTTTTTCCACTCATTACTTTCAGACTGAATGTATCTTTATATTTAAAGTGGGTTTCTATGACACAACATATAGCCAAGTCTTGCTCTTTCTTTTTAATCCAGTTTGACAATTGTTGCCTTTTAATTAGAGTCAAGATTATTTACACTTAATGTAATTATTGATATAATTTGACTTAAATCCCCCATCTTGGCTGCTTGTTTTCTATTTGTCCCATCTGCATATATTCATTATTACTTTACCATTTTTTCTTGATGTTTTGAATATTTTATTTTTAAATATTGAATTTATTTGTTAGGTTCATTTTTATTGTTTTCATATTAACTATCTCTTAAGTTTTAGAAATTGCTTTAGAGTTTATAATATACTTTTGCAATTTATCACAGTTTAGTTTAAAAAATACTGTCAATTTGCATATGATACAAGAAGTTTATAACTATGTATTTGACTTCCCCTCTCATGCTTTGTGGTACTGTTCTAATAATCATTTTACTTCACATATTTCAAACAACGCATGCATTGTTATTATTTTTTAAATTAAACAATCAGTTAACTTAAAAAATTTTTTTTAAATAAGAAAAATATTGTTTCTATACATACCCAAATATTTATCTTTTCTGCTGTCCCTTATTCATTTGTATAGATCCAAGTTTTCACCTGATATATTTTTTCTCTTATCAGAATAACTTTTATTAATAATTAGTTGCAGTATAAATTTACTAGTAATAAATTCTCTTAGATTATGTTTGCTGAGTTTAGAATTCCAGACTGATTTCAACCTCCTAGCACTTGAAAAACACCATTCTATTAACTTCTAGACCACACAGTATATTACACGATGTCTTTAATAATTTATTTTTGTTTCTCTGTATGTATCGTGCTTTTATTTTCCTGCCACTTTTAAGATTGTCTCTTAGTCACTGGTTTTCAATTATTTGATTATGTGCTTTGGTATAGTTTTCTCTGTTTTTATCCTGTTTTGGAGCCATTCAGTTTTAGAAATTATGCATTTGTAGTTCTCATTAAATTAGAAAAAACTTTCAGCCATTACTTCTTCAATTACTTTTTCTGTTCCTCTCCTGCTTTTCTTTATAATTGTGCTTCTGATTATATATAATTTAAAACACTAGATATTGTCTAAGGTAACTATAGCTCTTTTTATTATTATTTTTCAGTTCTTTTTCTCTCTAGATTTCATTTGGATAATTTCTGTTGTTGTATCTTCAAGTTTACTCATATTTTGTTCAGTTGTATATAATTTGTTTTTAATCCCATTTAATGAAATATTTGTTTTAGTTACTGTATATTTTATAACTAGTTCTATTAAGATGTGTTTGTATGTTGCATTTATCTGCTTATTGTGCTGATAATTTCTTTTAAATCTTTGAGCACACTAAGTTATTTTAACTGTGTCGTTTGCTAATTGTGTAATCTCTGAGATGTCTGCTTTTGTTTTTATTGATTGATTTTTCTTTTTGCTATGGGTCATAAATCTAGAATTTTTTTTTGCTTGTCTACAAATTTCCTTTTTCTTTTTTGGATGCCAAGTATTGTAAAGCTTTCATTGTTCACTGCTTGATTTTAGTGTTTTCTTTTTTTAAATTTTTATTTTTGTTTAGTGAGAGTGGAGGAGATAGAGAAAAGACTTCCACATGTGCCCTGACTGGGATCCACCCCACAACACCCTTCTGGGGTGGATACTCAAATCAACCAAGCTATCCTCAGCACCCAGGGCTTACACTTAAATCTATAGAGCCACTGACTAGGAGAGAAGAGGGAGAGAAGTTGGAGAAGAAGGGGAAGAGAAGCAGACAGGTGCTTCTGATGTGTGCCCTGACCGAGGATGGAACTCGGAATGTCTGCATGCCTGGCCAATACTCTATTAACTGAGCAAACCAGCCAGGGCCTGGTGTGGTCTTTAAAGATAGTTGGACTTTTTTTCTACAAGCAATTAAGCTACCTTTGGATTAGGTTGATCCTTTCAAGGCTTGTTTTTAAACTCTTTAGGGAAAGTATAGAGCAGGGGTCCCCAAACTTTTTACACAGGGAGCCAGTTCACTGTCCCTCAGACCATTGGAGGGCCAGACTATAAAAAAACTATAAACAAATCCCTATGCACACTGCACATATCTTATTTTAAAGTAGAAAAACAAAATGGGAACAAATACAATATTTAAAATAAAGAACAGGACGTCACGGAAATGGCGCCGTGAGAAGCGCGTCCGACAGCTCTCCCCTAAATCACAACAAATTTATCAACTAGAAACAGAAAAATTTATCCTCGGAGCATTCCGGAGTTCCACACAAACTGAAAGCAAAAGGACTGTTATCACTTGAATCTGAGAGACGAGGGTGTGGAGGAAGCTACCGCAGCGACGCTCATTCAAGCCGCGAGGGAGTGCGCCTGCGGTGAGTCAGCCCATATACTCGGGAACCGCGAGCCGCCACCGCGAGCCACCGCGAGCCCCCGCGAGCCGCCGCCGCGAGCGGCCGCCGGGAACCGCCACCGCGAGCTGCCGCGAGCAGCCGCGCGCGCCCGGTCCGGTTGAGCACTGCTGACGTTCCCAGCGGCCCGCACACTGCGAGTGGGGGTCGCCGGCCACCGGTGCCCGGAGCACCCCATTTGCGCGCGTGCCTTGGGCATTCCACGCACCCAGGGCGCCCTGCTGGCCCGCACACCCAGGGGGCTCCATTATCCTGCGCCTGGTGCGGTCCAGCCGCCAGCGGCCGGGCGAGCGGGAGAGGCTTGGGAGATTCTCTCCGTGGGCAGGGCACCTCACCCAGCCATTCAAGCTAACAATCAAGCGTTGGGGGAGGGGCGTGCGCAGGCAGCCTAAAATACCTTCGGAAGCACAGCTGCGACCCAATCACTGAAATTAGCTTAACCCATAAAATCTGCGCACCCTCGGTTCTAATTGATAAGATCTCTCTCAGTTCAGCGATCCAAGACAAGAGGCGTGATATTTTTTAGTGCCTCTCGCTAAAGGGGCGGGGGCAACTTCTGATTGATAGAGCCTCCATATTCAGGGATAAACGCTAACAAGAAGGACTTGGCAGATAATAAGGTCTATACTACACTAGTCGTAAGCAGAGACTAGTGCCTCTTCTTCCCTGCAAAAACAGGCTACAAAGTGTGGAAAGCCTGGGTTGAGAGGTCCAACTAAATGATAGGCGCTGAACAGTCACCTTGACAACAATTGACTCCCACCCCCGCCTGATTACACTGGAGGCCCTGACTCTCAGAGCCTTTCCCAAAGCCTTGCACTGAGTGGGGATAGAGTGGGGATTTCCCAGCTCTTTGAGCCTCTTACTCCCCAGGCAGAAGCAGTTGCAGCCTTATAGCTGGATCACCAGGCTGCTAATTCAGAAAGGGGGGACTAGGAGAGAGAATCGAGGAAAGCAAACTCTCTCATCGTTGGACCCTGCAAACGCCAACAAGCCTTTACTTCCAGCAAGACTAAAGCCAATTATATGACATTGCCATAGAATCCCATCAACTGCAAATCCCTACCTAAGAGTGACACAGGGGCAGAGCCTGGGGTACAGAGTCACCGACTAGGAAGAGGGAGAGAAAAGAAAAAGGAAGAAGTTAACCTCTCAAAATCAAGAAAAACCCACAGACTTTACAACTTGATCCACTAATTTTTTTTTGTTGTTGTTGTTGTTTGTTTCTTCTATCTTTTTGCCTTTATTTCCTCCACCTTGGTCCTTCTATTCTCTGCCCATGTTATGCTTCCCCTTTCTTTTTTTTTTCTTTTTTTATTTTTTTAATTTTTTTTTTATTAATTTTTAGAGAGGAGAGAGAGTGAGAGAGAGAGAGAGAGAAGGGGGAGGGAGGAGCAGGAAGCATCAACTCCCATATGTGCCCAGGGTTTTGAACCGGCGACCTCAGTGTTTCCAGGTCGACGCTTTATCCACTGCGCCACCACAGGTCAGGCTGCTTCCCCTTTCTTGAACTACACTACCCATGAGTGTTGCATTTTATTTTTCTTCTTCATCCTCACCCTCCTTTAAGGTTATACTCCAAAACACTTAACTCTCACTCTCTCCTCTTTTGTTTTTTTTTTGTCTTGCTTTATTTTGTTTTTTTCTCCTCCTATTTTATTTCTTCCTTCGTTTTTCTCTTTTTCTTATTTTTTCCTTTCTATTCGTTTTTTCTTTGCTCATTTTACTTTCCTCCCATATAATCCTCAATCACGAACAAATTAGTTAATTTGGGACTCAAGGCTTTTTTTTGGCTTTATTTCTCTTTTTTGCTTTTGTTTTTATTTTTTTTTCTCTTGTTTGTTTATTTTTGTGGCATTTTGGGTCCTCCCAACCCAAGGTCTCCATTGTATTTAGTCTTCGCTCCACTTAATACAACAGATTTTTACTTATTATTTTTATTTTTTCTTCTTTATTATTCTTTTTTGGTCCTTTTTTCTGATTCCCTCTTATCCCTCTCATTATATCTCTTAGTTGACCATCACTTACAAGCAACTCATCTTATGCTTGTCTAAGATTTTCTTCCTTTTTTTTTTTTTTTTTTTTTATTTAGTAGGTCCCTACTCCGTTTTTTTTGCCCCTTGAACTCTTCACCCCAAATCAGGCCCTCCATTATAGGCACGATATTTCCCTGAGGAGGGGAGAGGAGGGAAAGAGAAGAGAGAAAAAAAGAGGGAAATAAAAAATTATTACTGTTTTTTTTTGTGGGGTGTTTTACCCTTTTTTTTTTCTTTTTACTCTTTATTAATTCTAATTAGTGCTATCAATAAGACCACCCTCAGATGCCGATAAGAAAGAGGAAATCGAATATTATGGATACAAAAGAAAGAGAGGTAACACAAATAGATGTGGGAAAATCTATGGAGAAAAGACTTAACATATTGGAAGCCTTGGAGCTAAATGACAGAGAATTTAAAATAGAAATGTTAAAAATACTCAGAGATATACAAGAAAACACAGAAAGGCAATATAGGGAGATCAGAAAACAACTCAATGAACACAAAGAATATATTACCAAGGAAATTGAAACTATAAAAACAAATCAAACAAAATTGAAAAACTCAATTCACGAGCTGAAAAACGAGGTAACAAGCTTAGCTAACAGAACAGCCCAGATTGAAGATAGGATTAGTGAAATAGAAGACAAACAACTTGAGGCACAACAGAGAGAAGAAGAAAGAGACTCAAAAATAATAAAAAATGAGAAAGCCCTACAGTAATTGTCTGACTCCATCAGAAAGAATAACATAAGAATAATAGGTATATCAGAGGGAGAAGAGAAAGAAAATGGAATGGAGAATATACTCAAACAAATAATAGACAAGAACTTCCCAAGCCTGTGGAAGGAACTAAAGCCTCAAATTCAAGAAGCAAACAGAACACCAAGTTTTCTTAACCCCAACAAACCCACTCCAAGGCACATCATAATAAAGATGACACAAACCAATGACAAAGAAAAAATTCTCAAGGCAGCCAGGGAAAAGAAGAGTACAACATATAAAGGAAGGCCTATTAGATTATCATCAGACTTCTCAGCAGAAACTCTACAAGCTAGAAGAGAGTGGACCCCAATATTTAAAGCCCTGAAAGAGAGGAACTTTCAGCCAAGAATACTATACCCATCAAAGCTATCCTTCAAGTATGAAGGAGATATAAAAACATTCACAAATACAGAAAAGATGAGAGAATTTATCAACAGAAAGCCCCCACTCCAGGAAATACTAAGGGGGGTTTTCCAACCAGATTCAAAGAACAAAAGAAAACAACACCACAAGTAACAGCTCCACCAAGAACACAATAAAACCAAACTTAAACTGTGACAACAAAGGAAAAAAAGGGGGGAGAGGATGGAGATTAACAGTAGCAAAGGACGATGAAGTGCAGAAATACTTATAAGATAGGGTACTACAATGAATATGGTAGGTACCCTTTTCATTACTTAATGGTAACCACCCTTAAAAAAACCACCACAAAAACACTTGACTTAAAAAAGGTAGCAACAGAGGAAAGAAGTATGGAACACAAACAAACAAAAACAAATGATAGAAAAACAAAAGAGAAGAATCAAACTAGATACAAAACTAACAGAAAGCAATTTATAAAATGGCAGTAGGGAACCCACAAGTGTCAATAATTACACTAAATGTAAATGGATTAAACTTACCAATAAAAAGACACAGAGTAGCAGAATGGATTAAAAAAGAAAATCCAACTATATGCTGCCTACAAGAAACACATCTAAGCAACAAGGATAAAAACAAATTCAAAGTGAAAGGCTGGAAAACAATACTCCAAGTAAACAACACCCCAAAAAAAGCAGGTGTAGTAATACTCATATCTAATAATGCTGACAAGACAGAAAAAGTACTCAGAGACAAAAATGGTCATTTCATAATGATTAAGGGGAAGTTGAATCAAGAAGACATAACAATCCTTAATATATATGCACCAAACCAAGGAGCACCAAAATATATAAGACAGCTACTTATTGACCTTAAAACAAAAACTAACAAAAATACAATCATACTTGGAGACCTCAATACACCGCTGACGGCTCTAGATCGATCATCCAAACAGAGAATCAATAAAGATATAGTGGCCTTAAACGAAATACTAGAACACTTGGATATGATAGACATCTACAGGACACTTCATCCCAAAGCGACAGAGTATACATTTTTCTCTAGTGTACATGGAACATTCTCAAGAATTGACCATATGTTGGGCCACAAAGACAATATCAGCAAATTTAGAAAAATTGAAATTGTACCAAGCATATTTTCTGATCATAAAGCCTTGAAACTAGAATTCAACTGCAAAAAAGAGGGGGAAAAACCCACAAAAATGTGGAAACTAAACAACATACTTCTAAAAAATGAATGGGTCAAAGAAGAAATAAGTGCAGAAATCAAAAGATATATACAGACAAATGAAAATGAAAATACGACATATCAGAATCTCTGGGATGCAGCAAAAGCAGTAATAAGAGGAAAGTTCATATCACTTCAGGCCTATATGAACAAACAAGAGAGAGCCGAAGTAAACCACTTAACTTCACGCCTTAAGGAACTAGAAAAAGAAGAACAAAGACAACCCAAAACCAGCCGAAGAAAGGAGATAATAAAAATCAGAGCAGAAATAAATGAAATAGAGAACAGAAAAACTATAGAAAAAATCAATAAAACAAGGAGCTGGTTCTTTGAAAAGATCAACAAAATTGACAAACCCTTGGCAAGACTCACCAAGGAAAAAAGACACAGGACTCAAATAAATAAAATCCAAAATGAAAGAGGAGAGATCACCACAGACATCATAGAAATACAAAGAATTATTGTAGAATACTATGAAAAATTATATGCCACCAAATACAACAATCTAGAAGAAATGGATAAATTCCTAGAACAATACAACCTTCCTAGACTGAGTCATGAAGAAGCAGAAAGCCTAAACAGACCAATCAGCAGGGAGGAAATAGAAAAAACTATTAAAAATCTCCCCAAAAATAAAAGTCCAGGCCCAGACGGTTATACTAGTGAATTCTATCAAACATTCAAAGAAGACTTGGTTCCTATTCTACTCAAAGTCTTCCAAAAAATTGAAGAAGAAGCAATACTTCCAAACTCATTTTATGAGGCCAACATAACCCTCATACCAAAACCTGGCAAGGATGGCACAAAGAAAGAAAACTACAGACCAATATCTCTAATGAATACAGATGCTAAAATACTAAACAAAATACTGGCTAACCAAATACAACAACATATTAAAAAAATAATACATCATGATCAAGTGGGATTCATCCCAGAATCTCAAGGATGGTTCAACATAAGCAAAACGGTTAATGTAATACACCATATCAACAAAACAAAGAACAAAAACCACATGATCTTATCAATAGATGCAGAAAAGGCTTTTGATAAAATACAACACAATTTTATGTTTAAGACTCTCAACAAAATGGGTATAGAAGGAAAATATCTCAACATGATAAAGGCCATATATGATAAACCATCAGCCAACATCCTATTAAACGGCATAAAACTGAGGACTTTCTACCTTAAATCAGGAACAAGACAGGGTTGTCCACTCTCTCCACTCTTATTCAACGTGGTGCTAGAAGTTCTGGCCAGAGCAATCAGACAAGACAAAGAAATAAAAGGCATCCATATCGGAAAAGAAGAAGTAAAGGTATCACTTTTTGCTGATGATATGATCCTATACATCGAAAACCCGAAGGACTCCACAAAAAGATTATTAGAAACAATAAACCAATACAGTAAGGTCGCAAGATACAAAATTAACATACAAAAGTCCATAGCCTTTCTAATTGCCAACAATGAAATATTAGAAAACGAACTCAAAAAAATAATCCCCTTCACGATTGCAACAAAAAAATAAAATACCTAGGAATAAACATAACAAAGAACGTAAAGGACCTATATAATGAAAATTACAAAGCATTGTTAAGGGAAATCGAAAAAGATACAATGAGATGGAAAAATATTCCTTGTTCTTGGATAGGAAGAATAAATATAATCAAAATGGCCATATTACCCAAAGCAATATACAAATTTAATGCAATTCCCATCAAAATCCCTATGAGATTTTTTAAAGAAATGGAACAAAAAATCATCAGATTTATATGGAACTATAAAAAACCCTGAATAGCCAAAACAATCCTAAGGAAAAAGAATGAAGCTGGGGGCATTACAATACCTGACTTTAAACTATATTATAGGGCCACGATAATCAAAACAGCATGGTATTGGAAAAAAAATAGACACTCAGACCAATGGAACAGAATAGAAAGCCCAGAAATAAAACCACATATATATGGTCAAATAATCTTTGATAAAGGGGCCAACAACACACAATGGAGAAAAGAAAGCCTCTTCAACAAATGGTGTTGGGAAAACTGGAAAGCCACATGCAAAAGAATGAAACTCGACTACAGCCTGTCCCCGTGTACTAAAATTAATTCAAAATGAATCAAAGACCTAAATATAAGACCTGAAACAATAAAGTACATAGAAGAAGACATAGGTACTAAAATCATGGACCTGGGTTTTAAAGAACATTTTATGAACTTGACTCCAATGGCAAGAGAAGTGAAGGCAAAGATAAATGAATGGGACTACATCAGAATTAAAAGTTTTTGCTCAGCAAGAGAAACTGATATCAAAATAAACAGACAGCCAACTATATGGGAACTGATATTTTCAAACGACAGCTCAGATAAGGGCCTAATATCCAAAATTTACAAAGAACTCATAAAACTCAACAACAAACAAACAAACAATCCAATAAAAAAATGGGAAGAGGACATGAACAGACACTTCCCCCAGGAAGAGATACAAATGGCCAACAGATATATGAAAAGATGCTCAGCTTCATTAGTTATTAGAGAAATGCAAATCAAAACTACAATGAGATACCACCTCACTCCTGTTAGATTAGCTATTATCAACAAGACAGGTAATAGCAAATGTTGGAGAGGCTGTGGAGAAAAAGGAACCCTCATTCACTGTTGGTGGGACTGTAAAGTAGTACAACCATTATGGAGGAAAGTATGGTGGTTCCTCAAAAAACTGCAAATAGAACTACCTTATGACCCAGCAATCCCTCTACTGGGTATATACCCCAAAACCTCAGAAACATTGATACGTGAAGACACATGTAGCCCCATGTTCATTGCAGCACTGTTCACAGTGGCCAAGACATGGAAACAACCAAAAAGCCCTCAGAAGACTGGATAAAGAAGATGTGGCACATATACACTATGGAATACTACTCAGCCATAAGAAATGATGACATCAGATCATTTACAGCAAAATGGTGGGATCTTGATAACATTATAAGGAGTGAAATAAGTAAATCAGAAAAAAACAAGAACTACATGATTCCATACATTGGTGGAACATAAAATTGAGACTAAGAGACATGGACAAGAGTATGGTGGTTACCAAGGGTGGGGAGGGGGAGGAAGGACATGGGAGGGAGGGAGGGAGAGAGTTAGGGGGAGAGGGAGGGGCACAGAGAACTAGATAGAGGGTGATGGAGGACAATCTGACTTTGGGCGAGGGGTTTGCAACATAATTTGATGACAAAGTAACCTAGACATGTTTTCTTTGAATATATGTACCCTGATTTATTAATGTCATTTCATTACCATTAATAAAAATTTATAAAAAAAAAAAAAATAAAATAAAATAAAATAAAGAACAAGTAAATTTTAATAAACGAACTGACCAGTATTTCAATGGGAACTATGCTCCTCTCACTGACCACCAATGAAAGAGGTGCCCCTTCCGGAAGTGCGGCGGGGGCCGGATAAATGGCCTCAGGGGGCCACATGCGGCCCGTGGGCCGTAGTTTGGGGACATCTGGTATAGAGTAAACTTTATTCTATTTAAGCCCTCTACTGAGGCTTACCCTTCTGAGGGTCTCTATCAACTCCCTGTGCATGTAATGAGGTCTCTACTTTGAACTGTGAAACTCTTCATGATGGATATCAGTCCTATGTGCCTGAGAATTGTTTAGCTTACATCTCCCTGGTAATTAGTCTCTTCCCAGACTCATGATATTTTATTCTAGGAATGAATATTTAGTCAAAGTCTCAGGGAACCCTGATGTAGATATCTAGAACTTTTTTTATCCCTCTTCTGTACCCTGTTCTATAAATTGTAGGCCTTTTAGTATCTCTGAACTCTGATTTCTGTCTCCTTAATTCAGCAAGACTTTCAGGCTGTTTGCATTCTGCCTCCCTGGTACATGGTCTGAAAATTGTCTCCAGTCAAAATCCGAGGCAATTGTAGGATCATCTTATTTGTTTTCTTTTTCTGAGGGATCAAAGTCCTGCACTGTTGTTTGAAAATAGTTGTTTCACTATTTTGTCCAGCTTTCTAATTATTTATAATGAGGTTGTAATTCTGAATCCCAATACTCCCTAAGTGGCTAGAAGTGGAGAAAGATGAAATAGCTTTATGAAAGTATTAAAAGCAGTGATTAAAAATAAAAGCAGTGATTATTTGTGGAAGTAAAGTTAAATATGAAATTAGTTATGAGGTCTTGGCCAGTTGGCTCAGTGGTAGGGTGTCGGCCCGACATGTGGAAGTCCCGAGTTCGATTCCTGGCCAGGGCACACAGGAGAAGCACCCATTTGCTTCTCCACCCTTTTCCTTCTCCTTCTTCTCTATCTCTCTCTTCTTCTCCCGTAGCCCAGGCTCCACTGGAGCAAAGTTGGCCCAGGCACTGAGTATGGCTCCATGGCCTCCACTTCAGGCGCTGAGGATGGCTCTGGTCAGCAAAGCAATGCCCCAGATGGGCAGAGCATTGCCCCCTGGTGCACATGCTGAATGGATCCCAGTCAGGTGCGTGCGGGCATCTGTCTGTCTGCCGTCTCGCTTCTCACTTCAGAAAAAAATACAAAAAAAATAAAATTAGTTATAAAAATATATGTATAGCTATATGCATCAAATGGCCTGACCTTATAAATGTATACATAGTAATTAAAATAAAATTGTTCAAAAAACACAAGATATATTTTATAATACAGTTTTGTTTTTAATTTCCCATATTAGGGTCCAAATCTTTACAAGATAATATTTAGTGCAGACTTATTTCTTCCTAATAATGCTGAGTTTCCTATAAGTAATTAAGTAAAACAGGGGCATTAAAGATATTTATATATATTTTTTGAGATTTAATTTTTCACAGAAAACATCAAAGTTATAATAATAGAAAAATCTGATTTTGTGGCTTTTTTTATATTTAGTACTATGTGTGTATGGGCTTAATTATATGAGTTTGCAAGCTTTTTAGGATACTTCTGTAATCAGGTGGTCTAAAGGTCTTAATCTCTTTACTACAATCTTTAAAAACAGTAGAAGATAAATTTAACTATAAATGTATTATAAAATTATTCCTAAAAGTCTCATGTAAAATCTGACTATTAAAGGTAGATATTGGCCCTGGCCGGTTGGCTCAGTGGTAGAGCGTCGGCCTGGCGTCCCAGGTTCGATTCCCGGCCAGGGCACACAGGAGAAGCGCCCATCTGCTTCTCCACCCCCCCCCCTTCCTCTCTGTCTCTCTCTTCCCCTCCTGCAGCCGAGGCTCCATTGGAGCAAAGATTGCCTGGGCGCTGAGGATGGCTCTGTGGCCTCTGCCTCAGGTGCTAGAATGGCTCTGGATGCAACAGAGTGACCCCCCAGAGGGGCAGAGCATCGCCCCCTGGTGGGCATGCGGGAGTCTGTCTGACTGCCTCCCCGTTTCCAGCTTCGGAAAAATGAAAAAAAAAAAAAAAAGGTAGATATTACTCATTTTTTCCTTGTATTTTAGTTCACTGTTTTGCCATGTGTTACTGATCTCTTCAGATATTCATTTATTTATTTATTATCAACAAAATTAAAAAAATATTTTATTGATTTTAGAGAGATAAAAGGGGAGAGAGATAGGAACACCAATTTGTTCCTGTATGTGCCTTGACCGGGGATCAAACCAGCAACTTCTGTGCTTCAAGACAATGCTCTAACCAGTTGAGCTATATCTAGCCAGGGCTCTTCAGATATTTATAATGATACCTAACAATAGATAGCAGTTAAAATTAATTGGGACCCTGTATTTTCAACTATACTTCCTTCCTTCAGCAAATTTAGCTTCTAAGTCAGAGCTGGCATACTTTTGTTTTGCTGGCCTGAAGCCAGCCTATAGACATAATTTTTCAGCCTGTACATGGCTGGCCCATTTATAGTGTTTTTTTCCACCCCCGGAGCAATCCTGACATGCAACAATTTTTTCAGAGCTTCCCACTTCAGAATGGGACATAATTTCTCCAGGTTGTCATTCTCATAATAACTCCTCATTCTATAGCCATTAATGTTCACTCAATTCATTCAACGTGTATTTATTGTGGCCTGAGACCTGGCCTTTTCATTCCCTTATGTTACATGTTTGATTGCTGGTCTGCAGTGAAGGAGAGAGTTAGAGTAAGGAGAGGCGGACAATTTCAAGGGACTGAAACATAGTCCTTATATATGAGGTTTTTGTAGTTTTCAGGACAAAGAAGTTATATCCATCTGAACTCATTTCCCCAAGTGATTGAAAGTGAGTAAGTAGGGACAAATAAACCTACATTACTCAACAAAAGAAAGTAAAAGAAAGATCGAATCAATAAGGAAGTTGGTAAAAGGAAACATTTTATTATTTTGGTAAAAGAAGCTAGAGGGTAGAAAATATCATTTTCTTTTCATCTGCCACCAGCCAGAGGCAGAAACTGGTTTCTTTTTTAATTTAAACCTTGGTCATGGCATGAGATTTGGTTAGAGAAAATCTGCTAGTACCATATTCAGTACAGATAAAAATTACTAGCAGAACGTAGATTCCATTTGGATGGATATAAGTGGGAAATGTATAAAAGGAAACTAGAATATGTGAAAAGATTTAAGGCTATTTTATTTTATATTTACCTTGGAAGGGGAAGAAACCAGGAAGACTCAGACATTGTGTTCTCAGACTGTTCACTTCTTTGTCCATTAATTTGCTTTTCTTTTGAGCAGTGTGGATATGCTGAATTCTGAAACATTGTGTTCGGAGAAACAGTACTATAGATTGGTCCATCTGGTGGAAGAACTTGTTCCCTTTTTCAAAAAACTTTGCCTGTGCATTATGACATCATTCCTTATAAAGGTAGAGATAGATTAGTGTGCACATATAACATAATGAATTTATATGAGATATAGTGACTATCCCATGAGTGGGGGAACAAGACATAATTTGGAGTTGGAGCATAGAGTGATTTATGAAGGTCATTGTCTTACAAGTTCAGATGCTTTCCATATGGCGTCAGAGAAACCCCCTTATGTACTGTATGTATAAAACATATGTAGCAAATTAGTTTCACTTACATTTTTTTCCCCTAAATATGTTTTGGTTTAAAAATGACAATGCCTTTTGTTTATCTGGTCTGTAAAATTTTATACGTTTTTCTTTTCTAAGGGAGAAGTTATTTGTTGATCCTACAAAGTTTTTAAATGTGACAGAGTCGAGTGTGAGCCCTTTGACACTGGGTCTTGCTGTGGGTTGGGTGTCAGAGTCTTCTGTCTTATTGGATTTATGGCTTAACTTCTGTATCACGCTTAACTTGACTATGCTCAGCAGTGTGACCTTGTCTAGGAAGAGGAAAAATAGATTGTTCATTTTCCAGCTGTAGTGTATTATATTTCTATCTAATTGCATTTTCAAATAGATGTGAAGATGCAACTACTTCCATTTAAAAGGAAATTTCTCTACTTAAAGAAATATGGATAATATTTAGATTAGAAGTAATATTTAAAATTGAAAGTATTTTATACCCCAAATAATAAGCTTTCATTTGGCCTAGGCAGAAATCCCATTGGTTGATTTTTTTCATCATTGTTTTAGTTGTGAAGACTTAAAGCGTGTATATGCTTAGACTCTAGTCTGGAATTTCAAACCCTTTAAGAACTATCTGGCTTTAACACAACTTTCCTCCTGCTAGAATTTATAGTGTATGTAGTTTCTTTTAAAACCACAAAGTATGGCTGCTTTTCCAAATTTAACTTCATGTTTTATTTGAAAAATCAGTAGCACACTTTATAATTTTAGAAATTCATTGGGATGTAACAAAACCAAGATTGGAAATTGTTGGAACTTAAACACCTAAGTAAGAGACTACCTAAACATTTTTGTTGGAGAAAAGTTTCTTGGATTATTAAACATGTGTCTGGCTGGATGTTGCAGTTGATCTGTAACTCATTTATTGTATCTATCAAAAGTGAAACATTCAACCAGAATTACAGAATTTTCACAGTTATATAATCTCCAAGTCATACACTATACATACACAATAGTGTAACAATTTTTCTTTGGTTTGAAAACCCTGAAAATGTGCATTTGAAAAATATTCTTAGAAGGTAAAAGTAACATCGAAGAAGTATATGGCTTTCTTTTGATTTGGGCCAGAACAAAGTATCTAGGAAATCATTAAGTAGAGTAAGAAGGAAATTGAGATTTGAACACTGAGATTTTTAGCTTTTAACCTCCAGATTTAATTTAAAATAAAAATGTATATGCCTATATATTTGTATATGTATACACATTCAAATTAAGCAGTAATAGTTACTTATCACAAGGTGATTAATATATGTCAGCCCATCTTGGTAAGGTGTTTACAGGCTCCAATCCAATTCCACCAACACCTGATATTGTACCTGAATTCTTAGGAAACATTCAGGATCTGTGCACTGTGATGTGTGACCTTTATACTTATTTCTGGAGAAAGAAATAATTGTTTTAGAGAACAATTGTCTTGACAACTAGCTTCCTAGATAATGATTTTCCTGTGGATAAAGGATTGCTGGTTTTTAAAACTGTCAATTTAGTTTTTTCAGAATTACTATGATTTATTTGCTATAATAAAATTTTCCTTACATGTAAGCAGCAAATTTTAATTTCAGTACAAATCTTCCTTCTTTTCATTCTTCCAGCAGACAGCTAACACAGCTGTGCACTGTATCTTCATAGCAACTTTATTTGCGGCTTCAGTAGTATGACTTGCGGTGTGAGGAAGGATTACAGTAGCAGGTCCTCTGGATGTCTTTCTCCTTGTTTTCCGTATTCTAGCTGTATGTGTCACATTGCTTAGCAGATTTCCATTGAATCCTGGTTGGCTTTGGAGACTGAAGAAGAAGGTTACAACTCTGTGAAGTCTGAACATCTGCTAGAGTCATGAATGACTTTAGGGATGAGCTCATCAGCAGGTAGGTCAACTAACTCATCAGCCCAGCTATTGTCAGCCAGATTCACTACTGTTGCCCTATTGAGAATTACTAATGTGTCCCAGTGGACATGGGGTTGGATACTCAGCCAGAAAGTTAATTTCCTTCTGCTTGGGGTTGAGGTGAGGAAGAGAATGGGAAAGAAGGCGAAATATGAAAAGCCATTTCTGGAGATCTACGTAAGTTGCTTACACCATGATGCATAAAACAAAACAAAACATAACAGCAAAACAAACAAATAATGACAACAACAAAAACATAAAGATTGACATGCCTTAACTCTGATTTGCCCAGAGGAAAGATGAACTAGATCTTGAAGGAGAACATCAATCCAGATTCTATTTCTATCTTTGACCAGTCTTCCACAAACTTTGTTCACAGGGAATGTGGATGGTGCACTTGATGTGGTTTATCCCTAAAAGATAACAAAGCTGCTTTCCTTTATTCACAAATTAATAAATAAAAGTAATAAAAGGAAAATAAGTGAAATAACTGACAGCATGCTCAAAATAATCTCAATATTACAATTTTGTCCCATAAATTTATTTATCATAAATGTTTCAAATTAGATCTACATTTATTAAACATTACTATTTGGCTGACAGAGTTCTAGGTTGGAAATATGTAAATGAACCATACACAATTCCTGTCTTCAGTGATCTTTTAGTCCAGTGGTACACAGAGCGACTCAGATAATGTCATTGTTGGGAGCAATAGCAGATAAATCATAAGCGAGTGGCTATGAATTGAAAAAAACTTGAAATTAAATTTTCTTAGATGTTTTCAAAGACAGTGATTTATTTACATGAAGCATAAATTGTATTTTTCAATAATCAATATTTTTCTGTTTTTTTGTGATAGCATTAAATGATGGTATGGAGAGGAAGTAGCATGTTTAGAGCTGGGCAGCAATCTCAGCTCCTGAGCAGACTGAATTTCTGAGCTTTAACTTTATCCACATTACAAGGTGATAACACTTTCTGTGTAGATTGTTGAGAGAGAGAGAGAGAGAGAGAGAGAGAGAGAGAGAGAGAGAGAGTAAGAGTGTGGAAAGTGTCAGGATCTACCTGCTGATCTGTGAATCTTCTTGCTACGTCTCAAAGAGGCGGTGGTCCAGCATATTTTTTAATGCTCTTATGCTGCGGAACAAATTTTCTGATGACAGAATTCATGGCTAGAAAGAAACCAGGGCTCAGATGCTATTAATTTCCTACAAATTATTATGGGTTGAGGCATAATACCAGCTACGGTATTGCTGGGGAATTTGTCAACTTTTAACTAAAAATTTCTCCAAGTTATTACCTTTGGTAATCAGTGTATCACTGTTTTTGTCTTGTAGTTACCTCTATGTAATTTTCTCATGATATTATAGACTAAGTTATAAAGTACTAATGGGAGTCACCCTGTGCTCTCTCCTTCATTTTGAAGTTGAGAAATGGAGGCTCCAGTCTGTCTGTTAATTAGTGACAGATCTGGGAGAACTCAGATGTGTTGAGCTCACCTGACCAGTGGTGGTGTAGTGGATAGAGCATTGACTTGAGATGCTGAGTTCCCAGGGTTTGAGACCCTGAGGTTGCCGGCTTGAGTGCAGGCTTGAGCCCAGAGCTCACTGGCACGAGCTCAATGTTGCTGGCTTTAGCAAGTGTAGTGTTGCTGGCTCAGCTGGAGCCCCACAGTCAAAGCATGTGTGAGATGCAATCAATGAACAACTAAAAGTGCTGCAACTACAAGTTGATGCTATTCAACTTTCCCCCTTCCTATTTGTCTGTCTCTCTCAAAAACAAATGGCAACAACAACAACAAAAAATCCCAAACAAACAGAAAAAAGATGTGTTGCGCTCAGAGATCTTTTCTCTGTTCATCAGGTCTCAGCTGTGCTGCATGCTGGTTGGTTGTGTGCAGTGTGCACACGGTTTACACAATAGGCTTCTGGATGGCGATGATAATTATTATTACTGTTGTTGGTTACTCTCTCTTGCAGGAACTTATTTTCTTAATTTTTCAAATCAGGGCTGTTGCTGAACAAATATTTTCCACTTTATTGCTCGTTTAGATTAAAAACATGAATGGTCTTTGGAGCTGTGCTTGAAAACAAAACTGTGTTCATTTTTTCAGTAGACTCACTCTTTTCCCCCAACAGCTGTCTTTGTTTCTCTTAAATCTAAACTTTTAAAAGCATGTCTCTTTTCACTTGTGTGTGTTAATATTTTTCAGAAATGTTCATTAAATGGATCAATTTTTCCACCCCTTTCAACACTAAAAACAAAACAAGTTTAGTCATGTCAAAGCAAGTAGTCCACAGGGATAATACAAGCAAACTGCTCTTTCTGGATATAATTTAAAAATTTGAGGGATATATCACTTTTTGAATTCTGTAAGGACTGATTAAATCTACTAGGGAAGCAAAGTTTTTTATATACAAACTCAAAGATATTTTTGTAGCTTTGAAGAATATATTATAAAAGTGACCCAATAATCCATAGACTACAATTTTTATACTAGGCTGTCAGGTTATGAATCAAATACTCTGTTGTATAATACAACATTTTTTTTATAATTTATTGATTTAAAATATATAATAAATTTATACCAATGTATAATATGAATACATTCACAACATATATTATTGTTAAATACTTAAATATATTTTGGTGCATAGGATCTTTCTATCTTCAACATTTTAAAGCTCCTCATTGCCAAGGTGAAGCTACTAATTAAGCATTCCTTGAAGGACAAACACTGGTCTAGGAATTGCTTCAGAAATCATCCAAGAGCACTCTAAGAAAAGAGTCACTATAGTCCACATTAAAGGCTCTTCCAATTCATTTGAAGCTATGTACTGTGTGCTTTCTGGTTGTGCCTTTTATTTAATAATAGTAAACTTAGTGGCCTTATTTGCTACAGATCCATTATTCTGATAATTTCAGGCTTATCATTCATATCATTCTATGCTGCTTGAGGAAAATGTACAAGAACAAGAGAAATAGTTATCAGCAGCCTTTCTCAATAGTTATGTCCCAAGTTCCATAAGAATTACAAGACAATCCATAAAAGATTTATCTGAATGAGTTAAGACAGTGTTTTTAAAATTTAAGTGGCAATTCTAACTTTCAAATTGTTGCTGTTAAAGTGACGTGGAATTCCATTTTTCACATGAAAGTCATGGACCTCATAAAGTCAGGCGGGCAACATTTCCCACTTCCTATTTTGAAGGGCATGTCCATTTTCATATCACCGCGATCCTGCCTGGTGCCCTGTGCAGATGAACAAAAGGCTTCTTTTCAGTGTGTTGTCTGTTATGAGTTCCTGAACCATTTCCCATGTGTTCTGTAATTTTCCACATATTTTGGGAGTACTTGACTTAGGATCTGGTTTGGTAATGTGATTTAATGAGAGAAACAAAGGATTAGGAAGAGGAACTGCATTTTATCCTGGGTTGTCTGGCTTTGGCATAGTAGCCTAACCTTGAATCTTAATTCTCATTTCTAAGGTGGAAATAATACCTTCTTAGCCTTCCTCATAGAGTGGTTGTAAGGATAAAGTGAGATAATGTAGGTTTTTTAGAGGCTGTGACACACTAAAATGTAAGTTGCTGTTAATCATCGGAATATAGAGTTGGTAGATTTAGCTTCTTCCTTCAGTCTATTGGGGGTTTTACTTCGCTCAGCATTTTGTTTGCTCTGCTGTGGTTACCATGTCAGCAGTGGTTGGAAGAGCTGAATTCTGCATGTCTTCCAGGCCTCCTTCATAAGGTGCTCCTTCATTAGTTGGTATCAGTGTGACCTTTCTTTGTTGTGAATTGAGGTAATCCTTTAAACAGGTCTTTAGCCTCTAAGTTGTGAAGTTTTTCCAAGGGTTCACTATTTCAGCCAGTTAAAGACTGCTGTAGTTATGTTCTCCAGTGTCTTCCATTTCTTACAGAATGAAACCCAAACTACCTTCTGTGGCTCACAGAGACCCTGTATGATTGCTCTGGACCCTTCCTGGATCATTTTGTACCATTTTCCCTCTTACCTGTTCTGCTCCCGTCACACCGACTTTTCTTTCATCTACTAAGCCTAATGCATTCTTGTCCAGTACATTGGCACTTGTGGTTTGCTCTGCCTGAACAGCTTTTCTCTCTTTCTCCTCCCCTTCAGATCTTCTCAAAGCTAGTCAGTCACCTGGTTACCTCTTGTTATTCAGGTCTCAGTTCAAATAACCTATTCTCAGACAACCATTTTCAACCCTTCAATCTCAAGAAGGTACCTCACCCTGCTCTTTCTCTTTCACAGGGCCCTGTTTTACTTTTTCACTTTCTAAAGGTCTTTGGTGTATTTGTTCACTTATTTGTTATTTGGTTGCCCTGCCATTCCCTAGAATGTAAGCTGCACCATAAGGGTAGGAACTTTTCTTGTCTTGCTCAAAGCTGAGTTCTCAGGAATTAAGAAGAGTATCTAATAATATGTTGTAGCACTTCATAATTTCTTGTACAATGATGACTTAAATACCAGTAAGTCCATTAAAAAAAAGAAAATATAAAAGTTTAAACCAGCATGCAAGAAATGACTTACAATGCAATTATATTTATTCTTTTGTGAAAGCATTTTAATCCAGCATTTATATAATTATCTACTATTTTGTTACAGACCACCCCCAAATTTAGTGACATAAAACAACATTCTGTAGGTTGGGTGAGACTCAGCTGGATGGTCCTTCTGCTGGAACCCTGGAGGTGGTGGGGCTGGAGCATGCAAGCTAGCTTCAGGCATCTTCTCATGGGCTTCCTCGCTCTGTCTGAGAAGTTGGATTTCTTTAATGATGGCCAGCTTCCAAGAGAGAACAATCTAAGTAGACAAAAGTACACACTGTGATCTCTTAAAGCACAGCATCACTTCTGCCACACCCTTTTGGTCAGAGCGCTCATAGAGCCAAACTAGATTCAATAGGAGGAGAAATAGATAAGAAATGTCAAGGAAGGCAGGGCCATCTGTACTCCACCACAAGAGTGGTCTTTTCCTAAGAGAGAAGAAAAAGGAAAATTTTAAATAGCATTTTTACTTCGGTATGCTAGACACTAGGAATAGAAGAAATTCACAGTGTGTATGGAGGTGTGGTGTATAACTCAGTGTTTGGAGTAAATACACTTGGTCTTTGTCTTTTATTTATGACCGATGGTGAGTTTTTGTTTTGTTTTGTTTTGAAGCTAGAGAGATACTAAGAAGTTTATCTCCTACTTTGAATTTCCAAGTTTCTGTCCAACTAGGTATTTGCCCAGACTAAGATGATCATGTAGTATGTTATGAAAATGAAAAATAATTCATTTTTCATTCTGGGAAATTAGGAATTTAAATATTCTTGTAAGATTTTAGTGAATCTTTTAAGTGTTTTTCATATAAGCAAGTCTCAATTCTCCGCTTAGTATTATTGAATCTTATAGTTAGCTACTATGCATGATGTTAATTAATAATTTCAATTTTCTCTCTTATTAAATCCTTTATCAGAGCTTCTGAGTGTTCCCAAGTGTGGGTGGAGCGCAGAGCACATTCCTAGCAGCTGTGGCTGATTCAATGCTGGGAGAATACTCCAGCTCCCAGAAGCCTCCTGGGCATACCCAGGAAGGGAGCTCGCCGGCTTTAAAGAAGTGACTTAGCGCCAACCACTCAGCTCCCTGATCTTTTCAGCCATTGGCTATGAAGGACATGCTGTAACATCCTATTGGCTGAACCCATGTATATAAACTAGCTTACTTCCTGAATAAAGTGGATCTGCATCACTGAACCTGGTCCCTGGAGTTGGGTCTTTGCATCTCCGTCATCCTCACCCCCAGCAGGACTTGTCCACACCCAAGGAAGCTGATTCAGCTTTTTTCCCTTTCCTGCCTATTATGTGTTGTAGGTGCAAAGGCACAGTGCAAGAACCAGCAGGCAGAAGGAGAATAGAGAAAAGAAAGAGATCCAGGAAAGCAATTACTTGCAACAAAAAGCATCAAAAACTAGCTCTTATTTAATGTCTTAGAAAAGTTTCATGTATTTCTTTGATACCTGCTTTTATCAAGTCTCCCAGAAGGGTCTCATCTTCTCCCTTACATTTCACCACAGTGCTAGACCCCAAGTGTTTGTTGTTAAATGAAAAGGTATTTCCTCGTTTGTGTTACCATAGTACTGTTATTTTTAGAGAGAGAAGAAGGGACAGAGACAGAAACAGAGATAGAGGAACATTGATTTGTTGTTCTATTTATCTATGCTTTCATTGGTTACCTCTTTATGTGCCCTGACAAGGAATTGAACTTGCCACCTCGGCATGTTGGGATGATGCTCCAACCAACTGAATTACTTTGTCAGAGCCACAATAGTACTTTCACTGTAATTTCTTGGCTTACTGTTTAAATTCCCTTTCTGCCAGTGTTCTAAAAAATATGAATTGGGCAATGTCTTTGAATATCTAAGTTTAAATGAAGTATAATCAAAGTATTAATTAAAGTAATAGTACCCGCAATAGTGTCTGGCACTCTGTACACCTTTTCCTCAATGTGGTTGACATTTTCTTCTCTATCAATCACTGGAAATCCAAATCCACAGGAATTACAATTAAACTGCTCCTGAACAATTGATATAGTCCTACATAATTTCCCTCCATAAATGTTAAATTCATGAATTCTGCTTTAATTTTGTTTGAATCTAGTTAACATGAAGAGTAATTAATGAAACTATCTTCTTTTCCTCTTTCTCCCCTCTCTGCCTTCCTTACTTTCCTCCTTTATCAGTAGTTAATTCAGTCACCCATATTTGTCTTACCCATGCCTGATTGAACCAAATCAGTATTGTTTATCAAAGCCATTATAAGTGACTTTATTTTTGATATTTAAAATTTTTCAGTCCATTTCAAGAACTCATAGAAGCTAAGAAAGAAATTAATTGGTCTAAATCATTTTTCTAAAATGCAAATTCTTTATTTTACTCCATATTGCAACATAAGGCCATATTTCATTTTCAAATCTTTCAAGGATGGTAAGATTTGGTTAAATATTAAATATTATGCATTTTTGCTCTAACTATTTTAACGAGTAGGTTTATTTTACATTGTTTAAACTTAACCATTTAAAAGTATTGCCAAATTCAAACTGTAGGACACAGGCAGAATGGTAAATACTGGATGGCAATGTTGAATGATTTCTGGATAAAAGGGCATATTGCTGATACCATACCTTTTCCTCATCCCTTCCTTGATTACAGATGTTCTTCTAAGATCTGTGGCAGCCAACTTTCAACCATGACAGAACAAAACAAAAACTCACAGAAGTGTTACCCTTGACATACCTGAATAGCACAAACCAAGAATAACAACCATGTATTTAACGACTTTTGCCATGTGAGAAAAAAGAAGAAAAGCTTAACTTGTATGTATGGAAGAGATGGGTGTTCCCACAAAGCAAGTCTGAAAAGAGAAAAGGAGACTATTTTAGGTAAAAATATATACAGATCTGTTAAAGTGTTAATGCAATCTCATGTTGGCATTATTTATTTGCTTTCTTGTCTTCATACCCCTCTCTTCTCTGAACTTAACATTGGCTACCTTGAAATTAACTGGCTTGAATGGGAGGACCACACTTTAATTTGATTTTTCCCCGAGTCACCTCATTCAACAACAAAAAATTTATTGGAATTTTTTCTTTAAAGTCTTTTTAAATGCCACATCTTACTGTATCTAGGAAATAATTTTGGGTGTGGTTACTGGTATATAGAACATGGGTCTGACTGAAAGCAAAATGATTAGAAAGTTAATGAGTCTCTGAGGCAATTGGCTTCCACCAAAAATGCAACACTAGAGTAGAAAACCTTTGACTGATTATGACAATACAAACATTGTAAGAAAAATTTTGAGTAAGATGTAGCTTAAAAGATTTAAGAGCCTTCACAGGAGTCAGGCTCCTCAATACCCATTTTAGATTGCTATCCTCTCAGAGGGCAAAGCTGTGGTCCAAAAGAACTATGGATGAAACAGAGAAGGCGTTCTTCACAGAGAACAGAATCAGGATTAAATCAAGAACTCTCTTTATCCCAGAACGGGGGCCAACATGATGTCTTCCCAGTGACAATCATATGTCCCCCACTCTTTCTCTTCTAGAATAAGATATTTACTGAAGTTTTTCCATCTCTGTTTCCACCATTGAATATTTTGAACATTGAGTATATGCGGGAAAGAAAGAAGTAGAAAACACACCATTTTAGTTAACTGGACATCAAACAATAAGGAATCATTTATAGGCTTGATGTAGGGGATTGGGCACGACCTGAAATCTTAGACACTGTGACTGGAGAGGATTTTGGGTTGTCCTTCTGGTGAGAGGGTAGGTGTGTGGAAGGAAGATCAGATGGCTATTTGGTAACTAGGGGGTGGGTGTGGCAGAGGCCAGAAAGATACCAGTTTGATTTCATCTTCTTAGATACACAAGAATATCAGATTTTTTTTTAAGTGAGAGGAGGGGAGATAATGAGGTAGACTCCTGCATGCACCACAACTGGGATCCACCTGGTAACCCTGTCTTGGACTGATGCTTGAGTACTGAGCTATTTTTAGCACCTGAGGTTAATGCTCAGACCAATTAAGCCACTGGCTGCAGGAGAGGGAGAGAGACAGAAGGGAGAGAATATGAGAGGGAAACAGATGATCGCTTCTCCTGTGTGCCCTGACCAAGAATTGAACCTGGATGTCAATACACTGGGCTGACACTCTATACACTGAGCCACTGGCCAGGGCTTAGATTTTTCAATTAGCCTTGTACCTAGAGTCATAAGTTATATGACTAGACATGGTACTGACAATAATATGTAGGTGGAAATTATTTATGCCAGTTCTATGCTTGGCTTCTAAAAAATCTCTTGTACAGACAGTCTACCACACCATCTAGTCTCATAAACTTGCTGATTGGATGGATAAAGTAGTGGATCCCAAGAAGACTGGCAGATAGTGGAGCCACACAGTGAAAGAGGTCAGCTGGAGAGTATCTAGTTCAGGTAGAGCAGTTGTACAGTGTTGTATAATTTATTTTCTAAATCATGGCAGTTTTAAGAGACCAGGGAGTACTATTAGTAATTGTGCTGGGACAATAGGCATAGACCATGAATTTCCAGGGCAAATTTGATGTATGATGGTCTTGGGTATTATAGGAGTCTCTGGTGTGGACTAAGCCCATACAAAGAATCCCTGGGAAAGAACCAGACAAGCTAAAGAGCCAGCAGTTGAATGTCTGCCCTGACAATATTTCACTACGAAGGGAAAAGTTCAGACAGGACTATATAAGGAAAGTAACCTTTCCCACTTTATCTCGAATTGCTCCTCCTTACCCTGAACTTGGAGATTCTAGAAGAAAAATATTAAATAGGGAAAGAATACTGAAGAAAAAGAACAACATAAAGACATAGACCATGTCTGATTTCCCCATTGCTGTTTTGCAAAGCCTAAATCAGATCTGTAGAACACAGGAAAAACAGCTTTGAATTAGATGAGAGACTGGAGTTAGCATTGAATTTTGAAAAATTGGAAAATAAGGGTCTTTTTAATTGTCAAGTAGCTGGAAAAATTATAGGATCTACTTGAAATAACAACAGTAATAAAAACTAACATTTTATAATAACTTTTAGGCTACATTCCAAATACTATTCTAATATTTATATTAGTTCATATGTACATATTAGTTCAATATATTAGCTAATGTATATTAATTATAATTAATTTTGGGAGCTGGAGCTGGGATTGAGACTGGTGGGCCAGTTCTCCTGGGTCTGAGGTTCCACTGTTCCTCTGTTTTTCTTCCTTTAGCTGAGCTGCCTCTACTGAGAGCAAACAAAGATAGCAGTGGAGAAAAACAAAACTGCTTTCTGAGTGTACTCCAGAGTCTCATTAAACTGTTAGACATACTCAACAATGCAGTGTCAGTCAAGGATTAGTGGAAAGCATAAAACTGGAGAGAAAAGAGTGGCTCTAGAAATGTAGATCTGGTCTAACACCCCCAAACTATCAAAACTAAAAGAACAAGTGAATTTCTAAGGGGTGGACACAAGGTGTCCAAGACTGAGAGCCTGTTGACATATTTCCTGTTAATCAGTCTGGATCTCTATAGAATGGGGAGAGGTGATGGCAATGGGAACGTTGTGAGAATGAAGAGCTTGAGAAGAGAGACAAGAGGATTTGAAGAACATTGTGTCTCTGGAGCCAAGGCTTACAAGAAGAGTCATCAGGGTAATAAAAGACCAAAAATGATGCTAGTACAAATGATCATAAATAGAGCTTTTGTTTGTTCTCTTATTTATTTTTTTAATGGAAACAAATTTTGCCTTGTTAAAATCAACTTCCTGCCCATAGAATTTGAGTTTCTTTAGCTTCAAGTACAAAATGAGAATCAAACGTAAATGAAATATCTTTTTTTTTTTCTTCTACCTTGACTATGCTGAACATTCAGCTGGATCTTAGCTGGGCCACATCTTACAATACTAAATAATCCTAATAAATGCAGTACTCTCTTATTTTATCACAATAACTTGCCTAACTTTTATAATTCATAATCAGAGTTCCTTCAAAGAAGCAACAGGGTCTCTGAAGTTTTTCTTGATTGGGATAAATGTAATTGAGAAAAAATTAAGACTCTTTTTTCCCCCAGTGAAATAAGTTCAATGTCCCAAGTGTGGGTCAGAAACTAGGTTATGACAGAGAGTCCTGAATGTCTTTGCAGCTTCCCTTTGCATCACACAGCAAAATCCAGTTGACTTGGTCCAAATGGTTCCCAATCCATACAGCTGCTCCTCCCACAGCTTCTCTCCCTGCCAGCTATTGGTTGAGTTGCACTGAGGTGTTAGAAGTTTTCTAAAAATGTTTTCCAACCATACGCTGCATCCTAATAGACCAGAGAGAGGAAAGGTAGACGAAGGCACTATCCTATAAAAGTGAAACTGCCACAACCTGAGATTAAACTCATGAAATACACGTGTTTTGGTGGGAATTTGAAATGACAAACTAGAGCAAATGAGTACTAATCAAGCATGTTGCCCCTCCCTCTTTCCCTTTCTGTGCTTACTCCTCAAATATCAGGCTGTTTGTCTACTCTCACTGTGAGGAAGATAGCCTCCTTTTTAGGTGGCTTTAAGGTACTAGATTTTAACCTCTCTATTTTTGTTTCTTTGTTTTTTTCCCCTAAATTACAGGTTTAGTCAACAGGGTTTTATTTTGTTGTTTTGTTATTCTCCACTTATAGCAAGGAATGCAAAATTTTTCTTCTAAGTCTTTATAAGCATTTATTTTAAAGAGGCAGACTCACTGTGAACCTACCTTCTCCCCCCTTTCTGTAGTCCAACCCCATCTCACTGTGAGAGAGCCTGCAGTAAAAGAAGAGGGGAATGTCAGAGCGTGGGCTATAGCCTTTTCTCCTTAACTTAGGACTGTCCTGGTTTAGAGGCACCAAGTCCACACTCTGATACCTAGTTGACTTAGTGTCCTATATATCCTCAAGAAAGTTTTAAAAAACATTTGTTTATTGATTGACTATAGAGAAAGAGGAAGGAAAACATTGATTTATTGTTTTACTTGTTTATGCATTCATTGGTTGATTCCTGTATGTGTCCTGATAAAGGATTGAACCTGTAACCTTTGTGTATCGGGACAACACTCTAACCAAGCTACCAAGCCAGAGCCTGAAAGTTTAATCTTACTTTCACTGTGTAGGCATCTTGTTTGAGTAGTCTGAAGAAGGTATCTGAAGGAGTTCAGGTTAGCCATGACTTATCATAAAGATCTAAGAAAATGGTTAATTTAGAAAATTTATTATAAGAATTCTACTGATTTTTTTTTGTGCCATTTTTCTTAAGTGAGAAGCCTGGAGGCAGAGAGACAGATTCCCACATGCGTTCAACTGGGATCCACTTGGCAAGCCCATTAGGTGGCAATGCTCTGCCCATCTGGAGCTGTTGCTCTGTTGCTTGACAACCAAGCTACTTAAGCAGCTTAGGTGGGCCATGGAGTTATCCTCAGCACCCGGGCCAACTTGCTCCAGTGGAATCTTGGCTGCAGGAGGGGAAAGAGATATAGAGAGAAGGGAAAGGAATAGGGGTGGAGAAGCAGACGGACACTTCTCTTGTGTGCCCTGACTGGAATCGAACCCGAGACATCTACATGCCAGGCCGCTGCTCTACCACTGAGCCAGCCGGCCTGGGCCTGATTCTTTTATTCTTAATAATTGAACACATTCATGCTTTTCTCCATACAGGCAAAATCTATGCAGACTCTATGAGTCCTGAGTTCTAATTAATTATACAGGACTTGGTCTCCATTGGCTCTTCAAAATGTTGTATTCTTAAGAATCCTGAAGGAGGATCATGAGGATGACACAAAAGATATCTTGGACATCCTTTTTAAAAATTTAACATTTTTTAATGATTTAAGTGTAAGCAAATCAGAGACACATGGATTACATTTCCCTTCAAATACACACGGGTTTGAAAAATTAAGAGAAAACAGGCTTGGCACATTGTGGTTGTATATTATTGAACATAGAACATTTGGGGAAAATATTTAGTTTTTTTTTTTGACAAGTGCCAAAAATGACCAAACCCACTCATCTGCTTTCCCTCTCCTTTGCCTCTAGTATTAGCCTAGAGTTGGAGGGCTTTGGAAGTGAGAGGATACAGGATATTTTGTATTTCTTTGTCAGGAAATTAACCTTGCTTTGTTTTGCTATTCTTCCATCTTTTTCTTCTTTTCCATATCTCACACCACTTAGAGGAATGAATAGTTCTTTAAAGAGTGATATGGTTTTGGGACAGTGTCTTTAAGAGCTGAGTGAATATGTATTGTTTAATAGAGGGGGATTTAATAAATCCTTATTGAGTAAATTGACTGAATAGCTTTAAAAAATCATCTGCCTTGTAGCTGTATTGTGCAATTGTTAGCTGCATTGTGCCTTGATGCATACTCACATCTTCCTTCCTTTTTCTCTCTTCCACAAATATTTATTATCTATTATGTACAAGGTAACATGTTAAATATTGCCAGAAGCTGAAGATTTGATGTTTCGGTATTTCTAGGTGGTGATACATTTGTATAAATATATAGAAGGTAAGTACTAGATCGGATATTTTAAGGTTTCATTTCTCTTTTAGACATTTGCAGATGATCAGGAATAACCTATTATTGCTCTCTTGATATTCATCAAATCTTCATGTATGTGATGTTTCTGGTAGAAATGCCTCTTTTATACTGATTCTATCACCGAAGAAACAGAAATGTAATTAATTTATAAATGGATTATCTGATTCTGTATACTTTAATGATATTCTTATTTAAAAAATATTTTATTTATTCATTTTAGAGAGGGGAAATGGAGAACGAAAGAATAGGTGGGGAGGAACAGGAAGCATCAAATTCCATATGTGCCTTGACCAAGCAAGTCCAGGGTTTCAAACCAATGACCTCAGCATTCCAGGTCGATGTTTTATCCACTGTGGCACCACAGGTCAGACAATGGTGTTCTAATGGTCAGTCTGCAGGCAGACAACAATTTTAGGATGATATCATAATAGGTAAGATAAGGTGTTGGTCTAACATCTTGGACCTTAGATTTTAAACTCTCTATTTATAGTAACCTCTTTTCCCCACTAATGAGATTCACTGAAATTAAAAATAATGAGCAATAGCAAGTTAAGAAAAGAAGAGGCTATACATAACATATTAAGAAGACAGTTATAGTCGGTCTGTTCTCCCAAATTAAGATAAAGGACACTTATTATTACATAAACACTTGAACCTACTCCGCCCCACCCCCACCTCCACTACTGTATACATGGAGTCTAGAAACAGTCCAAATCTGGAAGTGAAAAGATTTATTTGTTCAGGTTTTTGTAAGGATAGCTTATAACTCTGCAAGTTTATTAGGCCTATAGAAAAAAAATTCAATCAGGATAAACGCCTGAGCCTACTGTGTTACGGAAGCCTGATAACTGACCTTTGATTGACTTAGTCGTATGGTGAGCACACTGGGATGGGCTACATGCACATGTGGGTGAGCAGGCATACTGGTGCGACTTCCAGAACAACAGAATGTCAAGAGGCTCTGAGAATGTCAGAATTTCTCAAAGGACTTGGCAGTTCTACCATCTATAGCTATGTCTTTTAAAATTTTTTTTAAATTGAATTTATTGACATTGTTTAATAAAACCATGCAGGTTTCAAATGTATAACTCAATAAGACACCATTTGCATACTGCATCATGTGCCCATCAAAGCAAAGTCTTTTCCCATCCCCATCATTTCCCCTCTTAGACCTCTACCTCCCGCCAGCCCTCTTTCCCTCTAGCACCATATTTCTGTCCTTTTTAGGTGTCATATATATATTTATGTTGCCTTTTCTTGTTTTTTTTTCCTATTTTCAACAGATGGTCACCATTGAACAAATATCTCTTAATATCTAAGTCAAATTTTGCAAATTTGCAAATATGTAGAAGTTGCTGGCAAACATTTTAATGGAGAAACAGACAGTTGAAAAATTATTTGCTTCATTTTTCCCTGTTTCAGATCTTCACATCCATAACTCTCTAAGATTTCAGAGCATGGATAAGATATATTGTTTGCTTTTATGATCTCTCTCTCTTCTTATTTTTATTTTTTTGTATTTTTCCAAAGTTAGAAGCCGGGAGGCAGTCAGACAGACTCCTGCATGTACCTGACTGGGATCCACCTGGCATGCCCACCAGGGGGCAATGCTCCGCCCATCTGGAGTGTCACTTCATTACTGCCGGAGCCATTCTAGCGCCTGAGGTGGAGGCCATGGAGCCGTCCTCAGTGCCCAGGCCACCCTTGCTCCAATGGAGCCGTGGCTGCAGGAGGGGAAGAGAGAGATAAAGAGGAAGGAGAGGGGGAGGGGTAGAGAAGCAGATGGGTGCTTTTCCTGTGCGCCCTGACTGGGAATCAAACTCAGACTTTCACACTCTGGGCCGACACTCTACCGCTGAGCCAATCGGCCAGGACCTTATGATCTCTTTTAATTAACAAAAAGTCACCGACTAGAATTTAAATGCTTCAAACTTTCAGTTAAGCCAAGATGAGTTGATTTTTATCTCTGTTTAAGGTTTTAAACATTAAATCCAATTCTCATTGGAAAATTTAATCAAAAGATTCTAGGTAACATAGAAATCATTGCCTTGGCAACATCTCATATAATTACCTATATGCATCTCTTTTTACTTATTATCTTATTCATATCTTATACATCTGCATAGCATTAGTAGGCCAGACTCTTTATGGAAAAAGAGAAAATGAAAGAAAAAATAAGGATTATGAATATTTATTCTTTCGAAAATGGTAGACTTGAAAATGATCAAAAATTGATGAAGTTAAAGAAAACACATAAATCACTAATAAAGCTTAAACCTATCACTTATATACTATAAATTGGTGACAAACTATATTTTTTAGGGCATGTAATCTCTCAAATAATGATATTAGTAAAAAAGTCTCCATAGTATACCCTATGGTCTTTATACCTTTCTGGGCTCTTATAGTGAAATGGGTGTATCTGTAAATAAACAAGTCATGCAAAGAGCAAATAAGATGAATATGTGAAATTTTATGTTGAAAAGTCAAGTTAGGGCCCTGGCCGGTTTGCTCAGTGGTAGAGCGTCGGCCTGGCGTGCAGAAGTCCCAGGTTCGATTCCCGGACACGGCACACAGGAGAGGCGCCCATCTGCTTCTCCACCCCTCCCCCTCTCCTTCCTCTCTGTCTCTCTCTTCTCCTCCCGCAGCCGAGGCTCCATTGGAGCAAAGATGGCCCGGGCACTGGGGATGGCTCCTTGGTCTCTGCCCCAGGCGCTAGAGTGGCTCTGGTAGGAACAGAGCAACGCCCCAGAGGGGCAGAGCATCGCCCCCTGGTGGGCAGAGCATCGCCCCTGGTGGGTGTGCCAGGTGGATCCCGGCGCATGTGGGAGTCTGTCTGACTGTCTCTCCCTGTTTCCAGCTTCAGAAAAATACGAAAAAAAAAAAAAAAATCAAGTTAGTATAGAATTGTATACCTGAAACCTATATAATTTTATTAACCAATGTCACCCTAATAAATTCAATAAAAATTTGAAAAAAAAGTCAAACAAGATTCATGAACACATAGATGTAGCAAATAACTCCAAAATCTAACAGCTTAAAACAAAAATCATTATCTCACAGATTCTGTGGAGCAGGAATGGCTGCGCTGGAGTGTTCTGGCTTGATCTTGAGGTTAAGCTATTAGAGCTGCTGTTAGTCAACTCTTGAGGTTTCAACAAGGGGAGGATTGATTCCAAGACCTGGCTTTTCTGGTGGCCAGAAATTATAATTCTTTAAAAAGTTTTAAATTAAATTTTATTTTTTTCAGCTTTATTAAAATGTAATTGTTATTATTTTTTTTGGTGATACCATTTAAAATCTAATCTTCCAGTGATTATAAAATATATAATAAAATTTGTTAATTATAATCATGCTATAGATTAGACATCCAGAACTTACTCATTTTATAAGTGGAAGTTTGTACCTTTGACTGACATCTTCCAATTTTCCCCACTCCCCAGCCTCTTGCAATCATCATTTCACCCTCTATTTCTAGGAGTTTCACTTTTCATTCCCCAGACAGACACTTAGGTTGTTCCCATATCTTGGCTATTGTGAATAATGCTGCAATGAACATGGAGTGCAGATATTTCTTCAAGAGCCTGATTTAATTTTCTTTAGACATATATACAGAAATAGGATTGCAGGATCATATAGTAATTCTTTTTTTTTTTTTTTTTTTTTTTTTTTTTTTTGTACTTTTCTGAAGTTGGAAACGGGGAGGCAGTCAGACAGACTCTTGCATGCACCCAACCGGGATCCACCCGGCACGCCCATCAGGGGGCGATGCTCTGCCCATCTGGGGCGTCACTCTGTTGCAACCACAGCCATTCTAGTGCCTGAGGCAGAGGCCACAGAGCCATCCTCAGCACCTGGGCCAACTTTGCTCCAATGGAGCCTTGGCTGCGGGAGGGGAAGAAAGAGACAGAGAGGAAGGAGAGGGGGAGGGGTGGAGAAGCAGATGGGCACTTCTCCTGTGTGCCCTGGCCGGGAATCGAACCCGGGACTCCTGCACGCCAAGCCGACGCTCTACCACTGAGCCAACTGGCCAGGGCTAGTAATTCTTATTTTTATTTAGAGAACTTCACATTGCTTTCTATAGTGGCTATACCAACTTATGTTCCCATCAAAAGTGCACAGTCTCACCAACACTTGCTATCCCCTGTCTTTTTGATAATAGTCATTCTAACAGGTACAAGGTGATATCTGATTGTGGTTTAATTTAAATGTCCCTGATGATAGTGATGTTGAAGATCTTTTCATTTATCTCTTTACTGTTTGGGTGCCTTCTTTGGAAAAATGAATGTTCAGATCCTGTGCCCAATTTTTAATCACATTGTTGGGTTTTTTTTCTATTGAGTTGTTTGAGTTCTTTATATTTTAGAGATTACCCCCTTACCAGATATAATTTGCAAATATTTTCTTCCCTTTTATAGATTGTCTTTTCATGTTGTTTATTGTTCCTTTTGCTGTGCAGAAGCTATTTTGTTTGATATAGTCCCATTTCTCTATTGTGCTTTTGGTGTTATATAAAGTCTACTGGAAAGTTCTGTCCGTTTCTATCACAAGTTTCGACACATAAGCACATGTTTATTTGGCGCATGTGTGCCTCTCTATTTTTATTACTTAATGTATATATACTGATGTAGCAAATTAACTAAAACAAAGTTGATTCACGTTAGTCTTATGTGTGAAGTGATAGTGTACCCATAGCTACTGATAAAGTTCATTTACGCCACTGTATTGTATACGAATTTCAACAAGGAAGAAGTGCTACAGAAGTAGAAATTTATTGAAAGTGTTTGGTGAAGGTACAGTTTCTGAAAGAACATGCAGAAGATGGTTCAAAAAATTCAAACAGGTGATTTTGACCTTTCTGATAAGCCACGTTCTGGGCGACCATCTTTGATCGATAACGATGTTGTTAAGACCATGTTGGAGCAAGATCCTTTTCTGACAACATCGGAGATCGCAGAAAGGCTTAATTCAGATCAGCAAACCATTTCAGACCATATTCGGAAGATAGGATTGGTGTGGAAATATTCAAGATGGGTGCCACATGAATTAAGTCAGAAGAATTTGTATTTTGTTTTACTCCAAAAACGGACAAAACTTTCCGGTAGACCTTAATATTAAAAAATTGTGGCCAAAACCAATGTTAAAGAGCTATTTTATGTTTTCTTCTGAGATTTTTATGATTTCAGGTCTATGTTTAAGTCTTTAATCCATTTCAAGTTAGTTTTTGTGAGTGGTGTAAAATAGGAGTCCAGTTTCACACGTCTGCATGTGCTTATCCAGTTTTCCTAGCACCCTTTTTAGAATATACATTCCCTATTGTATATTCAAGAATATACTTTTTGTCATAAATTGAGCATATATGCATTAGTGTATTTTTGGCTCTAAAATCTGTTCTATTGGTCTATATGTCTATTTTTATGCCAGTAGCATACTATTTTGATTACTGTAGTTTGTAGTATGGTTTGAAATCAGGAAGTGTGATGCCTCCAGCTTTGCTCTTCTTGCTTTGTCTATTCAGTGTCTTTTGTGGTTCCTTAGAAATTTTAGCATTTTTTTCTATTTCTGTGAAAAATGCTATTAGAATTTTGATAAAGGCTACATTGACTCTGTAGATGGCTTTGGACATTTAAATATTAATAATATTAATTATTCTGATCCATAAACATAGGGTATTTCTCAATTTATGTGTGACTTTCAGTTTCTTTTATTAAAATATTGCAGTTTTCAGTGTAGATCTTTCACCTCCTTGGTTAAATTTATTCTTAAGTATGTTATTGTTTTTAATGCTGTTGCAAATGGGATTTTTTAAAAGCTATTTCATTGTCAGTGTACAGAAATACAACTGCTTTCTGCATGTTAATGTTGTATTTTATAATTTTACTGAATTCATCAATTAGTTCTAGCAGTTTTTTGTTTGAATCTTTAGGTTTTCTATATATAAAATTATATCCTCTGGTAAGGAAGATAACTTCACTTTTTCCTTTGTGATTTGAATGCTTTACTCTGTTGGCCTCTGCATGGGCTTCCCAAGTGTCCTCATGCCATAGAAGCTGGCTTTCCCCAAGGAAGTGATTTGAAACAAAGAGAAAGGGGAAAGGAGAGAGAGACAGAGATAGCGGTTAAGGTGGAAGTCTCAGTTTTTTATACTTTAGTCTGAGAAGTGACATGCCATCTCTTCTGCTGGATGTTATTGCTCATATAGACCAAACTGCTACAGGGTAGGACCCTCAGCAGGTGGGCTCACTGGGGGCAGGATCCACAGTATGTATGTGAGCCAAAGTAATGAGGTGTTCTTTGGCTTTTCACTACAACATGCAATTGTCAATGTTTATTTTCTTTTATCAACTGTTTTCTAGGTCACTAATATTTTACAAACAGTACAGTTTGTTTTTAAAAATTTTTTCTTCCTTTGTCACAAAGAGTGATTTCTAATTTCTTTACTTTTCCATTTCAAAAAGGCCTCCTGATATTTTTCTACAATTTAACCAGCAGATGGAGCATGAAAACATGACATTTTAAAAACTACTTTCATTAGGTTGCATGTAATAGCATCTTATAGCTTTGGAAGAGGTCTCAGTGTTGGTTTAATTTCCTCATCCTACAGATTTGAAAACAGTGGTTAGAGTCAGTACTGGAATGCAGGGCTTTGGGTTTCCTGCCTTTCCCCATATACCACCTGCCTCATTAATGTTGCCTCTTAAGAACATTAAATTCAGTTTCTTTCAATTATTCATTCAGTTTATATTGTGTTGAAATCATGCAAAGATGACTAAAACAATCTCTGTTTTTTAGATTACAGTTTGGTTGAAGGGATAGAGAAGTAGCTAGTAAATTCAATGAAATGTGTGAAGGACCATGATACCTTAGGATTTAGGGCTGTGATACTTAAGGGCCATGTTATGGATGTTCAGATAAGAAGACTGTCGGAAGTACCTTAAAAAATTAGAAGGAGTTTCTCGGTCTGGGTGTTAGAGAGCATTCCTGGAAAAGGGTAAATATGAGGAAAGATAGAAAGGAGAGAAATAGCCTAGTGTTTTATGAGAAATCAAATAATTGCATATGTATGGTGCTCAAAAGAAAAACTAAGATTAGAGTCACTAGAATTAACTGAGTACTGATTATACTATCATAATTAGTGGGACAGCCAGCCCTATAATCACCTTGTAGTCACTTGGAAACTTTTATTTGTTAGGCAATTATTCAGTCAGCAAGTAGCTTTTGGAAACATACTGTGTGCCAAGCACTGTTCTATGTGCTGCGAATATATCAATGAATAACAGAGATAAAATCCCTGTCCTACATGAAACTTACATAGTAAGTGAGAAATTATAGATCAAGAAAAGATAAGTGTTTTGAAGAAAAATGAAGGAAGGTAAGGGAGAGAGAGTGTGGCAGTGGGAGATGTATAATTTTAAATGAAGTCATTAAGATAAGTCTTGTTCAGAAGCAAAGACCTCAAAAATGAGTTGTGGTTTTTTTTTTCTTTTTTTCTTTTTTAGTGAGAGAGACAGAGATAGAGAGAGAGACAAAGAGAGGGACAGACAGGCTGGAAGGCAGAGAGATGAGAAACATCAATTCTTCATTGTGGCATCTTAGTTGTTCATTGACTGCTTTCTCATATGTGCCTTGACTGGGGGGTTCCAGCTGAGCCAGTGATCCCTTGCTCAAGCCAGCAGCTTTTGTGCTCAAGCCAGTGGGCATGGAGTCATGTCTATGATTTCACGCTCAAGCTGGATGAACCTACACTCAAGTCGGCAGCC
The DNA here is from genome assembly GCF_036850765.1 of Saccopteryx bilineata. Classification (NCBI taxonomy): domain Eukaryota; kingdom Metazoa; phylum Chordata; class Mammalia; order Chiroptera; family Emballonuridae; genus Saccopteryx; species Saccopteryx bilineata. The sequence goes on from NC_089494.1 coordinate 173,045,748, forward strand.
TCAGGGTTTTAAATCTGGATACTCCGCATCCCAGGTTGACACTCTATCCACTGCACCACCACCTGGTCAGGCATGAGTTGTGGTTTAACAGACTGATTGAGAAGATCATAGAAGTCTTTTGAATTAAAAGGTGGTGAAACAATTATCACAAGTGGGGCAGAAAGAAAGCCTATAAATCAGAAATTTCACAAGAGACAAGATATATCATTTATGTAATATAGCATACATACTACTTATATCTCACATGTACACATGATAAAGAGAGTGAGGTTGCCAATATACTGATGGCCAGATGAGGCCAAAAGTCTGATGGTCCATGTTTCCTGAAGTTCATCTTAATGCTACCATAGTTGTGAAATCGATGCTCTGACCTCCATGCCCATGTTTACTTATTGTTTTATTGATTAATAGTTTAGTTTATTCACTTGACACTTGTTATTTTTGGTGAGTTTATAACACTGCATTGCATATTTTGATGTACACTTTCCATTACAAACAAATAGACTGGCTATATTTGGATGTATTTTATGGCAGATTACAAAAAATTTTAAGACTTTTTTCCTTCTTTACCTATAAAGATTGCATATCATATTACAGATAAAAATACAGAAAAGACTGTCCTTTTAAACTTTTATCTGTTTATTTTATATGTAACTGGAAAGGTTTTACTGCAAATAATATAGAGATTCAGTACAGTGGTCTCTTGTCTATCGCAGGGGTTAGGTTCCAGAATCTCCCGAGAGAGGTGAAAATCCACGAAGTAGGGACCTTATATTTATTTTATTATTTATATATATATTAAAGCTTTCTTTGGATTTAATATTCTTTTAATATGTTTTCATTAATATGTTTTATATTTTTATATTCTTTTCACTTTTTATGCTAGAAAATGCTTATTTTACCACAAAAATAATTAAAATAATAAATATATGAAAATACCATTATGCTACAAAATCCTGTGATATACAAAGAAATCCATGATACAAATTAGACATATACAATTTAAAAAATTTGTGATATAGTGAGACCATGAAAAGTGAACTGCGATATGGTGAAGGACAACTGTATACAGTTATACTGAACATTTAATTCTATTTCCTCAGAGTCCTTGAAAAATATACAAATACTTTTATTCACTCTTTTGAGGAGCTCTGAATATAGGGCAGATCAGTTAATAATTGTAATAAAGTTTCACACATTCTCTTTAATGTTAAAATTACATTCATTTTCCTCTTCTTCTCAAAGCTCCGGGAAAGGCAGAGACTGTGTATCTTATTCATTCAATACCGTGCTTCTAGTTCTTACTAAATGTCTGGCACAAGTATCTAGTGAATGGATAGTGGACTTATATCAGTTGTTTTCTTTGTTCATTATCTATATGAAAAAATTCCACATAAATCAGTCTGAGGTTGTTTAGGCAAACCACTGTGTTATGTACTCAGTATGCTCAATCAAAGATAATGTCAGTAATAATTGTCCCAATTATTACAATGTTGTTTCTACAATCATTCTACTTGGGGCAAGCTAGGCTTGTTAATTACTTTATACTCAAGTGGAAAATCATTAAAGGGCATGCCTCTATAAAGGCGGGAGTAGGGGCAATTGAAAAGCTGACTTTCAGGGTTCCTCTTTGCCTTATGATTTATGAGTGCTTAACTGCCAATCTCCCTCGATATATAAATACACGGTCCTTCCATGTTGATAAATCAAGTTAATTTTATTTTTGTGTTTTATAGTGTAATATCCCCTTAGGACATCACATTATATTGACACCATGGAATAAATTTGGACAGACTTAGAAAAGAGTCTGTTTTTTAATGATCTCTGTGGGATTTGCTGCTGATGTGGTAATTTAAAAAACTGATTTTCTTTTCCTCCAGAAACATTGTCTCTATAATGAAATGGAAAAAGAGAAAAAGTTAAATCCATCACTAGGTCCTTTCTGATTCTTTACTACAATTTGAGCATCACAAAGGGCCTCAGAGTCAAAAGTAACTTCAATTAACTCTTAAATCACTGAATATGAATTTAATTTGTAATGTGTTCTTATCGGGGCATTATTGTTTAAAGTAGAACCTAGGCACCTCTGCTGGGTCCGAGGCACCTGTGTCATTCCGAGTTATAGTTGTCCTGTAGAAGTGAGCTCTGCCTTGATCTCACACTCTCTGTCTGTCTGCTTTCACTTTCTTGGATTGAACAATCTTCCCACTAAACCCCAGCTGATGGTTGGAGTGCCAGCTCCTTTCTTAGGTCCTGATGATTCTTTGTCATTAAGGGTGGATCCTATTGCTAGTGTGTAGTAGTGAGGAGGAGAACAGAAGAGAAAAGTTTGTAAAATATATGAATAAATATTTTAGGATGAATAAGATTGTTGTAGAGTAGAAAGAATATGTATGGACTTTGAAGTTATACAGACCTGGTTTATATTTTCGAATGCCATTTACTATCTTGTGATCTTTTGCAAATTTCTTGATCTCTTAAAATTTAGTTTTCTAATTTGTTAAATAGGTATTAAGTACATAAGTTGTAGTTGTTAATTTCTACCATATAACATTGCTTCTGTGGCTTTGTTAGTTCCCTATTCTTCCCTGTGGTGGAGGACTTCTTACTTTTCTCTGCCAACACACATTGCAGGTTCCAGCTTGCCTCACACCCAAGCCAGCCATGTCTAGACACTTAGGGTTTCCTAAGAAAAACAAGCTACATGATAGTCTACCAAAGAGATAGTTGAAAAGCTATGCTTAATTATTTCCTAGTAGGCCCTCTGCTGGATTTTCTTTAGACTTGGGCTGATTTTCATTAGATCCTGTACATACTAGCATGTTCTAATGTCTGCCCTACTATTTCTCATTCTATTATACATCCTTTAGAATCCCAGTTAACAGCTTTAAAGGGTGGTTGCAAGGCAATAATGCTCTGTAATTTTACACTATTTCTAAATAATGTGCTAATTGCTTTACAATTTCCCCTCTATACTATTAGTGGAGACAAGAGAGAGAGAAAAAGAGAGAGAATATGTGTGTATACTAAAGGATTAATCTATTATACAAACTGTCAAAATTGCAGGGACAAAAAGCAAATAAAATCTATAATTTTGTAAAGAAACCAACCCGTTTTGTTGTTGTACTATATTTTGAATGTTGTTTTAATTGTGTAGGGGAAGACAAAAGGCTCTTGGGAATGCTATTTCTAACTCCAGAACTGTATTCTTTTTCACACAGTAGACACCCTGCTGACTGGGAGTGGTGCAGAAGAGAGGATGCAATATGTAAATACATTAATCAGATCAATGCAAATCATCATAATAAATTTCTTATAGGGTCTGGGACACAGCTGTATAAAAGAGGAGTGATTTTCATTTTTATAGGTTTGAGTGAATCTATTTAGCATATTCTGTGATTTTAGTTCTGTTATGCTTTACTTTGATTATTTTTCTCTTTTGGTTTTCTGGGACTGCATATGGTGGAAGTTGGCACTTCAGGAATAAATGGCTAGTTTTATTTTCTTTTTTTGTATGGCCAGTTGGATTTAACTTTTGTTTCTAATAACTTAGCTACAAAACCACATGAGTGGAGCTTTTGTGAGGTTTTCTGTGTGATCAAAGTGGGTGTTGGTATTGTGACAACCATCTCAAAGGTTTTCTTAGAAAATATGGATCATCATCTTTGGAAAATAAATTTTTTTTCTAAAAGATTCAACAATTTATTTTAGTTTACCAGAGTTGATGCCATCATTTCAATGTTTTAATCATGTCACAACTTCTGGCCATTTGTTTTATGTGGAAAAAATACCAGAGTAAAATAAAAAATAACAGTCAGATAGATAGTCTCACTTTCCTGATATCCTAGTTGACAGCATAGAAAGGAGGAACTGTTGATGGTAAGGTAAAAGAAATCAGATCTCTCTCTCTCTCTCTCTCTCTCTCTCTCTGAATGCAGATAACAAGGAAAGGACATATGTGGAAAGACTAAAAAGGTAGCTATCTGCAGGCCAGGAAGAGAGATTTTACCAGAAATCAACCATGTTGGCACCTTAATATTAGACTTCTAGTCTCCAAAACCATGAGAGATGAGTAGGTGGAAGTTACCTTCACTTCCTACTAGGACCAAACTGGAGTTAAAACTACATTAAGAACTATCATCCTGCATAACCAACTGAAGACTAGCTGAGGAGAAGTCTTTATAACCAATGATTCACAGAAAAGTCACATCAAGATTGGTAGGAAGGGTAGAGATGAGAAAATGGTTGGCATGGCTCCCATGGGCAGTGGCTAAGGTTCCCAAGAATATCTCAACTTCCAAAGGTTACCTTGGAGAAATGTAAGACCTAAACCCCAAGCTGGGATCCCTAGATCAGAGCACCAGAGCCGGGAACAAGTGCTGTATGACATCAGGCTATGAAAAGGAGCATGGTTTCTGTTTGCCAGGGAGAAATGGGAGTCCATTAAAGACACAGATGCCCTTTGAAAGGGCGATTGCACAAAATTTAGTTTGCAAGTACTCACCCTGGGCTATGGTGGAGGGAGCGCAGAGGAGACTAGAGTTACATGAGGAGAGTTAGGGATTAGTGGCTCTGGGAAGAAACACAGGAGGAAAGCCACCAGGATCCCTGTGCTGAGTCATTTCCAATCCTACAGATGCCACACTTTCTTAGGTGGAGCACTCCTCTGTATGTGCAATCAGCCCAGGGGAAAGCAATAGCTCCACTTTCTGGACTCCCTCATGCCCCATCCTGTAGAGCATAGACCTTGCTAAGGAGTAAGCTGCCTTGGCCAGGGTGTAGCAATCTGGGCAGACTTGGAGGATGTTGGTGACTGAGTTGTCTGGCTTTGGAGCAGGGGCCATTTATCCCACTTTACTGTGCACCTGACTGGTGCTTCCCTCTGACAGGATATCCAGTAGAACCACCTTTCCAGCTTCTGGTAAACATATCCTCTGGCCTCCAGAGGGCCCACTTACCCTAGTCATAGTGGCTCCACCCTGTTGAGGTCAGGGAAAAATCTGGTAAAGACTAAGTCATGTGGTTCTGGAGTGGGGTCCACACCTACCACCTTTCTTGAAGCTTGACCATTGTCTCCCTTCTCATGGGAGATCAACTAACCCTGTCCTCCTGACTCCAACAGTGGTTGAGCTTAACAAGCAGCCAGCAACTGGAGAGAGCCAGAGGTCAATTTTGGGGTGGTGCTGATAAAACCAGCCTTTGTGCACAAGTTGGTTGTTTCCATGCACACTAAGACCCAGCAGAAGCAGCCAAAAACTGAATCACCTTGTAGCTCCAAACGGGTTGACTAGGGCTAGTCACAAGCAACGTCTGACATTGGCTTGCACTAGAGTCCCTCCCAAGGAGCCCAGCACTAACACACCCAGTGGCCAGCTCAGATAACAGCAGATCAGGATTCATAAGCTTTGCAAGCACCATATCCAGAGAGATCTCAGGAGGCACCAGACCTTACTGATACAAATTCTGAATTGTGTGATCAGTACCTGCAAAGAAGCTTGCACACTGTAGTCAGGGTTGAGCCTCACAGCCAGCCAGTCTGAAGGGTGATCCCATACATGAACAGGCCAATAACAATCAGTATTTGATTACAACAGTGAAGCTCACATAACCCACATAGGGACATTCCTGGAGCACCCAGCTCAGATGATCAAGGATACTGTACCATTGGACCCCAAGGAACATAAGGCAACCCTACCAAGACCAGGTAGTCATAGCAGATCTACTGAATACATAAAAACAAAGACAAAGAAGGAGACAAAATAGGGAGACAAAGAAACATGCCCTAAATGAGAGGACAGAAGAAATTTCCAGCAAATGAGATAAATAAAATGGTGGCAAGCAATCTCTCAGAGATAGAGTTCAAAGTAATGTTTATAAGGATGCTCAGAGAACTAAGTGAGAACTATACCAGCATGATAAAAGGCATAGAAAGCATAAAAAAGAATCAGTCAAATGTGAAGAATACCATGCCTGAAATGAAGAGTACACTGGAAAAAATAAGCAATAGATTGGATGAAGCAGAGGACTGAATCAGTGATTTGGAAGACAAGGTAGAAAAAAAAAGCACATAATGAGCAGAGCAAAAAAAAAAAAAAAAAAGAATTTAAGAAGTGAAGATAGTGGAAGGAACATTTAAGACAACATGAAGTGTAACAATGTCTGCATCACGGGGTGCTAAAAAGAGAAGAGAAAGAGCAATGGGTAGAGAAGCTATTTGAAGAAATAATGACTAAAATTTTCCCTAACGTGGTAAAGGAAAAAAAAATACACAAGTCCAGAAAGTGTGAGAATCCAAAACAAGACAAACCCAAAGAAGCCTACACCAAGACACACAATAATTAAAATGGCAAAGGATAAAGACAAAGAGCAAATCTTAAAAGCAGCAAGAGGAAGACAGTTATCTACAAGAGAACCCCCATAAGAATGTCAGCTAACTTCTCGACATAAACATTTCAGGCCAGAAGAGATTGGCATAAATATTCAAAGTGATGAATAGCATAGGCCTACAACCAAGATTACTATACCTAGCAAGAATATCATTTAAAATTGAAGGAGAAATAAAGAGTTTCTGAGACAAGAAAAAGCTAAGGGATTTTGTTATCATCTACCAGTATTAACAAGAAATGTTAAAGAGCCCATTTTAAGAAATAGAAGATGAGAAAGAAGAAAAACAAACAAAGGGACATAGTTAAAATAAAGTGGCAATAAACATGTACCTATCTATAATCACTTTAAATGTAAATGGCTTACATGCTCCAATCAAAAGACATAGGTAAGCAAGAGGCATCGGTATTCTATCTACAAGATACCCACTTCAAAATGAAAGATAAACATTACAAAGGTAAAAAAGAATGAAAAAGATATTTTATGCCAAAGGAAATGAAAAATAAGTTGAAGTAGCAATAATTATATCTGAATAAATAGACTTTAAAACAAAAGTTATAGTAAGAGACAAAGGACACTGCATAATGATAACGGGTTTAATATAGCAAAAGAATATTACCCTTGGAAACATTTATGCACCCAAAAGAAGAGCATCTTAATATGTAAAACAAGTCTTGTTGAACATAAAGGGAGAGATTGATGTAATAAAGTCACAATAGGGGATTTCAATGCCCCATTAACATTGGATAAATCTTCCAGTCAGAAAATCAACAAGGAAAGATGGACTTAAATGATATACTAGATCATATAGATTTAATCATCAGAGCATTTTACCCCAAAGCAATAGAATATACATTCTTTTCAGGTGCACATGGACCATTTTCTAGAATAGACCACATGTCAGGATACAAAACAAGTCTGAATATATTAAAAATATATATTTTTGTTTAGAGAGAGTCAGGTTGAGAAAGACAGAGAGACAGGAACATTGAGCTGTTCCTTTATGTGCCCTGACCAGGGATTGAACCAACAATCTCTGTACTTTGTGATGCTGCTCCAACCAACCAGACTATCTGGCCAGGGCATATATCAATACATTTAAGAGACTGAAATCATATCATACATCTTCTCTGACCATAATGGTATAAAACTAGAAATCAGTCATAAGTAGAAAAATGAAAAACATACAATGACATGAAGGCTAAATAACATGTTACTAAAGAATGAACTGTTAACAGTGAGATCAAGGAAGAAATCAAAAGCTACATTAAAACAACAGAAAATGAGAACACAATAATCCAAAATCTATATGACATAGTGAAAGCAGTCCTAAGAGGGAAATTCATAGTGTTACATACCTATCTTAAAAAACAATAAAAATCTTAAGTAAACAATCTAACTTTACACTTCAAAAAAAAACCCCTCAATAGTAGAGAAGATGGCAGCAGAGTAGGTGGATGCACAGACGCCCAGCTCTCAACACTAAACTGGAATACAAATCAATTTAGAAAAAATCAGCATGAAAAACCAACACTGAACTGCAAGAACAGCTCTCAAAAACCAAGGAGCAAAGAGGAAGCCACAATAATCCTGGTAAGGAGTGCCTGAATCTCCTCTGCTTACAGGAACGGAAGGAGGGGGGTGAGGTTGAGAGCCCAGAGAGGATTTCACAGAGGAAAAACAGCAGAACTACTGCTCACAGCCACTTACCTGGCAACCAGGGAGCAAGGTGGGTTGAAAAGACCAGCTTATCTCCCAAGTGGAAAAGACAGGGAGAGGGACAGACTGTGAGGGGCTAAGGTATGCAAGAAATGAAATAAAAAAGCTGACTCATTCGTGCTGGAGGCGGCCATAGCTGGGGGAGGGACTGAACCTTTCACAAAACAGAGCTGAAGTGCTTCCGGATCAGAGATCTCCGGACATCTATCCAGCTCCAATCAGCACAACAAGACACAGCTGAAAACAAGAAGTGGGGAGGAGGGGCAGTAACTCAGGTCTCCATGGAGATCTGAGATACACCTCCCCCTACTGAAGCTGAGAAAAAACCCTGCCCCCAGTGAGATTAGTTGGAGGAAGAGATCATCAGCGTCTCAAGTTACACCCACAGCATTCCTGGATACAGTTTCAAGGAAGCCCCCTGCTGAGATCAGTTAACAAGACTATCACCTGTTAAGAAAACAAACAAATCAAGACTTCAAAGCAGCCCAAATCCAAAAGTGGATTACAAATAATAGCTGATACCAACCCACGAAGACCTAAAAATAACACAACTGAAAACTGGAGGCAGACAACACCAAGCCTAGACTCAACCAACTCTACAAATAAAAAAAAAAAGATGAGAAGACAAAGGAGTGCAATCCAAATGAAACCACAAGAGACACCTTCGAGAGATGAACTGAGTGATATGGAAATAATCAAACTTCCAGATGCGGAGTTCAAAATAATGATTGTAAGGATGCTTAGGGATCTTAGAACAACAATGGAGGGGCAGTTTGAAAACCTAAATAAAGAAATAGCAAGTATAAAAAAGAATCAGTTGGAGACGACAAATACAATATCAGAAATAAAGACCACAATGGAAGGAATTAAAAACAGGATAGATAGAGCAGAGGATCGAATCAGCGAGTTAGAAGACAATTGGAATGAAGGCATGAAAGCAGAGGAGAAAAGAGAAAAAAGACTCAAAAAGTCAGAGGAAACTCTTAGAGAGCTCTGTGACAACATGAAGAGAAATAACATCCGCATCATAGGGGTTCCTGAAGAAGAAGAAAAAGAACAAGGGAGAGAGACTTTGTTCAATCATATCATAGCTGAAAACTTCCCTAAATTAATGCAAGAGAAACTCTCACAAATCCAAGAACCACAGAGGACTCCATTAAAGAGAAACCCAAAGAAACCTACACCAAGACACATCATAATTAAAATACCAAAGCTAAGCGATAAAGAGAAAATATTAAAAGCTGCAAGAGAAAAAAAAGTTATCACCTACAAAGGAGCCCCCATAAGGATGACATCTGACTTCTCAACAGAAACACTTGAGGCCAGAAGGGAATGGCAAGAAATATTCAAAGTAATGCAGAACAAGAACCTACAACCAAGACTACTTTATCCAGCAAGGCTATCGTTTAAAATTGAAGGAGAAATAAAAAGCTTCCCAGACAAAAAACAACTCAAGGAATTCATTACAACCAAACCAATGCTGCAGGAAATATTAAGGGGCCTGGTGTAAACAGATAAAGTGGGAAAAGAATACAGAAAAAAAAAAGAAAAAGGAATACACCTTTAAAGAAGAAAATGGCAATAAACAACTACATATCAATAATAACCTTAAATGTAAATGGATTAAATGATCCAATCAAAAGACATAGGGTAGCTGCGTGGATAAGAAAACAGGACCCATACATATGTTGTCTACAAGAGACACACCTTAGAACAAAAGACACACACAGATTGAAGGTAAAAGGATGGAAAAAAACATTTCATGCAAACGGAAATGAAAAAAAAAGCTGGGGTAGCAATACTTATATCAGACAAATGGGACTTTAAAACAAAGGATATAGTAAGAGATAAAGAAGGCCACTACATAATGATAAAGGGAGTAATCCAACAGGAAGATATAACTATTATTAATATCTATGCACCTAATATAGGAGCACCCAAATATATAAAACAGACTTTGATGGATTTAAAGGGCGAGATCAACAGCAATACTATAATAGTAGGGGATTTCAATACCCCACTAACATCACTAGATAGATCCTCAAGAAAGAAAATTAACAAAGAAACAGCAGACTTATTGGAAACACTAGATCAACTCGATTTAATAGATATCTTCAGAACCTTTCACCCTAAAGCAGCAGAATATACATTCTTTTCAAGTGCTCATGGTACATTCTCTAGGATAGACCACATGTTAGGGAACAAAAGTGCTCTCAACAAATTTAAGAAGACTGAAATCATATCAAGCACTTTCTCCGATCACAACGGCATAAAACTAGAAATGAATCACAGCAGAAAAGCTCAAAAATTCTCAAACACATGGAAACTAAATAGCAGGGTGTTAAATAATGAATGGATTAAGAATGAGATCAAAGAAGAAATAAAGAAATTCCTAGAAACGAATGACAATGAGCATACAACAACTCAAAATTTATGGGACACAGCGAAAGCAGTGCTGAGAGGGAAGTTCATAGCACTACAGGCACACTTTCAGAAGCTAGAAAAAGCTCAAATAAACAACTTAACCCTGCATCTAAAAGAATTAGAAAAAGAACAGCAAGTAAAGCCCAAATGTAGTAGAAGGAAGGAAATAATAAAGATCAGAGCAGAAATAAATGACATAGAGGCTAAAGAAACAATACAGAGGATCAATGAAACTAGGAGCTGGTTCTTTGAAAAGGTAAACAAGATTGATGAACCTTTAAGTAGACTCACCAAGAAAAAGAGAGAGAGGACTCAAATAAATAAAATTAGAAATGAGAGAGGAGAAATAACAACTGACACAACAGAAATACAAAATATTGTAAGAAAATACTATGAAGAACTGTATGCCAAAAAACTAGACAACCTAGATGAAATGGACAAATTCCTTGAAACATACAATCTTCCAAAAATCAATCTGGAAGAATCAGAAAACTTAAACAGACCGATTACGCCAAAGGAGATCGAAACAGTTATCAAAAAACTCCCAACAAAGAAAAGTCCGGGGCCCGATGGCTTCACAATGGAATTCTACCAAATATTCAAAGAAGAACTAACTCCTATCCTTCTCAAACTATTTCAAAAAATTCAGGAGGAAGGAAGACTTCCAAACTCCTTTTATGAGGCGAGCATAATTCTGATTCCAAAACCAGGCAAAGACAACACAAAGAAAGAAAATTATAGGCCAATATCTCTGATGAATATAGATGCTAAAATCCTCAACAAAATATTAGCAAACCGGATCCAACAATATATGGAAAAAATCATACACCATGATCAAGTGGGATTTATTCTGGGGAGGCAAGGCTGGTACAATATTCGTAAATCAATCAATGTGATTCGTCACATAAACAAAAAGAAGGAGAAAAACCATATGATAATTTCAATAGATGCAGAAAAAGCATTTGATAAAATCCAGCACCCATTCATGATCAAAACTCTCAGCAAAGTGGGAATACAGGGAACATACCTCAACATGATAAAAGCCATCTATGAGAAACCCACAGCCAACATCATACTCAATGGGAAAAAATTAAAAGCAATACCCTTAAGATCAGGAACAAGGCAGGGGTGCCCCCTTTCACCACTCTTATTTAACATAGTCCTGGAAGTCCTAGCCACAGCAATCAGACAAGAAGAAGAAATAAAAGGCATTCAAGTTGGAAAAGAAGAAGTAAAACTATCATTATTTGCAGATGATATGATATTGTATATAGAAAACCCTAAAGTCTCAGTCAAAAAACTACTGGACTTGATAAATAAATTCAGCAAAGTGGCAGGATATAAAATCAATACTCAGAAATCAGAAGCATTTTTATACACCAACAATGAACAATCAGAAAGAGAAATTAAGGAAACAATCCCCTTCACAATTACAACCAAAAAAATAAAGTACCTAGGAGTAAACTTAACCAAGGAGACTAAAGACTTGTACTTGGAAAATTACAAAACATTGATAAAAGAAATCAAGGAAGATACAAACAAGTGGAAGCATATACCGTGCTCATGGTTAGGAAGACTAAACATCATCAAAATGTCTATATTACCCAAAGCAATCTATAAATTCAATGCAATACCAATTAAAATACCAATGACATACTTCAAAGATATAGAACACATATTCCAAAAATTTATATGGAACCAAAAGAGGACACAAATAGCCTCAGCAATCTTAAAAAAGAAGAATAAAGTGGGAGGTATCACACTTCCTGATATCAAGTTATACTACAAGGCCGTTGTACTCAAAACAGCCTGGTACTGGCATAAGAACAGGCATATAGATCAGTGGAACAGAACAGAGAACCCAGAAATAAATCCACAGTTCTATGGACAACTGATATTTGACAAAGGAGGTAAGGAAATACAATGGAGTAAAGACAGCCTCTTTAACAAATGGTGTTGGGAAAATTGGACAGCTACCTGCAAAAAAATGAAACTAGATCACCAGCTTACACCACTCACAAAAATAAACTCAAAATGGATAAAAGACTTGAATGTAGGCCGTGAAACCATAAGCATCTTAGAAGAAAACATAGGCAGTAAGCTCTCCGACATCTCTCGGAGCAATATATTTGCTGATTTATCTCCACGGGGAAGTGAAATAAAAAACAGGATAAACAAATGGGACTATATCAAACTAAAAAGCTTTTGCACAGCTAAAGACAACAAGAACAGAATAAAAAGACAAACTACACAATGGGAGAACATATTTGACAATACGTCTGATAAGGGGTTAATAACCAAAATTTATAAAGAACTTGTAAAACTCAACACCAGGAAGACAAACAATCCAATCCAAAAATGGGCAAAAGAGATGAATAGACACTTCTCCAAAGGGGACATACAGATGGCCAATAGGCATATGAAAAAATGCTCAACATCACTAATCATTAGAGAAATGCAAATTAAAACCACAATGAGATATCACCTCACACCAGTCAGAATGGCGCTTATCAACAAAACAACAGAGAATAAGTGCTGGCGAGGATGTGGATAAAAGGGAACCCTCCTGCACTGCTGGTGGGAATGCAGACTGGTGCAGCCACTGTGGAAAACAGTATGGAGATTCCTCAGAAAACTGAAAATCGAACTGCCTTTTGACCCAGCTATCCCACTTTTAGGAATATACCCCAAGGACACCATAGAACGGCTCGAAAAGGAGAAATGCACCCGCATGTTTGTGGCAGCATTGTTCACAATAGCGAAGATCTGGAAACAGCCCAAGTGTCCGTCAGAGGACGAGTGGATTAAAAAACTTTGGTACATATATACTATGGAATACTACTCAGCCATAAGAAATGATGACATCGGATCATTTACAATAACATGGATGGACCTTGATAACATTATACGAAGTGAAATAAGTAAATCAGAAAAAAAACTGAGATGAATCCATACATAGAAGGAACATAAAAATGAGACTCAGAGACATGAACAAGAATGTGATGGCAACAGGGGCGGGGAGGTTGGGGGAGGGGGGATGGGGTGAAGAAGGAGAGAGGGGTTAGGGGAGGGGAGGGGCACAAAGAAAACGAGATAGAAGTTGACAGAAGACAATTTAACTTTGCGGGAAAGGTATACAGCACAATCAAATGTCAAAATAATCTAGAGATATTTTCTCTCAACATATGTACCCTGATTTATCAATGTCACTGCATTAAATTTAATAAAAAAAAAACCCTCAAAAAAAGAATGACAAATAAAGCCCAAAGTGAGTAGAAGGAAGAAAATAATAAAGATTGGAGCAGAATCAAATAAAATAGAGTTTTAAAGAGTAATAAAAAAGATCAATGAAATGAAGAGCTGGTTCTTTATAATGATAAACCAGATTCACAGTTTTTAAACTAGACTCATCAAGAAAAAAAAGATAAGACTCAAATAACTAAAATCAGAAATGAAAGAGGAGAAGTAACAACTGACACCAAAAAATACAAAGGATTGTAGAAAAATTTGACAATAACTATATGCCAAGAAATTAGACAATATGGACAAAATTGATTAATTCCTAGAAACACACAATCTTACAAAACTAAATCAGGAGAAATTAGAGAATTTTAATAGAATAAATTAGTGAAACTGAAATAACCAAACAACTCCCAACAAACAAAAGTCCTGGATCAGTCACAAGGGAATTTTACCAAACATTCAAAGATTTAACACCTATCCTTCTCAAACTATTCCAAAAATTCAAGAATAGGAAAGACTTTCAATATTATTTTACAAGGTCAATATTATCCTGATTCTAAAACTAGATAAAGACATTACAAAGAAAGAAAATTATAGGCCAATATCCCTGATGATGTTCAAATTACATAGATGTTAAAATTGAAAAAAAAATAGCAAACTGGATCTAGCATTTCATTAAAAAGATAATACATCATGGTCAAGAGGGATTTATCCTGGGGGTGCAAGGTTGGTACAATATCCACAAATTAATAAATGTGATACACCAGATAAATAAAACTGAGGATAAAAACCACATGATTATATTAATAGATGCAAAATAAACATTTGATAAAGTCCAGCACCCATTTGTGTTAAAAACTCTCAACAAAGTGGGACTAGAGGGAACATACCTCAAAATAATAAAGGCCGTATATGACAAACCCACAGCCAACATCATATTCAATGGGCAAAAACTACAAATGTTTTCCTTAAGATTGGGAACAAGATAGGAATGTTTGCTTTCACTACTTTATTCAACATAATATTGGAAGTTTTAGCTACAGCAGTCAGTCGAGAAGAAGAAATAAGATGCATTCAAATTGGAAATAAAAAAGTAAAATTGTCATTATTTGCAGATGACAACTGTAGATAGAGAACACTAAAGATTCCACCACAAAACTACTAGAATTGATAGGTGAATTTAGTAAAGTAGTAGGAGACAAAATAAATATCTAGAGGTCAGCTGCATTTTTATGCACCAAGAATAAACTATCAGAAAGGGAAAGAAAGAAAATAATCCCATTCACAATTGCTTCCAAATGAATACCTAAAAATAAATTTAACGAAGGATGTAAAAGACCTGTACTTGAAAAATTATAAGACACAGAAGAAAGAAATTGAAGAAGATACAAATAAGTGGAAGCATATACTGTGCTCATGGATAGGAAAAATTAACATCATTAAAATTGCCATATTACCCAAATCAATCTATAGATTCAATGCAATTCTTATCAAGGTACCAATGGCATTTTTTACAGAATTAGAACAAAGATTTCAAAAATTTATATGGAATGACAAAAGACCTTAAATAGCCACAGCAACTGTGAGAAAGAAGAAGGAAGCTGAGAAATCATTCTACTTGATATCAAACTATACTACAAGTCCATAGTACTAGCATAAAAACAGACATATCAATCAATAGAACAGAATAGAGAGCCCAAAGGAGAAAAAACATACAATGGGGTAAAGATACTGTATTCAATAAATAATATTGAGAAAATTGTACAGATAAGTGCACTAAAATGAAACTAGACCACCTTCTTACACCTTGCACAAGGATAAACTCAGAATGGATTAAAGACTTAAATATTAGACTAAAAGCATGAAAATTCTAGAAGGAAACATAGGTAGTAAAATCTCGAACATATCTTGTCGCAGTCCAGCCACGATGAGTCTAGTACAGGGTCTTTGAACAGGAAAAGGTATGAAATTGAAATAAATGATACACAGGGACTTAAAGATATCTATCTATCTATCTATCTATCTATCTATCTATCTATCTATCTATCTATCTATCTATCTAATCTATATATACACACAAACAGATAGGTTCAGGAGGATGCCACGGCAAATAGTCTCTACTGTTCCTTAGCCATAACATGACTGCTCCCAGAAACACATCCACTTTTATTCATAGAAAAAATGTGGTCCATCAGCAATTTAATTAAGTTTCCAAGGCAACTCAAAGACAACTCCCACCATACCATCCAAATCTACTTTACACTAATAAGAAACTAGCTTCCAGCCTCCTCCGGAGGACATGGGTGAGACAAATGAGAATCAGGTGTAGCTCTTTGTTAACTAGGCAAATGAAGTGGGGTTTGGGCCCAGCACCTCTGTTCAGATTGCAAAAATATGCTGTTTATTTATTCAATCCCCAACAATTTCTCATAGCAATAGTTTTTCTGATATATCATTTAAGGCAAGGGAAACAAAAGAAAAAAAATGAACAAATGCACTAAGTCAAACCACAAAGTTTTTACACAGCAAAGGAAACCATCAACAAAATGCAAAGACACCCACTGAATGGGAGAACATTTTCACAGATACATCTGATAAGGTCTTAATTTCCAAAATTTATAAAGAACTTATAAAACAACACCAAAATCAACAAACAACCCAATTAAGAAGTGGATAAAGGACCTGAATAGATGATTTTCCAAAAAAGGACATACAGATAGCCAATAGACATAGGGAAAGATGTTCAGCAGCACTAATCATCAGAGAAATGCAAATTAAAACTACAATGAGATGTCACCTCAGACATATCAGAATGGCTATCATCAATAAATCAACAAACAGCAAGTGTTGGCAAGGATGTGGAAAAAGAGAACCCTCCTGCACTGTTCATGGTGATGCAGATTGGTATAGCCACTGTAAAAAACAGTATGGAATTGCCTCAAATAATTAAAAATGTAACTTTATGACTCATGACTCAGCATTTTTTCCTCTGGGAATACATCCAAAGAAACCCAAAACAATTTGAAAGGTTATATGCATCCCTATATTCACTGCAGCATTGTTTACAATAGCCAAGATTTGGATGAGTGGATAAAAAAGGAGTTGTACATTACACCATGGAATACTACTCAGCTGTAAAAAAAGAAGAAAATTCTACCCTCTGGAACTGAATGGATGGACTATACTAAGTGAAATAAGCCAGTTAAAGAAAGAAAAGTAGCATATTATTTCACTTATATTTGGAATATAATGGAGAATATAAACTTACAAACAAAATAAAAACAGACTCATAGATACAGAAAACAGACTGACAGCTGTCAGAGAGGAATGGAGTCCGGGGCTAGGTGAAAAATGTGAAGGGATTAAGCCAATAAAAAATACTCAAAAATAAAGAGAGATTAGAATGCTCTGCTGATTTATCACGAATTAAGGGGAATGCAAGAGGACAGAAATATAAAATAACCTTGTGAATAAGGTTTTAAATTTTCAATCAAAGTAATAAAAAGAAGGGTTTAAGATAGTGTAAAAGTATTTTAATTATAAGGTACAAATTTTAGTTGTGAAACTGCATAATCTTTAATACTGAATTTTAGAAATAAAATTGTGTTGGATTTTTCATTTCTAAGTGGAGCAATGTGTAGTGAATACAGGATCAAAGCCTCTCAGGATTATTGTAGAATACCGAATTGGTGAGGTGAAGGTTTTTGGCACATATCCTATTCTCTCATTTTATGGAGGGGGGCAAATTATGAGTGGAGGTCTTTCTTTTTTTTTAAATTTACTTTTCAATTACATTTGACTTTGAATATATATTAATTTCAAGTGTACAACATAGTGATTGGATATTTAATTTATGAAGTGATTACCCCAATAAATCAGGCATCCATCTGACATACAGAGTTATAATACTATTGATTATATTTTCTATGCTATACTTTACATTTCTGTGAGTTTTTAAAAATTAAGTGAGAGGTGGGGAGGCAGAAAGACAACCTCCCACATGTGCTCTGACTGCGATCCACCCAGCAAGCCCACTATAGGTTGATACTCTGCCCATCTGCTGAGCTGGGGCTGCTGCTCTGTTGCTTGGTAACAGACTATTTCAGCACCTGAGGCAGGGCCATGGAGCCATCCTTAGCACCCAAGGCCAACTTGCTTGGACCATTTGAGCCATGGCTACAGGAAGAGAAGGAGAGAGAGAGAGAGAGAGAGAGAGAGAGAGAGAGAGAGAGAGAGAGAGAGAAGAGGAGGGTGAGGGGCAGAGAAACAGTCGCTTCTCCTGTGTGCTCTGAATGGGAATCAAACCCAGGACTTCCACACACTGTGCTGATGATGTAGTGCTGAACCAACTGACCAGGGCCTCTAAGGCTATTTTTATAACTGGCAATTTGTACTTTTTAATCTCTTTCACCTTTTCACCCATCCCCAATTCTCTTCCCATCTGGCAACAATCAATATGTTCCCTCTGAGTTTTTTTTGGTTTTGTTTATTTTGTGTTTTAGGTTGCACATATAAGTGGAATAATATGGTTTGTGTATTCCTCTATCTGACTTATTTTACTTAGCATAGTATTTTCCAGATTCATGAATGTTGTCACAAATGACAAGATTTCATTCTTCTTTTATGACTGAGCAATATTCCATTTTATGTAGATACCACCTCTTCTTTACCCATTCATCTATAGATGGGCATTTAAGTTGTTTCCATATTTCAGCTATTGTAAGTAATGTTGCATTTAATGTAGGGGGGCATATCTGTTTTTGAATTAGTATTTTGGATTTCTTTAGGTAAATACTCAGCAGTGAAATTTCTGGGTCATATGGTAGTTCTATTTTTAATTATTTTGAAGAACTGCCACACTGTTTTCCATATTGGCAACACTAGTTTACAATTCTACCAATAGTGACGAGGGCTCCTTTTGTTCCACATACTTGCCAGTACTTACTGTTTGTGATTTACTGATGATAGCTATTCTGATAGGTGTGAGATGACACTTTATAGTAGTTTTGACTTGCATTTTTCATATAATTAAGACTATTGAGCATCTTTTTATGCGTTTGTTGCCATCTCTGTCTTATTTGGCGAAATGACTATTTATGCTCTCTATTTTTAAATCAATTTTTTTATGTTGAATTGTGTGTGTTCTTTACATGTTTTGAATATTAATCTATTGAATATTTGGATATATCTTTTGTAAATATCTTCTCCCATTTAGTACGTTGCCTTTTTATTTTTTTATTTTTTACTTTTTTGTATTTTTCCGAAGTTAGAAGCCAGGAGGCAGTCTGACAGACTCCCTCATGCGCCAGACCAGGATCATTCAGCATGCCCACCAGGGGGCGATACTCTGCCCATCTGGGGCATCGCTCCATTGCAATCGAAGCCATTCTAGCACCTGAGGCAGAGGCAATGGAGCTGTCCTCAGAGCCCGGGGCAACTTTGCTCCAATAGAGCCTTGGCTGCAGGAGAGGAAGAGAGAGACAGAGAGGAAGGAGAGGGGGAAGGGTGGAGAAGCAGTTGGGTGCTTCTCCTGTGTGCCCTGACTGGGAATTGAATCCAGACTCCTGCATGCCAGGCCAATGCTCTATGTCTGAGCCAACTGGCCAGGGCCGCCTTTTTATTTTAATTTTCTTTGTTGTGCAAAAGCTTTTTAGTTTGATGTACTCCCAGTTGTTCATTTTCACTTTTGTTATCTTTGCCCTAGGAGACATATTATATAAAATATTGCTAACACCTATGTCAAAGAGTTTACTGTCCATGTTTTCTTCTAAGAGTTTTATAGTTTCGGGTCTTACATTTAAGTTTCTAATGCATTTCAATTTATTTTTGTATGTGGTATAAGAATTGGTCTAACTTTATTTTTTTGTATGTATCTTTCCAGTTTTCTGAACACTGTTTATTGAGGAGACACTCTATACTTCACTGTATATCTTGCCTGAGTGGAGATCTTTCTTGATGAAACTCTGGAGGAATCCTCTCTCTGTAATGGTTCCAAGAAGTAGGGGAACAGATAAAACTGCTTAATACAGTTTCCAGAGACCAGGTACCTATAGATAATTCAATGTATTTAAATAAATGTACGCTGACCCAAGCATATGTACATCCTCATATACATTTCTATCTACTTCTCTGCCTATCACATGGATAAAAACCCCAGAAAGCTTTACTCATAGCAAATGTAGTTAGTACTTCTCAGAAATATATGCTTGAGAAACCAAAAGAAGAAATGAGTATACACTAAACATTAATTGGTAAAGAAGAAATGAAAGGCTAAAAATAGCCTGACCAGGTGGTGGTACAGTGGATAGAACATTGGACTAAGATGCCAAGGACCCAGTTTCAAAATCTTGAGGATGCCAGCTTGAGCGTGGGCTCACCAGCTTGAGCATGAGCTCACTGGCTTGAGCGTGGGATCATAGACATGACTTCATGGTCACTGACTTGAGCCCAAGGTCTCTGTCTTGAGCAAGGGTCATTCACTCTGCTGTAGTTTCCTGGTCAAGTCACATATGATAAAGCAGTCAGTGAACAACTAAGGTGCTACAATAAAGAATTGATGCTTCTCATCTCTCTCCATTCCTGTCTGTCTGTCCCTCTCTGACCCTTTCTCTGTCTCTGTCACAAAAAGAAGACTAAAGATAAATATTTTTGGAATTCTAAGTTCCACTGAGTATACTTTCTTACTCTCTCCTGAAGCAATCTACTTCTCTTTGTACCTGGTGCCACTATTATAGTCCAGCCATGTAATTTTCTTTAAATTATTTTGATGATTTCTAATTGAACTCACTCATGTTTGGCATCTCCCCTATTCCAGTCCAATTACTGCACTGAAGCTATTACTCTTTGGCTCAAAACCTTCCAGTGACTCTGCACTGTCTGCTGGATAAAGTCAAATCTCCTTTGTGGCTGACAAGGTTGTCAGGACCTTTCCTGACTGATTGGCTCCACCTTCCTTGTTTCTCCTACTTTGATTTCTAGCCCTGCTCTCTTATATATCAGCTGTTTTACCATACTTTTTATAAAAACCACCCACTTTTACAGTACTGGTCAACCTGGTCCCTACCGCCCACTAGTGAGCGTTCCAGCTTTCCTGGTGGGCCAATCGTGGCACCATTTGGTTGCTCTCCTGCCCACCATGAAAGCTGAAACGCCCACTAGTGGGTGGTAGGGACTAGGTTGACCAGCACTGCAAAAGTTGGCGGTTTTTATAAAAAGTTTGACTACCCCTGATATACAGTATGGCTGTTCTGCTTGGAATTACTTTATATCTTATTTTCCCCTAGCTCACATATTCTCCTAAAGTAGTTCTTATATATTAATAAACAAAAGAGTAAAACACAGAACAAAACAAAGAAACAGGATCCTATGGCTATGGGATTGGTGATGAGACACTTCTTTCATGGGCATGATCAAGATTATGGTGCCATCATGATCTGTTTGTCTCAGTTTTGTAGGGGGTTTCCTCACTCAGACATCAAATACTGTTTACTTGGTCTTGAAAGAAGAAAAGTTTGCAAAAACTCAGTTGAGTAATAGGGATCAACTACTGGATTCTTTGGAATCCTCTGGAGGAATTCCTTTAATTTCCTTTCACTTCAGCTGGGTGAGTTTGTTTGCATCTCAGTGAACTCCTGCTCCAATACACAAATAATTCAGCTTTAGCAATGAGTGTATATACTTTCTATAAGTAAAAGTCCACCAGGAAGGCCATGCAATATGTAGAAAAAGTGACACAAATATTTCCCATCATATCTAAAACCAGCTTATACTAGTTCTATGGTAGTTACTAGGGGAAAAGAGGGTAGGGAGGTATAAGAGGGTAAAGGGGAATAAATGGTGATGAAATGAGACTTACTTGAGGTGGTGAACACACAATACAATATACAGGTGATGCATTATAGGATTGTACACCTGAAACCTATATAACCATATTAACCAATGTCACCCCAATAAATTTAATTAGAAAACACTTATACATAAATCTGAAACTACCTATCATAACTGACCTAAAGGTCAGATCTTGTTTACTTTTTTAGACCTTTCCTGCCTGAGGCTATTCTTCTTCACTGAGCCTTTTCTTTTCTTTTTTTTACTCCTCTGCAGTCTCTTAGCACCTTGCCCATACCTCTTTCAGATAGTATTCACCACAAGCCAATTTCTTATAGGGCTACCTTATCCTAGAGGCAGAGGGTCTTAAAAGTGGATCATAATTACTCATCTTTGTGACTCCGAGGCATAACAGAAAGTACTTTATAAATGTTTATTGAGTAGTTAAGACTTTGATTCTTTTTAAGACTTTATGACTCCTTTATATTTGGAACTATGGAGACCAAATAATGTGATGGTTTCAAATTAAGAAAAATAACATGTGTTTTTCTCATATTTTATTATTTTTCTTGGGAGAAGGGGTTTCCACTAGCACTGGTACACTTATTTGTTAATGGTGTTTTTAACTGTTGACATGGCAACTATGCACTAATATGAAAAAGAAATTAGATTACAGTTATGTTTGAAAACAGTTCTATTATAGAGAGGTTGAAGTTATAAAGTACCCAATGGGGACAAAACATAAGATAATGAGTAATTGAAAACAGGTGGCAACCATATTTTGTTGCAGTAAATTATATCAAATCCCCTTTAGCACTTTTTAATTGGCTTCTGAGAAATAATTTGTGTTCCCAAGAGTTATTCTTTTCTGCATTTGACAATTTTAAAAACTCATTGATTTATTGGTCTATGCATTTCTTAATTGTTTTTAATAACCTGCTGATGATATTCAATGAAGAAGTTGAGAACTAGAAAAAGTGTAAGAAGGAATCAAAGCTGAAAATAACCTTTATTGAATAAACTTGGAATCTAGTTTGGGAGGTAAAGTTCAGAGCATAATTGATTCAAATATTTATTGACTACCTATTAGGTAGAAGAAATTAGACAAAATATTTGTATTTAAAAAGTTTACAATATGGTTGTAAAAAATGTGAAAAATGCAACTACCAAAAGATGAAGAAACCCCACTGGAAATAAGTGCATGAGGGTTTTGAAGAACTTGAGAAAAAAACTCCTCTATGCAAGAGAGTTAGGAGATATAATACCCAGGAGAATTAGCCATCATGAAATTGAAGATCATAAACAACCTCAGAAAGACTACAAAGAAAATATATTTAAAAGGATTACAGAGATGAAAGAAAGAATAAAAAAATATAAAATAAAATTAAGACTATTTGAAAAATTCCAAGCAGTTCTGAAGAAGAACCAAATTGAACTATATATGTAAATATATAAGCATAAAAATAAGTTCAGTGGATAAGGTCAATAGCTGATTAATATCAATTAAAATGAGAATCAGAGAACTGAAAGAATTTAGTAAATTGTCCACAGCACATAACAGTACTACAAAATAATTTTTAAAATTTATGAGAAATGTTAAAATATAAAAAAGCTCAGAGACAGAATGAGATATTCCAAAAAGGGAAAATAAAGGACATGGGAGAGAAAAAGTATTCTAAGAGATAATGGCTGGGAAATTTTTAGAAATGAAGAAAGGAATGAAACCTCAAATTCAAAAATTATAATGAGTCCCCAGCAGTAAAAACAAAACCCAAAATACAAACAAACAAACAAAAATACAAACCCACAATCGGATGCATTATGGTAAAACAAACAAACACCCTAAAGTATCTTGGCTATGCAAGACTGAGATGTAGTTCAGAAAGAAAATAAAAAATCTACAGGAAAAGATTTCAATGATATTGAAATTTTAGAGTTAAATTATAGAGAATTCAAAACTGAAGTTCTGAAAATATTAAGTCAGATGTGAGAAAACACCAATAAGCAACTTAATGAGCTCAGCAAGAAGATTAAAACTTTAAAAATACAGATGAAGAGCTCAGTACATGAATGGAAGACTGAGGTAGCAAGATTAATTAATAGAACAAGTCAGATAGAGGAAAGAATCAGTAACATTGTAAACAGGCAACAAGAGATGCTAAAGAAAGAAAAGGAGAGAGACTCATGAATTAACAAAACTGAAAGAGCTCTACAAGAATTGTCTGACTCCATCAGAAAGAGCAGTATAAAAATAGTAAGTATATCAGAAGAAGAGAGGAAGAAGGAAATAAAGAGCCTGTTCAAACAAATAATAGGTGAGAATTTCCCAAGCCAATGGAAGGAGTTAGAGCCTGGAATCCAAGAAGCAAACAATGTTGAGTTATCTCAACCCAAACAGACCTACTCCAAGGCACATAGTAATAAAATTTTCAAAAATCAATGACAAAGAAAGAATTCTCAAGGCAGCGAGGGAAAAGAAGAACGTAACCTATAAAGGAAAGTCCATTATGCTATCATTAGACTTCTCATCAGAAACCCTGCAAGCCAGAAGAGAGTGGATCCAAAGATTCAAAGTACTGAATGAGAGGAATTACCAGCCAAGAATACTATATCCATCAAAGTTATTTTTTAAATATGAAGGATAAAAACTTTTATAGACATACAGAAACCGAGGGAATTTATCCCCAGAAAACTCCCACTACAGGAAATACTCAGGGGGGTATTTGACAAGACTCAAAGAATAAAACATATCAAAATTACAAGTAAAAGCTCCAACAAGGTCACAATAAAAACAAAGATAATCTGTGATAACCATAATGTAAAAGGGGAGGAGATAAAGATCTACAGTAGCAAATAAGAAGAGTGCAGAAGCACTCATAAGCAGAAGCAGATTAAGGTCGGTTGAGGCCCCAGGTGCAGAAGAAAATATTGGGCTCCTTACATTAAAAAAAAGTGTAAGGTTGGGGTTTTGCAGGGCCATTCAGAAGTCAGGGCCCAGGGTGCACGTGCGGTGCACCCTTCGTTAAATTTGCCTCTGCTCATTAGACAAAAGACTCTCCTACAAATGAACATTTTTCTTTTAATAAATTAATGGTAACCACCCACAAAAAAAGCCACTTCTGCAATACACAGCTTAAAAAAAGAAGAAACAGGGAAAAGAAGTATAGAATACCACCAAACAAAACAACAAACAGAAACACAAAAGAGAACCAAACGCTACACAGAGCTATCAGAAAAAAAAAACATAAAATGGCTACAGAAAATCAAGTGTCAATAATTACTTTAAATGTAAATGGACTTAACTCACCAATAAAGAGGCACAGATGGATCAAAAAGCAAAACCCAACCAAATGCTGCATTCAAGAGACACATCTAAGCTTCAAGGGCAAAAGAAGATTCAAAGTAAAAGGTTGAAAAATTATTCTCTAAGCAATTAATATTCAAAGAAAAGCAGGTATAGCCTTATCTATATGTGACAATGCTGACTTCAAAACAACAAAGGTAACCAGAGACTGTGGGAATATGCTATAAAAACATGCAGAGTTAGGATAAGAATTAGAGATAGCAAAGCGCCCTTGGGTGAAAACCCTAAGTGAACGAGAGTCCAGGGGCCTTTCTAATCCTGTACTGGAGACAGTGTGTGCTGGAAACCGCAAAATGGCAGGATACAGTTTAGCAACAGAAAATGTTTACATTCTCAGAACAGAGATTAGGAGTCAGCACATTCCTTGTCCTTTACTTCACTCACTGAAAACTTTTTCTTTCTGCTTCCTTGATTTATTTGTACTTGCTAATAAATATCTAAGTAAATCTGGGGGTGGTGCTTCAGTCCTTCAATCTGCTGACCAGGACTGTTGTCTCTCTTTGTCCTCTTGGTGCATTTCACCTGGTCTTTGGGTAGTTTTTGTTGTTGCAACAAGTGGTGCCCCATGTGAGGAACAGGAATCAAATGACAAGTTTGCTATGTTTTTTGTTGCTATGACAAGAGACAAAAATGAACATTTCATAATGATAAACAGGACATTATATCTAGAAGGTAAAACACTTCTTAATATATATATATACACACTGAACCAGAGAGCATCAAAATATACAAGACATCTACTAACTGATCTAAAAATAGAAGCAGACAAAAACACAATTATACTGGGAGATCTGAACACACCATTGACAGATCAACTAAACAGAAAATCAATAAAGAAATATTGGTCTTAAACAACACACTGAACCAAATAAACATAGTAGACACATATCAGATATTTCATCTTGAAACCTCAGATTATACATTCTCCTCCAGTGTGCATGGAATATTCTCAAGGATAGACCATATGTTGGGACACAAAACTAACATCAACAAATTCAAGAAGATTGAAATTATACCAAGCATATTTTCTGACTGTAAGGTTTAGAAATTAGAATTCAACTGCAAAAAGGAAGTAAAGAAACACACAAAAATGTGGAAATTAAATGACATACTTCTAAAAAATGAGTGGGTCAAAGAAGAAATAAAAGTATAGAACAAAAGATAAATATAGACAAATGAAAATGACAACATGACATATCAAAATTTCTGGGATGCATGTAAATCAGTAAAAAGAGGAAAGTTTATATCATTACAAGCATATATTAGGAAATAAGAAAGATCCTAAGTAAACAATCTACTATCATATCTTAAGGAACCAGAAAAAGAAAAACAAAGGCAACCCTAAGTCAGTAGAAGAAAAGAAATATTAAAAATTAGAACAGAACTAACTGAAATAAACAACAAAAAACTATAGAAAAAATTAATACTACAAAGAGCTGGTTCTTTGAAAAGATCCATAAAATTAACAAAGTGGATAGACTCACTATGGAAAAGAGCGGAAAGATTCATAAAAACAAAATCCAAAATGAAAAAGGAGAAATTACCACAGATATCATAGATATACAACAGATTATAATAGAAAACTATGAAAGATTATATACCACCAAATTCAAGAACCTAGAGGAAATAAATTTCTAGAACTGTACAATCTCCCTAAACTGAGTCACAAAGAAGTGGAAAGTCAAAATAGACCTGTAAGCTGGGAGGAAATAGAAACAACTATCAAAAACCTCCCAAAAAACAAAGGTCCAGGACCAGATGGCTACACTAGCAAATTCTACCAAATGTTCAAAGAATATTTGGTACCTATCCTTCTCAAGTCTTCCAAAAATTAGAAGAAGAAGCAATACTTCTTAACACTTTTTATGAGGCTAATATAACCGTGATACTAAAACCTAGCAAGGACAACACAAAAAAAGACAACTACAGACCACTATCTCTAATGACTACAGATGCAAAAGTCCTAAACAAAATACTATCAAATCACACACAACAATACATTAAAAAATAATACATTAAAAAATAATACAGCTCAATCAAATGGGATTCATTTCAGGAGCACAAGGATGGTTCAACATATGAAAATTGATCAACATAATACACCACATCAACAAAACAAAGAACAAAATCGTATGATCTTATGATCTTATCAATAGATCCAGAAAAAGAATTTGATAAGATACAACAATGCTTTATGTTTAAAACACTCAGTAAAATTGAAATACAGGGAGTCCTTGTATGACAGTTTTGTTCCTAAGACAGTGGCGTAAACTGAATTTTGGTGTAAGTTGAAACACACCCTAGCCTAAGTCACTTACCTATCCTAACACAGCTGTAAAATCATAATCTAGAACATAAAAACACAACTAAGCCACAGAAAAAGGAAAAGGACATAAATATAATGTACTGTACACTGTACTGTAGTAACAAAAAATAAGTGTAAAAAATTCCTTACTTTTATTCCTGTGGTTGGCTTGCACACTGGAAAGGTCATTGCAAGTTGGGAGAGAGTGACCTATTGAGAGGAGGAAGCAGGGGAGGCAGGAGAACCTGCAGGGATGCTGGAGATATGGGATCAGGTGAATTAGGATTGCCTAGGGAACATGAAGGAGACACTGGAGATGATTCTACCTGTATATACTACAGGTATTTCATCTCAAGAAGCAGCTGATGTAGAGTATACAAGATCTTAAGAAGGCCTTTATACTTTCTTAAAAAATTGTTCCATGCTAGTTTGGAAGGTTGATGACTTCTCTTCTAAAATCTGCCTATAGCATTGCAAAGCATCCATAACAGCTGAAACACTCATGTCTCAATTTTTTAAAGTTTTTATGGGAGTGAGTATCATAAACTCAAAACATCTTATGTTGAAACAGTCGTAACCTGAAGACCCCATATAGTAGGAAAGTACCTCAACATAATAAAGGCTATATATGACAAACCATCAACTAATATCATATTAAATTATGAAAAAAATGAAAGTTTTTTCTTTAAAATCAGAAACAAACAATGCTGCCCACTCTCTCCATTCTTATTCAACATAGTTCTGGAAGTTTTAGCCAAACTGATCAGGCAAGAGAAAGAAATAAAAGGCATCCACATAGGGAAAGAAGAAGCAAAGGTATCATTTTTTGCAGATGACATAATCTTGTAAATAGAAAACTCCAAGGACTTCACCAAAAAACTATTAGAAACAATAAACCAATATACTAAAGTTGCAGGATACAAAACCAATATACAAGTCTATTGCTTTTCTATATGCCTACAACAAAATTTTGGAAAATGAACTAAAAAAATAATTTCTTTTACAGTTGCAAGAACAACAAAAAAGAAAATACCTAAGAATAAACTTAACAAAGAATGTCAAGGACCTATATATTGAAAACTACAAAAAGTATTGAAAAAAATTGAAAAAGACAATGAAATGGAAAAATATGACATGTTCATAGACTGGAATATTCAACATAGTTAAAATGGCCATATTACCCAAAGCAATATACATATTAAATCAATCCCCATCAAAATCCCAATGTCACTTTTTAAAGAAATAGAACAAAAACCCACCAGGTTTGTATGGAACCATATAAAAATATGAATAGCCAAAGCACTTCTGAGAAAGAAGAACAAAGCTGGAGGTATTACAATACCTGACTTCAAAGTATACTATAGAGCCACGATAATCAAAACAGCATGGTACTGGCAGAAAAACAGACATATAGACCAATGGGACAGAATCAAGAGCCCAGAAATAAAACCACATATATATGGACACATAATCTTTGACAAAAAGCCAAAAACACACAATGGGCAAAAGAAAGCCTCTTCCATAAATGGCACTGGGAAAATTGGAAAGCCACATGCAAAAGAATAAAATTTGACTATTGTTTGTCCCCCTGCACAAAAATTAATTCAAAATTGATCAGACCTAAATATAAAGTCTGAAACAATAAATTACATAGAAGAAAACATAGGTACTAAGCTCATGGACCTTGGCTATAGAGAACAATTTATGAATTTGACCCCAAAGGCAAGGGAAGTAAAAGCAAAAATAAATGAGTGGAACTATATCAAACTAAAAGGCTTCCTCACAGCAAAAAAAACCTGACAAAATAAATAGGCAGCCAACAAAATGGGAGAGGATATTTGCAAACAACAGCTCAGATAAAAGGTTAATCCAAAATGTATTAAAAACTCATAAAGCTCAGCAACAAACAAGCAAACAATCCAATTAAAAAATGGGGAGAGGGCTCTGGCTGGTTGGTTCAGCGGTAGAGCATTGGCCTGGCATGTGAATGTTCCAGGTTTGATTCCTGATCAGGGCACACAGGAGAAGCACCCATCTGCTTCTCCACCCTTCCCCCTCTCCTTTCTCTTTGTCTCTCTCTTCCCTTTCCACAGTCAAGGCTCCATTGGAGCAAAGTTGGCTGAGGCACTGAGGATGGCTCCATGGCTTCCACCTCAGGTGCTAGAATGGCTCCGGTGGCAACAGAGCAACACCCCAGATGGGCAGAGTATTGCCCCCTGGTGGGTGTGCTGGATGAATCCTGGTTGGGCACATGTGGGAGTCTGTCAAACTGCCTCCTCGCTTCTAACTTCAGAAAAATACAAAAGAAAAAAATGGGGAGAGGACTTGAACAGACACTTCTCCCAAGAGGACATAGAAATGGTCAACAGATACATGAAAAGATGCTCATCTTTATCAGCTATTTGAGAAATGCAAATCAAAACTACAATGAAATTCCACCTCAGACCTGTTAGATTGGCTATTATCAATAAAACAGGTAATAACAAATGTTGAAGAAGTTGTGGAGAAAAAGAAACCTTCATTCTCTCCTGGTGTAAATGCAAATTAGTACAACCATTATGGAAAAAAGCATGTTGGCTCCTCAAAAAACTAAGAATAAAACTACCATATGACCACGCAATGCCTCTACTGGGTATCTCCCCCCAAAACTCAAAAACACTGGTATGTAATGACACATGGACCCCCATGTTCATCGCAGCATTATTCACATTGGCCAAGACATGAAAGCAACCAAAATGTCATTCAATAGATGAATGGATCAAGAAGATGTGGTACAGATATACAATGGCATACTACTCAGCCATAAGAAATGGTAACTTATTGCCATTTATGACAACATGGATGGACCTTGAGAACATTATACTGATTAAAATAAGTAAATCAGAAAAAGCTAAAAACTGTATTATTTTACACATAGATTGGATATAAAACAGACTCATGGACAAAGATAAAAATGAAGTGGTTACCAAGAGGAGGAGGATGTGGGGGAGGGTGATGTGGAGGGTGATGTGGAGGACAGGGTAGAAGGAAGGAAGTTATAACCCTCAAATATATGCATTTCACTCAAAAATAAACAAAATAGTTTTAAACGTAAGTCCTTTGAGTTTCAAAAACCCACCAAAGCCAAGAAAGTACTTCATCATGCAAATCAACTAGTTTCAGGGAGACAGCCAGTCAGCAGCATGCATAGATGATACTGAGAAAAGCAGAAACTGTTTTCATCTCTCATCAGGACAGATTCCTCATGCCACAGATTAAATAACTTTCTTTCCCCATACATCTTGAAAAGAGACATTTTACAGATTTTTTTTAAAAGATCTTTTAAATGAAGCAGGTTGCAAATGAATTCTTTTCTTGTGCTCGCTG
This sequence comes from Saccopteryx bilineata, assembly GCF_036850765.1. NCBI lineage: Eukaryota > Metazoa > Chordata > Mammalia > Chiroptera > Emballonuridae > Saccopteryx > Saccopteryx bilineata. The sequence goes on from NC_089494.1 coordinate 173,076,380, forward strand.
TGTTAGCATTATAAAGAGCCTTTGTGGTAATGTGGAAATAGGCACATCATGTTGCTGTCGCTGAACATGGTGATTACCAACTATTGATTCAATCATTTGGAAAATACTTGAAGTCTTAGAGATGGATATCAAGGGTTATGTTCATCCATGTAGCCAAGGCCTGCCACTATTGAGTGTATTACTAATATATCTGGTTATAGAAAAATCTTATTGGGCTCTGATTGTTTAGACTCTAAAGTATAGGGAAGAGAGGGTTGACTGGGTTGAAATTGTGGCTGATTCTCAAGATAAGTGCTAATGAAGTCCCGCATATACCTTTTGTAAGCTGTGTGGGTAGCAGTGCCACATTTAGTGAGCACGTCATAGATAAAGGATTTAGATGGGCATGCATTGAGTGGACCAAGATAGTGAAGAAATGGGGCAGGTAAAGTTTCCATGTTTGGGGTACTGTAACACTTGGACAATTTTAGGGCAGGGATTAAGGAGGAAATTAAAAATAATTATAATAACTGTACTACATGTTTAAAAACAGCCTAATTATGAAAATTTTGAGTTGCTTTTAAGTTTTCTTGAATGTGATCCTACTCGAGTTTCCAAGTACATAAAGCATTTGTTCTCTAATGATGATGGGAAACCTGGGAGGTCAGTGTAACTCACTGTACAGGCCGCTAGAGAAGCAATACAAGACTGAGGTCCACCTCAGCTGTGTGTAAGGGGACATACACCAGTCACTGTTCAGGTATGGTAAGCATTTTGAAAGCATTTCAAAGCATTCTATTCCATAAAATGAGAAAGTCTTTTAGAGGCTTAGAGAAAACTGGCAAAGGAATTGAGCAGTTATTACTCCCTGCTTCATCTTAGCCTAGAAAAATGTTAAGGGAAAACCTTAGGCCTAAAGAAAGAGAAAAGAAGTCATAACATTGGGTATCATCCTCCATTGCTTAGGTACACCACATGGCTCGTGATATTATGTGCAAAAACGTTTTTAAAATGCCCTTTAAATATTTAGAAAATAGTATCTTTTAGGCATAGATTTTATGTCCATTCTTTTCTTGGTATGTATTACAATGCTATGTTGGCAAAAGCATATAATTAAACAAAACATTCCATTCCTTAACCATATCATATTAGGAAAGGTCTTATTTTCATTTGTATTCTAAGAACTTACTACAGCTAGAAGCAAAATTGTGGGTATCTAGAGAGCCATACTGAGTTAGGAATTACAGAGGATGATGATGTCAGCATTGGCTATTAAAATAGCAGGTGCAGTCATGAAATTGAAGTTGACCAAATCCAATGTAATGCTCTCTTTGAATTTTGAATAGGTTTTTCTGCTTGAGGATAAGGTAAAGGAGAATGAGATAGCATGTAAGGTTTCTATAGCCAAGATTTACACTAAAATACCAACTCCTATCCAGGTGGTAGAGAATCCTGAAAAGAAAATTTCTGTTTTTGGAGATAAAATGTACTTTGAAGCAAAAACTCATCTTACTAAATGAATATTAGTGTACTATTATTTTCTAGTGGTTTTGATATGCTGAAACATTTATATAAAGCTTTATGAGAATTTAGTAAGAAAATTATGGAAGGCAGCTATAGTTACAATTTATGGAGTCCTCAGAATTCTTTTTGATGCTGAAATTGTTCGGCTGGAGGCCAGATTTTTTATTTCTAACTGAATCCATTTGATTCTATAAACCAATTATTCTTTTGTATTTGATAGTTAGAATACCTAAGAATTTTGCTAAATCATTCATTAGTTTCCATTTTAAAATATGATATAAATTCTTCATTCTATCAGTATGTCATTTGGTTACAAAAACAATTCGGTTTTACTTCTTTTATTTACTGAAGAATATTTAAATAATAAAAAAAAGAACACAGCAGTGATGATTTCTCTCCTACAGGCAAAATTATTGCATAAAACAAAAGTACTAGTTTTTGAGTGAGAAGAGTTTAAAGAACATTCCTGAGCCCTGGCTGGTTGGCTCAGTGGTAGAGAGTCGGCCTGGCGTGCAGGAGTTCCAGGTTTGATTCCTGGCCAGGGCACACAGAAGTGCCCATCTGCTTCTCCACCTCTCCCCCTCTCCTTCCTCTCTGTCTCTCTCTTCCCCTCCCGCAGCCAAGGCTCCATTGGAGCAAAGTTGGCCTGGGAGCTGAGGATGGCTCTATGGCCTCTGCCTCAGGTGCTCAAATGGCTCTGGTTACAACAGAGCGACGCCCCAGATGGGCAGAGCATTGCCCCTTGGTGGGCATGCCGGGTGGATCCCTGTCGGGCGCATGTTGGAGTCTGTTCTGACTGCCTCCCCGTTTCCAACTTCAGAAAAATACAAAACTAACTAACTAACTAACTAACTAAATAACTAAATAAAGAAAGAACATTCCTAAACTTTTCTTTTTAAAAATGTTTGGGAGATCATTATTTGTTGGAGTGAATTCTGCAGTTGATCAAGAGATGAAAATCGAAGGAAACCAACAGATGCACTGAAGATTATTGTTAGTGCCTCTGTTATCTTCTGACTCTTTTTTTTCTGTGAATAAAAACAATTGATGCCTCATTAACAGTTAGTCTTTATTACTCCTTAATTTTTTTCTAAGATTTCCATATATATGGAAGGATTCTTCCACAGTCCTTTCCTGGTGTTTTGGGATTAAGGTTTGATAACTAACATTGAAGAAACATAAAATTATAGGTTCCCAATAATTTGCTTGGTAAAGGCAAAGTAAATGTAGCACATAGCCTGGCACACAGTAGGTGCCAATAGATGGTAATTTGATGAATGAATGAGGCAAATACAATATTTGTTGATTTTAGTGAATGTCTTGATGTTTTAGGTTTGTTCTGGTTTAATAAATTTGGAAAACATTGAAGACGTGGTTTATTGATACTCCCTCTTTCCATTGTAAGGAACAAGTTTAAACTGTAATTTTAATATATTACCTCCTTGATGAAACTCTTCAGTGAATGTATTAACTTCAGGATAAAATAAAAACTTATTTTCCTTCAAAGTAAAGCTTCACCAAATCTGGCTTTACCTAATTTATTTGATCAAGCTTATCACTAATGATATATTCACTATGACTTCATTGTTCTCTTCACCTCACTATTTTTTTTGAACAAAGTGAAGAAAAACAGCCCTGGCTGGGTAGTTTAGTTTGTTAGAGGGCCATCCCTATACACCAAGGTTGTAGGTTCAATCCTGAGTCAGAGCACATACAAGAATCAACCAACTAATGCATCGATAAGTAGAACAACAAATCAATAATTTTTTTTCTTTCTCTTTCTCTGTCTCCCTCCCTTCCTCTTTCATTAAAAAAAAACACAAGAAAATCAATAAAAAAACACAACTAAAAGATAGCAAACAAACCTAAAAAACCCTGCTTTTGACTTCCAAGTCTGAGTTTTTTTGGTTATAATCACATTCTTATCCCTATCAAAATCTATCAACTTTTCAAGTAAGCATTATTTTTTAAACTTTAAGATGTCTCTGTAATAAGGCTGCACTCAGGTTCAGAGCCCTGTGAAAGTGTTGAGTGCTGTGCCCAGGGAGGATCTCCTGCTGGCCCTCTACAGATCACTCGGTGTCCCACTGCACTGTCGGGTCATCTTCTGTCCAGCCTTTTGTAAAAGCCCATTCTCTTTAAGTCTCACGTTATCAGTCTATACCATTCTCCTCACTTTTCTTACCGATGTTGTTTACTGAATTCTTAATCACTTTCTCTCATTCCTTGAGGTTATTGATAACTTCGAGCCAGCATTCACTTGTCCTCTTGACCTCATCTCCTGTCAGAGTTGAAAGTTTCAGTGCACTTGTAAAAAACAATCAAGTTTTTAAATACTAATTTTCTTTTTCTCCAGTTAATTTTACCTCCTCTTTGTTGGAACTATCCTTTCCCATAGCTGTACCATATTTTTAATAGATGGATATTTGAAAATCAAAGTTTCATATACTGTATCCCACTCTGAACAAAATCTCTTGTCTACCAAGCTTTGCTTCACCTTTGTTACCAGAATAGCTGCTCTCAGAACATTCTGGTCTCTAGGTTTCTCTCATTTTCTCCCATCATTTAACCTCCTCAGGGGACTTGATCTTTCTTACTCAGTCTCACCCCATGGAGAGAGTATCAGATGACCTATTTCCCTTCTAAGTACTTGATTCCTTGTACCTATCCTACTACTGTAGCATTTAGTAACTCAATGCAAAATTAAAGCCACACTCCTCTATTTCTTGAGAACTCTACATGGGTGGTTGAAGGCAGTTAGTTCAAGTTACTCATTGAGCAGATTGGTCTTGCTCAATTTTATAAGCTTAGCACTGTGCGTAATTTTTTCCTATACCTTTAGCTAGTTTTGTTTTGCAGGCCCTTTTAGATTTTCCAAATGGATTCATGTAATGTGTAGTCTTTTGTAAGTGGTTTCTTTCCCTTAGCATAAGGTTTTCAAGGCTTATCCATGGGTCCCCAAACTTTTTACACAGGGGGCCAGATCACTGTCCCTCAGACTGTTGGAGGGCTGCCACATACAGAGCTCTTTTCACTGACCACAAATGAAAGAGGTGCGCCTTCCGGAAGTGCGGCGGGGGACCAGATAAATGGCCTCAGGGGGCCGCATGCGGCCCACGGGCCAGCCGCAGTTTGGGGACACCAATGTAGTATATATCAGTACTTCCCTTTTTATTTCAGACTAAGGAAATGATTCCAGAGAAGGAAATGGTGGGATTTCTGAGTTATATGTTAACTCTGTGCTTAACATTTTGAAGAATAGCCAAATTGTTTTTCTAAAATGGTAGTTTTTAAAGTAAAGGTTTTAATTTTTTAAATTTCAAATTTTTTATTTTTCTTTGATTGTTTGTTCCTTTGCTTCCTTATTTAAGAAACTATTAATTAACCCAAAGTAACAAAAGTTTTCTCCTTTTCTTCTCAGAGTTTTGTAGTTTTAACTCTCACATTTAGGTCTATCATATATTGTGAATTTATCTGTGTTTGGTGTGAGGTAGGGGTCCAAATTAATTCTTTTGCATGTGAATATTCAATTGTCTAAGCACCATTTGTTGAAAACAGGATTCATTCCCCATTGAATCATCCTGCTACTTGTTGAAAGTCAACTGAGGCTTATTTCTGAACTCTTAATTCTATTCCACTTATCTGTATGTCTTTTTTTTTTAAGGTAACTTTTATTTTATTTATTTATTTTAATAACAGTTGATATTCAATATTATTTTGAATTAGTTTCAAGTGTACAGCACAGTGGTCAACCATACTTTATATTTATAGCAGTTTCCTATTGCTGCTATAAAAAATTACCACAAACTTTGTGACTTAAAATAACACAAATTTGTATTATTCTGGTGGCCAGAAATTTGAAATAGTCTTACTAGGCCAAAACCCACTTGTTTACAAGGCTGTGTTCCTTCTGGGGGCCATAGGAGAGCATTGAATCTTCTAGGATGTAGAAACTACATTTATTCCTTGACTGTGGTCCTCTTCCACCTTTAAAGTCAGTAATTACATTATTCTGACCTCAGCTTCTCTCATTATGATTCTCACTCTTCTGCTCTCCTCTTTCACGTATAAAAATCTTTGTGAGTACATTGGGTCCACCTGAATAATTCAAGACAATATCCCATCACAAGATCTTTAATCACATCCACAAACTCTCTTTTGCCATTTATGGTAACATATTTTTAGGTTGTGGGGATTAGTACATGGACATCTTTTGGAAGGTTCCTATTCTGTCTACCACCTATAAGGTGGTATGCCAGACCATACAGTCTTGATTACTGTAGCTTTGCAGTAAATTTTAAAAACAGAAAGTTTATATTCTTCAACTTACTTTTTCTCAAGATTGTTTTGGTTATTCTGAATCACTTGCACTTTAATTTGAATTTTAGGTTCATCTTAATTTCTGCAAAACAGTTAGCTGGTATTTTAATATGGAATGTGTTGAAGAATAACCAAACTTTTCTAAAATGGTGGTTTTTAAAGGTTTTAATTTTTTTAATTTCATTTTTTTAATTTTTCTTTGGTTGTTTGTTCCTTTGCTTCCTTATTTAAGAAACTATTAATTAACTTAAAGTAACAAAATTTTTCTCCTTTTCTTCTCAGAGTTTTGTAGTTTTAACTCTCACATTTAGGTCTATCATATATTGTGAATTTATCTGTGTTTGGTGTGAAGTAGGGGTCCAAATTAATTCTTTTGCATGTGAATATTCAATTGTCTAAGCACCATTTGTTGAAAACAGGATTCATTCCCCATTGAATCATCCTGCTACTTGTTGAAAGTCAACTGGTAATATAAGGTTTATTTCTGGACTCTTAATTCTATTCCACTTATCTGTATGTCTTTTTTTTAAGGTAACTATTTTATTTTAATTACAGTTTATATTCAATATTATATATAAACAAGATTAAGTCTTCTAGTGGATGAACATGAGATATTTCTTCATTTACTTATATTTTTTTAAAATTTTCAACAACGTGTATACTTTTCAATGGACTAAACTTACACTTCTTTGTTAAACTTATTTCTAAGTGCTTTATATTTTTGAGGCTATGGTAAATACAATTACTTTCTTAATTTCATTTTGGGATTGTTCATTGATAGCATATATAAATAAAATTGACATTTATATATTGATCTTATATCCTGCAACTTGGTTGTAATAGTTTTCCTGTGGGTTTCATAAACCTTTTAAAATATATAAGATCATGTTACCTACCAATTAAAATGTCATACTCCTTTCTTTTGAATCTGGATTTTTAAAATTTCTTTCCCTTGCTCAGCTGACTTGGCTAGAACCTCCATTCTAATGTTAAATAGAGGGGTAAGAGTGAACATCCTTGATCTTCTTGATTTTAGAAGGAAAGGATTCAGTCTTCACCATAATATTAGCTCTAGTTTTTTTTTTATAGATACCTTATCAGGCTAAAGAAATCCCCTCTACTCCTAATTTGTGGAGTGGGTTTTTTTAATCATGGAAGCATTTGTCATGTTTTTCATCTGTTGAGATGATCATGTGTTTTGACATTTATTCTATTAAGATGATGTATTATATTAATTAATTTTTAGATACTGAAACAACCTTATATTCCTAGAATAAATCCCACTTGGTCATGCTGTATAATCCTTTTTGCATGTTGTTAGATTTGCTTTGCTAGTATATTTTTGTATCTATTTTTATGAGATACTCTCCTGTGGTTTTCTTTTCTTGTTAAATCTTCATCAGTCATTCTAGTCTGTTTTTTACTTAAAATTTTTTTGAGGTATAATTGATATATAATAAATTAAACATATTTAAAGTGCATGATTGTTAAGTTTAAACATTGGCATATACTTGTGTAATCAATAACACAATCCAGATAATAAATATATCCATTATTTAAATACACTTTTGTAATTCTTCTCTCCTGGCCACTTTCCTCTCCTTTATTCTCAGGAAACCACTGGTCTTCTTTTTATTACTGTGAACTAGAATTTAATATAAATTAACTATAACGTATAAGTCCTATGATTTTCAACAAGAATTTTAGTATCACTTTGTCAGTTTCTACAATAAAAACCTGTGGGGATTTTGATTTCATTGATTTAATGATGTTTTTGATAGGTGTTTTTTTTTAAAAAAATATATATATACACTTCTCATATTCACCTTCCTAACTGGTTTTAACTGGTTTCCTTTGCAAAACTCTTTTTTTGTAATCATTAACTCAATTCTATTTCCCTATTTCCTTGTGCATTGGGCTTGATCTTAATCTCTTTTATCTTTTGCTTAGCTGAGCTCCAATCTCTTTCAATCTGATTCTTTATTATATTCCTTTGCTATTACGCATTATAAAGAACAAAATGAAAGTCTGAATGAATTTCCCAAAGGATGACATTCTGAGCACAGGAATCTAGAATGGGCCTGTAGCTTAAAGGTGCTTTTCTTTATTGTAGTTTTTGTATCCTCAAGAGAACTGTAGGATGCATTCATTTATACTTCAGGGTACATTGCCTTGAAAACCACCTTGGGAAAAAGCAGGGTATAAATAATAAATAAATAAAATATCCTCCAGATACTAGTCTTTGATACGCCAGGTGTGGTTTAAGGCACTTCTGATAAATCCTGGATATAGGGCATTAAGGCAGATCTGTTATCTATTATTAGAACCTGGATATAGGAAGCCCATTTTTGGATGGTTTCTTCCCCCTGAGTATCCTGAACTGGGTGTTAAAGAGCGAAACATATGTTTTAGATGTAGAAATTCATGAATAAAATGGCCTTTGGGTAAGCCTAGGTATTTTAAACATCTGGTTCTCAAATTCAGAAATCAACATTCTATTTCTCTTGGTGTAAGAACCATCACATTGGTAGGGGTAAATTCCAGAGCCACAACAACAGCCTTCTAACTGATTTCATTGTCTTCATTCTATCCTCATATTATCATATTTTAATATTTTTATTTTCCTGAAACCCAGACATGGTTGTTTTTCTGAAATTTTAAAAGATTGGTCTTTGATATTCTTTTATTTCTTTCAGACTAATGCTCAATTTCCATTATTTGGCACTAAACATCTTTTATTTCTTGTTTCTTTTCGCCCTCTACATTTCTTGTGACTTTCTATTGTAAGCAACATGACTAGCCTGTGCATTTTCATGCCTCTGTATCTTTGCTTCTTCTATTTCCCCTGCCTAGAATATCTTAGTTTCTACTTTTGAAATTATCTCCACCTTTCAATATTCAGCTCCAATGTCACCCTCTATGAACTCTAATCCTTCCAAGTCACAACTGCCATCTCTTCTAGCTCTTCTGGAGTTATAAAAGCTAACATTTACTATATGCTTACCAGGAGGGAGGTACGTTTATTATATCACTGTTTAGTTAATAGACACACAGCTGATTAGTGGCAGGGTTTCTCACTCTAGCACTGATACTTCTTTTATCTATTACTCAAGCCTTTTGTTATGACACTTATGACTGGCTGTATTGTATTTGACTTACCATGTTTGCTTTGAGAGTAGAAATTCTACTCATTCACCAACTGTTCCACAAGGCCTTGCAGAATTCCCTTTATTACACCAATTTAATAAATAAAAAATACTTTTAACAATTTCTTTTTGGTTATGCGAGCCACCCATTCAAACAAAAGAGACAAGTATATTATAAAGAACAGAGAGATCTCAAGAAATCAGAGGGTAGAAATAAGAAAAGGAAAAGACATCAGAAAATAAGACAACCTTGCTTTGACTAGCTTTCTCAGAAGTAACATGGCTTTTTGTGCCCACTTTTTGAACACTTTCTTTCTCCCTCTTTCTCTCCTACTTTATGATGGGAAACAGCTGCTCCATTCAGGTAGCGACATTCTCTCTGTGCTCCACTGCCAACAACTAACTGCATTTCATGTGCCCAATTTTGATTCATGAAAGAGGAAATATGAATAGGGGAGGGGCTCACTCTTGGTCCACACTTACATAGCCAGCGGAAGCAAAAGACACTCCCACATGATCTCATAGTTATAGAGACAGTTCTCAGGGAAAAGGGGGACCTAGCCAGGAAGCAGACATCTCTAAAATAGTACTTACTTTAAATTAATAGAAATATCTTGATAAATTAATATTTTATTTGCTATTTTTAGCCTGTGTTATTCTGGCAAAAATGATCTGTTTTATTGCTTCTTAAATGAAACTGTAGCCAACAGAGATGAGTTTGAAAATTTCAACCCCAGAGCCTTGCTCCTTAAACCTCACTGAGCAGGACAACAGCAAAAACAATGTCTTTGCTTTGTGATAAGCAGGTGTCCATGTTGCTTATATGTTTGAAAATACTTTGTACTTGGTGGCTGGGATTTTTAAAAAAAGTTTAATTATAGTATATGAAATCTATGCACTCAATGTTAATACGTGATTAGATGCCATGCAATGCTATATTTTTATTTACAAGGTCTCTAAATTTTCCAAGAAACAGCTAATTGCTTGTATAAACCACTTGTATGCAGATGATATAAATTCTTCTCAATGTATCTCTCAAGGTTTTATGAAAAACTGTGCCCATATTTACTGTCTCTTTCAAGCATTGAAAAGAAGTTGTTTTTGCCACTGCTTATTACCTCCTTGGTAATTTAGTGGCTCCTTACATAGAGGATTTTATCCCCAACTTGAGTAAAGTATCAGCTAGTTTCCATCATTTCAGTAGGAACAGTAGCCAGATCTATCACTGCACAGAGAGCCATGCCAAAGGGAAAGATGTCCAGGAGTGGACCACAAATTGTCGCCCAAGACTTTGGATTATTGTTTATTAATTGAGTGCTGACAGTGTGTTTGCCTGTCTGGTAAGTGAGAGAGAAGAAACAGACTCAGCTTTCTGCATTCAGGGTCTGAGTCAGTGAGACAGTATATTGGGTAGGTTGAAATACTCTGATGGCTACATCTCAGTACAAGCAGTACAAGTTGCTTTATATTTATGGTATAATTTCTTTTTATGCAATGAGAAAATTATAATTTAATAGCATTAAAGAGTTGTGAAGTTCAAAAAATTTGAGCGAAGAAAAGGAGTTTCCTAATGAAAAATAAATTAATTATTCTTTTCCTTTTCTCATCTAAATTCTCTCTTCTCACTCTAAGCAGTAAATTAATTTGGTTATTCTCTTCCATATAGAGAACAACCCTCAGAAATGAGCCTGGATTCATTTTATTTCCTTGGAGATTTGTGGTACTTTAATATTAGTGCAGACTCCTTGCCTGTGCAAGAGGAGGTGAGATTGGGTGAAAGCCAAACTGAGTCTTCATCATATAGCCATGTATCATAAATGCCAGTTATTCTAATTGGATTATCTCTCCTGTTAACAAGTCTCTTTGTTTTCTTAGACAGCTATGTAAGGAATTCTCCACAAGATCTTCCAATCTCATATGACCCAGATGTTGTCTTTATAAGGATAAAAATGTGAACAAATCTTGAAAAACTTGAAACAACTTTAGATTGTTATGTTCTCCCAGGGTAGGATAGCAAAGAGTGTGTTACCTTCAAATCTGTGGTAAGTTACTGATGGGTTCAATAGAAGGTTATGATTTTTTAAAAGATTTTATTTATTAATTTTACAGAGAGAGGAGCAGGGAGTGGGGTGGGAAAAGAAGTAGTTGCTTCACTCTAGCTGTTCATTGGCTGCTTGTTGTATGTGCTTTGATCTGGCAAACCCACAGTTTTGAACCAGTGACTTCAGCATTCCAGCTTGGTGTTCAATCCACTGCACCACCACAGGCCAGGCAAGGATATAATTTTTGGATATTATATCCAAGGAATTATTTCTTGGAACAACTTATCACTGATTGGCGGAAGAGAACTAATTGCATCTACATTATTCTGATTCCTTGAGGATGAATGTGTATTTATTTATTTCATTAAGTGAGGAAAAGGAAAATAAAATTAAGGTGCAGGAAATAAGAGTCAAAGGGAACAAAATTGTTTGTTGGCAGATACACTGGAATAAGGGATTACAGCTAAAAAGACAAAGTAGAAATTTTGAGTTTCTGGAATAAAGAAAAATACTTATGACCATCAGGTATATGTCATATTACTTCCACATTATCTTTATGGCAAAACACTTTTTCTTACATGTTGATGCAGAAATTAAAGATATAATTTATTTGCAAACCAACTGTGCATCCTGTGGTGCTTTTTCCTATGGAAACAAAATTTTGGCTGACATTTTTCAGATTTGGCTCAATAGTTTTATATTTCTTGTGCACCTATTAATACACTGGAGGCTCCTAGGATTGAAACTAAAGTATATTATGATCATTTTATTACTGAGATGTACACACTCATCACCTCAATAAACACAGACAAAATTGCACTCCTGATAGAAGAAAAACTTAATTCATAGATTTTAAATATCTATCTGTAATATAGCTCTAATGCAAGATCAACCTATCTCAAGCCATTTTCTTGATACTTTCTACAATAAAAATATTTTGGCTAGCAGAGCTGTGGTGGGATTTGAGCTTGTTGTAAGTTGACTAGTATGGATGTCAATCCAAAGACCACTCAGTGTAGCAGAGTGACCCTTGGGATTTTGAAAACATTGGATTCTTCCTCCAAAAGCATCTATAATGAACAGAGTTATTTTTAAAGCATTCCCTGCAGTTCATGCCTTAATTCAATCATCTGGGGATAGGAAAGCAGATCCCTCTCAATACACCACTAACTTGGATTTCTATAGTATTATATACAATCTTCTCATTTATTTTTACAGTGATAGAGTGGTTTCTGAGCCAAGTTCTGCAGGCGTTTGGCAGAGAAGGAAAGGTTTTAAATGGTTCTAAATTCTTGAAGGAACAATTAATATTTTTATTTTTTGTTCTTCTTCAGAAATGAAAACAAACACAGTAAACTACACACCTTAGAGCAAAAGGATGCAATTCTTGGCTTCTTGATTCATATTGGCATAAAATCAATTCCATTGATTCAAGACTGTTTTGTTTGCACTACTGCCTTTTAAATTCTATTGTCTGTATTTTGAGAATTATTTCTCTAGATTTTCACTAACTTGATTTACTACTTTGAACTAGAAAATTAGAAAAGAGAAACTAAACTGTATAGGAGAAGCAGATTATACAACCTAGCAGCATTAATCATGAAAATGGTATCCATCATCTCTCTTAGCATTTGCTTAGAGCTTTTATAGAAGTGACTGCTTCTTATTAACACCCTCTTTCCCTAGAGGAGGTAATTTATTAGAAAGGGATTCCAATTTCTGAAGGTTTTGTCAACTTGCAAATATATACACAATAAATTATTGCATAGACATAAGTAAACACATGCTGATTTTTAAGAAAATCCCTATTATATATATAAAACGCTAGCGATCTAGCACTTTTAATTTACTCACAATCTTTTCCCAAACCCTTTCCTCTCCCTCTCTTTAATATTATTAACTATGGCCTTCAGTATTCACTGTGTAGTGTAGATAAATTGTTGAAAAGGTGCACTGTAGACCAAGCAAAACACTCATTCACTATATAGTTATAAAAGAGAGTAAAAATGATGGTATGAAATAATTCTCCAAGAAGCCTAAGTAAAAATGAATCAATAACAAAAACTTCATTATGAGAAATTCCTTTTGTATACATAATAAAGTCCCATAAATTACTTTCATTGAGACTATGCTTTAATAACAGAACAGTGCTAATTCCAACAAGCCATTCCCAATACAGAAAGTCTCACAAATATTTCTGTTCAGTATCTAGTTGCCATGTAAAAATATATTTTGCTATATCCAAGAGCAAGGTAAGGAGAAGGGGATTCTAGGTTATCTTTTTTTAAGGAAAATATCTGGACTTCCAATATAGAAAATTTGAGACAAAAGGAGTGTGAAAAGCTTGATTATCCTGCCTAAAATTAGCCAGGTGTTTCCTGTATTTATTTTGGTTTGCAATTTTGCTGTTCAGCTCTTGAACTAAAATTTGAAGTTGCTTCAACTTCATTTAAGAACCATTTAAATCTTAATTTTGATTTTTCAATGTAAGAATGCATAAAAATGAAGTTGATGGAATTAAATTTAACTCTAGAATAAGATAATCAATATTTGCATATAATTTCCAGAATATTAGGTCTTGAGTAGATTCAAAATTAGTTGATAGTATATATTCAAACTAATGATGATAAGAACAAGGTAAGTCAGATTTTATTCCTTTAAGACTAGGATTTTGTGCTAGAATTCACTGGGACTCATCTGAGGCTGTCCTCATATAAAGCTAAAAGCTTGTTGATGTGGTAAAGTTAGACATAAAGAATTATTCCTTAGCCTGACTGGTGGTGACACAGTGGATAGAGCATTGATCTGGGACACTGAGGACCCAGATTTGAAACCTTAAGGTCACTGGCTTGAACAGTCTCATCCAGCTTGAGTGCAGGCTCACCCATTTATGTGCAGGGTCACTGACTTGAGTGTTAGATCATTGACATAATCCTATGGTTGCTGGCTTGAGCAAAGAGTCACTGGCTTGGCTGAAGCACCTTGTTCAAGGGACAAATATGAGAAGCAATCAATGAACAATTAAAATGATGCAACTATGAGTTAATGCTTCTCAACTCCTTTCCTGTCTCTCTGTCTTTTGTTAAAAAAAGAATTATGTCTTATATGTTTTGTTATATTATCCCCATTAATAAGAATAATGGCCAGTAATGAATCACAATCCATTGATCCTAGAAACCCACCTTAATTTTTATTGAACCAAAGTTGAAAGCTGTTCCACATTTTCCTATCTCACCTGCTAAAGTTCTGGTAGATGTTTAGAAAACTGGATGAATAAATAAGTGAATAAACTTTGGTTCTAAAACAAAGGGTCTAAAAGAACAAAGGGTCTAAAATAAAAAAGCCTTCTCTTTATTTTCCAAAATTATTAGAACTGCTTCTCTCTTGAACATTTATCACTATGAACAAAATTTAGTTTTCATATCTAGTGGGTGCACTTGCTTACACCAAGTTAAATATTTCCCTCACAAAATATAACAACAACAATAATAACAAAAATCTATGTCTCTTGGAATCTGCAACACTGAACAAGAGAGTAAGTGGCTATAATAATATTGAATAAGGGAGTTGTGTTGGTGCCTGGACTGAAAAATGATGCAGAGAACACCGAGGTATCACGTTTCTTTATTCTATGAGATCGTTTCTTCCTTTTTGAATTTTCCTGTGTCATTATCTTTTGTTGAACTGAGTAATAATTAAATTTTGGAAAAGGATAGGTCATGCTCCCAGGAGAGGCACTCTGCTCTTTAGTGTGAGCGTACTCCAACCAGGGTACCTGATTGCTTGTCAACTACGAGTTGAATTTGGCTGATCAAAAGGTTTGAGCGTGCCAAAAAAATAAAAGGAAAAAGGAACCCAGAACTTAATAAAAATGGCATCCAGTAGAATTCTTCAGAGAAAAACATCAATTAGCAACGTGAATTTTATTACTATGTCTAAAGAACTATGATTTTCCTCTCCTACCATCCAGGAAAGAGGAATCCTTATTTCATGTTCAGTTATTCTTGTCTGGATAAACCATAGGGAAGTTGGTGTTACTTCAGGCTCAAAATCTGGTTTTGGCACTAATTTTGGATATATATAGTCTTAGGCTTGGGTCCATATCAAAGAAGACCTAAATTGACACTTCATTTTTCCCTTTTAAAATGTTCAGTGTTACGACTGAGTTTGATTTTGAAATTGCTCTTTGGAGGTGAGAAAAAAGAAACATTTATTTGTCTGGAAATTTTCTTAGTCACAGTCTCTATGAAAGGAAGTCTTTTTTTGGACATCAACTTCAAGTCAGATTAGCACTTTATGGAGCTCTAGTTGCAAGCTGACTGCTTTTGGGGTATGATATTTGGACACATTCAGCTAATGTCTTGAACATATTTTTACACCCTCTTGTTTGTTGCTGAAATATGAGAAATCAGTAAGTCTCTGTGATTCAAAAACTGAATTGAGGCATAATCAAGCTGATAATGTTTAAATGTCACTTCAACAACCACAATGATAGTAATAATTTCTAGGGTTATGTTTTATATTTTAAAAGTACTTCTTGTAAATAAACTGTGCTACATCCAGACAATGGAATATTATTCAGTGCTAAGATTAAAGGAGCTAGAAAGCTATGAAAAGACATGGAGAAACATTAAAGCACATTACTAGTGAAATAAACCAATCTTTAAGGCCTATATACTGTATGATTCCCACTGCATGACATTCTGGAAAAGACAAAACTATGGAGACAATAGAAAGATTAGTGGTTGCCTAGGGTTAGTGAGTAGGCAGGGATAAATTGGTGGAACACAGACAATTTTTTAAGGCAGTAAAACTATTCTGTAAGATATTATAATAGTACATAAACAACAGTTTACATTTATCAAAATACATAAAATGTACAACAAAAAGAATGAACCCTAATCTAAACTATGCACTTTAACTCCATAGCCTAGTCTTTATATTACATTTCACAAGCTCCTTGTGACTGAGACTGATTGGGCTTAACAAAGTATGAAGGCTATGAGATAAGATTAGACTTAAGTGGTCAAACAAAGCATTCCCAGTTAAAAAGTACAGAAAAAAAGATGTTAAGGTATGAGACATATACCTATATAAGAAGGAATCACTATAAACTGTGTAGATACCCAAAGATAGTATTTATGAAATATTTAAAAGTAAAAAAAAATATGCATTAGGATATAATGGTGTCTTAGAAACATTCTTTTTGTAGATGAATTGCTTTTACAACTACAGAAAAGAATGATTTTCAGAAGCATTTCTAGTATTTCCATAGTACATTTGACAAAATATGTGGTCATTTATATCTTGGCTGTACAATGGACCATTTTTCTTTTGACCGTACTTTTTTAATAGACTGGAAGATGTTGAAAGGAAATGTGTTGATACTCAACTCTATTATGACAGGCTTTTAGATGTTTAAAGTTCTTCTGTCAAAATTGGTCTAGATTACACCCAAGTTGTTTTCAAATCCAGAAATTTATTTCATTGACATCAGGATCTTCCCCTGCACTGGCTAGATTAAATATTTTTCAAAACCAAAATTTAATTATTTTTGAATAATCCATTTAAAAAGCCCACTTTAAAAATTGGAATTAAGTTCGGATTGATTATAATAAAAAAAAACCCTTGGCATTTCTTTAAGTTTATACCCTAGGGTTTTCCAGGTTTATCACATTATAAAATAAACTCAATTTCTGTGCTTATAATGAAGTGAGCACATTGATATCTGATAGTAAGTGGTAGAAAGCATGTGAGTTTTGGAGTCAGAGCTAGTTGGCTTTGCATCCTGACTCTGTATTGCCTTTCATTCCAAGTCTCAAGGAATGCCCACAGCTTTCAGTTCAATAGCAGAACAATTATTGTATTTGTGGTTATTTTTGTTTTCTTTCTTTCTCCTTTTTCAAGTGCGAGGAGATGAGATGGAGACACAGACTCCTGCATGCTTCCTAACGGGGATTGATTCGGCAACCCCTGTCTGGGGCCAATGCTCCGCCCAGCTGGGGCCAAACTTGCAACCAAGCTATTTTTAGCACCTGAGGTAGAGGCTCCATAAAGCCATCCTCAATGCCCAGGGCTGATGCACTTGAACCAATTGAGCCATGGCTGCAGAAGGGAGAGAGAAAAAGAAAGAGAAATAGTAAGAGAAAGAAGAGGGAGGAGGGAGAAGCAGAAGGTCACTTCTCTTGTGTGCCCTGACCAAGAATCGAAACAAGGACACCCACATGTCAGGCGGACACTCTACCACTGAGCAAACTGGCCTGGACCTGCTGCTTTCTGACAGAATCCTACCTTTCCAGTATCTTGTCAAAGGTGTTTACAATGTCACTACAATAACAGACATTTAGTTATTTCACAAAAGTCTTATGCAGTTATTTTCCTCCTCATTTCTACTATCATCTTCCCCTCTCTATAATTTACCACACTGCATTCATCATTCCAAGCCTTGAATCAGGTATTTCTTTAACAGGGTTGGGAGCTAAATATTCTGTTTCTTTATATGAACCAAACTTTACAATGGGCATATATCAAATGTTTAGTGGATTTTTTCCTAGGCAATGGTTTAATTCTTGGTAAGGCTTAGTCAGACATTCATTCACATGATCTTGTGTCCACTGTACAAAGAGGAGGGAACATTCTAAAAATGGAACTTAGGTTCTTACTGGAGATGTGAGCTATAGGGCAAGCAGAGGACCAAATATATATTTTTAAAAATCAATAAGCATTAGTTTTTTTGATTCATATTTATTTTTTCTCTAAATTAAAACCAAAATTGAGTTTTAGAAATTTAAAAAAGTTTACAAGAAAGTACAACAAAAAAGGGTAATATGATATAATAATCATTTTCCTACCATTGACATTTCGCTATGTTTGCTTCCCATTTTCATAGTTTTTTCTATTTGACTGAAAAATCAGTTTCCATTTTTATAAAATTGATATGTTGCCCATACTGGCTCCAGATGATGCAGTAAAAATAAGATTTAAATTATTAAAAAACTGATTGTTATTTTTTCTATGACTCAAAAACAAACATAAGTACAATTATTAAACATCACTATAGACATCTTTTTAAAATTAAGTTTATTGGTGTGACATTGGTTAATAATACTATATAGGTTTCAAGTATACAATTCTATGCATCTGTAAATTGCATTGTATGCTTACCACCCAAAGTTAAATGTTCTTCCACATAAATGTGTAGAAAAATATGGGAAGATATACTTTTATAAAAATGATATCACTGCCTGACCTGTGGTGGCGCAGTGGATAAAATGTCAACCTGGGATGCTGAGGTTGCTGGTTCAAAACCCTGGACTTGCTTGGTCAAGGCACATATGGGAGTTGATGCTTCCTGCTGCTCCCCCCTTCTCTCTCTCTTCTCTCTAAAATGAATAAATAAAATCTTTTAAAAAATGAGATCAAGTTATTGATATTATTTCTGATAAAATACATATAATTAGCATTAAACAAATTTAAACTAAACTGAAATGTAAAGAAATTATAAAACTTCATATATATGGGTATATATTATACATATGTATATACATACATATATACATACACAGATATAAATATTTTTATCTATTTATAATTTCTTCATCACAAAAGATATTTTCCCTAAAATATCATGCTTAAGTAAATAGATAATGAGATATTATGAAGATGTTGGAGACATTCTTTTAAGTTTTTAAATTACTTGATTAAATTTTAGACAGTAATGACTCTCTGCAGTAAAGGAAGTAGATGTTAGTTAATTTCATAATCAGCTTCTTTAATTTTTTGTAAATTGTCCAAGCACTTAATATCCATTTGTTTCAGTAACTGTATTTCTCATAGTATTTTAGAAATTAATTATACATTTTAAACTACCACCAGGATCTTATTATTCCAGAGTTATTTATTTTGCATTTTCTTTTAAGTAGATATACATGTCAAGTAGAGGTTATTTGTTATATATTTCTCAAATTATTTCATATTTAAAAATAATTGTCTATTTATTGCATTTATTATTTTTCTTATTTTTAATTTTTCTCTTTAATTTATTGTGTTGAATGGTTTCAAGTGTCCTACCCTCTACCCCCACTACATCATGCCCCATGCCCCATGCAAAGTCTCTTTCCACCCCAGTTTCACCCACTTTGCTCTTCCTCCATCCCCCTTTCCCTCTGGGAATTGCTACCCTATTGTCTATATCTATGTATTATGAATATATAATCTGGCTAATCCCTTCACCTTCTCTGATCCCTTCCCTTTTTACCTCTTCCCTCTGACAACTATCCATCTGTTTCCTGTGACCTTGCCTCTGTGTCTATTTTATTTCTCAGTTTATTGTGTTTAATAGATCCTACATATAAGTGATATCATATAGTATTTGTCTTTCTCTGCCTGGCTTATTTCACTTAGCATAATAATCTCCAGGTACATCCACACCATCACAAAAAATAAGATTTCCTTCTTTTTCATGGCCGCATAATATTACATTGTGTATATGTACTACTGTTTTTTATCCACTCATCTACTGACGAGCACTTGGGCTGTTTCCAGAACTTGGCTATTGTAAACAGTATTGCAATGCACATGGGGGTGCATATCTTCTTTTGAATTAGTGTTTAGGGATTCTTAGGGTATATTCTTAGAAGTGGGATAGCTAGGTCATAAGGCAGTTCCATTTTTAATTTTAAGGAAACACCATACTGTTTTCCTCAGTGTAGGAGGGTTCCCTTCTTTCCACACCCTCACCAGTACTTGTTTGTTGATTTGTTAATGAAAACCATTCTGGCAGGTGTGAGGTGATATCACACATGGTTTTAATTTGCATTTCTCTAATGATTAGTGATGTTAATAATTTTTTCATATGACTCTTGGCCATCTTTATGTTCTCATTGGAGAAGTGTCTTTTCAAGTCCTTTGCCCATTTTTGAATTGGATTGTTTACCTTCCTGGTGTGAGTTTTGGACATTCTTTATAAATTTTCGTTATAAGACATATCAGTGAATATGTTCTTTCATTGAGTGAGTTGTCTTTTTCTTTTGTTAATATTTTTTTGTTTTTTTTCTTTTGCTGTACAAAAGCTTTTAGTTTGGTATAATCCCATTTGTTAATTTTGTATTTTAGTTTACTTGCTGAAGAGATATATCAGCAAAAATATTGCTTCAAGAGATGTCTGAAAGTCTACTGCCTATGTTTTCTTCTAGCATTTTTATAGTTTTGCAACTTACATTTAAGTATTTTATCCATTTTGCATTTATTTTTGTGAATGGTGTAAGTTGATGGCCTAATTTTATATTTTTTACATGTACCTGTCCAATTTTCCTAACACCATTCATTAAAGAGACTGTCTTTATTCCATTGTATACTCTTGCCTCCTTTTTCAATTATTTACCATAAAAGTGTGGGTTATTTCTGGGTTCTCTGTTCTGTTCCATTTATCTGTGTGTCTATCCTTATGCCAGTACCAGGTTGTTTTGATTATAATGGCCATGTAGTATAGCTTGATATCAGGAAGTGTGATATGTCCCACTTTGTTCTTACTTTCAAGATTTGCTGAGGATATTCAGGTTCTTTTTTGGATCCAAATAGTTTTTGAAATATTTATGCTAGATCTGGGAAGAATGTCATTGTATAATTAAAATACAAAAGAATGTATTTTAATAGGGATTGCATTTAATCTATAGATTGCTTTGGGTAGTATGAACATTTTAATGATATTAATTATTCTTTACCCAGAACATGGTATATGCTTCCACTTGTTTATATCTTCCTCAATTTCTTTTTTTAATGTCTTATAATTTTCCAAGTACAAGTCATCTACCTCCTTGGTTAAATTTATTCCTAGGTACTTTATTTTATTTTGTTGTAATAGTGAATGGCATTGTTTCCTTAATTTCCCTTTCTGACAGTTCATCATTGGTGTATAAAAATGCCACTGATTTCTGAATATTAATCTTATATCCTGCCATTTGCTGAAATTATTCTTCAGGTCTAGTAGTTTTTTGACTGAGACTTTAGGGTTTTCTGGGTATAGTATCACATCATCAGCAAATAATGACAATTTTACTTCTTCTTTTCCAATTTGGATGCCTTTTATTCCTTCTTGTCTGATTGCTGTGGCTAGGACTTCCAGTACTATGTTAAGTAAAAGTGGTGAAAGGAACACCCCTGTCTTGTTCCTGATCTTAAGGTGATTGCTTTAAATTTTTGTCTATTGAGTATGATGTTAACTGTCGGTTTGTCATGTATGGTCTTTATTTTGTTGAGGTATGGTCTCTGTATTCCCAATTTGCTAAGAGTTTTGATCATAAATGGGTGTTGAATTTTATCAAATACCTTTTTTCATCTATTGATTTGATCATGAGATTTTTATAATTCTTTTTTTTTAATGTTATGAAGCACATTTGGGGATTTGCAAATGTTGTACTAGCCTTACCTCTCCAGAATAAATCTCACTTGATAATGGTTTATAATCTTTTAAATGTATTATTGAATCAAGTTTGCTGATATTTTGTTGAGGATTTTAGCATCTATGTTTATCAGGGATATTGGCATATAGTTTTCTTACTTTGTAGTTTCTTTCCCTGGTTTTTGAATGAGTATAATGCTTGCCTTGTTAAATGAGCTTGAAAGTCTTCCCTCCTCTTGAATTATCTGGAATAGCTTGAGGAGGATAGATGTTAGTTCTTTTTTGATGTTTGGTAGAATTTATCTGTGAATCCATCCAGTCCAGGATTTTTTGTTTGCTAGAAGTTTTTTGATAACTGTTTTAATTTCATTTGATGTAAGTGGTCTGCTTACTTTTTCTGATTCTTCAAGAATGAGTTTTGAAAAATTGTGTGTTTCTAGGAATTTATCCATTTCTCAGAGATTTTCCAATTTTTTGGCATATAGTCCTCATAGTATTTTCTTATAATCCTTTGTATTTATGTGATGACAGTTGTTACTTCTCCTCTTTCTAATTTTATTTATTTGGGTTCTCTCTCTCTCTCTCTCTCTTTTGATGAATCTGATTAGTTTGTCAATCTTGTTTGCCTTTCCAAAGAAACTGCTCTTTGTTTTATTGATCTTTTGAATTGATTTTTTTTAGCCTCTATGTCATTTATTTCCACTCTGATCTTTATTATTTCCTTTTTTCTACTTCCTCTGGGCTTTGCTGGCTTTTTCTTCTGGTTCTTTTAGCGGCAGGGTTAGATTGTTTATTTGAGAGATTTTTGTTTGTTTGTTTGTCTGTTTGTTTTGCTTCTTAAGGTATGCCTGTAATGCTATGAACTTCCCTCTCAGGACTGCTTTTGCTGTGTCTCATAGATTTTGGGTTATTGTATGTTCACTTTCATTTGTTTTAGAAAAAATTTTAATTTATTGCTTGACATCATTGTTAACTCACTTATTATTTGATAACATGCTATTTAGCCTCCAGGAGTTTCAATATTTTTCGATTTTTCTATTGTAGTTGATCTCTAGTCTTATTCCATTGTGGTCGGAGAAGATGCTTGATATGATTTCAATTTTCTTAAATTTATTGAGACTTGTTTTGTGTTCTAACACTTGGCCTAGCCTAGAAAATGTACCATGAGCACTTGAAAAGAATATATATTCTGCTGCTTTGGGGTGAAATATTCTGAAGATATCAATTAAATCCAATTGATCTAGTGTGTCATTTAAAGCCACTATTTCTTTGTTAATTTTCTGTCTGGAGGGTTTATCCACTGATGCTAGTGGAGTATTAAAATCCCCTATTATTATAGTATTGCTGTTGATCTCACCCCTTATGTCCATCAAAATGTGCTTTATATAATTAGGAGCATAAATATTTAAATTGGTTATATCCTGTTGTTGTCTTGCTCCCTTTATCATTATGTAATGATCTTCTTTGTCCCTTACTATATAGCCTTTGTTTTAAAGGCTATTTTGTCAGATATAAGTATTACTACCCCAGCTTTTTTTTCATTTCCATTTGTGTGGAATATTTTTTCTATCCCTTCACTTTCAGTCTATGTGTATCTTTTGTTCTGAGATGTGTCCCTTGTAACAGCATATATACGGGTCTTGTTTACTTATCCATCCAGCTACCTTATATCTTTTGAATAGAAAATTTAATCCATTTATATTTAGCTACATGTCTGGAGCTATCACTCTGTTTATTGTTTGTGTCTGCATTTTCTATGCCTTAGTTTGTGTGGGAGGGGCCAACCTGTGTATAAGGATCAGCTTCCTCCTGCTTAGACATGACAGCAGCTCCATAAAAGCCCCATGCTCCATAAGATTTGCCTTCACTTTTCAGCTGCTCCACCCCCTCTTGCAGTTGCTTGATCTTCAGGCAGAGTTTTCTGTAGAAAGACTGTAGAGTGGGCTCAGATTAGCCACACTCCACCAATCCCTCTGCAGGTTGCAAGTTTGGTGGGTTAGCACAGCCTAGGTCAGGAGCACAATACTGGGACTCCCTATAATGGGTGTTGGTCAGGAGCTCAGTATGGGGAAAGTGGCCCCTACTTCAGAGCCTAGTCCCTCAGCCACTTCTAGATACTCCAATTCTATTTTTCCTCAATGAGGTGAGCCACAGGTTCAGACTGAGTGGGACTGACAGTCCCTTCTGCAGGAGTTCTTCCAGCTGGGGAGCCCCTGATCTCAGCGAGGAAGATTGAGAAATTCTTCCACTGGGGCTGATTGTGACCCTTCCTTCAGATGGTAGCTAAGCCCCTCATCTGGCTCCTGCAAAAGGGTTGAAAGAACTCATACTTTGGATGTCTGTGCTCTAAGCCTCTTTCCTTTCCTGCTGTGGTACTTAGTCCAGGGGGACAGGATATCTGGGACTTAGACCAGCTGTTTGTGAAACTCTACTCAGTCTAATGCTGGGTTTGCTCTCTGATGCACTCTCCCTTTTGAGATACTGCTAGTAAGAGTAATAGTTTTGTTCTGATGTTCTCTGTAGCTGGCCACTGGATGTGTTGATTCTAGGTCTCAAGGAGTGAACGTGGTGCAGACCAGTGTAAAACATTGCCCAAGACTAGTGTTCAGGAATCTTTTTTGGAGCTATAAGCAAACAAGAGTTTTTGGCTGCCTTTGCTGGGCTTAGATGCACATGGAAAGACCAAGCTGAACTCTTAGGGTGGCTTTTACCAACACTGGGCTAGGGTGCAAGTGAGCAAAAAGTCCAAAGTTCCTGAGATTTGCCTCCTGCTTTCTCTGTCTGCTTACTGGGCTTAGCCCCTGAAAAAACCTCTGGTAGAATCTAGAACCTGGGACACTCATGGGATTAGGAGGGTGTTGGGTGTGGCTCCCACTCCTCAGCCCCAGATGTCTGTCTGTCCTGACTTCTTTCACAGACCTCAGTAGAATATGGCCACCAGGAGTCTGGTGGGTGTGACTTGTGAAACCCAGAGATTTGGTCTTGCCACAGTTGGGGCAGTGTCTACTGAATCTCCCATGAGGCAGAAGCACCAGTCATATTCTCAGGAAAGCTTTGGAAAAAATTGTGGCCTCCAAGCCAGAAAACTGAGTCACTGTTACAACCTTGCTTCCTTGCCAAGGCTGCTTGCTTTTCAGCAGGGCCCAATCTCCATAAGGTAGGGCCACAGAGATTCCTGAGGATGGCACAGTTGCTTTCCCTCCAGGAAGCTGACATAAGAAGGGGATTGCTCCATCCAAAAATGATGGCAATGGCAGTATTGAAGAATGACTCAGCACAGGGGTTCTGGTGGCATTCTTCCAGAGTTTCTCCCTGGGCCACCAACTTCACACTCTCTTCACACAACTCTAGTCTTCTCAGCCCTCCCTCCACCAGAACACCAGGTAAGTGGCTATGAATGAGATTTTTGTCGTTGGCCCTTTAAGATGGATCCTGCATCTCTGAGTTCTCCTGTCTCTTTCTTGCAGACAGAAACCTTGACTCTTTTCACCACCAAATGCTATGTGGGCACCTCTTCTAGACTCTGGTGCTTCAGGCTGGGGCACCCAACCTGAGGCATAGGACCCACACCTTTCAGGACTGAACTCCCTGCAGTGAGAATCCCCCAGACCCTCCACCACTACTCACTCCTGGGGATGGGTCAACCCTGTTTGCATCTTCGTCCTTCCTACCAGTCTTCTGTGGCTTCTGTGACTACTTGGTTATGGAGTTCTCTTTATTTAGTCTAAAGTTGGTTTTTCAGGATGATTGTTCTTAAATTTAGTTATAACTCCTGTTAGGTCCTGGGAGGTGGCAATTAAAATATCCACCTACTCGGACACCATCTTGTAATCCAGGTGTCTTTTATTTTTGAATGCCATTTAAACAAAGCACAACTTTCTTGGGTCACATTTTCTTTCCTTCAAATTTTGTAGATATTGCTCAATTTTCTCCTGGCTTAGAATATTGCTGTAGAAAATCTTGAGAGCAACCTAAATATTTTCCTTGCAAATGATTTGCTTTAAGGACTGAATGCTTGCATAATTATTTCTGTATTTCTTCTTAAAATAGAAAACTTTGGCTAGTATGTATTAGTGTTGTAATTTCTAGAACAATTTTACTTATTTTCAATGGCAAATTCATTTTTTCTTTATCTCAGGAAATTTTTCTTTTATTACACCATTTAATAAAAACTTGATTCCACTTATTGGACTTTATGGGTAACAATTATCCTTAATTAGATCATCTTTACTTTTCTCATTCATTAATTTCTCTTAAAATGCTCTTATCTTTTTTCCTGTCCATTTTGTGGAGTCAATTCATGGAGTCAATTCAAGCTTTTCCTCTGAAACTATAATTAAGTTTCTAGTGGTGCCTATTGAATTGATTGATTTTTGAAATTTACTGATTCTAAAATTATTTTGTTAATACCCTTAATATTTTATGAGCAAATTTCCTTCCTGTACCATGTCATTCCAATGTTTTATCATTTATCTTTAATCTTTTATTTTATTGAATTTGTTTTTATTAAACTGTAAGAAATTTTCTTTTGTTCTTGAGCCATTTTCTTTTTTTTTTAATTTTATTTTTTTAATGAGGTGACATCAATAAATCCGGATACATATATTCAAAGATAACAAGTCCAGGTTATCTTGTCTTTCAATTATGTTGCATATCCATCACCCAAAGTCAGATTGTCCCCTGTCACCTTCTATCTAGTTTTCTTTGTGCCCCTCCCCCTTTCCCTCTCCCTTTCCCCCCTCCCCCCGTAACCACCACACTCTTATCAATGTCTCTTAGTTTCACTTTTATGTCCCACCTACGTATGGAATAATGCAGTTCCTGTTTTTTTCTGATTTACTTATTTCACTTCGTATAATGTTATCAAGATCCCACCATTTTGCTGTAAATGATCCGATGTCATCATTTCTTAGAGCCATTTTCTTTTAGACCTTGGTATTTTTATATGATTTCTCTTCTTTCCTTCCTTGTAATTTTTATGTTGTTTCTTAAGATTTTGTTCATGCTTCAGTGGCTTTGTCTAGATATTTAATATGTTGTTATATAGAGTGGGTGACTTTTTGACTCTCTTTCAATATTATTTGTGTTCTCCAAACTACAGACTATGGGGAGAGTGAGGAAAAACAGAATTGGAAAGGGAGCAACAGTTAAGCTCTGTTCTTTCTGCAGAAATATTTAGTACTTTTAGATTGTTCCTCATCTGGAAGAAGAATTAGAACTCTTCTGTAAGCGAAAGTCAAAACAATTTTTGACCTTTCGCACATTCTAATACAACTCTGGAAAAGGAAAAGTCACATATTTAAAGTGCTTCTATCTCGATTTGGGACATTAATAAAAATTCTCATGAATTTATCTTTTAACAGTGTGAACTGTAGGAGGTGTGGCTGGGGTCAGTTGTGAGCATTGTTGCAGCATTTTCTGTTTCTTGGTAGCTGGGCTTGGAAGATATTGTATTAGGCTTTGCTTTATTGTCAATTGGATAAACAGCCATAGATTCTTTTCATCTTTATAGGAACACCTCTTTCCATTGTGGCTTTGTAGCTCCTCTTGTCAAGAAGGTGACAATTATTTTCCTAACTCTTTAATTTGGCCTTAGCTTTATGTTGATTTTGGTCAATGGAATATTAGCAAGTATGGTACAAGTGAAGGGATGAAATGTACGTGAGCTGTGAGATCTGTTCTTTCTTACTGTTCTTGCAACTCTGTGGCTCTATATGTAGAAGTCTAGGCTATCCTACCAGAAGAACAACATGTGGCTCAGTTGCCCTGATATTCTGGTTGATAGCTGCCAATTATCAGACATGTGAGTGGAAGGATGATCCTTGATCCTACAGCCATCAGTGGACCAATCATTTAAATACCAACTGATGAAAGAACTCAAGAGAGATGGACAAAACTATCCCAGATCAGAATACAGGTGACCCACAGGATCTTGCTTGATGTTGCTTTTTTTAGGACAGTTGTTTTGGAGGGTGTGTTTTTATGTAACAACAGATAACTGATTCAGCATTTGTTGTTATTGTTGGGTATAGGGAGAGAGAAATTCTAAAAGAGCAATGTTGCTCAGCCAAGCTGCAACACGTAGTTGTTTAAGGTATTAACTACAATATAAATGTAACCAAAATTACTTGTTGGTTATCTAATGTCACCTTCCCATAAGGTAAATTCAGAGACTTTATACATTTGAAACACTGTACTAGCCACATCTGTATCTTTAATGAAAGTCTAGGCAATCAAAAGAATACTGGCTTCCCCACTGCCCCCTGAGACAGCTCTGCTTTAGTGATCTGTGCTCCCAATTTTATATGGACAAAAAAATGTGATTAGTTGAATGCAACTTCTCTAAATATTTTTTAAGTGTCTGTCTTTATCCTTCCTTAATTTGAATTTATTCAGAAAGGTATTAATCATTTACCAAAGGGATTTACAGTGGATTCATTTTGGTCTATCAATATAGGAAATCCCAATACAAATCTTACAAAGGGGCCAGAGAAAATAACAGCAAACAAACAAATGCTCGGACACAAACCATTATAGAATATAGCAAAATGTCACGATTGTTTTCAGCCTCAAGGGCTCAACATCCTTTAAATGGGCTTTCCTGGAAAAGATCTGAAGGCTTTCATGTCACAGAACCTGCAAAGTTGATAATTTTGGCTTTTTATCCAGGCTACCTTATTCATTTAAAAGACAAACTGACTGCAGATACACTTTCAATTGCTGGGGCTCATAGAGGAGGATAAAAGTCTAGGCAGGTGTGTGCAACACTGATCTGGATGTCTCCAAACTCTGAAATATTGCTAGATGTAGATAAATTATAGGTTCATTTGAATGTTTCAGCCCCACCAACTCAAGTCAAAATTCATACTCTCTCCGACTTGGAGTTTGGACCAAATATTAACAATAGTAATTTGGTTTAGTGAAAAAAGACGCCAACTTGCAGTCTGAAAACTGTTTTTGGACTTGGCTCCACAACCGATTAGTTGAGGGATTTTTGGCAAGCCTCTTAACTAAATTGAACCTAAGTTTTCTAATCTGCAATATGAGAATGACAGCATACTATTTCTGTCAAGGAATTGTGAGTCAGATGACTCAGTATTTATGTAAGTACTTTGTAAATTATAATGCAGTTTATAATGAAGCTGTTATTGTTTATCCAGAACCTCTGGAGAAAGAATCCTTTGGTTGACAGAGCATCCCTCCTCATTAATTTTATTCTTTGGATAATTTTTAAACATTTAAAAAAATTTTTGTGATAGCTCCAAATTTATGCATCTCTACCAAGATCTACTTTTTGTATTTCAGAACTATTGATCTAACTGATCACAGGTCATCTTTTCTTGGCTACCACTGAGGTACCTCAAACTCAGAAAGTAAGAAATGAAGCTCACCACTGTCTCTCTGAGACTGTTCATATAGATCCATTCATTTTTCTACTTCTCTTAATCATAGACCCAATTAAACCTTTTAATTTCTCACCTAGATTATGACCACAACTTCTTCTGTCACCTCCTTGCTCCTTGTCTTCCCTTCCTTCTCTCTTATTCTGAAACTAGTGATCTTTCAAAAATGCAGTCTAATCATGTAACTTTTAAAAAAATGCTTTTGTGGCTCCTTTATTCTATCACATATACTTTAATATGTAAGCCACCACAGCTTGACTTTGGCTGATCTCTCCAGCCTTTTCTCTCACTTCCTCTCTCCTTACACAATGTTTTCTACTTCTTTGTGGTTCTCAAACATGCCATGAACTTTTTGGCCAGAGTTTTTGTTCACCAGAAATAATTATTTCTTGCCTTTCTTACCTAAATAAATTGTCCTCAAGTTTTAAATTCAAGTGTTACCTTCTCTAAGAAGCAACTTTAGACATCGCCTCATTCTTCAACTCAGTTTGGATTGGCTACTCTATGAGGTCATTTTGCATTTTATATCTCTATCAGAGCAATAAATCTAATTGTATTGCAATTATTAGTTTACCTGACCAGACTTAAAGGCAGAGGTCATGCATTGTTTATTGTCATTAGCTAACACTTCCTGTCCACTGCTGGTGTGTCCAGTGGTTCTGCTAATCTGCTACAGAATAGCACAGTATCATAGCTGATATTGCTGGATTTGGAATCAGAGACACATGAATTTAAGTCTAATCCTTTCTATTCTCTGTTATCTCTTCTGTAGGACAGAATTGAAAATAGTACCTCTGTTATAGAGTAAACTTTATATTCGGTTCCAGTAAGTGCTCAAAATGATTATTTTCAATTTTAATTTTTATTAACAGGTAAACCTGAATATCTTCTATGATGTAAGTGTATGGTCTCTAATCATGGATTTTGAGACATCCATACTGATGCTTCAATATACTACTTGATTACTTCCTGATTACTGGATATTTAAAAACAGCCAGATAAATTATACTGTGGATAAGTTAGGTTTTATTCAATTAAAGAATTTCTTTTCCAATCCATGACCATTAAACACCTTTATTTCAGGTTTTGGATCCAAAGCAAAACAAAGTAACACTAAGCAAAACAAACAAACAAAAAAAACCCCCAAAATAAAAATAAAAACAAAAAAAATTAAAAATCCCATCAGGACATGCTCTTTGACTTGAGCTCACAATATTGCAGCTCTTTTAAGAACTAGAAATAGATGATTCAGAGGGTTAAACTTATTTTATGTTTCACCCTTGCCATGTTGCTATGAAACCTAATTGTTCTTATAGCTCTTTGTTGACCTCCTTTGGTGCTGATTCATTCATTTGTTCATCCCACAATTATTAATTGAACACCTACTATGAACACCTACTGTGTGGTAGGCACAGGCTCATAACTGGGTGAGTGTCTGGGTTGTCTTTTGATTTATACTTCACTGTGGTGTATTGCCCCTATTGCTCCCATGCCACCTCTGGAGTTCAGGTACCCACTGGTATGATTCAAGGAAAAAGAAATACCTAGACAGTATTCCATTCTGTGGGACAGGGAGACTGTTTAGCTTTTGTTTATGAGTTTTCTTCCAGACTCTCAATCTACCATAAATTTAGCTTTATCTTCTTCTACATCCTGTCAAATGCTAATTTTCATTAATGGGACAATCTAGAGGCCTTTATTAGATTATTACATGAGGCATGACTCACTACTGTCTTCTGAAGTTTGAAATTTTTTTCTGGATGCACCTTATGCAAAGCATTCAATATTGCCCCAAAGTCACTATCTTGTGGCCTAAACCAAAATTGTTAACCATTGTTGGTTAGCCTTTTAAATCTGTATCTCTAAAGCAGCGATTTTCAACTGGCATGCTGTGACACATTGGCGTGCGGCACAAATTTTTAAAACAAGCAAAACCTGACTATTTAGCCAGGGCACTAAGTTCTTTTCCCTTAGATTGTCAACTAAAAAAATGACAATAGCTAACACATTAAACTATAGATCAGGGGTCGGGAACCTTTTTGGCTGAGAGAGCCATGAACACCACATATTTTAAAATGTAATTCCGTGAGAGCCATACAACGACCCGTGTACATTATGCATTATCCAATAAAAATTTGGTGTTGTTCCGGAGGACAGCTGTGATTGGCTCCAGCCACCAGCAACCATGAACATGAGCGGTGGGAAATGAATGGATTGTAATATATGAGAATGTTTTATATTTTTAACTTTATTATTTTTTTATTAAAGATTTGTCTGCGAGCCAGATGCAGCCATCAAAAGAGCCACATCTGGCTTGCGAGCCATAGATTCCTGACCCTTGCTGTAGATAATAGTATTTCTATTACAGGTTTGTTGTGAGAATTTATGAATTACTACATTAAAATTTCTTTCAATGATTTCCACAGTAGGCTTGGTAAGTGGTAGATATTACAATTTTTTTTTTTTTGAGAGAGAGGCAGGTAGAAAGAGACAAAAACATGGAGCTTCTCCTGCATGTGCCCTGACCAGGGAATTGAACTGGCAACCTCTGCCCTTCAGCATGACACCCCAATCAATGGAGCCATCAAACCAGGGTTTCCAATAAAAAAAATTAATACAATGAGATTTACATTTTATAAATATCACAATGTTAGCTGAGGGTGAAGAGTGACTTCAATAAAGAGATTACTGAAAGGTTTAGTAAGACACAATGAAGATCCCTGCCAAGGCATAGATAGTGGAAACTTGAACACTGACAGATTTAAAATATGTGTAAGAGATGAGAGGACTTGATAATTGAGTTTATGAGAGAAGTGATATAAAAGTGTCTATTATGACTCCAAAGATTTTTTTCTTGGGCACATGGGTAAGTGATGACACATTTCAACAACCTGAAAATATAGAAAGAGTGGGCCAATAGTGGGTATAGGGGTGGGGATGAGGGGGTGAAGAATGGACAGGAGAAAATGGATGAAAATGATTGATATAATTAGGTACATTGTATTTGGAGTGATTAAGGGATATTCTAGAGCAGCGGTTCCCAAACTTTTTACACAGGGGGCCAGTTTACTGTCCCTCAGACTGTTGGAGGGCCGCCACATACAGTGATCCTCTCACTGACCACCAACGAAAGAGGTGCCCCTTCTGGAAGTGCGGCAGGGTACCAGATAAATGGCCTCAGGGGGCCGCATGCGGCCCGCAGGCGGCCTGCAGGCCGTAGTTTGGGGACGCCTGTTCTAGAGTGAGTGTTAGGTAAGAGAGAGGTATTTAGTTCTAATGCTTGGGCTAAATATCTATGTAATGACCTCTCATTTTCCAAGGGAATGTTTAAGGGTTTAATTGGTATCAATAATGTAAAATCTGAAAACATAATAGATAGCTTTGCAGAATTATCAGTTAAGCTCTTTTCTACCCTTAGAGATGAAAAATTTATATATAATTTAAAATAGTTTTATATGTGTACCAAAGCAAATCAGATAGTTATAAACTATTTTAAAAATTATACAGATTCACACAAAGCCACAACTAACCTTAAAATTAATTTTTAAAACAACAAGTTTTAGTAATACAAATAAATTCTATTTTTGCATAAAGATAAGGAATACAGATTATAATCTACTAACTTCTCACACATGTAATAATATTGAAGCATGTGCAGGTGCAATAAATTAGAAGTGGAAATTATGACTACTTATGACTAAGAATTATATCCCTCTTGGTTAATTTTTTTATAACCAGAATAGATTTTTATCCTGTAATAGAGATCCCTCATCCCTCCTTCAGGCTATTCATTGCTAAGTGTGGGATGTTTTTTCCTTTCTTTTTTTCTTTCTTTTTTAGATTCGGACTCAAGTCATTCAGTAAATTCAGGAAATATCTATGTAAACTAACGCCAGAGAAGTGGATCCCTGGACACTGGGGCTCTGTTAGAGTCATTTATAGGGAAAAATCTCAAGACCTAACTGAAAGGGGTTCATTTAGCAGATGTGTACCTGGCAAGCAGTAAGACAGGGAAGAAGAGAAAGTAGCACAATGTGACAAAGGACAGATGTATGGTGAGTTTGAGAGCTGGAAATACCAATGGGTAAAGAAGCTGATGGGAGGGGTTGGCATAAGCCAGAGTAATGAAAGGGTGAAGCAAGAGGTTTATGATAGATTTGGTTACTGCTCCTCAGGTTTAGTGCTTCTTTCTGTGTGAAGATTATACTTCTCTGCTTAGCAGACATTAAGCTTGGCCTTGTGAATTTGACCACAGAAAAGTGAGCAGAACTGATGTACGTTCCTTTCAAGCAGAAGCTTTAACAACCATTGCAGAGTTTCCATCTCGGTTGTCCTTCTGCCCGGACCTTGGCCTATTCCAGAAAGGAGTATTTAGTGATGTATATGCAATGTAAAAATTAAATAATAACAATGAGCTTATGGGCAGATGAAAGACTGGTTTGAGATCAAGCTGAAGAATAAGAGTTCTTCTGGTTTCTGGATTCCTCCTAATATTATCTCTGCCCATCAGCGTGTGGATCTCTATAGTGCAGAATTACAGCAGTGTGATATAGTTACAAAAACATGGACTAGGCATCAAACAGTGTCTCCCCTGCACACTAAAGATGTGGACTTTGGCAGATTATTTAAGGTCCCTGGAACTCTACACCGCAGCTTCCTCTGTAATGGGGATACCAAAACCTGCCTATAGTTTGTTGTCAGGATTAAGCAAGAAAAGGAGTACTTCACAGATCTCTGGTACATAGAAACACTGAATAAATAATAACTATATTATTATTTTGGTTTTACACAATCAAATATGCTTAGAATATGGCAACCCTTTCAATGGAAAAATACATTTTATGTAATTACTATAGCAGATACTTGCTCTGTTTTTGTTCAAGGATGGTAATTTTGTGGCTATTTTAATGATGCTTCTCAAATAATAGAAATGGACACACAGATTTTTAGATTGAATGCATGGCTTATTGCACATTACGACACTGACGTAGACTTTCATATATGAAAGCGAGACATTGTTTATATAATTGCTGTATGGCAAAGCTAACTGGTGGAGGATTGGAATTACCCTGTGCAGAGTGGTGGACTAATTGGGCATGGTAGCGAATCTATCATCAACGATGGAAAAGGGTTTTTTAGCATAGGAAAATGTAAATTTCAGTAAAAATGTGTGGTAGGTAAAATAATGCCTAGCCTCCTCAAGATGTCTACATCCTAACCTCCAAACTGTGAGTATACGAGTTTATTAGTTTAAAATGAAGAAATGATCTTGTATTATCCATATGGGCACAATAAAAACTAGATAAAATAGGTAAGACAAGGAGATGGGTTCTTCCCCAGAACCTCTAGAAGGAACACAGCCTTGCTGACACTTTCACTGGAGTCCACTCAGACCTTTTCAACAAATGGTGCTGAAAAAATTAGATATTTATATGCAGAAAATTAATTTTTAAAAAATTTTAGTTATTAATTTTAGAGAGCAGAGAGAGGGGGTAGGATGGGGGGGAGGAGCAGGAAGCATCAACTCCCATATGTACCTTGATCAGGCAAGCCCAGGGTTTCGAACCGGTGACCTCAGCATTCCAGGTTGATGCTTTATCCACTGTGCCACCACAGGCCAAGCCAAAAATTAGATTCTAATTAACTTAAAATGAATCATAGATCTAAACATACAACCTAAAAATATAAATCTTCCAGAAGAACACATAGCAGAAAATGTGACTTTGAGTTAGGCAAAGAGTTTTTAGATACAACACAAAATCATATTCCATAAAAGAAAAAGATTAGACTTCTTAGAAATTTAAAACTCTTCTTCTTAAATTAAATTTATTGGGGTGACCTTAGTTGATAAAGTTATACAGGTTTCAAGTATACAATTGTATAATACCATTATCTGTATATTACATTGTGTGCCCACCACCCAAAGTCAAATCATGTTCCGTCACCATATATTTGACCCCCTTTAGTCTTTACTGTCTCCCCAACCCCTTTCCCTCTGGTAACCACCATACTGTTGTCTGTGTCTATGAGCTTTTGTTTTACTTGTAAAACTCTTTTGAAGACTCTTTTAAGAGAAAGAAAGGATAACTCATATCCCGTGAGAAAATGTTTGCAAACTTTATTTCTAGTAAAGGCCTTATGTCCAGAATGTATAAAGAACACCCAAAATTTAACAATTATGCAACAAATAACCCAATAAAATTTGTGTAAAAATTTTTGAACAGACATGTCACCAAAGAAAATAGATTGATGATAGGTAAGCACATAAAATGATGCTCACTAAAAAATTTTTAATTAAAGCACAGTGTGATATTATTACTCACCTATTAGAATGACTCAAAATAGATGACCGATCACACCAAGTGTTGACAAGAATGTGGAGGAACTGAAACTCCTATATACTGTTGATGAAAATTTAAATGGTAAAATCACTTTGTGAAGTGATCTAGCACTGCCCTAAAAGGTTAAACCTACAGTCACCATGTGATCTATTTATTGTATCTCTAGATATTTATCTAAGAATAGAAAGCATAAGTCAATACAAACCTTAACACAAATGCTCATGGCAACTTTATATCTAATAGCCAACAACATATGCCAAATACACACTGTCCAGTGACAAATGATTGAATAAACACATTGTGTTATGTCCATACAATGGAATACTGCAGCACCCAAAAAGAGGATTGAACTATTGGAAGAAAATACAACGTGGGTGAATCTTTAAATAATTATGATGAGTGAAAGAAGCCAGACAAAAAGAATACATGCCCCATAATCCAGTCTACAAGGAAAATCTAGAAAATACAAACGAATCGTTTATCTACAATGACAGAAAACATATTGGTGATTGTGGATTTGGGAGGGGGCAGAGAGTAGAGAAGGAGGGGTGGGTACTTCAAAAGGCAAGAATAAATTTTTTGGGGGATGGATATATTCACTGTATTGATTATAGTAATGGTTTCCTAATGCATTATATCATAACATAACTGTACACTTCATGTTTAGTTTATTGTGTGTCAATTATACCTTAGAAATGAAAAGAAAAAGACAAAGACTGCCTTTTATTATTCCTTATGTTTTTGTAGAGGATGAAACCATCTGGGGATACAAAAAAATTGAGTTTGTGCTGACCTTTAGGTTTCACAACATAAATTCTCATTTAGTTGGATTGTGCGAATAATAGGTGATAACAAGCAGCCTATACAGGCATATGCACTCACACAATTCTTGAGTTCAGTTCTTCCTTTCTCTGTATCTCCTTATCTATGCGCCTACACGGGGGAGGCCAGAAAGGATCTCATTTAACATTTAATAAACAGCTGTTTAGGCTGGGCCTTGATGTTTGTGGTCAGCAGTGCAAGAAGTCAGATGATCTGAAATTAATCAAGTGTATGCAAATTTTGCCCCTGCCTCCCTGCTATTATTCCTTCTTTCAGTTATTATTTTAAACAAAGAAACTTATAATGTCAAAAATATTCTTACCTTGTATTGTACAGATCACTGAGATAGGCTAAGAATAAATTGATAAGAAACTGATTGATTTTGTGCATGATGCAAGTTTGTTTCTGTGTTCTCCTTATATCCCAGAAGATTTCCTAGTTTCTCTAAGAGAGGGAGGATGTAGTCAACTCCAGGAAAGACAGGTCCTATAGAAAAATCACAGCTTATGCTTACACTTTATTTTGTTCTGTAACCTCTCTGGTCCATGGACTCCCATCAGAAAAATGAGAAAGCTGGATTAAATATTCCTTTCCAAAACCATGAAGCCATTTGTTCAGAAGTACAATATTTTCCTGGTGGTCTTCTTCTAGCTATAGTTAGAATTTTACCAGGCACAATTTTTTTCTCTTTCTTTTCCTTTCAAAGTTTAGTTAGAAGATAGTCTCTGTTTGTGTGAAAACTGACAATTGTCTCTGTATTAATTTTAGCCCTTTTGCACCAGAAACATGTATGTTTAGTCTTCTTAATTATTCAATCTCCTGGCTTTAAGTTTGTAAAACTTCATTCTCTGGCCAACACTTTGGACAGTCAGCCTTTCATTTTGTTTTGCTTTGTTTCATTTTGTTTTTTCTGCTTACACAATGCTATTGTATACTTATCTTGAAAAAAAAAAGCACACATAGAACATTTTAAAAATCTGTGCAGATACCAAGATTTAAGCAGTAGATTTATTTGTAGTTTGCGTTTTTTTTCTTTTTCACATATTACAATCCGTCTTCTAGGTTTTCCACTCTTTTAATTCTAGAATACATTTTCAACTTTTATTTATTCTGCCAGAGATTGGAGATTGGCTCTATATGGCTTCTCCCTTACTGAACTAACTCCTTTACTTTTCTGTTTACTGGTATTTGACTGGTCTTGTGGCTTCACCTGGAAAATGTTAAAGGATTCAAGCAGGGCTTACATTAACATGCAAAAGAGTAAGCTAATGTTTTTTCTTTTGTAAGCATTCCTTTTTCCCATACATTTTTATCTATATCATTACAAGTCTAAAATGATCTTATAAAATATTATTTGCATCTTTCTCCCTGTCATGAGTTTTGTCCTTGTTTTATCATTTAAAAGTCAGTATAGTTCAAGATAACAGGGACAAAATAGATTTGATTTTTGATTAAAAGATACTTAGGTAGTCTAAAGATAACCCTAAAGGAGAGGTTGTGAATGTCTGAAATACATGAAAGGTGTCAATGGGAACAACGACACCAGGAGAGGAAACAAGCTGTGTCTGAAAATGTCTGAAATCACTCAGATATCAAATACTTGTGCTTGCATTTTAACTTAAATTTGCCCAACTTATAAATTTATGCACTGTGGCAGTAGCTTAGGACTATCAATATAAAATAAATGCAGCTAACTGGAGCTGAAGCAAATAGGGTTTTATTAACACATAGGAAAAAAATCTGAGAAATGTAGCCTCATGCTAGTGCAGTGGCTTAGTGACATCAACAAAGACTCAGGCACCTTGAATCTGTCCTTAGCATCTAAGCTTCTCAACTCTGCAGCTTTCCAAAGCTCTGGGCATCCTGTTTCTTTGAAAACAGAAAGGAGAATGAAGAGGCACATATACCTCTTTTTTTTTAATTTTTTTTAATTTATTCATTTTAGAGAGGAGAGAGAGACAGAGAGAGAGAGAGAGGAGAGACAGAGAGAGAGAAGGGGGGAGAAGCTGGAAGCATCAACTCCCATATGTGCCTTGACCAGGCAAGCCCAGGGTTTCGAACCGGCAACCTCAGCATTTCCAGGTTGATGCTTTATCCACTGTGCCACCACAGGTCAGGCCTTTAAAAAAATTTTTTTTAAATCATATACCTCTTTATTTTGAAAGCAAAGCCTCCTTTTCTATCCTTAACACGATTTTTTTCTTTTATATCTTATTGGTCAATCTTGTCACATAGCTACTCCTACTTCTAAGGGAAGTAAAGAACAATGATTATTTAGCTTTCAACCTTTTACAGGGAAAGATTGCAAAGCAGAGGGAATTGGGAATAGATGTTCAGTGACCTGATTACTATGGTTTGAATTTTGTGTCCTATCACAAATTTATGTGCAGAAATCCTAATGCTCAGTGTGATGGTATTGTTTCTGGTGGAAATGGTGTTCTTTAATAGACTTGAAGAAAAAAAAACACTTTACAGAACCCCTGGCTGGAGAAGATTAGGCTCTTGCAATAAGATTTATTTGGGGTTGAAATAGGAGGCTACCCATAGGTTTCCAGTGTCTCAGTTCCATCTGTTCCACCTTGGAACAAGTCCAGCATGTCTTTATTAAGCCCACTATGAAGATTAAAGTTCAGATAGTCTGTTCTGTGGTTCAGTCCATCTCAAAGTTTAGTCCAGTCCAGGTGCTCCTTGAAGCCTATACTTGTGAAATTGCATGTCTGCCAGGCCATACAATAAGGCTGCTCATGAGTGAACTGGGTGAGCTTCAGAAGTGAGAGGAGTCAAGGAAGGGAGCTTTTTTTGTTAAGCCTGTGCTTATATCTGTGGGCTGGGAAGGTCTAGCTTTTTTTTTTAAGTCAACCAATCAGTTTCTTAACATTTCTGTGGGCTTCTCATGGTTCTTCCCACAAACCAGTCAGATCCCTTTTCTAGGCTAGACTGCCAGGCTTCTATGACCACCATCTTGGCTTCCACTGCACATGCCTTAAACTGGAAGCACAAAAGCACCTTTTCTCTATAGTCTGGGGATGCATCTGTTGTACCTGAGGGAGGTGGAAGAACTGGTTCTTTGGTCATACATGGGACAGGGAGGGAGTTTCATCTCTTTAGTGGGGCAATCTCCTGGGGGGGGTGTCAGGAAATTGTAAATGCTATAGCTTTCTAGTAAAAAGAATGCTGTAGCTTCCTTCTGAAGCAGGCTTTTTGAGTTTCATTAAATATAATGTCCTACTTTCTTTGTTCTCTTTCCTCATCAATATCTAGCTACTTACCGACATTAATAGTATTAATAGGTAAAGCCTTTGTGAGGTAGTTACAGGTAGAGTCCTCATGATTGGGATTAGTGCTTTTATAAAGGT
Source organism: Saccopteryx bilineata (assembly GCF_036850765.1). Taxonomy (NCBI): domain Eukaryota; kingdom Metazoa; phylum Chordata; class Mammalia; order Chiroptera; family Emballonuridae; genus Saccopteryx; species Saccopteryx bilineata. The sequence goes on from NC_089494.1 coordinate 173,115,712, forward strand.
AACCCCACAGAGACCCTTTACTCCTTCCACCATGTGAGAATACAATGAGAAATATGAGAAATTTGCAATTCAGAAGGTTCTCACCTGATCATGCTAGAACCTTGATTTCAGACTGCTAGCCTCCAGATTGGGAGAAATAAATTTCTATTGTTTATAAACTACCCAATTCTGGTATTTTGTTATAATAGCCCAAATAGGCCAAGACTGTAGTACTACCAGTGTCTTGTGGAAAAAACCTACTCAAGACACAAACTTATGTCAAGAGGAAGAGGGGGAGGCCTGCCAAGGGAGGCAAAGAAGACCTCCTGAATCTCCTTCTCCCTTAGCTTTTATTGATCAGAAGCAGAACAGAGGTAACAGGATTACAAGGGAGAGAGGACAGGTGACAAGGGGGAAGAATAACTAATGGACTTTTTGCAGACATGAAGAAAGGGCTACTTTAGATCAGTACATTCTTTTTCTTTTGCTAATTAACAAGCACAAAGGAAGGGGCAATCCAGAGCCTCTAGGCTAATTTTCTAAAGCCTGTTCACATGCATTCCTTTGTGTCTGCACAAAGGTCACCCACTCACACTTTCTAGGTGTTTGCTTCCAAGAAACATTCACTCAGGACTTTTAACTAAAGTTCCCCAATCCAAGTCAGAGGGTTCAAGGTTAAGTGGGTGATTCCCTACACAAGACAGCATTCAACAATGTTTGTCATAAGCATTCTTTACTAAACTCCACTGCTCCCTCAGCTGATTTGAGTCTGGAGAGAAAGGCCTCCTTCCCCAGTGCAGCCTGTCACCTTGGACTTCCAGTAAATGGATGAATAATAAGACAAATCAGTTGTGCTCCTTTTGATCTTTATTCTAAGCCAGGAATAGTCATGTTACCTATTATTTTCAAAGGCAGTTTATTTAATATTGTTTCAGAAGATGCAACTGTAAACATTTGGTAAATATAGTCTTTGTCCAATTTTTCAAAATAGATTATGCTTCAAGTCTTGAATCAAGGACAAAATTGGAAGGGATGGCTATTTGACAATCATGATTGAATTAATAAAACTATCAGCATATTATTTTAACTGTTATATTCAGTTCATATAAATTGTCCTTGGCTTTCCTTACTGGTGAGAAATTCCTTTTAGGTATAATTTTCATCTGGACATAAATATAAATTAATATAGCTAGAAGTGAGACTGGTATTATATTTTATTACAGAAATAGTCATCTAGCAAGCCTCACGTTCAAAATAATGATAGTCATTGGAAGACTTTTTCTGAAAGCATTTTAGCATTTATTCTATTACTAATGAAAACAAAATACCACTTATTTGTTTACTTATACTATTTAACTCCAAGTATATGTGCAAATATATATTATAAACACTTTTATCCATTTATTTCAAATTATCTAGAGTTAGTTTATTTATTAGGATATCTTTGAGAAACAACTTTTCCACCCCTAGTTTTGGACTCCTGTGGAGGACAATTATTAAGATTGCTATTATCATCTATAATGCCAGTGGCCGAGGACAGGCAGGCCCACATTGGATTCAAGCAGATGGTAGAGAAACTGTGGAGCCAGAAAGCTTTGGGCCATTCCACTTAATAGAGTCTCACAATGGCAGATGAGCACACAGGCAGGGGAAAACCACTTCTCAGGCAAAGCGAAATGGCACCTCGCCGTGCAGGCAGGTAATCTGCCATCTGCAATACCCCTGAGCTCAAGTACTCATAGCCTTACATAGGCCATACACATGTGGCACTGCCACGCGCTCATGCACTAATCAGGCAAAGTGCTTGCAGCTGGTAAACCATAGAGCACGTCTAACACAGCTGCTTTCCCACAGTCCACCCCTTTAGGGTTGCTTGCCTCACAGTAGGTACATTACATACATAAGCTATTACCAAAAATGACAATTACAAATGTGCCCTTCACAATGTCTTTCAGAGCACTCTGCCCAGGGAGTTAACTGGAGACCCACCTCTAGCTCCCTACCCCATGGTAGGTGGAAGGCCTGTATAGTCCAGGGCTATGTCCATTGAAGGAAGTGACCTTGGTGCATCTCTGGAACTGGGTGAGAGCAGTTTCCCAGTTCAGGAGGACCTCCACAGTTGCCACTCCCCCATCAGGGTCTCTCATAGTACTGTCCACAGGCAGTCCATGATAGACCACCCAGCTGTGCAAATCACCAAGGTAAAAGTTCATTACAGGCAACTAGCCATATAGCTCTTCATTAATAGACTTCAGCACCTTTCTGTAAGTTGCCACATTGCCACAAGCCCCATACAAACCCCTTAGAGGTCTAAGCTCACAGGGCCTGGTGGAGTCAAACACATTCAAAGCCCATGATGCCTTGACAGTTCTCTTTGCTGCTGCAAAAAGCACATATTACCTTCTAATGCCAATATGTGCTGCACATTGGAAGTGGACCAGTGTATTGTGAATTTCACATGGAGCTACTGACCCCCCTGCCCAACCCTGTTAGGCGGGTCCCTTGGCCTTCCCCCTATTCAAACTAGGATAATGGTCTTGGGGAGCAAGTCTAACACAGTTACTTCCCCAGACCATCTATAGTTTCATTGTTTATTTTTTACTTTTTTTTTAGTGTGCCTGTGCAAAAGCGCGAGAGAAAGACAGACAGACAGGGACAGTCAGGCAGGAAGCAAGAGAGATAAGAAGCATCAGTTCTTTGTTGTGATACCTTAGTTGTTCATTGATTGCTTTCTCATATGTGCTTTGATCCGGAGGGCACCAGCTGAGCCAGTGACCCCTTGCTCAAGCCAGTGACCTTGGGCTTCAAGCCATCAACCATGGGGTTAAGTCTATGATACCATAGATATCATAAGTTTATGATACCATGCTCAAGCTTGGGGTGACTCCCACGCTCAGGCTGGATGAGTCTGTGCTCAAGTTGGAGATCTCAAGGTTTTGAACCTGGGTCCTCTGCATCCCAGGCCAACGCTCTATCCACTGTGCCACCACCTGGTCAGGTTCATTGTTCATTTGCTTGTCTGTTTTCTTTACTGTTGAATCAGCGTTATTGTGAATGGGAAAAAAAAAGCGGATTTCTATGGAAAGTAACCCACAAGATTATCTGATCATAAATTTCTAATTGAGCAGGTCATGGTGAACAGTCACACCCGAGGCATATTAACTACTTTAGTAAGAGAATTATATTTGCCTTCAGCAATCTCGTGTGTTATTTCGGTACATCTAGGTTAACGTGCCTTTGAAATGAGCCATAAGCACCCTAAGAGATAGCACGTAATCTTGTTAAGTATCCTGTGATTCAATCTCTGCCTTGCTTTCTCCACCTCCATGTAATCTTCCTTCTGTTTTACTCTTAATTTAAAATGCACACAGGAAACTACAGAACTGTGATTCTCTGGAGCACTTGAGATCGCGCTCCCCAGCATCTTTCTTCCTTTGGGCTCAAATAAACTCATAACAATTCTCTACAAGTTTGGATGTTTCTTAAGTTGACAGTATTTGCAACAGTACTTGACCTATTGTGTTGAATAAATGTTTATTGAATAAATGATCAAATGAGTGAATTTCGTGAACAGATAATTAGACGGAGGTGACAATCTGGGATGAGTAGAGAGGAATCTTCTCCACAGGCACAAGGCAAGTCAGATGGTTGGAGAGGATCTAGATCTTTACAAAGAAGAGCACATTTGCAGCTGTAAGAAAAGCGAACCAGGACAAATTGGAAATGGGGGTTACAACTAGAGAGAAAGTCCCTGACTGAGTTACAGAAAGAAAGAGGCTCGAGGTGTGCACACACATTTGCACAAAAATAGAAGAAAAATAAGAGTGAGGAGAATTGCTGCGAGCTCTTGCGCCTGGCTAAATTGAACAACATTTTGCTACTATCAGTTTGACCCACTAACATGGCTGATCAGTATTTAACATGAGACTTGAAGGAGTTGTGAACTGTAAATTGCGATTCTTTCTGTCTTTGGGCCTGCTAATGGTGCAATCACTGCCAAACAAGCCTTGTACAAATTCTTATTATCCAACTTGTTAATGTAGCCATATTCCTAATAAATTCTTAGCTTCTTTTGCTTAGGGAGATAAACTGACATCTTCTGTGGCGGATTCATCTGATTATACTTTGAGCCCTCATTCAAGAACATATATATATAAGGGTTTCCTACACTGTGTTAATTACAAAAATAAGCAGATCTCCAGGGGAGATAGGCTTCTCCTTTTGTAAGCTCATGGATGGGTGGGGGGTATTTCTGTGTAGGTTTTCTTCCGAATTCTGTGGTTTAGCTTTATCTTCTAAATAATCAATGCTTTGTGTCAAGGGCAGAGCTGGAGGAGGAAGCAGACGAGCAGCAGCCCTGGTCTGCAGAGTGTCTCCGGAACATTTCAGCAGGGAGAGAATGCCGTTTCAGCATATCCAAATTTCTCTTTTCTCCAAAATTCAGGCTTTTTCTTTTTTATGAATATTGGAAACAGAAGTATTCCCTTCCCCCTTTCTGTAGCTAAATAATTAAGCCTGTTTTGACATAGAGTCAAATACATTTCCTAGTTACAAATGCTAAGCAATGGTGGCAAACTTTCTTAATACAGCATTGATTGCCTTCAGCCAACATTTGTTCTTTGTGGGTCGTTTCTTAGAAAAAAATAGTTTTGAAGAAATTGACATGTTTATGTATCTGCAGCAAGGAATACACAAAGCAAAAGTATTTTATTTCATTTTGCTTTCTATTGCCATTTTTTGAGAAAATTGAGTATTTACAAAAGTCATCAAAGAAGGTTAGATAGTGAGCGGAGAGAGAGAGAGAGAAAATAGGGGGAGACTGAAAAACTGTTGAGAAGAAACCATTGTGTTCAGTTTAGAAAGAAACCTAGCAGGCCTCATGTTGCACCAGACACCATTTATTTATGTTGTTTAATTAAGGCCAATCCTATTTAGAACAAGTAAACATTTTGTTTCCTTTAATTTACTGCTGTTTGATTTTCTCATTTCTCAAGGTTGAGAATTTGAAGTTGTTAGCATTCATGGTTGTTCTCTTGTTTGGAAGCTCCATTTATTGACTGCACACTTTAAAAGCAAGCACAAGAATTATAAATTTTTAAAATTTAAAATAATTTATTAATTTATATTTCTATGCTAATACATACATTGATATTAAATTTTAAATATATACAAAATAGTCTAGTGAAAAATGCTTTTCATCTTCCACTGATGCTTAAGCTCTTTTTTCTTTCCTCCAGAGGCAATCACTATAACCAGTTACCTTACTATCTATCTGAAATCTTCCCTATCTAGGTGCACAAATTCCTTACGTTAAAAAGCACAAATGAGGACCCATTTTGTTTTATCTCTTCATGTCTCTTTCTTTCTTTACCACATTTTGGAATGGTTTCTTTTTTTCTTTTTTTTTTTTTTCTTTTTTTCTTTTTAATTTTTTTTTTGCATTTTTCTGAAGCTGGAAACAAGGAAAAACAGTCAGACTCCCGCATGCGCCCGACCGGGATCCACCCGGCACGCCCACCATGGGGCAATGCTCTGCCCACCAGGGGGCGATGCTCTGCCCATCCTGGGCGTCGCCATGTTGCGACCAGAGCCATTCTAGCGCCTGAGGCAGAGGCCACAGAGCCATCCCCAGCGCCCAGGCCATCTTTGCTCCAATGGAGCCTCGGCTGCGGGAGGGGAAGAGAGAGACAGAGAGAAAGGTGCGGCGGAGGGGTGGAGAAGCAAATGGGCGCTTCTCCTGTGTGCCCTGGCCGGGAATCGAACCCGGGTCCTCCGCACGCTAGGCCGACGCTCTACTGCTGAGCCAACCGGCCAGGGCCAGGAATGGTTTCTTATTAGTACCTATAGAACTATTAACATTATTTTCCATTTTACTTTGTGACAGTAATAGATTATAGATTTATTTAAAGATTAAGCAATTGATAAGGCAAATAAGTTACAAAAATGTAATAATAAATATTGTTGTATGTATTATTTTACCTGTGTAAATTTAACTGTAGGATAAATTTCTAGAAGTAAAACTGCTTGAGTAGGATATATGCTTTAAAGATTTTAACAGCTGCTGACCTGTAGTGGCACAGTGGATGAAGCATCAACCTGGAACACTGAAGTTGCCAGTTCAAAACCCTGGGCTTGCCTGGTCAAGACACATATGGGAGTTGATGCTTTCTGCTCCTCCACACCCTCTCTCTCCTTTCTCTCAATCTCTCTCTTCTCTAAAATGAATAAATAAAATCTTTAAAAAACCCTTACAATTTGAAGGAAACAATGGTTCTCTTAAAAAGTAAAATAAGATTTTAACTGCTGTTTCCAAATTGCTCTCCATAGAGTTCCTACAGTTTGAAAGTAAGATTGTAATTTATAATTATGATACAAGGTAAAAGTCTTGACTTCTAGGTCAGAAGTCAGAAAAATCTGTGTTCAAGTTTGATATCTTTCATTCACATTCAATTACTTAAAAAAATATTCCCTGACCTTTATCTTTGTTTTTTCACCTAACAATGAGTCTAACATTATTTTTCCTTAAACATTGCAGTTCTGGCTCAGAAGGCAAACTTCCAAGTTTTAAATTCTGTTCCCAATAATTTTTGTATGTGTGACCTCTCCAATCTGTACACTAAGAATAATAATAATTCTCATATCAAAATTTTTTATAAGGGCTTAATTAGGTAATAGATAAAGAACATTTAAACAATACACACTCAATAAATTTTAGCTACTGGTTTTTTTTTGTTTGTTTTTTTTTTAGCTACTGTTTTTATTATAACTTAGAAGTTTAGATGGTCCTACTTTCTAAATGTTTACAGTAGAGAGAGATCACAAACAAATGAGTTCAAACAAATAAGCTAATAATTATGAAACACTTAATTTTCAAGTTAATATATGAATGTAAGATATTATATATTTGATAAATGCTTTTTTTTGGTACAAAGAATAAATAAATAAATAGCTAAAGCACATACTCAATATATCAGATTAGAAATTTACCCAGAAATTGTATTTTATTTTCCCAACAATTTTTTTGTTCTTTGCTCATTTAACTAGTATATTTTTAAAATCAACTATTTAAAATAGATAAAAGCTATAATTGATTTTGTTGTAATAGGCTAAATAGGTTTTAGAGCTTCTGTTCTGTTATTTAGTCATCTATCTACATCTATCTATCTATCTATCTATCTATCTATCAATCATCATCTATCTATCTATCATCTCTCTATCCTTAATTACCTTCCTTGAGGAAGAGAGATATGCTACATTTCATGGATAAGAAGCAACTGTTAGATGGGTCATGATGCCAATCAACTAAATTTTCCTAATTTTACAGATAAGCAAAGAAAGTTTATATAATTAATGGAAAGATGATGCCCTTAAAACCTTTCTTTCATCTGTACCAATTATAATCTATAATTTATTCCTTTATCTACCTAAGCGTTGAGATGCTGATGAGTACAGGCATTGTATGAAACTTCTTGGAAATAAATGAATTTACACTCTTCTTGAGGAGACAGGACATACAAATACTTAATTCTAGAGTATTTTTAATCTAATACATAGGAAAGAATGTAATGATCTGGGAATAGTTGTATTTTTAGGTGCCATAGAAACAGGAAAAGGAAAACACTTGTAAGTTGGAATTGTCAAAGATTTCAGAGAAGTTCTCTCTTTTTAAAAGTTTTGATAGGAAAAAAGTCAAAGAGAAATTCTAAGCAGTAAGAAATTATGTGCAGAAAGATTCTGAGTATGGAGATAACAGGAATTGGTAAATCTTGGTTGGCATGGTGGAGTTATGTGTTTGTGTACTTTAGAATTGTTTCTTGATACAAAGCCTGAATATATCACTTAGTAGTTTATAATTGATTTGATATGCAAACAGGATGTACAACAAGGATTTACAATGGGATTAAAAAGGCAATTAAAAAACAATTGGAAAGTAGTGTGCACTCATATAATTTCCATCCTGATCAAGAAATAAAACATTACCAGGACCTCAGAAGTCCCTTTTGTGCATTCTCTGTCCTTATTTCTTACAAAGGTAATCACTATTCTAATGTCTCTGACCATGTGTTTGGCTTGTCAGTTTTTGAACTTTATATAGATAGACTAATACAATAAGTATTTTTTTATGTATAATTTCCATCACAAAAAATTATGTTTTGTGACTGATTCATGTTGTTTTGCCTAGTAATAATTTGTTTAATTTTCATTGATGTATAGAATTGTTATATAGATGTTTATCCATTGTACTACTAAGAGCAATTTGTTTCTAGATTTTTACTCTTTTCAAAATGCTCCTATGATCAGTTCTGTTTATGTGTATGGTCAGCACATGTATGCATTTTTGAGAGTATATAGTAGAATTGCTGTGTCATGGGGAATATGCAGTGGTTGGATTAAAATAATTTAACAACTGGTTCTGCCCTAATGACCATTTTAAGTAACCTAAAGGTAGTTTATTACTTCATGCATTTAATACTTAAATAAGAACAATAAAAGAGGTATACAAACTAGATTATAAGAATGTTTTAAAATATTAATGAAAAAAATATTAAATAATACCTCACAAAAAACCAATAAAATGTTATTTAAGATATTTCCGTATTACTTTTTTTTTTTTTTTTTTTTTTGCATTTTTCTGAAGCTGGAAACAGGGAGAGACAGTCAGACAGACTCCCGCATGCGCCCGACCGGGATCCACCCAGCACGCCCACCATGGGGCGAAGCTCTGCCCACCAGGGGGCGATGCTCTGCCCATCCTGGGGGTCGCCATGTTGCGACCAGAGCCACTCTAGCGCCTGAGGCAGAGGCCACAGAGCCATCCCCAGCGCCCGGGCCATCTTTGCTCCAATGGAGCCTTGGCTGCGGGAGGGGAAGAGAGAGACAGAGAGGAAGGTGCGGCGGAGGGGTGGAGAAGCAAATGGGCGCTTCTCCTGTGTTCCCTGGCCGGGAATCGAACCCGGGTCCTCCGCACGCTAGGCCGACGCTCTACCACTGAGCCAACCGGCCAGGGCCCCCGTATTACTTCTTGATTGGCATCCTTACTTGCAAGTTTTTTCAACTATGGAAGGAATGAACATTACTACAGGTGCTTAGAATACACTGTTCTACAGATGAACATTAAAAAAGAGTAGGAATGTAAATTTGTGATTTCCACATTGGGCAGCTGCCCAGGCACCCACCTTAGAGAGAACCCTGACTACAAGTGCCATTTTAACAATCAGTTTGCTGAACTCCAAGAAAAAATTAAGTATCGGTTCTGCTCAACTGGTGCAAACCAGCTGAATCCCATCACTGGTATATAAATTCAGTTTTAATAAATATTGCTTGATAGTTTTCCAAAGTGGAGTACCTTTTCGAAATTCCTACTAGCAATTAAAAGTTACAATTGCTCAACTGTTTGTCTTTCATTTAGGTGGTATTTTGGGGTTTATATCAGTGTGATTTCATTTTATGATATTAGTAAGGTTGAATATCATTCAAATTTTTGGCCATTTGGATATCCTTGGCTTATTTATCTTGGGCTTATTTAATACTTCTATCATTTCTCTCTATTTTTGTCTATATTAATGCTTCTTGCTTTAATATCTACTTTGCTATTTTTGTGGCTACATGCCTTTGTTTTTTTCTTTTTATTCTGTGCTTGATAGGATTTTTCCTTTCTTTTAATTTTATTTTTTTTGTATTCTTACATTTTAGGTGTCTTTTTTACAAGCAGTTTATAGTGGTACTATTTCTTTTTAGTTAAACAATTTTTGCCTAGTAGGTTTAAATTCATTTTACATTTAATTTGACTATGCTTATGTTTGGGTTTAAATCTACTATCTCCATATTTTTTTCTCTTTGTTCTACACATTTAAAATTTTTTTTGTCTCCTTTAATTAATTTTGTGAATCTCTTAGCTATGCATTCTTTTCTTACCCTTTTTTTAGGTCATTTTAGAAAAAAGATTGGCAGTCTTTCTCTGTAAAAGGCTAAACAGTAAATATTTTAGATTGTGCAGGCCAAAAGGCAGAATCAAAGATATTATGCAGCTACTTATATAATACAAAAAAATACATATTTCCACAAATTTATTATTGACAAATTATATAATATAATAAAAGTAATTGAATAAAATTTGTTATAATACTGGTATACTGATAAGAATAGAATTTTTTCTTTGGGGGAATAATTTCACATATTTGGTGTTTAAATTTAGTGTTGCCTATCATCATAGTAGAAATGTGGTCTCCTCTTTTTGTTTCTCTAAAATAGTGAGAGACTCTCCTGAAAATGCACCATATGTGCTATCAGCATTTTTCTCTAGACACTTATATATTGCTTTCCTTGTTATGGAAAATTTTTTGTGTAAAAAGCACAGCCTCTGGTATAGAATGACCTGAATGTGAATGTCAGAAGAACTCATCATTAGCTGTATGGTCCTTAACTATTAAGTTAACCTATCTAGAAGCTTCATGTCCTCATCTATTCAATGAATAATAATACTTATGCCATGGGTTGATGTAAAGATTAAATAAACTAATAAATACAATGATCTAGAATAATGCACGACATTGAAAAACACTCTATTTACATTTTATTTTTCTTTTGATTTTTTCCCTACCATTAAAGAATGTGAAACCATTCTAACTTTCAGAATATTTAAAAATAGGTGGTTAGATAAATTTGGCTCTTAGCCATAGCTGACTAGTGTATTCCTGATATAGGACATGAATCTTTTACTCAGTAAAGTCTGCTAGAAGTAATTTATGAATTTGACCCCAAAGGCAAAGGAAGTAAGGCAAAAATAAATAAATGAGACTGTATCAAACTAAAAAGTTTCTGCACAGCAAAAGAAATTGACAACAAAACAAATAGCCAACAAAGTGGGAGACGATACTTGCAAACAGGTCTGATAAGGGGTTAATATAAAAAATATATTATATATAAAGAACTTACAAAGTTCAGCAATAAACAAGTAAGCGATCCAATGGAGAGAGGACCTGAACAGATACTTCTCCTAAGAAGACATACAAATGGCCAGCAGATATACGAAAAGTTGCTCATCTTCACTAGCTATTCAAGAAATGCAAATCAAAACTATAATGAGATACTACCTCACACCTGTCAGATTGGCTATTATCAACCAAACAGGTAGTAACAAGTGTTGGAGAGGCTGTGGAGAAAAAGGAATCCTCATTCACTGCTGGTGGGAATATAAATTAGTACAAGCATTAGGGAAGAAAAGTATGGTGGTTACTCAAAAAGTTAAGACTAGAACTACCATATGACCCAGCAATCCCTCTACTGGGTTTATACACCAAGCTCAAAAACATGGTACATAAAGACACATGCACCCCCATGTTCATCGCAGCATTATTCAGAGTGTCCAAGACATGGAAACAACCAAAATGCCCTTTGATAGGGGATTGAATAAAGAAGATGTGATATATATATAATGAAATACTACTCAGCCATAAGAAATGATAACATAGTGCCATTTATGACAGCATGGATGGAGAATGTTATACTGAGTGAAATAAGTAAACCAGGAAAAGATAAAGAATGTATGATTTTATACATAAGTGGGATACAAAAATGAGACTCATAGACATAGATAAGAGTGCAGTGGTTACTGAGGGAGACATCAGGGAGGGGAAGGGGTATTGGGGGAAGGGTATAAAGAAGGATAAATATAAGGTGACACAAAGTGATCTGATTTTGGGTGATGGATATACAACATAATTGACTATTCAAATGATGTAGTGACATTTACCTGAAATCTATGTATACTTGTTGATCAATGTCACCCTGTTAAATTTAATTTTTGAAATAAAAAAAAGAAATCAGTCCTTTTACAATAGTTTGTAGTCATTTCACCTTCTAGACAATGAATAATTTTAAACATGCCTTATCCCCTTTAGCCCTTTTGCTATTTTAGTCACATATTTTAATTCTGTATATATTTTAAATTTCATAAGACAATATGTATTGATTTGTAGAGTCAAGTTCATTTATATTTTCTACATCATATTTACTCATTCTATTTTATTTTATTCCTTTTATGAATATTCAGAATCACTCTCTCCTGCCTTAAGAACTTTTAGTATGTATGTATGTATTTGGCCCAGATCTATTGCCAATGATTTTTTTTTCCTTTTGTTAGTCTGATGTAATCTTTATTTGACCTTTATTTTTGAGAAGTATTTTTCTAGGTAAGGAATTCTGATTATAAGTTGTCTTGATTTAAGAGTTTAAAAATATCACCCTGGCTGGATAGCTCGGTTGGTTAGAACATTGTCCAGAAGCACAGAGATTGCAGGTTCAGTCCCTGGTCAGGGAACACAGAGGATAAATTGACATTCCTGTTTCTCTCTCTTTTTTTTTTTCTTTCCTCTCTCACTAAAATCAATAAATAAAAAAAATTTTTAAAAAGTTCGAAAATATATTTCTATTGATTTTTATTTCACTTCTGTTAGTAAATCAGCAATCTTATTGATTATTTGAAAGTGCTTTATTTTGTCTCTAGTTGCTTTTAAGAATTTTTCTTTTATCTCTAGTTTTTAAAAGTGTATTTAGATATTTTATTTGTATTTATAAATATTTTGTTTTGGGTTTATAGAGCTTTTAAATTCTGTTGCTTGGAGTCTTTGATCAGTTTTGGAAATTTTTTGACCAGTACCTTTCGAATATGACTCTTTTTTCTTTTTCTAGTTACCTTTTAGGATTTCATTTATATAAATGATAGACCTTTTCAACATGTTTCTTACATTTTGTCTTTTATATCTTTTTAAAAATATTTATCTTTTTGCTTTCAGGAGATTTTTTACTGACTTGATTCTGTTTTACTAATACTCTTTCTTATAGTGTTTAAGGTGCTATGTTTAGTTCTTAATCTTAGTTATTGTATACATCAATTCTAAATTTTTAATTTGATAATTTATTTTTACAGATTTTAGTTTTTAGATTAAGTTTTCTATGTTGTCTTTTAATATCATAAACATACTAAATAGTCTATATCTATTTCTTATTACATCTTTGACTTTCAGTCATTTAGTTCTATATCCTGGCATACCTGTCAAGTTTTGACTAAATACTTTGCATATTCAGTAAATAAAATTTATGGAGCCTCAGGATAATGCTATCCTTTTCTAGTGTTTACTATTGCTCTGAATCAGACATGGATTTTTTGACACATTATCTTTATCCAATTAGGAACTGAGGAATTTGAGTCTGAGTTTCAGTATTTCTAAGAGCTTGAATATTTCTAGTTTGCTCTTATTCTCAGAGTGTAGCCCTTGGGGAATCTTAATGGAAAGCTTGTGGTTCTTTACCAGGGACCTTCCCCTTTGGTAGGAATTTTTGCCTGTTTGGTATCATGAGACTACCGAAAAACTCTGCTCAGCTTTAATACCTCTTAGCTGCTTCATTTGGATTTCTCTTGTCTTCTTGGCTTCTTGCCATCTTCATCTTAGAAGTTTGCAAATGCCCTTTGGGAGCCAGAAACAGAATATTGTGAATTCATTTCAGTATATTTCTTTTTTCTTTAGGGCCTTGTCACTTTAAATCTTGGTTATCAGTGTTGTTTTTCCAAAGCCCTCAAAAAGCTGCATTATCTTGAATTTTTATAGTTTCTCTATAAAAACAAGTGGAAGAGTTGGTCTTTCAAATGTTACTTGCCATAGTCAAAGTCACTTTATTTTTAGGATAATTTGTTGGGTGACGGCTTATTGACTTCTTCCTTTTTCTCTCCTTTTTTCTTTATTCGTCCATCAATTTTACATGCACTGGATATGAATTCTGTCTGAGTTATTGTGCTTAATTTTGGATATAAGACAGGGTCATTTCCTTAAGAACACCTCAATGTAATGCAGAACAAAGATTTGCACAGGGGAATACTGCTTTAAATATACTCTAATTACTTGCACATGCAAATTTAACACATTGTCAAGATTGAAATGCTTTATTTGAATCTCTGGTTAAAGATGCAATTCTGGAAGTCTTCCATTGACTTCATAGTATATTCAAAAGAACTGAAGAATTTTAGACAAGTATAGTAGTATCATAAAGCCCATATCATTTCTTGCATTTATCTTCAAAGAGTTTTTAGTGTTTTAATAACTTTAGTATAACATTCAGTAAAACAGGTGTTGGAGGTTATTTACATTCAGTTTATAGACAATAAACCAGTTATAGTTAGATATTACTTGATAATCTGGAAATACCAGTTAGTCAAATAGTTTCTTCACTAGAACTGTCATATGCATTAATACCTCATCATGTCCTTTGGTCTAGGGCCAATTAGAGTTAGAGGAAAATTCACTTCTCTCTTCTCTGTTTATTTCTATTTCTTTTAACAAACATTTAATTAGCTCTCTCTTCACATTAAAAAAACAGGCTTGGGAAAAATACCACAAATAAGACTTAAAGCTAATTTGCCTTTGTTTCTTATATCTTAGTTCTCCTTTCAGTTACATTTCATTTGGATCTCTAAGGGACTTTTGCATATGTAGAATGTTTTTGAGAACTCTGACAATAGATAAAAGATGTAAATGTCTTCTAGCCTGGATTATGATAAACTGCACTGAATGGTTTTACAGTACAAAAAATATTCTATCTTAAAAATGTGTATTATACAAATGAAATTCTTGTGTCATGATTTTATATCTGTAATACATGCAAGTTTGATCATATTGGTGGAGGTATATCTTACAACATTTGGGGAAAGAAAATATGGATTAATTACAGGTGAACTGTTTGATGTTAATTTACATACAAAATTGAAATTTTTTTACCTGTATGGGATGTAATTATATCTAATTACCACTTTATGTATTTATTATTATTTTTTTTTGTATTTTTCTGAAGCTGGAAACAGGGAGGCAGTCAGACAGACTCCCACATGTGCCCAACCGGGATCCATCTGGCACGCCCACCAAGGGGCGATGCTCTGCCAATCTGGGGTGTAGCTCTGTCGCGACAAGAGCCACTCTAGCGCCTGGGGCAGAGGCCAAGGAGCCATCCCCAGTGCCCCGGCCATCTTTTGCTCCAATGGAGCCTTGGCTGCAGGAGGGGAAGAGAGAGACAGAGAGGAAGGAGAGGGGGAGGGGTGGAGAAGCAGATGGGCGCCTCTCCTGTGTGCCCTGGCCAGGAACTGAACCTGGGACTCCCACATGCCAGGCCGACGCTCCACCACTGAGCCAACCGGCCAGGGCCACCACTTTATGTATTTATCTTTCTTGGACTTGTCATTCTTTTTATTAGAAACCTCTTAATAGATTTATCTTTTTTTTCTTTGTCTTTAGTTTTACCAGACCCAAACAACCATTCAGATTTAATGTGACTTCATGGTTAATTCTGTTCTTTGTTTGGTTCAATGTTCCATGACAAATATAACACTCTGGCATTGTAAAAATCCTAGAGTCAACATTTTAGTAGAGTGTCAAGGAGCTGGAATAATGGAAAATATGAAAAGATTAAGCTGGGCATTGAATTTTGTTTAAAACTACAGTATTTCTATTTCTACCAAGAGGGCGATTGTGCATCACATATTCATTTTTCATAAGGGTGTGAACCATATGGTTCCTCTTGTTTTTTCCTTCTCGCTTCTTCACATCTGTTGCTTCTTCATTGTTCTATAAAAGCTTACATTCCATATTTGATGTTCATATCCATAAAAATTCCACATTCATAAAAGTGCCTAGATTTTACCTGCAGGTCTAAGATAATTACAGTAAAACAGCAGCCAAGGTCATAAGAAAGTTTATATCCAGATTAGACGGCTCACTGCCACAGAAATCCCTGGCAAGGAATAGCTGCTGGTCATGTTTTGCCTGTCCAGACAATCATTTGAAAGGAACACCAGAGTTAGCAGTCTGACACATACTTCCTGGTTGGGTCACCACATTAAATGTACTTTGCTATTTGTAAAGCTATCTGGAGAGAAAGAGCATGTTAAATTGGAAACACATGGACAGAATGACACACATAGCCTTGGAATTTGCAGTGCAGTGCGGCAGAGTTCAATCAGGTGCTTGACATCCTGACAATCTTGTCTCTGTAGGAAGAGAAAAGAAAACACCTGGAAACGTTGGGTTTGGTGGTGGTAAGTTCACATATCGGGGCCATTTGCTTAGATCGGTGTCCCTCTGAGAAGATCTTTCTCTCTGCAGTGTGTTTCCTTCTATCATCCTCAGTACCCATCTTTTCCTTCCATACGGACATTCCCCTCCTAACGTCAATTTAAATTACAGTCAAAACTGGGTAGAAAGTCAGAGTAGATGTAAAATCCCCACCGTTCTTTCACCTGGATGCTAGAGTTTCTTCATGTTCTCTGATTACCAAGCTTATTCATTACTACTATCTTTAAAATAAAACAATCTATTTACAATTTATAAAAGTCCAATTCAGATCATTTACAGTAAAGCCAGTGAAGAGGCAATTCAACCTGAAAAAATTAGCAGTTTTGATTTTCATAAATAATATCTTAAAATGTATTTAGTGTCAGAGCAAAGTAAATATAAAAAACAAGAGTGACGTCAGAAAAATGGCACCATGAGAGGTGCTCCCAATACCTCTCTCTGAAATTTCAACAAATTCAACAACTAGAGACAGAAAAACAATCTCAGGAGCATCTGAAATACACATACATCAAACAAAGGTATGATTGGGCGAAAAGGTGGCTGAATATATAATCTACTCTGAAGTAAATAAGACAGAGAACGAAGTATTCTGCTTTCCTCACTGATCTGAGGAAAGGCTGCTTTCACCTGGAACTGAGAGGAAAGGAAGGCTGGGGGCAAGAGAAAAAGCTGGGCTAAGGCAGAGACATTCAAGTTGAGGAGAGAGTGTGCCTGCAGCTCAGCCCACGTGTAGCTAATGCCAGTGGCAGACCCTGGCAGAGGTGGGCAAGCAGTTGCTTTATTTACACCCGGTATCCTGGTCGGCAAGCACAGGCAGTGTGCGAGTGGATTCAACCTGGCATTTTGGGCATGGGTGCCCGTGTTCCCAAATGGAAGGGCTGGGTCAGAGACTGTCAATAGTGGCCCTCTGTATGGGCTGTGACTAGAGTTTCTGTATAATCCCGGCTTTCCAAACAACAGCATGTGGGAAGTGCATGAAAGCCGGCTTCCCTATGCCCAGACCTGTCTGGGTGTGGTGCCTCCACCAGCCATACAGGCCAACAAAGCACATTCCTGGGGAAGAGAACTGTGAAAGTAGTGGGGGGAAGGGTGCTCAGACAGCCTCTGGAGAGCTGACCCATGGAACACAGAAAGGAGCCTGGCCCACAATCTGCTCATGTCCTGGCCAGCTTATGCTGGCGGCTTTGGCTGATAAAGCCTTCTTTCTCAGGCCTGCAATTTAAGCGGACCTGGAGGAGGGACTTGACAGTTCTTAGGGCCTCTTGTTCTGCAGGCAGTGGCTGGGGAAACTTCTAGCCAGCCAATATAGGTTAAAAAGTACAGTCCCATGGAACAGACTTCAGAGAATGCTGAGGAAGTTGGGCAGGCTGGGCTGTAGGCTTCCCAACAAGGGAGAAGCCTGTGGAGAGCAGACCTGTGGAGCACTGAGGCAAATTTAACTAGACAGACCTGGGGAATCTTAGAAAGGAAACTGACCAGAAATCAGCTCACTGCCCTGCCTGCTTGAGCTGGTGGCTCTGGTTGATAAAGCTTTCATACACAGAGCTGTGCTTTGAATGGACCTGGAGGAGGGACTTGGCAGCTTTTAGGACCTTTTGCTCTGAAGGCAGTGACTGGGGCATCTTCCTGTCAGCTAATACAGGTTACAAAGTGCAAAAGCCTGAGGAGAGTAGACCTGTAGAGCACTGAGGCATATTAGACATGCCCAGAGGCTCATAGAAAGACACCTGAAAAGCAATCAGCTCCCAGCCCTGCCTGATTATGCTGGCGGCTCTGACTGGCAAAGCCTTACCCAGAACCCTGCTTTGAGCTGGAATAGAGGGGGGATTTGGCAGCTCTTAGAACCTCTTGCTCTCCAGCAGTGGCTGGGGCAACTTCACAGTTGGGTCCCCAGGCTGCTGGTTCAGGAAAGAGAGATCTGGGGAGAGGCTCCAGGAAAACAAACTCTCCCATTGTCGGAGCCTGCAAATGCTAAGAAGCCCACCTACCAACAGGACCGAGGCCTAGTTTATGTCATTACCATAGCAATACAACAGCAAATCTCTGCTTAAGAGTGCCACAGGGGCAGTACCTGGGGTACAGCACCACCGGCCAAAAACAGAGAGAAGAAAGAAAAAGGAAGAAATAACCTCTCAAAACCAGAAAAAATCTAGTCTTTATAACTTTTTCCATTATTTTTCTTGTATTTTTTATCTGTTTTTTTTCTTCCACCTTGGTTATTTTATCCTCTTTCTATTTTATTCTTTTTTTTTATTTTGAACTTCATTACCTATAGGTATTACATTTTCCATTCTTTTTTATTCCTATGAGTGTTACATTACAAAAAATTTAACTCAATTTTTTTTCTCTCTCCCACTTTTTGTTTCTTCTTTTCTCTTTCACTTTTTCTCTCATTTGAATCTCACCTACAAACAAATTATTTTATTTTGAATTGAAATTTTTTCTTTGTGGCATTTTGTGTGCTTTTTACTTCACTTTTTTATCTCTTTAGCATTTCCCCCAACTCCGGCTCTCCATTCTATGTAGTTTTTGTTCCACTTAATAGAATACAATTTTTATTTTCCACTGTATTTTTTTTCTTTTCTCTTACACTATTTCTTTCATTCAACCACCATTTACAAACAAATTATTGTATACTTGATCCAATTTTTTTTCTTGTGGCATTTGTGGGTCCTTGCCTTGTTCTTTGCCTCTTTATCACTTCCCTCCAACCCAGGCCCTTCATTCTACATATTTTTGTTCCACTTAGCACAATAGAATTTTCAGTTTTTCACTGCATTTTCTCAAAAAAATTCTTTTATCAACTTTTATTGGTGTTATTAACAATACCACTCTCAAATGCCATTAAGGAAAAAGAAATCAAATATCATGGATACAAAAGACTGAGATATAGCTCAGATAGATGAGGAAAAATCTATAAAAAAAATTCAATAGCTTAGAAACCTTGGAGTTAAGTGATAGAGAATTTAAAATTGAAGTCCTAAAAATACTCAGGGGTATTCAAGAAAGCACAGAAAGGCAATTTAGGGAGCTCAAAAGAGAATTCAATGAACAGAAAGAATACATAACCCATGAAATTGAAACTTTGAAAATGAATAAAACAGAGATGAAAAACTTAATTCATAAACTGAAACATGAGGTAACAAGCTTAGCCAATAGAACAGGCCAGATAGAGGAGAGAATTAGTGACATAGAAGACAGGCAACTAGAGGCACTACAGAGAGAAGAAGAGAGACTCACAAATTAAAAAAAATAAGATAACCCTACAGGAATTGTCTGACTCCATATGAAAGAGCAACATAAGAATAATGGTTATATCAAAAGGAGGAGAGAGAAAATGAAATGGAGAACATATTCAAACAAATAATAGATGAGAACTTCCCAAGCCTGCAGAAAAAACTAAAGCCTCGAATTTAATAAGCAAACAGAACACGAAGTTATCTTAACCCTAACAAACCTACTCCAAGGCACATCATAATGAAATTGCCACAAACCAATGACAAAGAAAAAATTCTCAAGGCAGCCAAGGAAAAGAAAAATAAAACATATAAAGGAAGGCCTATTAGATTATCAACAGATATCTCAGCAGAAACTCTACAAGATAGAAGAGAGTGAACCCCAATATTTAAAGTTCTGAAAGAGAGGAACTTCCAGCCAAGAATACTATATCCATCAAAGCTATCCTTTGAATATGAAGGAGAAATAAAAACATTCACAGATACAGAAAATATGAGAAAATTTATCACCAGAAAACCTCCACTTCAGGAAATACTAAAGGGGGTTTTCCAACCAGACACAAAGAATAAAACAAAACAAAACTACAAGTAAAATCTCCATGAAGATCTCAATAAAAACAAGATTAATCTGTGACAACAAAAACAAAAAAGGGGAGAGGACAAAGATTAACAGTAGCAAAGGAGGATGGAGTGCAGAAGCACTCCTGAGATAATGTACTACAATGAACATGATATGTATCCTTTCCATTACTTAATGGTAACCACCCATGATGAAACCACCACAGAAGCACATGGCTTGAAAAAAAGAAGTAACAGAGGAAAGAAATATGGATTACAACCAAACAAAAACAAATGATAGAAAAACAAAAAAGAAGAACCAAACAAGATACAAAACTATCAGAAAGCAATATATAAAATGGCAATAGGAAACCCTCAAGTGCCAATAATTACACTAAACATAAATGGATTGAACTCACCAATAAAAAGACACAGAGTAGCAGAATGGATAAAAAAAATCAACTGTATGCTGCCTACAAGAAACACATCTAAGCTACAAGGATAAAACAAATTAAAAGTGAAAGGTTAGAAAACAATACTCCAAGCAAGTAATATCCAAAAAAAGCAGGTGTAGCAATACTCATATCTAACAAAGCTGACTACAAAACAGCAAAGGCAATAAGAGACAAAAACAGTCATTTCATAATTATGAAGAGGACATTGAATCAAGAAGACATAACACTTCTTAATATATATACACCACCAAAAGCACTCAAATATATGATAGCTACTGATTGACCTAAAAACAAAAACCGATAAAAATACAACCATACTTTGAGACCTTAATACACCACTGATGGCTCTGGATCATTCATCCAAACAGAAAATCAATAAAGAAATATTGGCCTTAAATGAAACATTAGAACAATTGGATATGATAGACATCTACAGGACATGTCATCCCAAAGTGCCAGAGTATACATTTTTCTCTGGTGTACATGAAACATTCTCAAGACTTGACCATATGTTGGGCCACAAAAATACATCAAGAAATGCAGAAAGACTGAAATTGTACCAAGCATATTTTCTGATCATAAAGCCTTGAAACTAGAATTCAACTGAAAAAAGAAGGTAAACAAACACACAAAAATATGTAAACTAAACAATACACTTTTTAAAAATGGTGAGTCAAAGAATAAATAAGCTCAGAGATCAAAAGATACATACAGACAAACAAAAATAACAATACGACATATCAGAATCTCTGGGATGCAGCAAAAGCAGTAATAAGAGGGAAGTTCATATTACTACAGGCCTATATGAACAAACAAGAGGGAGCCCAAGTAAACCACTTAACTTCACACCTTAAGGAACTAGAAAAAGAAGAACAAAGACAAACCAAAACCAGCCGAAGAAAGGAAAAAATAAAAATTAGTGCAGAAATAAACAAAATAGAGAACAGAAAAACTATAGAAAAAATTAATAAAACAAGGAGCTGGTTCTTTGAAAAGATCAACAAAATTGACAAACTCTTGGCAAGACTCACCAAGGAAAAAAGAGAAAGGACTCATATAAACAAAATCCAAGATGAAAGAGGAGAAATCACCACAGACATCATAAATACACAAAGAATTATTGTAGAATACTATGAAAAACTATATGCCAACAAATTTAACAACCTAGAAGAAATAGATAAATTTCTAGAACAATACAATCTTTCTAGACTGAGTCATGAAGAAGCAGAAAGCCTAAACAGACCCATAAGCAGGGAGGAAGTAGAAACAACTATCAAAAACCTTCCCCCAAATAAAAGTCCAGGGCCAGACAGCTATAGTAGTGAATTCTATCAAACATTCAAAAAAGACTTGGTTACTATTCTACTCAAAGTCTTCCAAAAAATTGAAGAAGAAGCAATACCTTCAAATACATTTTATGAGGTCAACATAACCCTTATAATGAAACCTGGCAAGGACAACACAAAAAAAGAAAACTACAGACCAATATCTCTAATGAATACAGATGCTAAAATACTAAACAAAATACTAGCAAATCGAATACAACAACACATTAAAAAAATAATTCATCATGATCAAGTGGGATTCATCCCAGAATCACAAAGATGGTTCAACATACGTACAACGGTTAACATAATACACCATATCAACAAAACAAAGCACAAAAACCATATGATCTTATCAATAGATAGGGAAAAGGCATTTGATAAAATACAACATCATTTTATGTTTAAAACACTTAACAAAATGGGTATAGAAGAAAATATCTCAACATAATATAGGCCATCTATGATAAAACATCAGCTAACATCATATTAAATGGCATAAAACTGAGGACTTTTCCCCTAAAATCAGGAACAAGACAAGGTTGTCCCCTCTCTCCACTCTTATTCAGAGTAGTGCTGGAAATTCTAGCCAGAGCAAACATACAAGAGAAAGAAATAAAAGGCATTCATATTGGGAAAGAAGAAGTAAAGGTTTCACTTTTTGCAGATTATATAATCTTATACATCGAAAACCCCAAAGACTACACAAAAGACTACTAGAAACAATAAACCAATACAGTAAGGTCACAGGATACAAAATTAATATACAAAAGTCCATTACCTTCCTATATGCCAACAATAAAATATCAGAAAACAAGCTCAAAAAAATAATCCCCTTCATGGTTGCAACAACAACAAAAATAAGATACCTAGGAATAAACATAACAGAGAATGTAAAGGACCTATATAATTAAAACTATAAAGCATTGTTAAGGGAAATCAAAAAAGATATAATCAAATGAAAAAATATTTCTTGTTCTTGGATAGAAAGAATAAATATAGTCAAAATGACTATATTAGCCAAAGTGATATATAAATTTAATGCAATTCCCATCAAAATTCCAATGTCATTTTTTAAAGATATGGAACAAAAAATCATCAGGTTTATATGAAACTATAAAAACCCCCAAACAGCCAAAACAATTTTAAGGAAAAAGAATGAAGCTGGGGGCATTAAAATACCTGACTTCAAACTACATTATAGGGCCACAATAATCAAAACAGCATGGTATTGCAGAAAAATAGACACTCAGACCAATGGAACAGAATAGAAAGTCCAGAAATAAAACCACATGTATACATTCAAATAATTTTTGATAAAGGGACAACAACATACAATGGAGAAAAGAAAGCCTCTTCAACAAATGGTGCTGGGAAAACTGGAAAGCCACATGCAAAAGAATGAAACTCAACTACAGTTTTTCCCCTTGTACTAAAATTAATTCAAAATAGATCAAAGACCTAAATATAAGACCTGAAACAATAAATTACATAGAAGAAAACATAGGTACTAAACTCATGGATCTTGGTTATAAAGAGTACTTTATGAATTTGACTCCAAAAGCAAGTGAAGTGAAGGCAAAGATAAATGAATGAGACCACATCAGACTAAGAAGTTTATGCACAGCAAGAGAAACTGACAACAAAACAAACAGAGAGCCAACTAAATGGGAGATGATATTTTCAAATAACAGCACAGATAAGGGCCTAATATCCAAAATATACAAAGAACTTATAAAACTCAACAACAAACAAACAAAGAATCCCCCCAAAAAAAAAAAAAATGGGAAGAGGACATGAACAGACACTTCTCCCAGGAAGAAATACAAATGGCCAACAGATATATGAAAAGACACTTATCTTCATCAGCTATTAGAGAAATGCAAATCAAAACTACAATGAGATACCACCTCACACAACAAGACAGATAATAACAAGTGTTGGAGAGGCTGTGGAGAAAAAGGAACTTTCATCTACTGTTGGTGGGAATGTAAAGTAGTACAACCATTATGGAAGAAAGTATGGTAGTTCCTCAAAAAATTAAAAAAAGAACTACCATATGACCCAGCAATCTCTCTCCTGGGAATATACCCACAAAACTAAAAAACACTGGTATGTAAAGACACACGCAGCCCCATGTTCATTGCAGTATTGTTCACAGTGGCCAAGACATGGAAACAACCAAAAAGCCCTTCAGTAGATGATTGGGTAAAGAAGATGTGGTACATATATACTATGGAATACTACTCAGCCATAAGAAGTGATGACAAAGGATCATTTATGACAACATGGATGGATCTTGATAACATTATACGGAGTGAAATAGGTAAATCAGAAAAAACTAAGAACTATATGATTCCATACATAGGTGGGACATAAAAATTAGACTCGGGGACAAGAAAAAGAGTTTGATGGTTATGGGGTGTGGGGAGTGAGGTGGTGGGGGGAGGGGAGGGGCATAAAGAAAACCAGATAGATGGTGACGGAAGACAGTATAACTTTGGGCGATGGGTATGCAACATAATCAAATGTCAAAATAACCTGGATATGTTTTCTCTGAACCTATGTACCCTGATTCATCAATGTTACCCCATTAAAGTTAATAAAATATTTAAAAAAACAAATTATACCAAAAAACTTATTTAGAAATGTTTTTTCTTAATTTTACTGTTAGCTCTAGCTAAATTATAAGCATTAATACAAACAAATGTAAATGTGTGTGCACCTTTTTTCAGGTATGAGACAGTGTGGTATCTTAAAAATAATGGTCAATTGGGAGTTAGGAGGCCTAGTGTTTCATCTTGGCTTTGCTACTAACTTGCTCATTTTTGTTTTATTTATTAATAAGATAGAGTATTTACATTAGGTAATCATTAAATTCTGGCAACATTCAAGAGAACACAGTAATCTCAAATGAGGTAATTATGTTCAGTAGGTTAGTAAGGGAATGGGGAGCTATGTAAACATTTGGTTTAGTTCTGGGTTGGGGAGGTCATTACAAAGGTTGGTAACCTGTAGAAGGACATGTCATTAAAGATAGGATGTTGGAAAATGTTAAAATAAAAAATCAGTAGGGATTTTCCTGAGCTGTTGCAGACTTCTCAAGCTTTTAATAGTGAATAAAATTTCCAGTAAAAAATTAAAATTAGAAGTTGAAGTGTTAAAAAAGTAAGTAAACAACAATATATACTGCAGTAATCTTAAAAGGGTTTTTTTAGGTGGAGAAAATTTTTTTTTGAAAATATCAGAATTAGAGAGTAATTCTTTAAGATTTGTTCAAAGCAACATGATATTGACTAATAATAGTATGTCCCTTCATATCAGGGTTTCACAAATTTGACACTGTTGACATTTATATATTTTTTAACTTATTGATTTTAGAGAGAGAGGAAGGATGAAAGAGAGATAGAGAGTGTAATAATGCTGGTGACCGAGGCCAGGCAGTTCCACATTGGATTCTGGCAGTTGGTAGAGGAACTGCAGAGCCAGAAAGTGTTGGGCTATTCCCATTTAAAAGAGTCTTGCAATGGCAGATGAGCAACTGTCTGGGAAAAACCTCTTCTCATGGCAGCAGGTGAACAAACAGCAAAAACAATCCCTCAGAGTGGGAGGCTGGCAATTTGCAATCTGTACTGAGGGTAAGCACCTATAGCCTTATATAGACTATGCACAGGTGACGCTGCCACGTGCTCACACATTAATCAGGCAAAGTATAATCAGGCAAGCCTAACACAGCTGATTTCCCAACAGAGAGGAAACATCAGTTTGTTGTTCCACTTATTTATGCATTCGCTGGTTGATTCTCATATATGCCCTTGCCAGGGATCAAACCCACAATCTTGGCATATTGGGACACTGCTCTAACCAACTGAGCTACCTGGCCAGGACTGGTACTGTTGACATTTTGAACTGAATAATTCTTTATTGTGAGGAGTAGGGAGTAGGTCATGTGATTGTAGGTTCATCCAGCTTGAGCACAGGCTCACCAACTTGAGTGCAGGGTTGCTGGCTAGAGCATGGGATAATTGACATGATCTCATGGTTGCTGGCTTGAGCCCAAAGGTCACTGGCTTGAGCCCAAGGTCACTGGCTTGAGCAAGAGGTCAATGGCTCAGCTGAAGAGCCCCACCAGCCTCCCTGACCCCACCAAGGCACATATAAGAATCAATTAATGAACAACTAAAGTGCCCCAACTACAAGTTGATGCTTCTCATCTCTCTCCCTTCTTATCTCTCTCTCTCTCGCTCAAAAAAAAAAAATCATGACCTAAACATTTTATATATTAATGCAGATGACAAGAAATTAACAGATATGACTTAAAACTAATATAGTGTAGCAAATACTATTAGCTATTTAACAAAGTTCATTCTCCCTTCCACCATAGCTAGTCACATGGTTGCCCAAGTACAATAAATTTCTAAATTTAAAATTTTACACTAAATAGTGCAGTGGCCATTTGAGTGAGTTTTCCCCAATAGTCTATGAGCAGAAGTGAAGTGTGCCAATTCCAGGCCTGGTCTATAAAACCTTTCTCATATGTTTTTTAGTGCCTTTTGTTTGTTTGTTTCTTTTTTCTTTTTTCTTTCTGAAGCTGGAAATGGGGAGAGACAGTCAGACAGACTCCTGCATGCGCCCGATCGGGATCCACCCGGCACGCCCACCAGGGGGACGCTCTGCTCACCAGGGGGGCGATGCTCTGCCCCTCCGGGGCGTCGCTCTGCCGAGACCAGAGCCACTCTAGCGCCTGGGGCAGAGGCCAAGGAGCCATTCCCAGCGCCGGGGCCATCTTTGCTCCAATGGAGCCTTGGCTGTGGGAGGGGAGGAGAGAGACAGAGAAGAAGGAGAGGGGGTGGAGAAGCAAATGGGCGCTTCTCCTGTGTGCCCTGGCCGGGAATCGAACCCGGGTCCCCCACGCGCCAGGCCGACGCTCTACCGCTGAGCCAACTGGCCAGGGCCACCTTTTGTTTCTTTCTATGTGCTAGAGATCACAACAATTATCAGTGACTAGAACAATCTTAGTAGTCATATGTTAAAATGGCAGAAGTAATGTCAGCCTGAGTCCCTGAAGGTTGTATGGAACAAAGACTCTTGTCCTGGCTGCAACCTATAAGATGTACCTGGACAGTTCAGTGAAAGAGAAATAAAATCTTTCTGTATTTGAGCCATTGAATATTATATTTATTTGTTAAGCAGTTTTGGTTACCAAACACAGGTGATCTGGAAATGTCTCTGTGAGACCAGTTGAGCGGAAACTGGATGGAAGAAGACAAAGAAGCCCTATGCACATCTACAACATTGTTTTTAGGAGGAAGAACTGCCAGTTCAAGGAAGCTGTCCATAAGTGTTTAACATTAGAACCCCTACAGTACAGAGGGTCCATGCTGCTAGGTGAGGTAGGTGAGCACAGGTAGAAATGATATTAAGCTAAAATAAAAATATGGCCTCTGGATTTACCTGGTTTATACGGAAGTTCATGACAATTGGAAGTACTTCTTTTTCTTCCCAGAGAAACAATTGTTTTCTTTCTGCCAAACCTTGTTTTTAGAAATCAAGCACTTTGATTAGCATAAACATCCATCACATAGTTGTTATATGTTGTTTAGACTGAAAATCCAGTGGAGCAAAGATCATCTCTCAAGTCATTAGATATAGACTAATGAGGGGTTTTCTGCTTTATCTGACACAGGTGAGAAAGGAATCTATTTTGCAAGTTTCTCTGGCAAAATGATGAATATAAGCTTTGGAGATGCCTGGGTTCTGGAAGTTTTTGTTGTTTAGACTTCATGAACCTCTACTTGGTACTTTAGTGTCTACAGGTAAGAGCTTTTTGTTCTTCCTGAACTATGTTTATATATATATATACACATATATATATTATATATTATATATATTTCAAATTATCTTGAAATCTTAAGAAGAAAGAAAAATTTCTTGAAGTGTTATTTCTTTTATTAGGAAAACTAATTTGTGCTCAGTACTGGCTGTATATGTAAAATTGAGGCTGCTTTTTAGAGATAAGCAATATTCTTTTATCATTTTATTTGACAAAAGTCATTTAGATGTTCTGTAATGAATTTAATGTTATATTAAATATATATACACTAAATAGAATTGAAACAAGCTAGAAAGAAACAATGTACTGTATGCTGGCTTATAAAATCTGCTATAATTAATCCTGCCTTCAAATTTCTTTAAACTCAAAATGAACCCTTTGGTCCTCCCATATTAGAAAGAAAGATTTATTCTCTCATTGCCATATAAATTAACATAATTATAGCAAATAGATCTATGAACTTGAGTTGGAGGGCTTGAAGGTCTTAAAGAAAAATGAAGAAAGTTTAGAATGTAACATTTTGCAAAGTTATTCTCAGTGACTTAGTTTCATGGAAATTTAGAGGAATTAAAGAAGTGCTTCTTTTTATAAGACTAGTTTATTTCATCTATGAGCAATTAAGTTTTAATTCCTGGGCATCTTTCTCTCAAAAAAATAATGGTACCATTTTTTATCTTATTACTAAAGACAAAATCCAGTAGTTATCATTGATTACTTTTTATTCCTTGCTCCTTTTCCTCCTAATTCTTCATTTCAGTCCTCTAGAACCTAGCTCCAAAATATATCTTAAAGTTATCTACTAATTCCTATCTTTATTATTAACCAAACTTTATCTTTTTATTGACCTACACAAGTTTCACTAATTTCTATTCTTCTTTCTCCAGAATTTACTATTCATGCAGTCAATAGAATGATCTTTTAAAATAACAAATGTCATTGTTAAATAAACCCCAAACTTCTTGCTCTGACTGCTGAAGCATCACATGATTTGGTCCTTTGCCTATCGTCCTACTTTGTTTTACTCTGTTCGGCACTTTTTCATTACTGTCCAGATTGAACAGACCAAACCTGTTCTCTGTAGGATTTTGTACTAATTGTCCCTTCATGTGAACTATTTGTGATCTTTGCATGGTTACCTTCTCCTGCTCACTGATATATTCTTAGTACTTGGGGGAGCTCTTGTTATGCAGCAAACCTGGAACTAATATTTGTTAAAAGAGAGTTAATGAAAAAATTGATATCTTGGTGATACGGAAGAAAGCAACATAATAGGCTGATGACACGTGGTTATATACCTCAGATTTTTTTATTTTTCTGAAGTTGGAAATGGGGAGGCAGTCAGACAGACTTCCACATGCGCCCAACCGGGATCCACCCGGCATGCTCACCAGGAGGCAATGCTCTGCCACAACCAGAGCCATTCTAGAGCCTGAGGCAGAGGCCACAGAGCCATCCTCAGCGCCTGGGCCAACCTTGCTCCAATGGAGCCTTGGCTGCAGGAGGGGAAGAGAGAGACAGAGAGGAAAGCACGGCGGAGGGGTGGAGAAGCAAATGGGCGCTTCTCCTGTGTGATCTGGCTGGGAATCAAACCCAGGACTCCTGCATGCCAGGCCAATGCTCTACCATTGAGCCAGCTGGCCAGGGCCATACCTCAGATTTTTATGGGATATATTTTTCCTTTTGAATTTTATTACATGATACTGAAGGTCTATTGATTCCATAGCTAAGAATCAGACAAGCACTTCCTTGGTCCTGTATGTTTATAGTTCACATTATACTAAACAAGAAAAAAGATGAAAGCTTTTTCTTTGAGAAACATGACAACATTATATTAAATGTCCTAGTCACATCAATCAAACAACAAGAAGAAATAAAAAGAGTCCAAATTGAAAGAAAGCAATAAACTTGTCATTATTTGCAGATGCCACAATACTGCATATAGAGAGCTCTAAATATTATACCCCATAAAAATCTATTAAAATTAGGCCCTGGCTGGTTGGCTCAGTGGTAAAGCATCAGCCTAGCATGTAGAAATCCTGGGTTCAATTCCCAGTCAGGGCACAGAGGAGAAGCACCTACCTGCTTCTCCACCCTTCTCCCTCTCCTTCCTCTCTCTCTCTCTCTCTCTCTCTCTCTCTCTCTCTCTCTCTCTTCCCCTCCCACAGCCAAGGCTCCATTCAAACAAAATTGGCTCGCATGCTAAGGATGGCTCCATGGCTTCCACCTCAGGTGCTAGAATGGCTCTGGTTACAATGAAGCAATGCCCCAGATGGGCAGAGCATCACCCCCTAGTGGGCTTGCTAGGTAGATCCTTGTTGGGTGCATATGGGAGTCTGTCTCTCTGCCTTCCTGCTCCTCACTTCAGAAAAATACAAAAAATAAACAAATCTATTAAAGTTAATGAATAAGTTTAGTACAGTAACAGTAGCAGGATACAAAGTTAATATTCAGAAATTTGCAGTTTTATGCACCAACAATGAACTATCATAAGGGGAACTAAGAAACTAATTTTATTTACAATTGCAAAAAGAATACTTAAAAGTAAATTTAACCAAGGAAGTAAAAGACCTCTACTTGGAAAATTATAAGACATTGAAGAAGGAAACTGAAGAAAATACTAATAAGTGGAAGTATATAGAGTGCTTATGGATAGGAATAATTAACATTATTAAAATGTCCATACTATTCAAAGCAATCTGTGGATTCAGTGCAATTCCTATCAAGATACCAAGGATATATTTCATAGAACTAGAACAAATATTTCAAAAATTTATATGGAATCCCAAAAGACCCTGAAAAACCACAGCTACCTTGAGAAAGAGGAACAAACTTGGAGGAATCATGCTACCTGATGTCAAACTATACTTTAGGGCTATAGTAATCAAAACAGTATGGCACTAGCTTAAGAACAGACACATAGATCAATGGAACTGTATAGAGATCCCAGAAATAAATCCAAACCTATATAGTCAATTAATTTTTAACAAAGGAGGTAATAACATACAACCAGTAAAGACAGTCTTTTCAATAAATAGTGTTTGGAAAAGTGGACAGATACATGCACAAAAATAAAATGACAAATTTTAGACCATTCACAAGAATAAACTCGGAATAGATTAAGGACTTAAATGTGAAACCTAAAGCCATTAAACTCCTAGAATAAAACATAGGCAATAAACTCTTTGACATTGCATTAGCAATATATATTTTTTGTATGTCTCCTTGGGCAAGAGAAACAAAGAAGACAATAAAACAAAAGAGACTGCATCAAACTAAAAAGATTTTGCACTGTAAAATAAACTATTAACAGATGAAATACAGCTTGCTGAATGAGAGCAGATATTCACCAGTGACACATTCAGTAAAGGTTAATTTCCAAAATTTATAAGTAACTCATACCACATAATACCAAAACAAACAACAACAACAAAAAACAAACCAACCAATCTGATTTAAAAATAGACAGATATAGGGTGACAGAGGATGATTTGACTTTGGGTGATGAGTATACGGCATAATCAACTGTTCAAATGATGTGGAGATGTCTTCTCTAAATCTATGTGCTCTGGTTGACCAATGTTATCCTGTTAAATTTAATTGTCTAAGTTTAAAAAAAAATAGATAGAAGCTCTGAATAGACATTTCTCCAAAGAAGACCTACAGATGGCCAATGAACATATGAAAAGATGCTTATAATCACAGAAAAATGGAAATTAAAACCACAATGAGTTATCATCTCACATCTGTCAGAATGTCTATCATTAACAAATCAAGAAATAACAAGTGCACTGTTGGTGGGAATGCAGATTGGTGGAGCCACTATGAAAAACAGAATGGGGTTTCCTTAAAGTATTAAAAATAGAACTACCACATGCCACTGCTGAGTATTTATCTGAAGAAATTGAAAAGACTAATTTTAAAAGTTATATGCACCCCTATGTTCATTGCAGCAGTATTTACAATAGCCAATATATGGAAGCAACTTAAGTGCCCAGCAATAAACAATTGAGTAAAGAAGAGGTGGTATATATATATATATATATATATATATGTATATATATATATATATACACACACACACACACACACACACACACACACACATACATACACACACAATGAATATTACTTGGACATATAAATGAATCTTATCATTTGCAATAACATGGGTGGATTTGTAGGGTATTATGCTAAGTGGAATAAGTCAGACAGAGAAAGACAAATACCATATGTTTGTGATTAAATGCAGAATCTAGAAAAAATAAATAAGCAGAACGGAAACACTCAGAGATATAGAAAACAAACTGATTGTTGCCAGATGGGAGGATGGTTGGGGGGCTGGGTGAAAAAGGGCAAGGTATTAAGAAGTAAAAATTGGCAGTTACAAAACAGCTACAGAAATGTAAAGTACAGCATAGGGAATATAATCAATAATATTGTAATAACTATATACAGTGTTAGGTGGGCACTTGAAATATGGGAGGAATCACTTTGTAAAGTATATCATTATCTTACCACTATCTGTATACCTGAAAAAATATAATATTGAATGTCAACTGTAAGTGAAAATAAAAAGGTTCTGCCTATAGATTGCATTTTCAAGCTCTAGACTCTATTTTTCATGGCATATTTTAAAACAGTATAGACCCTTCAGATGAAAGTCTGCAAGAAGAGCAGATCAACTCAAAATGATCATAACAGTCTCATTTCCTGCTTCTTATATATCTTTCTTCTTTGGAGGGAGTCCTTAATAAGCAGAATTGAAGATGGATATTTGATGGAAGGTTGGACCCCAGGATGTGTTTCTCTGTCTAAATCTTTCACATCTTCTATTTTAGAGGTTGTTGAAATCAAGCAATATCTCAGATTATACTTCTTATCCACAGGCACCTTCTAGACTAGGTTAACCTGTCATTCTAATTTATCTATATATTTTCAATTGATTTATTGTTGCAGAACATTTATTTCTCTGGTTTAGAATGAGTTTGTGTTTTGTTTCTGTGTAGTGTTAAAAATGGCAAGGGACCATATATCCATCCGGTGTCATTGGCCAGCATATCCAGGTCAAAACTTACTTCTTTCTATTAAGTTCTAAAATGAAGCAGAAAGAAGCTGAAAACATTTCATAAAGTTGCAATCCTAATGATTTGGAACATAGTGAAGATTCAAATAAAACAAATTCAATCTCTTTCCTCAGACTTTGAGTTACTCTAATTATGCCCTTTCTGTGCATCAGATAGGAGCAAGCAGGCTTTCAGCACCTTCTCCCTGCAAACACTGCTGGCACTTGGTGGGTGTTGTTGAAGGAAGGCTTTCTGGGTTTTGATCCTGATGGTTCATCTAAAGTATAGAAAAGTTTTTTTAAAAGAATATGTAGACATTCAGTTTAGTGATACATTATGAACATCAGATTTTTAAACCTACTTAGGTATTGATCATGTCTAAGCTTAGATAAAGTCTGGAAGAACTTCTCAGATCAAAGGAACCAGACCCAGTTTTTTCTCTAATAGGAGTGTGGTTTTATTGTCCATAGACCTTAGCATAACATTTGGGTTTATAAATAGCTACTTTTATCATAAAGCAACTTGTACGATGTCATGCAATGTTAAATATATTTTGATTGCTATATTTATCTTTATATATAAATGGAAATTACTTGAGTACAATATTTTAAACTTGAATATTTACACAAATTCTTATTTAAAAAGATAACAAAATTATTATTGTAAATTTTTTCAAAATAAATTGACCTTTATAAAGTCTGGGAAAGCTCGGTTCTCATGTCTGTGATTGGTGCAAAGCTGCCTGTTGAATTTTGTTTCCCCTATGTAGATGAGATACTAATATATTTTATCCCAAATAAAGGAACAAAACCAATAACTGAAGACTTTATAGATGTTTACGCAAGTTCTAAGAGTGGAAAAGTGTTCAGGATAATTAAGTGTGGTTGTGTTACCTGTCCTTTAGTTAAATTGTTTTTTCTGTTAAATACAGTGTGTCTGTAAAGTCATGGTGCACAGTTGACTGATCACAGGAAAGCAACAAAAGATGATGGAAATGTGAAATCTGCACCAAATAAAAGAAAAACTCTCCCAGTTTCATATTTATTTATTCAGTGCAGTTAGATGTGGGCTCACACACAGATTTTTTAGGACTCCTTTGGTAGCTATCCCGTATAGCCTCTACAGACTAGTCACTGACTGATGGCCTACCAGAACGGGGTTTCTCCACCAAACTGCCGGTTTCCTTCAACTGCTTATCCCACCGAGTAATGTTATTCCTATGTGGTGGTGCTTCGTTATAAATGCGCCGATATTCACGTTGCACTTTGGTCACGGATTCGAATTTAGCGAGCCACAGAACACACTGAACTTTCCTCTGTACCGTCCACATCTCGACTGGCATGGCTGTGGGTTGCTCCTCTGTATACACAGTGTTATGTCATCATCTGCGCATGCGCACATGCTGCCACATCATCCTACAGAAACTGGGAGGGTTTTCCTTTTATTTGGTGCAGATTTCACATTTCTATCATCTTTTGTTGCTTTCCTGTGACCTGTCAAATGTGTATCATGACTTTACGGACACACTGTAGGTCCGTTTTTTTCTAGACATAGTGAGGTGATAGCTCAACACTAGTGAATTCGGAACAGAAGTTAGAAAATAGACAGCTAAAAAGAAAAAAAACAGGGAAATAAAGTTGATTTACTTAAGCAAAAGGAAATGAAGTTAATTATGCCAACTGGGGTTTTGCCCATTTCTGTAGCCTTTGAGCAGCAGTATCAGTTGCTGTCAACACTGTTTATGTCAAAAATTGCATTGATATTATTTAACTGGTTCGGAAATATAATTGTAGCACAATGAGGCAAAATAGCATATCTACAGTACTCAATACCATAATTAGTCAGAAGTCCAGACATAATGTAAAACCCAGGAAGGGAACTTGAAAACACATAGGAAGGCATTTTGGAATGGAAAGTGAGATGGTGTGAGAAAAAGAAGTTATCGATATTATAAATTTTAACAGGATATATTTTCAAATTGGTAAAAAATAAAGTAATATATGATTTTGGAATCCTGTGTTTTTTTTCACCACTTTGGGACTAGAAAAGTTTAATTCTTTCATATTCAAAGGGCAATGATCTAGAGCTTTAAGAATTGGATTGGTCCTTGAAATGAACTGTGGTTGGATTGCTGCTCCAAACACAGTCATAGCTGTGTTCACTTCCTTGATGAAAAATTTTATTTTATTTTTTATCAAGAAAGATTAAGATTACTAAAAATCAAGATAATTAAAACCCCATGGAAAAGCTTATTTGTTTTTAAATAATTACAACCAACAATCATATACTAACAAACAGAAATACAACTTCAAGTTATATTTTTATGTCATTTTCACCCAGTATCTAAGCTCTTGATTCACTCTTTCATAACTTTATCTAGTGTATTTCTGAATTGCTGCTGCAGTAGTGGTAATAAGTATACAATGAAAAGGATACTATTTTCTTCCCATTTGTAATGCACATGTGATTGTGTATACCACAATTGTCAAACACTCATAAGAGAGATGAATAGTCATCCACACAAATGTATAAATATATTTAATCTTCAGTAAAAAATACACATTCTATATCTGTATATGTAGTTTTTCTATTACATTGTTTGTATATTTTTTCTACATGTTAAATAAGTTATTTTTTAAATTGAATTTATTGGGTGACATTGATTCACAAAACCGTATTGGTTTCAAGTGAACACCTCAACAAAATATCATCTTTACACTGTATCATGCACCCATTGCTCAAATTAAAGTCTTTTTTCATCTTCCCCTTTGCCCACCTCCACATACCCAACCCCACTTTCCTTCTGGCTATCACCACACTGTTGATTGTGTCCATGTATTATCTATCTATCATCTATGTATCTACGTATCTACGTATCTACGTATCTACGTATCTACGTATCTACGTATCTACGTATCTATCTATCTATCTATCTATCTATCTATCTATATATCATCTATCATCTATCTATCTATTTATATATTTTTTGCTTAATCTCCTCATCTTCTTTTATTCAGCTTCCAAACCACCCTCTCCTCTGACAGCTCTCAGTCTGTTCCATGTGTTCATGCCTCTGTTTCTATTTTGTTTACCAGTATATTTTGTTCAGTAGATTTTACATATAAGTGAAATCATATATTACTGTATTTGTCTTTCTCTGACTGGCTTATTTTACTCAGCATAATAATCTCTAGTTTCACCCATGCTCTTGCAAAAGGTAAGATTTTCTTTTTTCTTATGGCTGAGTAGTATTCCATTGTGTAAATATACCGCAACTTTTTTCCCCACTCATCTAATAATAGACATTTGGGCTGTTTCCATATTTTAACTGTAGTTAATGCTATAATGAACATAGAGATGCATATATTCTTTCAAATTGGTATGTTGTGTTTCTTTGGACATATCCTCAGAAGTAGGATCACTGAGTCAATAGGCAGTTTTATTTTTAATATTTTAAGGTAATTTTATATTCTTTTCCACAGTAGCTATACCAGTCTACATTCCCACCAACAGTGCACAAAGGTTCCTTTTTCTCCATATCCTTGGCAACACTTGTTTGTTGGTTTAATGGTGATAGCCATTCTGAATGTGTGAGGTGATATCTCTCTGTGGTTTTAATTTGCATTTATCTGATGATATTTTAATGTCTATTGGCCATCCGTATATCTTCTTTGGAGAAGTGTCTATTAGGTCCTTTGCCCATTTTTTTAATTGGGTTGTTTGTCTTCTTGCTGTTGAGCTTAAGTTATTCAAGGGGAACAAAATGTTTTATATTAATATACAAAAATAAACATGAGAATTAATGTTAGTATGCTTATAATTTTTATATATTCAATCTTAGACAAAAGACCGAGAAGTAATTTTATAAGTTCTTTGAAATATAACATTTATTGGGATGAATTTTTTTTAAAATCAGACATATGGGTTAATATATTTATTTGAATTTAAAATAAATCCCTTAGGGAATCTGACTTGTGGCACATGTTTATCTTAATTAAATTACCAAATGAAATATTATAGAAGGAAATATGATATATTAAATATGATCACTGATAAAGATTACAGTTCACATTGATTGTCATGTTCTTAGGTTAGCACAATGGCATAGGAGTGCAGTTTTTTAGAATTGACACATATAGCAGATACGTTGAGGCATAATACGCTATGTCACAATTTTAGAAACTGAAATCTTGATCCAATTTGTATTCCAATAGAGGTCAGTTTATCTGATGCTTATTTCTTCCTTTCCCTAAAAGTATTCATCCTCTCTAATTTCACTCCTCCTCTAATTACTGAAGGTTATGACCATATTAAATATAACCTCTGATTTTTCTCTGTGTCACAGGCCATTTAAAAAACTCCTTCAAAATCTTCCAACAAATCTTGCTGCTATTCAACTCTTTCTTACTTTTCTAAATGCTCAAACGCTAAATCCCAACCACTTGGAAACTGCATAAACCTATTTTAACCTATTCTTGCATTATTGTTCCTCTTGTAGAGATTTACTTTTCAAAGGAATTAATAATGAAATGTGGGGAAGGAACTCACACTTACTGAAAATTTACTATATGTATCATATTTTAGGGTTTTTTTTTTTGAGCAATCAGTTTCTTGGATCTTCATTGATCTTATCACTGTTCATTCCCAGATATTACAGTTTAGTTCTGCTGATGAAAAACAAAACAAAACAAAAATATGAAGCAATTTTGATATGTCTTTTAAGTTTCTTATAATCTGCATATTTTCTCTGTGTCTTGCATTTCTTTCTTTTCCTTATAATTGATATGTTGAAGATCCTAGGACATTTTGACATGTAGCACTTCTGGTCTGGGTTTTGTAGGTTGCACATTCTTGGTACACTTCAATTTGCTCTTCCGTCCCCACATTTTCTGCGAACTGGCAGCTGGATCCAGAGGCTTGTTAAAGATCCCGTGTTATCCCTTTTGCAAGTCTATTGGGCATGGTGTGCTCTTTCTTTCATACCTGCATAATGTCAGATATTCACACTGACCAATAAGGAAACCTGCCTATGATTAAGATTCTAAAAATAGTATCATTTGGTTACCAAATAAATGGTAGATAAGATAAATTATGTCTTCATAAGAGTTTTTCCAATGAAGATATCAAAAAAGATTTCATAGAATAAGAATGTGGCTAATTTACAACCCTAAATAATTAATAGATATAAATGTGATTGACAGCTGCAAATATCATAAAGTGGGGTTAATTATCTCAATGGTTCTGGAAAATGAAACTCAGAAACTTTAGGCGTCCTGCCTGCCTGCTGTTACTGAGTGTTATCTGGGCAGGTCCGGGTAGGCTGCCTGCTTGCCTCCACAGTATTGATCAGTTGGCCATACTGAGTAGGAAACTTGCTAACTAGTAAAAACTGTTGCAGCTGAGAGATCATGAACACCTGCCAAGGAAGAGAAGCAATTGAGAGAGAGAGAGAGAGAGAGACAGAGACAGAGACAGAGACAGAGACAGAGACAGAGACAGAGACAGGAACATTGAGCTGTTCCTGTATGTGCCCTGACCAGGAATCAAACTGGCGACCTCTGTGCTTCTGGACGATACTCAAACCAAACTACTCAGGTTTAAGTTTTTAATTTTTTGATTGATTTTAGAGAGAGAGAGAGAAGAAGTGAGAGAGAGGAGAGGGGGAATAGAAGCATTCATTTGTTGTTCTACTTAGTTGTGCATTCATTCATTGTTTGCTTCCCATGTGTGATCAGACCCACAATCGAACCTGCAAACTTTTCATTTCAGGACAATATTCTAACTGTCTGAACTAACTAGCCATAACCCAAGATATGTTTTAAAATATGTACATTTCCTCTTTTGAGTGGGATGAGCAATAATGAAAAGCCCATTTTAAATGTTACTATGTTTTTACTTACACATGAGAAAAAAACGTCAGTTCATACAAAAAAGGGAAGCTGTTACCTTGGCAACTTTTATTATGAGAGTTTAGGCTGGGGGAGGGCAATTAAAAAAACAGAAAAGCTAGGAAGAGATAAAGAAAAGAGAAGAAGAAATAAAAGCAGGAAAAAAGGAAATAAACTGCATAATTAATTTGCATTTGTTTCAGGGGCCACACCTGTGAGACAGGCTAGCCCATTTAGATAGGTGATGGTCAAAATGCACTGCACTCAGCTGACCCTTGACTCGGTCACATCACATCCTGGCTGGGGTTCTCCAATGTGACCTCAGGACCCCTTTACATTATCAAAAATTATTAAGGACCCCCCAAAACTTTAGGTTATGTAGATAATATCTGTCAATATTCACTATATGAGGTATTAAAACAAAATCTCAAAATAAAAATATTTATATAAGTAACATTCTGATGAAATATATACTTAATGTCATTTAATCATTACAAGATATATAAGAAGGACAAAGATCTCTTTCTATGACTGGATCAGCCAGCCTTGCATTCACTGGTCTTTTACGCCGAGTTTCTCTGAAATGCTTTTAACAAATATTTTTCTATCATTGCAAGAAATAGTTGCTTATTTCAGTGTTGGCACTTGAAGAAAACATGAGAGGAAGTTGACTGCTCCTGGACCCTGGAATGAGGAAGAGAGTCAGTATAGATTGCTAGTACATTTGTGGCTTAATCCTACCAGCTCTGTAAAATACACAGCTCTCCAGACTCCAAGCAGCAGGCTGAGGACAGGTCTCTGAGGAGACTCTGGGTCCTCACACATGCCACCCTCCTTCTGCAGTTCTGGGGCATCCAGCAGGTCCCCATCACATCCCATGACCTTGCCTCTTTTTCTTTTACTCAAGAAATTGAAGGACCTCATTCTGGATGGGAAAAAATAAAGGCTCCAAGACTGGTCATGTGTTTATGGAGACCTAGACCCCAGCTGCATCTCTTTTAAGTCTCAGTCAAGAATTTCCAATGTCATTTGGAGTGTCTGGACTTCTGAAGTGTGCCTTAAATGCAGCTTCCCAGTAGCACTTGGGAAGAAAAGTTGGCTATGACATGGCTCTCTCTCCCCCTGGGAGTACATATAATGGCTGATGCCAACCACAGAAGATCCAGAACCAACACAACCAGTGATGGGTGGCAGATAGCACCAATGCTAGACTTAGTTAGTTACACAGTAGCACACAAAAAGGGGGATTCCAGTAGGCACCAGACACTACAGAGAATGCACAATGTCTAATATACATGATCAAGGTTGAACCTTAGAGCCAGCCATCCTGAAGGAATAACCACACCTATGAAAGGACCAACTGCATTCAATATGCATATACAGTGAGGGGGTAAATATTACCCTCAACAAGCATTCCCAGAGCAAGAAACTCAGGTAGCCTGGAGGTTAGTACCACTGAGCTGATCTTCCTCATAAAGACACCACAACAAATTTCAGTCAGACAGAGCTACCTAATACACAGACATAATGGGAAGACAAAGAAATATGACCCAAATGAATCAACAAAAGAAATCCCCCCAAAAGAACTAAATAAAATGGAAGTAATCAAACTCAAGAAGCAGAGTTTAAAATAATGATTTTTAGTATGCTCAAGGACCTTAGAGCAACAATGGATATTCACAATGAGAATTTAAACAAAAAGACATCAGCATCAAAAAGGACATTAAAATTATGATATAAAAAAGAACCAGTCAGAAATGACAAATACAATATCAGAAATGAAGACTGCACTAGAAAAAAATCAGCAGCAGGCTCTATGAAGCAGAAGGTTGAATCAGCAATTTAGAAGACAGGATAAATGTAAGCACAGAAGCAGAGCAACAAAAAGGAAAAAGGCACAAAAAGTCTGAGGAAACTCTAAGAGACCTTTGTGACAACATGAAGAAAACAACATCCACATCTTTGGGGTTCCTGAAGGAGAAAAGAACAAACAAGGGATAGAAAACCTGTTTGAAGAAACCATAACTGAAAATTTTCTTAAATTGATGAAGGAAAAAGTCACACAAGTTAAAGAAACACAGAGAGTCCCCTTAAAGATTAACCTAAAGAGGCCCACATCAAGACACACCATATTTAAAATGCCAAAGTTAAGAGACAAAGAAAGAATACTAAAAGCTGCAAGAGAAGAGCAGTTAATTATCTACAAAGGAGTCCTCATAAAGATGAAATCTGACTTCTCAACAGAAACAATTGAGGCCAGAAGGGATTGGCAAGAAATACAACCAAGACTACTTTATCCAACAAAACTATCATTTAAAATTGAATGAGAAATAAAAAGCTCCCCAGACAAAAAAGACTCATTACAAAAAAGGAATTTATTACAACCAAACCAGTACTTCAAGAAATGTTAATGAGCCTGCTGTAAAAAGAGCAAAGGAAAAAAGAAATCGAGAGGAAGAGGATAGTACGTTTAAAGAATAAGATGGCAATAAATAAGTACATGTCAATGGTAACCTTAATATAAATGGATTAAATGTTCCAATTAAAAGACATAAGGTAACTGCATGGATAAGAAAGCAGGACCCATATATATGCTGTCTACAAGAGACTCTCCTCAGAACAAAAGATGCACATAGACTGAAAGTGAAGGGATAAAAAAATGTATTTTATGCAAATGCAAGTAAAAAAAAGCTGGGGTCGCAATACTTATATCCAATAAAATAGCCTTTAAAACA
This sequence comes from Saccopteryx bilineata, assembly GCF_036850765.1. NCBI lineage: Eukaryota > Metazoa > Chordata > Mammalia > Chiroptera > Emballonuridae > Saccopteryx > Saccopteryx bilineata. Next base: position 173,156,902 of record NC_089494.1, read on the forward strand.
AAGACTATAGTAAGGGATAAAGAAGGTCACTATGTAATGATAAAGGGAGTCATCTAACAGGAGGATATAGCCATTGTAAACATTTGTGCACCTAATATAGGAACACCTAAATATATAAAGCATATTTTGATGGACATAAAGGGCAAGATCAACAGCAACACTATAATAGTAGGGGATTTTAATACTCCACTTATATCAATAGATAGATTCTCTAGACAGAAAGACAACAACAACAACAAAACAGTGGCCTTAAATGACACACTGGCTCAATTGGATTTAATTGATATCTTCAGAACATTTCACCCTCAAGCAGCAGAATATATATTTTTCTCAAGTGTTCATGGTGCATTTTCTAAAATAGACCACATGTTAGGACACAAAACAAGTCTCAATAAATTTAAGAAGATTGAAATTATATCAAACATCTCTGATCACAATGGCATAAAACTAGAAATCAACTACAATGGAAAAACATTCAAACACTTGGAGGTTAAATAATATCTTATTACATAACAAATGAGCTAACAATGAGACCAAGAAATAAGTTAAAAATTTCCTTGAAACAAATTAAAATGAACATGCAACAACCCAAAAATCTATGGTACACAGCAAAAGCAGACCTGAGAGGGAAGCTCATAGCATTACAGGCATACTTCAAGAAGCAAGGAAAAGCTCAAATAAACAACCTGTCTTTTACCCTAAAAGAACTAGAAAAAGAACAACAAACACAGCCCAGAGGAAGTAAAAGGAAGGAAATAACAAATATCAGAGTGGAAATAAATGGCATAGAGGCTAAAAAAACAGCACAAAATATCAATGAAACCAAGAACTGGTTTTTTGAAATATAAACAAGATTGACAAACTTCTAACCAGAATCATCAAGAAAAAGCAAGAGAGAACACAAATAAATAAAATTGGAAACGAAAGTGTAGGAGTAACAACTGACCACAGAAATACAAATTATTGTAAGAAAATACTATGAAGATTTATATGCCATAAAAATCTTGGAAGAAAATGTAAGTGGTAACTCTGATATCTCTTGTAGCAGTATATATATATTTTTTCTGAAGCCAGAAACGGGAGAGACAGTCAGACAGACTCCCGCATGCGCCCGACCGGGATCCACCCGGCACGCCCACCAGGGGGCAACGCTCTGCCCACCAGGGGGCGATGCTCTGCGTGTTGCAACCAGAGCCACTCCAGCGCCTGGGGCAGAGGCCAAGGAGCCATCCCCAGCGCCCGGGCCATCTTTGCTCCAGTGGAGCCTCTGCTGCAGGAGGGGAAGAGAGAGACAGAGGGGAAGGAGAGGGGGAGGGGTGGAGAAGCAGATGGGCGCTTCTCCTGTGTGCCCTGGCCGGGAATCGAATCCGGGACTTCTGCATGCCAGGCCGACGCTCTACCACTGAGCCAACCGGCCAGGGCCCTCTTGTAGCAATATTTTTGATGATATATCTCCATGGGTAAGTGAAATAAAGGACAAAATAAACAAATGGAACTATATTAAACTAAAAAGCTTTTGCACAGCAAAAGACACCATTAACAAAATAAAAAGACAACCCAAACAATGGGAGAACATTTTTGCCAATCTGTCTGATAAGAGGTTCATAACCAAAATTTATAAAGAACTTCTAAAATTCAACACCAGGATGGTAAACAATTTCATTTAAAAATGGGCAAAGGAATTTAATAAATACTTCTCCAAAGAGGACATACAGATGGCCAATAAGCATATGAAAAAATGTTCAATGTCCCTAATCATCAGAGAAATGCAAATTAAAACCACCATGATATCACCTCACACCTGTCAGAATGGCGCTCAGTAACAAATCAACACACAAATGCTGAAGAGAGTGTGGAGAAAAGGGAACCCTCCTGCACTGCTGGTGGGAAGGCAGACTGGTGCAGCCACTGTGGAAAACAGTATGGTGTTTCCTCAAAAAATTAAAAATGGAACTGCCTTTTGACCCAGCTATCCCACTTTTAGTAATATATCCTAAGAATCTCAAAACACTGATTCAAGAGAAGATATGCACCCCCATGTTTATGGCAGCATTGTTTACAATAGCCAAGATCTGAAAACAGCCCAAGTGTCCATCAGTGGATGAATGGATAAAAAATCTGTAGTACATATACACAATGGAATATTGTGCGGTTGTGAGAAAGAAGGAAATCTTACCTTTTGCGATGGCATGGATGGAACTGAAGATTATTATGCTAAGTGAAATAAGCCAGGCAGAGAAAGACAAATATCATATGATCTCATTTATATGTGGAATTTCATGAACAAAGTGAACTAAGGAATGGAATAGAGGCAGAGGCGGGGTCACAGGAAGCAGAGCAACAGCTGTCAGAGGGAAGGGGGATGAGGGAACAGGATCAGAGAAGGTGAAAGGATTAATGAAATTATATACACATAACATAGATACATAGATAAAGATAATAGGATAGCAAATCCCAGAGGAAAGTGGGGGAGGTATTCAGGGGGAGGGAGACAAAAGGAGTGTAATTGGGTGCATATTATTGGATTATTGGGAGAGAAGGTGTTATATTGAGTGGGACACTTGAATGGATGTTAATACAATAAATTTAAAAATTTAATAAAAGTAATATGAAAAAAGGGAAGAAAGTTTAAGTACAAGGGTCCTTGGGTTATGACAGCCTCAACATACGATGTTTTGAGTTTACACTCTCACTACCATAAAAACTAAAAAAATTGAGATATAAGTATTTCAGCTTACACCAAAGAAACTTAAATGGTGTGTGGAAAAAGCTGTTTCCCCAGTTTGTGTATGACTTCCTTGGCTTTGAGGAGTCAGTAGAGGCTGTAACAGAGAAGGTTGTTGCTGTGGGCAAACAGCTTAATTTGGAGGTGAAGGCTGAGGATGTCACAGAGCTACTGGCATCATATGGAGAGAAGCTGTCTGCTGAGGACCTCATTCAGCTGGAGAAGGAGCTGTTTAAAGAGGAAGAGATAGAAACCCCAGAACCCAAGAGTTTTACTACTAAGGTTTTTCTATGGTAGAGGATGGGTTGGCAAAATTTGAGGCTGGAATAGAGATTCAGTTAGGTCTACAGAGCTGTTATGGATGCCTTGCAATGCTATAGGCAGATTTTGGAAGAGAAGAAGTCATTAACCTTCCAGACTAGCCTGGAATAATTCTTTAAAAAGGTAGAGAGGCCTGCAACAGATCCTGTATCCTCTATATCAGCTGCTTCTTGAGATGAAACACCTGTAGTACAGGTAGAACCATCTCTCCAGCATCTCCTGCATGTTCCTTAGACAATCCTGATTCACCTGACCCAGTATCTCCAGCACCTTCTGCAGGTTCTCCTGCTTCTCCAGCTTCCTCCTCCCAATAGGTGACTCTCTCCCACCATGCAATGCCCCTTCCAGTGTGCAAGTCAACCACAGAAGTAAAGGTAAGACATTTTATTTGCATTCATTTTTTGTCATTTTTTTCTGTTACTACAGTACAGTGTACAGTGTCCTTTTCCTTTTTCTGTGGCTTAGTTGTGTTTTCATGTTCTAGATTATAATTTTACAACTGTGTTAGAACAGGTAAATGACTTAGGTTAGTATGTGTTTCGACTTACACCAACATTTGGGTTATATCAAGAACTGGGTAACCCAAGAACCCCCCGTACTTCCAAACTTAGCGAATAGCTGAACTGCTTTGCCAACTTGATAAGTTTGCTTTACTCTAATGCTTTGACAAGCAGAAACTCTGTAGCTCATAAAAGAAAAAAGCCATTGATATTTAAAACATACATTTGATAGCACTGAGCAATAGGTATTTCAGTTTTTAGTTTATATTTAGAGTCAGAAAAATGACATAAAAATCAACTTGCATTTTGTTCTTTAAACCTATTTTTCCTGCATTATCACCCCCCAAATCAGATATTATAGAATTTTTTTTCCTGATTGCTTCCTTTTCATGATATTTTAATGTATCTGTTTGTGATGTGACGCTTTGGAGGGCCATAAAGCATTGTAACAAGAAATACAGCTTTGGTTGAAGCTGTCTGATCCAGACTATTGCTATAGTATTTCACGACTCCCTGCATCCCATTCATTACCAGATACTTAGAGAGCATGCAGAGGGGAACAATCACAGCTCTGGATCTGATCAAAGTCTGCCTAGATTCTGGTTCTATCACTTGTTATTTATGAGAACTGAGGCAAGTGACATAACCTCACAGGGCCTAGTTTGCTCTTCAGGAAAATTGAATTAATAACTCCTAACTTGTGAGTGTTGAAAAAGATGATATTGTTAAAGTACCCAGCAAGAGCCAGCAGAATTCTCAAATACTGTTGTTCTTCTTCTCTTCTCTAAAGAAGTATCACTAAACTCTGTATTTTCTGGGAATAGTGCTAGGAGTATCACACTAGAATTTGAAAAACTTGAGTTCTGGTACATACTGAGAACTTGCTAGGTCTGTGTTGTCTCTTTCTTTCTTTCTTTCTTTCTTTCTTTCTTTCTTTCTTTCTTTCTTTCTTTCTTTCTTTCTTTCCTTCTTTCTTTCCTTCTTTCTTTCCTTCCCTCCCTCCCTCCCTCCTCCTTCCTTCTTTCCTTCTTTCCTTCCTTCCTTCCTTCCTTCCTTCCTTCCTTCCTTCCTTCCTTCCTTCCTTCCTTCCTTCCTTCCTTCCTTCCCTCACTCTCTCCTTCCCTCTCTCCCTTCCTTCCTTCTCCTTTCTCTCTCTTTCTTTCTTCTTTCTTTCTTTCTCTCTTTTTTTCTGTAAAGTGAGAGTGTTTATCTCTAGTTTTATGTTAAGCATTTCAGCATGTGATTTTGTAATATCACACTAGGCCCTTCCAGAGCCAAAAAAGAATTAAATTTTTATTGGCACTTTTCATCTCAGTGCCAAAAATTTTGCAAGGGTGTTTTTTTCTTCACACATTCTTCAGGACATGAATATTAAGAGTTAGAGGAACATATATATATAGCTATGGGTAGAAGAAATTTTAGTTGGACTAAAAACTGCATTCCCTAGAGATTTTCTAAGGGTCATTATTCTGGATACATAGATGAAAGAAAGAAACTTTTTTATGTTTCCAATTTTACTTTAATTTTAACTATTATAGACTGGTAAGATAGGTGATATTAGATCATTACAGTTTAATTTAAAAAAAATGGACAATTTCTTTTCTTTACACTAAACTGTTAACACCAGGCATGATTCAGTGCAACAGCAGAAAAGGCAAAATGTGGAGAAGCAAGCAACCTAATCGTTAGAAGTGCTTACTCCTCCCTGCAAACACCGAAGAGCTTATGTCGGTAGTATAACAAAGGAAAAACATGGAGATAGTTTAAAGCTCCTCTTGGATTTTGGGGACTATAATTTATGTGTTTATTTGTATTTATATTTTTTAAATTATTTCAGACAAACAAAATGGTATAAAAAATACTTAATGAAGAAGTATGCATCACAACTGGCTTAGCTAAAGGAAATGTTACAAACCCCATTGAAATTCCTCAGGTACTTTTTGCTAATTGCAATCCTCTTCCTTTCCTGTAAAGGGATATATCTTCTGAATTTGATATTTATCATTACGTGCATTTGAAAATTTTTTTGCATATGTCTATCTATCAACAAGTAAAGTTGTTTACATGCTTTACATTTTACAAGACAAGAAATTACAACGTATTTTTCACCCGATGTTATGATACTCAGTTTATTTTTGAATATTTTATTTTGAGTAATTAGTTTTTAAATAACAATACACTGTTTTATTCATTTTGAAAAAACTAAATTTATTGGCATGACATTGGTTAACAGGATCGTATAGGTTTCAAATGTACATTTCTAATGATACATGATCTGTATATTGCATTATGTGAATGATACATTATTTTACATTACATGCTATTATTTTATAAATAATTGATTTAATTTTACATTTAGTTGCATATTTGTAAGTCATTTTCAAGATGATTACTTACCAATATCTTTTGAAATACGTCATACTAAAGTACGAGCTATTTGTTTATTGGTAAAATGATATTTAAATGACTCCTTAGGCAAGGAGAGTTCTAGGTATTAAAAATTTACTGGTGACCAAAACATACTTTGTCCTTTTCTTACAACCTGTAGAGCCTCATGTAAATACAAATTTTAAATTATGCAACCAATAATCCCTTAAATCAATATATAATTCATTCCCCAGAAACCTGTTGATTGCCTTATGAAGTAAACAGCAAACAAAAATTTCCGACCTTGTGAAACCCGCATTCTAACTGGGTGGTTGTGGGAGTACAGGGCAGACAGGAAATAAGACAAGTTGAGAGTAAGTAAGATAAGTAAGAAAAATATAAAGTATGTTTATAGGGTGAAATAAAGGAGGAGAGCCTAGGCAGTAAAGGGGGGGGGGCTGCTATACTGACCATAAAAGCCATCACTGAAAAGGTGACATTTGACTAACTCTGTGAAGAAAGTGAGGGGCAGTGAAACTGAATAGTGTGAAGAGCAAGCACCCTCAGCAGAGAGAACAGTAGTCCAAGGACCTAAAGTTAGACCAGTGAGCAGCATCATTGGGCTGGACTGAGTGAAAAAAGGGGAAGGGCAATAGAAATTGAGATCAGAAAGGGAGGGAGAGAGGTGATTGATATAGGGATTGATGATGTATGCGTGTATGTTATTTTTCATTGTACTTTAGCATTTACTTGAGGTGAGATGTAAAACCATTGGAGGATTTTAGAAGAAAGACAACATGTCCAACTTCTGTTAAAACAGGATCACTCTACAAGTTGCACTGAAAATAGAATGATTTGGGCACAGAGCAGGCTGTGAGGAGGCTGGTGTAATAAACCTGTGAGGGCTCATGTGGCTTGGGTCAAAGTTGTATCAGTGGGCATGGTGAGAAATGGCTGCATTCTGGATCTATTTTGAAGTAAAAGATAAAAGATTACTTTGGGGTTGATGTAGGATAAGAGAGGAAGAGAGAAGTTGAGAATGACTGCAAAATTTTGGTGTGAATAACTGGAAAGTTGGTTTTGCCATTCCCTGCGATGGGAAATGTGGTTTGTGACTTATGGAGGTTGAGGTGCTTAGTAAACATGGAGGAGTCACTTGGAAATAAAATACGGGTTGCATATATTTAACTTATGTTAGTTTGTGAATATAAGCTATAACACAACAAAATACCACAGACTGCGAGGTTTAACAACAGTAATTTCTTTTCTCACAGTTCTGGAAGCTAGAAATCCAAGATCAGGGTGTCAGCAAGGTTGGTTTTTCCTGGGGCCTCTCTCCTTGGTTTACAGATTGCCATTTTATTACAGTGTGTCTTCACATGGTCTTCCTTCTGTATCTCTATGTGTCCTAACCATTTCTGATAAGGACATTAGTCCTATCGGATTAGATCTACCCTAATGAGCTCATTTTAACTTACTATCTCTTTAAAGACTTTATTTCCAAATACAGTCATATTCTGAGGTACTAAGGGTTATAACTTCAACATATAATCTTTACTTGCACTTTAGGAAACATCTTGCCCTGCTACTTTCTTTTTGTTACGTGTGTGTGTGTGTGTGTGTGTGTGTGCGCATTACATCTTTCCATATGAGCACTCATGTATCTCTCACATTTCAAGCGATTGCTAAATAAATATTCACCTTATGAAAAAAATGATCTCACCTGCAAATAAAATTCATGATTGTTTTTTATTATTTGCGAAGCACAAGCTGTGTTCTCAGCACCTTAGTTGTTCTTTGATTCTTTTTTTTTTTTTTGCAGAGAGAGTCAGAGAGAGGAACAGGTAGGGACAGGCAGACAGGAAGAGAAAGAGACGAGAAGCATCAATTCTTCATTGCAGCACCTTAGTTGTTAATTGATTGCTTTCTCCTATGTGCCTTGACTGGGGGGCTACAGCAGAGCAAGTGACCCCTGTTCAAGTCAGTGACCTTGGGTTCAAGCCAGCGACCATGGGGTCATGTCTATTATCCTACACACAAGCTAGTGAGCCCATGTTCAAGCCGGCGACCTGGGGGTTTCGAACCTGGGTCTTCTGTCTCCCAGTTCGATGCTCTATCTACTGTGCCACTGCCTGGTCAGGCCACAAGCTGTGTACTCAATGCTATAAAGAAAAAAAAAATTGGCCCTGGCTGGTTGGCTCAGTGGTAGAGCATCAGCCTGGTGTGCAGGAGTCCAGGGTTCGATTCCCAGCCAGGGCACACAGGAGAAGTGCCCATTTGCTTCTCCACCCCTCCCCCTCTCCTTCTTCTCTGTCTCTCTCTTCCCCTCCCGCAGCCAAAGCTCCATTGGAGCAAAGTTGGCCTGGGCGCTGAGGATGGCTCCATGGCCTTTGCCTCAGGCGCTAGAATGGCTCTGGTCACAACAGAGCAACACCCTGGATGGGCAGAGCATCGCTCCCTGGTGGGCATGCTGGGTGGATCCCGGTTGGGTACATGCGGAAGTCTGTCTGAATGCCTCCCTGTTTCCAACTTCAGAAAAATACAAAAAAAGAAATTATTTCAGATATGATGGGCTCTTGGAGATTATTATTATTATTGATGATTATGGAGGGCTTATAAAATATTTTGCCTAAAACATTTTATCAAAATAATTGTATTATTTTATTCAAAATAATATTTGAGGAGGGAAGAATCGGTCAAATGACAGATTACTAATTTAACCTGATTCTAGAGTGAACTCAAATGCTTATCTATGTGAGGAGGATACTGGTGAATAAAAAAATGATTTAGGAAAAGTAAAGTAACACTTCTCTATAGACTATTCTACAGCTAGCCTTTCATTATGTTTCCTAATATGAATCTTCATTCTAATGATGGACACATCTGATGTTCTGGTACTTATGAAAAGTGATATAATAAAATATTAAACACAAGTTTATTTAACATTCTACTTAATAAATAGAGTAAATCTAGAGAGAAAAGAAAATTCCATTGATTTCTCTGAGCTTTAAGACACATTTAAATGATTCAAACGTGGAAGAGAGTTTGAATAGCACAAGATTTGGTAAGCACAAATAGCTAATGTGTTTCCCTAAAACAAAAGGGCAGTAAAAAGCATTTGTAAAAGATAGCAGGCTTAGAGAGGCTTAAAGAGAGATTGCTTCTAAATCACATAGTTGGGAGAATAGAGTTTGAAACTGAATCAGTCATTTTTCTCATCAGCTTTTATAGGTTAGAAACAGAGACTACAGCAGAGGAGACCAAATGCAAGCTAGAACCCCTAAGCATGAGTTACAGTCCATGAGGACTGACCAAAAACCATGTCAATTATTGTTGCTTCTTACCTGGGTGATGTGGATGTCCTGAAAGCCAAGGTCTTTCCTCACTGGCTAAACTCATACGTTTGGTCTAGAAGTCATAGAAGCTAGAGGATTCAAGGAAAGGGTGGTTCTTCTGCAGGCCTAGTTACTGCCTCACACCACAATGCAGTCAGCAGATTAAGTAACAAAATGTGAGTCAGAATGACTTCTGTTTACTCCAGTGTTGCAAATCTTTTGTAACAATCTTTCTCCCTGCTCAAGATAAATAGAAACATACAGAAACCAGAATTCTGAGAAATGTATATAGTTCAAACTAGTCAAGTTGAGATACTGTAAAATCACCACATATCTACTTTCAGAAGTTAATAGTTTACTTGTGCCTTTAAAAACAATGATATAGCCCTGGCCGGTTGGCTCAGCGGTAGAGCGTCGGCCTAGCGTGCGGAGGGCCCGGGTTTGATTCCCGGCCGGGGCACACAGGAGAGGCGCCCATTTGCTTCTCCACCCCTCCGCTGCGCCTCCCTCTCTGTCTCTCTCTTCCCCTCCTGCAGCCGAGGCTCCATTGGAGCAAAGATGGCCCGGGCGCTGGGGATGGCTCTGTGGCCTCTGCCTCAGGCGCTGGAGTGGCTCTGGTCGCAGCATGGCGACGCCCAGGATGGGCAGAGCATCGCCCCCTGGTGGGCAGAGCATCGCCCCCTGGTGGGCAGAGCATCGCCCCTGGTGGGCAAGCCGGGTGGATCCCGGTCCGGCGCATGCGGGAGTCTGTCTGTCTCTCCCTGTTTCAAGCTTCAGAAAAATGCAAAAAACAAAACAAAAAACAAACAAACAAAAAAACAATGATATAACAACATATTTTGGCCTTTCTTTCTCTCTAACCTTTCTTTCTTTCTCTTGTTTTTCTTCCTCTTTCTCTTCTCTTCTTTTCTTTTCTTTCTTTTCTTTCTTTCTTTCTTCCTTTCTTTCTTTCTTTCTTTCTTTCCATCTTTCTTTCTCCCTTCCTCCCTCCCTTCCTTCCTTCCTTCCTTCCTTCCTTCCTTCCTTCCTTCCTTCCTTCCTTCCTTCCTTCCTTCCTTCCTTCCTTCCTTCCTTCTTTCCTTCCTTCCTTTTCCTTTCTTGTCTTTCTTTTTTCTCTCTTTATCTTTCTTTCTCTTTCTTTCTTGTCTTTCTCTTTTCTTTCTTTTCTTTCTTTCTTTCTTTTCTTTCTTTCTTTCTTTCTTTCTTTCTTGTCTTTTTTTCTTTCTTTCTTCCTTTCTTTTTTATCTTTCTTTCTCTTTATTATCTTTCCTTCCTTCCTTCCTTCCTTCCTTCCTTCCTTCCTTCCTTCCTTCCTTCCTTCCTTCCTTCCTTCCTTTTTCTTCTCCTTCTTTTCTTCCTCCTCCTCAACTTTTCTCCTCTTCTCCCTTCCACCTCCTCCTTCTTGTCCTCCTCCTCTCTTTCTCTCTTTCTCCTCTTCTTCTTCTCCTTCCTCCTCCTGCCCATATTCTCCTCCTTCTCCTGTTCTTCCTCCTCTTTGTTTCTTTTTTCTCTTGCTTTTTATACCCCCTCATCTTTTTCTTTTGTTGTTGAATCTCTTGCTTTTAATTGTAATGCTTTTTACCCTGTGCTTTGGCTTCTATAATACTTTTTTATTATACTGAAATCTTTCTCTGGAAATATAAGATCAGTGATTAGATTTTTACAATATTCTTTTCTCTATTGGCCTTGTGCCTGCTATATTTGACATTGCTGATTAAAATTTTATTTCCAAAGAGGTTCCTGAAATGACTTTCTTTCTTGGCTTTCTTAAATCTCTGGTCACAGTTTTCTTGGCTTCTATATTCCTAAAAATAATTCTGGGCCCTAATTTTTTAATTAATTAACTAATCAATTAATTTTACTTTTAGGAGCAGTCATCAATTCTCATAGTTTTGACTACTACCCTTTTATTAGTAATTCCAAATATGGAAGTTTAGGCTTGTCCATTTATTTGAATTTTCAATGGTCTCCTGTATATAACCAATGGATAATTTGTCATGATCTCAGATCTAGCTATAATGACTCCTGTTAAGATGCGATTTCCAAGATGAAAGTTCTGGTGATGGCCACATCCCCAGAGTGGGTGCTTAATAAATATTCATTGAATCAATCAATAAATGAAAGAATGTTCAAACCCAACAAGTACAGAACTTAACACATTTTTTATTTTTCCTCTCAGGAGCCAATTTCAACTTTCTAAGTTTTCCTCATTGGTACCAACATTTTCTCAGACATACGTACTTATAAACTTGGGGTCATTTTTCACATCCAAGAGGGAAATATCAGTAGATAAAAAAATGGATGTCTTAGTAGAGATTCTTTATTTATGTTAGAGAAAAATGTTAACAAATGTGCCGTAGACCATTTGGGGTGATTTTCCTTCCCTTTACTATTAGAGAGATTCAAATATTAGCTTTTGTGGAAAGCATTGTGATTTAGTATTTTAGACCACAGACTCTGTTTCTAGGCTTTCTTAGTTAAAAACTTAGAACTGACACTTACTAGTTTATTAATCTTGGGCAAGATGTTTAACTTTTTCTGTGCCATTCATTTTTTTTGCCTGTGAAATGGAGGTGATAATAACTTCTACCTCATAAGTCTTTTGTGAAGATTAAATAAGTTAACTGTGAAGAAGGTGGAACAAAATTTGACAAACAACGCCATATAAATATTTGTTCTTATTATTTTATGATTCTAAAATGTCTAAAAGATATTTCTAGATATCCCAGAAATAAATTAAAGTATTACTTTAAAGTACATCATATTAGATCCTTTGAATGAATAAAGTCTTTCCACTAATTTTTCTGTCAGAATTTTTTGAGTAATTATGTAAAATTTAATATTAATCAATTTAGCATATTTTACTATTTTTCTGAACACTTTCTTAGCTCAAAAAATTTAAATTACTTATTAAAACTAGGCCTTTGCATAAAAAGAATGAAATCTTTGTGATTTGCAGTAACATGGATGGACCTAGAGGTTATTATGCTAAACTAAATAAGTCAGTCAGAGAAAGACAAATACAATATGATTTCACTTATATGTGGAATCTAAAGAACAATATAAATGAAAAAACAAAACAGAAACAGACTCATAGATACAGAGAACAGATTGATTATTGTCAGAGAGCAGGAGGGTTGGGGGGTTGGTAGTTACAATATAATCATGGGAATAGAAAGAACAACATAGAGTGTATGGCCAATAATATTGTAATAAATATGTATGGTGTGCCAAGTGGGTACTGGAAATATCAGGGGAGCACTTTGTAAAGTATATGGTTGTCTAACTACCATGCTGTACAACTGAAACTAATACAAGATTATGTTAAACGTAGACTGTATTTGAAAAAAACAAGGCTTTTCCATCCTTTAAGAATGTTTGTGTATGTGTATATATGTGTATACAGATATGTATATATGTATATACAGATATGTATATATAGCTATGTATGTATGCATATATTATATATATGGATGTGGGTATGTAGATATGCACATATGTGTATGTGTACATGTAAGAAAAAGGTTACTATTTACGACTACCAATCAGACCTAATGCTGAATATACAGGTAAAATGAAATCCTATGTTTGACCTTTCTCATCATTTACCACAAGGTTAATTAAAATAATGTATATGGATAAAGGTTTCTATTTTAAATCTTTGCAGACCTAACACATTTAGTTAAAAACTTAGAACTGACACTTACTAGTTTATTAATCTTGAGCAAGATGTTTAACTTTTTCTGTGCCATTTCATTTTTTTGCCTGTGAAATGGAGGTGATAATAACTTCTCACAAATCTTTTGTGAAGATTAAATAAGTTTATATTTAGGAAGAATACTTATTTGCTTTAAAGATGGGAAGAAAACTCTGGGCATTTTGTAAATTTTATATCTGCCTTTACTACAGGAATAACTTACGTTTGGAACCTATATTGTCTTTGAATTTTGTCTTTAAATATCAAATGAATGAGATGCAGAGTTTGGTTAAGCAAGACAATATTAATCATTTATGAAGATATTCATTGTGGTTTAAGGACTTTATGAGGCATGTCAACATGTTTCCTCATTCAACAGCAGTTTATGATATTTATGCCATTTTTATGTAAATTATGTGGTTTTTATAATATACTGAACATATTTGGTTCTTCTTGATTGGTGGCCAGAGGGGTCAGAACTGTTCCATTAATCCAAAGTATGCATATACATGTGAACTTTTACCTTAATTTTTTAAAAGTTTTACAACCACAAAATATATAATAGTAATTAGTTTTTAGGATATGCATTTCAAGATTACTGCCTCAGGTCATAAAAGCACTAAGATATTTGGCTGAGAATCAGTTGTGTAATCCCTTAGAAATGTTCTGCATCTTGCATTGGGATACTTTGAAAAAGAGTTGTTTTTCCTTGAAATGTAGATTTTCTTGTAAGAGCCATAAATTCAGTCTTGTCTCAAACCTCAACTGAGATAAACTATGAAAAAAATTAGCAACGATCAATTATACTTTGGTACTGTTCCATTTTTCAAAAGCCTGTGAATGAACAATGTTTTGGTGAGAGAGTTTGTTTTTCTGGTGTATCTGTGTGACAGACATTTGAATGTGAAATTAGTACTTATTTTCCACTCCGCAAAAGGTTTCATTTTCTATATATTTTTAAATGTTTTTCATTAATAAGAAAAATATACTCAACATAATATACAATTAAGACACTGTTTTGTACTCCACAAGTGGTAATTTTATGTTTTATGTTATTCTTTGAGTTGGTGTTTTATGTTATTCTTTGAGTTGGTGTAGTCTTCAAATATAACAGCATGTTTTCCAACAAGACCTTAGTTGTTCTATCTCTTTCACATTTAATGTTGTTCCTAAAGATTTAACTATTCCCCTTTTTTCTTTACTCTCCCTTCCCAAATACAACTTTTTTATTTTATTTTTTTAAAGATTTTATTTATTGATTTTAGAGAGAGAAGAGAGAGAGAGAGAGAAAGGCAGTGGGGAGGAACAGAAAGCATCAACTCGTCGTTGCTTTTCATATGTGCCGGGATTGGGAAAGCCCAGGGTTTCAAACTAGACATCTCAGCATTCCAGGTCAACATTTTATCCACTGTACCAGCACAGGACAGGCCCAAATAATTCTTTTTTTTTTTTTTTTTGGATCTTTTTTTTAAATTTATTCATTTTTTAGAGAGGAGAGGAGAGACAGACAGAGAGAGAGAGAGAGAGAGAGAGAGAGAGAGAGAGAGGAGAGACAGAGAGAGAGAAGGGAGGAGGAGCTGGAAGCATCAACTCCTATATGTGCCTTGACCAGGCAAGACCAGGGTTTCGAACCGGCGACCTCAGCACTTCCAGGGCGATGCTTTATCCACTGCGCCACCACAGGTCAGGCCCAAATAATTCTTAATTGTACTCTGTTTACTTAGCCTTCACTCAATTGGGATACATATTTTCTCATTCCCTTACATATTAATAATAGTATTTAATTCAGCAAATGTAATCTGTTTTTAGTACCGTGGGTTTCAGAAATAAGTTTTTCTTAATAATTCTTAATCATGGAATCTCTGTTGTCCTTTGATCACATTTATTTTTCAATTCATCTCCCATTTTCCCTCCTTTTTCTTCATAGCTTTATTTTTTTACTAATGGTATTTTTTCAGATATTTATCTATAGTTGCTAAATAATAAACATTGACTAACTTTATGTTCATTACTTTTCATTTGCTTCTCTTTTACTTTTCTTTGTTTCAATAAATTAGTATTGAACATATCAGGAAATGAAAATGCTCATTATTGTTTCTTTGTACACATATTTTGTCTAAAAATTGGAAGAAAATCTGTATTTACTCAACTATTTGAATTATTCTTAAACTAAGTAAAAGTTTCTTGAAGAAAACCCACTTTAATAGTCTGTATACATAGATGACAGAACTTTCATCTTCTATCAAAAGATAAAAAGGACAATGATTATATCTAATTCATCCTATGTTTCATTCCAGTACCTAATGTAGAGCCTCACTCCTAGTAGATTTCCTGGAAACTGGATAAGTAAATGGGTTAATTTTTCCTAATCTGGAGTGTTATGATGTGCTGCTGAACTATTTCTGCTAAATAAATAAACTAGATTGACTTTACTATGTTTCTTTAGACCAGTGGAGTTTTACACACTCAACTTGTTATAGTCAAGTCAGTGTTCAGTGCTGTTTTGTTTTGTGAGAGGGAGAGAGAGACAGGAAGGGAGACAGATGAGAAGAATCAACTTATAGTTGTGGCATTTTAGTTATTCATTGATTGCTTCTCATGTGTGCCTTGACTGGGGAGCTCCAGCTGAGCTGTTGACCCCTTGTTCAAGCCAGTGACCCTGGGTTCACCCAACAACCTTTGGGCTCAAACCAGTGATCATAGGATCATTTTCATGATCCCACACTCAAGCCAGTGACCCCATACTCAAGCTGATGAGCCTGTGCTTAAGCCAACGACCTTGGGATTTCAAACCTGGGACCTCAACATCCCTGGTCCATTCCCAATCCACTGTACCACCACCTGGTCAGGCAAGTCAGTATTTCTGAAATTTTCAAACAGTTTTTAGCATTGTGCAGTAGAGTAAAACTGTCATTAACTTAGAATTGATGCCTTTGATGGTAGATCAGGAAAGTGGGGAAATATCTCTATAAACCATGCCAATTATATATTTCTTTGGAAATCTAAATATTAAAATTGGAAAATATTTGACCAGTAACTAAAGAATGAGAGATAAATATCATAGCGTGGATTTGATTTCTATTCAGGTTTTTGTGAATTTTAAACAATGAAGACACTAATACAGCTAAGAATAACTTTAACTTTAATTTTAAACCACCATATAATAGAATTGCAATAAACATTTATTTAATATTTTCCCCCAGAAAACTTTTATTTATATAGAATGTCTTCCAATTATGGGAGAGTATATATAAGTTTTATAGGAATATACATAATAGCTATTGTTTAATCAGTGAAATTCCTGGTTTATTTTTCTTGTGAATTGTGAATGACAGCATCCAGAATTCTTAGTGTTAATTTTTTCTGATTTTGAAATTTTCCATAATACAAACTTCTCGAATTTAGTGAATTAAGAAGGAAAATGGATGTTTTCATTCCCAGTGGACTTCAATGTGACTTCTAAATCATGCTTCTTTTAGAATTCTGAAATGTCATTTTATAGACTGCTTTTTAGCTTTGAATAAAATGGTTGCATGTTGCCCTACAAAGATTTCCTATTAATTAAGTAGTACCTCATGAAAGAATAAAAGTTAGTGTTGATTATTAATAATACTGTATTGATATTAAATAATAACTAATACAGTTTATAAATTCTTCTGTTTTACTTTGTATTTATTTTTTATTTTTTATTTATTTATTTTATTTTTTCTGTATTTTTCTGAAGCCAGAAATGGGGAGAAACAGTTAGACAGACTCCCGCATGCGCCCTACTGGGATCCACCCGGCACGCCCACCAGGGGGCGACGCTCTGCCCACCAGAGGGCGATGCTCTGCCCCTCTGGGCGTCGCTCTGTTGCGACCAGAGCCACTCCAGCGCCCGGGGCAGAGGCCGAGGGGCCATCTTTGCTCCAGTGGAGCCTCGGCTGCGGGAGGGGAAGAGAGAGACAGAGAGGAAGGAGAGGGGGAGGGGTGGAGAAACAGATGGGCGCTTCTCCTGTGTGCCCTGGCTGGGAATCAAACCCGGGACTTCTGCACGCCAGGCTGATGCTCTACCACTGAGCCAACCGGCCAGGGGCCTTACTTTGTATTTCTTTTTTTTTTTTTTGTATTTTTCTGAAGCTGGAAAAGGGGAGAGACAGTCAGACAGACTCCCGCATGCGCCCGACCGGGATCCACCCGGAACGCCCACCAGGGGGCGAGGCTCTGCCCCTCCGGGGTGTTGCTCTACCACGACCAGAGCCACTCTAGCGCCTGGGGCAGAGGCCAAGGAGCCATCCCCAGCGCCCGGGCCATCCTTGCTCCAATGGAGCCTTGGCTGCGGGAGGGGAGGAGAGAGACAGAGAGGAAGGAGGGGGATGTGGAGAAGCAAATGGGTGCTTCTCCTAAGTGCCCTGGCCGGGAATCGAACCCGGGTCCCCTGCACGCCAGGCCGAAGCTCTACCGCTGAGCCAACCGGCCAGGGCTACTTTGTATTTCTAAAGTCAGTAGGTAATGGTATTTTTCTAGTAATACTAGATGCCATAAAATGATTTAGTCATATTATTTTATCAGATCTTACTTGCAACCAGTGGATTTAGATGAGTACAATACCAGTTGTAGTCTATATAAATATGATCTCTTTTCCTCATCACAATGTTCCCACAGAATACAATGGGAAAGGTGCCCTGAGGCTGTGCAAAGGGTAAATATTTAAAAATATTATTTAATGAACATGCAATTAATTGTCTTAAATCTATAACACACTTTGTAATACACTTATTAGGTTCACTTAAACTGTAGTATTTTTTATGAAATATAGTATGTATTACAAAAAATATTGTACCTTCTGAAGAAATGACAACTTCTCAGCTCTTTAAAGCCAGCTCTTAGGGCCATTTTATAAAAATGGGCACCTTTCTCTATTTACAAGCCTTCTTGTTCTAGTTTCTTATTAAACCAAAGGAAAGTTCTCTTTCTACATTTAACGTCTGAGTAAGAAAATGCCATTATTATTATTATTATTATTATTATTCATGCAGAGTTATGTGAAAGAGGGAGGCAAATGAGAGAAAGGGGTGATAATGAACTGGTTTTCCTGCCACAAATTCTCCTGAGCCTGAGGTAAAGAGCAAATGAGGAGTCACAAGGAGCAGCTGATTACAATGTCTGGGCAGATGGCGGTACAGACAAGAAATGATGAAGATGGGCTGGATCCCAGCAGAGAAACAGAACAGGAGAAAACTGATGCTGAAAAGAAAGGTGGAAAGCAAGGCAACTGGAAAGAGAGGAGGAAACAAGGAAATAAACTATCAGCTTTTAAGCTTTCATAGTTACCCATTTAGAAGAGAAGTCTAGAAGTATTTGATTTTCTGAACAAAGATTGCATGTGTGAGTTTTTTAAAAATCACACAAAGTAGCTGTGAAATCAGATATTTGAAAGAATTTCACGACTTCCTGGACAAGCTGATGTACTGATATACTGACTTAGATCAATTAAAAGAAAATTGAGTTATAATATATATCCAATTTTGCTACATTTATGCAAAACTGGATTGAATTATAACACAAAAAATGATGATACATTATTGTAATTACATGAGACCTAAGTGTCTATGGTACAACATCTGGCAGGACTGACCTCTGCTGTCAGATGGCAGGATATCAGGACACGTTGAGGAAGGAAGTGTGAGGGCTCTGGGATGTTGAGAACATTCTGCCTCACAGGCTGAGTGCTTGGTTACATGGGTATGTTCCGCCTGGACAATTCTTCCAGTCATCCACATGATGTGCCTTTTTGGGGTGGGGGATATGTTTTTATTTTTCAGTAAAATATTTTGAAGCACACAAACAACTATAAGAAATAAGTATCTTGGGAACCAATGACTTGGAAAAATAATTTCAAAATGTTTAATGAAATATATGTAAAAACAACATAGGATTCAGAAGTTACTCAAATTAAAAAACTTGAAAAAAAAACCTCTTGAAGAAAATGATGTTTATTCTTAGATTTCAACTGCACTAGAGTAACAACCTCATACATTTTTTTTTTACATTTAAGAAATAAATTATGGTTCTCAACTCAACCCAAAATTTCCTTAATATATTCTGTATTGTTTTAATAAAGATGCTTTTGGACAGGCATCTGAATATCATCTTGTCTGTTTAAATGGCTCAGCCAAGCTGTGGAACTGATATATTACTTTGATAAACTAGCTGTTTTTTCTTAGTTTTAAAGTTTCAAAAATGCTGCCTCATAAGGGAATATAAACTAATTGAGATTCAGTGCAAAACCTTTTATTTAGCCTGTAGTTATCTATCCTTTTGAGTAATACAGAGTACTGAAGGTTTGTTTCCCCTTTGTATATAAATTGATAAAAGGAGGCAATGAAAAGGGGACACCAGAGTCACATTAGGTGATGTATAAGTATGTGTCTGTTAGGGGGTAGAATGGGAATTTGGGATGGGGAGAAAGACTATCATTCTTTCTTCTTCACATCATGGTTTTTTGGTTACTTCGTACTTTGAGTTGTACATGAAGACTGAAAACCTATAAGAATTTGCAACTGAGCAAGATTGATGGGAGAACAGCAATGACAGTTCCCCTTCTACTAACAGATTGCAGTGGGTGAGGAACTATGCCTGCCTCAGGTGGAGTCCTGACCCTCATTCTCCTAGCTAAAACATTGGTGTGGATTATAGAGAGGTGACACTTCTCCCTTATTAATCTTACAAGGAACAGTACCTAAAGCAGTGCTCTGAAAAAATGGAGTCGATAACACAATATGTTAAATTACCTTGCAGTGATTTGCTGAAATCAAGACAGAGAACAAGAAACTTTTTAAGGACAAATATTTCTAAATATCATTGTGATAGTGTAACAGTACTATTCTAAAATTTGTTTTGCATTTTACCAATTTTTAATACTCACTTAAATTCTTACCACATCTTTAATGATAGACAGTTCCAAAGTTTTCACTCAATTTTCCGTGGGCTCAGAGAGTAAATTGGAGCCAGTATGCAGCCAATATTTTGATTTTTTTTTTTTTTAGAGAGAGAGGAGTGAGAGAGAGAGACAGAGAGAGAGAGAGAAGGGGGAGGAGCAGGAAACATCAACTCCCATATGTGCCTTGACCAGGCAAGCCCAAGGTTTCGAACCGGCGATCTCAGTGTTCCAGGTCGACGCTTTATCCCACTGCGCCACCACAGGTCAGGCCGCAGCCAATATTTTGAATTACGTAAAATATATTGAGGATGGTTCCATTAATTTCTTAAACCCATCTCAGGTAATGGAGAACAAATTTGCATCTCAGATTACCTTCCAAAAATGAGATTTGGAGTTAGTGATTCCAGTAATTTAAAACAGGGTGATGTAAGATTTTCTTTCTGTGTTATTATAGATCACTGTTGTGGTTGAATTGTATCTCTTTTAAATATTTCTGTTGATAGCAAAAAAGTGGCTTGCTTATTTTTTTAGGGAGGGAAAATACCATATGAAAATTTTTAGATTTGACAATACCTTACAAATATTAATGGCCACCAGTGAATTACAACTCAGTGTTGAAAGGACAGCATATCTAAATAGAATGAACAGGCTGATCTGTAAGTCCAGTTCCCCACAGATAAGAATCAGTATGGAGCAGCCGGCACCCAAACCTGTCCATCTTCAGCTAGCGCTAAGAAGTGGATACTCTCCCAGAATTTTCATTGTGAATTTAATGGCAGGTTTAGAATGCAGAGCAATTTGAGGTAAAGAAGACTGAAAATATAGTGATTTTTTTTTTTTTTAGAAATTCAGGCTGCAAATCCACATTTCCAGAAGTCATAATTCTTTGTGACACAATGATAGAACTTATTTTTTTATGGTTAGGTTATATAGCAAAACACAAAAACAAAAACTTACAAACAAAAAACTTACAAAACTAAAAATCCACCTGAGTTTTAATGTTATGTCATATCTTGATCCCATCTGGTAGAATGAAACTGACTATGAGCAAATGGTAATTCTAAACTTTGTACATCACCACAGTAAGACGGTACTTCATTAAAGACTTTGTTTTTATGAAATACACTAGAGTTTAAGCTCTTTCAAAACAAGGTATTTGCTGCACAGCTGTGTTCCAGTACCTGCGACAGTTTAGCACCTGGCCCATTTCAGGCACTGGAGAAAAATTAAGAATCAACAAATGATAGAATTGAATACCACAGATATTTTGCAGTTACAGCCTAGTGGAGAGTCATATAATAGATCAAGATTTCTTTTTTTCTTTTAAGTAACAAGGTTACTAGGTGAGTCAGGAAAGTTTAAGCTAAGACACCTACTGAGAAATCCTTGCATGTTTTCTAACTGACAGATTGGGGAGGGCAATATCAGCAGAAAATTTGAAGGCATAGAAGCATGAAGAACATACTGTATGCGCAGTATATTCAGAGGTATCAGAAGCATGTTGAGAGTGGATGAAGACAGCAAAAGAATGGAAGTAGAGTAGGCTAGATATTTAGATACAAGCCAATTGATTAAGAAAATAGAAGAAAAATATTTGATACTCTTTCACCATTTTCTCATACCTCCCTGCCCCCACTTACATCTGTGCCCATGAATTTTGTGTTTCATTCTGTTACTATGATGGATTGTCCATCTTCACATCATGGGCATTCTTTCCACTTGTATTCTAAATCTCATCCCTTCTCATTTATTTAAAGATAAGACTTTGAGAATTCTTTTTCCTGCATCATGATTTTTAATCTTTCCACTGGTTTTACTTGACATTCACAGCAGCCTAAAATGATATTGTTGTATATTCCATCTTATAGAAATACTCTTTTTACTACTTACCATCATCCAGTCACTATCCCATTTCTCTTCTCTGCTTTATAGCAAATATCCTCAAAATGATCTTGAAAAAAAGGCTGTCTCCAAGACCTCTTAGTTCTTTCATAAACCTATTCTACTATTTGAGTACAACTATATGTCAATGATCTTATCACCAAAGGCCTCCACATTTTTTAATTTTAAATAAATCTTAGTTCTTATCTCGTTTGACCAATCAGCAGTATGACCTTATTATCTTTTGTTTTATTTATTTATTTTAGTACTGGTTTTGGAACACCACTATTTTTTGGCTCTCTTCCCATCTTACCTATTGTTCATTTTTGCTTTTCTTTGTTGGCTTCTTCTAAAGATGAATTTGTAAATGTGAAAGTGTCTGAGAGTTCTGTCCTCAGACCACATCTTCATTTATAAACACTTTTTAGGTGACTTAATACAGTTTCATGGCTGGGTCTCACATATGTTTTTAGTCCAGACTTTCAGTATGAATGCTAGGCTTTGTGTATACTTGTATATACTACTTCCAACCCATCACCTCAACTTGCATGTGTTGTTATATATTTGTTTATTGTCTGGCTTCTCTTCAAGAATGTATGCTTCATGAGGACAGAGACTTTATTTTGTTCATTGTTACATCCAGCAGTTAAAGCTGTCTGGCTCAGAGTAAGAACTCAATTTTGTCGATATGTTACTGCTTTGTAAAATAAAATATATGTGTTCCCTATGACTCTGGATGTATACTAAGAACACAGGTTCATAAGCATCCTAACTTCAATATTATGGAAGTAGGAAAATAAAGGCAACTTGGGTGTTTACCTCCAAGAGAACAGAGGAATAAAATGTAGTAGAAGTTCATTATAGATATCAGCTGAGATGTTCACATAGCTATATAAGTAGATCTTAAAAACAGTTCTGAGTAAAAGCAATGTAAAATTCATGCAGGTAATCATTATATATGTATGTAATAATTCCATTTATATAAATTAAAAATACATTCACACAAACCAAAAATACATTTTATATGTTTTATCTAAACAAAAAGGCATATTTATACATATTAGATTGCTCACTTATGGGAAGAAGGGGAAAGAAGAAAGTTAGATGGTCAAAATGAGGAGATAAATGTGTGAATAAGTAAATGAACAGGAGATAAATTGTTTATAAACCAATGGTGATAATGTACTTTGAGCAGAGAGGTCTATCTGTATCTGAAGCACCCCGAAAGAAAATAATGTTGGATAACCATTATTTTCCAAAGAGGTGACATTGAGTATATAAATGATGGGTAAATAAGTAGCACAATAAAAAAGGGAAAAACACTATTTATTATGTTTTGAGTTCATCTACCAAAAAGTAAATGTCTTTAGAGAGGGAATTTCACAAGTCAAATTTTGAACACCTTGACTATACTAGGTTTTGAAAAAAAAATGGGAAAACAGGACTGGTGGGAATGTGGGGCATGGTCAAGATTATCTTCTCACCAAACTGCTCACAGAAAACATAGCTTATCTTAATAAAAACAGGTGTTCATTGTAAGCTACATACTTAAAAAATAAAACTACAGACCATATAGTTTCAAAAATTCTTTATACATATCAATTACTAATGACCTTAAATGGTTGTCAATAAAATACTTCCTTGAAAATGCAATATTATCTGTTCTTGGGGGAAAAATCATGTTAAAAAGGCTCTAGTTTTCTAAAGCCTCAAATTCAAGAAGCAAACAGAACTCCACGTTTTCTTAACCACAACAAACCTACTCCAAGACACATCATAATAAAATGGTACAAACCAACGACAAAGAAAAAATTCTCAAGGCAGCCAGGGAAAAGAAGAATACAACATATAAAGGAAGGCCTATTAGATTATCATCAGATTTTTCAGCAGAAACTCTACAAGCTAGAAGAGAGTGGACCCCAATATTTAAAGCCCTGAAAGAGAGGAACTTTCAGTCAAGAATACTATACCCATCAAAGTTATCCTTCAAGTACGAAGGAGAAATAAAAACATTCACAAATACAGAAAAGATGAGAAAATTTATCATCAGAAAACCCCCACTCCAGGAAATACTAAAGGGGGTTTTCCAACCAGATTCGAAGAACAAAACAAAACAAAACCACAAGTAATAGCTCCACCAAGAACACAATAGAACCAAATTTAAACTGTGACAACAAAAGCAAAAAAAAAAGGGGGAGAGGATAGAGATTAAATGTAGCAAAAGACAATGAAGTGCAGAAACATTTGCAAGATAGGGTACCACAATAAATATGGTAGGTACACTTTTCATTACTTAATGGTAACCACCCTTGAAAAAAACACCACAAAGGCACATGACTTAAAAAAGGTAGCAACAGAGGAAAGAAGTATGGAATACAAACAAATAAAAACAAATGATAGAAAAACAAAAGAGAAGAATCAAAAAAGATGCAAAACTAACAGAAAGCAATTTATAAAATGGCAAAAGGGAATCCACAAGTGTCAATAATTAAACTAAACGTAAATGGATTAAACTCATCAATAAAAAGACACAGAGTAGCAGAATGGATTAAAAAAGAAAATCCAACTGTATGCTGCCTGCAAGAAACACATCTAAGCAACAAGGATAAAAACAAATTCAAAGTGAAAGGCTGGAAAACAATACTCCAAGCAAATAACATCCAAAAAAAAGCAGGTGTAGCAATACTCATATCTAATAATGCTGACTACAAGACAGCAAAAGTACTCAGAAACAAAAATGGTCATTTCATAATGATTAAGGGAATACTGAATCAAGAAGACATAACAATCCTTAATATATATGCACCAAACCAAGGAGCATCAAAATATATAAGACAGCTACTTATTGACCTAAAAACAAAAACTGACAAAAATACATACTTGAAGACCTCAAAACACTGCTGAAGGCTCTAGATCGGTCATCCAAACAGAGAATCAATAAAGATATAGTGGCCTTAAATGAAACACTAGAGCGCCTGGATATGATAAACATCTACAGGACACTTCATCCCAAAGTGACAGAGTATACATTTTTCTCTAGTGTACATGGAACATTCTCAAGAATTGAGCATATGTTGGGCCACAAAAACAACATCAGCAAATTCAGAAAAATTGAAGTACCAAGCATATTTTCTGATCATAAAGCCTTGAAACTAGAATTCAACTGCAAAAAAAGAGGAAAAAATGTGGAAACTAAACAACATACCTTTAAAAAATGAATGGGTCAAATAAGAAATAAGCGCAGAGATCAAAAGATATATACAGACAAATGAAAATGACAATATGACATATCAGAATCTCTGGGATGCAGCAAAAGCAGTGATAAGAGGGAAGTTCATATCATTTCAGGCCTATATGAACAAACAAGAGAGAGCCCCAGTGAACCACTTAACTTCACACCTTAAGGAACTGGAAAAAGAACAAAAACAACCCAAAACCAGCTGAAGAAAGGAGATACTAAAAAAAATTAGAGCAGAAATAAATGAAATAAAGAACAGAAAAACTATAGAAAAAATTAATAGAACAAGGAGCTAGTTTTTTGAAAAGATCCACAAAATTGACAAACCCCTGGAAAGACTTACCAAGGAAAAAAGAGAAAGAACTCATGTAAACAAAATCCAAAATGAAAGAGGAGAAATCACCATGGACATCATAGATATACAAAGAATTATTGTAGAATACTATGAAAAACTTTATGCCACTAAATTCAACAATCTAGAAGAAATGGATAAATTCCTAGAACAATACAACCTTCCTAGACTGAGTCAAGAAGAAGCAGAAAGCCTAAACAGACCTATTAATAGAGAAGAAATAGAAAAAACTATTAAAAACCTCCCCAAAAATAAAAGTCCAGGCCCAGACGGCTATACTAGTGAATTCTATCAAACATTCAAAGAAGACTTGGTTCCTATTCTACTGAAAGTCTTCCAAAAAATTGAAGAAGAAGCCATACTTCCAAACACATTTTATGAGGCCAACATAACCCTCACACCAAAACCTGGCAAGGACAGCACAAAAAAAGAAAACTACAGACCAATACCTCTAATGTATACAGATGCTAAAATACTAAACAAAATACTGGCAAATCGAATACAACAACACATTAAAAAATAATACATCATGATCAAGTGGGATTCATCCCAGAATCTCAAGGATGGTTCAACATACGTAAAATGGTTAACGTAATACACCATATCAACAAAACAAAGAACAAAAACCACATGATCTTATCAATAGATGCAGAAAAGGCTTTCGATAAAATACAACAGAACTTTATGTTTAAGACACTCAACAAAATGGGTATAGAAGGAAAATATCTCAACATGATAAAGGCCATATATGGTAAACCATCAGCCAACATCATATTAAATGGCATAAAACTGAGGACTTTCCACCTTAAATCAGGAACAAGACAGGGTTGTCCACTCTCTCCACTCTTATTTAATGTGGTGCTAGAAGTTCTGGCCAGAGCAATCAGACAAGAGAAAGAAATAAAAGGCATGCATAACGGAAAAGAAGAAGTAAAGGTATCACTTTTTGCAGATGATATGATCCTATACATTGAAAACCCCAAAGACTCCACAAAAAAATTACTAGAAACAATAAACCAATACAGTAAGGTCACAGGATACAAAATTAACATACAAAAGTCCATAGCCTTTCTATATGCCAACAATGAAATATTAGAAAATGAACTCAAAAAAATAATCCCCTTCATGATTACAACAACAACAACAAAAATACCTAGGAATAAACATAACAAAGAATGTAAAGGACCTATATAACAAAAACTACAAAGCGTTGTTAAGGGAAATTGAAAAAGATACAATGAGATGGAAAAATATTTCTTATTCATGGATAGGAAGAATAAATATAATCAAAATGGCCATATTATCCAAAGCAGTATATAAATATATAAATTTTTTTTGTAATATATAAATTTAATGCAATTCCCATCAAAATTTTTATGACATTTTTTAAAGAAATGGAACAAAAAAATCATCAGATTTATATGGAACTATAAAAAACCCCGATTAGCCAAAGCAATCCTAAGGAAAAAAAATGAAGCCGGGGGCATTTCAATACCTGACTTCAAACTATATTATAGGGCTACGACAATCAAAACAGCATGGTATTGGCAGAAAAATAGACACTCAGACCAATGGAACAGAATAGAAAGTCCAGAAATAAAACCACATATATATGGTCAAATAATTTTTGATAAAGGGGACAACAACACACAATGGAGAAAAGAAAGCCTTTTCAACAAATGGTGCTGGAAAAACTGGAAAGCCACATGCAAAAGAATGAAACTCGACTATAGTTTGTCCCCTTGTATGAAAATTAATTCAAAATGGATCAAAGACCTAAATATAAGACGTGAAAATAGAACTATCTTTTGACCCAGCAATCCCTCTTCTGGTTATATACCCCCAAAACTCAGAAACATTGATACATAAAGACACATGTAGCCCCATGTTCATTGCAGCATTGTTCACAGTGGCCAAGATATGGAAACAACCAAAAAGCCCTTCAATAGAAGACTGGATAAAGAAGATGTGGCACATATACACTATGGAATACTACTCAGCCATAAGAAATGATGACATCGGATTATTTACAACAAAATGATGGGATCTTGATAACATTATATGGAGTGAAATTAGTAAATCAGAAAAAACCAAGAAGTACATGATTCCATACATTGGTGGGACATAAAAACAAGACTAAGAGACATGGACAAGAGTGTGGTGGTTACCGGGGGTGGGGGGAGGTGGGTGCGGGAGGGAAGGAGGAGAGGGGGAGGGGGAGGGGGAGGTGCACAAAGAAAACTAGATAAAAGGTGACAGAGGACAATCTGACTTTGGGTGATGGGTTTGCAACATAATTGAATGACAAGAGAATCTGGACATGTTTTCTTTGAATATATGTACCCTGATTTATTGATGTCACACATTAACATTAATAAAAATTTATAAAAAAAAGGTCTAGTTTTCAATTATAAATGGAATTGAGAACTGACCTAAATGATCCAAAGTTATAAGAATGATAATATATATTCAGAGAGTGGTACAGAAAGCAGTTGCATAATTAAAAGAGTTGCCAATAAAAAAATCAAGAAAGCACACACATACACACGTACACACACACACACACATTGATTTACATTGTTAATAGAATAGCCAAGTTTGTAATCATTTGAAATATTAAGCTAATATTTTGTTTTTTGCATGCATTTTCTTTCTATGGGATGCATAAATCTTTCAGAACATAATTTTTTTTTCTTGAACAGTAGGCAAAATTTTCCTTATTTTAAGAAAATACTACTAATATTTTAAAACTAAATCTTTTATTGTACAATTGTAGTTTTCCTTGGCTTCTCTTGTTTCATCATTTTGAAACTTTAAAATTTTCATAATTTAGTTACTTATTTATTGACACTTTTCTTAGAGAATTTGGAAGAAGAAAAGAGAAGAAGAAAATAGAAATGAAAATAATATTTTCAAACTCCTATAAAGATTTTTCAGATGAGATAAAATATAAGAATTTATTCTGCTATTTATTTATCAAATACTTTCTAAGTGGGTACTCTGAGCCAAGAATTGCATTACATATACTAGATAACAAAAGCAGTAAGTTTTTTAAAAAACTTTTTCTAGATGCTATCTATGTATAAATCCATGAATTGATTGATTGTCAGATATAGATGTAGCTCCACTAACACAGATAATCAACCACTCTATGCATACTAATTAAGTTTAACTCATTTGAGAAAAAAAAATCTCATGATATTCTTGACAGTCTGGATATAGAAGTTTTAAAAGACTTTCCCCTTCTGATTTTTAGTCTTGAATTTCTTAAAATTAGAAACTTTCCAAGTACTATTTCTAGACACAGTTTGATGCCATTCTCTGCAGTCACTTTTGCAAAGTAAATCATAAAAGTATCAGCTATTCTACTCTTTAGCCTGAATAGATTGTCTAAATCTTACAGCTGATTGTCAGAGAAGAATACAGATTGCCTGCCCACCAATGCCAGTCAACAACAGAACATCGCCATTGGGCTTTGAAATCAGGAGACCTCAGATTCCATCAGAGTACAACTGAACAGATTTCAGACAGTGACAATAAATCAACCCTCTGGTCCTTTCTTTGTTTACTTGTCTCTGAGATACTTTTCATTACTTTTTGTGAAATCCAAGCATCCATTTCTGAGATGCTATGCCCTTGCCAAGTTAAGATAAATATCTTCAAGACAGTTATTTTGCAACTTTCCACTTTAGGTAAAGCTGATATGTGTCTTAGAATTTTTTGTGTGTACATGTATGTGTATGTATGTGTGTGGCAAAGTCAATATCCTCTACCTTGCTGTATTATTTTATCTATTGATTGGTTTGTTTGTTCTGAGCTCAGGGTAGGCATAATTCCATTTGGCCTTAGGTGTTGAATTCACTCTTTCATCTTTCCAACCTGGGAATCTGTGTGTCTCATGGAGTATAGAGTTGAGTTAGATTGTCCTTTCTTTAAAAATAGCTGTGTTCTGGGCGTAGATTATTATGGGAACAGTTTTGGACATTTCACATTCTTTCCCAGTGGGTACTACAAAGTCATGGCCATGAAGGCTTGCCAAGAACAGCTAATGAGTATCCACATTCCAGCCCAGAGGTACTGTTCTTAGTATTATTTGGCTTGATCTCTATGTTTCCTTCACTGGTTGTCATAAAATGTTCTGAAGCTATTCTAAGCATACTCTATTTTCAAAATGCCTTCCATGAGACTTTGGGGACAGGCAATGGTGAGAGGTGAAGCACAAATACTAATTTATTCCTTTTTCCACTTTACAAATCCTTTTCACTTTATATGCTGTGTGCTATTTTTAGAAGTTATTTATATAATGTTATTACTCAAATTTTTTCCCTTAATTTTTTAAAGAGCAGAGTAAGTGCTCACCTATGCAAAGACATTATGAGATTCAAAAAAACAAAGCTTGATTTAAAGTTTCAACAACAAAAGTCAGATATGTAGAGGTTTTATTAATTTAAGCCAGCGGAAGTTATCCAAGGTTTATTCTCAAATATGTTTTCTTAGAACAATATATTTTTCAATTATCAAAACTATATAGTGGCCCTGGCCAGTTGGCTCTATGATAAAGCATTGGCCTGGCATGTGAATGTCCTGGGTTCAATCCTGGTCAGGGCACACAGGAGAGATGCCCATCTGCTTCTCTACCCTTTCCCCTCTCACTTCTCTCTCTCTCTCTCCCCCCTCCTGCAGCCATAGCTCATTTAGAATGAGTTGGCCCTCAGTATGGAGGATGGCTCTGTGACCTCTGCATCAGGTGCTAAGAAGAGCTCAGTTGCTGAGCAACTGCTCCTCAGATGAGCTTGCTGGGTGGATCCTGATTGGGGCAAATGTGGGAGACTGTCTCTGCCTCCCCTCTTCTCACTGAATAAAACAAATAAAAAAATTAAAATAAAAAAGACTACATAGCAATATTGAAGGGAACTTTAGGCTAACTTAGCATATCTATTACATATCTATCTATCATTTAGCTGTCATCTATCTATTAATATCTACCTACCTACCAATCTATCTGCTTTGCTATTACCTATATATTTTGATAAAGTTATAGGAAAGTTTATAATCATCTTTAATAAATTAACTAGCAATTTTCTATCAGGATTATGTCCAGAATAACATCTCTACTACTGCTTGTACCATAGTCTTACCCTATCATATACTTGAACACACCAAAGCAAATATTTGGGCACTGCTTACTTCATGTGAGATATATTCCACATAGATCCAGGAAATTTTTTTTCAGGTTTATTGGTCGAGCACTAGCAGAGAATATTTATGAATAAGAAATATCAGAATACTATTTTTTTATTTCTTTATTAAGTAAAAGCTATAAAAATAAGGTCAGAGTTGCTCCTTTTTGGAGGCTATGTACTTTCTTAATAAATTTAGAAATTGGAAAAAACTTCAAGGCATATAAAGAGGAGGTTACACACAAAAACAGTAGCAGTTTTCAAAAGATCTTCCCAGAGCTCTAGTCATAATAAAAAACTCTGTAATATCTAGTATGTTGACCAGGCTCTAATAAAACTAAGCCAGTCATGAATAGAATTTTTTTTCCCTCATGGTCACCAATGTTTTATCTCACTAACCAACCTTTGGACTATTCTTTCACTCTTGACCTCCAAAAGATAAATGACCTTAATAAACTGGGTCATTAAAGCCCATTTATTTTTTGTTTTTGTATAATTTTCTGCACTCTGTGTATTTATATTTAGGAAGCCATGCAAACAAATGACTTCTTATTATAGACTACTTTTATGCTCATCAGGATTTAACATTTCTTATATTACTGATTAGGTGGTAATGAACACCTTTAGCTTTTTCTTTCCTGGAAAGCTCTTTATCTACCCTTTGATACTAAATGATAGCTTTGCTGGGCAGCATAATCTTAGTTGTAGGTCCCTGTATTACATCACTTTAAATATGTTATTCCAATCCCTTCTCACTAACAAAATTTCTATTGAGAAATCAGCTGACAGTCTCATGAAAACTTCCTTGTTAAGTACTAACTGCTTTTCTCTTGTTGCTTTTAGAATTCTCTCTTTGTCTTTAACCTTCGGCATTTTAATTATGATGTATCTTGGTGTGGGCCTCTTTGGGTTCATCTTGTTTGGGACTCTATTTCCTGGACTTGTATGACTGTTTCCTTTGCATAGTTAAAAATGTTTTCCATTATTGTTTTTTCAAATAGGTTTTCAATTCCTTGTGTTCTCTCTTCTCTTTCTGATACTCCTGGGATGTGAATATTGGTATGCTTGATGTTGTACCAGAGGCCCCTTAAACTTTTTTACTTTTTTAGATTCTTTGTTCTTTTTGTTGTTCTGATTGTTTTGTACTATCTTCCAAATTGCTGTTTTAAATCTCTGCCTCATCTAATCTGTTGTTGTATTTCTCTAATGTTATTCTTTATTGCAGTTATTGTAGTCTTCATTTTTGACTGATTCTTTCTATGGTTTTTTAACTTTCATTTTTATGTTTTTTATCTCTTTGTTAAAGTTTTTACTGAATTCATCTACTCTTCCCATCAGTTCACTGAGCATCCTTATAACCAGTGTTTTAAACTCTGCATCTAGTAGATTGCTTGTTTCCATTTTGTTTAGTTTTTTTTTTTTTTCGGTAGTTTTGTTCTGTTCTTTCATTTAGGACATGCTTCTTTGTCCTCCCATTTTGGCTACCTTCCCATGTTTGTTTCTATGTATTAGGTAGAGCTGCTATGTCTCTCAGTCTTGGTAGAGTGGCCTTATGTAGTAGGTGTCCTGTGGGGCCCAGTGGCACAGTCTTCCTAGTTACCTGAGCTGTGTGCTCCAGTTTTGCACATTGTTTGGGCTGTGTGTGCCCTTCTGTTGTAGTAGGCCTTGATTACTATTTGCAGGTCAATTGAAGAGATTGACCTTCAGCTGACTGACTGTGAAGAATGGCTATAACTACAGCAGAAGGGCTGTTGTGGAGGGACTGAACCCAAGCAGCAAGATTCACATTAGCTCTGATGCCTGCCAAGTGTGTCCTTTGGGTGTATCATTTGTGGTGATAGTTGGGTGGTGTTCTAGTGTAGTCTGGAGCTAGCCACCAAGCGTGTTGTTTCTGGAGCCTTTCGGGAGGGACTCTGGTGCAGGCCAGGGTCAGCTGCTGCCTGTACCCTGCCCAGAGCCACCTTGTATGAGCTACATGGTGATATACAGATGGTTGGTTGCCACTTTTGCTGGGCTTTGGAGAAACTAAACTACAAATTGATGCCACAGCTACCACTAGTTCTAGCATTGGAGCCCCTTGGCAAGAGGAATAGAACACACTTAGGCCAGAGGCTTCTTGTGTGAGTTTGTAAACATCTGAGAGATTTTAGGATAGTCCACAGCTCTACCCAAGAAATACTGTTTGGAAAAGCCCGATAGCAGGTTGGGCGAGCCCAGAAGTTGAGTGGGGTGGATCTCAGGTGGGGTGAGTGGGGTGAATCACCAAGGTAGAATCAAAGGTGTTAGCTAAATTGATGGAGACTCAGACTTATGTCAACCAGTGCCTGCATGTTGGGTGGGGAGATGGCTCAGCAAGGGAATAATGGCACCTGCGTAGACAGAGCTGCCTCTCCAGCTCTCATCCTTAAGTCTATACATGTCCCCCATGTTTTTCCAACTCCGATGCTGTTTATAGGTAACATTTTAGTATTATTTTTGTGAGAGTGTTAAAGAATGATGATAGAAAATATATAAGAACACTATAAAGAGATAGAGAAAGGCATGACAGAAAGAATTGGCAGGACAAAAATGGGAGAAGGAGGAGAAATATGTGGTAAGATAGGAAGGAAATAAATGATGTCACAAAGTGGGCATAAAATTTTGCTGGTTGTTTAAGACCAAAACAGTTCAGGATTCAGGCTGATGTTTGGATTATGCTTTAGACCAGGGGTCTCAAACTCGCGGCCCGCAGTAAACTGCATGTACGATTGTGCTTGTTGTACTGATTTTTTTTTTGTTTTCAACTGCAGTGAGAAAAGTGTTGCGTAACAGTTGCCTTTTGTAGACCTAGTGCAGCCCGCCGAAGGGCTGTGATCTTGCTCTGCAGCCCACATACTGAGTTGAGTTTGAGACCCCTGCTTTAGACTGAGGAGGAAACTATGGTACAAAGTAAGGTAATGGTACCCTCCATCCTCTGGCCACTATAAACCCAGAAATAACAATTTCTTATGGATGTCACAAGTAACCAATTTTTGTTCCAGGATCATCACATCCTAAGTCCAACTATTACTGAAGAAAAACTAGGAAATAAAGAAAAAATGTCAAATCTGGGAAGATGATTCAACATTGTGTTATAGAAAATGTGGACACACTGGGAGAGGAAAACAGGTGTCTGTCACACAAGAAGTTTACTCTCTGCACCCCATCCATATGGGTCTAATTGGAGTTAGAAGGAGGCTTCATATGTAATAACCATGAACTCAGTTTTATGTTATTAAATGATAGTAATGTTAGTAATTGTTATTACTTATTGAGCATTAGTAAGCCAGAAGCAAGTTTGAGTGGCTCACATTGATTATTTTATTGAATCCTCACTACATCTCCAGAAGGTGAGAACAATTCTTTTTCCCACTGAGTAAATAGAAAAACAGGGGTAAAGAGATCAAATAGCTGGCCCAAGGTCATAGAGAAAACAAGTTGCATGCATGGGACCCAGATTTAACTTTCTTAGCCATATCTTGAAACTAAAGATGATATCTGAGAGAAAATTATTGTACGAGGTTGTTAGTGGTAGATGGAAGACAGATTTGTCTAGCCTAAGCACCCTCTACCCAGGAGATGTTACAGATATAGTTGATTTCTACTGAAATTTTGAACAGCTGTGAGGTGTTTAGACTATTGAGTCCAGTATGATAATATATAAATAACCCTATCTTAATCCCCTTTGATTTTATTTTTGGATGTCATAGCTTTGCCCTTTCTTTATTTCAGCTAAGCCTCTACTGCATGTTCCCTGAGCAGCAGAATGATCCGTTTCAGGAGTGTATTTTATGGATGCTGACACCAGCTGCTGCATGGAGACCTTCAGCCTGCTGCCAGAGTGTAATTTGCACCCAGAAACAGGCAGTCTCCAAAGCACCAAAAAGTAAATGTATTTCTTAATAAGTCTTTATCTCAGTATTAAAACGAAATAAACTTTGAAGAATCTGAACAAGTATTCTGTAAAAACATACAAAAATTTACTATGTTATGACATAGCTTACCTCCAAAAAGGAAGAAAACAGGTCTGCCTTGTTTTTAACAAACTACAAGTAACTTGTTTTTAAATGCTGATTATTTAAAGCTCTTTAATATCTAGTGTTTGATGAAAGAAGATAGTTAATTAATGTTTATTTACTCATTTATCAAACATTTTCAAACCCTTACTGTATGTCAGGCAATATTCTAGAAATACAGCAGTAAAGAAAGATGCTCGTGCATTTTCACCTTCATGGAGCTTCCATTGTGGATATATGCATGCTGGGAGTAAAAAAGGTGGGAGCAAAATAGGTCCATCATTTACTTCTTTTAAATTTCTAAATATTCCCCTGAATTAGGAAATTGTACTTTTGGTGTTTGATAATTGAGGAAAATTTGACAATAATATCTATGGATTCAGAAATGCTATTTATACCTTTCAGTCACAATTACATGTCTATACATTAGAAATATTCACAAAAATATATGTGAGATATATTGTTTTTGTAAAAAAAATTCTTGACTTCGACATGACTTGGTGTATCTCTGTGGTAATTTCACAATTCCTGATAAGTCCTAGAACTACAAACTGGGATGACTAAATTAATTGACACCTGAATGTTTTTTCCACGTTTGAGAGTGGAGTACTATCTTTAATAAGAACTTCTATATGCTTCCTTGAAGACATATTTTTAAAAATAAGCCATTTACTTTTTGATTTATTCTTTCTATATTAGAATATTTTTAGATAATTAGCACATTTTCTTCAATCTTAAAATTATCAGGGCATGATATTGCTCTTGAAATTGATATTGTACTTGCTTTATATTAGATAATTCTTTTTAAAATGGCCTCATAAAAATTTCTTTAATTTTTTTTCTTTCTCAGTTAAAAGTAATGCATCGATGCCCATTTACCCTTGTAAACAAGGAGAGTTAGACTTTACTATGCCCAATAAAAATACATTATTATGGTCAGTAAGTCTAATTGAGTTTATGTTAAAAATAACTTAAAATAGAAAAAAATCCAACCTTATCCTTTTGTGATTTTTAATGAATTTATAAGCTTCTTGAAGAAAACCATACCAATATATAAAATATTTTTTGAAAAGTCAAAAATAAACTAGCCTAGAGTGATTCACTCTGGCTACGTTGCATTAATATCTGATAAATCATGAAACCCTCCCTAAATCTTTCTTGACAAATTATTTTCATAATGCTGTAATTCAATAGCTCTTGCTAAGTTTTAATCTTATGAAACAGTAAGACATTGGTATTATCTTGTGTTTTTTTGTACAAGGAAAGTTTCCACTTAAAATATTTCCATCTTTTTGAGAATTCACTTAATAGAAGAAATTTGAGATAAACTTTATAATTATTTAGAATAAAAAGATATTTCTGTACAATTGTATATATATTTTATCAACCTGGCCTTTTGGATGAATTTGGGGTAGCTTGAACCTAGATATTTTGATCTAATTTATTATATACAATATAATTAAAAACTAGAGAGCAGTAGCAATTTCTGTGTAAGCTTTAACTATAATATGAAGCCAAAGATTTTGCCTTCACTTTATCTTTTTTGTTTTAATTTTTTGTCATGGCAATGAGAGAAAGGGAAAAAAGGAGAGACTGGAGACATTTATTTAATATAAAATATAATTGAATCTGAATAAATTAGGTCAAACAAGAAGTAAGGGCAAATCCCAAATCATTGAACATTCTTGCAGGTGCAGAGCTCTGTTTTAGGTGATAAAAAAAAGTAAAAATTAAGTTTCTTGTCTTTGAAAAATTTGCTATAATATATTTACATGATATTTGAAATGACAAAAATTAATAAAGAAAAATGTTATATTTATTACATGCTATTATATTTTTAGATCCTGTATTTAATTATTATTATTATTATTATTTTATTTTTAGTGACAGACAAAGGGATAGATAGGGACAGACAGACAGAAAGAAAGATGAGAAGCATCAGTTCATCGTTGCGGCTCCTTAGTTGTTCATTGATTGCTTTCTTATATGTGCCTTGACTTGGGGGCTACAGCAAAGTGAGTGATCCCTTGCTCAAGCCAGTGACCCTGGGCTTCAATCCAGTGACCTTTGGGCTTAAGCTAGAAACCATGAGGTTATGTCTATAATTCCACACTCAAACCAGTGACCCTTGGCTCAAGCCAGATGAACCCATGCTCAAGCCGGCAACCTCAGGACTTCTTTGAACCTTAGTCTTCTGCATTGCAGTCCAAAACTCCATCCACTGTGCCACAGCCTGGTCAGGCTACTTATGAATAAGAACAAAACACTTATTGGAAACTAAAAAAGATAAAATAGGGAACAGTTGAATCTGACAGATCTTGTTTGGGTCAGTAAGCTAAAAATATATATAAAGAAAATCTTAAAAGCAATTAGAGAGTAAATACAGCTAGTGTTCAACTTACGACCACAATTGGTTCTGACAGACCAGTCATAACATGATTTGGTCGTAAGTTGAGTAGGCTATATGTACAGTACTGTGAAATGATGTTATAAAAATCTTTAAGTCATATTTTATCATAATTTTCTTTCATTATTGTTATATATCATAATTTTCTTTTTTCATTTTATGCCATTTATATAATCTCTACACTATTTTGTTTCTTATTTTTACATTCATCAGGTTTAAGTAAAACACTGCATTACCAGTACACCCAGCTGGGCAACGCTTGTGCTGCCAGACGTGAAGGAGTTGTGGCTAGCGATTGTGGTCATAAAGTCAAATGATCATAAGTTGCATACGTCGTAAGTTGATCAATACCTGTACATATGAATTACCCATTAATGACAGAGAGGGAGCAGTCATCTCAACAATAGCAACATAAGCCAAACATAGTTAATGATGTCTTAGAAAGTACTGAGAGAAAATATTCTTTATCTTACTTTGTGTTATGTATATATAATTTCCCTTTACCTTCTCTGATGCCAACCCCTCATCTCTCATCCCTCTGACAGCTGTTTCGCTGTTCCCTGTGACCCTGCCTCTGCCTCATTTAGTTCCTCAGTTCATTTTGTTCATTAGATTCTACATATAAGTGAGATTATATGATATTTGTCTTTTTATGCTTGGCTTATTTTGCTTAGCATAATAATCTTCAGGCCCATTTATGCCATCACAAAAGGTAAGATTTCCTTCTTTCTCACAACTGAGCAGTATTCCATTGTGTATATGTACCGCAGCTTTTTAATCCACTTGTCCACTGACGGACACTTGGGTTGTTCTCAGATCTTGGCTATTGTAAACAATGCTGCAATAAACATGAGGGTGCATATCTTCTTTTGAATCAGTGATTTGCTATTCTTAGGATATATTCCTAAAGTGGGATAACTGGGTCAAAATGCAGTTCTATTTTTAATTTTTTGAGGAAACGCCATACTGTTCTCCACAGTGGCTGCACCAGTTTGCATTCCCACCAGCAGTGCAGGAGGATTCCCTTTTCTCCACACCCTCACCAGCACTTACTGTGTTTTGATTTGTTGATGAGCACCATTCTGACAGGTGTGAGGTGGTATCTAATTGTGGTTTTAATTTGCATTTCTCTGATGCGATGGTGAACATTTTTTTATATGCCTATTGGCCATTTGTATGTCCTCTTTGGAGAAGTGTCTATTCATGTTTTTTTGCCCATTTTTTAACCCTTTGAGTAGTGAGTTTTTTCCATGCTTGCTGACCCCCAGGAGTGAGTTTTTTTCAAAAAATGAAATTATTTCCAGTTATAGTTTTATTTGATAACCAATTTATGGAAACAAGAAGAACATACATTTGCCTTTTTTAATGTTACCTTACACATTTTTAAAATAAAATTTTTGTATGATCGTACTCTGGATGGTCAGGAGGCACGAGGACATATAGGAACATATGTACTACTCAAAGCATTAATTGGATTGTTTACCTTCCTGGTGTTGATTTTTAGAAGTTCTTTATAAATTTTGGTTATTAACCCTTATCAGACATATTGGAGATAGAGAAAATATTCTTAATTTAGATTTCTAGCTCTGTCTGGTTGGCTCAGTGGTACAGTGTTGGCCCAGTGTGTGGATGTCCTGAGTTCAATTTCTGGTCAGGGCATACAGGAAAAGTGACCATCTGCTTCTTCACCCCTCTCTCTCCCTTTCTCTCTCTTCTTCTCTTTCTCCTCTCCCACAGTCCTGGCTCACTTGAGTGACTTAGCTCTGGGCTCTGAGGAGGGCAGCATGGCCTTGCCTCAGGTACTTAAATAGCTTGGTTGTTGAGCAACAGAGCAATGGCCCCAGATGGGCAGAGCATCACCCCATAGTGGGCTTGCTGGGTGAATCCCAGTCAGGGTGCATGTGGGAGTCTCTCACTCTGCCTCTCTACCTCTCACTTAATAAAAAATAAAAAATTATATTTCTATACTCAGCAAAACTATTACTCAAAGACAAGAGAGACAAAAATTAAAATAATATACTATGCTCAGAATCTTGCTGTAAGAACAGTACAATTTATATTTTACAAAAAAAGAAATCTAATTCTAGGAGAAAAAAATCCAAATTATGTGAATTGTTAGTATATCTAGAATCAAAATGCCTAGATTTCCTAGTTGATAGCTGTGAGAGTTTGGATGATTTATTTAGCTTCTGTACTCCTATGTCATTATATGTAAAATGAAGTTGATAGCAATATCTGTTTCATAGTGTTGTCATAATAACTTTGATTCTTGTAAAGTATTTGAAAGTTCAGGCACTACAAGAGTTTATATATATGACATATATATTAAAATCATACAAATATACAAATAAAAGTATGATAAAGATCAGTTATTGTGGATTTTAAGGTCATTGTAGTTTCTTGAATAAGAATGTTATATGATATTGACATCTAAGGGCACTACAAATAATATTAACTTTATATTTTTTAAAGTTCAATGCTAGGGGAAAATTGTATGTTTTACTTTTATTCTCAGATTTCACAGAGTGGCAACATTGTTCTGTGTCTCTTTTGCTGCTTAAACAATGATACTAGAACTAAAAAAGTAAGTTGGAAACACATAACATGATGCTTTTACTTATTGTAAGTTTTGTATTGCTCATTTTTTTTTACCTCAAAAATGAATGTACCTGTTAAGAAGCATTTCTGGTGGCTGACTGGGCTCAAATTTAAAAAACAGAGCTTAGCAACCATTATTAAAAGGGGCCTATGATACAAACCAAGCTTCAGAGAGAAGCCTACACTGAATTGCCTGCCTGCACTGTTTTTCTTCCATCTGAACAGAAATCTCTTTCAGAGGAGTCCCTAGAATCTCATTCCAACCAGTAGGACTGAGACTTTCCCTGTTCAATTGGAGCAGTGGAACTATACCCTCATTAGCATCTTCACTGACTAATTAGAACAGCTTTATTCTGATCAATCAGGATAGTGCTTTTTGGACCAATTAAATTGTGAAGATTTGGAATCCTTGTGTACATGAGAATGGACCAATTAGGAGCTGGGGCAGGGACTCTTTTCTATATAAGTCAGTTCCTCTCTGGCTCTGGGAATTTGGAGTCTCTTTGAAGATTGTTTTCCCGGATAGAGCTGTAATACTACAGGTGGAGCTATAACACTAAAGCAGAAACGCAACACCAGGGCATCCTTGCCCAGGCCACTCCCCAGCCATATTGTTCCACAGCCATGCTATATTGTAATTTAGCTATATCATTAATTGAGCTGTCTCACAATTAAGCTGTTCCACAGCTAAACTCTCCTATCACCACACCCCAAATTGGGGACTCCTGTTGGCTTTAAATTGGTGGTGATAATGCTAGATTGACAAGTTCAAAGAAGTTATTAATTTTAAGATGCAAAATAATATAATACAAAACTGATGTATTTTCTTGGCTCTATTTCTAAAACTATTTAACTGGACAGAGCATCTAGATTACAGGACAGCATCAAATGAGTTGACATATGTTGATATTATGTTGTCTGCTATTCCTTGGAAATATTTTTCTTCTCAACTATATTATATTCACTATAATTATTGCTCTTGGAAAGAACAAGGCATACCCCAATCACATGGATCATACTTTAAATACATTTTAAAGTATTTTTATATATTACAATATATTTCCTCATATAATCAGGACAAAAAGAGGTAAAGACGGACAACAGCCCATAAATAGAGGTTATTTTATTTAGAAAGAACTCAGTTTGGGGAGAAAATATCTTAATTGGACCGGAATTCAAAATATTTCTCATATAAAATCATGTAAAAATTGCACATGCCATCTAATGTCTCTTCCCATTTTCATTTCTTGCCAATGTAGTCTTGTTACCAGGGCTGTGAACAGGGGGCGGAAATTCTTCTCCTTGTTGATGGTATTAGGAATTCCTGTTTTCTAATGTTTAGCAATGTAGTAGTATTGACAATTTATACTTTACAACTCTAGTTATTTCAAGCTGGCCTTCCATGTCAATCTCTAAACTGCCTTCTCAATGAGTCCTGAGATGGCTCATCCAAGGACTCTTTAGTGTGCCATTGGCACTAACCCTGTAGCCAGACCTGGCTCTAGTTCTGAAGGGTGCTTTAGGCAGAATAAAATAATTCCATCGGGCTCTTTGATCCTATCCCATTTGGTCAGCTGGGAAAGTGAGCTTGCTCTCTCCACTCTTCTGCAGCTCCAGGTTGGCTGTTGGCCCACAAATGTGGTCTATTCTTCTGATGCCATGGGGTTCTAGCTCCCCTCAGCTGTTTATGCTAGCATTGGCCCCCATCCTGGTGTGCTGATTTATCTCTGCTGGCACTGGTCCCAATCCTCTGGCTTTTGTTCTTTGCAATGCTGCTGAGTTTTTGCCTGACACTAGTGAACTCCCAAATGACCCTGGAAGCCTGAGATATAATCACATTTCAACTGCTGCTCCCAAATCAGGTACCAAATAAACAGAGGAAAAACGGGTAGGCTTGGAGATAGAAAGGTGAGGCCAAGATTTACTGATCTCTAAGCCATGTTTGCAGGAAGTAAATGACACGCTGAAGTTTGATTCTAAATTATACAGCAGGGAGGGGTGAGGAGATTTCTTTTAGTATGTGTGTTTAGAGTTAGTATGCGCTTTCATCTTTAAGTTATAGAGAATCGCTTAGGACTGCTTATGAAAGAGTTGCTGAAAGCACCCCATAAGCAACTGGAAGTTAAATCCTATGGCTGCAAATATACTAGAACAAGAAATAATTTAGTAAAGCACAATGTATGAAAATCTTTTTCCTGTTTCCTCCAAAAAGTAATGTCTCTTTTGTCTCACCTCACTAGATCTCATTGTAATAGAAATTCATTTGTCAGAGACTAAAAATCTTCTACAGAACTTCAGCATGGGATGACATGCGCCATATGGTCTTTCACAGTATAAATTTCTGGTCAGCCAAGGCCTCATATTGTGGCTCTACAGAGGAGCAGGTCACCGGAGGGTATTAGAGATGAAGGGCTGCCAGTGATTGAATTTGGAAACAGGTCCTAAAAGAGAGGAAGAAGTTTACATTTACTTGAGGTTTTTTTGGCTTTTCTCATTAAGGCTGATTGTGTGGTATCTTGTTTTTTGTTTTTTTTCTTCATGAGCCTTTGTTTAAACAATCATAAGGAACTTTCAGTATTTACTTTTTAAAATCAGTAACTATTTAAAGTGAGCATGGTTGGGAAGAAGGGAGATCTACTAATGGCAAATACAATCTCATTTTCTTAAAAATAAGTTCCTTTCAACCAAGTGCTACTAAAAGGCATTGGGTTCAAAGGAACAACTCAAACTTGCAGAGTGGTTAAAAAATAACAGTAATGAAAGAGGAAAATAAAATTTGTGAGACATAACTGAAATTATCACAGGAAAACTTTACAGCATTAAATACCTATAGCAACAAAAATTAAATATTAACAGAAAAGAAGTAAATCTAGAAAACACAACAAGGTAAATGTTTTAACAAGCATAAAAAGGAATAATATAAATAAAGAAAGAAATTGATTTAGAAAAGAGAAAAATAGTTTTAAAATAACATTAAGATATTTAATTAATATCAAATTGAGAAACTATTACCTAGAAATAAAAAAGATGGAAACAAAGAAAGCATATTCACAAAATTAGAAATCAAAAAGAAGAAAAAAAACTATCCAGTCAATCAATTTAAAGTTCTACTTTGTCCAACTGCATACAAATAGATTTGAAAATC
This sequence comes from Saccopteryx bilineata, assembly GCF_036850765.1. Taxonomy (NCBI): domain Eukaryota; kingdom Metazoa; phylum Chordata; class Mammalia; order Chiroptera; family Emballonuridae; genus Saccopteryx; species Saccopteryx bilineata. The sequence goes on from NC_089494.1 coordinate 173,199,604, forward strand.
TTGATAAAAACGGATAATTAAAAATAAATTCAACTTACCATAATTGACCCTCTCTCCAATAAGTGTAAGTGGAACAATAACAAATAGTAGAAAACCGAAAAGTAATGAAGCTTTCTTGCAGAAGAGCACCAGGTTTAGTTGGTTTGTAAGAAAACACTGGGGAACAAACTTTTTTCCATTTTCTGTTGCATGAGTTTTTAGAACTTTTTCTCTACATTTCTGCATCACTGATTCTAAATCTGAAATCTGTTTTTTGGTGCATGCTCTAATTTTTAAGCAATTTTAATTTCTTTTTGTTACAGTTAATGGCATGCATTGGTTTTTAAATTGGAGTTAAAGGTCAACGACTCTTGGATTGATTATGACCACAAAGCAATTAATGTTTTACAAACATCACTTTTACATAATTGTAGTTGTTTTTAAATATAAAAAATTATTATCTGATAAAAACAACCTCTTATTTTGTTTTAAGATTGAATCATGGCTTCTTCAAGTAGGCGTAAATATAAGAATAGTCCTGACACCTTCTGTTATATATGCGGCTGTTACACACTTCAATGTCAAAGGCGCAATATTTCATCATTTGTGACACGTGCATATATTGCCTATTTTCAAGTTCCCCTTGGTGATCAAGACAGGAATTGGGCTCCTCATATTATGTGTCATAATTATGAGGAAATGCTTCATGACTGGACAAAAGGAAAATGCAAAGGAATGCCTTTTGGTATCCCCATGGTTTGGCGTGAACCTAAGGACCACAGCAGTGACTGTTATTTCTGTCTGATCCATACAAAGGGCATTGGAAAGAAAAAACGGCATATGATCGCATATCCTAATATTCCTTCAGCAATATGATCTATCCCACACTCTGAGACACTCCCGGTTCCAGTTTTCAATGATTTTATTTCTTCTAAGGACAAAGAAAGTGAACATGGTGATCAAGTATATTTTGATAAGATGCATGAGGAAATGGTTGTAGAATATGAAGAGTCTTCTGATGCCAAGCAGTCATTTAACCCCTCAGCAGTTTAGCCAACCCGAATTGAATGATTTAGTAAGAATGACATAAAAATTGTCCTTGACTTTCTGAAGTATGAGGAGCATAACTGGATCATTTATGTGGATCTTAAAATGGTAAATTTTCTGCTAGGACAACAAAGAGGTTTCACAAAGTATCCTTGTTTTCTGTGTTTGTGGGACAGCTGAGCTCGGGAGAAACACTGGACACAGAAGGAGTGGCCAAAACATGAAGCTCTGGAAGTAGGGATGCAAAATATTGTAAATGAACCTGTAGTTAATCGAGACAGGATCATTTTCCCCTCACTTCACATCAAACTTGGCTTAATGAAGCAGTTTGTTCAGGCTTTGAATAGAGAAAGTGAAGGCTTTCAACATATTATTTCTGCTTTTCCTGCCTTGTCTTTTGAGAAGATAAAAGCAGGTGTACTCAATGGACCTCAAATTTGAACCCTCATACGTATTGAAGAATTTGCCAGAAAGATGAATGAGGAGAAAGCAGCATGGCAGTCTTTTGTGGCAGGTACAAAGAACTTCCTTGGCATAAAAAAAAAACAGAAAACTATGAACTTCTGCTTCAAAGGATGCTGTTGGCTTTCTGCAACATTGGATGTAATATGAACATTGATATTCAATTCCTGAACAGTCACCTTGATAAGTTTACTGAAAATCTTGGAGCTGTCAGTGATGAGCAGGAAGAATGCTTTCATCAAGATCTGAAGATGGCCTGACCTGTGGTGGCGCAGTGGATAAAGCGTCGACCTGGAAATGCTGAGGTCGCTGGTTCGAAACCCTGGGCTTGCCTGGTCAAGGCACATATGGGAGTTGATGCTTCCAGCTCCTCCCCTTTCTCTCTCTCTCTCTCTCTCTCTCTCTCTCTCTCTCTCTCCTCTCTAAAAATGAATAAATAAATAAATAAATGTATCTTAAGATCTGAAGATGATGGAAGAGTGATATCAGTGGTAATGGGAGAGAAATATGATGGCAGACTACTGCTGGAGCCTCAAACGAGATTGTCCTCAACAAGTACACAAATGCAAGAGCTACAAATGCAAATTTCTGCCTAAATAGAATTTAAATTAGTTTTGTGCAAATTTTATGATTAAAATAAGTGTTTTAATATGTTCTATTTTGAAATTGTAGACAAATTCTGATGCAATCATATCTTTTAGTGTATAGTATTAGTGTATTTACTGCATTATAGAAATAATTATATTTTCACAAAGATGATGCCCAGGAAGACATTCTACTGCATTATGTTAAATTAAATGTTGAAAATTTTACAATAATATGAAAATCTAAAATCTTGAATTGAAAAAAAAAACTGTAGCTTACAGAGAAAAACTAATGTCAGATTTGAGATCAGCACACTCAAATTAGGTAAGAACAAGTGTTTCTGTGGATGCAACAAAATTTTTTTCCCAGTGAAATTGTACCAAGTCTTTAATGATTTGACAGTTCCAAAGTATTTAAAGTACACTATAGAATATAGGAACAAAAGAAACCTTTCAATTTCATGTTCTGTATCTACTATAAAATGAATCCCAAAATTTGACAATGATTGCTCAAAAACAAAACAAAACAGACTATCTCATTTATTAACATCAATGCAAAGGTCTTAAACAAAATATTAGCAAACAAAATTCAACAGCACATTTTAAAATTAATTGCATTATGACCGAATGCTGGAATTAATTCTAGTAATGCAGTGAGGTTCATTACTTCCAGGTGGTTCACTGTGAAAAATTCCATTAAGTTGACACAACAAATTAAGAAGAATAGGGAGAACAATCACATAATTATCTTTAAATATTCATAGAGCACATTTTACAGCCTTCAATATCCACTCACATTATAAATGCTCAATAAATGATTAATTGATAGATATTTACTTAACACGAACTTCTCTCTTTCTCTTTGTCACTCTATTTCTTTTTCTCTCTCTCTTTCATTATTTTCTCTCCCTCTTTCTTTCCCTTTCAGAAGTCAGCAGCTGGAACTCTAGCTAGCATCTTACTTAATGAGAAAATAGACAAAAATTTTCTCTAAAGTTAGGGATCAGGTAAGACTGTTCATTTTGTTTGCTACTATTTAAAGTAGTGCTGGACATCTTAGCCAGTAACAGTAACTCAGGAGAGAAAACAACTGGAAGTTTTCAATAAGAACTAAAAAGAAAATGGTAAAACTATATGTATATGTGGAAATACTTTGACTATGTACAGCGGTACCTTGACAGATGACTTTAATTCGTTTCATGGCCAAGCTCATGACTCAATTTGCTCGTGTGTCAAATCAAATTTCCCCATTTAAATTAATGGGAATGCAATTAATCTGTTCTGGCCCCCAAAAACCACACAAAATTTTTATATGCTTTTAAATAAGAAAATGTACTTTATAAATAACAAATACATATCTATATCTATATATATATATATATAAAACATAATAAGAAAGAATGTAAAGAAATAAACTGATTTATGAAGTGTATTTACCTTCAAGGTCAGGCAAAGATGCTGGTGGAGGAGGAGGAGGAGATATTAGCATAACTATGGCCCTTCTCAAGCAGGAAGGTAATTAGCAATTTCACAGAGAGCTGCCCAGTGCCATTTTTAACAATGAAAGTGAGCAAACTCAGAAAATACAAATTTTATAAACTCATTTCCACAACATTCCACCCCTTTTGCAATCCATATCACAGGCATTCCTGTGCAAGGAATTAGGCACATCACACAAATTAAAGCAACAGCACAAGTCATACAATTTTAAAAATTACAAAGGTGCCCTTCACCAGAGATTCCCCCCTCCCATTAGGGTCTCTCACATTGTCGAAAAGCCACATGTCCATTTAACAATGCAGCTGGTACCCCCTCTGGTCACAGTCAGGAGTCAGTCCATGCACATGGGGCGTCAGGCCTCCCCCCTCATTCCTGCCATCCTGGCAGCTCTTAAGACGCTGTCCCAAGGAGGAGCTTGTGGCAATGGTGGCCAACATTGCCACCTCTGCTCCAGAGAGCATGCTGCCATCCACCCCTATGTCCCACAATCACAGCAAGCCTACCAGGGGCTTAGTAGGTACTCTTTGCTGCTGAGCTTTTACCTTCTGAAATCTATGAATGGCAGCTTCAGCCTTCTCATCCTCAGAAGAGGAGCTGCAAATGCCTGCTCTTGTTCACTCAGAGCCACTGGCCAGCATAGCTCTGTCTTAGGCTCCTGCAGCTGCTGGCTCTCCAGAATTTCCAAGGCATACTGCAACTCACAAACCTGTAATTCCTTCTCCAGAGACTGCTCCATTTCCAGGTGCAACTTGCGAACCCAGTCAGCCTCCTTCTCCAGTGCTTGCTCCAGTTCCAGGATCTGCATCTCTTTCTCCCATGGCCATTCCAAATTCTTCTGCTCCTCAGTTTGCAGGCCTCAGGGAGCCTCTTCCATAGCGCTCTCAGTTTCTTCTCACAGGGCTGTACAAAACAGCCAGTCCACAGTCCCCAAAAGGAAAGGACAGCCATGGGGAACCATAACAACAACCAGTCCTCTATCCCACCACTCAAGGGTGGCGGCGACTCCATACCGATCTGATCTGAATCCTGCCTCAAACTACACCAGTTGTAAGGCCAGGGGCCGTCACCATTGTAGCCATTCACTTGCAGGTTCTCATTAGATTCAGGCAGACAGTAAAGAAACAGTGGAGCCAAAATATGGTGGGCCATTCCTTTATTCAAGACTCATACTGGCCGACAAGCAAATACACACAGGGCTCCCAAAGCCACTTACACATTCTTTGGTTCTACAACCAGGAGAATCTTCTCTAGTTTTTTCTAGAATCAAAGGTCCCCACCAGTCTCAGTCACCACTGGTTCCCCATCTGCACACCTTCTCCCTTCTCCTCTCTGCACAAACTGGCTTCTCCTTCAGCACTCTGACATCTTGGCTTCTCTCTCCTTTCCTGCCATCATGACTTCTCCCTCAGTACTCTGAATCCTCTCTGCTCTCACTATGCAAACAAAATGGCTTCTCTCCCTTCCTCCTTTCCTTTTAAAACCTTACTGGCACCGCTCTGTTAAAAAAAAAAAGGGCGGGGGTGACATCACGGAAATGGCGCCGTGAGCAGCGCGTCCGACAGATCTCCCCTAAATCACAACAAATTTATCAACTAGAAACAGAAAAATTTATCCTTGGAGCATTCTGGAGTTCCACACAAACTGAAAGCGAAAGGACTGTTATCACTTGAATCTGAGAGACGAGGGTGTGGAGGAAGCTACCGCAGCGACATTCATTCAAGCCGCGAGGGAGTGCGCCTGTGGTGAGTCAGCCCACACTCGGGAGCCGCGAGCAGCCGCGGGCGCGCGCCCGGTCCGGTTGCAGAGCGAGCACCGCCCACACTCGGGAGCCGTGAGCAGCCGCGGGCGAGACCCGGTAGGGTTGCAGAGCGAGCACCGCCCACACTGGGGAGCAGCGAGCAGCCGCCGGCGCGCGCCCGGTCCGGTTGCAGAGCGAGCAGCGCTAACGTTCCCAGTGGCCGGCGCACTGCAAGTGAGAGTAGCCAGCCACCGGTGCCCGGGGCACCCCATTCGCCCACATGCCCTGGGCATTCCACATGCCCAGAGTGCCTTACTGGCCCGCACACCCAGGGTGCCCCATTATCCTGCGCCTGGTGGGATTCAGCCGCCAGCGGCAGGGCGAGCGGGAGAGGCACCAGGGTGGTCTTCTACTTGGGAGATTCTCTCCGTGGGCGGGGCACCTCACCCAGCCATTCAAGCTAACAATCAAGCGTTGGGGGAGGGGCGCGCACAGGCAGCCTAAAATACCTTCGGGAGCAAAGCTGCGACCCAATCACTGAAATTAGCTTAACCCATGAAATCTGCGCACCCTCGGTTCTAATTGATAAGATCTCTCTCAGTTCAGCGACCCAAGACAAGAGGCGTGATATTTTTTAGTGCCTCTCGCTAAAGGGGCGGGGGCAGCTTCTGATTGATAGAGCCTCCATATTCAGGGATAAACGCTAACAAGAGGGACTTGGCAGATAATAAGATCTATACTACACTAGTCGCAAGCAGAGACTAGTGCCTCTTCTTCCCAGCCAAAACAGGCTACAAAGTGTGGAAAGCCTGGGTTGAGAGGTCCAACTGAATGCTAGGCGCTGAACAGTCACCTTGACAACAATTGACTCCCACCCCCGCCTGATTACACTGGAGGCCCTGACTGCCAGAGCCTTTCCCAAAGCCTTGCACTGAGTGGGGATAGAGTGGGGATTTCCCAGCTCTTTGAGCCTCTTACTCCCCAGGCAGAAGCAGTTGCAGCCTTATAGCTGGATCACCAGGCTGCTAATTCAGGAAGGGGGGACTAGGAGAGAGAATCCAGGAAAGCAAACTCTCTCATCGTTGGACCCTGCAAACGCCAACAAGCCTTGACTACCAGCAAGACTAAAGCCAATTATATGATATTGCCATAGAATCCCATCAACTGCAAATCCCTACCTAAGTGTGACACAGGGGCAGAGCCTGGGGTACAGAGTCACCAACCAGGAAGAGGGAGAGAAAAGAAAAAGGAAGAAGTTAACCTCTCAAAATCAAGAAAAATCCACAGACTTTACAACTTGTTCCACTAATTTTTTTTTTGTTGTTGTTTGTTTCTTCTATCTTATTGCCTTTATTTCCTCCACCTCGGTCCTTCTATTCTCTGCCCATCTTATGCTTCCCTTTTCTTGAACTACACTACCCATAACTGTTACATGTTATTTCTCTTCTTCATCCTCACCCTCCTTTAAGGTTATACTCCAAAACACTTAACTCTCACTCTCTCCTCTTTTTTTTTTTTTTTGATTTGCTTTATTTTGTTTTTTTCTCTTCCTTTTTTATTTCTTCCTTCGTTTTTCTCTTTTTCTTATTTTTTCCTTTCTATTCATTTTTTCTTTTCTCGTTTTACTTTCCTCCCATTTAATCCTCAATCACAAACAAATTAGTTAATTTGGGACTAAAGGCTTTTTTGGCTTAATTTTTCTTTTTTGCTTTTGTTTTTGTTTTTTTCTTGTTTGTTTATTTTTGTGGCATTTTGGGTCCTCCCAACCCAAGGTCTCCATTGTATTTAGTCTTTGCTCCACTTAATACAACAGATTTTTACTTATCATTTTTATTTTTTTCTTCTTTATTATTCTTTTTTTGGTCCTTTTTTCTGGTTCCCTCTTATCCCTCTCATTATATCTCTTAGTTGACTATCACTTACAAGCAAATCATCTTATGCTTGTCTAAAATTTTCTTCCCTTTTTTTTTTTTTTTGCATTTAGTAGGTCCCTACTCCCTTTTTTTGCCCCTTGAACTCTTCACCCCAAATCAGGCCCTCCATTATAGGCACGATATTTCCCTGAGGAGGGGAGAGGAGGGAAAGAGAAGAAAGAAAAAAAGGGGGAAATAATAAATTATTACTGTTTTTTTTTGTGGGGTGTTTTGCCTTTTTTTTTTTTTTACTTTTTACTCTTTATTAATTCTAATTAGTGCTATCAACAAGACCACCCTCAGATGCCAATAAGAAAGAGGAAATCGAATATTATGGATACAAAAGAAAGAGAGGTAACACAAATAGATGTGGAAAAATCTATGGAGAAAAGACTTAACATATTGGAAGCCTTGGAGCTAAATGACAGAGAATTTAAAATAGAAATCTTAAAAATACTCAGAGATATACAAGAAAACACAGAAAGGCAATATAGGGAGATCAGAAAACAACTCAATGAACACAAAGAATATATTACCAAGGAAATTGAAACTATAAAAACAAATCAAACAGAAATGAAAAACTCAATTCACGAGCTGAAAAACGAGGTAACAAGCTTAGCTAACAGAACAGCCCAGATTGAGGATAGGATTAGTGAAATAGAAGACAAACAACTTGAGGCACAACAGAGAGAAGAAGAAAGAGACTCAAAAATAATAAAAAACGAGAAAGCCCTACAGGAATTGTCTGACTCCATCAGAAAGAATAACATAAGAATAATAGGTCTATCAGAGGGAGAAGAGAAAGAAAATGGAATGGAGAATATACTCAAACAAATAATAGATGAGAACTTCCCAAGCCTGTGGAAGGAACTAAAGCCTCAAATTCAAGAAGCAAACAGAACGCCAAGTTTTCTTAACCCCAACAAACCCACTCCAAGGCACATCATAATAAAGATGACACAAACCAATGACAAAGAAAAAATTCTCAAGGCAGCCAGGGAAAAGAAGAGTACAACATATAAAGGAAGGCCTATTAGATTATCATCAGACTTCTCAGCAGAAACTCTACAAGCTAGAAGAGAGTGGACCCCAATATTTAAAGCCCTGAAAGAGAGGAACTTTCAGCCAAGAATACTATACCCATCAAAGCTATCCTTCAAGTATGAAGGAGATATAAAAATATTCACATAATACAGAAAAGATGAGAGAATTTATCAACAGAAAGCCCCCACTCCAGGAAATACTAAAGGGGGTTTTCCAACCAGATTCAAAGAACAAAAGAAAACAACACCACAAGTAACAGCTCCACCAAGAACACAATAAAACCAAACTTAAACTGTGACAACAAAGGAAAAAAAGGGGGGAGAGGATGGAGATTAACAGTAGCAAAGGACGATGAAGTGCAGAAATACTTATAAGATAGGGTACTACAATGAATATGGTAGGTACCCTTTTCATTACTTAATGGTAACCACCCTTAAAAAAACCACCACAAAAACACTTGACTTAAAAAAGGTAGCAACAGAGGAAAGAAGTATGGAACACAAACAAACAAAAACAAATGATAGAAAAACAAAAGAGAAGAATCAAACTAGATACAAAACTAACAGAAAGCAATTTATAAAATGGCAGTAGGGAACCCACAAGTGTCAATAATTACACTAAATGTAAATGGATTAAACTTACCAATAAAAAGACACAGAGTAGCAGAATGGATTAAAAAAGAAAATCCAACTATATGCTGCCTACAAGAAACACATCTAAGCAACAAGGATAAAAACAAATTCAAAGTGAAAGGCTGGAAAACAATACTCCAAGCAAACAACACCCAAAAAAAAGCAGGTGTAGCAATACTCATATCTAATAATGCTGACTACAAGACAGAAAAAGTACTCAGAGACAAAAATGGTCATTTCATAATGATTAAGGGGAAGTTGAATCAAGAAGACATAACAATCCTTAATATATATGCACCAAACCAAGGAGCACCAAAATATATAAGACAGCTACTTATTGACCTTAAAACAAAAACTAACAAAAATACAATCATACTTGGAGACCTCAATACACCGCTGACGGCTCTAGATCGGTCATCCAAACAGAGAATCAATAAAGATATAGTGGCCTTAAACGAAATACTAGAACACCTGGATATGATAGACATCTACAGGATACTTCATCCCAAAGCGACAGAGTATACATTTTTCTCTAGTGTACATGGAACATTCTCAAGAATTGACCATATGTTGGGCCACAAAGACAATATCAGCAAATTTAGAAAAATTGAAATTGTACCAAGCATATTTTCTGATCATAAAGCCTTGAAACTAGAATTCAACTGCAAAAAAGAGGGAGAAAAACCCACAAAAATGTGGAAACTAAACAACATACTTCTAAAAAATGAATGGGTCAAAGAAGAAATAAGTGCAGAGATCAAAAGATATATACAGACAAATGAAAATGAAAATACGACATATCAGAATCTCTGGGATGCAGCAAAAGCAGTAATAAGAAGAAAGTTCATATCAGTTCAGGCTTATATGAACAAACAAGAGAGAGCCGAAGTAAACCACTTAACTTCACACCTTAAGGAACTAGAAAAAGAAGAACAAAGACAACCCAAAACCAGCCGAAGAAAGGAGATAATAAAAATCAGAGCAGAAATAAATGAAATAGAGAACAGAAAAACTATAGAAAAAATCAATAAAACAAGGAGCTGGTTCTTTGAAAAGATCAACAAAATTGACAAACCCTTGGCAAGACTCACCAAGGAAAAAAGGCACAGGACTCAAATAAATAAAATCCAAAATGAAAGAGGAGAGATCACCACAGACATCATGGATATACAAAGAATTATTGTAGAATACTATGAAAAATTATATGCCACCAAATACAACAATCTAGAAGAAATGGATAAATTCCTAGAACAATACAACCTTCCTAGACTGAGTCATGAAGAAGCAGAAAGCCTAAACAGACCAATCAGCAGGGAGGAAATAGAAAAAACTATTAAAAACCTCCCCAAAAATAAAAGTCCAGGCCCAGACGGTTATACTAGTGAATTCTATCAAACATTCAAAGAAGACTTGGTTCCTATTCTACTCAAAGTCTTCCAAAAAATTGAAGAAGAAGCAATACTTCCAAACACATTTTATGAGGCCAACATAACCCTCATACCAAAACCTGGCAAGGATGGCACAAAGAAAGAAAACTACAGACCAATATCTCTAATGAATACAGATGCTAAAATACTAAACAAAATACTGGCAAACCGAATACAACAACATATTAAAAAAATAATACATCATGATCAAGTGGGATTCATCCCAGAATCTCAAGGATGGTTCAGCATACGCAAAACGGTTAACGTAATACACCATATCAACAAAACAAAGAACAAAAACCACATGATCTTATCAATAGATGCAGAAAAGGCTTTTGATAAAATACAACACAATTTTATGTTTAAGACTCTCAACAAAATGGGTATAGAAGGAAAATATCTCAACATGATAAAGGCCATATATGATAAACCATCAGCCAACATCCTATTAAATGGCATAAAACTGAGGACTTTCCACCTTAAATCAGGAACAAGACAGGGTTGTCCACTCTCTCCACTCTTATTCAACGTGGTGCTAGAAGTTCTGGCCAGAGCAATCAGACAAGACAAAGAAATAAAAGGCATCCATATCGGAAATGAAGAAGTAAAGCTATCACTTTTTGCTGATGATATGATCCTATACATCGAAAACCCGAAGGACTCCACAAAAAGATTATTAGAAACAATAAACCAATACAGTAAGGTCGCAGGATACAAAATTAACATACAAAAGTCCATAGCCTTTCTATATGTCAGCAATGAAATATTAGAAAATGAACTCAAAAAAATAATCCCCCTTCACGATTGCAACAAAAAAAAAATAAAATACCTAGGAATAAACATAACAAAGAATGTAAAGGACCTATATAATGAAAATTACAAAGCATTGTTAAGGGAAATCGAAAAAGATACAATGAGATGGAAAAATATTCCTTGTTCTTGGATAGGAAGAATAAATTAAATCAAAATGGCCATATTACCCAAAGCAATATATAAATTTAATGCAATTCCCATCAAAATCCCTATGAGATTTTTTAAAGAAATGGAACAAAAAATCATCAGATTTATATGGAACTATAAAAAACCCCGAATAGCCAAAACAATCCTAAGGAAAAAGAATGAAGCTGGGGGCATTACAATTCCTGACTTTAAACTATATTATAGGGCCACGATAATCAAAACAGCATGGTATTGGCTGAAAAATAGACACTCAGACCAATGGAACAGAATAGAAAGCCCAGAAATAAAACCACATATATATGGTCAAATAATCTTTGATAAAGGGGCCAACAACATACAATGGAGAAAAGAAAGCCTCTTCAACAAATGGTGTTGGGAAAAGTGGAAAGCCACATGCAAAAGAATGAAACTCGACTATAGCCTGTCCCCGTGTACTAAAATTAATTCAAAATGGATCAAAGACCTAAATATAAGACCTGAAACAATAAAGTACATAGAAGAAGACATAGGTACTAAAATCATGGACCTGTGTTTTAAAGAACATTTTATGAACTTGACTCCAATGGCAAGAGAAGTGAAGGCAAAGATAAATGAATGGGACTACATCAGAATAAAAAGGTTTTGCTCAGCAAGAGAAACTGATATAAAAATAAACAGACAGCCAATTAAATGGGAAATGATATTTACAAACAAGAGCTCAGATAAGGGCCTGATATCCAAAATTTACAAAGAACTCATAAAAGTCAACAACAAACAAACAAACAATCCCATAAAAAAATGGGAAGAGGACATGAACAGACACTTCTCCCAGGAAGAGATACAAATGGCCAACAGATATATGAAAAGATGCTCAGCTTCATTAGTTATTAGAGAAATGCAAATCAAAACTACAATGAGATACCACCTCACCCCTGTTAGATTAGCTATTATCAACAAGACGGGTAATAGCAAATGTTGGAGAGGCTGTGGAGAAAAAGGAACCCTCATTCACTGTTGGTGGGACTGTAAAGTAGTACAACCATTATGGAGGAAAGTATGGTGGTTCCTCAAAAAACTGCAAATAGAACTACCTTATGACCCAGCAATTCCTCTACTGGGTATATACCCCAAAACCTCAGAAACATTGATACGTGAAGACACATGTAGCCCCATGTTCATTGCAGCACTGTTCACAGTGGCCAAGACATGGAAACAACCAAAAAGCCCTTCAATAGAAGACTGGATAAAGAAGATGTGGCACATATACACTATGGAATACTACTCAGCCATAAGAAATGATGACATCAGATCATTTACAGCAAAATGGTGGGATCTTGATAACATTATTCGGAGTGAAATAAGTAAATCAGAAAAAAACAAGAACTACATGATTCCATACATTGGTGGAACATAAAAATGAGACTAAGAGACATGGACAAGAGTGTGGTGGTTACCAGGGGTGGGGGGAGGGAGGACATGGGAGGGAGGGAGGGAGAGAGTTAGGGGGAGGGGGAGGGGCACAGAGAACTAGATAGAGGGTGGCGGAGGACAATCTGACTTTGGGCGAGGGGTACGCAACATAATTTAATGACAAAATAACCTAGACATGTTTTCTTTGAATATATGTACCCTGATTTATTAATGTCATCCCATTACCATTAATAAAAATTTATTAAAAAAAAAAAAAAAACCTTACTGGCACCAAAACCTCTCCTCCAGCCAACATTAGCATAACAATGGCCCTTCCCAAGCAGGAAGGTAATCTGCAATTTGCAATCAACTGTTCTGCTCTGAAGGCAAGTACACACATGGCTGCCCACCACCATTTTTAACAATAAAAGTGAGCAAACTAAAAAAACACAAATTTTACAAACTCATTTATCGAACACTTGTGATTCAAATATCCGATTGTGACTTAAAGCAAAAAATCCCAACAGTGACTGCTCATCTCTCAAATTGCTCATGATTTAAAATGCTCATGTGTCAAGGTACCACTGTATTTGTAAATTCTAAAAACAAGGTAAGTTATCAAAACAGAGAATTTAGTGTAATAGGTTATTAAGTTAATATTCAAAAATTAGTAGGCATAATATATATGGATTAAAAAATCAGTATAAATAAAGATTTTAGTTCTGACTGGTTGGCTCAGTGGCAGAGAATTAGCCTAGCATGTGGAAATCCTGGGTTTGATTCCCAGTCAGGGCACACAGGAGAAGCAGCCATCTGCTTCTCCGCCCCTTCCCCACAGCCATGGCTCTAATGGTTCAAGCAATTTGGTCCCAGGGAAGTGAGAATGACTCTGTGACCTTGCCTCAGGCGCTGAAATAGCTCAGTTTCCAAGCAATGGAGCAGAAGCTCAGATGGGCAGAGCATCACCCTGTAGGGAGCTTGCCAGGTGGATCCTGGGTCAGGCACACGCAGGAGTCTGTCTCTCTGTCTCTCTGCCTCCCTGCCTCTCATTTAATTAAAAAAAATGAAGAACTCATTTTATGATATCCAAACAGAAATTAAATTCATTTGTATAAACTCTACAAGAAATGTTGACAACTTATATGAACAAAGCTACAAAAAAGTATCTGAGAGACAGAAATACAGTTGAAAATACAAAGATATACTTCTTTCTTGGACAGGAAGACTCAATATAATAACGATGTTAGACAGCTCTAAGATGCTTATTAAGTTTAATGTATTTCCAGTTAAAAAAATTGTTTTTTTTTTCTGTAGTTAGATAAGTTGATTATAGAGTCTGTTCGGAAAGAACACAAGTAAAAATAGTCCAAAACTTTATATTCAAAATATGAAAAAAGAAGAGTAAGTGTGAATATATAGTGGGGGCACATCTAGCCATCTTCAAAATTAAATACATACTATATAGATGATATAATTAGGGTGTTTGTGAATGATACATAAATAGACAGACTAATGGAATAAAGTAGAAAATTCAGCAATTTTCTAATTGTATAATGGAAATTTAGTATATCATACAGATCAGTCATACCTCAATCAATAGGGAAAAGAATTTTTCATAAGTAGTGTTGGGGTAGCAGTGTGGAAAAAGATAATATTAGATCTACTCCTTAAACTTCACACAAAGCGAAAATCCAAAAATAGCAGAGAGTAAATATAAAAAACACAAAGTAATATAAGTTTTGAAAAAAACACATGGGTAAATTTCTTTATATTCTGGGAATGGGAAAACTTTCCCTAACTGATTCAAAACCCAGAAACAAAGAAAAAGTTTTAAATTTTTTATTGCATTAAAATTTGCGTGGCAAAATGTACCATTAGTAAACATACAAGTAACAAACTGGGAACAATATTTGTAACTTGTATTAGAGAAAAGGATTAATTTCCCTTATATATATTATATATATAATTTATAAAAGGCATCTGAAAATAAAGGGAAGTACAACTATAGAAAAATTAGTCAAAACACAAACAGATGAAAGAAAAAAAAAAGCAAATGTTTCTAAACTATGTGAAAACATGTTCATATTGGGGGAAAGCAAAATAAAACAACAACACAGAGATGCTATTTCTCTCCTCCTAATTGTCAGAACTCAATTTTGACAACTTCCTTTTTGCAAGGCTAGTGCAAATACAAAATGGCATAACCCCTAAGGAAGAAAATTTGTCCATGCTTTGCAAAATTACTTATTTACTTACTTCTGGGCTCTGCAAAAATCCCACTTATAAGAATCTATCTCTATAATACATTAGCAGAACAAAAAGATCTGTGCACAAGGCTGTTAAATGTTTAGCACCCTTTATAACAACAACAGATTGTTCAGATTGTGAACACAATCTTTATGTTCCGTGGTAGAAAGAATTTTGATTTATCATTCCACTGTAGTCATATACAACTGTAAGAAGGAATATAAAACTCTCAGTAGAATACTACGGGGTAATAATGTCCAGAACATACTGTTAAAGGGAAAAGAAACATGGAGGAAAGTGTATATGGCATGTTACCATTTTTAAGAAACAGAAATATACTGCTTACATTCAAAAATGAAAAATAAGCCATTAAAAAGGGATGCTAGTACCATAGTACCACATGGATCACTTTTGGTAAACAGAACTGTGCTTTGGCATGAAGACAGTTAATCATTTAGATGTGACCCCGATGAACTTGACCTCCTTTAAATGTATCTTGTTTTTAGTGTCTGACCTTGGAACAATGTTAATATTTATATCATTAAAACATAAAATTAATTAAAAATCTTTTAGTATAAAAATAAGATGACACACCTGACCTGTGGTGGCACAGTAGATAAAACATGGACCTAGATCGCTGAGGTTGCTGGTTCAAAACCCCAGCTTGTCCGGTTAAGGCACATATGGGAGTTGATGCTTCCTGCTCCTTCCCCCTTCTCTCCTTCTCTCCCCTATTTAAAATGAATAAATAAAATTTAAAAAATATTTAAGATGATACAAATAAAACTAATTGTGCATCCAGTTCATGGTTTAACAATACAGACAGAGAAACTATTTTAAGTGACCTTAAAACACAACAATTGGTACTTTCTTAGTGGAATTATGTCCTCATAATAAAAATAACAGAAAAATATTTCTAAAAGTCTGTTTTTAGTAATCATGTTTTTGGTTGTAGTTTGATATTATTTTACTGAGATATTTATATTTTGGGATAGAACAGATTAGATATTGATGTTGAAAAGTTTTATGCTGTGATACAAGAAGATATAGATGTAATATATGTGAATTTATAAAAGCTGTGGTATATTTACACAATGGGGTGCTATGCTGCTGCTGTATTCAAGAAGGAAATCTTACTCTTCGCAACAGCATGGATGGACCTAGAGAGTATTGTACTAAGTGAAATAACCCAGGCAGAGAAAAACAAGTACTACATAATTTCACTCATGGGGAGTCTAATGAACAAAATGAACTAACAAGCAAATTAGAGACAGATTCATCAGACTTATAGAGAGCAGGCTGACAACTGTCACTGGGAGGGGAGAGGAATTGGAAGGGGTAGAGGTAATAAACAAAAAGTAAAAACAAGGAAAAACTCATGGATCTGGACAACAGTGTTGTGATTACCTGGGGAAAAGGGTGGAGGGAAGTGAAGGAGGGTACAGAGTGGGTAAATGGTGCTAGACGGAGACTTGCTTGGGGTGGTGAACATACAGTGCAGTGTACAGATGATGTGTTATAGAATTTTGCATGTGAAACCTGAATAATTTTGTTAACCAGTGTCCAATAAACTCAATAAAAGAAAAAAAGAAAAAATTAATATAAACTCAAGATAGTTTATCTTAAAAATATGTTTTCTATATTGTGCCTATTAAAATAGCTTAAAAAATCAATAGGCTGGAATGCCCCTAACGCCAAGATTGTATCCTGTAAATATAATTTCCCATTAATAGGAATTAGGTTTCTTGGAGGAGTGATTCTACAATAGTTGAGGGTGGTGGAAATATACAGGGTAAACCCGGCACATCTTGTCATACCAGAAGCAAGGGAGCTGCTGTAGATGATAGGGTTGCTTTAAAAAAAATCAGGAGCCAATTTGAATAATCTCCCACTGGCCAAAGATGCTACAGGATAAGAACAATAACTGCAATGAATGGAAACGTATTTGTTTAGATCTTTGAATTCATAACACTTACAAAATCCTTAGTTGCATTTGAAAGCTATTAATAAAGTAACTCATTACTTTCAAAATTCATATATCATTAGTTTTTGTTTTTATCTATATTAATTCCTATTTATTATTTCTTTTAATTTATTTTCTTGTTCTTTTTGTAGCTTTTTGAATTGGGTGTTTAATTCATTTATATAAATTTTTATTAATGTAGGTATTTAATGCTATAAATAAAAGAAAATAATTATTATTATTTTCTACTTAAACTATGCTTCAGGGTGTAAATAAAAAGGATAGTGGGGACATGGATAGAACTTGGACTTCTTTAAATGTACCTTGTTTAAAGTATTTGATTTGGGTACAATCAATTGGATGAATAAATAATTTGTACAGAAAAGTTTCTCTTCATAAAACTATTCAAATTAAAAAAGAAGAAATGATAGAAATAGAATATTACTATGTTTTAAAATTTTATTTTTTAATTACAATTTATATTTAATATTGCTTTGTATTGGTTTCAGGTTTCAAGTACCCACCTGGCACCATACATAGTTATTACAATATTATTGACTTTATTCCCTATACATCAATTTACATTAATGTGGCTATTTTGAAACTGCCAATTTGTCCTTTTATTTTTTTAAGAATTGACATTTTGCAAAACACAGAAAACATTTTAACTTATATATCAGAAAAGTAAGTGCTCAATAGGGTATGCATTTCAAGTTACTGCAAGTTACTTGTGAGAGAATTTCTGTAAGTAAAACATGTTTAAATTTAACCAACAGTAGCATGTCAGTGTGTTTAAAATCATGACAAATATCTTCTCTCTGGTCATGTTGCCTATGACAAATTACTACAATGTTGTATGTTTAGGGCAAGATGTCAATATAGCATAAATCCCATGGCATTTTGGTTTTCTTCTGAAGATTAAAGCTATTTTTCTTGGGGTAAATGTAGCAGCAAAACACAAACCAGTTGATCAAAAAAAGCACTTCTGTCATAAATCCAATAATTTTCAGGACACATTAACCAACAGTAGTTTTGCCATTCCCAGTTCTTTTAAGAATTTCATCTTTGCACTGTTGCCTTAAGTAAGTCTATAAAACTTTGTTCTCTGTTAAGCTAGTTTACTCACTATAGCCTGGCTGAGAGAATTTAGTTGGCTGGTCCATTTATCTAGTGCAGTGTATCAGGCACCACTCCCCTTCTGAAGATGCAGCTTAAGGGGAGTTGGTTGACTTGATCAATTCAGTCATGGATAGTGTTCTGTAATATGCCCTGAACCAGCAAGCTCTCCACATCAGCTACATCTATGTTTAATTTCTTAGGAACAAAAGGATTATGTATTCTTGTGTAAGGCTTAAATAATTTTATGAGCACTTGTGTTCTGACGTTTCACAAAAGCTCTTCAATTGTTCTTTTATGAAAGGATCATCTGTGATGTTGCTGTGATTTGTTTTCAGAATATTTTAAAGTTCAGTGATATCATTATTCTGATAGGCACTTCCTAAATTTGTCACTGTGAGAATTTCTGAATTTCTCTCAGTTTTGTATCGTTTGGCCTCCTGTGAGTTAAATGGATTTATTTGCTAAGACCAAGTATTTTTTGTGTCAGAAACAGAGAGAGAGAGAGAGAGAGAGAGAGAGAGAGACAGGCAGGAAGGGAGAGAGATGAAAAGCATCAATTCTTTGTTGTGGCACCTTAGTTGTTTATTGATTGCTTTCTCACATGTGCCTTGACCAGGAGGCTACAGCAGACCGAGTGACCCCTTGCTCAAGCCAGTGACCTTGGGTTCAAGCTGGTGAGCCTTGCTCAAAGGAGATGAGCCTGCACTCAAGCTGGCAACCATAGGGTTTCGAACTTGGGTCCTTCACGTCCCAGTCCAACACTCTATCCACTCCATCACCACCTGGTCAAGTGTGATTTTTTTTTTAAACACAAAGGTTTTATTAGATTATATCTCAAATAAGTTTGTTACTGTTTTCCCCAAGTACATAATAATCTTTTCAATATTTAGATACAATATTTTTTATGGGAGGATTTTTTTTATTTTTATTAATTTTAATGGGGTGACATTGATAAATCAGGGTACATATATGTTCAGAGAAAGCATCTCCAGGTTATTTTGACATTTGATTATGTTGCATACCCCTCACCCAAAGTCAAATTGTCTTCCGCCACCTTCTATCTGGTTTTCTTTGTGCCCCTCCCCTGACCCCCCAACCCCGGTAGCCATCACACTCTTGTCCATGTCTCTGAGTCTCGTTTTTATGTCCCATCTATGTATGGAATCATATAGCTCTTAGTTTTTTCTGTTTTACTTATTTCACTCAGTATAATGTTATCAAGATCCATCCATGTTGTTGTAAATAATATGATGTCATCATTTCTTATCACTGAGTAGTATTTCAGCTATCCCACTTTTAGGAATATACCCTAAGAATACCATAGCACTGTTCCAAAAGGAGAAATGCACCCTCATGTTTATGGCAGCATTGTTCACAATAGCGAAGATCTGGAAACAGCCCAAGTGTCCATCAGTGGACGAGTAGATTACAAAGCTTTGGTAGATATATACTATGGGATACTACTCAGCCATAAGGACCAAGTATTTTAAGCAAGTAGTTCATCTTGAACTTCATAGTTCTTGAAGGCTTCATCATCATAGTTCTTGAAGGCTTAAAAAAAAAATCAGTGTGTGCCTTTTCAAATTCACCTTCTTTCAAGTGCATTTTTCCACCACATTCTCTGATGACTCCCATGATCAGCAGATGAGCAGTGGCAGACTTGATGTGAAGTGACTGTTCATAGAGTGTTTTAAATTTTTTGTTATTCTTCTGTGCTATGTACATTTGAATTTCTAGAGCATATATTTCTAATAACTGTGTGCCCTTTTTTAAGTCATCTCCTCTATCATCAGTCTGTCAAGACTGATGTAACTGGTGTATAATTTTTGAAGCTTTCCATATTCCTCCCATTCTAAATACAATTTTCTAAGTTTGTGTTTGTTTTAAACAACAGTCTATCATTCCTTGCATTTTTTAAAGCTTCTAGTGTTGTTTCATAAAAATCCTGCAGTAAATCCATCTGTTTAGAAGTGGAGATATAATAAAAAATAAGATTAATGGATTTTTCAGAATAAATTCTTGTGACTGCACTTTGAATACAGGTCAATAGTTGTTTATGTCTATTCATCATTTCTGGAACGTTTGTCAACTTAAGGTTAATCTTAATCATTGTTTCAGCGCTTTAAATCCCTATTCTCCCTTTTCACCTTCAAGTTCCAAAATCTTCTGAAAACTGTTTACTGCTGCTTTTCGGTCATCTTCCTTTAACGCTTTAGAATTATAGTACAGGGGGTCCTCGGGTTATGACAGTCTCGACATATGACATTTCAAGTTTATGATGCTCACTCCCATAAAAACTTAAAAATTTGAGGTGTGAGTGTTTTGGCTTATGCCCTTAGCATCGTACTTATGGACTACGTGAGCAAACTGGTTGCCTGTGGTGGAAGAATACGCAGTAACATGGTGCATGAGTGCGGCAGTTGACATCCCCCAGTATGCTTATTTACTCCACTTTGGACTGTAAAAAGTGAAAGTGTTCTGTGTGTATTAGGCTAGGGTGTATTTCGACTTACACCAAAATTTGGGTTACGTCACTGTCATAGGAACAAAGCTGTCTTTTAACCTATATTGATTTTCCAAATCCACATTTGGCTGGAAATTACTATCTTCAAAGTATTTCAGGTCATAGTCCTCCTCATCATCACACATGAAATCATCTTTCATGACAGACATCTTGGCAAGCCCAATTTGTACTTCTGAATCTCTTCATCTTTTTCAGCCAGTTTCCCAGCCCCCCTTTTGTCTAGCAACTATCAGTCTGTTCTCTGAACTTATGAGACTGTTTCAGTTTTATTTATTTATTTTGTTCTTTAGGTTTCACATATAAGTAAAATCATACGGTATTTGTCTTGGTTTTTTGGGGGTTTTTTTTGTTTGTTTGTTTTGTTTTTTTGCATTTTTCCAAAGCTGGAAACGGGGAGGCAGTCAGACAGACTCCTGCATGCGCCCAACCGGGATTTACCTGGCACACCCACCAGGGGCCACGCTCTGCCCACCAGGGGACAATGCTTTGCCCATCTGGGGCGTCGCTCTGTCGAGACCAGAGCCACTCTAGCGCCTGAGGCAGAGGCCACAGAGCAATCCTCAGCGCCCGGGCAAACCTCCAGTGGAGCCTTGGCTGTGGGAGGGGAAGAGAGAGATAGAGAGGAAGGAGAAGGGGAGGGGGTGGAGAAGCAGATGGGCGCTTCTCTTGTGTGCCCTGGCCGGGAATTGAGCCCGGGACTCCCACACGCCAGGCCGACGCTCTACCACTGAGCCAACTGGCCAGGGCCTGTCTTGTTTTGACTGACATTTCACTTAGCATAATACTCTCTAGTTCCATCCATACTATCGTAAATAGTATATTGGTATATATATATATACCAAAGTTTATATATTTGGTATATATATACCAAAGTTTTTTTATTCAATCATCTATCCATGGACCATTGGGTTGTTTCCATTTCTTGGCTGTTGGTGGAAGTACACAGTGCCAGCTGGAATAATCATGCCCTCCCTCCTTCTTCTCCTAATGTGCCATTCTGCATCTCCAAAAAAATCAAACAGCAATGTGATTAAGGCACTGAATTTAACTACCAATCCGTAAGCAATATAAGGGAGAGAAGAGCATAATAAATGACATCGTGGAGTTGTAGTCAGCAAAATCCAGACTGTGTGAAACTCTACAGACAAATGATCAGGTAGGTTTTCTTAAGAAATATATAGCAAGGAAAAAAAATTAGAGGGAGAAAACTTTAGAGTAACAAATCTTAAAATATGTCAATAAATTTAAATAAAGACCTTATTTGAATAATGACTCAAAATGTACAAATACTCCAAAAACAATTATTTGGGAAATGTGAACACTGCCAAAATATGAAAATTTAATT
Organism: Saccopteryx bilineata; assembly: GCF_036850765.1. Classification (NCBI taxonomy): domain Eukaryota; kingdom Metazoa; phylum Chordata; class Mammalia; order Chiroptera; family Emballonuridae; genus Saccopteryx; species Saccopteryx bilineata. The sequence continues at coordinate 173,221,477 of NC_089494.1, forward strand.
TTATAATATGAAAAGATTGTTTTAGGCATAGTAATTATATTTTAGTTATGTGGGAAAATAGTGCTTATCTTTTAGAGATGCATTCTGATAAATGTATAGATAAAATGATGTCACTTAATATGTTTTAAGTTAATAGCAATGTTACTGAGTAGAAAACAGGCTTTACATTATTTATAACAGGAGGTTGGGCATACATTAGCTGTGTATGCCCAACCTCCTGTTATCACTAAATTAGATATTATATTGTCTTTTTGAGGAGATTTTTGTGCTAAATTGCTTGGTGAAGATTTGTTTTTGTGTTTGTTATAAATAAATCCAGTGAATTAAAATTCCATGAATTAATGGGGGAATTTAGTCATCTAAAGTTCTCTTCTTTATTTTTTCAGTGTTAATCTAAGAAACCAAAGGAGGTCCTAAAGACAGAGCTTATTATCAGAATGTTCTCCATGATTTTGAGCAAAGAATCATTGATGTGGCAACATCAAAGCTAAAACTAGTAGTACTTAATGTACTGGCTAAAAGATGATACATTTAGTTCTTCTCTTTACAAAAGGAAATATTTGACTATTGCTTAATGGGTTGTATAAATACAGTGTTTTGTGCTTTGAGTCTGTGATTGCATCTGTATTTTATGAAAACCTCATATTTTGGGCTAAGCAGATGGACTCATTTGAATTAGGCTAGCTGAAAAGAGTCTTTGCAAATTATATTATATAAAAGGCTAAAGCAGTAGATTTGTCTCAAGGATTTCTGGAACAATGATTAGGCCCAAAGACTCTTAGGATGAAGAAATGGCTGTGGTAAAGAACATCCAGAACTCTTTCAGATGGGAGGGGCAGAATCCTTCTAGGAAAGTCATGGTCCTTACCTCAGAACAGGTCCATGAAAAAAAGTCCATTGTCTTTCTGACTAACCAAATTCCTCAGCTGCAAAGCAAATAGCCTATAAAAGTTGCTTTTAATTTTCAAATGAAATGCATTTGAGTCAGCATCGCAGTTACTTGAAAAACAGAAAGGAGGTTCATGTCATTGACAATGTCTAGTGCACATTTGCTACAAAAATTTTATGGGTTGGAGTCAATTGCCTCTAAAGAGAAACAGCATTTTTTTCCTTGATGAACATAAATGGAAAATTCACCCATAAAATACCAATAAAGTGGATTCAAAAAACATTAAAAGGATCATACGCCATAACCAAGTGACATTTATCCCTGGGGTACAAAGAGAGTTCAACAGAGAAATAGTTTTAAAGAAGAAAAAGGACACTCAAATTATATATATATTATATTAAAAAATATATAAATATTATATTTATATATTAGTGAGAGGAGGGGAGGCAAAGAAACAGACTCCCACATGTGCTCTGATTGAGATTCACCCAGCAAGACCACTAGAGGGTGATGCTCTGCCCATCTGGGGTCGCTGCTCTGTTGCAACTTGAGCCATTTTTTAGTGCCTGAGGCAATAGCCATGGAGCCATTTTCAGTGCCCAAAGTCACTTGATACAATCAAGCCATTCGCCACAGAAGGGGAAGAGAGAGAGAGAGAGGGAGAGAGAGAGATAAGAGGGAGAAGATGAGAAGCAGATGGTTGCTTCTCCTGTATGCCCTAAACAGGAATTGAACCTGGGGGACATCCACACACTAGCCGATGCTCTACCACTTCTACCACTGAGCAAACCGGCCAGCCTAAGACCCTGAGATATTTTTAGGCCTTTAAAAACTATGTGGAGCCTGACCAGGTGGTGGTGCAGTGGATAGAGCATTGGACTGGGATGCAGAGGACCCAGGTTCAAAACCCCTCAGTTGCCAGCATGAGCACAGGGTTTGAGCAAGGCTCACCAGCATGAACCCAAGGTCACTGGCTTGAGCAAGGGGTCACTCACTCTGCTGTAGCCTCCCTGGTCAAGGCACATATGAAAAAGCAATCGATGAAAAACTAATGTGCCACAACAAAGAATTGATGCTTCTCATCTCTCTCCATTCCTATCTCTGTCCCTATCTGTCTCTTTCTCTGTCTCTGTCACAAAAACAAAGAAAGAAAGAAAGAAAGAGAGAGAGAGAGAGAGAGAGAGAGAGAGAGAAAGAAAGAAAGAAAGAAAGAAAGAAAGAAAGAAAGAAAGAAAGAAAGAAAGATAAAGAAAGAAAGAAACTATGTGGAAAGTGATCATCATGACCTTAGGATCCTGGTAACAATTTGTTTTTTAAAAAAGTAGATGTCAAAACTTTGTAACTTCCTTCTACTTTTTTAGTTGGAGGAATGTAGTACTTGTTCTAGTGCGCAATTTTTGTGAACATAGATTTGAAAGAACCATGAAGTCTTTGAGAGAGCAATGTGTTCAGAAAGGAATAAGAATGAATGGGAGGCAGGTTAGTGTTGGATGGATGAGATGAGGGAGGTAAGAAAAACTAAATGAGGAAAATAAATGGTGCTGGAAAAAAATATATTTTATTTAATATTCATATTTTATTCAAATATATATACCTATATTCAATATATATATACATATACATATATATATATGCACAATGGCATACTGCTGAGCCATAAGAAAGGATAAAATACTGCCCTTTGTGACATGAATGGATCTTGAGAATATCATGCTAAGCGAACTAAGAGGGAAAAGGACAAGAAACATATGATTTCACTCATATGTGAGATTTAGAATTTAAAACAACAAATGAACAACAACAGAAAACCCCAAATAAACAGAACTCATAGACACAAAAAACAGTGTAGTGGTTTTCAGAGAGAAAGGGGGGTGGGGGAGATAGAATAGGGTAAAGGGGTAAGATACATGATGAACAAAGGAAACAACTTTGGGTGGTTGAACACACAATCAATTTACACATGAGGTTCTATAGAACTATATGCTTGAAACCTATATATTTTAATAACCAATGTCACCCCAATAAATTAAAAAAATATTCATTAAAGATATTGGTCTGTAGTTTTCTTTTTTTGTGCCATTCTTGCCAGGTTTCAGTATGAGGGTTATGTTGGCCTCATAAAATGTGTTTGGAAATATTGCTTCTTCTTCAATTTTTTGGAAGACTTTCAGTAGAATAAGAACCAAGTCTTCTTTGAATGTTTGATAGAATTCACTACTATAACTGTCTGGGCCTGGACTTTTATTTTTGGGGAGGTTTTTAATAATTTTTTTCTATTTCCTCCTGGCTAATTGGTCTGTTTAGGCTTTCTGCTTCTTCATGACTCAGTCTAGGAAGGTTGTATTGTTTTAGGAATTTACCCATTTCTTCTAGATTGTTGAATTTGGTGGCATATAGTTTTTCATAGTATTCTACAATAATTCTTTGTATATCTATGATGTCTGTGATGATTTCTCCTCTTTCATTTTGGATTTTGTTTATATGAGTCCTTTCTCTTTTTTCCTTGGTGAGTCTTGCCAAGGGTTTGTCAATTTTGTTGATCTTTTCAAAGAACCAGCTCCTTGTTTTATTAATTTTTTCTATAGTTTTTCTGTTCTCTATTTCATTTATTTCTGCTCTGATTTTTATTATTTCCTTTCTTCAGCTGGTTTTGGGTTGTCTTTGTTCTTCTTTTTCTAGCTCCTTAAGGTGTAAAGTTAAGTGGTTCACTTGAGCTCTCTCTTGTTTGTTCATATAGGCCTGAAGTGATATGAACTTCCATCTTATTACTGCTTTTGTGGCATCCCAGAGATTCTGATATGTCGTATTGTCATTTTCACTTATCTATATATATCTTTTGATCTCTGCGCTTATTTCTTCTTTGACCGACTCATTTTTTAAAAGTATGTTGTTTACTTTCCACATTTTTGTGGGTTTTTTCCCCTCTTTTTTTTGCAGTTGAATTCTAGTTTCAAGGCTTTAAGATCAGAAAATATGCTTGGTACAATTTCAATTTTTCTGAATTTGCTGATGTTATTTTTGTGGCCCAACATATGGTCAATTCTTGAGAATGTTCCATGTATACTAGAGAGAAATGTATACTCTGTCACTTTGGGATGAAGTGTCCTGTAGATGTCTAATATATCTAAGTGCTCTAGTGTTTTGTTTAAAGCTAAAATATTAAACAAAATACTGGCAAATAGAATACAACAACATATTAAAAAAATAATATATCATGATCAAGTGGGATTCATCCCAGAATCTCAAGGATGGTTCAACATACATAAAACGGTTAACATAATACACCATATCAACAAAACAAAGAACAAAAACCACATGATCTTATCAATAGATGCAGAAAAGGCATTTGATAAAATACAACAAAACTTTATGTTTAAGACACTCAACAAAATGGGTATAGAAGGAAAATATCTCAATATGATAAAGGCCATATATAATAAACCATCAGCCAACATCATATTAAATGGCATAAAACTGAAGACTTTCCACCTTAAATCAGGAACAAAACAGGGTTGTCCTCTCTCTCCACTCTTATTTAATGTGGAGCTAGAAGTTCTGGCCAGAGCAATCAGACAAGAGAATGAAATAAAAGGCATCCATATCAGAAAAAAAGAAGTAAAGGTATCACTTTTTGCAGATGATATGATCCTATACATCAAAAACTCCAAAGACTCTACAAAAAGATTACTAGAAACAATAAACCAATACAGTAAGATCGCAGGATACAAAATTAACATACAAAGAGTCCATAGTCTTTCTATATGCCAACAATGAAATATTAGAAAACTAACTAAAAAAATAATACCCTTCACAATTGCAATAAAAAAAATAAAATACCTAGGAATAAACATAACAAAGAATGTAAAGGACCTATATAACAAAAACTACAAAGCATTGTTAAAGGAAATCGAAAAAGATACAATGAGATGGAAAAATATTCCTTGTTCTTGGATAGGAAGAATAAATTAAATCAAAATGGCCATATTACCCAAAGCAATTTATAAATTTAATGCAATTCTCTTCAAAATTCCTATGACATTCTTTAAAGAAATGGAACAAAAATTATCAGATTTATATGGAACTATAAAAAAACCCAAATAGCCAAAGCAATCCTAAGGAAAAAGAATGAAGCTTGGGGCATTACAATACCTGACTTCAAACTCTATTATAGGGCCACGACAATCAAAGCAGCATGGTATTGGCAGAAAAATAAACATTCAGACCAATGGAACAGAATTGAAAGTCCAGAAATAAAACCACATATATACGGTCAAATAATTTTTGATAAAGGGGACAACAACACACAATGGAGAAAAGAAAGCTTCTTCAATAAATGGTGCTGGGAAAACTGGAAAGCCACATGCAAAATAATGAAACTCGACTACAGCTTGTCCCCTTGTACTAAAATTTATTCAAAATGGATCAAAGACCTAAATATAGGACCTGAAACAATAAAGTACATAGAAGAAGACATAGGTACTAAACTCATGGACCTGGGTTTTAAAGAGCATTTTATGAATTTGACTCCAAAGGCAAGAGAAGTGAAGGCAAAGATAAATGAATGGGACTACATCAGACTAAGAAGTTTTTGCTCAGCAAGAGAAACTGACAATAAAATAAACAGACAGCCAACTAAATGGGAAATGATATTTACAAACAACAGCTCAGATAAGGGCCTAATATCCAAAATATACAAAGAACTCATAAAACTCAACAACAAACAAACAATCCAATAAAAAAATGGGAAGAGGACATGAACAGACACTTCTCCCAGGAAGAAATACAAATGGCCAACAGATATATGAAAAGATGCTCATCTTCATTAGTTATTAGAGAAATGCAAATCAAAACTACAATGAGATACCACCTCACACCTGTTAGATTAGCTATTATCAACAAGACGGGTAATAGCAAATGTTAGAGAAGCTGTGGAGAAAAAGAAACCCTCATTCACTGTTGGTGGGAATGTAAAGTAGTACAACCATTATGGAAGAAAGTATGGTGGTTCCTCAAAAAACTGAAAATAGAACTACCTTATGACCCAGCAATCCCTCTACTGGGTATATACCCCCAAAACAGAAACATTGATACGTAAAGACACATGTAGCCCCATGTTCATTGCAGCATTGTTCACAGTGGACAAGACATGGAAACAACCAAAAAGCCCTTCAGTATAAAACTGGATAAAGAATATGTGGCACATATACACTATGGAATACTACTCAGCCATAAGAAATGATGACATCGGATCATTTACAACAAAATTGTGGGATCTTGATAACATTATATGGAGTGAAATAAGTAAATCAGTAAAAACCAAGAACTACATGATTCCATACATTGGTGTGACATAAAAACAAGACTAAGAGACATAGATAAGAGTGTGGTGGTTACTGGGGGTGGGGGAGGAGGGGGGGTGTGGGGGGGAAGGAGGGAGAGGGGAAAGGGGAGGAGCACAAAGAAAACTAGATAAAAGTGACAGAGGACAATCTGACTTTGGGTGATGGGTATGCAACATAATTGAATGACAAGATAACCTGGACATGTTTTCTTTGAATATATGTACCCTGATTTATTGATGTCACCCCATTAATATTAATAAAATTTATTTATAAAAAAGAAATATGAAATATGAAAAAAATATTGTAAACATGTGCCTATTTTCTTTTTTCTAAGGAGGGAATGAGCTCCTGTTTAACCATATTCTCAGAGGTTCTATGGACTAGAAAAGTATAAGAATCACTGATATAAAGCAAAAGTAACCATTAGACAGTTCTAAAAATTTTTAAATGATATTGATATAAGTATGATTTTAATACATATTTTTTCCAGTGAATTTTAAATTGCAATTTATTTTATTTTATTTTTTTGCACTTTTCCAAAGCTGGAAACAGGGAGGCAGTCAGACAGACTCCTGCATGCACCCGACCGGGATCTACCCGGCATGCCCACCATGCTCTGCCCCTCTGGGGCGTCACTCTGCTGCATCCAGAGCCATCCTAGCACCTGAGGCAGAGGCCACAGAGCCATCCTCAGCTCCCGGGCCATCTTTGCTCCAATTGAGCCTTGGCTGCGGGAGGGGAAGAAAAAGACAGAGAGGAAGGAGAAGGGGAGGGATGGAAAAGCAGATGGGCGCTTCTTCTGTGTGCCCTGGCCGAACCTGGGACTCCTGCATGCCAGGCTGACACTCTACCACTGAGCCAACCGGCCAGGGCCTTAAATTGCAATTTTTTTATGAGACACTACTACAAGAGGATTTTTTTTCTATTTTAAATTTTATCTCACTAAAATCAATGCACAAAAGTTTGTAGGAAACACAGGCTATTGGATTATAGCATCTTTGGGAGCTTCCCAGGTATAATCTGAAACCTGCCCCCATATATAGAGAGGATAAAGAAAAAAGGCAGGCCATTGCAGATTGATAGGTGGCAGGTTTAATAAGCAAGGGAACTTATTTAAAGATTTGTCTGGGGCAGTCACCAGTGTTAAGCCTAATTTGGAAGGTCCCGAAACATTAAAGACATGAACAAAGTCTGTCGATTACATATTAAAGTTTTATTGTCTAGCTTAGCCAAGTGGCGGCAACTCTGACAGAAGTCTGAGGGAGAGTGCGCTGGCCCTTTGTTTTATTTAGTTTTTATAGTTTTGTAAGTGGGAAGTACAGAAGCAAAAATTGTAATTAGGAGTCCTTTATTACTATTGGTTATAGTCATATGTCCTTTAACATGATAGAACCATGTTCAATTTGCAAGCCATACATCATTTTGGAGAAAACAAAATTTATAAGTCAACATAATGGTAGAAAGATGTCTTTTTACATATTAAAAATCATTTATATATATTTTTAGTGTTTATTTGCCATTTTTTTGTCCAGAGTCATACACATTAATTATATGTATTTATATGGGAGAGGTAGTTTTCGTGGGGACAACTGCCCTCAAATGGCTTATTATTATAAAAAAAGGTTTATTTTGGCTTTTTTCTCCCTGTACTTGGCTAGCCATTCACCCCTTTCCCCACAGGCGTGGTGGAATGTCTGGGAATCCATGTTTTCCTCCCCTTTGCATTTACAATACAATGCCAAGGGCCATTCTGGTCATGCCAATTACACAGTATAGAGACTATGTTGCACAATTTTTTTGCACATCTTAACCCAAATTAATAAAATGTTCTTTAAGCCTCCCAAAATATTAATATTAATTCTGTAGTTTTTGGTATTTTACAACATTTGCGGGTGAGGTGGCGCAGTGGCTCCTCATTCCCTCCTCTGAATGGGAGGATAAGACATGGTATTTACCGAGAGGAGAGGCTGGTAAGTAGGCTGAAACGTAGGTCGACGAACCAGGAGGTTGGCGGCCCCTAGTTGGTGTTTGATTAGGGTGGGATAAGCAATAATTAGGTATTGCTTTTTATTAACTGGGCAGGTAAGATGGGTGGTTAGGCCCAGCACTTGTCCCCTGGATATAAAAAAAAAAAACCCACTCTGTTTATATTTCGGTCTTCAACAGATATTGAAATTTCAAATTTGTGTGTTGTGATTTTTACTCATTTGAATTCCCATGTTTGGATTTGGAGGCAGACTGGAAAAATATAAAATAAACAACAATATTAAAACAGCCAATGCTAATAGATATTATAACAAGTGTCCTAATACAATGAAGTGATTAAAACCTATTAGATTATTAAGCAAAGTCTTAATTAATACAATAGGATTTAAAATAAAATGTTTAGTCTTAAATGTCTTTAATATGTTAATGTAATTTCATTAAGTCCATGTTGACACCATTACTGCTTCATATTATTTGTAAATGTAACCCAACCCCACTTCAGTTTGAGAAGTGTCTCAAGGAGAAGGAGTCACATACATTTAGGAAAAGTTCACAAGGCACTGGAGTTGTGGTCACATTTTCATGCTTTGCAGCTAGAGTCTAAGTCCCAATGACCACTGCTTTTAGTTGGTAACAATTCAGGTAGATTGGAAAAGCTGTCTGCAGCACGTATGGAGACGGAGCTTCTGTTTTCTTTAAACTGGAGAGGTGAACTCAGGATGCCTTTCTCTGGAGCTTTGCAGTCATGGCAAGGTGAAGAGAATTTGTGGATACACTATTCTGGGTAGCAGAGGTAAATTCGTCTAAATTAGGAGTACGTCCCAGCCTAAAATAGGCATGGGCATTGAGGCAACATAAATAAAGGGAACACTATATATTAAACAAAGCAGAAGAAAATAAGGCTATTAACACTTATAACAGAGATTTTCGAGGGATGAATAAAAAAAAACCCTGAATATTCAGGCAAGGCAAAATAAGTGGCCCTTGTGTCCATAAGAAAGGAGATCAGTTTACCTACTACTTGGAAGAAATACCCTAGGCTCGTCCACAGCAATGTGAGATGGGGCCGATGGCCCTGGGCACCTTTAGTCTTCAATGACAAGCCTCAGTAGGCTGGCAAGGTCAGGTCACAGGTAGCCGGAGCAGGGCTAGAAGAGACTGAACCCTCTCTTGGAGGAGTGAGGGAGCAGCTTACCTTCCAGTGTCTCTTTTTCTTATAGTAAAGGCATGTCCCTGGTGGGGGCCGAGAAGCCTGGCAGGCTTTAGCTCAATGACCTTTCTTTCCACTCTTGAAGCAGGGCCCTGATGGAGTCCTATGAAGTATTTCGGGGGTGTTGGAGCCTCTATGGGTATATGCCAAGAGCTAGTATTTTGCCTGATTTCTTTTCAGGCTCTGTCTGCCCTTTCTGTTTCTCTCTTGGTCATTATAGACCTTAAATGCCATGCTTAGAAGATTTTGTTGAGGGGTTTGAGCATCCCCATCTGCCTATATAAACTTTTTCCGTATACCTAGAGCTGATTGGAAAAAAACAAAACAGCATTATCAGCTGGATTAAATAAAAGAAGGTAGAAGTTTGCAGGAAGAGAAAAGAAGTTTGGCATTTTTTGTAGGATTCCAGAGTCTCTTAGCTGCTGAATAAACCTGTACATTAATATTCAAGAGAAATTTTTTTTAATAAACAGCATGATAAAATAGATTTGCAGGAGTTTCAGGATATGACTCCTTCCCCCTTTTTAAAGATTATTTATAATTGACCTTTAAGCATTTGTTGAGTACACTTTATAATACCTTTATTTTAAAATTGTAAGAAATACTTGTCTTTATGTTAACTTAACAAAACATAGTAAATGCATTTTTAAGTAACATTTCCATATTATTAAAGCATTTCTATCCCATTAATTAACAAGCAAATTAAAGTGCACAATAAGGCTGGAAAATTCCAGTGTGGCTTTTATTATTTTCCTATATTATTAATGAAAATTTACACCTTTGTTAGGTAAATCTACTCTGCTTCAAGCTTTGCAGCTTGCAGCAGCAGCCTGAAGTTTGAAGCAGTTTAGCCAAAATTAGTAAGTTTAGGATTCATATTTTATTCTATTTAAATTTAAATGAGCACGGTATATTTACTCCAATTAAAATTAAAATTTGTTGGGATGATATCATCTTTTTTTTTAATATTAAAGCCGGCATTTTCAATTCTTGCATGCAAAGACCAAACACAAACAAGGATTAGACAATGTAGACAAGTCAGAGAGAAACCCGGGATTTTAGAGATTAGAACTTGGCATGCTTGATTTTTATGCAGGGCTATTATGATAGGAACAAAAGGATAGAAACTAAACAGAACTCTCTCGAAAAGGTTCGAGAATGGCCGTTTATGAGATTCTGTTTAGATACATCCAAACAGGCATTCCCTTCGCTCTCATTTCAGGCATAGAACAGTAAAGAAATAAAATGAGTTTAGAGAAAGAGAATAACTGGAAAAATCTGTATTTTTCCCAAACTCTACCTACTAAAGAAAATTAGATAATAACATAACTTTAAAAAGCATTTTAGTCTTCTAATCATTCATAAATTCTAAGAGCTGCAACAACCAGCAGCCGAAATCTGTTTCAACCCCCGCTGACCTGGGAAGCCACCACTTCTGCCTTCGCCGTCACCTGCTCGCTTCACCTCGGAGGCACGGGGCAGGGCAAGCCATGAGGCCAGAATGAACCCTAGTCTGCAGGCGGCCTTGTCTGCTGCTTTACCAGCTTTCGGCTCATCGCCCCTGCCTGGGGAGGCCAGCCTTCTGCTCTTTGGAGCCCAGATTTCCAAGGCCCTGAGACAAAGGCTTTGGGAGCAGAGGGCTGCAGAGCTGCAAAGTTTAAAATGGCCATAGCCATGATATTTCCATCTTCTGAGTTACTCTCAGATTTCAAGCTTTTACATTTACATTCCTTTTTTTACTTTATTTTGATTAAACAACTTATTCTCAAATAAAAACATTTGTACAAAAAGAAAAAGGTTCCTCACTTTTGAACCTAGTATTCCCATAGTTATTTATTCCCAAATTATTACTATACTCTCCCCCCACACTGTATTTAAAGGCTCCACTCTCTAAAAGCTTTAACTTATTTTGTAGCTTACTTCTGGGGGAATTTTATTACCTCTTCACTTTGACAAAAACAGATAGACAAACAACAACAAAAACAGACAAACAGCAAAAAACAGATAGACAAACAGGCGCCACTCTTCCTCGAGCTCGGAATATCTAAACTCAAACGGAGTTCCCTAAAAGCAGATGCCCTCCCAAACCTCCCAACCTTGCGTCCGAGGGGAGATGGCCACCGGCCCCTTCCCGGCTCGTCAGCCAGGGCTTGTGTGGCAACCAAACGGTTGTGACCTTGTTCTACTTACCCGGGGTTGAACAAGAAAGCTCCAGTGTGCAGACCGAAGGTGGTCCCTCGATCCCGGATGAGCCCCCAAAATGTTAAACCTAATTTGGAGGGACCTAAAACATTGAAGACATGAAAAAAGTCCCTCGATTACACATCAAAGTTTTATTGTCTAGCTTGGCCAAGTGGCGGCAACTCTGACAGAAGTCTGAGGGAGAGCGTGGTGGCCCTTTGTTTTACCTAGTTTTTATAGTTTTGTAAGTGGGAAGTATAGAAGCAAAAATTGTAATTAGGAGCCCTTTATCACTATTGGTTATAGTCATATGTCCTTTAACATGATAGGACCATGCTCAATTTGCAAGCCATACATCCGTTTGGAGAAAACAAAATTTATAAGTCAACATAATGGTAGAAAGATGTCTCTTTACATATTAAAAGGCATTCCTATATTTTCTAGTGTTTATTTGCCATCTCTTTGTCCAGGGTCACACACATTAACTATATGCATTCATCTGGGAGAGGTAGTTTCCGTGGGGACAAATGCCCGCAAATGGCTCATTACTATAAGAAAAGGTTTATTTTGGCTTTTCTCTCCCTGTACCTGGCTAGCCATTCACCCCTTTCCCCACAGGTGTGGTGGAATGTCTGGGAATCCATGGTTTTTTCTCCTTTGCATTTACAATACAATGCCAAGAACCATCCTGGTCATGCCAATCACACAGTACAGAGACTATTTCTCACAATTTTTCTGCACACCTTAACCCAAATTAATAAAATGTTCTTCAAGCCTCCCAAAATATTAATATTAATTCTGTAGTTTTTGGTACTTTACAACACCTGCGGGTGAGGTGGCGCAGTGGCTCCTCAACAAGATAAATAGTTTTCTGTACCTTCCCACCAAATCTTAAAAGTTTATATATAGAAGCTCTAAGTTCAGCCACATACCCAGCAGGCCTTCACTGGGTTTAGTTACAAGGTCAGAAAAGGAAAGGAAAACACACATTCCAAGGACAGGGGTAGAGGGTGGGAACCTCCAGCTGCCAGAGTCCAGCGTTAGGTCAAACTGGTGGTCATGTCTTCTTGTTGACCTTCCTTAATGCAGTGCTGGCATAGTTTCAAATAATCTCCTGCAAAATATTTATTATGTACAAGGGGAAAAATGGTAAGTTTATGGTGGAGAAATCCAGCAGTCACCAATTTACCCAAGTGACTAAAATGAACCTCACTAGTAAGGAGACACATTTACACTATTAATTCCTTGATAAGATTCCTTGAAAAGGAAATAGTGTAATTTCTGTGATCTTCTTGCCAAAAATGCAGAATATTTTTCCAGTCAAGAGACAAAAATCCGAGAAACCCAAACTGAGAGATTTTCTACAAAATACCTAGTCAATAATCTTTAACAGCATCAACATCATTAAAGCCATGGAAAGACTGAGGAAATCATGGATCAGAGAAGGCTGAGGAAGTGTAACAACTAAATGCAAGCTGGACTCTGGTAAGATTCTGGAACAGAAAAAGAATGTTAGTGAAAAACACTGGTACAAAGTCTATAATTTTTTAGTTAATGTAAGATGTTAACAAAAGAGGAAGCTAAGTAAGGAGAGGATATACAGGAATAGACTGTAAGTATGAGTCAGTAAATCTTTTATTAAGTGTAAACGTAATTGAAACAAACAGTTTCAAAAATAAAGAACAGGAGATTCCTGATGATACATGCTTCACATTTTGGTACAGCTCTGCTTGAAGTCTGAGGATTTTTTTCTAATGTTACAATTAGGTGAGTTAATAAATTTCTTCTTACTTAAAAATATTTAAGCAAATAAAATTCTCTGTCTTATCTTTGTTACTCTGGGCAATTTACCCAAGTTTAGTAACATATAATTTTCTGAAAAGATGCTAAATTACTTTGTTCTTTCCTTCTTTATTTGATCTTGTTGAGTTTTGAGTATGAATTCTCATTTGATAGTGACTACCTTACTCTACTCTGATTTATTTATTTTAGTGAGGAGAGAGTGGGGAGCAGGGAGATAGGGAGGGAGAGAAGGGGGGAAGAGCAGGAAGCATCAACTCCCATCGGTGCCTTGACAGGGTAAGCCCAGAGTTTCTAACTGGTGACCTCAGCATCCCAGGTCGACACTTTGTCCACTTCCCACCTCAGGTCATGCCTACCCTGCTTTATTTTTGATCTTGGACATAGATCGTAACTCTCTGTCACTAGTACACATGTGCCATTAACATATAGTGCTTCACTATTTCTTTTTACATTTTCCAAAACTATTAGAATTTTAGTTCTAACTTTTTTGGCATTAAATATAAATGCATTGCCTTTTTTCCTTTCCATCATTTTTGCAGATCTCTTCTTAGTGGTAATAATACATTATTTGCTATCAGACACCCAACGACTATCTGTGCAAGAGAATGTATAGACCATCTTAGCTATGTTCCTCCATCTTTCATTTATTTTAAAATACTTAATGAATAGTGTGTGTTATAAATTATTTATTAGCTGAGAATAATACAGGTAAGATCCTTGCTGAATTCTTACCATTATATCTGTATTCTAATCTGGAGGAAGGTAGAAAGAGGGTATCTAGGATAAGGCTTTGCATTTTAGAAATCACTCAGAGTTTGCACCCACATCAGTTCTGCTCAGATCCATTAGCCCAAATGTAATCACCTCCTTTGTGCAAAGGAGGCAGAGATATCAGTTTTGCTGAGCAGCCAAGTACTCCCTAAAACTTGTGGTGGCTGGGATTATTATTTTAAGAAAAGTAAAGAGAATGAGATCTCTTCCATAGTGGATTTCAAGTGCAGGAGTCATATATTCTGATTTGTGTTTTTAAAAGTTCACTTAAATAGCTTTGTGAACAACAGGATTCGGTGGAGGCAAAGTGTGAATGTGGAGACCAGTTGGGAAGCTACTTGTAATAAGTCAGGTGGCAGCTGTTGGTGGCTACTAGGTGTTATAAGTATATAATCAATTTTAACCACTATTTCTATTAATTTTCACTTGGATAATGAAGGCATTGTAAAACTAAATACAATGTAGAGTATTTATTATAATTATGATTACCATCACATAACCATTATTTCTCTCCTTGGAAGTTGATCACATTTTTATATATAATAATTTTACAAGTAAATACAATGACTTAATTTGGCTTTATTTTGGCCATCAAGCTAATAGTTCTGATTTGCTCTACAACATGACATTTGCCCAGAGTTGAGTTAAGAAGTCTTTGTTGCAATCTAAGTGAGAGATAATAGTGACTTAGACTAGGGTTGTATCTGTGTAGATGGAGAAAAAGGAAAACTTCAGGATGTATTTAGAGGCAGAGCTGACAAAATTGGCAGGTAGAATGTGAAAGGTGAGTGAAAGAAAATTAAGAATGACTCGGCCCTGGCCGGTTGGCTCAGTGGTAGAGTGTTGGCCTGGTGTGCAGGAGTCCCGGGTTCGATTCCCAGCCAGGGCACACAGGGGAAGCGTCCATCTGCTTCTCCACCCCTCCCCCTCTCCTTCCTCTCTGTCTCTCTCTTCCCCTCCTGCAGCCAAGGCTCCATTGGAGCAAAGATAGCCCAGGCGCTGGTGATGGCTCCATGGCCTGTGCCCCAGGTACTAGAATGGCTCTGGTCGCAACAGAGCAATGCCCCAGAGGGGCAAAGCATCGCCCCCTGGTGGGCATGCCGGGTGGATCCCGGTCGGGCGCATGTGGGAGTCTGTCTGACTGCCTCCCGTTTCCAACTTCAGAAAAATCCAAAAAAAAATAATAATAAAAGAATGACTCATAAATTTTAGCTTTGATCAATTTGGTGAATGTTGCTGCCATTTACTGAGCTGTAGAAGTTTAGTAAAGAAGTGTGTTGCTAGAATGAGGGAGAATCAAGATTTCTATTTTGGTCATGTTAAATTTGAGATACATGAGATACTCCCACCCCCCATCAGTTACTCCAAGTGGATGCTTAATAGGTAATTAAATATAGATGCCTGGAGGTTAGGTGTCAGATTAGGGGAAAGATAATCTAAATTGACTGGGAGTTTATACTACAAAGATATTCCTGGGAAGTTTGAACAGTGAGATAAAGCAAATAAACCCAAAGAAAAGTGAATGGACAGATCATAAGAATGTATAGCTCATAAGCCTCCAACTTCTGTCTTTTGTGTAGTCTCTATTTTCTGGCCCATGATGACTTCTTCTTCTTCTTCTTCTTCTTCTTCTTCTTCTTCTTCTTCTTCTTCTTCTTCTTCTTCTTCTTCTTCTCCTCCTCCTCCTCCTCCTCCTCCTCCTCCTCCTCCTCCTCCTCCTCCTCCTTCTTCTTCTTCTTCTTCTTCTTCTTCTTCTTCTTCTTCTTCTTCTTCTTCTTCTTCTCCCTCTTCCTTCTTCCTTCTCCCTTCTCTCCTCTTCCTTCTTCCTTCTCCCTTCTCTCCTCTTCTTCTTCTTCCTCTTCTTTCTCTTCTTTCTCTTCTTCTTCTTCTTCTTCTTCTTCTTCTTCTTCTTCTTCTTCTTCTTCTTCTTCTTCTTCTTCTTCTTCTTCTCCTTCTTCTTCTTCTTCACCCTTTCTTCTGCTTTCTTCTTCTTGAATTCAGAGGAGGGGAGATAGAGTGACAGACTCTCGCCCAGACTAGGATCTACCTGGCCACCTATGTGAGGCCAATGCTCAAATTAACCGAGCTATTTTTAACACCTGAGGCCAACACTCAGACCAACCCAACTATCCTTAATGCCCTGGCCCTATGCTGGAACCAGTCCAGCCACTGGCTAGGAGAGGAGAAGAGAGAAAGAAAGGAGAGAAGAAGGGGAAAGGAAGGAGATGGTTGCTTCTCATATGTGCCCTGATCAGTAATCAAACCCAGGATGTCCACATGCCTGGCCAACACTCTATCCATTGAGCCAGCTGGCCAGGGCCATGGTGTCTTTCTTTTTAACTCCCCAGACATATTGATACCAGGTAAATATTCAAAGTTAGCTGATATTTTCATCAGGATAGATTTAGTAGAAATTTTTAAACACATTGTAATGGTTGGAGGTTTCTCTTGTGCATCCTCGAACTTGAGACTAGGTCCAAAACTACAGGAATACTCTGAGCTCTGGGGCTGGCCTCTCATCAGGTAATGACAACACTCCAATCATTCAACACCCAAGAGGAACACTGCAAATGATGAAGTGTTACTTTGCAGTGCTTGCCACTTTGAACTTTTTATTTGGTCTCCTGTAGTCTATTCTTCTGTCTCTTTCATTTTCCACCTACTTTCCATTCACTTGTATCACTTTTTAACAGTTCATCACAAAGGGATAGTAAGAATTGGATGGTCTCCCTCTCATTTTTTAACACCTTTGACTAAAAGTAGATCTGTCACTGTAATCATTTCCAGAAATGATTTCCAGACTTGCATTGGGTGCCAGTAAATTGACTCTTGCTTCCAAGTATGTGTGTGTATAGGGGCATGGGGGTGGAGGAGTAAGTTGGTTTTTTTTTTTCCTGTTGCCAAGACAGTGCTGTTTGCTTGTGCTTCTGGTCTTTATTTTCAGGCATCAAATCTTGTATCTGATTAGACGATATTATACTGCCAGAGACTAACATGCCTTTTATCTTGGGTTTTCTCTTCCACTTGCACCTTATGTTTCATGTCACTTATTTATAAATCAAAACAAAAAAGCACATTCTAAAAGAATATTTGATTAGGTTTGTGATGGGGTGGGTCAGTCTGAAGGTACAGCCACTCAGAACATTCAGAATAAGGGAAAGACTTTAGTGGGAAAGGGGTTAGTCACTGGTAGGTTTTCAGAAGAGATTGTCCTGAAGTGGCCTGAAAAAGCACAGGGTTTGGATAGGTTATCCAGTGTGGAGATCATGAACTTTTCTCACATTTCAGTTTTTGTTTACTATAAGAATAAAAAAGGCTCTGCAAGAGTTATAGGTGATAGTCTTGGTTCTGATTTGTATTATTACATATATTAAAAGTTATTTATTAATTCTTCAGTGTGGTTTGCTTATTAAATTCAAGTCTTTTCTCCTCATCTTTTAAAAGTCTAAACATCTTTTAAAAATTTGTTTATTTTAAGAAATGTATTTTATTTTTTTAAGTTATTGACTGATTTTAGAGAGAGAAGAAGAAAGGAGGAGAGTGAGAGAGAGAGAGGAAAAAACACCGAGTGATTGGCTGTTCCATCCATGTATGCATTTATTGGTTGATTCTTATATGTTTCCTAATGAGGGATTGAATCTGCAACCTTTGTGTATGGGAATGATGCTATAACCAACTGACCTACCCAGCCAGGGCTCTCCCTTGCTAAACGTCTTAATGTTCAGGCAAGGTCTATTTCCTCCCCATTTTAGAATCTCCCTTGGCAAGTGACACAGTACTATGCACAGTACAAGACACTCATTAAGGTGTCTAGGAGAGAGGTGTATCGTAGTGTTGAAGAGTATGAACTTTGGAGCCAAGATACTTGGGTTCAAATGCAAGTGGTACTCACTTCCTAGCAGTGTGACTGGACAAATTACTTAAGTCTTCTGAGTCTCAGTTTTCTCATCCTAAACTGGGGATAAATAATACTGCCTGCTTCATAGCATTATTGTGAGACTTAAACAAGGTAAAATATAAAAAAATATTTTTAGGCCCTGGCTGGGTAGCTCAGTTGGTTAGAACTTCATCCCAATACACCAAGGTTATGGGTTTGATCCCTGGTCAGGGTACATATAAGAATCAACCAATGAATGCATAAATAAGTGAAACAACAAATCAATGTTTCTCTTAAATCAGTAAAGAAAAATTTTTTAAATTTTAGAAGGTGTCTGGATCACTGTTATCATTATCATCATTACCATTATTATCACCATGATCATCATAATTAAATGTTTGTGAAAATAAAATGGAAGCATATGGACCATTTTGGAAAGAGGAGATGGATGGGTAGTTTAAGTAAGTTAAGGATAACTGATGAAATATTTTTATTGTTAACCTGAGTAATTTAGGTATTCAGCAATCCTTGGATGAGGCAGCTGCAGCTTCAGGTATAGGGCCACATCACTCAGAGATAGAGACTTGGGGTCATGGTGGAGGCAGAGGCTATAGTTAAATATGATGAAGAGAGCATACAATCAACCATGAAATAACTTTATATTTGGTGTGCTGAGGGATCTTATATCAAAATAAATATTTGTATCCCCATTTACTCAGCAAACAGTAATTACAATATTCTCTTAGGTAGGGCTATCAAATTAAATAACTTAGTTCTTGTATCTGTCCTCATGGAATTTATGGTTTTGTGGGTAGCCAGACTTTAAACAACTTTAATAAAACCTGATGGGTGTGAAGATGGGGAAGCTAGGAAGCTGTGGGCGGCACTTCCCAGTCTGTTTTCACTCCCCGCCCACTTCCTGCTGCCAATGGATACATTTGGGAACCTTTAGAATCTGGTTCAAAGACTACCTTCATCCAAAAATCATTTTGACAGTTTCATTAAATTTCTTTTCTCTTGTCCTCAGTCCTATCACTCTACAATACACATCAATATTTCTAAAATTTCACATTCTTCTGAATTGATACAACTTTCACTTAAGAAGATAAGGAACAGTGTTCTGGAATGCAATGTCTGCTCCAACTTCCTGTATACTTTTTGAAAATCTTTCTGAAATTATGAATTAATCTCTTCAAAAACATACCCATTTATATCTTCTCCAAGAGATCTTTTGAAGTCTCAGGTGTATCTGTGCCATCAGCATTCACTCATCAGTTTTCACCCCACTTTTAGTAGAGTCTTCCTGTATCTCTGCTCTTTGATTAATGCATTTTATATTCCTTTTATCTGGGAGAGCCAAGTCCATGATGAAAGTTGGTAAGTCAAATATCCTGGCACCTTAATGAAGTAGCCATTTCTGGGTTTTATTTGCAGTGCATTTTTCTGTGGGGTGAAAAGTAAAAAATACAGTATACATGTTTGTTGAACTACAAATTTCATTTATTTCAGGAGCAAAAGAAATGAAAGTCTAGGCCTGACCTGTGGTGGTGCAGTGGATAAAGCGTTGACCTGGAAATGCTGAGGTCACCGGTTTGAAACCCTGGGCTTGCCTGGTTAAGGCACATATGGGAGTTGATGCTTCCAGCTCCTCCCCCCTTCTCTCTCTCTGTCTCTCCTCTCTCTCTCTCTCTGTCTCTCTCTCTCATCTCTAAAAAATGAATAAATAAAAAAAGAAATGAAAGTCAGTTCTTACTGCAGAAAAATGAATAATCTTAGTGAATATTATTGATAAAATTTAAGCCTTAAACAACAGTCTCTGCATCTTCTTAAACTTGATGTGTTGTGAGTTAAGTCATGGAACAGCAAATCCATATTAACAAATGTAAACCTTCAAACTTCATGCTCAGAGTGGTTGGTTACAAGAGAGCTAATTTTTACAACATGGTGAGACAGACAATTATCTATTGTCTCTTATGCTAAGACTAATCTTTGCACTGACTCATTGTAGACCCTTTCTTCCTCTGGAGAATACCATCTGTACAAACTGCAAGGTCCAAGATAGTGATGATCTGCCGAACATATGCAAAACAGATGGTTGAAGAAATTATCTGCCCATTTAATCTCTACATGACTCATTTCTGCCACCTTGCTGCCCATGCAAACACAAGGCTGCATAAAGCCAGCCTTTAGTTCTTTCCCCATGTTAGTTCAGGGAAGCCATGAATCAACCTGGCATGGCTGGCTGTGAAGGGGTACAGGGACCAGCACCTTCACACAATGTTGCCTAAATTCCTGGCAGCGTGCCCTTAGAAAGTAAGAAAAAGGTAAGATGATGTCATTTGGGTAATGTCTAAGTTACATTATCACTTTCACTAGGGTTGCTCTTTGTACAATCAAAGCTCTGGAATATTCAGTCTATACTCTCCTCCAGCCTGGTGTTGGAAAGGTTTGCTCTGTACAGATATCTAGAAAACAAAGAGAAACTGAGGAATAAGAAAAGCAAATACTGAAGATCAAAGGGCCCTTGTTGACCTCAAATGTTGCTCCTTCTGTCATCCCCTGTTGTAACCAATTGCCAATATTTGCAGTTTGAGTTGTCTTAATTCATCAGTGAGGCAAATCACAAATGTTTGCACACAGATATTTCTTAACTTACATCTTATGCCATAGAGCCAGAAAAGAAAAACCAACAACAATAAAAACCCAATACTACGGAAATTGAGTTA
Source organism: Saccopteryx bilineata (assembly GCF_036850765.1). Lineage (NCBI taxonomy): Eukaryota > Metazoa > Chordata > Mammalia > Chiroptera > Emballonuridae > Saccopteryx > Saccopteryx bilineata. Next base: position 173,242,262 of record NC_089494.1, read on the forward strand.
TCCTTCAGATAACTGAGTCTTGGAATAAACCATATTCATTAATGCATCATGGTATTAACTAGGCCTAATAATATCAGGATCAAAGCCAGGTGAGTTGAAAGGTCACATTGAGAATCTGTGGTCTTTACCACAGTATTTTCCTGTTTCCATTTAATTGAAGGTTAAGTGTATTCATAATGAATAAATAAAACCTCTGTACTGTTTCTGCCACTTGGTTTTCATTAGTGACTTGTAATAAATAAAATCCTGGTTTAAGTTAGCAATGAAAGGGTTATTCTGAAGCTTGAGAAGAAATAAAACAATATGCTGTGTTAGGTTTTATCTTATTTTGGGCTACTTTTCTCTTGTTTCTTTGAATTTGTTACACACTAGTTTTGTGCCAGGCACTGTGCCAGAGATACAACCTGTCCTTGCAGACCTTTATTGTTTAGATTTAAATTTAAGAAATCTTTCAGAAAAGAGAACTATCCAGAAAAATTCCTGAGACTAATAGTAAAAACAAATATGAAAGTATATTAGATTTAATATGCTTTATCCACTATATTTATTTCTACAAATGATCATTATTGTGGCCCAAATGATTTCCACTCTTGTTGATAATACTGGTTACTATACATATTCTTTTTTTAATTTTTTAATTTTTTATAAGTGAGAAGCAGGAGGCAGAGAGACAGACTCACACTTGTGCCCCAATCAGGATCCACTTGGCAAGACCTCTTTCGGGCAATGCTCTGCCCTTCTGGGGCCATTGCTCCATTGCTTGGCAACCAAGTCATTTTTAGCACCAGAGGTGAGGCCATGGAACCATCCTCAGCATGCAGGGCCAACTTGCTCCAATCTAGCCATGGCTGCAGGAAGAGAAGAGAGAGATTGAGAGAAAGAAGGGAAAGGGGGAGGGGTGGAGAAGCAGATGGTTGCTTCTCCTGTGTGCCCTGACTGGAAATCGAACCCAGGACATCCATATGCCAGGCCAACACTCTACAGCTGACTCAACCAGCCAGTGCCTACATATTCTGTTAAGATATTATTCAGTGTAAGAAATACCAAACTCTGAAATCTTCAAAACAGATAACTTTTATATAATTTGTGCAAAAATGCCATGTGGCAAAACACTTGTGACTTTTTAGTTCTGTTAAGGAGAGACCAAAGATAGCAAAGATTCTGAGTGAGGCTTTGCAGGAAAATTCATAGGTATTTAAACAAAAGGAATCTTTAAAATTTTGGCTTATCTAGCTCTTCCGTACTTGTTTCTCCCTTTGCCCTTCTCTTTCCTTTCATCTGGAGGAGGCTAGTGTGGAATAAATAACATGGTGAAGTGGCTTTGCTTTTTTATGATTCCCTAAGGCTATGGCTATTATACAAAGATTGGTTCCACTGGAAGTCTCAGGTTTCCTGTTTTTATTATCCACACTTCACATGGTGGTTTAAACTAAATTGGCCATTACGGAGTTTGGTAAGCGTCTATTTAATACAGTAAATTGCACTGCTACTTCCCTACCCATCTCTCACAGCCCAGGTTCTGGGGCTACTCACTAACAGCAAAGGGCACATCAATGCCTCACTTTCCACCTATTTTTGAAGTTAACTCCTCTTTAAAGTGTTACTTTAGTCATGTTTATTTGGCCTATTTGGTTGTCAGGAGATGGGTAACTTGGAAGGAGAGATGACAATTGGGATGTAATTTCCTTTTCATCAGGAGGAGCTCCTTCCCAGTTCGGATTGCCCAGCCCAGAGCCCAGGTGCTGAAGGCTCAGTGATGAGCTCAGATTGCCTAGAGAGCCTGTGACAGGGGAAGCAAAACCCCTTCAGGCAACTGTGCCATGATGTTAGGCAGATCAGGTTCCTGGAGAACTCTTGCAAATAGAATTTCTCTTCTAGAAGATTGTCAGCATATTCAGCAAAGAATACAAAGTTATTTATTCCATGTGCATGATAATTTAGCTAGTCAACAGCAGAATAGTGATATGTCTGTACACGGAGGTTTGTAATAACCGGTAACGAGGTCGACACAGCAGATATGTAAGTTGGGGCGTGAGCATGAGTGGGGAGTGGTGGTGTCCCTGCACCCACTCTGTGTGCTCCCTTGTCGAAGGCACAGGCTAGGTTAATTGCCCACAGCTGCAGCTTGTGGCCGCTCATCTATCTTCCCAGCAGACAGAGATTGTCCTGGCTTCAAAACTCCTGTTTTTGTAATGTTGACAATATGTCAGTAACTTGTTAAGTCCATAGATGGGGGAGAATTTGGAAAACAAAACAAAGCAATTCAGGCACTATCAATGCAGATCTTCTAAATTGCAGACATAGGAACTCTAAGAGCAGTATCTGCATGTTATGCTGACTGCAAATTTAGGCAGTTGGGTTATAATGTGGGAGGCATCATTATCCTCATTTTTAAGCAACAAAAGAGGATTGCTTTTATAGTAGACAGGGTTTGTAAATCTGGGATGATTCATGTCCTGTTAATCTTGTCCCTTACTGGGATGATTCCAGGTACTTGCAATTCTACAAATTTTATGCACTTTTCATCACCTCCTTGTTTTTCTTGACTGCTTCCTTCCTCTGGTATTATAACTGGGTCTTGACAAGGAACCAGAGAACCACACACAGGAACAAGTAAAGCAGATCCTAACTGTATTGAATTTTGAAGGAGGATGTGATCCATCTGAGTACATTTTGTTTGGGTTGGCTTTCCTGTCCTCTTTTGACCCATAGTCAAAAAAATATGTTTCAGCTGAATTTACAGTTGTGCCCTCTGCACTTAAATGACTTTATTGGTATGTGTTAGTGTGTAGTGTGCCTGCGTGTGCGCACGCGCATGTGTGTGAACATGGGTGGCAGTTTTGTAATTTATAATAGCTCTGTAGTGTAGTCATTTTATGAGAGTTCTTTAGAAGTGCTAATGTTTGCCATCGATTGTGATAAACACAGCTGTTAATCATCAATATTTGTCTCCGAAACAAACCTGAGAATTGTTAATGATTCTAATGCTTTGACAGCACTACGATTGGCAACCATCTGAGGTGATGGTTTACAACACATTTGGATCTTTTTGACATTTATTGTTTTTTTAATGTACCAATCATAGGCTAAGAAAGCATTAAATTATCCACAGGTGCCTCTAATGGTAGGGAAACAACTCAGATTCCCACGACATGAAGAAGTGAATGAGAGATTGGAAAGAAAATGTGCTATTTATTCCATCCCCTGAGTGAAAATAGTAAGCTGGAAAAAAAAAAGGGTCAGTGTTTTTCTATGAGCATCATCTGGGTTATGACTATGTTCATAGTTTACACTTTTTTCAAATGCACATTTGGGAAACTAAGCATCCTCCCTTCTTCTAGGTCTATCTGCATTAGGAGACATTTGTGGCCATGATTAGTGAGAGAAAGCTGAGGAAAAAAGTCCTTAGCTTTCCTTACCTATATTTCTATTCTCCCAAATATAGGATGGAGGCAAACCATAACAAATCCCAAGTTTTATCAGATATGGCTAGTTAAAGGAGATGGAAACAGACTCACTGCTCCTCTGAAGTGTAACAGGATGAAGATGGAGTGGAAAGAATCCTGAAAAATGGGTAAGACATAAGAAGAAAACATATCCTCCATGTTTTTGAGTTTTGCTGATTAAGCCACAGGCTAGAAGGCCAGAATTCCAAATTTCCATGTTCATCTCTTAAATATTCTTAATCAACTCCTATAATGATCCTGTAGTATTAGTTATTTATAAACCATTTATTCAATATTTATTTGTTGCAAAATATCGGAGGGGCATGTTAATTTGCTTCTTGCTTCCTGGAAGTTATGGTGTGGGACAGCTGTGTTAGGTTTGTTCGCGGAATTACCGGCTGCAATCACTTTGCCTGATTGGTGCCTGGGTGCTTAGCAGCGCCACATGTGTATGGCCTATGTAAGGCTATGGGTGCTTGTGCTCAGGGTGATTGCAGATGGTGGATTGCCTGCCTGCCTGCCTGCCAGCCACTGTGAGGGGCCATTTTTGCTGTTTGTTTGCCAGAGAAGAGGTTTTCCTCTGCCTGTGTGCTCATCCACTGTTGAGAGATGTTATTAAAATGTAATGGCCTAATGCTTTCTGGCTCCACATTTTCTCTACTGTCTGCCCAAATCCAATGTGGACCTGCCTGGCTTTGGCCACCAGCATTACATATGGAAATGCCATTTTTCTACTTTGAAGGGTGTGGGAAGCATAGTAGAAACATTGGCAAATATGAACAAGTTAGAATTGTGTCCTTATAATAATACTTTAAAATTTTTGGTATCCACTATATCAAATGCCTCAATATAAAATATGTCTAAAATGCTTTTCCTTATGCCTATATTTGTTCATATATATTGCTTTATTTTAAAACAGTTTGGGCTGATAACATCTATGGTATTTACCAGTGCATCCATATTGGTAAAAATATTTAAATAATTACAAATAATTGCTGCTCTAACTCCTTGAGTAGTTTCTGGATTCAGCCATTAAATTAGCACCTAGCCAAGCAAGGTCTTCCCGGGCCTTTGCTATGTTAAGGGGCTCTATATTTTGCTTGGTTGGTGTCTGTTCCCTATTAGTTGCTAAATATATTGAATATCACACTTTAAAGATGTGAGAAAGCACACACATATACACACATTCACACACACATACATGTATATACTCTGAAGCATTAATTAGATAAGCCTAGTGTTTAAGGTCAGGGTTCTGTGTTTCTAGAACTTTTTTTTAAAGAAACATATATTTTTATAACTAATAATTATTTATTTTTAAAGTATCCTTTTAATACTAATGTTCTACCTTAAGTTAAACATTTCTTTACAAAGCAACTCACAATGTTTGAGTCACAGATAATTATACATTCTCTATAAAAGGTATATATATATATATATATATATATAGCAATATGTTATTTACATTATGAAGAACTTTTAGGCTCATATTGGTGAAGTGCTTGCTGGCTTAGAAATTATTAGGGCATCTTCCTGTTTTCTGAATGTTAGGACTCTTAGCATGTACATGAAATCATTAGCAGCTAAACTAAACAAAAATAATGCTTCTTCCCCCAAAACGTGTCAAGTAACACTTTTTTCCCTCTGATATTGTCCATTTTTTTCCATGGTGATTATATGAAAACATTTCATATAATGTCTTACTAATCCTCAGGATCAATAACTCCATACTGATGTTGATTAAGCCATGAAAAATACAGCTTGTGATTAAGGCAGCATCATACCAATCATGTTCTTTGGCACACTAATATTGTCTACATATATCTATTTCCATAAATCCCATGTCTAGTTTACTAACCAGAAAGTACTAATGGATTTTGATACTCTTAGCTTTGGTTAAGATTACAAAATTCAGATCAGATAAATCTGAATTCACCTATCAGCTTTCCATGACATTCACTAAAATATCTAATTTTTCTAAGCTGCTTCAGTTTTTTTTTTTTTTTTTCATTTTCACAATGGTAATTGCAAGAGTAGCTATTTCACATGACTGTTATATGGACTGAAAAATAATGATGCTTGAACAGTGATTACCCTGCCTGACATCATATTATTATTACATTTTATTTTCTTTCACATTATGTGATAAGCATTTTTAAATGATATTTTCTTTAAGTGTTTGCCACTTGAAAGTCTGAGGGACATTCAGCTTGATTCAACAGTTTATCTAAAATCACTTTTACCCAAACTTTGGGAATATTTCTTTAAAAAAATTTTTTACAGAAGAATACAAAAATAAATTTTCCTTAAGATGGTAGTACTTTCAACAAAACAAAGCGTATTTCTATTCCTGCATCTGACCAAACCACTGGTGCACAGTCTGTGACTTGTTAGCCTTCAGACACACTGAATTTAGATAAGTGTTCTCATCTTATGCTAAGGAAGACCTGAAATGAATTGGACCTTCTCCATTCTGTTCTTCAGGCCTTAATATACTGTTAAAGCCTGGAGATAGAAAGAGATAGAGTTATGGGGGACAAAGAGAAAGTCAAGGTATGCCGTGGCCAGATGGCTCCATTGGGTGGAGCATCCTCCCAAAGCACAGAAAGAGTCAGAGTATAAAGCCTAGTGGTGCTAGGGCTTAGGCACTCTTACAGAGAAAAATCAAATTTAGCAATTTAGCAAGTGTTTCAAGCCTCTCTATTTTTTTTTTTTTTGCTTTATTATGTTTTCTTTCTTTTTTTTTTTTTTTTGTATATTACTTTTTTTTCTGAAGCTGGAAACGGGAAGGCAGTCAGACAGACTCCCGCATGCGCCCGACTGGGATCCACCCCGCACGCCCACCAGGGGGCGATGCTCTGCCCATCCGGGGTGTCGATCTGTCGTGACCAGAGCCACTCCAGCGCCTGGGGCAGAGGCCAAGGAGCCATCCCCAGCACCCGGGTCATCTTTTGCTCCAATGGAGACTCACTGCGGGAGGGGAAGAGAGAGACAGAGAGGAAGGAGAGGGGGAGGGGTGGAGAAGCAGATGGGCGCCTCTCCTGTGTGCCCTGGCCGGGAATCGAACCCAGGACTTCTGCATGCCAAGCTGACGCTCTACCGCTGAGCCAACCGGCCAGGGCCTTATTATGTTTTCTATCATAGGATTAGTTTTTCATTCCACATCACAAAGTTAAAACTATAAAAATATTTATACTATCTATTTATAATACTTTAGGATAAAATATATTATATTTTATATTAAACTCCTTTTGGTTTTACTAGGCCATAACTTCCTTGAGGACCCATATTATTCCTGATCCATTTTTGTATCTATAATAGAGTCTAGCACTTTCCTGACAATAATGGAGCTGTTGATCAATGTGTTATGTTGATATAAGTTGGAAATAATATCAATAAGGCTTTTGAATTTGGCAAATATCCTAAGCTTATGTTCTATTGTTTGGCACTGGCACAGAATAAACACTTGTCCTTATAGTACCATCTGTGATGGGCTTTGTTATACAGAAGTACAAGTGAGTCCAGATATTCAGGTATAAGTTTGTATATGGGAAGAAGAGTTTGTTCCATAAATAGATACTTAGAAGAATCTTCTATAACTCTTAGGTAATTTATATTATTGAAGAAGGATTCTATAAATCTAATTTCTCTAAAAAATTTGTATTAGCAGAATAGTACTAATAAAATTTCATGATCACTTAAACCCAAGTCATTATTTCAAACTATAATAACTTGATAATGTAAGATATTTTCAAAAATATTAATAATTGTGCAAATCATTCTAGAATCCTGGAAAAGGAGATGTAAAACTATTAATTGGTTAGAGACTGGAAAATGTCTGCATGCTTATATTTCTAGGGGCAGCAGCACCGATCGTGGTGAAAGAATCAGCATCTTACTAGATAAAGTGAGAAAGGAAACAGCAGCTGACTGTGTCATTCTGATTATTAGGGGTTCTCTCATTTAATAACCCTTTTACTTTGCTTTGTCACCTTAATACTTATGGTTTCCCAGAGAGTTTTCTATTACAATCTTTTTTCTATTACATTCTTTTTTTCTATTGCAGTCTAGCCTGTGAGTCAGACCATACAGCTTACACTGGAGCTTGAAAAGCTCTGTTTAACCCAAGGAGTCTATCAGAAGTCCTTTGCCTTGGCTCTGTCAGAGGTCAAAATTTCTCTGAAGAAAAGTGCTGGCTGGATCCCTATTATCACCCAAATCCCTTTCATTGGATGAAATTCTAGATCCCTCTTTCAGAGAAGTATTCAGCAGACTGAAGTTGAAACAGTAAATTTTATCTGTAACTAAAATATATGTGATGTTGTACTTATTCTGTGGCATCCTGGAAAGCAATGTAGCTTTGGTCACTGTGTCTGAAGCCAGTCCATCAGAAAGGGGGTTCTTGATATGCAGAATAAGAAGGTCTTGCAGTATAAACAAGTTTCATTAGTGAGGCATGCTGTTGGTGCCATGCTCTGTAGCCTTTAGGCTCACCTGAGTTGACCTGTGGCCGTGATAGTCAGTTTTCAGGACGCAAATGCTTCTAACTACTACTATTCTTTGGGACTCACCTGAGGACCTTTCACTGGAGCCCTGAGAGTTCTCTCTGTTGCTCGTAAGTTCAGGGAAATTAAGGCCCCTAGGGACACTCTCACCCCATGGACATGGGAGAGGGTGGTTGGATGTCTGGCCTTCTAATTCTCTGGTGGGAATATTCAGAGGCATTTCCCCATGGATTCTCAGAGTCCCCAGCAAGGCTGAGTGTCTCACTAACACACCATATCTTGGATCCCTCCCCTCCCCTGTCTCACTTTCCCTTTCCTCTGACCCTGGTTTCTGCACAGCACTTTTCAAAAAAATTGCTTGCACCCAACTCTTTGTCTTGGGATCTGATTTGAGGAGAACCTAACCTAAGACATGGTCCTAACTATGTCTTTAACTGGTACCAAGACTCTGAGGAGGTTATTTTATTTTTTGAGTCTATGTCTCTTGACCTACCAAATGAGACAATTGGGCTAAAATGAGACTTTTTCTATGTATTGAGCAGCAGAACTATTTTTTTAAAGTTAAATCTTAAGCAGAACTTTAAAATAATAAAAATAGTTAAGAGTGATAAAAATATTTCTTTGGTAATTTAAAACTTTGTATGGCAGATACTTACATGTTTGTAGATCATTGAGGTATATTCTTAAGTTCTTGTAATTCCTCATGGCATCATTTTAGAACAACTAAACTAGATGATATTTAAGGCTCATGAAAATTTAAAAGTCTGTAATTCTAACTATGGATAAAGGTCCCTGAGGAGCTTCCCACCTTCATCCTAAGCTCGGGCTGCTTCCCAAACCCCAAACATGCTCAGATTCAGTTTAGAAGCGTTTTGCTGCATACCATCCCTCTCTCAATCACCAAATGGTGATGTGCGTATGTGCACATATACATGTGCATGATTATATTGCAAAGAACAGATCAGGAATATAAATTTGTCCACAGTCATCTCACCCTGAACACACCTGATCTCATTAGATCTCAGAAGCTAAGCAGGGTAGGGCCTGGTTAGTAACTGGATGGGAGAAATAAAAATCCCTGGCTCATGGCATTACCCATTCCCCAGGAATTTTAGTACAAAGATTATAAATCCTGATGATATGTTGGTTAATATGGTGCAAAGAAGTAATTCTTATTAATTTTTTTTACTTTATTATAAGGACTCTCAGGCTCTTTTACCTGCTATTTTATTAAAAAAATATATATATATATTCAGTATTTTTTTTAGCTTTAACACAGATGAAATACATCTTTCAAGAAGACTGCATGCTATTATATATGTATATGCTCAGAAAAGTGATCTTATATATATATAGCTTCTAAATCTTAACTCTTGGCCATTGATATACTTCTCAAAAGTTGTTTTTCTTTCTACAGCAAGGTATTTTCGAGTAGAGTTTCAAAGTAAGATGGTTATTTTCCTAGAAGTGGCCACATGCCTCTTTAATTCCTCCTTTCCCATGCTCTCTGCCTGAGCTGGGACCTGGACTTCCATCACCCGTCTTCTCCTATTAGTTTCCTTAGAAGACTGTAGGACATTCCATTGCCCTGCAGGTAACCCACTGAGCCTCAGCCGCCTGATCTCCCTGGGACCGGAGCCAGCATGTCTTTCATCTGGCCAATCTTTTAGGGACACTTTCTCTTCATGTTTTAAAGCCTGCACCTTGGCTTAATTGTAGAAACACAGAGGGGAATAACCCTTTCTTGCATTTTCTGGAGGAAATGGCTACTATCTTATTTCCACTCTTTATCAAATCTTTGCCTTTGTGATTAGCACGGTTTTCCTTTTTTTAAAAAAAAAATAAATTGAATAGAGGATGTAATAAAAGACTAATTTTTGAGAAAAGATAGAATAACATCAATCTGATTTACTGGTAAATATTCATATCCAGATAGTATGTATAGTTCTGTTAGTAAGGATTATTTCTCCTAATTAGTCTTAGTGATGTTCTTAGTGAAGCTGAAAGTCAATTAGAAAGAGGATAATTTATATATACCCATCTGAATTGAATCATGACATCCCACATTTCCTGAGGAGTGAATGATTGTGAGTTTCTTTTACAAGTTCTCTATTTCCCCTACAATTTTCTGTAGTATTTCAAAGCTTTGAAATACAGGACAGCAGTTTGCAGAATACATTCTTCCCTCTCTTTGGCAGTTTTTCTTGAGCACTTTAGCTATGTGTATTGCCCTTTAAGTTTTTTGGTTTCTGAGCTCCATCCTTTCTTTCAAAAGAAGTGTATCCTACCATATAACTTCATCAAGATGCATCCCATATCCGAACCACCCAGGTCAGCAAGTATGGATCTCTTGTCTCCCACAGCTGACTGTCAGTTCCTTCCAGGCAGGAGCTCATTTCCAGCGTGTTGGGTATGTGGTGGCTCCTTAATATATGCTTGGCTGAACTGATCACTAAATTATTGGAGCACATATCCTTGGGATGAGGTCTCATTAGGAACTTTTTGAATGGCTCAAGATTTGGTGATTTGGCCATTTTTCAGAAGCTCTGGCCAGCTTTCTTGGTATTTCCAGTTCTGTATGAATTACGCATCTAAAATTTTTCTCCTACTGTGCTTTGTTTTGATGGTATCTCATACTTTGAGTTTAACATCATCTTTTGTTAGATTCTAATATTTTATCTCATTCCTGGTCTGGCTTTTCCACCTTAGACACTGATGTAAAAATAAAATTCCTTTCATTTACATTTCTCTGTTGTGTGCAGCTCCATGTTTACCTGTGCTCATATCAAGTGTCAGCCCACGCCCTGCGGAGATGACCAAAGGTTCTGTGATAAATGTCAGGGTGTGGTGGACTTACCACAGACTAGTTTCGGGCATTCCAGTGAGGAAAACAACTACTTTCTTTCCTGTTTTAGTTCCAAGATTCTTTAGCAAATTAAGCCAATATGTCTTTGCATTATGTTTTATATTATTTCTGGGCAGGAATCCCTACTAATGTGTTATTCCCTTTTGTACTGGTGCTTCTTAAAGTTGGCCAACATATAGCCACAGGTATAGCAATTGACAATTGACAGGTTTCATGTTTCTCATTTTGCTTTTTCATTTTTTCTCCTTTTGTAGAACTTCTCTTGGTGCTTATCTTTCGAAGTTGTTTTTTATTTTTTTAATTCTTTTATTTTGACACCAAAAGTCATTGCCAGGTCAGGATCTTAGAATGGTGGGTAGTCCCTGTGGGTTTCCTGAGAGTCAGTACTGTTCTCATCCGCTTTGGGCACAAGAAGGAACACACAGCCCAGCAAAGGTTTTGCATCCTTTCTCTTTCCATTTTACTAATCATCTCAGTTTGCCTCTACTGTTGATGATGAGGTTGGACAGGACTTTACTCTTCTTATTAGCTATGTTTATAGATGGTGGCAGATGACAACAATAAAAACAATTATTTGCTCCACTTTGCACATGTTATTTGTTAATGCTATGCCAATATTCTGTGTACTTTATTACACACATCTTTTATCTAATCTTCACCACATCCATATCAATTAAATATGTTGACCCAATTTCTCTAGAGGCCTTTGGTTGCTCTTCTTGTCCACTTACTAACCTGGTGTTTCTTGCCTATTCCTGCCACATGCTTGTAAGGTATAATTTAATATAATAATACCATATATATATATATAATGTAATTATGTAATATGCAACTTTCTGAGCCCTAATACTAAGATAATTTTCTCCTCATATGTAAAACATCATGTTTATTGCATGCCTTATTGACTGATGAAGACAAAAGGATCATAATTATTCATATTATTTCAGTTTCCTATTCAGTAGCTTTGATGCTGCCTACATACCCAAGGTGGCAAAAGGAAGAGATAAAATGGCATGTACCTCTTTTTCTTCTGTTTCTCTCCACTTGTAGGATGCCATCTTCCTGCATTTTGTTTTCTCTGTGTTTCTTCTCACTCCTCTCACTTCAGTCCTAACCCCTTAATTCACAGATGCCATTCCATTCATATATACCATACTTAGGAAGTAGACTTTCCTCGAGAGGTCTTTTAAACACATGACTTACTATGTATTCTCTTGGTCAGTTGATGAAGAATCTGAAGAAAATTGCAGTAAAACGACTTGCCAAGTTCATAGAAAAAAGCCAGAGATATACATGAGCGATGGGGTTTATTCTTTTTGAGGTCTTGCTCGTCTTACTCCCTCTGTGGAATCTGCCCTGAGTCCCTCTCCACTTTCACTGAAGGCAGTTATTCCCTCCTGCTTCCACTATCTCGTGTCACTTTATATATCCCTCAGCACAGCATTTATCTTAGGATATTGTTACCGGAGGTTTATTTCTCTTCCCTGTTAGACTGCGAGATCCTTTATGGCAAACACTATGCCATTTATCCACACATCCCCTGGGCCTGGAATAGCATTTGGCATTCTGGGAATGACGGCATCCATGCTGCACAGTTGGCTGCTGTTCCTATTCTTGTTCCCCCAGGGGCTGCTTCATGTGGATCCTATTGTTTAGTGAGTGGTGATATGGGGGGTCGGCCTGTTGACTCAGAAAAATATACGAGGCAATGTGGATCCGAACCATAGAAGTTTCATCACAAAAATTCCATTTTCAAGTGAAAACCCTGAGTTAAAACAGACCTAATCCACTCATGTTATGGAATCTCCTTTGTAAAAACTATGAAATGAGTTTAAACACAAAAGTCAATTTCAAAATAAAAGTTCAATATTATGGTCAGGGTTTTCTCAAAGCAGTGAGGATTTTGTGTATTCACACTCAAATACACATACACACACATGTCTTTGCTGCTTGAGGTCATTTAACATGGTATATAAGCTGTTATTGACATATAAAACATTACCAAATTGTTTACATCCATGGCTTTCCAACATAAAAATTTCAGCTTGACCTCTGGTAAATTTTCTCATGTGGGCACAGAAGTGAAGCACCTCTATCCCAGATTTTAACTCATAGGCAGAAGTAAGCTATTAAGGGATTCAGGAGAGAAGAAAAAGGAAAACAACTATGCTTCTAATAGAAAAAATAAAGCAAATGTTGATTTAATCAATTGATTTACTTTTAAGTAAGAGAACAGATGTTTTCTGTTAAGTCCCTGGTGAAAATTCAGTAGGCGCCAGTGATACTTTAGGACCAGTGGCTTCTGATAAAATTTGAAATGAAGGTCTGGGCCATTCTTGCTAAATGGCCTTTGCACAGCAGGAGTGTCACTGTGGTGTGATTTTTCTCCTGAGCAGGAGTTAGCCCTCTCTTCCTCGTGCATTCACTTTTGCGCTTTATTCCTTAGAGTAGAAAAGGAACAATACATTTTTATGCTATTGTGTTGGTAGAAAATATTAATTTAGAAGAATTTAATTCTTTACCTATAATTAGCTATTCAATCCTTTATTTTCTCAGCAGAAACACACCTGTGCCGCCTTCACATCTTACCTGGGTTTTAGCTTCTTCTGGGAGCAGTCAGACTTGAAGAGTAGTTGAGGTATTAGTTTCCCCAATGCTGTCTTCATAACTTGTCCCCCAACCTCTCTATATAAACATTAACCAGAACCCCACTCCCTAAATCTTCAAAGGTTTCCTACAAAGGTTTTTAAGATTCTTCATTCCCCTAAATACCACCTTTTCTTTTTTAGATTTTTGAAAATTGCTTGCAGTACTATGATCCGTTTCTCCCTCTCTCTTTTTTTTTTAAGTCAGAGAGACAGAGAGAGAGAGAGACAGTAAAGGAGAGAGATGGAGTGATGAGGAGCATCAACTCATAGTTGCAACACTTTAGTTGTTCATTGATTGCTTCTCATATGTGCTTTGACTGGGGGAATCCAGCCAAGCCGGTGACCCCTTTCTCAAGCCATCAACCTTGGGCTCAGTCCAGTGACCTTTGGCTTCAAACCAGCAACCTTTGGGTTCAAGTCGGCAACCATCGGAATCCTGCTGGTGATCTCATGCTCAGGCTGGCAATCCCACACTCAAGCTGGATGAGGCCGTGCTTAAGCAGGGGACCTTGGGGTTTTGAACCTGGGACCTCAGTGTTCCAGGTTGACACTCTATCCACTGTACCACCACCAGTCAGGCAAGCCTTTTTCTTCTCTTCAGTACTCCAGTTACATTACTATTCTTGGAATTTCTTTACCAAACACAATTTATTACTATTTTAAATAATATAAATATATCATTTTATTTGCCATTCTTTGAGCTCAGACTGCCACCTTCTGAAATGCACTCTGCTAGATTGCAGATTATTTATGACTAAAAAATGTCCTCTACCATTTCAAAACCTTCTGTAGAACAGGGTTCCTAGTACAGAGTGGGAGTGGAATCATTGTTGATTGAATGAAGTCAGAGAGCGCCTTATAATCATTTTTGGAACCCATATGTAGCCAAACTATCTCAGATCTCATTGAGAAAATTAAGATAGCCAAATAACCAAAAATATTTGTTTCTTGCTCATATTTTCCACAATGAATTCTGCCATTCTTACCTATGCATTTTTTATTGTCTGATCTCCCATTTGTTTACAGTCTATATCGATATACAAGAATGATAATGTCTAGAACTAAGTGAGTAACTGTTTTGTAGAATAAACCAGTCTTGAAAACATGTATTGTGGCATTAGCAGAATTAAAAAAAATACATTTACAATCTAGTTATTTCCCTTCTGTGGGAGATAGAATAAGTAACCATTCTCTGATACTTAACCAGTATTGACTAGTGCCTACTTGGAACGAAATTAAGTGAAGGTGAAGGTGATGATAAAAGGATGTATTAAGACACATGGGCACTATGCCATGATTCCTTTCCCAGTGCAGCTCTATTAAGTCTGTTCTGATTTTCACCCCTCAGTGTCATCCTTTATCCTGTCCCCCAACTAAAACATCTGCAGTAGGAGCAGGAGAGTGTTTCTGAAGCGGGAACCTGAGAAGTGCTTATTTGAATGGAGTTCACCTCTTACTCTCCCAAAGGGGCAGAAGTGTTGATAGTTTATGGTTGTCAGTAATGACCTCATGTGCATCTCAAAAGTCACCACTATAGCTGGCACTGATTCAGGGAGAAGCTGGAGCCCAAGTCTAGGTGATCAGTGAGACAGAGATACCCTGTCTCCTCTGGGTGATCTGTCAGCCCACTCGGGAAGCAGACCCTTTTAAAACCATACCTGACTGCTGGAAACAAAAAGTATTTGATTCTGCAGCCTTAAAATATTCAATATACATAATTTAGAAATATTAAAGTAACTTTTTTCTTCTTTTTAAAATTTATTGTCTTTTAAAAATAACCCCAATTAATTACTCATTAATTCATGCCTCCTCTCATGAATCAACCCAGATCTTGTGAGCACCTACTATGAGGTAAGCACTTGTGAGGCAACAGGAAGACATTGGAGAGCAAAATCAGCATTGCCCTGCCTTGATAAAGCATTTAGCCCGAGACAGAGACAGGCCTTTAGCCTGGGACAGAGACAGGCCGTAACAAATAATTACATAGTTAGTTGTACCAACGGAGTGCTCTGAAGAGAGAGAATGTTGTTTTAAGAAAGTCTGTAACAAAAAAAAAAAAAATTGACATAATTTTGGGGAAGGAAAGAATTGTTGGAAGGCAGAATGAGTGAACCCACTGAAGCAGGTGGAGAGGAGAGTTTTTCAGGCACAGAAAGCAGTATGGGCAGTGGAAGTTTTGCCAGGAGGCAGAGTGGAATATTCAAGAAATGTGCAAGCGTGGTTCAGCTGACTCTCCAAGGGTAGGCAGATGCAGACCATGCAGACACTTGCTCTCTCTCCGTCTGTCTTCCTTTTATAACCTGGCTGTGGTTTTCAACTGCCCTCCAGGGTCCTACTGAAATATTCAACCCCAAGTGAGTAACAGAGCAACTGGTTGAGCATGTCACCGCATTGAGCCTCTGCTTTTTCCTACCACAGTATAAGAAACAGCCCCGAGTATATGAACTTCAAAACTCATTAATTCCTCTTTTCACAGACTTGCAGAGTACTAAATAGAGAGGAAATCAAGCCAGTTGACATATGATCTGTCTCTATGTCGATGAGCATTATCCTCGGGAAGAACAACTTCTCTGGAAGGGGGACTTTCCATCTTTCCAGCAAGAAGGGCTATAGCTCCCACCTTTTGTTCCAACTAACTTAAGCCCCTGACTTTTGTTACAGCTAAATGAGGGTTTTGTTTTTTTTGTGTGTGTGATTTCTCATGAGAATGGTGACCAACTGTTCAAAATCCATTTTTTAAATTTCTTCATGTAATTATTAAGTCTACACTGTTATATAGGACCAATCTCTGCTTTCTGAGCAGAGTTGCGTATTCATCTTAGCTATATGACCTCACGAACCTAGTCTTCTAAACTTACCTTTCATTCTTGTTACTCTTTCATTCTTTACTGTTACTACTGTTGCAATTACTTTTGTAAGATGTAAAACTGACCATATGCTTTTCTTACTCAAAGTCATTTTATAACTTTTCTTCATTAGCCAGAGGATAAAAATCTAAATCTTAGGAGGATGTTTAAAGTTCTTCGCCATCTGGTCCCTTTCTATAATTTATCCTTATCCTTTTCCACTCCTGCACACTGGCTGTGTTTCACTTTCAATCGAATCTAATTCCTGATCTCAGAACCATTATGCTACTTCTAGCCCAGCCTTTGCTAATACCACGAGTGAGCTGTCAATTGTTTTTTTCCAAGTGAACTCCAACTTGCTGCTTAAGACCCACTTTTACCACTGCTTTCTTTGGGAAACCATCTCTATTTCAATGTTCATTTTCTTTATCTCTATGTTTATGCTTTCAGAGCACTGTCTAGGAAAATGCAAACTGATATAATTTCTTCTTTCTGGGTCTTCCTCCTTTGAAAGAAGCCATCTTATTAGTATTCCCAGCACATAACATGATACCTGCATGTGGCTTTTTTTCAATAAATATTTGTTGAAAAACAAATACATTAAAGAATTTAAGATATAATGATGTTATCTGTGAGATAGAAAAAATGAAACTTACCCTACAGACTGAAACAAAGAAAAAGTTATATTCCTTCCAGAAATTATGAAATGGCAATGATTTAGTCTGGGAATGCCATACCATTTCCATGGTGATAGATGTTTGTAAGTATAAATGCTTTTAATAAATTGATTGCAAAAATATACCTAAATCTGTATACTTCCTTGTATGTACATCACTTGTTATAAAACTTTGCAGCTCCTCCTGCCAAATGGAGGTGGAGTCTCTTTCCCCACCCCTTAAATCTGGTCTGGCCTCATGATTTTATTTAGCCAATAGAAATCTGTGAAAATGAGCATACTCGTTCTGAGCCTAGATTCCCAATGGCCTTGCATGTTTCTGCCCTGTCTCTTGAAATCCTGCCACTGCATGAAAACAAACAGTCTATCTTCATGGGGGATGAGAGACAATGTGGAACAGAGATGAATCGTCCCAGGACCTGGGACTCTCTGAACCACCCAGTCCTCAATGGACCGGCTGATGCATGTTCAAGCCAAGACCACTCAGCTGAGTCCAGCATAAATGGTACACAATTAAATTATGAACTAAATAAATGTTCTTTTAATTGACATGAAATAATTTTATACAAAAAATATTTCTCAGTGCTAATCTATTATTATCTTATTCAGTAATTTATTTTTTATTCACAAAGTATTTATTAGGCACCTTCCATATGCAAATCAATGTTTTAGGCTATAATGGTATACACAGATGATTAAGATGTAGTCCATATTTACAAGAGAATGTGGTAACACTCCTAGGAGGGAGTGGACAAATGTACATGCAAGGCAATGAAATGCTAAGTTTAACACAGAATTCCAAAAATCTGTAAGAATAAGTGCAGCTTTAAGATTTGATTTTCCTGGTTGATGGTACATTATCCTCCAATGTGAGAAACAGTCCTGGGTTACCTGGAAGCAGAGGAAACTTCTTTGAAACCAGTTCCAAGTGGGGTGGTCTGAGGGTCTTTACTGAAAGCAATAGGCTGGCTCAGCTGCTCGGCATCCTCTGATATTGAGGCTAGAAGTGAGCTGCCAATAAAATATTGTCTTTTACAATATTACAGAATAGAAACACTTATTTCCTAGTACAAGTCAAATCAGAATGTATACTACATTTTTAATACATTGCAGAAGTTTTGGTAAAGACTTTATCACTCTGAATTTTATTTTGAGTTGATTCAAATAAAAATAACAGTTTTTGTCTGAAGAGATATTGAGTGATATGAAAAATGACTCTAAATTTCCAAGAAATGCCAAACACCTTAGAATTTCCTTCAATTTTTAAAAATGATTTTTAGTTATTAATATTTTTTCCCAGAACAATGTTGAGCACATAGTAGGGACTAAAAATAATTGTTAATTTAAACTAACTTAAAAGTTTTATTTTTAAGTTTGATTGGAACCACAAAACACCTTGAATAATCAAAGTAATCCTGAGGGGGGGAAAAAAACGAAGCTGGAGGTATTATAATACCTGACTTCAAATTATACTACAGATTGGAGCAACCATGACAGATTGAGCAATTCAGTCTCATACTATTCACCACCAGGACGCTGCAGCCCTGTGTGAACAGTTTCAACTTTCTCGGGAAACAGCACGGCAGATTGGTAAATCCTGTCCAAGGGGTCGTATACTACAATCTCTCCCTTCATTTGGAGTTAACTCTCAAGGACTCCTACCAAGACAACTTTGGCAAATGGATGTTACTCATATACCTTCATTTGGCAAACAGTCCTATGTCCACATGATAGTGGATACCTATTCTGGATTTATAGTAACCTCTGTCAGAACAGGAGAGGCTGCTAAGCATGTTATAGCTTATTGTCTGTATACATTTTTCTATTATTGGATTTCCTGAACTGGTTAAACTGACAATGCTCCTGCATATGTAGCAAAAGCATTAACTGTATTTTGTCAAAGCTTTCGAATTATGGGTATTTCTTACAATCTTTAAAGTCAAAGTATTATTAAAGTGTACCCAGCAAATATTTTAAGGTCAATTTAAAAAAATTTAAAAGGGGGGAGTCATATCCTGGAACTCCTATGGGTCTAGCATATCATGCTTTTTACTTAAAAATTTTTAAATTTCTTTTGAATGCTGATGATCAGGAGACACCAAATCTTTTTCTCCTGCAAACTTCTACCTTCTTTTATTTGATCTAGCTAATAACACTGTTTTGTCTTTTTCTAAATAGCTCCAGATATATGGAAAAGGTTTAAATAGGCAGATGGGGATCCTCAAACCCCTCAGTGAGATCTTCTGAGCATGGCTTTTAAGGTACCAAGAGGCAGAAAAATCCCAGTAGAGATCAGGTGAACTACCCGCTTTTAGGATACACCCTTAAAGGCTCCAGTGCCCCAAAGGGGTCTCATAGGATTTCATCTGGGTCCTGCTTCAATAGCGAAAAAGAAGGTCATTGAGCTAAAGCCTGCCAGGCTTACATGCCTCTGCTGTGAGGAAAAAGGGACACTGGAAGGTAGACTTCCCCCTTGCTCCTCTAAGGGAGGGTTCAGTTTCTTCCAGCCCTGCTCCAGCCACCTATGACCTAACCTTGCCCAGAATGCTGTTTTTTTTTTTAATTATTAATTTTACTAGGGTGACATCAATAAATCAGGGTACATATGTTCAAAGAAAACATGTCCAGGTTATCTTGTCGATCAATTATGTTGCATACCCATCACCCAAAGTCAGATTGACCTCTGTCACCTTCTATCTAGTTTTCTTTGTGCCCCTCCCCCTCCCCCTTCCCCTCTCCCCCCCCCAACCACCACACTCTTGTCCATGTCTCTTAGTCTCGTTTTTATGTCCCACCTACGTATGGAATAATGCAGTTCTTGGTTTTTTCAGATTTACTTATTTTACTCCATATAATGTTATCAAGATCCCACCATTTTGTTGTAAATGATCCGATGTCATCATTTCTTATGGCTGAGTAGTATTCCATAGTGTATATGTGCCACATCTTCTTTATCTAGTCTTCTATTGAAGGGCTTTTTGGTTGTTTCTATGTCTTGGCCACTGTGAACAATGCTGCAATGAACATGGGGCTACATGTGTCTTTACATATCAATGTTTCTGAGTTTTGGGGGTATATATCCAGTAGAGGGATTGCTAGGTCATAAGGTAGTTCTATTTTCAGTTTTTTGAGGAACCACCATACTTTTTTCCATAATGGTTGTACTACTTTACATTCCCACCAACAGTGTATGAGGGTTCCTTTTTCTCCACAGCCTCTCCAACATTTGCTATTACCTGTCTTGTTAATAATAGCTAATCTAACAGGTGTGAGGTAATATCTCATTGCAGTTTTGATTTGCATTTCTCTAATAATTAATGAAGATGAGCATCTTTTCATATATCTGTTGGCCATTTGTATTTCTTCCTGGGAGAAGTGTCTGTTCATGTCCTCTTCCCATTTTTTAATTGGATTGTTTGCTTGTTTGTTGTTGAGTTTTATGAGTTCTTTGTATATTTTGGATATTAGGCCCTTATCTGAGCTGTTGTTTGAAAATATCATTTCCCATTTAGTTGGCTGTCTGTTTATTTTGTTGTCAGTTTCTCTTGCTGAACAAAAACTTCTTAGTCTGATGTAGTCCCATTCATTTATTTTTGCCTTCACTTCCCTTGCCTTTGGAGTCAAATTCATAAAATGCTCTTTAAAACCAAGGTCCATGAGTTTAGAACCTATGTCTTCTTCTATGTACTTTATTGTTTCAGGTCTTATATTTAGGTCTTTGATCCATTTTGAATGCTGGGGTTTGCCATTGAAGGCTGAATGTGCCCAGGGCCGTCAGCCCCATCTACGACACTGTGGAGGAACCTAGGGTATTTCTTCCAAGAAGCAGGTAAACTGATCTCACTTGCACAAGGGCCACTTAACTATGTCTTTCCTGAATAGTCAGATTTTTTATTCTTCCCTCGAAGATCTCTGTTGTGGGTGTTGATAGTCCTATTTTCTGCTGCTTTGTTTAATATATAGTGTTTCCTTTATTCTTTCTACCTCAATGCCCTACTTAAATTTCAGGCTGGGACCTACTCCTAATTTAGAGCTCTCTTTTTCCATTTTGCCAACTTCTATTATGAATTTACCTTTGCAACCCAGTTTAGTGTATCCCAAGGTTCTCTTTACCATGCCACAGTCACAGAGCTCCAGGGAAAAGCAACCTGGTCTCATCTCTCTAGGCAGAGGAGAACAGAAGCTCCATCTCCACACATGCTGCAGATGGCTTTTCCAGTCTACCTGAATCATTACCAGCTAGAAGCAGCGGTCATTGGGACTTGGATGTGAGCTGCAAAGTATAGAATTGTGACAACAATTCCAGTGCCATGCAGACCTTTTCTGGGTGTGGACTTTTCCTGGACTCCTGCTCCTTGGGACAGCTCCTAACAGACTGAACTGGGGTTGAGTTGTATTTGCAGGGATTTGGAATGGTGTTGGTGCCAACTTGAACTTGGTGAACATGTTAAGGACACTACTCTTTTATGGATTCTTGCTGTATTG
The DNA here is from genome assembly GCF_036850765.1 of Saccopteryx bilineata. Lineage (NCBI taxonomy): Eukaryota > Metazoa > Chordata > Mammalia > Chiroptera > Emballonuridae > Saccopteryx > Saccopteryx bilineata. The sequence goes on from NC_089494.1 coordinate 173,263,734, forward strand.
GCCAAGAGTTTGCTTAAAGGCTCTAATCACTGTAAAAAAAATAGAAGACTAGATAAAGAAGATGTGGCACATATACACTATGGTATACTACTCAGCCATAAGAAATGATAACTTGAGATCATTTACAATAAAATGGTGGGATCTTGATAACATTATACGGAGTGAAATAAGTAAATCAGAAAAAAACAAGAACTGCATGATTCCATATATCGGTGGGACATAAAAACAAGACTAAGAGACATGGACAAGAGTGTGGTGATTACGAGGGGGGGGGAGGGAAGGAGGGAGAGGGGGAGGGGGAGGGGGAGGGACACAAAGAAAACTAGATAGAAGGTGACAGAGGTCAATCTGACTTTGGGTGATGGGTATCCAACATAATTGAATGACAAGTTAACCTGGACATGTTTTATTTGAACATATGTACCCTGATTTATTGATGTCACCCATTAAAATTAATAAAAATTTATTCATAAAAAATTATACTACAGAACCATGATAATAAAAATAGTGTGGTATTGGCAGAAAAATAGACCTACAGATCAATGGGACAGAATCAAGAGCCCAGAAATAAAACCGCATATATATGGGCAAATCATCTTTGATAAAGGAGCCAAAAACACACAATGGAGAAAAAAAAAACCCTCTTCAATAAATGGTGCTGGGAAAACTGGAAAGCCACATGCAAAAGAATGAAACTTGACTACAGTTTTCCCCTTGCACAAAAATTAATTCAAAATGAATCAAGGACCTAAATATAAGACTTGAAAAAATAAATTACATAGAAGAAAACATAGGTACTAACCTCATGGACCTTGATTTTAAAGAACATTTTATGAATCTGACCCCAAAGGCAAGGGAAGAATAGGCAAAGATAAATGAATTGGTTTATATCAAACTAAGAAGTTTCTGCACAGCAAAGAAACTGATAACAAAACAAACAGACAACCAACTAAGCAGGAAACGATATTTGCAAACAACTGCTCAGATAAGGGGTAATATCCAAAATATATAAGGAACTCACAAAACTCAACAACGAACAAATAATCCAAAAAAAGAAAAATAGGGAGAGGAGATGAATAGGCACTTCTCCCAAGAAAAATACAAATGGCCAATAGATATATGAAAAGATACTCATCTTCACTAGCTATTAGAGAAATGCAAATCTAAACTACAATGAAATATTACCTCACAACTGTTATATTGGCTATTACAACAAGACAATAACAAGTTTGGAGAGGCTGTAGAGAAAGGAAACCCTTATTTACTGCTGGTGGGAATGCAAATTGGTACAATTACTTGGAAGAAAATATGGTGGTTCCTCAAAAAATTAAGAATAGAACTACCATATGACCCAGCAATCCCTCTACTAGGTATGTACCCCCAAAACTTAAAAACTTGGGTATATAAAGACACATGCACTCCTATGTTCATTGCAAGATTATTCACAGTGGCCAAGACATGGAAACAACCAAAGTGCCCTTTAATAGAGGATTGGATAAAGAAGATGTGGTATATATATACAAGGGAATACTACTCAGCCATAAGAAATGATGACATAGCATTATTTACAACTACAAGGATGGACCTTGATAACATTATACTGAGTGAAATAAGTAAATCAGAAAAAGCTAAGACCTGTATAGTTTTATACATAGGGAGGACACAAAATTAAGACTCGTGGACAGAAATAGTTCAGTGGTTACTAAGGGACGGAGGAAGGGGGAAGAGGGAGAGAGTGGGGGGGCAGAGGAGGGACATAAAGAGGGACAAATATAAGGTGACAGAGGATGATTTGACTTTGGGTGATGAATATACAACATAATCAACTCTCCAAATGATGTGAAAATATTTGCCCAAAATCTATGTACTCTAGTTGACCAATGTCACCCTGTTAAATTTAATCATAAGAAAAAAGTTTTTCTTTTTGTCAGCAATAAAAAAATAAACATTTGATAACTTTCATTGGTTTTTGTGTTTCAGTAATCTCTTATGTATCCAAATAATTAGATAAAGGAATATTCTGGCTTAATTAAATAGTCTAACAAAGGATATTTATTTTATATATGTATAATTTTTCTAATAAAAATGATAACTAAGTAGAAACACTAATACTAAAATAATAGATTAATTTGACTTTTTTGTTGGTCATCAAACTTTATTTTATAAAACTATAAGCAACATATTTTGGAGATTCTTTGATGTTTGTATTGACTTTCCCACAGAAAGCTGTCACCTGCAATATCATGCCCATACCTCCAGAAACAAAACTGTAGACAATTCTCAATTATTCATCTTTTTTTATTGTTTGCATAGTAGCATATGGTACTACTATGCTTGTCAAAATGGGAAGTTAACATATCGAACATCTCTTCCTGTATTGAAAAGAATTTATCTTCTCCATATATGCAACAAATCTTTTATATGCTTTTCTATTTTATCTATAACCATACCACAAATATCAGGTGTTTTTTTTTAAAGTATTCATTTGGAAATAAATAGTTTCACAGAGAAAGAGTTCAAATATAATTTAGAACACAAGTTAAATTATACACAGCTAGCTTGAAACTCAGGCCAAAGCAAAAAGATTTCCACTAATCCACCATGGGTTTGCAATAAAGGTTAGTGAAGTAAATCTCTCTTCTAAAGCCAGAAGATCAAGAAATATTTATGTTATTTGTGCCCCAAGATTTAGAAAAATAATGTGGGTGCTATATTGAAGTTAGTTGGGTAAGATTCCAGGAAGTGCCAGGTTAAAGAAAAAAGTATGATTGTCGTTATTATCTCTACTTTCAAGTTTGGGTAAGAAACTATTTAGCCAATCAACCAACTATCCAAGCAGCTGCTTAATAAACTATGTTCTAAAGATGTCAATACTGTGCATCAGTTCCTCACTTACCCCTAACCCACATCAGGTTACAAAGCCAAAGGCCTTCAAACACTCAGTTAATGGCAGTTGAGTTTAGTTGGATTAATGGTGTATATGACTTAGCCACTAAGTAGCAGTGTATTTTTGGTTATGCCTTTAGCTTCTCTGGGGCTCTAAAATGTGACAACATTTTGAATTATAAAGTTATAAATCTTCTTGTGACCCACAAATCATCAATGTCAAAATATAATCTTTGTTTTCATTGGGCCCAAGCATCATTCTGAGGCAACAAAGAAAATTAACCTGCACATTTATTTGCCAGACTGTGCAGTTGTCCCATTTATTAGTATGTTACCTGGCATTACCTTCAGAATGGGTAATTCCCCAAGAAATGTGTTGATTATTTGACATCTAATGATTTCTTTCTTTCATCATTTAAAGAGTATTAACAAGAGCGTCGGCCTAGCGTGCAGAGGACCCAGGTTCGATTCCCGGCCAGGGCACACAGGAGAAGCGCCCATCTGCTTCTCCACCCCTCCGCCGCGCTTTCCTCTTTGTCTCTCTCTTCCCCTCCCGCAGCCAAGGCTCCATTGGAGCAAAGATGGCCCGGGCGCTGGGGATGGCTCTGTGGCCTCTGCCTCAGGCACTAGAGTGGCTCTGGTCGCAACATGGCGACCCCCAGGATGGGCAGAGCATCGCCCCCTGGTGGGCAGAGCTTTGCCCCTGGTGGGCGTGCCGGGTGGATCCCGGTCGGGCGCATGCGGGAGTCTGTCTGACTGTCTCTCCCTGTTTCCAGCTTCAGAAAAATGAAAAAAAATAAAAATAAAAAAAAATAAAGAGTATTAACAGGCATGGCCTACACCGGCGGGCGGTTCTCAACCTGTGGGTCGCGACCCTGGCGGGGGTTGAACGACCAAAACACAGGGGTCGCCTAAAGCCATCCAATACATTTTTAAACAAAATATATATTTCCGATGGCTTTAGACGACCCCTGTGTTTTGGTTGTTCGACCCCCGCCGGGGTCGGGACCCACAGATTGAGAACCGCTGATCTAGATGAGCTCACTTTGCTTTTGCTTCTCTTCAAAGGTTACATCGTCTATAAAGTTAAAGATACTGCTGTTACTGCTGGTGAATATGGCCCCTAATGATTTTAATTAAAGTTGTTTGGTAGGTGTACTAATTATTACATATAATGTAAGCTTACCTTTTTTAAAAAATCATTTTTAAAATTTTCAGTTACAGTTGGAATGCATTATTATATTAGTTTCAGGTGTACACCTCAGTGATTAGACACTACACAACTTACTAAATGATCATCTCAGTAACTATCAGAACCATCTGACACTGTACAGCAGGGGTCTCAAACTCAACTCAGCATGTGGGCCGCAGAGCAAGATCACAGCCATTCGGCGGGCCGCACTAGGTCTAAAAAGGCAACTGTTACGCAACACTTTTCTCACTGCAGTTGAAAACAAAAAGAAATCAGTACAACAAGCACAATCGTACATGCAGTTTACTCAGTGTCACAAAACGACCAGAAACTGTAGTTCGCATCACAACTGCTGTTAACTAAGCTAGTATCTAGGTAGGATGCTAGAGAAATGAAAAATACAAGTAGGCCCCTAGGCTTACTTAATTTTATCCAAAATATTTTGAACTTTGTGGATTAGTCTGAGGGCTGTACAAAATTGTTCGGTGAGCCACATGCGGCCCGCAGGCCGCGAGTTTGAGACCCCTGCTGTACAGTGATTAAACTATTACTGACTATATTCCCTATGCTGTACTTCACATCCCCGTGATATTCTGTAACAACCAATTTGCACTTCTTAAACCCTTACCTTTATCACCTATTTCCTAATCCCTCTCCCACCTGGCATCCATTAAAATGTTTCCTGTATCTACTAATCTGTTTCATTTCTGCTTGTTCTTTTAATTTTTTTAGATTCAATTGTTGATAGATATGTATTTATTGCTATTTATTGTTCATTTTTAAAATAATTTTTCTTATTCTTAAAGAAGACACTTTAACATTCCATGCAATACTGGTTTGGTGGTTATGAACTCCTTTAGCTTTTACTTGCCTGGGAAACTATCTGACCTTTATTTCTAAATGATAGCTTTGCTGTGTACAGTAATATTGGTTGTAGGTTCTTGCTTTTCATTGCTTTCATTATTTTGTGCCACTCCCTCTGACCTGCCAAGTTTCTGTTGAGAAATCAGGAGACAGTCTTATGGGAGCTCCATTGTAGGTAACTAAATGCTTTTCTCTTGCTGTTTTTAAGATTCTCTCTTTATCTTTAAACTTTGGTATTTTAATTATGATATACATTGTGTCCATAAAGTCATGGTGCACTTTTGACCAGTCACAGGAAAGCAACAAAAGATGATAGAAATGTGAAATCAGCACCAAATAAAAGGAAAACTCTCCCAGTTTCATACCTATTCAGTGCAGTTTGATGTGGGCTCATGCACAGATTTTTTAGGGCTCCTTAAGTAGCTATTCCATATAGCCTCTACAGACTCGTCACTGACTGATGGCAACCAGAATGGAGTTTCTTCACCAAACTGCCAGTTTCCTTCAACTGCTTATCCCGCCGAGCAATGTTATTCCTATGTGGTGGCACTTCGTTATAAACGCGCCGATATTCACGTTGCGCTTTGGTCACGGATTCGAATTTAGTGAGCCACAGAACACACTGAACTTTCCTCTGTACTGTCCACATCTCAACTGGCATGGCCGTGGGCTGCTCCGCTGTATACACGGTGTTATGTCATCATCTGCACATGCACACATGCTGCCACATCATTCTACAGAAACTGGGAGGGTTTTCCTTTTATTTGGTGCAGATTTCACATTTCTGTCATCTTTTGTTGCTTTCCTGTGACCGGTCAAATGTGCACCATGACTTTACGGACACACTGTATGTTGTTGTGGGCTCCTTCAGGTTCAGTTTGTTTGAGACTCTCTTTTCTTCCTGGACTTGTATGTCTATTTTCTTCACCAGGTTTAGAAAATTTTCTATCATTTTTTTAAATATAGACTTTCAAAACCTTGTTCTCTCTCTCTTCTTCTTCTGGAACCCCCATTATGTGAAAATTGGTATGCTTGAATTGAGGCTTCTTACACCATCCTCATTTTTTTGGATTTGTTTCTCTTTTTGCTGTTCTGATTGAGTGTGTTTTGCTTCCTTATATTTCAAATTGTTTACTTGACTCTCAGCTTCATCCCTCTACTATTGATTCACTGTAAAGTATTATTCATTTCAGTTTGTGGGTCCTTTGTTTCTGACTGGTTCTTTTTTTTTTTTTTTTGTACTTTTTCTGAAGCTGGAAACGGGGAGAGACAGTCAGACAGACTCCCACATGCACCCGACCGGGATCCACCCGGCACGCCCACCAGGGGTGACGCTCTGCCCACCAGGGGGTGATGCTCTGCCCCTCTGGGCATCGCTCTGCCGTGACCAGAGCCACTCTAGCCCCTGGGGCAGAGGCCAAGGTGCCATCCCCAGGACCCAGGACATCTTTGCTCCAGTGGAGCCTTGGCTGCGGGAGGGGAAGAGAGAGACAGAGAGGAAGGAGGGGGTGGGGGTAGAGAAGCAAATGGGCGCTTCTCCTATGTGCCCTGGCTGGGAATCGAACCTGGGTCCCCTGCACGCCAGGCCAACGCTCTACTGCTGAGCCAACTGGCCAGGGCCTCTGACTGGTTCTTTTTAATGCTGTTATAAGTTCATTGAGCATTCTTATAACTAGTGTTTTGATCTCTGTCTTCAGAAGATTTCTTGTCTCCATTTTGTTTACTTATTTTTCTGGAGTTCTGTTCTGTTCTTTCATTTGGAACATGTTTCTTATTCTCCTCATTTTGGCAAGCTCCTTGTGTTTGTTTTTATGTATTATGTAGAGCTGCTATGACTCCTAAGCTTGGAAGAATTGCCTAATGTAGTGGGTATCCTGTAGGGTCCAGTGGCACAGCCTCTTCGATCAATCAAGCTGGGCACTCAAAGCGCCCCTCCCCATCATGTGAGCTGTGTACATTCTTCTGTTGTAGTTAAGTCTTGATTGCTGTTGGCATATCAATAGGAGGGGTTACCACCAAGACAATCAGCTGCAAGGATTGGCTGCAACCACTGACCACTAACCTCCAACCACCATGGAGAATCAGCTGTATAGGGGCCACCCCACAAAGCAGAACTTACTTCAGCAGGACTCGTGCCTACTGAGTCCGCCCCCTCAGTGTGTCACTTGTGGAGGTGGTTGGATGGTGGTGCTTCCACATAGTCTGAAGCTGTCCACTTGGTGGGCTGGCTCTGAGGCCTCTGAGGAGGTGCAGACTGGAGTCAACCACTGCCTGTATCCTGCCTGGAGCCAGCCTACATGAACTACAAAGTGATCTGCTGATGGCTGTTACTTGTGCTGGGCTTAGAGGTGCCCAGGCAAAGCCAAGGTGTGAACCAAGCCTGGCTGCTTCTAGTGCCAGGCCTGGGGTCACTTAGCAAGAGGTATAGGACATGGTGAGGCCAGATGCTGCTTGTTTGAGAGATTTTAGGAAAATCTGAAGCATAAGCCAAGACAGGCCATTCGTATGAAAAAGCTCCTGGAAACAGCTTGGGTAGACCTTTCAGCTGGTTGGGGTAGAGCCTCAGGGAAACACCAGGATGAGTCAAACAGTGTGAACCAGGTCATTATAGTCTCAGATATGGCAGCTGCATGACATCTCTATGGGGGAAGGGCTCATGGAAGGAACAATGGCCTCTGCCAGCACTTCTGTTTGGGAGAAAGCTGTCCCCAGCTTGGCTTTGATTTCAGACAATTCATTTCCTTCTTGTGTGTCTCTTGTGCCATTTAAGCTGCTGCCCCCCACCCCCTGCACTGGATCTCAGAGGAAGTGAGTCCCAGTTACCCCACGTGCGGGCCCTGTAAGAACTTTCTGGAACTCCAACAGTCCTGTCTCATTTAGCCACAGAGGTTTTTACACCCAAAATTTATGAGGGTTTCTCTTCCTGGCACTGGAACCCTAGACTGGGCTACTTGGTATGTGTTTGGGACCCCTTGCTGCAAAGGGGGACCTCTGCAGACAGAAATCCCTTATTTATATTCTCCAGCCCATCTGCATATCTGCCCCTTTTACAAGTCTCAATGTGGCTTCTTTTCTTAAATTCCCTAGTTTTAGAACTTTTATTTAGCTCAGTTCCAGGTGGTTCTGAATGGTGGTTGTTCTGTAGTTTAGTTGTAATTTTAACGTGGTTGTAAAAGGAGACGAGTACCATGTTTACCTATACCACCATCATGACTGGAAGCCCTGGGCTTACCTTCCTGAAAACACTCCTGGGAAGATCTTGGGATACAATGCTGGTAGTATTATATATAATAATATGGCAAAAACTGTGTGCTGGCCCCCATATGCTACAATAAGTAAACAGAAGTCACTTGCTATGTGAGCTTTTTTCATATATTATTTAATTTAATCTTAATATGAGCCTATAAGGTAGGTCTGATTATTCCTATTTTAGAGGAGAGGGTAGAAATCAGAGAGGTTATTGCTCATTCATTTATTTATTCAGTATATATTTATTAAATACTTCCTCTGAGCCAAACCCTGCTCTAGGTATTAGGGAAAAAGTGTGTGTGTGTATGTGTAGTGGTGGTAGTGGGTGGAATACAAGATCCATTATTTCCATAAAGTTGCATTCTTGAACGTGATGGTGACAAAGATATTGGAATGATTCAAGTAACAAATGCAAAAATGATCATTTCAGAAACTTTTAAATTTGAGGACAATATTTTAAGTTAATGTGACAGACTGGCTGGGGTGGGGGGGAATCAAGAGGCCCTCTCTGAAAAGGTGACACTTGAGTTGGAATCTAACTTAAGTGGAGTAACTGGACTCTCAATCTAGGATTCCTCTAGTGTTAGATTCTCTCATAATAACCTTCTAATAACATTTCTTATGGAAACTAAAATACTAAAGTATCTATCTTAATTATAGAAAAATCCAAAAAGTCTATGTCCTTCCTTCTTTTGTGATTATTAGGGTCAAATAAAAAATGAAAGGGAAGTAAAATCTATTAGAATTATGTATACTAAAGCTTTTTTCTTATTGTGTGCCCTTGAAGTCTGGCATGGGGTGCATGCTGAGAGAGGGTAAGAAAAAGAAAAGGAATGAAAATCATATGCAATTTCAGTTAAAGAAGTAAAGAGTGTAGTGATTTAGCCATGAATAAAATAAAATAACATTTATTCTTTTCTGCCCTCAATGTCTTAAAGAAACAACCTTCAAATATGAAAGTCAAAATCATCAATAATCCATCATTCAATGAAATTGATGGTTAATATTTTGGTATATATTTTTAAGAAATTTTTCTATGCATATTTGAATAAAACTAAATTCAGATTTATATAGACTTTTTACTTAATGTTTTACTTAATGTTTTATTATGAATCTTAATAAAAATCATGAAGTTATTTATACTTCATGAAACATAATTCATAATGGCCCAGAATAGTTCATCATATGGTTATTCGTGAATGCATTTAACCATTTCCCTATGTTGAGCATTTAGCTTCTTCGATTTTTTTTTTTTTACATTTTAAATAATGATCCTCATATGTATCTCTGCTTGCTTGTTTCATAATGTTTTTGGATGGATCTCTTGAATGAAACGGTTGTCAATAAATAGAAAGTTCTTATAGTAAAAAATATGTAATTTCATTCACAAGTGCTAGGAAAATGTTGCTGGGTAGTTTGAAGCTCTTTTGCAAAGCCAAATTTGACATCCTATTTACTCTGTGCTACTTTGAGTAATAGACTTACAAGGGAAAGTCTAGACTTACAAATGAAAGTCCCAGTGGGAGCTAATGGTCTCAATTTATCGTCTGATAGTTATTTTCCCAATATTCTTTTAATAAAACCTTTATTTTAACCAATGAATCATGATAATTTATATTCATAGAATAATACTGAGATGTTGCAAAATCCTAATTAGTCATAAAAATGAATAACTTACATTTAGTAGAGTTTTATATTAGATATTTATAATACTGTATCTTATTTATATAGAATTGTATTTATAACTTTTTAATACTTAAAAAATAATAATTCATTTATATCTGTATGGTTCCTTTAGATTACTCATACTAATCAGATGATCATAAAAGCCCAGTCCCTAAATTCAGGTTTAATTGTAGAGTTTATTATATAGTATCATAAAGCTTGTTCATACTTCATTAAGTAGTAGAATAAGTCTAGATGAGTCATACCTTAATTTTATGTCATTTTACTTTCCCAAAATAAGCTTTCCTCAATTTTATTTAAAACATTTTTTATTTATATTGAAGTCTGTAAGAACAGCCAGGAAGCCTGTCAGGTGGTCTTAAGGGATTAGCAAATTATAATTTAGCTGAAAAATGACAATTTTAACAGATCAGGGTTCCCCTCTGGAGGCTAAAATGTATGCATCAACTACTCTAAGAAGAGGGATGTTTATTTGAAACTTATCCAAACAATCTAAAACCCTTGGGTGGAAATTGTGAAGAAAAGGGATTTTCCACAAATTTCTAACTCTCCTCTTTCTCACTTTTGGATATTCTAGGAACATGGAATCAAATAGCCCATCTGGCTTTGCTGCCTGGGGTAGAAGCAGAACAGCAAATGATACGAATGAAGCAAAGGGGAAGAAAGAGATAGGGGACCTCTATTAGAAATAATTTGCATTTGACTGATATTTGTATTCAAGAGAGAAAGAAACAACTATTGTACCTTAACTGAGGTATATTTAAAATAATTTGTGATGTATAAAAAATTTAAATACATTAAATTGAACTTTAAATTACATAGATGATGAAATAAAAGCTAGCATATCATACCCAGTGTCACCTTCACTCTTTCCCATTTGCATTAGGGCAATGGGAAAAGTATAATATTTCACTCAATGAACTTATCTCCAAGTGTAGCTACAGGAGGAATGATTTCCTTTCAAAGAGCCTATTTTATATTCAAGATTTTTCTCAAAGTCCAAACTGAATAGCAGCTTATTTCTGAAAGGTAGGACATCACGTGTGATGGAATAACTGCTCAAGTGAGATTTGGAGTAGTAGGTTTTCATTTACTGATTTGAGATTTTAGGAAGTTCGAATCACATTTCTGGACCTATTCTTTCTCTCTCTTTAAAATGATAGAATTGAAATACATCATTAATGGTTAAGATAACTTTTACTGTCCATGCCTTAAAAAGATACAAAGCCTAAAACTTATAGTTAACTGATGCATCTTTCTCTCTAGCTCATTCTTCTGTTTTTTTTTCTTTCATTTCCATATTTTTTATTTACAACTATGTACTTGCAAGTTTAATTACACTTTTAGATACAGAAAGAAAAAAACCCTTATGAGTCTTCTTGTCCCTACTAATTTCCAATGTACTTGAGAGTAGAGATGGTCTTTTGTTTCTTCTGTGCCTTTGCACAATGTCTAATTGTTTTTTCTGCGTACCAGGGTTCCAGCCCTATTGACAGACTGATGAACATCTTTCCAATCTTCCTATGGAATGTTGGAAATAGAATAAATAAATGCATGTGTAAGATCATTGGATCTTCCTTGTTTAGTTTATAAGGGGTCATGTGATTAGATTCTAAATCTTAGAGAGTTCAAGGTTATTATCTTTTGCTTCTTAGACTTTTTTCCATCAAGGTGAACAAACCACTCCTTTCAGATTTTCATTGTGAGCTGAGAGAAATACCCAGTGCAAAAAAAAAAAAAAAAAGGAATTATGACCTCATAGATCCTGAAGGCAGACAACCTGGAGAAGTGTTTTCCTTATGCAAGGCCTCCCCTGGCATGAATGTTTTCTCTGGGGTCACTGAAGAGCAGAGCTGTGATTAACCAGGCTTGCCACTAGAGGTCACTGCTGACCATTCACAGGGATAGTGAAACCAATGCAGAAGCCTTGGACTGAGTCAGAAGTATCGGAAGTTTCTGTGCCATTGGTTGAGATTAAACGGATGCTGTTATGAATTGTGTATTATGTGCAGGCCTTATTAGAACTAATGTTGACTTGACTAATAACTATATTCAAGAATATTATTCAAGATTGCTTCTCATTTCCTGGATATGAATCAACTGTTTTAGACAAAGAAGTTCCTGCTTTTGGGAATATCTCAGTAGACTTCAGTTTTTCTAGTTTCTCCTTTTTGAAAGTGTTATAATAAGCATCAATTTACAATTCAATGTAGAGTAGATATACTGGACAGGGTGGTACACTTGAGGTACTTTGATAAGATTCTAATATTCACACATAACCAATAAAGTGTCTCCACTTTTCTGATGGTTTGTCATTTTATCATTAAGCATTAGTCCTGCAGAACCAAATTATTTTCCTGCAGATATTCATTCTACAAATATTTGTTATTTGCATATCATATTATAGGAACTGTGCCTTGATCTTGAGCTTTCAGGATTTATTTATTTTAAATATTTCTCTAAAGAGGTAATGCAGGGCATGGTTTCCAGCTTATATTTATTGAACAGACACCATTTGTCTATTATTGTACCTCAATGGCCTATTTTTTTAAAGATCAGCCTTGATTGTAAAAGCAGGAAGAACTAACCAACTTACTATATGTAAGGTATATCTTGTGTATAATATCTCAATTAATGCTCACAACAGTACTGAAGTAGGGATTGCTTGTTATATACATTTTATAAATGAGGAGATTGAGGTTCAGAGTTTAATTAACTAGCTCAAAAATCACACCGATCATGAGAAATGGTCAGGATTTGAATCCAAGTTTGCTTTTCTCCAAAGCCTATATTTTTTTCCTATGTCAAACTGCCTTCTGTGGTGTTCATAATAAAGTTGCTGCCCCTACTTCCACCCTTCCCACTCTCTATCCCTGTTGGGCATTTTTGCATTAAATATGCTTGGGAGCTGATGACTTCTAATATTTACTATTTTAACCTGCTAGTCTAATGAGAAAATATCCTGACTCCAATACATTTGTTAGCATAGTTCAGTGTCAATTACAAAAGGTCCAGTATTGAGGCTATTATCAATATAGTCCCCTTCTTAGTCTCCTTATAGTTAACTGGGCTTTTAAAAGCTTAAGGCCCATAGTTTTAACATGGCCTGTCATGATCCAATACCATAGGCTGGGCAGCTAACACAACAGGAATTTATTTCTCACTATTCTGGAGGTTGGGAAGTTCAAGATCAAAGTGCCAGCATAGTTGGGTTCTAGCGAGAACTCTTCCTGGCTTTCAGATGAGCGCCTTCTTGCTGTGTCCTCACATGGTGGAGAGACAGAGAGAAAGCGACGTTTCTGATGTCTCTTCTTATAAGGGCACAGATACCATCAAGTCCCCACCCTCATGACCTCACCTAAGCCTAATCTCCTCCCAAAAGCCCCATCTCAATATAGCATCACATTGGTGGGGGGTAGGGGAGGGGCGGAGGCAGGATTTCAACAAACATATGAATTTTTTTTTTTTTTTTTTTCTGAAGCCGGAAACGGGGAGAGACAGTCAGACAGACTCCCGCATGCGCCCGACCGGGATCCACCTGGCACGCCCACCAGGGGCCACGCTCTGCCCACCAGGGGGCGATGTTCTGCCCCTCCGGGGGCTCGCTCTGCAGCGACCAGAGCCGAGTTCTAGCGCCTGGGGCAGAGGCCAAGGAGCCATCCCCAGCGCCCGGGCCATCTTTGCTCCAATGGAGCCTTGGCTGCGGGAGGGGAAGAGAGAGACAGAGAGGAAGGAGGGGGGGCGGGGTGGAGAAGCAAATGGGCGCTTCTCCTATGTGCCCTGGCCGGGAATCGAACCCGGGTCCCCCGCACACCAGGCCGACGCTCTACCGCTGAGCCAACCGGCCAGGGCTACATATGAATTTTAGGAGGATGCAATTCAGTCCATAGCAAAACCCTGAGTGTATTAAACACTATAGCTATGTCTCTTTACTCAAAATATGAGGAGGAAAACTTTGGGAAGGGGAAATGCTGGCAAAGCAATTTATTTTTGTTCTCATACTTCATAATTTGGTGGAAATGGCAGTGATATAGCAATTCTACTTCACTAGCCACTGAGCTCCTTGAGAACAGAGACTGTGGCCTTCATTCTTACATAACTGACATCTACAGGTTGCCATGTACACGTTGAATGAGGCAGTGTCCCTCAAAGAACAATCTCACCAAACCCGCCTTTCTGGTGTGGTTTAGGGCTGTAAAGACTATTATCTAGGCTTCCTGTAGTTCTCATATTTTTATGTTTTTAACAATTTTAAACCAAATTTACTGAGATATGATATATATATATATATATATATATATATATATATGGTAAATTAACATTTTTAAGTGTGAAAATCACATGTTAAGTGATGGGTTTTGACAAATGTATACAGTCATGTATACTCCATCATAACCATAATAAAAAATAGAGTATTTCTTCCCCCGTGCCCTTCCTTTGTAGTAGATCCCTTTCTTCTACAACTAGGCACTAACGATCACTAATCTAGTTCCTAAATATAGTTCTGACTTTTCCAGAATGTCAAATTAATAGAACCACCTGGCATGTTGCCATTTGATTCTGGCTTTTTGTTGAGATTCTTTGTTTTTTTTTTCATGTAGCAGTAATTTCCTTCTTTTTATTGCCAAATAATAGTCCATTATACAGACACATCACAATTTGTTTGTTCATTCACCAGTTAATGATAATTAAGTTGTTTCATTTTTTGACAATTTTGAATAAAGTTATTATATATGTAATGGACTCAATTACTCCCCCATTCATATATGTTAAAGCACTAAACCCCAATGTGATTGTGTTTGGAGGTGATTAAGGTTAAATGAGGTCACACAGGTGGTGCCCTTATAAGAAGAAGAGACAACAGAGCTCTTTCTCTCCCTGAACACACACTGAGATTTGGAACTCACTGTGTTCTAAGTAAAAAGGCTTTCTTATTATTAACTGGAAGGTGCCAACGAATTTTTCAGTTGGAGTCCCTTGGATTTAAGTGCTTTCAGTGGAATCGGGTGAAAAATGACTTTCACTGGGATGTATAACAAGTTGTTAGAATCTATAATGCATGGTCAGATTACTTCAATACACACTATAAAAATAAACTATTAAATAAAAGATAAATAATAGAGAAAACACCTTAGTAGTCACCATGGCATTAGGAAAACTGTTTTTTATTGTGGGTTAAATACTTAGAGACAGGAAATAGAAGGCAAAAACAAATAAGCACTTTTCTAACTTGAGGATGTTAGTGGAAAGATACTTTTGTTTTATTATTAACACTTTAATGAATTGTCTGAGTAATAAATCTCCAACTAAAGTTGTTATCAAGCTATTTGATTAAAGAGACGTCAAGCTTAGGAGACAAATTTAAGGATAAATTCTTAGTTATGTGAATGTAGAAAGCTGGAAGATGAGTTTTAATATGTATATGTAGGTAAGTGAGCTATTTAGAAAAAAAAAAGGTGTAAAAATGATGGCTTCAGGTTTTAGTTATAATGCAGAGAAGTGAGTTAGGAATGATTGCAGTCTGATTCCCAAGGGACCAACCCAATGACCTGCCTCATGAAGAAAACTGGAAACAAATCAGATAACATCATCCTACAATTGTGTAAAATCTGGAATACTCTATATTCTCCAGGTCACCACTCCTCAAACAAAATAGAATTGGAAGAGTCCCAGAAAACAATAAATGAGATGATCAAGGGGTTTCTATTCAAGAAATTAGATGCTTTAGGCTAGAAACATGAAAGCTAAGAGGGAACATGATCAAAGCCTTAAAGTTGTCAAGTCTATGGCTATGTGGAATACAGGCTTATTCACAAAATCATAAATGTAAAAACTAAAAGCCATGGTGCTTGGCATATTGTATATAGTATAGGTTTTTAAAGTGTTACTTTTTATCTAAATCAGTACATTGAGTGAGAATATTTTCTTTAATAATGGAAAAGTATGAATGAATAGTTTCTGGAACTGTGTTTACTGATAGTTGGTAGAGCCACAGAACAAAGAATATTAGGTAATATTTGTGACCTTTAAGAAATTAAGCATATTTCTTGTGTGCAGGAAAAATGCCATAATGTGTATTGTGTATTACTTATAGAACATTAAAAAATACAGATGAAGACCCTGGCTGGGATGGTTCAGTGGATAGAGATTGCAGTTTTAATCCTTGCCAGAGCACAAACTAGAAGCAATCAATGAGTATGCAACTGAAGGGAACAACTAAGTGGAACAATGAGTTGATGCTTCTCTCTCTCCCCTCTCTGCGTCCCTCAAATCAATAGAAAAAGAAAATAAAGATGAAAAAATCAGTAAATTACCTATACTATCACTAAGAAAATATACACAAAGGAAATGTAATACTTAATACTTCGTTATCTCTAAAGGTTTTCTCCATGTAAGCTTTTTTTGTGTTTATCTTTGTTCTTACTAAATATACAATTTTTATAAAAAATTATAAAAATAAATTCTAATTTATTACAAAATTTAATATATTTATGGGTTCATAAAATTAATTGCACAGACATATTATAACTCACATAATCATTCTTCTATTTCTGAGAATCTCAGTTGTTACTACAGCTAAAATTTTCTGCAGTAACATTTAAACGGTGATAATTCTTCAAAAATAATGCTTAAAGAGATGTCAAAGGCAGAATAGAAGAGTGGCAAATTTAACTAAGTCATTATCTTTAAACTAACTAAATAAATAACTTATGCTGCAGAGATTTGTAATGTGATTTCTAGTTTTATTTTCAGGCTGCTGTAATTAATGAGAGAGGAAATCTTTTAAAAGTAACATGTAATGCAGAGTAGCTTTTTGTTACATACTGTGTCATAAGTATAATCACAAGTATGAGAGTCATTGATAACATTTTTAATTAAAAGGAGATTTTCATGCTTATAAAGATTAGAAAAAATTGTTCCATGGTCATCTTTTTAGTGTAAATACTAGAGCTGGTGATAATTTTGCTAAAAATTTCATTGAAAGCTGTCAGTATGATTTCTTTAGTATGGTTTAAGATAATTTATTTTCTCTTAAAGTACTTTACTTGGTGATAATAAGAGAAGAAAGATAAATTAATCTACCACTCCAACAAATACTTTCCCTTGGGAAAATATAAAGAAGAATAATACTTATTGTTCTTCAATATAATTATAATCTAATTAGGGAATAAAGATATGCATAGAGACACAAGTAAAATTTCTATAATAAGTATAACAAAAAGCCAGAGAAGAGAGAGGAACTGAAAAATTTATGGAGGAGAGAAAGCTTAAGTTGGGCATTAAAGGATGAGTACAATTTTTGCAAGTAAATGGGAGTATTGGAAGTCTATTGAAAGGGTGGGGTAAGCAAACCTCAGAGAGTGGTGATGCCATGATATACGCAGGGACATGAAAGGTCACTCTGGCTGCGGTCAGGAGGTCACTCTGGAGGGCAGGGGAAAATAGAAATGGAAATAGAGGTGGAAGATGAAAGACCTTAGACTTTATTCCTATGTATAAAGGGCCCTTTGAAGGGTTATTTAATAGACAGATGACATACTAAGTTTGCTATTCTTAGATTAATCTAGTAGTGATGTGTATAATGGGTTGGAGTGAAGAGAGGCTGAAAGCAAGAGTGCCACAAACAGTACAGAAAGGAGGAGATAGGGAGACAAGGCTATATTACCCATGCGCATCAATGCAATATTATCATTTTTATTTCCAAACACGAATTGGCCCACCCAGGAACCATCTTTTTTAATCAGTTAATTATAAAGTATTAATTATAAAGCATTATCTGCCTTCTTTGTATGCCGGTAAAGTCACTGTGTTGTCTCACAGCACTGTAGTCTCAGGACAGTCAAATTCTTACACAGTGTGGCCCTGGCCGGTTTGCTCAGTGGTAGAGCCTCGGCCTGGCGTGCAGAAGTCCCGGGTTTGATTCCTGGCCAGGGCACACAGGAGAAGCGCCCATCTGCTTCTCCACCCTCCCCCTCTCCTTCCTCTCTGTCTCTCTCTTCCCCTCCCGCAGCCGAGGCTCCATTGGAGTGAAGATGGCCCGGGCACTGGGGATGGCTCCTTGGCCTCTGACCCAGGCGCTAGAGTGGCTCTGGTCGCAACAGAGCGACGCCCCGGAGGGGCAGAGCATCGCCCCCTGGTGGGCAGAGCATCGCCCCTGGTGGGCGTGCCGGGTGGATCCCGGTCGGGCACATGCGGGAGTCTGTCTGACTGTCTCTCCCGTTTCCAGCTTCAGAAAAATACAAACAAACAAACAAACAAACAAAAAATTCTTACACAGTGTCTGTTGTCTCTCTTCTCCCAGTGCGAGTTTTTCAAGACAAGCAGCCATAACTTTCAAGCTTCTTAGGACCTATCCTTAGAAGTCATGAAGTATCACTTCTGCTATCTTCAATTAATCAAAAATGAGTCTCAGGATAGCCCAGATTCAAGGGGGTTATACAGGGGCCTGGATACAGACATTCAGCCAGAGACTCCTTACCTTTTCCTCGACTAGGATATAGTCCCTGTTGCCTGGGGCATGATGCTCTATCAGTAAGCAATGAAAAGAGAAGTGGACTCACTATGAGTGATGCAGAATAAGCAACTTATTAAATTGAATAGAGGAGTGACGTTACGGAAATGGCGCCGTGAGAAGCGCGTCCGACAGCTCTCCCCTAAATCACAACAAATTTATCAACTAGAAACAGAAAAATTTATCCTCGGAGCATTCCGGAGTTCCACACAAACTGAAAGCAAAAGGACTGTTATCACTTGAATCTGAGAGACGAGGGTGTGGAGGAAGCTACCTCAGCGACGCTCATTCAAGCCGCCAAGGAGTGCGCCCGCGTGCTATCAATAAGACCACCCTCAGATGCCGATAAGAAAGAGAAAATCGAATATTATGGATACAAAAGAAAGAGAGGTAACACAAATAGATGTGGAAAAATCTATGGAGAAAAGACTTAACATATTGGAAGCCTTGGAGCTAAATGACAGAGAATTTAAAATAGAAATCTTAAAAATACTCAGAGATATACAAGAAAACACAGAAAGGCAATATAGGGAGATCAGAAAACAACTCAATGAACACAAAGAATATATTACCAAGGAAATTGAAACTATAAAAACAAATCAAACAGAAATGAAAAACTCAATTCACGAGCTGAAAAACGAGGTAACAAGCTTAGCTAACAGAACAGCCCAGATTGAAGACAGGATTAGTGAAATAGAAGACAAACAACTTGAGGCACAACAGAGAGAAGAAGAAAGAGACTCAAAAATAATAAAAAATGAGAAAGCCCTACAGGAATTGTCTGACTCCATCAGAAAGAATAACATAAGAATAATAGGTATATCAGAGGGAGAAGAGAAAGAAAATGGAATGGAGAATATACTCAAACAAATAATAGACGAGAACTTCCCAAGCCTGTGGAAGGAACTAAAGCCTCAAATTCAAGAAGCAAACAGAACACCAAGTTTTCTTAACCCCAACAAACCCACTCCAAGGCACATCATAATAAAGATGACACAAACCAATGACAAAGAAAAAATTCTCAAGGCAGCCAGGGAAAAGAAGAGTACAACATATAAAGGAAGGCCTATTAGATTATCATCAGATTTCTCAGCAGAAACTCTACAAGCTAGAAGAGAGTGGACCCCAATATTTAAAGCCCTGAAAGAGAGGAACTTTCAGCCAAGAATACTATACCCATCAAAGCTATCCTTCAAGTATGAAGGAGATATAAAAACATTCACAAATACAGAAAAGATGAGAGAATTTATCAACAGAAAGCCCCCACTCCAGGAAATACTAAGGGGGGTTTTCCAACCAGATTCAAAGAACAAAAGAAAACAACACCACAAGTAACAGCTCCACCAAGAACACAATAAAACCAAACTTAAACTGTGACAACAAAGGAAAAAAAGGGGGGAGAGGATGGAGATTAACAGTAGCAAAGGATGATGAAGTGCAGAAATACTTATAAGATAGGGTACTACAATGAATATGGTAGGTACCCTTTTCATTACTTAATGGTAACCACCCTTAAAAAAACCACCACAAAAACACTTGACTTAGAAAAGGTAGCAACAGAGGAAAGAAGTATGGAACACAAACAAACAAAAACAAATGATAGAAAAACAAAAGAGAAGAATCAAACTAGATACAAAACTAACAGAAAGCAATTTATAAAATGGCAGTAGGGAACCCACAAGTGTAAATAATTACACTAAATGTAAATGGATTAAACTTACCAATAAAAAGACACAGAGTAGCAGAATGGATTAAAAAAGAAAATCCAACTATATGCTGCCTACAAGAAACACATCTAAGCAACAAGGATAAAAACAAATTCAAAGTGAAAGGCTGGAAAACAATACTCCAAGCAAACAACACCCAAAAAAAAGCAGGCGTAGCAATACTCATATCAAATAATGCTGACTACAAGACAGAAAAAGTACTCAGAGACAAAAATGGTCATTTCATAATGATTAAGGGGAAGTTGAATCAAGAAGACATAACAATCCTTAATATATATGCACCAAACCAAGGAGCACCAAAATATATAAGACAGCTACTTATTGACCTTAAAACAAAAACTAACAAAAATACAATCATATTTGGAGACCTCAATACACCGCTGACGGTTCTAGATCGGTCATCCAAACAGAGAATCAATAAAGATATAGTGGCCTTAAACGAAATACTAGAACACCTGGATATGATAGACATCTACAGGACACTTCATCCCAAAGCGACAGAGTATACATTTTTCTCTAGTGTACATGGAACATTCTCAAGAATTGACCATATGTTGGGCCACAAAGACAATATCAGCAAATTTAGAAAAATTGAAATTGTACCAAGCATATTTTCTGATCATAAAGCCTTGAAACTAGAATTCAACTGCAAAAAAGAGGGGGGAAAACCCACAAAAATGTGGAAACTAAACAACATACTTCTAAAAAATGAATGGGTCAAAGAAGAAATAAGTGCAGAAATCAAAAGATATATACAGACAAATGAAAATGAAAATACAACATATCAGAATCTCTGGGATGCAGCAAAAGCAGTAATAAGAGGAAAGTTCATATCACTTCAGGCCTATATGAACAAACAAGAGAGAGCCGAAGTAAACCACTTAACTTCACACCTTAAGGAACTAGAAAAAGAAGAACAAAGACAACCCAAAACCAGCCGAAGAAAGGAGATAATAAAAATCAGAGCAGAAATAAATGAAATAGAGAACAGAAAAACTATAGAAAAAAATCAATAAAACAAGGAGCTGGTTCTTTGAAAAGATCAACAAAATTGACAAACCCTTGGCAAGACTCACCAAGGAAAAAAGACACAGGACTCAAATAAATAAAATCCAAAATGAAAGAGGAGAGATCACCACAGACATCATAGAAATACAAAGAATTATTGTAGAATACTATGAAAAATTATATGCCACCAAATACAACAATCTAGAAGAAATGGATAAATTCCTAGAACAATACAACCTTCCTAGACTGAGTCATGAAGAAGCAGAAAGCCTAAACAGACCAATCAGCAGGGAGGAAATAGAAAAAACTATTAAAAATCTCCCCAAAAATAAAAGTCCAGGCCCAGACGGTTATACTAGTGAATTCTATCAAACATTCAAAGAAGACTTGGTTCCTATTCTACTCAAAGTCTTCCAAAAAATTGAAGAAGAAGCAATACTTCCAAACACATTTTATGAGGCCAACATAACCCTCATACCAAAACCTGGCAAGGATGGCACAAAGAAAGAAAACTACAGACCAATATCTCTAATGAATACAGATGCTAAAATACTAAACAAAATACTGGCAAACCGAATACAACAACATATTAAAAAAATAATACATCATGATCAAGTGGGATTCATCCCAGAATCTCAAGGATGGTTCAACATACGCAAAACGGTTAACGTAATACACCATATCAACAAAACAAAGAACAAAAACCACATGATCTTATCAATAGATGCAGAAAAGGCTTTTGATAAAATACAACACAATTTTATGTTTAAGACTCTCAACAAAATGGGTATAGAAGGAAAATATCTCAACATGATAAAGGCCATATATGATAAACCATCAGCCAACATCCTATTAAACGGCATAAAACTGAGGACTTTCTACCTTAAATCAGGAACAAGACAGGGTTGTCCACTCTCTCCACTCTTATTCAACGTGGTGCTAGAAGTTCTGGCCAGAGCAATCAGACAAGACAAAGAAATAAAAGGCATCCATATCGGAAAAGAAGAAGTAAAGCTATCACTTTTTGCTGATGATATGATCCTATACATCGAAAACCCGAAGGACTCCACAAAAAGATTATTAGAAACAATAAACCAATACAGTAAGGTCGCAGGATACAAAATTAACATACAAAAGTCCATAGCCTTTCTATATGCCAACAATGAAATATTAGAAAACGAACTCAGAAAAATAATCCCCTTCACGATTGCAACAAAAAAAATAAAATACCTAGGAATAAACATAACAAAGAACGTAAAGGACCTATATAATGAAAATTACAAAGCATTGTTAAGGGAAATCGAAAAGGATACAATGAGATGGAAAAATATTCCTTGTTCTTGGATAGGAAGAATAAATATAATCAAAATGGCCATATTACCCAAAGCAATATACAAATTTAATGCAATTCCCATCAAAATCCCTATGAGATTTTTTAAAGAACTGGAACAAAAAATCATCAGATTTATATGGAACTATAAAAAACCCCGAATAGCCAAAACAATCCTAAGGAAAAAGAATGAAGCTGGGGGCATTACAATACCTGACTTTAAACTATATTATAGGGCCACAATAATCAAAACAGCATGGTATTGGCAAAAAAATAGACACTCAGACCAATGGAACAGAATAGAAAGCCCAGAAATAAAACCACATATATATGGTCAAATAATCTTTGATAAAGGGGCCAACAACACACAATGGAGAAAAGAAAGCCTCTTCAACAAATGGTGTTGGGAAAACTGGAAAGCCACATGCAAAAGAATGAAACTCGACTACAGCCTGTCCCCGTGTACTAAAATTAATTCAAAATGGATCAAAGACCTAAATATAAGACCTGAAACAATAAAGTACATAGAAGAAGACATAGGTACTAAAATCATGGACCTGGGTTTTAAAGAACATTTTATGAACTTGACTCCAATGGCAAGAGAAGTGAA
The DNA here is from genome assembly GCF_036850765.1 of Saccopteryx bilineata. Taxonomy (NCBI): domain Eukaryota; kingdom Metazoa; phylum Chordata; class Mammalia; order Chiroptera; family Emballonuridae; genus Saccopteryx; species Saccopteryx bilineata. The sequence continues at coordinate 173,286,798 of NC_089494.1, forward strand.
GGCAAAGATAAATGAATGGGACTACATCAGAATTAAAAGTTTTTGCTCAGCAAGAGAAACTGATATCAAAATAAACAGACAGCCAACTGTATGGGAACTGATATTTTCAAACGACAGCTCAGATAAGGGCCTAATATCCAAAATTTACAAAGAACTCATAAAACTCAACAACAAACAAACAAACAATCCCATAAAAAAATGGGAAGAGGACATGAACAGACACTTCTCCCAGGAAGAGATACAAATGGCCAACAGATATATGAAAAGATGCTCAGCTTCATTAGTTATTAGAGAAATGCAAATCAAAACTACAATGAGATACCACCTCACTCCTGTTAGATTAGCTATTATCAACAAGACGGGTAATAGCAAATGTTGGAGAGGCTGTGGAGAAAAAGGAACCCTCATTCACTGTTGGTGGGACTGTAAAGTAGTACAACCATTATGGAGGAAAGTATGGTGGTTCCTCAAAAAACTGCAAATAGAACTACCTTATGACCCAGCAATCCCTCTACTGGGTATATACCCCAAAACCTCAGAAACATTGATACGTGAAGACACATGTAGCCCCATGTTCATTGCAGCACTGTTCACAGTGGCCAAGACATGGAAACAACCAAAAAGCCCTTCAATAGAAGACTGGATAAAGAAGATGTGGCACATATACACTATGGAATACTACTCAGCCATAAGAAATGATGACATCAGATAATTTACAGCAAAATGGTGGGATCTTGATAACATTATAAGGAGTGAAATAAGCAAATCAGAAAAAAACAAGAACTACATGATTCCATACATTGGTGGAACATAAAAATGAGACTAAGAGACATGGACAAGAGTGTGGTGGTTACCAAGGGTGGGGGGGAGGGAGGACATGGGAGGGAGGGAGGGAGAGAGTTAGGGGGAGGGGGAGGGGCACAGAGAACTAGATAGAGGGTGACGGAGGACAATCTGACTTTGGGCGAGGGGTTTGCAACATAATTTGATGACAAAATAACCTAGACATGTTTTCTTTGAATATATGTACCCTGATTTATTAATGTCATCCCATTACCATTAATAAAAATTTATTAAAAAAAAAAATTGAATAGACATTATGCATTTGTGACAGCTGGTGAAGAAAGCTCCGTCAGGCTGTTGCCCCTCTGTGTGACGGTGGTCTGAAGTCATTGTAGGTCATCTGTTGGAAAGAAAGGCTGGAGTCAAAGCAGAGGAAAGTACATATAAACTAGGAACTGAAAGGACATACTGCACCCATGAAGACTAACTTCTTTCATTTCCTTTGACCTTAACCGTGCAGGTCTTCTGCAGAAGAAGCAATGGGAGAGAGACTCAGAGAGGCAGAAAGAGATCTAATGGGAACTGGGGTGGGGGTTGTAGGTACAGCTGCTGCCTCTTCCCAGAAAGATAAATCAGCAGTTTAGTAACAATGTTCACAAGCTCCAGGGATACCTGGTGCCCATACTGAGATTCAGAGTGTCACGTTTGCATCTTCACATCAGCCTTCTAAATATCACACAAGTTTTTCTTTTGGCCATTTCTACACCAGAAACACACAGAGAAAGGGATTCTGGGAAACTTAGTTATGTTGACATTAGTACAAATCGTCATAAAGTTCTTCTTTCCTCTAATAATACAAAACACTTCCTGCAGCTGCTGTGAACATCTGTGTTGCATTGGTGCATTGGTGGAGTGAATTTTAGAGATGTAATTGGTTTTTGGCAAGAAAATAAAAGCCTTCTTTGCAGATAGTTACCTAAGAGAGGGTCTCTTCATTGCTTAAATATTTACTGAACTTTGATTATTTTTCTCATAGCAGCTGTGATTACACATTTTGCCTAAATTACCTCATCAGGTAACATCTATTTCTATGCATATGAATGTTCAGATGAAAAATATCTTAATAGAATATTTCTGTGGTTATTCCTACCTTAAATGTATTTTGGTTTAGATTGTTCTGTTATGAGGAAACAATTTGAGTACTATTTTACTGATCTACAAGACCTAGCCACAAGAATACTTTAATTCCTAGTGTTATTATAATTAATCTCTCCAACCAAGAAAAAAACAGGTAAGTCAATAATGATTAGCGCTCTCTCTGCCATTGTGAGGACATAGCTAGAAGGCAGCTATTTGCTGGATAGAAAGACACTTCTTACCAGAACCCAACCATGTTGTTATCTTGATCTAAGACTTTCGGCCTTCAGAACTGGAGGATATAGTCATAACTCCTCCATCCCCTACACCTAAAGGCCCCATATTGCAGCCTGACTTAGCCCCTGAAGGGGCTGCCAGATCCCAGTGGCCCAAGAATCTCACTCAGATCTTCATGGAAAACTATAAGACACACAAATATAAAAGGTGTGGGAGAATGGCTGACAGAAGTGTCCTTGAGGCCACATAAGTTAATCAAAGAAAAAATGCATTGGCCTTGGTCTGGGAAGTAGGGATCTATGCCAATCAGGAGGAAGAGAAGAATGAATAATAAAGTTCCTTCCATCCAGAAAGCTTTATTGGTGCTTGGGTTACCAAGAAACCAAGCAACCCCTACATCAAAGTATGTTAATGAAATATTTATTAAAGTGCAAACAAACTCAGAAATCCTTCCATAGACCAGAAGCTGCAATATACAATGATGAAAAATAAAGTGAAAAAGAAAGTTCACCCATCAAACTCTAACAGCTAGGAGTTAACAGATAAAGGATGTTTTATTATTATTATTTTTCCGAGGCAGAGATAGACAGGGACAGACAGACAGGAACGGAGAGAGATGAGAAGCATCAATCATCAGTTTCTCGTTGCGCGTTGCGACTTCTTAGTTGTTCATTGATTGCTTTCTCACATGTGCCTTGACCACGGGCCTTCAGCAGACCGAGTAACCCCCTGCTGGAGCCAGCGACCTTGGGTCCAAGCTGGTGAGCTCTTTGCTCAAGCCAGATGAGCCCGCGCTCAAGCTGGCCACCTCGGGGTCTCGAACCTGGGTCCTTCCGCATCCCAGTCCGACGCTCTATCCACTGCGCCACCACCTGATCAGGCAGATAAAGGATGTTTTTGTGACTTAAAAATCATGCGGATTTGGACCAATCCACAACTGATCCAAAAGGACAAAGATGTTACAAGCAAATCAACATGGTTGTTACAGGTAGAACTGAGAGCAGCCTTGCAGGGTAATGGGGCCATGTAGAGAGCAGGAGAGCCCAAGCTGGTGCATCCTGCACAGCATAAGACATTCTCTGCACTGGTTTCCTGCCCGTCAATCAGCATCAGAGGTGTTGGGTTAACTCCTTTTACTCCAGCAGCCATGGAATGAACAATGTTTCTCTTTCTACTTGCTGAGAAGAGTCAATCATTATTCCATTTCTCTTACATTTAATTGTTTTTAATTGGAAGCAATTAGAAATCACAATACATAAAATCCATATTTTTAAGAAAAAAAGTAATGATTAGACCCTAAGTCCTATAAGCAGATCTAAAGAGGAAATGAGACAATAAGACGTAAGCCCAGCACTTTGATATGACAGGAGGAGATAGAGCAAGGAGGAAACAGGCCCTGGCAGAGGTGTACGGGGTGTGTGCCTTGGTTACAAGGCAGAATGGTGGCAGCTGGTCTACAACATCCCATTCATTTGGATGCTAGTGGCCCAGACATCCAATCTTACCCCTGTGTTTTCACAAGAGCAGAGCCCCAGCATCAAGGTTACCAAATAATGGTCCCTAAAAGGTTCTTTTCATAGCAACTGCTTCAGGAAAAAAAGTGACTAGAAAACGGGGTTGGGGAGAGAATAATGTTAGTGTCACTTTTTATTTTTGTCCATAGTACCCATTTAATATTTTTTAAAGTCCCTGATGTTGAGTACTCATTTTGAGCTACCCTTATGTGAGAGTTAGAAGGACTCAGATAAAGTCTTCCTCTGTCCTCAACTCTTCAGCCAACTTAGAGGTATTTGGAACAAGATTTCCCTTAGAGGCCTTATTATTGAATTTTGATATGTTACTCTAAGAGGACATTATGGTTTTCAATTGTTACTGTGAGAGAATATTCTGGATTCAATTGTTATTCTGAGAGAACATCCAGATTTGAGCATTGGAAACTTTTTTCACAACTGTGTTGACGTTTATTACAATGTCACGGTTCTTTCATTGAGGAAAAACATGGAACAATGAGAAAACACAGCAAAGTAGAAAAAAACCACAGGAAATTGGGTGTTGGCTCTGCTAATAGCTGTATGACTTTTATTGGTTCTAGGGCTTGATTTCCTTGTTTGAAAAGTCAGTTGCACTAATTATTTCTGTGGAAGTAGATTCAATGAGAAGATAAAAATTAACCAAAAGAAATATGGTCCCAAAATGTAGTTTATTCCTTTCAAGAATATTCATGTTTTTCTTCTATTTAATACTCTGCTGGTATAGGATCAGAATCCTCACTAAAAACAATTGCTGTTCTCTTCGACACTCCATCTTATATCACCATTCATCTCTTGAACCTAACACTATTGATACATCCGTCACTGCCCCGTGTTTCTACTTCTCCGATTCTACTTGCAGGAAAGGAGAAAAACAAAATGAATGGCAGAATAAACTAAAATTATGTAGAGAATTGTACAGATGGTGACATTTTAAAATTCTAGGGGGGATTATATACGATTTTATTCTCAAACATTTCCAAACTTACTCCCAATATACACAATAATCAGGGAATATACTTCAAGTGGTTATATAAATGGCTTACAAAGATTACTATTGGTGGAAATCACCCTTTCTAAATGCAATTTAACCATCCTTTCTAAAGGCAATTAAAGCTATTTTTCTTTTATCTGATTTCAAGAGAGTATTCAAGTTATCCTTGATGCATCAGGGCTTTTTTTTTCTAAAATTTTTAAAAGATTAATACTTGGGAAAATTATTTATATCAGCATATAACAAATGCTATGAATTTCATGGAGCATCTTTGAACTTGAACAAACCCATTCAAGAAAATCTTTATGGATTTCATGGTGGATCTTCATGGGTGGAGAACTTTGTTGGTTTAAGATTAGCAAGCCTTAAAATGGGGAGAGGAAAGTGAGGTTACTCAGTTTATTATTATTTCTTGTACCTCTACCTTTCCATTTGTAATGATGACAAAGAAAACCCAATATGAAACAGAAAAAACAATCCATCCTCACAAACATAACAATTTTATTGATTTTGATATGATACAGTGATATGTAGATAATTATTAGAAATAGAAAATATTTTTAGCTCTTTTAAGTTGGCTCCCCTCCCCCATAATGAAAACTTCCATTTTTTTTGTTTGTTTTGCTCCCTTAGGTAGATTCTCTCCTTAACCAAAAAATTTCTGTCAGCTTCAAAACCAAAATTGAAAATATCAGGGGGAGATTAAATTTATTTCTATTTGGCAGGCATTTAAACCTGACTCTCTTTTAGGCCTGAATCTTATTTTCCACTTCACATTTCAGTCTTTGGCATCTCAACACTCCTATCTAAAAACAAGGCACATTCCTCCCTCTCCCAGAATAAGAGAGTGCTTTGCTCCAGAAATAAAAACCAAGGAAGTGCTTTCCCATGCTTAGCTCCTCTTTCCGGTACTTGTTATAACTTCCGGATGGGATACCAGTCTGATTGCAGGCCACAAGAGTAGCTGGGCCGTGCTTGGAGAGTACATCAGCACCAGTGTGCCCTGTCAGAAGGGCTGTGTGTGGGCTGATGCTGCTCACGCTGACACAGTTGGGCCGCTAGAGGACCTCTTTCTTCATCTCTGGAGGAACATGTCAATTGTTGCCACCTGATGTAAAGCACAGTTGTGGCCTTGGGCCAATTTTGTGTGCCTGTGAAAATGTTATTTACCTTGAAACTCTGTCGAATTTCTAAAGGGTACAAATTATTTTCTCTGTTGGCTAAAGACTCTTCATTTAGTGTTAAACCTATTTTTTGCATCCTGTTCTCACATAGAGGACAGTTTTATAAAATGGGGGTTTGTTTTGGCAAAACTGTAAGCTCAAACACTGAAATGGGTTTCTCCTTATAGTCTAGTTTAACTCTCTAGTTGACATTCCAAAACGTACAATAGGTGTGGATTGGGAACAGAATGTAGTACCAGAATGCATTTTCTTTGAGTGATACTGACTGAATTAAAGAATAATTATGTTTAGAAAGCAATTGAGCAGCCTTGATGATCATAAAGTATTCACATGAATGTTTCTGACAAAGAAGGTAGGAGTTGTAGTGATTTCTAACTATCTCAAAGAAACTGCGGTGGTATCTGTAAAAGATTTTGAGGTCCAGTGGTGAAAAGGATGTGTTTTAATTGGGGAAGTATATCATCTCCAAAAAAGAGGGTGTAAGTAAGCAGAGTGGGCTAATAACCCAAGAGAGTCACAGAAAGAACTGTATTTTTAAGACTACAGTAAGAATGGGGATGCTAATAAACCATAGGGAACAAAGACAGTTGTACTGAATGCTCGCCTGCTGGTCCTTGGTCCTTACTGGACTCTGACACCAGTGCTGCTGTCCTATCTGTGTTGTGCCTGTGTGTATGTGTGTGTGCATATATACACATATTGAGTAGTTTAGAGCAGAAAGCCAAAGAAAGAGCAGGTTTAACATTAGTTAATAGCTAATTCAGGTCAGCAGATATTTCCATGTTGCAATCTGTTGCCTTTTGTGTTTTAAAGGTCAATTAGTAATTGGAAATGGACATCAAAGTAGGGAAAGGGAGAAGTGGTAAAAGATTTTAGGAAGAAGTGATCTTTAAGTTGAATCTTTAAAGAGTACCAGGATTAAATTTGGTTAAAATGGGGAGGAAGAGGCCCTGACCCCTGGCTGGTTGGCTCAGCGGTAGAGCGTCGGCCTGGCGTGTGGGGGACCCAGGTTCGATTCCCGGCCAGGGCACAGGAGAAGCTCCCATTTGCTTCTCCTCCCCTCCCCCTCTCCTTCCTCTCTGTCTCTCTCTTCCCCTCCCGCAGTCAAGGCTCCATTGGAGCAAAGATGGCCCGGGCGCTGGGGATGGCTCCTTGGCCTCTGCCCCAGGCGCTAGAGTGGCTCTGGTCGTGGCAGAGCGACGCCCCGGAGGGGCAGAGCATCGCCCCCTGGTGGGAAGAGCGTAGCCCCTGGTGGGCGTGCCGGGTGGATCCCGGTTGGGCGCATGCGGGAGTCTGTCTGACTGTCTCTCCCCGTTTCCAGCTTCAGAAAAATACAAAAAAAAAAAAAAAATGGGGAGGAAGAATATTTTAAGTTGAGGAAATGACATGTAAACATATAAAACACATAGAAAGGTGAGAGAAACTGATCATTTGGGCAAGAGAAATGGTAGCAAAAGGAGGTGGAGTATGACGGGAAATGAGAAAAGATGTAAGCAGAGGCCAGCCAGATAATGAAGCCGCTGAATGGTCTGCTCTGGCAACTTGAATTTAATCTGAAAAGAATGTGGAACCATTTAAAGTAGAATGAAGGACATAATCATACCGATATCACTTTAGTGGAAATGTTGCATATTGATTAGAGAGGGTCAGGTTGGAATTAGATATTTAATCTATGACAATTTAGGTAGGAAATTGTGAGGCAACAATGTTCTCTTATGCAAAAAATTTCCTGCCTGACTGGTGGTAGCACAGTGGATAGAGCATATATCCAGAGTGTTAAGGTTGCTAGTTTGAGACCCGGCATAGCCAGTTTGATCTCAAGATCTTGAGTTCACTGGCTTGAACCCAGGGTCATCAGCTCAATCTCAAGGTTTCTGGCTGGAGTCCAACGTTGCCATTTCAATCCCCAGTCAAGTACATATGAAAAGCAATCAATGGGTGAATGCACAACTACTTGGAACAATGAGTTGATACTTCTCTTTCTCTCTTTCCCTTCTTACTATCTCTCTCTCTCCCCCTCTGTATATATATAAAAAAAGATTTTCCCAAGTAAATAGTGGTAGAGTTAATCTCTGTACTTTTTTGTCAGAGCAATATTTTGTTTCAAATAATGGTAGTTTAAATATACATGTAATATTTAATAATAAATTAATAACATAAGTATATATACACACATATTCATTTTCAAATTTATTAGAAATAATTAGTAAATATATAAAAGTTATAAAATTAATATTTGAGTGCTTTTGTGATTCTTAGAAATATTTACATTATTTTTTGTTGAAATTGTAGTATTAATGTCATTGAAATTTATTGAGGATGTTCAAATATTCTGAGAGATATCTTTTATTCTAAATCTTTTCAGTTTCAAGTCTTTTGCTCAAATTGAAAAAGGTAAAACTTTTTAGAATTTTAAAAGAGAACAAAAAGTACATTTAAAAATATAATAAGTTTATCTTTCTGTTTTCTTCAGATCTTGAGGTTGATGAACCATTTAAAAATGAGATATTATTCCAATACTATTTAATCTTATTAAATAAAGCTTAATATTAAAATTAAAAAGGCTCCTGTACAAAGTGAATTTTTTTAATGGATGAAAGGTTTAATTAAAAAGACTGTCTCATACAATGTAAAGAAGATTGGTTTTCAAATTGCAGTACACTTTGTTTCTTTGAAATCAATTTACATCTGAGAAGAATTCTTTTGTTTGTTTTGTGAAAGAAAAATTCTGAAAACAGTCATAATTATTATATATATATAAGAAAACCTCAGAAAAAATGTAAAATTGTAGATTTTTGTGTACATTTTATAGGAGCAATCTTTTTCTAATAAAAAATATTTGAACTAAATGCATAAATATTAATGGACTTCTAAATGAAATGGGGGCTCACATAAACATTTTAACAACCAATAGAAGAAACAAAGGGCAAAAATCACTGAAATGCCTGGAGAGCACACATCCCAGTCACTCTATTTGCTCAGGTCACGTACATATTACTTCTCATTTTATGAAAACACCATTACATATAACACCAGCATATGTCTACCATATGCTTTTTTTATCCTGATTTTTTTTGCCCGAATAGTACATACAGTCCCTAATGTACAATATATTTAAAATATGGTAAATCACCATACTAATTCCATACAAGTTCTACTAAAAGACAAAAAAAAAAAAAAAAAACAACAAAAACAAACTACCCCACATAACATTAAGAGGTATAGAAGAAGAGAGATTATTTCATCAAATTAAAACTCCATTTTCTTTAAATTATTCATGTGTTTTGGTATTTTCCACTGAGGCATTGTTTGTTAAGACAGGGGATTTCAGTTTAGCAGTTTCCTGAAGATATGCAGGAGATTATAAAAGACTCCAAGGAACAAGTATGTTACTTTTCAATTTTTTCTGGTATATTATAAACACACAAGCGTATCAGAAAAAGTCAAACCGAGAAACTGAGCAGAGATCATGTTGCCATAGAAAATATTGAACCAACTAACATAAATAAGTTTGCAGCATCTCTCTGAGGATCTTACTCTTTTTCTCATGAAACTAAACTTTAGGGGGGCTGTATAAAATCACGTGGATCCAATCACCATGGAAATAGTTTTGTAATTGCTTCCTGGAAGAGGTGTAGAGACATTGGTCTTTATATATATGTGTCAAGGTTTTCCAAATGGCATCTTTTGGAAAGAAACACTAAAGGCCAAATTTAATAATCATGGACATAAAGAAACTATATGGCAAGAGATCTACAAGAATCAGCTAGTGGTTTGTAAATTTAGACTCCAGCAAAACTCCACATTTACTCAAACTTGTGCTTGTATTAAGGCAAACAGTTTTTATGAAAAGATTATAAACCTGACCTCTGGTGGTGCAGTGCAAAAAGCGTTGACCTGGAACTCTGAGACCGCTGGTTTGAAACCCTGGGCTTGCCTGATGAAAGCACATATAAAAAACAACTATGAGTTGATGCTTCCCGCTCTTCCTGCTCCTCATTTCTTTCTCTCTCTATTTCTCTCTCTCTCCTCTCTCTAAAATCAACAAATAAAATATTTAAAAAATAAAAAGATTATAAATACACATTCAAAACCTCCCAGGCTTGGTGACCTTAGAGTCCAAAAGCCTTGACAGAGGAAATGAATGAAGTTTAAAAAGTAAGAGAAAGGAGAGAAATAGAAGAAAGCAGAGAGTAAGTCAAGAGAGAAAGAGGTGAGACTTCTCATTAACAAAGGTCTCATGTAACTCTTAGTGTAACTCTGGTCAAAGCATGCAGCCAAAGGAAGACCCCAACCAGAAGTAACTTGCTGGCAGAAGGAAGCCATAAAAATCTTCTGTCTGACTTCTCCCAGGAAGAAATACAAATGGCCAACAGATATATGAAAAGATGCTCATCTTCGTTAGTTATTAGAGAAATGCAAATCAAAACTGCAATGAGATACCACCTCACACCTGTTAGATTAGCTATTATTAACAAGACAGGTAATAACAAATATTGGAGAGGCTGTGGAGAAAAAGGAACCCTCATACACTGTTGGTGGGAATGTAATGTAGTACAACCATTATGGAAGAAAGTATGGTGGTTCCTCAAAAAACTGAAAATAGAACTACCTTATGACCCAGCAATCCCTCTACTGGGTATATACCCCCAAAACTCAGAAACATTGATACGTAAAGACACATGCAGCCCCATGTTTATTGCAGCATTGTTCACAGTGGCCAGGACATGGAAACAACCAAAAAGCCCGTCAATAGATGACTGGGTAAAGAAGATGTGGCACATATACACTATGGAATACTACTCAGCCATAAGAAATGATGACATCGGAACATTTACAGCAAAATGGTGGGATCTTGATAACATTATACGAAGTGAAATAAGTAAATCAGAAAAAACCAGGAACTGCATTATTCCATACGTAGGTGGGACATAAAAGTGAAACTAAGACATTGATAAGAGTGTGGTGGTTACGGGGGGAGGGGGGAGAGGGAGAGGGAAAGGGGGAGGGGGAGGGGCACAAAGAAAACTAGATAGAAGGTGACAGAGGACAATCTGACTTTGGGTGATGGGTATGCAACATAAGTGAACGACAAGATAACCTGGAGATAACCTGGAGTTGTTATCTTTGAATATATGTATCCTGATTTATTGATGTCGCCCCATTAAAAATAAAATTATTAAAAAAAAATCTTCTGTCTGATGCTTGGGATGGAGGGTGCATGATGCAGTGTGTAGATGGTGTTATATTCAGTTGTATACTTGATACCTGTATGGTTTGGTGAATCGTGCCATCCCAATAAATTTAAAAATAAATTAATTAAATAAATAAAAATAAAAGGTAATATTAAAATTAAAAAATAATTCTAAATCAAAAATATGTTCTGCTTGATGCAATTTGATATTTTCAATAAAAGTATTGACCTTTAGAATTTTCTTCTGTTTCTTTTATTTGGGTAAATATTTCTCTACCCGTGTCTATGCTCTAGTCTAAAACATAAATAACTGAGCCACACAATGGCATCTTACCAACATATTTTATGAATTTAATTTGCTCTTATTTTGATTGGTAAACTCATTGTTTCATGTTGTAGGGTTTCAAAAAAATGTTAATATGTTCCAGTCTCTGAATTTCTTTTAAAACAGGGTTTTGTGTCATAATATCTTCAAACATTTTAACTTGTGTGTGAATTCAGTATCTTAGAAATGGAAGGTCCTTAATTTAACAAGTGGTGTATTTTTTCAGCCATCAAAGGTTAGTTACCCCAAGGCCACTGTTTTCCCTTGATAGTTATGCTTTTTCTTCCAGGCCTTTTACTTGGTTTGAAAACTTTATTATGTTTAAATATAAAGTATAAAGAAATGTACTGGAATCTATACTCTGCAAAATTGCATTAATTTCTTTTGTAGTCAAGAGAATACATTTACTAATTTACAGCAGTGAGATAACTAAAATTGTTTGCTCATTCGACATATCACTAAACTGATGGCGATTATTATTTTAATATCTTTTCCTATGCTGCAAAGAACTTTAACATATGTCATTTGGTTTACTAAGACAAATAAATAATGCTTAACGATCGCTTTGGTAAATATGGACTCAAAGGTTCTCTCAAAGAGATGGTCCACCCAGGCCTGGGGAGCCCACTGAAGTTCCCTTCTCAGTCTGGGTGATTTTTTCTATCTGGTAAATTCAATTTGAGATCAGCATCTCTCTTTGCTCAGATCTCTACTTAGCCTTCCCTCCTGCCCTCAAACCCTTTTTAGATATATGTGAACACCCCCAAAACATTTTGGCATCTGAGACAATTCATCTGATGTAGTGACTTCCTCAGTTTTATAGCTAGTAGGTACCATTGCTGATGTGAAACTGTGATCAAGGAAAATTTTCTCTTCTTGAAATCGTTAAAGGTTCATCTACCTTTAAGTTACTTTTGAATGTGAATTCTGATGACCATCAACCTTCAAATCTGAAGAGTGTAAGAAACTACCATCCTCTCGGCATTTCTCTATTCATATCATTTTGTACAATGTGACTTAAACATTTCTTTATAGGCTTCCTACTTTTTTTTCAGGCCATTCATAAAAGTGACTGTGTAGGAAAATGCTAAGACCATGGGCATAATTGTGTTTATTTATAGTATATCTATTGTGTAATAAACTGTATTGTTTGTTTAAAATACATGGTGCTTATAGAAGCCCTCCCTGGTACCTGTCCCTCTGGGAGAAATAGTCTTCCCACCCAAGTGATATCAGTGTTGGCCCTGTGACTTGCTCAGCAAATAGAATGTGAGCAGAATGTGCACAATGCATGTCTGAGCAGATCTTAGGGTTGTTCCGTGGCACTGCCATTGTTCTCTTCTTCCTGTAGAACTACATTCTCTTTCTGACTGTATTCTGTATTTGGGAATAAAGAAAAAGCATGGCAAAAGACCACAGTTAAGTCACAGCCAACATACTTGAAAGTGAGAAATAAACTTTTGTTATAAGTTAGTGAGGTTTGGAAATTGCTTGTTATCACAACAATATAGCAAATTTTTACTAACAGCACATATTACATATCATTAATTTCATGCACAATGGCTTTTGACACATTTTCCATGAATAATTTTGGCATAAATATATTCCTAAATAAACTGGCAATTTTTAGACAGATATTGTGCCAACAGCTAAGGAAGAAAAGAACATGAGCTGCTATTTTAAAATAATGTTATGTATTTACTATCACATTACAGTTAATAAAATACTTTCTTAAAATTTTATTTATTGATGTTAGAAAGAGAGAGAGAGAGAAAGAAACATCAATTTGTTGTTCCATTTATTTACGCATTCATTGGTTGCTTCTTGGATGTGCCCTGCTGGATGAGGATCAAGCCCACAACCTTGGCTTAGCAGGACGACACTCCAACCACCTGAGCTACCCAGGCAGGGTGATAAAATGCTTTCATATCCAACATCTCATATTATATTTGCAATGACCCTGTTTAATAGTTATTATTATCTCATTTGATAAAAGAAAAATGGGTGAGATTTAAGGGGATATAATAGATTTTTCTTAAAATTTTATATTACTAGATGTGGAAAAGAAATGAAAAACAAATTTTCAATTCAGTGCTTCTCTTCCTGCTCCACTGTGTCACAGTTGTCACCATCATGTGTGACTTTCCTATGTGATGAATTTTCTTTGCTACTTTGATAGTTTTTACAATTAAGTAAATTTGCAGGTGGAATTTATAAACACTGTAGTTAAAGCTATTTTATATTGACATAAATGGGAAATCTGGGATTAAATTTTCTTTATATATGAAAATCAACCCTAATGGGGTCATAGAGGTTAGAATTAAGAGTAGCAATGAAATACATTTCTTAGAAACTGTCCGTAATACAAAATAAGGATGCAGTGAACATTCAGAAAATAAGAAATATTAACATATTAATATCTTGTCTTGTTCTGCTTTTATGTTTACTCTTCTCTTCTTAGTTATGATGACTAAAGTTACAATAGTGAAACTGGCCAGGACTGAAACATACAGCTTATCTGATTCACTAGAGCAGGCGTGAGTTAATTCATCAAGTATTGAAGAAATGACAATGATGCTCATAAACATCATGTGTTAGTAAGACCGTTATTGATAAATGAGAGTGAGCCCTATTCTACTTTTCTATAGATGGTTTACTTTTGCTCTATGTAGGCTCTACTTCTCAATGAAAATTTTACTTCCCTCTCTGTTTCAGTTTTTCCGTTCTCTCTGATTGTTGGTGTGTAAAGAGGGAATAAAGAAACTGCCAAGGAGGTGATGCAGTCTCTCTTTTCTAGAAGTAAGTTGAGTGAGCTATGAGTGGACATCCATAATAAATGTGCAGAGTTTTTCAAACATACTTCTGGCTTTAAAAATCTGTGTATGAGAGTGTGTATGCCTGGTATGTTTTAAAAATTGGCCCTGTATTCCTTTAAACTTATTGAGTGTGTTTTTGCTGTATATGTTTTTTATTGTTGTTTTGTTTTTTTAGTGAGAGGAGGAGAGGCAGAGACAGACTCCCACATGCGCCCAACCGGGACCCACCCACAAGCCTACTAGGGGGCAATGTCCTTCCCATCTGGGGTCCTTCCTCTGTTGCAACCAGAACCATTTTTAGTGCTTTGAGGTGGAGACCATAGAGCCATCCTCAGTGCCAGGAGCCAACTCACTCTAATTTAGCCTTGGCTGCAGAAGGGGAGGAAAAGAGAGAGAGAGAGAAGTGAGAGGGGGAGTAGTGGAAAAGCAGATGGGCACTTCTCCTGTGTGCCCTGAGTGGGAATCAAACCTGGGACATCCATATACTGGGCCAACACTCTACCACTGAGTTAATCTGCCAGGGCCCTGGCTGTATATGGTTTTTATAAGCCAATGTTGTATATAACTGTAAACATTTGATGGTCTCAAAAAACATTATGATGTTACCAAAACTGTTTTATGTGATACAATTTTTAAACAAGTTAAACATTTACTGAAGATATTTTCACCAATTTATTTATCTTAGAACTTCCTCAGACAATATTCAAAATAAAGCAGAAAAAATCGCAGTGGCAACATGAGATAAGTAATAGGCAAATTTTATTTGTTAAGCAATGTCATACAAACCTGTATTTGATTATATGTAATATACCGTAGTAAGTTCAGCAGACAACAATTAGTATGCTAGAAAACGAGAGGCTGCAAACAATTAGCATATATTATTGTACCATATCCAAGTATCCTGTTATTAAGCATTTCTTTTGAATGAGTAAATGTTTACCCTAATAAATACTTGGAGTATCAAGCTTTTGGCTTATCAGGAAGGCACACGGTAAGAGTTTTGATGTGTTGCTTCTGGGGGTGAGGTGGGGGAGGAATCATTTGCTTAGGTAAAACTCACTGTATTTTATGTTGAGATAGTAAAAAAAAGCAATCAAATATGAGCCTTCTGAGAGACTGTATTTTTAGTGAATGAAAGCATCAGTAGACTCTAGCCTTAGGCTCCATAATGGTTCATCTTAGTTCTAGCAGCATGTTTCATCTACCAGGAAGTGCTTTTATCTTTCACTAAAGGAAAACATCAAATAAGCAGTGATGGCGCAGCATGGCCAGTGTAAGGAACGACACCTGACATGCAGATGCTCAAGGCCTGTGCGCTACAGGAACGGAGGGCAGGAGGGCACACGTAAGACTGGGGATGGATGCAGACAAAATCGTATTTTCAAATTAGTTTCCCACTTGCTAATTTTAAGGTTTTTGGTCAGGCAGAAATTACAAAATCCAAATAGTTATACCTCTCTTAGTTGTGCTTTTAGATTGTTAATAACATTTGTCTTATTGTCTTAAACACTGATTGCGTCTTTCACAGTCAATCACACACATTGTTTTCCTTGTACAAAATACTGCAGGGTGCAATTTCAAGTCAAGTTGCTTTATATTGCTGTCTGATACATTTTAAATATATGATTCATATTTCTGAATGTTTGGAGAATCTTATTACAGCTTCATGAGTATTGCTGTATCAGTACATTTATGAAGCTAGGCAATGACAAAAATTTGTCTACTTCTATCGCACATAATTAGGCTATAAGGATGGAAGCATTCATCTCCCTGTAATGCCGTTATCAAACGAAGTGCAGGAAAAAGTACACGTGACAATCTCGGTGTTACAACTCTGAGAATAGTACAGTACTGTTTCTAGCATTGTCTTTTTCATGCTGATTCAGCAAGAGAAGGAGGAGTAACAGTGAATCTGACCTGTCTGATCTCTCTAAAAACCTGCATCATGGGTAACTGAGAGAAATCTGTGAGCAAAGCTGTTTTTTCTGTTATAAAATACACTGCACACAAAAAGTAGGGAATATTTCAAAATGAATATAAAGCAATAAAAAAAGCATTTGATTTTTTTTTGTTAAACTAGACTATCAGAAAAGAAACAGCCCTGGCCAGTTGGCTCAGCGGTAGAGCGTCGGCCTAGCGTGTGGAGGACCCCGGTTCGATTCCCGGCCAGGGCACACAGGAGAAGCGCCCATTTGCTTCTCCACCCCTCCGCCGCGCTTTCCTCTCTGTCTCTCTCTTCCCCTCCCGCAGCCAAGCCTCCATTGGAGCAAAGATGGCCCGGGCGCTGGGGATGGCTCTGTGGCCTCTGCCTCAGGCGCTAGAGTGGCTCTGGTCGCAACATGGCGACCCCCAGGATGGGCAAAGCATCGCCCCCTGGTGGACAGAGCGTCGCCCCTGGTGGGCGTGCCAGGTGGATCCCGGTCGGGCGCATGCAGAAGTCTGTCTGACTGTCTCTCCCTGTTTCCAGCTTCAGGAAAAAAAAAAAAAGAAACAACAAGTCAAAGAAAGTTGTTTAGTTATGCAAGTGAGATGCTAATTCAATTATCATGATTGAGTAGCAAGTGACATTGGTGGGGATGAACAGAAACATGTCAAACTGGACAGGAGTGCCACACGTTGACTGTTCAGTAGAGTGTATGATCACCCAAAATTGCCAAAACACACTGACAGTGATGGGACCTGGAAAGGATCAGATTGTCCCGCAGTTCTTGTGGGATCCTCTGCCACTCTTGCTTCAGGGCAACTTCCAGCTTAGGAAGTGTTGTGGGAGGCATTGGAGGGTTTGCCAGACACCTTCCCAGTGCATCCCAAGCATGCTCCATGGGACTCAGGTCTGGAGAACGAAAAGACCAGTCCATGTGTTCAATTCCTGCCTTCTGAAGCATGTTATTGATGAGATGCACATGGTGGGGCCTTGCATCATCAATGAAAAGAAAGTTGTTTCCAATTGCTCCAGCAGAGGGTACCACTATAGGGTGCAGGACCTCATCTCGATATCTGACAGCAGTCAGCGATCCATTTCTGTTGACTTGGAGGTCGGTACGACTACCAATGCTGATGCCAGCCCACACCATGATTCCACTACCACCAAAGGAGTCCCTTTCTCTCATGAAACGTGAAGTCTCCCGTGTTCCTCGTTTATGCTAGATCAGAACATGATTATTGTCAGGCTGCAGACTGAACCATGACTCATCAGAGAAGAAAAGTTTACTCATCACAGGTCCAATGATAAGGCTCATCAGCTCACCTTCTATGAGTTCTATGGTGTTCAGCAGATAAGAGAGTGCACACCATTGGTTGCCAGGCATGCGGTCCAACATGATGGAGCCAATCTAGTATCATCTGGGTGCATATCCCTCGTCTACTGGCAGCAAGAAACTGTTCCTACAGCTCTGTTGCATTGCTACACCTTGCCAATAAGGTCAAGTAGTGGTCATCTCTTGCTGTTGTGCAGATGAGCCACCCTACCCTCGTCTTTTTCGTACTGTGTCAGTTTCTTGAAAGCAATTCCACAGTCTGCTAATCACGCTTCGATATGCTCCAAGTGCTGTTGCCACTATCGTCTGTGTTTGACTAGCTTCAAGACGTCCTATGGTTCTCCAGGTTTCGCATTCGGGCAAATCGTGTTGCAGGGGCATTGCAAGGACTGAGAAATTGAAGGATGTGCACTTTCAAGATCAGGGAACATGCAGATACTCCATTACTTTTAGCCTTTTGTACAGTGCATTTTCACCAATGAAATAAAAGTTGGTTTTGCATCTCATTTGCAAAATATAACAACTTTCTTTGACTTGTTTGCTTTTCTGATGTTCTTGTTTAATAAAAAAAGTCAAATGCTTTTTTTTTATTGCTTCATATTCATTTTGAAATATCCCCTAATTTTTATGAGCAGTATATTACTATAATTCTGAAATCTAAGAAAGATTTTGTAAGGAAAGACTTTTTTATTTTATGGGATGCTCATCTTTCACAATTCAAAGAATAAATGAAAATAATAACAGATGAAAGTTTTATGACATTATTTGCAATTTATACTTCAATGGGATTTGCAATTAACCCAAGTGAAAATAAATCACCTTAACAAATAAAAATTTAAAAATAAAAATATACTTTAAAATTTATTAAGGATTATTATTATAAAACAGTTTTAGATTTATAGAAATTTAAATAAGATTTAATACAGAGTTCTCTCATGCCCCTTTAACCAGTTTCCCCTATTATTAATTTTTTACATTTGTGTTGAATATTTGTTAAAATCAATGAATCAATATTGATATATTATTAACTAAAGCCAATGTTTGTTCAGATTTCCTTAGTTTTTACTAATGTTTTTCTTTTCTATTTTAGAATTCCATCTTATATTTACTTGTATGTCTCTTAGGCTTCACTTGGCTGTGACAGTTTCTCGGATATTTTTTTGTTTTTAATGACCTTAACAATCTTGAAGACTACTGGTCAAGTATTGGGGTTGTGATACCTGAAAGAAAGATGACAGAAAGAATGCATTATTTATCTATTTATTTTTTTCACGACAGAGGCAGAAAGAGAGAGAGAGACAGAGAGAGGAACAGACAGCCAGAAAGGGAGGGATATGAGAAGCATCAATTGTTTGTTACGGCACCTTAGTTGTTCATTGATTGCTTTCTCATATGTGCCTTGACTGAGGAGCTCCAACAAAGCCAGTGACCCTTTGCTCAAGCCAGCAACCTTGGGCTTCAAACTAGTGACTTTTGGGCTCAAGGCAAAGACCATGGGTTTATGTCTATGATCCTTCATTCAAGCCCGTGACCCAATGCTCAGCTGGTGAGCCCGTGCTCAAGCCAGCAACCTCAGAGTTTTGAACCTGGGTCCTCTGTGACCCAGGCTGACGCTCTATCCACTGTGCCACTGCCCGGTCAGGCAAGAATGCGTTATTTTTATCATATCACATTAAAGGTACATACCATCATCAATAGTTATTACTGTTGATAGTTGATATTAACCTTGAACTTGTGACTGAGGTAGTAATTTGTCAGATTTTTCTACTGTGATGTTATTTCCCTCCCTTTTTTGTTCTATATGCTTTGGAAGGAAGTTACTATGTGCTGTCCACACTTAAGGAATGGACTATCATTATTTGAAATTCTTTTTGGATAGATATTTATTTCTTCTCCCATATTTATATATTGATTTAAATATTCATATTAGTATGCAGTCATGGATATGCTTTTTATACTTTATATAGTCCAATACTATTATCATTTCTTTTGTTCTTCAAAACATTTCAGCTTTGGCCATTGGGATCCCTTTTATTTAGCTTCTGTCCCTTTAGATACAACTATCAATGTAGTTTTGTCTTGTTTTGTTTGTTCTCTTTTAATTTTTAGCACTATAAAACGCTCAAGGATTATTTTGTAGATTTTGTGTCCCACTCCTGGAATCAGCCATTTTTATAAGAAAGTGTAGGTGTTTCTGTTGTTTATTTTCAAGTCCCCACCTATAATAAAAGATTTGTCTATTTCTCCTTTTAGTTCTATTAATTTTTGCTTCATGTATTTTGATGCTTCATTGTTGGGTACCTACATATTAAATATTTTTGTATCTCTTGGAGAACTGACCACTTTATTATTATGTAACTCCACTTTCTATACCTAATAACTTTCCTTGTTCCAAAGTCAGCTTTATCTGAAATAAATATAACTATTCCAGATTTAGAAAATAATTGTTATCATGGTATAACTTTTTCTATTTCTTAACTTTTAGCCTATCTATATCTTTGTATTTAAAATGAGTTTTTTTTGTAGACATATAGTAAGGTCATTTTTTTAAATCCATGCTGACTAATTCTGTCTTTTAATTGGCATAGTAAAATAATTTACATTAAAAGTGATTATTAATATAGTTAGATTTATATATAGCTAAAATGTTAGTAACTGTTTTCTTCCATTTTTTTCTCCCTCTCTTTTTCTGTTTCCTCTAGTCTTTTTTTATGATTTTAATTTGTGTTTACATAGATTCAAGTGCCCCACCGAATGTATCTTGCCCCACCCCCTTATTCCCTCATAGCCCCCCCCATGCCTTCCCTATGCCCCATACCCCAAATGCCTTCCCCTTTTCCTCCAGGATTTGCTGTCCTGTTCTCTATAATGCTGGGTTATGTATATATAATTTCATTAATCTCTTTCCCTTCTCTGATCCCATCTTCTCTTCTACTTTTTCTCTGACCACTTTCCTTCTGGTCCCTTTGATCCAGCTTCTGCCTCTGTTCGTTCCTCAGTTCATATTGTTTATTGGATTTTTCAAATGAGTGAGGTCATATGGTATTTTTCTTTCTCTGCCTGGCTTATTTCACTTAGCATAATAGTCTCCAGGTCCATCCATGTTGTCGTGAAAGGGAAGATTTCCTTCTTTCTCATGGCCGCCTAGTAATTCCATTGTGTATATGTACCACTGCTTTATAATCCACTCATCCACTGACAGACACTTGGGCTGTTTCCAGATCTTGGCTGTTGTAAACAATGCTGCCATAAACATGGGGGTGCATTACTTCTTCTGAATCAGTGATTTGGTATTCATAGGATTTATTCGTAAAAGTGTGATAGCTGCATCAAAGGGCAGTTCCATTTTTAATTTTTTGAGGAATCTCCATACTGTTTTCCACAGTGGCTGCACCACTCTGCATTCTCACTAGCAGTGCAGGAGGGTTCTCTTTTCTCAACATCCTCGCCAGCACTTATTATGTATTGTTTTGTTGATGAGCGCCATTCTGACTGGTATGAGGTGATATCTCATTGTGGTTTTAATTTGCATTTCTCTAATGATTAGTGATGTTGAACATTTTTTCATCTGCCTATTGGCCATCAGTATGTCCTCTTTGAAGAAGTGTCTATTCATTTCTTTTGCCCATTATTTTTAAAAATTATTTTTATTTATTTATTCATTTTAGAGGAGAGAGAGAGAGATGGAGAGAGAGAGAGACACACAGAGAGAGAGAGAGAGAGAGAGAGAGAGAAGAGGGAGGAGCAGGAAGCTTCAACTCCCATATGTGCCTTGACCGGGCAAGCCCAAGGTTTTCTGAACCGGCAACCTCAGCATTCCAGGTCGACGCTTTATCCCCTGCACCACCATAGGTCAGGCTCTTTTGCCCATTTTTTGATTGGACTGTTTATCTTCCTGGTGTTGAGTTTTACAAGTTCTTTATAAATTTTGGTTATTAACCCCTTATCAGACATATTGGCAAATATATTCTCCCATTGAGTGGATTGCTTTTTATTTTGTTAATTGTGTCTTTTGCTGTGCAAAAGCTGTTTAGTTTCATATAGTCCCATTTGTTCGTCCTGTCCTTTATTTCACTTGCCTGTGAAGATAAATCAGCAAAAATATTGCTACAAGAGATATCGGAGAGTTTACTGCCTATGTTTTCTTCCAAGATGTTTACGGTTTCATGACTTACATTTAAGTCTTTTATCCATTTTGAGTTTACTTTTTTGAATAGTATAAGTTGATGATCCAGTTACATTTTTATTTGCAAGTACCTGTTCAATTTTATCAACACCATTTGTTAAAGAGACTATCTTTACTCCATTGTATGCTCTTACCTCCTTTGTCAAATATCAATTGTTCAAATAGGTGCGGGTTTATTTCTGAGTTCTCTGTTCTGTTCCATTAATCTGTATGCCTGTTCTTATGCCAGTACCAAGTTGTTTTGAGTACAATGGCCTTGTAGTATAAATTGATATCAGGAAATGTAATACCCCCCACTTTATTCTTCTTTTTCAGAATTGCTGAGAATATTCATGTTCTTTTTTGGTTCCATATAAATTTTTGAAATATTTGTTCTATATTTTTGAAGTATGTCATTGGTATTTTAATAGGAACTGCATTGAATAGAATGCTTTGGGTAACATAGTAATTTTAATGATGTTTATTATTCCTATCCATGAACATGATATATGCTTCCATTTGTTTGTATCTTCCTTGATTTCCTTTAACAATGTTTTATAATTTTCTAAGTACAAGTCTTTAATCTCTTTTGTTAAATTTACTCCTAGGTACTTTACTTTTTTTGTTGCAATAGTGAAGAGAATTGTTTTTTTAATTTCTCTTTCTGACAGTTCATTGTTGGTATATAAAAATGTCACTGATTTCTGAGTATTGATTTTATATCCTGCCACCTTGCTGAATTCATTTATCAGGTCCAGTAGTTTTTTTACTGCGACTTTAGGGTTTTCTATATACAATATCATATCATCTTCAAATAATGATAGTTTTAATTCTTATTTTCCAATTTGGATGCCTTTTATTTCTTCTTCTTGTCTGATTGCTGTAGCTAGGACTTCCAGTACTATGATGAATAAGAGTGGTGAAAGGGGGCACCCCTGTCTTGTTACTGATCTTAAAGAGATTGCTCTTAATTTTTGCCCATTAATTATGATGTTGGCTGTGGGTTTGTCATAGATGGCCCTTATCATGTTGAGATATGATCCCTGTATCCCCCACTTTGATGAGAGTTTTGATCATGAATGGGTGCTGAATTTTATCAAATGCTTTTTCTGCATCTATTGGTATTATCATGTGATTTTTATCCTTTCTTTTGTTTATGTGTTGAATCACATTGATTGATTTGTGAATATTGTACCAGCCTTGTCTCCCTAGAATAAATCCCACCTGATCATGATGTATGATTTTTTTTATGTATTGCTGGATCCAGTTTGCTAATATTTTGTTGAGAATTTTAGCATCTAAGTTCACCAGGAATATTGGTATATAGTTTTCTTTCTTTGTAGTGTCTTTGCCTGATTTTGGAATCAGTATTATACTTGCCTTATAAAAGGAGTTTGGATGTCTTTCCTCCTTTTGAATTTTTTGGAATAGCTTGAGAAGGATAGCAGTTAGTTCTTCTTAAATATTTGGTAAAATTTACTGGTGAAGCCATCTGGTCCAGGACTTTGCTTTGTTGGGAGTTTTTTGATAACTGTTTTAATCTCATTTGATGAAATTGGTCTGTTTAGGGTTTCTGAATCTTCTATATTGATTTTTGAAAGATTATATGTTTCAAGAAATTTGTCCATTTCACCTAGGTTGTCTAATTTTATGGCATATAGTTTTTCATAGTATTTTCTTACAATCTTTTGTATTTCTGCTGTGTCAGTTGTTACTTCTCATATCTCATTTTTAATTTTATTTATTTGCATCCTCTCTCTCTTTTTTATTTTTATTTTATTTTATTTTATTTTTTTTGCTGAGTCTGGTTACTGGGTTATCTATCTTATTTACCTTTTCAAAGAGCCAGCTCTTGGTTGCATTGATCTTCTGTATTGTTTTTTAGCCTCTATGTAATTTATTTCCTCTCTGATCTTTATTATTTCCTCCCTTCTACTTCCTCTGGGTTTACTTGCTGTTTTTTTTCTACTTCTTTTAGATACAGGGTTAAATTGTTGATTTGAGCTTTTTTTTTTTTTTTTTTTTTAGCTTCTTACGGTATGCCTGTATTGCTATGAACGTCTTTCTCAGGACTGCTTGTGCTGTGTCCCATAAATTTTTAGTTGTTGTATGTTTGTTTTCATTTGTTTCAAGAAAATTTTTAATATTTTCCTTGATCATTGTTAACCCATTTGTTATTTAATAACATGCTATTTAGTTTCCAAGTGTTTGAGTGTTTTTTAGTTTTACTATTGTAGTTGATTTCTAGTTTCATGCCATCATGATCTGACAAAATGCTTGATATGATTTCAATCTTCTTAAATTAGTTTAGACTCATTCTGTGTCCTAGCATGTGGTCTTTTCTAAAGAATGTACCATGAGCCCTTGAAAAAAATGTATATTCTGCTGCTTTAGCATGAAAGGTTCTGAAGCTATCTATTAAATCCAGTTGGTCTAGTGTGTCCTTTAAGTCTGCTGTTTTTTTGTTAATTTTCATTCTTGAGGATCTATCCATTGATGTTAGTGGGGTATTGAAATCCCCTACTATTATAGTATTGTGTTGATATTGCCCTTTATGCCCATCAAAAATCTGCTTTATGTATTTAGGTGCTCCTATATTAGGTGCATAGATATTTATAATGGTTATATATCTTCCTGTTGGATTGCTCCCTTTATCATTATGTAGTGACCTTCTTTATCTCTTACTTTTGTTTTAAAGTCTATTTTGTCTGATATAAGTATTGCTACCCCAGCTTTTTTTTCATTTTCATTAGCATAAAATTTTTTTGATCCCTTTACTTTCAGTCTATGCGTATCTTTTGTTTTGAGGTGTGTCTCTTGTAGACAGCATATTTATGGGTCCTGTTTTCTTATCCATGCAGCTACTCTATGTCTTTTTTTTTAATGTTCTTTTTTTTAATTTTTATTTATTTATTTTTTACAGAGACAGAGATAGAGTCAGAGAGAGGGATAGACAGGGACAGACAGACAGGAACGGAGAGAGATGAGAAGCATTAATCATTAGTTTTTCATTTTGCATTGCAACACCTTAGTTGTTCATTGATTGCTCTCTCATACATGCCTTGACCACGGGCCTTCAGCAGACCAAGTAACCCCTTGCTGGAGCCAGTGACCTTGGGTTCAAGCTGGTGGGCTTTTCCTCAAACCAGATGAACCTGCGCTCAAGCTGGCGACCTCGGGGTCTCAAACCCGGATCCTCTGCATTCCAGTCCGATGCTCTATCCACTGCGCCACCGCCTGGTCAGGCACTCTCTATGTCTTTTGATTGGAGCATTTAGTCCTTTTATATTTAAAGTTATTATTGATATGCAGTTGTTTTTGTTGCATTTTATTCTTTAAATCTACATTCCTTTTTTACTAGATTTTTTCCCCTTTGTTCTGTTTACAGCAAGCAGGCCCCTTAACATTTCTTATAGCATTGGTTTGGTTGTAATAAATTCCTTGAGTTTTTTTTTGTTTGTTTGTTTGTTTTTTTTGGTCTGGGAAGCTTTTTTATTTCTCCTTCAATTTTAAATGATAGCCTTGCTGGATAGAGAAGTCTTGGCTTAGGCTCTTGTTTTGCAGCACTTTGAATATTTCTTACCATTCCCTTCTGGCCTCTAATGTTTGTGTTGAGAAGTCAGATGTCATCCTTATAGGGGCTCCTACTGTTTTTCTCTTACAGCTTTTAGTATTCTTTTTTTATCTCTTAATTTTTGTATTTTAATTATGATGTGTTTTGGTGTTGGCTTTTTGGGTTCATCCTTAATGGTACTCTCTGTGCTTCTTTAACTTCTGTGTCTTTTTTCTTCATCAATTTAGGAAAGTTTTCAGCTATGATTTCTTCAATCAGATTCTCTATCCCTTGTTCTTTCTCTTTTCTTTCAGGAACCCCTATGATGCAGATGTTATTTCTCTTCATGTTGTCACAGAGCTCTCTAAGAGTTTCCTCAGACTTTTCGAGCCTCTTTTCTTTTTGCTGCTCTGCTTTCATGCTTTAGTTTATCTTGTCCTCTAACTCACTGATTTGGTCCTCAGCTTCATCCATCCTGCTTTTAATTCCTTCCAGTGTGGTCTTCATTTCTGATATTGTATTTGTCATTTCTGACTGATTCTTTTTTATTATTTCAATGTTCTTTTTTATATTTGCTATCTCTTTATTTAGGTGCTCATTATGTCCATCCATTGTTGCTCTAAGATCTTTGAGCATCTTAACAATCATTATTTTAAACTTTGTATTCTGTAATTTGGTTATTTCTGACTCATTCAAATCTTTTTCTGGTGATTTCTCTTGATTCATTTGTGTTGCATTCCTCTGCCTTCCCATTTTTTCTGTGTATAAGAATGGTTTGGCCACAGGAGTCTGATGGGTGTGGCTTCTGTGTTCCCTAGGTGATGTCTGTCTGCTGGCCCACTGTGGCCTCGGGCGTTCGGGCGCGGCATTGCCAGTGCCAGTGTGCTGCAGCAGTCGCTGCTGTTTGTGCCTCACCTCCGTGGGCGGGTCTGTGTTTGAATGCCTGGGTTGCAAGCCCTGGCTGCCCTGGCCTTTGCCCCGCCCCATGGGTGGGACTGGGTTTATGTGTTTTGGCTGCAAGCCTTGACCGGCCCCCTGCCTTCACCTCACCCCTGTGGGGGGGACTTTGCTCCTGCATTAGGGCTACAAGCCTTGGCCAGGCTAGGCCTTCGCCCTTTCCCTGCAGGTGGGGCTGTACTCTTGTGCTCAGCCACAGGTCTCAGCCAGTTCCCCACTTTTGCCTTGGCACTGCGGGTAGGACTGCAAGCAGAACTGCTCTCACTTGCCTGGCATGCAGCCGTGGGTCGGACCACTTTGTGCATCCCTTCTGCTGTTGTGGCCGCCCTCAGCCTCTGCCCCTGCCGGGTGGGATTGCGCTCACACTGGGCCTCAGTTGTGACAGGCCCTGCCTTCTTCACCCATGGGCAAGACTGTGCTCATGCCTGGGTCACAGCTGCAGCCAGCCCCTGGCTTCTGCCCCTGACGGGATCTCACTTCTCTGTCCTGTCACTGCCAGCCCTCCGGCAAGCACTCAGGAGGTGTGAATGATGATGCAACTCAGACCTTAGCACTCAATACTATATCCCTGATGGGCTCCCTGCTTCTAAGTGACTCTGCACTGAGTGCTGCAGAAGAGCTTCCATTTGGCTGGTGTCCTGCTTCCCTTTGCTGGTATTGCTGGTTCCAGGAAAAATATTCACTTTAGATTTGGGGAGTGACTCAGCCCGGGGTTAGGGTGGCTGTCCCTCAAAGTGTTTCTTCCTGTGCCTCCTAGATTACACTCTCTTCCTGCTACTTCAGTCCTCTCATCTCTCCCCACCCCGCAAAGCCCCAGGTGAGTGGTTGTGAAAGAGGTTTTCTGTGGAGTACCTTTAAGAAGAATCCTGGGTCTGAGAAATCTATCTCTTTCTCAGAAACAGTATCCTGGCTTGTTTCACAGCTAAATACTGTCTGTATTCCTTTTCTAGGCTCTGGGATTGCAGGCTATGGCTTCATTCCTGGGTTCCAGGACCCTCCCCTCTCCGCTAACCTCACTTCCCGCCACATGAGTCCCTCTGGGCTGCCATTTGCTCCCAGGAGCTGGGTGCCCTCTTTGCATTTCTGTTTTTCGTACCAGTCTCAGTGTGGCTTCTTCAGTGATCCTTGGTTAAAGAGTCCTCTTAGTTTAGTCCAAAGTTGGTTTTACCAGATGATTGTTCTTAAAATTAAGTTGTAATCCACTTTGGTTCTGGGAAGTGGAAGTTGGTATGTCCGTCTACTGCATTGCCATCTTGCCGACCCCCCTGTTTCTTCTAGTCTTAGTCATGCAGTTTATATGATTCAATTTTCTCTTCTCTGTTAACACAACTCTAACTAATTTTAAACTTATTTTAGTGGTTTCCCTAGAGCTTATAGCATACATTTTTTATTAATATAAGTCTATTTTTAAAAATTTTGAGAGTATGTTTATTAAAGCCGGGGATAGTGAAACAAGGAATAGCTAAGAATAGAAGAAACAACAGGAGAGCCTGATGTTCTGCTTTGGCTCCCTAGGAATGTTATAGGAAAGAAATGAGACTAGGTGACACTTCTTTGGTTCACTGAGATGTCAGAAAGAAGGGGCACTTGGGAACAGGTTGAGGGGGTTAGCCTTGGGTGAGCTGCTGTTGCCAATTACTTCCCTGGTTGCAAGTCTTATGGTATCCTAAAGAGTTTAAGAAATATATTTCTGTGGGGGGAGGACAGAGGAAGAGAAAGGGGCAGATATACTACCAGGAGGGAGAGTGCCTAAGTCTATTTTCAAATAATGATAACGACTTTATCGTAGTATAAGAATTTTTAATAGTTTTGCAATTTATCGGTCCTGCTCCTTAAAAATTAGTCATTCATCATTTCAGCTATTCATATACTATAATCACACAATACATTGTTACTCATTACTTTAACAAACACTATTAGATTAAAAAATAAAATATTTAATTTATATTTATATTCCTTCTCTAATGCTTTTCCTTCCTTTATGTAGATCTGCATTTCCAACCTGTATTATTTTCATTAGCATCTTTTATTCTTTTTTAAGACATTTTTTATTTTTTAGAGTACTTTTAAGTTCACAGCAAAGTTAAATGGTGTGTACAGAAATTTTCATATACTTTTTACCCTCACACATACATAGCTTCTTCCGCTATTAGAAACCTTATACTTTATAAACCTGTATTGACACATCATGATCACCTAAAGTCTGAATTTATCTTAGGGGTTATTCATAGTGTTGCACATTCTATGGGTTTGGACAAATGTATAGTAACATGTATCCATCATTGTAGTATCACACAGAGTCTTGTCACTGTTCTAAAAATTCTCTATATTTTCCCCAAAGAACTTAGTTTAATATTCCTTGTAAAACATGGTTGGTGGCAATAAGTTGTCTCAGCTTTTGTTTATCTGAGACTTATTCCCCTTCACTATTGTAGGATAGTTACCTAAATATAGAATTCTAGGTTGCCTTTCTTTTTCTTTCGACACTGAAAACATTTTGCTTCACTCTTGTAATATTGTGATTTACAAAAAATATATATTTATTCATTCAGATGACCCAAATATATTTCTCATGCGTATTTGGTTTTTGTCCACAATTCCTGACTAACAGCTCCCAAAGCCCTTGGAATTCTCTATGTGGAGAGTGATCAGGGTGCCTCTTATTACGTTAAGGAGATGATTATAGGAGAGCACCTAATGATGGGGCTGGTTGCCAAGAAAATGAACGATGTGATTAAAGGGTTGCAACTTTAAATTCACTGCCCCCTTCCCCTACCACCACCTCCAGGGATGAGAGGGAGGCTGGAGATTGAGTTCAATCATCAATGGCCAAGGAGTTAATAAATTATGACTATATAATGAAGCCTCCATAAAAACCCAAAAGGATGGGGCTATGTGAGCTTCTGGGTAGTGAACATGTGGAAGTGTGGAAGAGGGTGTGGAGGTGCTGGGCGAGGGCATGGAAGCTTTGTGCCTCTTGATATTACCGGTGATGTCAGCCCTTGGTTCCTGAGTTCTGCAAAGAATGAATTCAGAGCCCAAAACTTTTGAGCTAAAGGAAGGTTATATAGTATGCAAAGTGAAAATATACTCAAAAAGAAAATTTGAGAGGGCTGTTCAGAGAGCTTCCTGTGGCCTTGCCAGAGGGCAGAAGAAGTGAGCCAGCTGGGCTATGTAAACTGATGAAACATGTTACAGAAGCAAAAGGAGGGCTCCTGAAGACAGGTTCAAGGGATCAGCCCAGGATGAGCCACCACTGCCAGCTTCTTCCCTGGTTGCAAGTCTCCTAAGAACCTTTAGAGCATAGGAGAAAGAAAACAAAGATACCCACCCGAGGAAAGAAGTGGGGGCAGGTACAGGCATGCTGGGGCAAGGAAAACATACACTGGGTTCTTCATCTTAAAGTTTTTATCTGTTTTCTAAAGGCAAGAATTTTAAAGGGGTGTCTCAGGAGAGGCTCTCAATAGAGATCAACTTTTCAAGTGTGTCCTTTGATATGCTGATGAATCAAAATGAACATATAGGTCATTCTCTGGTCAGTCCCACTAGTCAGTTTTACCTTCAAAGAATGTTACCATAAAGGGACTGTGATCAAGGTGAGTCTATCCCAGCATGATCTGAAATGTGAATGATGAGATCTTGTAATTTATTATCTGGCTGTAAATTGCTCAGCCAGTTTGTTCAGCTATCTATCTCAGTTTCCCCATTCCACTTGCCAAGGAATTTTCCTAGCTTCTTACTCTACTGCCTCATTCCTAGATCTCTTGCCCTATGAATCTCCTCCATCTGGTTGTTCTTGAGTTATATCCTTTTACAATAAGCTGGTTGCCTAATATTTAACATGCTACTCTGAGTTCTGTAAACCATTCTAGCAAATTAGTTGCACTCAAGGCAGTGGGGGAGGGTTGTGCGAACATCTGATTTACAGCTAGTTGGTCAGAAGCCCAAGTACAGCTAGTGCTTGAATTACAACCACGATTGGTTCTGACAGACCGGTCGTAACATGATTTGGTTGTAAGTTGAGTAGGCTATATGTACAGTACTGTGAAATGATGTTATAAAAATCTTTAAGTCATATTTTATCATAGTTTTCTTTCATATATATCATAATTTTCTTTGTTCATTTTATGCCATTTGTATCATCTCTACACCATTTTGTTTCTTATTTTTACATTCGTCAGGTTTAAGTAAAACACTGCATTACCAGTACAACTGGTTTAATATTTGCAAAGACATTTTCCTCTTGGTAGACATCTTGGGAGGGGTTTGATGAAAAATATCCAAGACACAAAACACAAATTGCTGTACCAAGTCTGGGATAACAATTGAAATGGTGCACGCGGAGATGGTAGTGCTGCGGAAAGCTGATCCGCACTGTCGTATGCCCAGCTGGGCAACGCTTGCGCTGCCAGATGCGGAGCAGTTGTGGATAGCGATTGTGGTTGTAAAGTCGAATGGTCATAAGTTACATAGGTCGTACATCGATCAATATTTGTAACAACCTGGTGTTTGAAGTTTTGTAGAACTGAACCCTCAGTTAACCTGTGAAATCTGATATTATCTCTGGGTAGAGTGTCATAATTGAGTTGAATTGACTTGGATTTTTGGACACCCTACTGGTATCTGAGATTTTCCTGCTATTGTGTTTGTGGGAAGCATCCCCCACAAACACACACACTTTGTGCACACAATCATGCACACATAAATGAAAATTATGTCTAGGATCCTAATTTAATTTTCCTCTTGCTTGCATGTGCTTTTCATTTTTTAAAGAAAAGTCATTTGTAGTCTTTATCTTATCACTTGTGCATATAAAGTGATTTTTTTTTCACTCTAGCTATTATCAAGAGTTTTTCTTTCTCTTTGGTTTTATGCAGTTTGAATATAAGAAATCTTGGTGTAACTTCTGACTACAGAAACTTCAATTTTCTCAAATATCCTTGTTTTTGTGTCCCCTGATGTTGGTTTCCCTAAGAGCTCTGTCTTAAATAAAGTTTGAGCCTTATAGTTCTTTAAACTGTAATCAACCATTATTGTATTAAAACACTGTTGATATGGTGATAAGGAGTTGGGGAATGGGAAGGGGATTGTTCTATAAGTTGATGATTAAATTTCAGTCAGTTAGTAGGGCTGCATTCTTGAGCTGTGAACTTCACAGTTGTCTCTTCTCCCCCCACCCCATCACCACCCCAACCCCCAGCGTTAGTCAGGAAAGATAGAGAGAGAGTTGAGTAATAGTTCTTAAGCTTATGTGAGATCAGGCTCTGGTAAAGTTTTTATACTTGAGAGTAAGCCTTTATATGGAGAATAAACTGGATTTATTTTGAACTTGTTACTTTTACCTTTATGAAAGGATAAGAAGTAATTTTCTTGGCTCTTTACCATGAGAACATGGTAGAGTTTCTTTCCCAAACTAAGAAAGTGGTGCTCTACTCCCATTAAGAGTGCAATCTCTGGAATTTTCTTATTGATAGATATATGAATTTACTAGAAATTCCAACTGCCCTTATTTTGTCCCACCTGGCTGCCTGACCTCACCCTTACTGGATAATCGCCCCTGAGGCAGAAGAGTTCCAGAAAAGCTGATCAACCTCTCAAGGAGAAGCGCTCTAGAAAGCAGAAACTGTAAAACTGTAATAGGGAACATACCAGAACTTTTGACTCAATACCCCCTTAGGTTCTCCAAAACATTATAAAAATTGCCCCTAGTCTATAACCGGTGCCCTTCTCCCCAGAGAAGTGCCCAGCTGGGTTCCTTTCTTCCTTTCAATAAAGCCTGTTACACTGGTCTTTCCAGACTCCCACGGATTCTAACATTTGGTGTCGAAACCCGGGACAGGGTACTAACTGCCTGGATGATCCCTCTTTGCCGTCCAGACTTACAACCAGGGAAGCAATGGGCAGTGGCAGCTCATCCAGGACTTACTTCCTGAATCTGTTTGGACGTGTAGTTGTAGATTGATTGGCTGGCAGTCTAACCCTGTCCTGAACCCCTGCCAGATCAGAAAGGTACGGAGTTTCTCCCTTCCCTTCCTCGGTCGAATTCTCTTGTCCACAAAATTTTCTCTGGTCAGACAGTTTTCTCTGACATGCCTCACGTTTTGAGGGGTTTGACTTTCAGTCTCAGTAGACTGCACAAAAGACTAGGCACCTAGCAAAACCTCTCCACTCTCTCTCTCGGAGCTCCCTGACAGGTGGTGATGACCTCTATCAGGGACGACTCCCCCACATGGAGATGTTCTCCTCTTGGGACAGTGACAAAAGGTGGGGATGCCCCCTCTTGTTCACCTGTCTCCACTATGGGCTCTTCAGAGTCTAAGCCTTCTGACCAGACCCCTCTAGGATGTCTCATAAAAAAAAACCTCACTAAGTTGGGCCTCTTTGACTTTAAGCCAAAAAAACTCATTTTCTTCTGTAACACGGCATGGCCCCAATATAAATTAGACAATGACTCCCATTGGCCTAAAAACGGACATTCAATTACAATATTCTGAGGGACCTAGATAATTTTTGCCACTGGACTGGGAGGGTCTCAGAAATTCCTTACATTCAGGCTTCCTTCTACCTTCTCTCCTGTCCTTAATTTCTGTACCACCTGTTCTACACACAGGCCGTTTTTTGGCCAAAGAAACCTCACCTAAAACCTCTGCTCCTAATCTCTCCTTCTCTGCAGACTCCCAACTCTCTCCCCTTCCTACCTGACCCCTCGGGGCACCCTTCTCTTGGGACCCCTCTCTGATCCCTCTGCAAATATTTTTCGCTTGAGTCTCTTCCCTCCAGAAAGCCCTCTTCCTTTGCAGGATCCTGTTTCTCATTCACCTGCAAATACCATTCTCTCTTTCTCCTCCCCTACTGGCTGGGGGCCCCTCCCTTCTCCACTGTGTCCTTAAACCCCTCCTCCCTCCTTACAAACTGCAGGCTCTGCCTTTCTTTTCCTCTCCCCAACACCACCTCCTCACAGGCTAGAGCTATGCCCTTCTCCCCTCATCTTCTCCCCTCTCTTCAGAGCTCCAAATCTTTTTGACTCCTCTAACCACGTGGTGCCACCACTAATACCTCAACCTCCTCCTCCTCCTGCAGATTCTGACCCTCCTTCTTTTCCATCCAGCTGCTCACACTGTCCATCTGTCTGCTTTCTCTCATCCTCTCCTCTATGCAAACAACTTTCTGCCATCTCAAAAAGCTTAAAAAAGCCAAGTTGTCAATTGAGCTGTGTGAGTGAGTAATCTGTTTTGTCTCTTTGTCAGAAAATATCTCTAGTATAATTTGAATTGAAACAAGTAAAGCACACTCATTTAAATTCCTCAATTTATAATTTATATGTGAAGTCTTTGTTTAATGTGTAACTGTGTCTGTTTCTAAGGCCTTAAACCAATAATCACCCACCTCTTAAATCAAGGGTCCCCAAACTATGGCCTGCGGGCCACATGCGGCCCCCTGAGGCCATTTATCTGGCCCCCGCTGCACTTCCGGAAGGGGCACCTCTTTCATTGGTGGTCAGTGAGAGGAGCATAGTTCCCATTGAAATACTGGTCAGTTTGTTGATTTAAATTTACTTGTTCTTTATTTTAAATATTGTATTTGTTCCCATTTTGTTTTTTTACTTTAAAATAAGATATGTGCAATGTGCTTAGGGATTTGTTCATAGTTGTTTTTTTTATAGTCTGGCCCTCCAACGGTCTGAGGGACAGTGAACTGGCCCCCTGTGTAAAAAGTTTGGGGACCCCTGTCTTAAATCAAGGCTTACTCATCCCCATGAACTCTCCCTGCAATACCCCCATCCTTCCTATTTGAAAACCTTCAGGGGCTTATCACCTCGTACAAACCTTACACCTAATTAATGAGGCAGTAATCCTCCTCCATCCAGTAATCCCTAATCTCTACAGGCTTCTGTCACAAATTCCCTCAAATACTACTCACTCCAGGGTCCTAGACCTCAAGAATGCCTTCCTTACCATTCCTCTACACCCTGACTCTTACTTTCTGTTTGCTTTTTTTGGACTAACTCAGACACTAATGCAGCCCAGCAACTTACATGGGCTGTCTTACCCCAGGGATTCAGAAACAGCCCACACCTGTTTGGGCAGGCACTAGCTCAGGATTTAGCAGTATGCAATCTCAAAACTAGTACTCTCTTACAATAAGTAGATAACCTACTCCTCTGCAGTCCCTCCCTGCCTGCCTCAAGGAGACATACCTCCACCCTTCTTAACTTTCTTGCTGTAAAGGGATATCGTGTCTTCTCTTCTAAGGCTCAACTTCACTCTCAGTCTGTAGTCTATCTAGGCATCACCTTAATTCCCACAACCTGAGATCTCACCCTAGATCGAACTCAGACCCTCCACAGTCTCCAACCACCTACCACTGCATATCAAATCCTTTCTTTCCTTGGTCTAGTAGGCTTCTTTAGACACTGGATTCCCAATTTTGCTCTCTTAGTCAAGCCCCTCAGTGAGATCTTCTGAGCATGGCTTTTAAGGTCTATAATGGCCAAGGAAGTAACAGAAAAGGCAAATAAGGCCCAAAAGAGGTCAAGAAATACCAGCTTTTGGCATATGCTCTTAAAGGCTCCAGCATCCTAAAGGGCTTTATAGGATTCCATCACGACCCTGCTCCAGAGTGGAAAGAAAGGTCATTGAACTGAAACCTGCCAGGCTTCCTGGCTCCATTGGTTGACACATCATTGCTGTGGAAAGAGGGACACGAGAAGGTAAGCTGCCCCCTTGCTTCATGGAGGGAGGGTTCAGTCTCTTCTAGCCCTGCTCAAGCTACCTGTGACCTGACCTTGCCCAGCATTCTGGGAATTGCCCCCAAGGACATTGTTCACGAGCCTAAAGTATTTCTTCCAAGTAGCAGATAAACTGATCTCATTTCTTGTAAACACAAGGGCCATCTACTATGCCTTGCCTAAATATTTAAGATTTATTTATCCCTCAAAGATCTCTACTGTGGGTATTGACAGTCTAATTTTGTTACTTTATTTAATATATAGCATCTCCTTTATTCCTCCTGTATCAATGCCCCATGCCTATTATAGACTGGGACCTGCTGCTAATTCCAGCTAGAAGCAGTGGTCACTAGGACTTAAACTCTAACTACAAAGTCAGAGAAATGTAACCACCTGTTCCCTAAATACTTGCAGGATTTATAGGTTACTCAGCAAACTGTTCAAAGACTGTCCAAGAGGTGCTTCCAGCAGTACATCACCCAAGGACTGACTTTCACGTGGACAGGTCCACACACCGTGATCCTGACAACTCCCGCTGCTGCTAAGGGTGACTCTTTCCTCCACCCTGACCATCCGGAGCTCAGAAACAGAGAAGCGAAACCGACCCCTTGTCCTTCTATTCTCTATTCACCTCTCAACCTGCCTCAACCAATCAGGTGCTTTCTACTCGTATGGGGCCAACACCTATATGTGACTCCCTACTAACTGAACAGAAACCTGTACCCTAATATATCTCACCCCAAATATCAACCTAATCCCACCCCATGAGCCTCTTTCAATTTATAGTACACTACCCGTCAATCTAAGGACCAAATGAGCTATACAGGCAATTCCTCTCCTTGTTGCTTTGAGAATTTCTATAAAAGTAGGTCTAGGGGCAGGGGGACTGGCCACTTCCCTGTCTTATTCCTACTCTCTCTCTCTCTCTCTCTCTCTCTGAAGCCCAGCAAATTCATAAACATGAAATCAGTGATTTCATACAAACTGGGTGTCTTGACTATTGCCTTTCATTGGTCCACTCACTCTCCTATTTATTTTTCTAACTTTTGGACCCTGCCTCTTATGTTTGTTCACTAGTTTCTTACAGAACTGCATGTAGACCTTCGCCAATCAGAAATTTGGAAAAATCTACCTAACCCTACACACCAACCCTGAAACCTGCCCTCATGAAACAGAAAAATCTGGAACCCTATAAATACACCCCTACTCCGAACAATGGTAGAAAAACCCCTTGTTCTCAATGCTAGCACCAATCCTAATTTTGTACCTAGTTTTAATGCTTGCCCCCTTCTTTATCAAGTTTCTACAGGCTTGAATGAGAGAAATCTCCAGGATTACCTACAATCAAATGCTTTTACACCCCTACTCCAACTGCCCCAAGGGGGTTCATGAAGGAGGCCCCCAATAGGGATAACAGCAGGAAGTAGCTCCAGAAAATGGCTGGTCCGAAACAAACCTCCTTCTTGAACCCCATATCCTTTCCTTCCCCCCATCTCTTTTCTTTTTTATACCACAGAGTTGAGAAATTATAGATATATGAATTTACTAGAAATTCCAACTGTCCTTATTTTGTCCCACCTGGCTGCCTGACCTCACCCTTACTTACTGGATAATCGCCCCTGAGGCAGAAGAGTTCAAAAAAGCTGATCAACCTTTCAAGGAGTAGCATTCTAGGAAGCAGGAACCATAAAAGGGAACATACCAGAACTTTTCACTCAGTACCCCCTCAGGATCTCCCAAACACTATAAAAATTGCCCCTAGTCTGTAACCAGTGCCCTTCTCCCCAGAAATGTGCCCGGAAGGTTCCTTTCTTCCTTTCAATAATGCCTGTTACTCTGGTCTTTTCGAACTCCCATGGGTTCTAACACTTATATTCCAAGAAATTCATCAAATTGCCATTTAAGTTTTTCTGCCAGTTTTTGGGTCCAATGGCTTCTGCCATTGATCTCAGATGTGTTTTTTTATATTTGTCTGTCTTTCTATATTTTGGTGTAGAGGTTTACACTGTGGTATTGATTATTTGATGTATACCAGATAAGTCATTAATTTTCAGTTTGTTCAGCTTTTTTTTTTTGTTACTGTAAGACTAAGAATGATGAAATGATTACTTCCAAACTGAAGTCAGGTCAGAGCTGAAACACAAAGTCAATATTTACATTTTGGTAAATAAAGTTGCTGAGTATTACAATAGAAAATAATTGTCATGATGATAGCTGATGCATAAACATTACAAAATCCATGAGGAAATCCATTACTATGAGAAAAGAAAAAGCACACATACAATAAATGGTAGTATTTGCATTTGAGAAACTAGAGTTGCCAGAATCCATTCTGAAAGGGACTTTAAGGCAGGAGGATAAAGGAATTCAGTAAAATCCATAACAAATGTAGGCTTGGAATAATAAAAACTTACTAGCTTTATTAAAGCACTAACTAGATATAGGTAAATAAATAATTAGAAAATAAACCTGAAAAATCCACTCAGAATGCAGCTTAGGGATTAAAAAAAATGACAAATTGCAATTGAGGGAGGATAAAATGAGAAGCTCTAAAAATAATCTCAGAAGAAAAGAATAGAAAATTTAAAAGAGGAATATGTCCTACTGTTTTATGGTTCCAAGTTTTAAGAATTGTAAAAATAATTATGAGTTCTCTGATTGAAAAACCACATCCTGTATCTTAAGATAAATAAATGTAAACTCATTTCTTAAAAACATCATAGAAAAACTATACAACATTTGGGAAAAGAATAACAGGAAAATTTTAAAGGCTATTAGAGAGACAAGGCAGATTACCTATAAATAAATATCAATCACAGTGACAAAAGATTTCTTAGAAATTTCAATAGTCCTTGGAAGACAAGGAACTAATATCCTTAAAGTAATGAGGGGTACACCTGTTTATTAAGTTTTAGATACCTCTCCAACACAACAATCAACAAAATGAAATGGCAACATCAGTGGTGATATTCAAATAATTTAACAACCAGCTCTCTCCACAATGACTGTTTTAAGTATAAAAAACGATATACTGAAAGGTAGTTTACTATTTCATGCATCTAATACTGTGCTTAAAGAGGTACACAATAAAAAAAAGAAAAAAAGAGGTACACAAAACTAGATTATGTTATGAGTTTAAAAATATTAATGAAAAAATATAAATAATACCTGACAAAAATCAATAAAACTGTTATTTAAGGTGCTATTTTTATATTGCTTGATTGGCATCCTCACTTGCAATTTTTTCACCTATGCATGGAATGAACATTACTACAGGTGCTTAGAATACGCTGTTGCCCAGATGAATGTTAAAAAGGGTAAGGAATGTAAATTCGTGATTTCCACATTAGGAGGCTGCTCAGGTGCCCACCTTAGAAAGAACCCTGATTACAAGTGCCATTTTAACAACTGGTTCACTCAACTCAACAACAACAAAAAAATAGGTATCGGTTCTGCTGAACTGCTGGGGACCAGCTGAATCCCACCACTGGGCAACATTTGGAATGGAGAAAATATTTCAGATCATTATCTGATGAGGAACTATTATCCAAAATACATAAAGAGCTCATACAACTTAGCAACGACAACAAAATCTATTTCAATATCAGGCAGAGGAACTAAATAGACATTTTTTCCCAATAACGACATACAAATATTCAACAGGTGCATTAAAAGACGCTCAGCATCACTAATCATCAGAGAAATACAAATCAAAAGCAGTGTTATATCACTTCACACCTGTTAGCATGGCTATTATCAAAAAGAAGAGCTAAGTCCTGGCCAGGATGTGGAGAAAAGGACATCTCTGACTGTAAGTGGAAATGTATATTTGTACAGCCTCTATAAAAAACCATGTAAGTTTCTCAAAAAATTAATAATAGAACTACCATATAATCTAGTAATTCTACTTCTAGGCATTTATCAAAAGGAAAAATTTTTATCTTAAAATAAAATATGAGCTTTAATATTCATTGCAGCTTTATTTACTGTAACCAAGACATTGAAACAAACTAGTGTCCATCAACTGAAGAATGGATAAGAAATATTGCTTAACCATAAAAAAATGGAAATCCTGCCACTTGCAATAATATGAAGGGACATTAAGGGCATCATTCTAAGTGAAGTAAGTCAGATGAGAAAGGCAGACACCATATGATCTCATTTAAATGTGGAATTAAAAAACAAAACAAAAACGAACTGATAGATTTGGAGAACGGATTAGTGGTTTCAGAGCAGGGAAGGTGGGGGAGTGAAGTGGGTGAAGGGTATCAAAAGATACGAACTTCTAGTTATAAAATAAGTCATGGAGAGAGAGGTAGGTACAACAGGGCCACTAATGTAACCACACTATACTGCATATTTTAAAGTTGCTAAGAGTAAAATTTAAAAGGGTTCATCACAAGAAAAAAAATATTTGTAACTATGTGTGGTGATAGGTGTTAACTAAACTTACTGTGGTGATTTTTTTGCAATACGGGGGACTCGAGTCACAACACAGTTCTGTTCCTATGACAGTGATGTAACCCACATTTTGGTGTAAATCAAAACACACCCTAGCCTAGGTCACTTACCTATCCTAAGACAGTTGTAAAATCATAATCTAGAATATAAAAACACAACTAAGCCACAGAAAAAGGAAAAGGACATAAGTACACTGTACAGTACACTGCACTGCGTATTCTTCCTCCTCACACAACCGTTCTAGTTTGCTCTGTAGTCCAGAAGTACAATACTAACGGTGTAGACTGAAACACTCATGTCTCAATTTTTTAAATGTTTTTATGGGAGTGAGAGTCGTAAACTCGAAACATTGTACGTCGAGACTATTGTAATTTGAGAACTCCCTGTATAACCATAGTTTTATGCCTGAAACTAATACAATAGTATATGTCAATTCTATCTCAATTTTAAAAAGATTCCACATGTAAGTGCGGTATACAAAAAAAAAAGATGAAAACTTTTTATATCTTTCACAATTTTTTCTTTAGTTTTTAAATATCTAATTGTTAGGAAGATGTGTAATAATTTAAAAAGCAACTATATACACACTGAAAACTGAGTTTGTATTACATTAAATACAAGTTTACCCATATACATTTATAAGACAATGATATAGGTCTTTCTCTATAATAAATAATATGTAGTATATGTACTGTGTAACATGTTTAATGTATATGAAATTATATTTTTTAGTCAATATATAGGCAAAGAGTTGTATATATACATAATCATGGACCATTTGAAACAATTGTCCACAACACTTAAAAAAATTTTTTTAAACACTAATTCAGAAGAATACATGTATCTCTATGTTCACTTCAGCATTATTTACAATAGCCAAGATCTGGAAGCAGCTCAAGTGCCCATCAATTGATGAGTGGATAAAAAAGCTGTGGTATATTTACACAATGGATTATTAGGTGTCCGTAAAAAAGTAGGAATTCTTAGGTTTTGCGACAGCATGAATAAACATAGAGATTATTATGCTAAGTAAAATAATAAGCAAGTCAGAAAAAGACAAAAACCATATGATCTCACTTATATGTGGAATCTAATGAACAAAATAAACTGATGAACAAAATAGAAACATAAGCATGAACACATGTAACAGATTGACAGCAGTCAGAGGAAAGGTGCTGGGGGAACTGGATGAAGGAAGGTAAAGGGATTAGCCAAAACAAATGTATATATGCATGACACACAGACACAAACAACAGTGTAGTTATAGCCAGAGGAAAACCAGGGAGGGGGCTAGGTGGAGGTGGGCAAATGGGGGTAATGGGGCAGAAAGAGACTTTCCTTTGGGTAATGGGCGTTTGATAAGTGTGCAGATGATGTTTTGTTGAATTGTACACTTGAAACCTGTATGATTTGTGAACTCATGTCACCCCAATAAATTCAATAAAAGTGCAACTTGATGGTCTTTCATGGCTCTATTTTGAAATCTGTTGCAGCTCTACAAGTGTAGGCTTTTATATTGCATGTTAGCCATATTGGTCAACATACCTTCAAAATATATTCTCTTCCAGACTATGCATATTATAACAATACACCTGGACCCCAGCTGTTGTGATTTGCTCTGGTGGAGACGGGCTGCTCTAAGAATGGGTGTAGTACTTGTGGAACGCAGGATACACTTTGGATCTCAGCATAGCATGCATACAATTGGCTGAGGATCAGAGTTTTGGCTGCAGTGGATAGATCTGGGTCCTTTGAGAGCAATTCTAATTTCAGGTATCTTAGATGTGGGAAGATATTGCCAAAATACTTTTTATTTCTTAAAAACACTCAGATTTATTTTCCCCCACCCCTCACTTTTTTAATTTAATAAATCCCAAAGGAACCTTAAGCATAAAATATATTTTGAAAACAAAATATTTTCTCTTGATCATAAGAGAAACAGCTGTTTATTACTGGGTCCAAATGTATCTATAAAAATATATCTGTCCATACAAATATTTCAATTTTGAGAGGGTAGAAGAAATTGATATGCTGTGCTTTCAACCAGGCCTTTGTATGCTTTGAGATTAAACAACTAATGTGATTTCCCTGGTCATTTACTACCTCAGAGAATACCCTTGTGATCACAATCCTTGCCCAACAATCACCTCCTTCTCAGATGTTGAGAATTCAGTTTCCTGAGGAACAACTTTCAGGAATGTGTCCTGTTCTTTTGTCTTGGTTTCTTACCTTTGAATCTTGCAAACAGTTTTTTAGAAATCCAAGGTATGCCTACTCTTTTCAACTCATTAGTTGAACAAATTTAGGCGATTTCTGTGCCAGGCACTGTGTTAGCTGGTGAGATTCCCTGACGACTATGAAAAAAATGGCCTACAGCCATGCAGCATTAAGTCTGCATGCTCTTGATACCCGATTCTTGGCTTCAATGGTTAACGTACGTTTCCTTTAAAAATATTAGATGTCTTTGTCTCTTATACATTGAACAGTGGTCATCTTTCTTATCACAGCTCAGCACAGATCTTCTTGAGGACTTTCTGTTACAGTTGGCTAAGCTGTATCTCTTTTAGCTGATGGCATATTAGTTTCAAAGAATAAATCCAAGGGCATGATTTTATAATCAGATGAGTCATTGATGCCCTTTAACACACACACAGAGCTGAAAACAGAAAATCAGAAGGGTCAGTTAAAGGTAGACAGGCATCTTTGCAGTATAGCTTAATGAAAAGAGCTTGGACATTAGTGCTTTCTCTAAGTCTGTCCTAGAGCTATATGACCCAGGACATGGTCCTCCT
The DNA here is from genome assembly GCF_036850765.1 of Saccopteryx bilineata. Taxonomy (NCBI): domain Eukaryota; kingdom Metazoa; phylum Chordata; class Mammalia; order Chiroptera; family Emballonuridae; genus Saccopteryx; species Saccopteryx bilineata. The sequence continues at coordinate 173,328,910 of NC_089494.1, forward strand.
TTGGGCTCAGTTTCTTTATATGCTAAATGGGAGTAATACAACCTGGTTCATACAGTTTAGTATTTATTCAGATATGGTTCTGTGCAGCAGTAGTAGATAGTAACTATTATATATAAATGTATATCTTTTATATTAGAAAATAACTTATGGAGTCAGTATGGCTTAACTTGAACATAACTTTGCTTGCTAGAGTGTTTCTTGTTTCTCTATCAAATAACAATTTGTCTAGTAATATGTTTAAACTGGGTATGCTTGTGTGTGTGTGTGTGTGTGTGTGTGGGTGTAAAACACTTATTTGTATAGCCTTCTGAATGAGAACCAGTAGGAGAAATGCAATCTAGGGTGTTCTGAAACACAGCTTCAGGAAACAGCACTTCAGAGGCATGAAAAAACGTCCCTGAATATGTAACTTTTTGCCAGGAAGGGGAAAGGAGAGGCTTTTAGCAAAAAAAAGAGGCTTTATCATTATGTTTGATCTTCATTCAACCTTTTCTTTTTTTCCCATTCCTTTTGCAGGTTTATTTTACAATTTTCCACTCTGATCTACTCCACTAACAAGCCTTGTGCTAGTTCTCTGCTCTGTCATGCAAATCAATACTGCAACATACATCATATTTAGCATAAACTGGTTGCCTACCACTACACCAAAATGTAGCTTCCCTTCTTCTTAAATATGGACAAAGATATTAACCCATTTCAGACCTGAGAGACACTTAGGTTTTTATATCTGTCACTGGCTTTTATCCAAGTGTCATGTAAGGAATTTATTAATATCACTCTAATACTTCTGAGGACAGTGGAATGTACATTCGAGGCAGATTTTTTCAACGCTGTGGGGGGGAGGGAAAGCAGAGATGATGGGGTGATGGAATTTTGTTCTCTGCAGGAGGGAGGAGGAGACTGTTCTTTGTGCCACTCTTTCATGCTGAGAGGCTCTCTGCATTGCCAGTGTCTGCGCAGGCATCCTAACATAGTATTAAATCTTGTTTCCTACATGGGCTACTCATAGCTTTCCAATGACTCAGAAGCAATTTAATAAAAATTTTAAAAATGTATTGTGATAATAAATAAAAATAGAGACTAATATATTTTATAAATGTATCTCTTGGACAAGCCAGCTATTTTGGTAAAATAGAAAAAATATATATATTTCACTGTTAACACTTTCACTTGAAAATATATATCATTTTTGTTTTTGTTACAGATATTTTAATATTATTTATAATCCCCTATAGAAACAATAAAAATTTTATTTGATATTTTTAAAGTTCTCAAAGTAATGGGAAAATTGATGTAACAGGTTATGTTAGAATTGAGAGTAGTCACCATTTTTTTTTTCCTTTTTTGTACTTTTCTGAAGCTGGAAACGGGGAGAGACAGTCAGACAGACTCCCGCATGCGCCCAACCGGGATCCACCCGGCATGCCCACCAGGGGCGATGCTCTGCCCACCAGGGGGCGATGCTCAGCCCCTCCAGGGCGTCGCTCTGCCACGACCAGAGCCACTCTAGCGCCTGGGGCAGAGGCCAAGGAGCCATCCCCAGCGCCCGGGCCATCTTTGCTCCAATGGAGCCTTGGCTGCGGGAGGGGAAGAGAGAGACAGAGAGGAAGGGGGGGGTGGAGAAGCAAATGGGCACTTCTCCTATGTGCCCGGACCGGGAATCGAACCCGGGTCCCCCGCACGCCAGGCCGACGCTCTACCGCTGAGCCAACCGGCCAGGGCCATCACCATTTTTTAATGAGAATTTGCTCCAACACTCATCCACTTAGGATTGTTTAACTTAATTACCAAATTCAAAGGCCTTTGCCCAGTTCGTAGTCATCGTCTTCTTAGCCTTACTTCCAGAATTTGTTGGAGTTTTCCTCCCCTTTCTTATTGAAACCTCAGTCTTCCTTTCACTTCTGTAACACGTTCTTCCCTAACTTGCTAATTATTTGCTTCTTATCTCTCAACTCCAAATACCTTTTTCTACTCTGCATTATCAACACTGGGCACGGTACTCTCCAAATATCCTCCCCAGATCCCCTGACAGCTGTCTCTCTGTTAGGATGGGCCAGTAGAGCGCCCTAGAGAGAGAGGTTGGGAAGCAAGAGAGGAGAAGAGGGTTATTCCTCTCTGATCTGCCAGCCATTGGCAGCACTGTCTGGGTAGTGGGTGTTGGCTCCTGACCCCCAGCTTCTTTGACCACTTCTAGCATCTGTTGGTAAGCACACATGCTTCCTTAGAAGGCTAGAGTATGAGAGGACGCTCCCACACACACAGGGGCATGTTCTTAGCATATTTTGAGCTATGTCCCTTCCACCGAACTTTTGGCACCTGCCAGACTAGAAGTCTGAAAACCAGATTCAATGTGCTTTCTCCAAAGGACCAAACACCAGCTCTATTGGGGCCCTCCTCTAAATTTTAAGTTCCAGCATTACCATCTTTTATTTAGATACTCCTTTATTTTTCTAGCCCTAGGGATAGTAGATGTTTCTTGTAGTTATTAATCTCTGTGTAATCTCAGCATCCTTTTCCTGTTCCTATAGCTGTCTAATACCTACTAACCAATTCCTGTACTAAATTTCATCCCGTTTCAGGAATACCAGTATGCTGTATTTTTCTGTGTGAACTCACAGTTCTCTTTTTGCTCTGCCTCCTTTACAGGATCCTTTTCCTTCTTTCCTTCCAAATTTCTCTTAGTGACCTATTTGGTCCTTAATATACACTGCATATTTAAAAAAAATTATACCAAAGATCTGATCCATTTCCTCAGCTCCAGATTTCATATCTGACTATTTGAAGTCATAGTTCACATCACTGACTATTTGCTTGTATTTTTGCTAAGATTTCCTAGTTAGTATACCACAGATCAAACTCTCTCCTCTCACGTACCATGTTTCACCATGTGCACCATCTTCAAACTTGCTTGCTTTCGTCAGTGGTCCCTAAATAGTCTCAGTCAGGAAGACTCAGACTTTAGAAATTTTTAATTCTTTTCTCTTACTTGACTTCACATTTACTCAGTAATAATATAATCTAGATCACTCTTTCACACTGTATTTTGCATTTAACATTTTCTTTTCCACAACTGTCCTCATTACTCTAATTTAGATACTCATTAACTTCACTCTGATGACTTCAATAAAGTCCATACTAATTTACCTATTTCTTTTCTTTTTTTTTTCATGGCTTTTTGTTTTATTTATTTATTTATTTTTTTATATAAATAAATTTTTATTTTAATGGGGTGACATCAATAAATCAGGGTACATACATTCAAAGAAAACATTTCCAGGTTATCTTGTCATTTAGTTATGTTGCATACCCATCACCCAAAGAGAGATCGTCCTCTGCCACCCTCCATCCAGTTCTCTCTGTACCCCTCCCCCTCCCCTCCCCCTCTCCCTCCTTCCCTCCCCCCACCCCCCATAGCCACCACACTCCTGTTCATGCCTCTCAGTCTCGCTTTTATGTCCCACTAATGTATAGAATCCTGCAGTTCCTGTTTTTTTCTGATTCGCTTATTTCACTCCGCACAATGCTACCAAGACTCCACCATTCCGCTATAAGTGATCCAATGTCACCATTTCTCCTAGCTGAATAATATACCATGGTGTATATGTGCCCCATCTTCTTCATCTAGTCCTCTATTTTTTTTACAGTGATTAAAAGCCTTTAAGCAAACTCTTGGCCAATACAGCAAGAATCCATAAATGAGTAGTGTCCTTAACATGTTCCCCAAGTCCAAGTTGGCCCCCTCACCATGCCAAATCCCTGAAAAATGCAACCCAACCACAGTTCAGTCTGTTAGGAGCTGTCACAGGGAGCAGGAGTCCAGGAAAGTTCCCCACAGGAAAAGTCCGTATGGCACTGGAATTGTTGTCACCATTCTATACTTTGCAGCTCATGTCCAAGTCCCAATGACCACTGCTTCTAGCTGGTAATGATTCAGGTAGACTGGAAAAAGCCATTTGCAGCATGCGTGGATATGGAGCTTCTGTTCTCCTCTGCCTGGAGAGTTGAGACCAGGTTGCTTTTCCCTGGAGCTCTGTGACTGTGGCCTGGTAAAGAGAACCTTGGGATACACTAAGCTGGGTGGCAAAGGTAAATTCATAATACAAGTTGGCAAAAGGAGAAAAGAGAGCTCTAAATTAAGAGTAGGTCCCAGCCTGAAATATGAGTGGGGCATTGAGGTAGGAGGAATAAAGGAAACACTATATATTAAGCAAAGCAGCAGAAAATAGGACTATCAACACCCACAACAGAGATCTTTGAGGGAAGAATAAAGAACCTGACTTTTCAGGCAAAACATAGTTAAGTGGCCCTTGTGCAAATGAGATCAGTTTACCTGCTTCTTGGAAGAAATACCCTAGGCTCGTCCACAGTGTCGTAGATGGGGTCGACGGCCCTGGGCACCTTCAGCCTTCAGTGGCAAACCCCAGCATTCTGGGCAAGGTTAGGTCATAAGTGGCTGGAGCAGGGCTGGAAGAGACTGAACCCTCCCTTAGAGGAGCAAGGGGGAAGCCCACCTTCCAGTGTCCCTGTTTCCTCACAGCAGAGGTGTGTAAGCCTGGCAGGCTTTAGCTCAATGACCTTCCTTTCCACTATTGAAGCAGGACCCAGATGACATCCTATGAGACTCCTTTGGGGTGCTGGAGCCTTTAAGGGTGTATCCTAAAAGCTGGTAGTTCCCCCTGATCTCTATTGGGCTTTTTCTGCCTCTAGGTATCTTAAAAGCCATTCTCAGAAGATCTCGCTGAGGGGTTTGAGGATCCCCATCCGCCTATATAAATCTTTTCCATATATCTGGAGCTATTTGAAAAAAAGACAGAACAGTGTTATTAGCTAGATCTAATAAAGAAGGTAGATTTGGTGTCTCCTGTTCATCAGCTTTCAAAAGAAATGTAAATTTTTTTTTTTAAGTAAAAAGCATGATATGGTAGACCCGTCAGAGTCGTTGGCCTGGTGTGCAGGATTCCCAGGTTCGATTCCCGGCCAGAGCACACAGGAGAAGCGCCCATCTACCTCTCCACCCCTCCCCCTCTCCCCCCTCCCGGTCCCTCTCCTCCCGCCCACAGCCAAGGCTCCACCGGAGTAAATCCACCCTGGGCACTAAGGATGGCCCCATGGCCTCCGCCCTAGTTGCTAGAATGACTCTGGTTGTAACAGAGCAACATCCCAGATGGGCAGAGCATTCCCCCCGGTAGGCATGCCAGGTGGATCCCAGTCAGGCACATGCAGGAGTCTGTCTGCTTGCCTCCCCATCCCCATCCTCAGAAATATACAAGAAATAAATAAATAAAAGAAAAAATACAAAAAAAAAATACAAAAAAAAAAGGGGGGGGGGCATTCCCTTGTGCTAAAGCACCAGGAAGCATGGAGTGAGCTTGAGTATGTCCTATGAAACATGGAGCTCTATGTTTACATATAAGTCTTTGAAGAAGGAGGAACTGCTGAAATAGTTTGTCAGCATTTGTCCCTAAGACAGCAGTCTTTATAGTGGGAACACCATACGTAAATATTTGCTGTCTGTCTATAGATTAAGGGGGGAATATGGCCAATGCTGAAAAGCCATGATCTTTGTGCCCCTCCCCTCCCCCAACCCCCTCCCTCTCCTCCCCCCACCCTGTAACCCCAACACTGTTGTTCATGTCTCTGAGTCTCATCTTTATGTCCCACCTATGTGTGGAAACATATAGTTCTTAGTTTTTTCTGATTTACTTCTTTCACTCAGTATAATGTTATCAAGGCCCATCCATGTTGTTGTAAAAGATCCTATGTCATCATTTCTTATGGCTGAGTAGTATCCCATAGTATATATATACCAAAGCTTTTTAATCCACTCGTCCTCTGATGGACACTTGGGCTGTTTCCAAATCTTTGCTATTGTGAACAATGCTGCCATAAACATGGGGGTGCATTTCTTCTTTTCAAACAGTGCTATGGTGTTCTTGGGGTATATTCCTAACAGTGGTAGAGCTGGGTCAAAAGGCAGTTCGATTTTTAATTTCTTGAGGTATCTCCATACTGTTTTCCACAGTGGCTGCACCAGTCTGCATTCCCACCAGCAGTGCAGGAGGGTTCCCTTTTCTCCACATCCTCGCCAGCACTTATTCTGTGTTGTTTTATTGATGAGCGCCATTCTGACTGGTGTGAGGTGATATCTCATTGTGGTTTTAATTTGCATTTCTCTAATCATTAATGATGTTGAACATTTTTTCATATGCCTATTGGCCATCTGTGTGTCCTCTTTGGAGAAATGTCTATTCATTTCTTTTGCCCATTTTTTGATTGGATTGTTTCTCTTCCTGGTATTAAGTTTTACAAGTTCTTTATAAATTTTGGTTATTAACCCTTTATCAGACGCTATGTCAAATATATTCTCGCATTGTGTAGTTTGTCTTTTTATTCTGTTCTTATTGTCTTTAGCTGTGCAGAAGCTTTTTAGTTTGATAAAGTCCCATTTGTTTATCCTGTCTTTTATTTCACTTGCCTGTGGAGACAAATCAGCAAATATATTGCTGCGAGAGATGTCAGAGAGCTTACTGCCTATGTTTTCTTCTAAAATGCTTATGGTTTCATGGCTTACATTCAAGTCTTTTATCCATTTTGAGTTTATTTTTGTGAGTGGTGTAAGTTGGTGGTCTAGTTTCATTTTTTTGCAGGTAGCTGTCCAGTTTTCCCAACACCATTTGTTGAAGAGGCTGTCTTTACTCCATTGTATTGTCTTACCTCCTTTGTCAAATATCAGTTGTCCATAGAGCTGTGGGTTTATTTCTGAGTTCTCTGTTCTGTTCCATTGATCTATGTGCCTGTTCTTATGCCAGTACCATGCTGTTTTGAGTACAATGGCCTTATAATATAACTTGATATCTGGAAGTGTGATACCTCCCGCTTTTTTCTTCCTTTTCAGGATTGCTGAGGCTATTCGTGTTCTTTTTTGGTTCCATATAAATTTTTGGAATATGTGTTCTATGTCTTTGAAGTAAGTCATTGGTATTTTCATTGGTATTGCATTGAATTTATAAATTGCTTTGGGTAATATAGACATTTTAATGATGTTTATTCTTCCTAACCATGAGCACGGTATATGCCTCCACTTATTCGTATCTTCCCTGATTTCTTTTATCAATGTTTTATAATTTTCTGAGTACAAGTCTTTAATCTCCTTGGTTAGATTTACTCCTAGGTACTTTATTATTTTGGTTGCAATGGTAAAGGGGATTGATTCCCTGATTTCTCTTTCTGACGGTTCATTATTAGTGTATAAAAATGCCTCTGATTTCTGAGTATTGATTTTATATCCTGCCACCTTGCCAAATTCTTTTATCAGGTCTAGTAGTTTTTTGACTGAAACTTTAGGGTTTTCTATATACAATATCATGTCATCTGCAAATAATGATAGTTTTACTTCTTCTTTTCCAATTTGGATGCCTTTTATTTCTTTTTCTTGTCTGATTGCTGTGGCGAGGACTTCCAGAACTATGTTGAATAAGAGTGGTGAAAGGGGGCAACCCTGCCTTGTTCCTGATCTTAAGGGGATAGCTTTTAATTTTTGCCCATTGAGTATGATGTTGGCTGTGGGTTTGTCATAGATGGCCTTTATCATGTTGAGGTATGTTCCCTGTATTCCCACTTTGCTGAGAGTTTTGATCATGAATGGGTGCTGGACTTTATCAAATGCTTTTTCTGCATCTATTGAAATTATCATGTGGTTTTTCTCCTTTCTTTTGTTTATGTGATGAATCACATTGATTGATTTGCAAATATTGTACCAGTCTTGCCTCCCAAGAATAAATCCTACTTGATCATGGTGTATGATTTTTTTCATATATTGCTGGATCCGGTTTGCTAATATTTTATTGAGGATTTTTGCATCTAAGTTCATCAGGGATATTGGCCTATAAGTTTCTTTTTTTGTGTTGTCTTTGCCTGGTTTTGGAATCAGAATTATGCTCGCCTCATAAAAGGAGTTTGGAAGTCTTCCTTCCTCTTGAATTTTTTGAAATAGCTTGAGAAGGATAGGAGTTAGTTCTTCTTTGAATATTTGGTAGAATTCACTTGTGAAGCCATCAGGCCCAGGACTTTTCTTTTTTGGGAGTTTTTTGATAGCTGTTTCAATCTCATTTGTTGTAATTGGTCTGCTTAGGTTTTCTGATTCTTCCAGATTGATTTTTGGAAGATTATATGATTCAAGGAATTTGTCCATTTCATCTAGGTTGTCTAGGTTTTTGGCGTACAGTTCTTCATAGTATTTTCTTATAATATTTTGTATTTCTGTTGTGTCAGTTGTTATTTCTCCACTCTCGTTTCTAATTTTATTTATTTGAGTCCTCTCTCTTTTTTTCTTGGTGAGTCTTGTTAAAGGTTCATCGATCTTGTTTACCTTTTCAAAGAACCAGCTCCTGGTTTCATTGATCCTCTGTATTGTTTCTTTAGCCTCTATGTCACTTATTTCTGCTCTGATCTTTATTATTTCCTTCCTTCTACTAGCTCTGGGCTTTACTTGCTGTTCTTTTTCTAGTTCTTTTAGATGCAGGGTTAAGTTGTTAATTTGAGCTTTTTCTAGCTTCTTGAGGTATGCCTGTAATGCTATAAACTTCCCTCTCAGGACTGCTTTTGCTGTTTCCCATAAATTTTGAGTTGATGTATGCTCATTATCGTTTGTTTCTAGGAATTTTTTAATTTCTTCTTTGATCTCAATGTTAACCCATTCATTGTTTAATAACGTGCTATTTAGTTTCCAAGTGTTTGAATGTTTTTCAATTTTTCTATTGTGGTTGATTTCTAGTTTAATGCCATTGTGATCAGAGAAAGTGTTCGATAGGATTTCAATCTTCTTAAATTTGTTGAGCCCGCTTTTGTGCCCTAACATGTGGTCTATTCTAGAGAATGTCCCATGAGCTCTTGAAAAGAATGTATATTCTGCTCTTTTAGGGTGAAAGGTTCTGAAGATATCTATTAAATCGAGTTTATCTAATATGTCCTTTAAGTCTGCTGTTTCTTTGTTAATTTTCTTTCTTGAGGACCTATCTAATGATGTTAATGGGGTATTGAAATCTCCTACTATTATAGTATTGCTGTTGATCTCGCCCTTTAAGTCTATCAAAGTCTGCTTTATATATTTAGGTGCTCCTATATTAGGTGCGTAGATATTTATAATGGTTATATCTTCCTTTTGTATTGCTCCCTTTATCATTATGTAGTGACCTTCTTTATCTCTAACTATGGTCTTTGTTCTAAAGTCCATTTTGTCTGATATAAGTATTGCTACCCCAGCGTTTTTTTCATTTCCATTTGCGTGATATATTTTTTTCCATCCTTTTATCTTCAGTCTGTGTGCATCTTTTGATTTAAGGTGTGTCTCTTGTAGACAGCATATGTATGGGTCCTGTTTTCTTATCCACGCAGCTACCCTATGTCTCTTGATCGGATCATTTAATCCATTAACATTTAAGGTTATTACTGATATGTAATTGTTTATTGCCATTTTTTTTCTTTAAAACTGTTTTTCTCTTTTGCTATATTCTTTTTTTCCTTTGATCTGTTTACAACAGGTCCCTTCGCATTTCTTGCAGCCTTGGTTTGGTTGTAGTGAAATCCTTTAGTTTTTTTTTTGTCTGTAAAGCTTTTTATTTCTCCTTCAATTTTAAATGATAGCCTTGCTGGATAAAGTAGTCTTGGTTGTAGGTTCTTGTTCTGCATTACTTTGAATATTTCTTGCCATTCCCTTCTGGCCTCAAGTGTTTCTGTTGAGAAGTCAGAAGTCATCCTTATGGGGGCTCCTTTGTAGGTGATTGTCTTTTTTTCTCTAGCAGCTTTTAATATTTTCTCTTTATCATTTAGCTTTGGTAATTTAATTATGATGTGTCTTGGTGTTGGTTTCTTTGGATTTCTCCTTAATGGAGTTCTCTGTGCTTCCTGAACATGTGAAATATTTTCCTGCCTTAATTGGGGGAAGTTTTCCGCTATAATATGTTTGAGCAAAGTCTCTATCCCTTGTTCTTTCTCTTCTTCTTCAGGAACCCCTATGATGCGGATGTTATTTCTCTTCATGTTGTCACAGAGCTCTCTTAGAGTTTCCTCAGACTTTTTGAGTCTCTTTTCTTTTTTCTGCTCTGCTTCCATGCCTTTATTTATTGTGTCCTCTAACTCACTGATTCGATTCTCTGCTTCATCCATCCTGCTTTTAATTCCTTCCATTGTATTCTTTATTTCAGATATTGTATTTGTCATTTCTGTCTGATTCTTTTTTATTATTTCAATGTCCTTTTTTATATTTGTTATCTCTTTATTTAGGTTTTCGTAATGGCCATCTATGGTGGTTCTAATATCTTTGAGCATCCTAACAATCGTTATTTTAAACTCTGCATCTGGTAATTTGGTTATATCTGATTCACTTAGGTCCTTTTCTGGGGATTTCTCTTGGTTTATTTGTGTTGTATTTCTCTGCCTCCGCATTTTCTCTTCACGAGAGTGGCTGTGATCACGTGCTCGGGTGCACAAGGGTTGGTGGCCTTGGCCTTTGCCCCGCCCCCGTGTGTGATGTTATGCTCGGTCCTGAGGGCACTGGCGAGCACCTTTGCTCAGCTGCGGGTCTCTGCCTGTTTCCAAGCTTTCGCCCTGCCTTTGCAGGATGATCCCACTCAAGGAACAGCAGCTAGCCTTGGTTCTACCACCAGGAAAGGCTGCGTGCCCAAGCTCAGCTTCGTAGCGGAACTCCGCCTCTTCTGGGCTTTTGGCTCCACCCCCGCGGGAGTAGCCTGCTACCAAGTCAGACCGCAAGCCTGGGTTGCACAGGCGGGGCAGGGATGTGCTCCTCTGCCCTTGCTCCGGGGCTGGTTTCTAAGCTTTCTGGGTTTCCCGCCCTTCTCCCGGAGGCTGGATTACAGGCTGCCGGCAGCTGAGCTTAGCCGCTTTTGCACGCCCCCTTCTCCCTAGCCGGACAAGATTGAGCTCACACCTGAGCCCACTGGTGGCCAGCCGGCTTCCGCCCCTGCCAGCAGAACCGCACTTTTGTCTCCAGCTGCCACCCGCTCTCCGGTGCGCCCTCAGCCGTGTGGGTGGGGGCGTTGCAGCTCGGACCCTAAGACTCACTACCGTAGACCCGAAAGCTCCCTCCTTCTATGCGACTCTGCTCTGAATGCCGCGGGGGAGCTTGTTTGGCTGCTCTCCTGCTTCCCTTTGCTGGTATTGCTGTTTCTGGGGGAAATATTCACTTCGGCTTTGGGGAGTGACTCGTCCCAGGGGTTAGAGTGGCTATCTCCCAAAAATGTTTCTCCCTATGCCTCCTAGATTGCACTCTCTTCCTGTTACTGTGGTTCTCTCCCCTCTCCCTCCGTCTCCAGGAGCCCCGGGTGAGTGTTTGTGAGAGAGATGTTCTGCGTGGTCCCTTTAAGAAGGATCCTGGGTCTGAGAAATCAGACTCTCTCACAAACAGTATCCTGACTTGTTTCCAGCTAAATACTGTCCTTATCCTTCTTCTGGGCTCTGGGGCTGCAGGCTGGGGCTTTGTTCCTGGGGCTCAGGGCCCTTTCCCCTCTGCTAAACTCACTTCCCGCCACGCGAGTCTCTCCCTGCTGCCGTTCGCTCCGAGAAGCTGGGCAGCCCTCTCCGTGTTTCCGCTTTTCCTACCAGTCTCTGGGTGGCTTCTTCAGCGTTCCTGGGTTGAAGAGTCCTTTTAGTTTAGTCCAAAGTTGGTTTTTCCAGTTGATAGTTCATAAAATTAGTTTGTAATCCACATTGGTTCTGGGAGGTAGATGCTAGTACGTTCACCTACTCCAGCGCCATCTTGCCTCTCTCATAATTTACCTATTTCTACAATTATTCTATTTCGTACATTGCTACAAGACTAATTCTCATAGATCCTGAAATCCTTTTCCACAATTTTTCAGTGGTTCCCTCATCCAAAAAGATAAAGTCCAAATCCCACTGCTAGAAATCTTACCTCAATAAAATATTTGGTCTTCTTTCTCACCACTAACATCAATTACATCTTCATTTTAGGAAAATTGCTTTGCTCAATGACTTCCCACTTTTTCTCTTTGTCTCTACAAAATGTACTCCTTTAGCATAGCTTTACTATGGTGAAACTTTCGAAAAACATTTCAGATTGAACTGATCTCTCCCCATGAGGGATTCTGCATGGGAACCACCACTTTGTACCACCTTTTTGTCATTAGTCATGAGTTCAGTGCAATGTATACATATAATGAGAAAAGAGAGAAGTGTTATTTCCTCTTTTCTCTTAAGAGTAAGACATGTGAGGTAACACTGAGTATGTGAAGATCCTTAGGATATATCTATTTGATTTTAGTTCAGTTGACTAAAATATAAAACTCTCAACTAACAATTTTTTTTGACTTCTTTTTTTTTAATTTTTCATTCACTTTAGAGAGGAGAGGGAGAGACACACAGAGAGAGAGAGAGAGAGAGAGAGAGAGAGAGAGAGAGAGAGAGACAGGGAGAGAGAAGGGGGGAGGAGCTGGAAGCATCATCTCCCATATGTGCCTTGACCAGGCAAGTCCAGGGTTTCTAACCGGCGACCTCAGCATTACCAGGTTGACGCTTTATCCACTGCGCCACCACAGGTCAGGTTTGTTTTGACTTCTTGACACTAATAATTTTTTCAAATTTTAAGTCATTAAATTGAATAGTTGTATTGTGTTAATGTTCTTGTAAAGGTAAAATTTATCACTAAACTTTGATATTTCTCATTTTATGGAGTTATGTGCTACATCCTTCATAATTCTAAAATTTTCCCTTATATCAGGATATCTGAATGAAATATGAAAATATAACAAAATTTAGTATTAATTTCAGTACTTCTTATAAACATATAAAATATCCTCCCTAAGAAGTTGTAGTATTTCTTTCTTTTCTTTTTTTTTTTTTTTTTTTAACAGAGATAGAGAGAGTCAGAGAGAGGGATAAACGGGGACAGATAGGAACGGAGAGATGAGAAGCATCAATCATTAGTTTTTCGTTGTGCATTGTGACACCTTCGTTGTTCACTGATTGCCTTCTTATACATGCCTTGACCACGGGCCTTCAGTAGACCAAGTAACCCCTTGCTCAAGCCAGTGACCTTGGGCTCAAGCTGGTGAACTTTTTTTCAAACCAGATGAGCCCTCGCTCAAGCTGGCGACCTTGGGGCCTCGAACCTGGGTTCTCTGCAACCCAGTCCGGCGCTCTATCCACTGCGCCACCACCAGGTCAGGCAGAAGTTGTAGTATTTCTTGCTTCTGAAAGCCAAGATACTGATAATGTCATATTTTATGATTAAATCCAATAATGTCAAATCTCCTCATTAAATTTGATACAGCCTAAATGCTGGAGTTTGTAGCATGTAGAGATACTGAGTGCCTAAAAGGAAGAAAGTCTACAGAGAACAGTGTCTATATTATAAAAATGAATACAAACAAAACAGTGTGGAACTGCTTTGTCTGTACTTTCTTAAATGACTTTCCATAATCCAACCTTTACAGTATTCAGCAAAGTTGAAGAACTGTTATAGATGGGTAGTCTCCAAATAACAAGAAAGATATTTTAAAATCTGTAGATTAGAAAAGAATCTGAAAAGACCATATTAGTCTTTTGTTTTCAGAGGATTTTGTAACTAAATAATTTCAATCTAAGCCACAAAAACTAATTGAGTTACTATTGTATTTCAGAATAGATATGAATAGGGGCAGTGAGTCCCCATGGTTAGCAACTCTACACATCCCACAGTATTGATGTTTATAATTAGTATTCTAAAAATCAAGATGTGCTAGTTGTGCATAATAGCTAAATAATTGAAAATTTAATTATGTAAGTATATCTAATAATTATATAAATAGCCCATAAATAAACAACAGCAGCACAAATCTGTTCTGCTTGTATTTATATTCAGTCTTTCATAAATAAGGGAATAAATTATATTTTTCTCATTAAAATTCTTCATATTCTTGAAGTCAACCAATAAACTTCCAAGTCATAGAGTGAACATGTTTCATTTGCCAGGTCTGTTGTCTTGGCAAAATCTTTAAGAATCACCACTTCCCTCTTCTCTGTAAAGTTCCCAGATTTAAAATCTGGGAATTATGTGGTCAATGTACCCATTAAACTTGCTCATTCATGTCAAAATCAATAATCCAGCCTTTCTTTTTAAGATCATCTTCATTGTTTTTCTCTCAGTCATTTCTAGAAAACAAAGTTTTCAATTTCCTCCCCATAACTATATGAAGAAATCCAATGATAAAGGTACCTGCTTTTAGAAAAGACAGCACCAGATCCAATTATCAAAAGACTGTAACTGAGTAATTGCAAGGATGGGAGCATTTTTAAGAGTGACAGTACTTGGAGGGAGCAAGAGTGCCACTGAAAAGTTTATGATAAGCAGATGAATTCTAGTTCAAGAAATCAAATACCACCTATTTCTATTCCCCTCGGAGGTTCAATTAGAAATAGAACCCTCTTTGCTTCCTGCCCTACACTGGAGTGTTGTTACAGGCCTTGCACTGTTTAAACAGCTGCAGGGTCTCCCCTCAGGGGTGACTGAATTGCACCGGTGATGGTGATCCCTGTATGGAGCTAAAACTAAGAGGAAACCTGATCATCTTCAGAATAACTAGGAACTGAGGGCGAGTTATGCTCTCTGTGTGAGGATAATGCGTTAAGAAAGTTCAGAGAATGTGAAGTCTTAGTACCAGTGTTGCTCAGTAAACTCCGTGTTCTTTTTCTCTTCAGTACAAACCAAGAATGATAAATCAACATAGACATATAAATGTACAACATGTAAATTAAAAAATATGTTTATACTATAAACACTCAAATATACATTTGAGCCTCTGGAATAAGGAAACGGAAAGATGTTGCTTATTTCTTTCACTCTTTTTTCTGTAGTTTTGCCTCCTCTTTTTCTAACTCTGCCATTATTCTTATTATTAGCACTTCACCTTTAATGCACTTGTGAGTGAGCAGACACTGCTCCTTACAGCCATATGTTCTTCTAGCCCGCAGTACTCAAATTTTATCATGTGTATGAACACCTAGAGAGACTGTTGTAACACAGATCGCCAGGGCTTCACTCTCAGAATTTCTGATTCAGTAGGTCTGGAGTAGAGCTCCAGAATTTTCAGGTGTTGCATGTTCTCAGATGACACTATTGCTGTGGTCTGAAAAATATACTTGACAACCACTGCTTTAGTAGCTCAGTATCTTACCAAAAAGCTTAGCAAAAGTCAACTATTGAGAGGGAAAAGGGAACTGCAAATGCATTATCTGGGAAGAGCACATGGGAGAGGAGCACTGGCTACCTCCATTGGCCTCATCACCATCCTTCCCTCCATCGTCTCCTCTGCCAGCCCTGCCTCGTTCCTTTGAATTCCTGCTAGGGGTCACTCCTCAAAGCATTCCAAGCAGGAAGCTATGTTTATTATGTTTATTGGATTTGAATTTATTAACTAAATGAACTACTGGATTAGAGAATATTACATAATAGTAACTTTGTGTCAACTGGATTTTAGATGTTTGATGATGTGTTGAGAACTGTGGTGAATATAAAATATGTTAAAATCAACCTGTGGTGGCACGAAGGATATTGACTTGACTTGGTCTGTTTTCCCTCAGATGTCTGCACTGATAATGCTCAGAAGCAGTGTGATTTTGTTGCTGTTGTGTGTGTCACAAAAGTTTAATTTATTTTGTCTTGTTTGCAGACTTCTGCCTTTTGGTTTATATTTCTTCTAATTATTACATTCTAATCTGTATTTTTTTTCCTTCTCTTTGTTAGAGTCTTTTTCAACCTTCCTGTAGATTTTCCTCAATATTCTTCACTTCTAATTTAAGTAATTAATACCTTCACTTTACTCACTTTTAGTGCTCTAATGATTTTTCCATCACCACTTTATCTCACCTGCCTCTCCCTGTATATTTTTCAGTATATATTACAATATAATGAGGTATCTGTTTATTTTTCTTCCTCTTTAGATAGGACCTATCTTGTTCAACACAATGTTTTGGAATATCAGTGAAACACTCAAAACTCAGTAACACATGCATAAATTGAAAAGTCAAGGCCATGAAAAATATAGAAGTAAAAAGTAAATTCATAGAAAATTTAGAATTAAGAAATGCATATTATAAAGATTTTAATAGTCACATACTTTTAACTCATGACTTTAACTCATCAACTTCTTGGTAGTTGAAATGAAAGGAGCTTTGATCAGTTTATAGGAATCACATTAACACTTAAGGAGAAGGTATACTAGTTGTTTATAAAGTCAAATACAAAAACTCTGATCTTTATTGGGTCTTTGTATAGGGCATTCTGGGTTATCTAGTGGATTGCATTTAAATAGCATTATTAAGTAACTAGAGTAGTCAATTCCCTAAAGCATTTTTAGGGCATCTATTGCAAGCAAAGGGAATACTGTCAAAGTGCAACAAAGAAAATATATCTCCAGTGTCTAAGAAAATATGGTCATCTGCACAGCTTTTTGATAGCACAGCATGATTTGGGGGTTAAAAATGAGGATATTTAGAGAGAGACATGCATTTCATTTTTTCAAAATTATCTCCAGAAATAAAATTTCTTTCAAAAGGCTTTTGATACAACTTGACTGACAAGCAGTTTGAAAGTCTGTTCCCTGGCAATAAACAATTCCTTGTTACTGATTGTGGGCATGGTCTGTATATTATAAATCAACTAACTGAACAGGAGTGTTGCTACCTTTTATTAAAAATTAGATAAAAATTTAACACTCTTTCTTGAATAGAATGCTATCCAATTACCACATTGAGCTGAGCCAATAGTATAAGCAGGTTCAAGAGTTCACTTAAACAGTTTCTGAGTAATTTTGTACATGAACAAATGAATTTTTAGGTCTCCAAAGTTCTTCATCGTAAGTGTGACCAAGATGATTTAGACTGGAATATTTTTAAAGCATAAATTATCAGACACCCACTATGACTATAAAAAATAGTATCTCAGTAAATGCCCTTCTAGTTTTAAAAACTAGTTTCTTTCTTGAATCTGCCAGGATCAATTAGTTACGAATGTATGCTTAAGTGGCTAAATTAATTATCTTGTTACAGGGTGTTGATATGATCCATTAGATTTTGAAAGATAACTGACCCAAATAATTTTGGTTTTCAAGTAAATGATTTTAAACAACCTTTTCTGATAATAGTTAACAAGTAGAACCAATTTTCCCCAGAGTACTGATAGTGGTATAGTCATGTCATAAGTATCTAATATAGAAGGAACATTATATTCTTTATGTTTTATTTTAAAAAATTATTTTTTATTACAATTGATATACATTATTATATTAGTTTCAGGTGTACACTCCAGCGATGAGACATTACATAACTTACTAAGTTATCATCCTGGTAAATCTTGTACCCTACTGACACCATGCAGTTAATAGAATATTATTGACTATGTTCCCTATGCTGTAATTAACATGCCTGTGACTATTTTGTAATTGCCAATTTGTTCTTAATCTTTTCACCTTTTTCCCCCATCCCTTCAAACCCCTCCATCTGGCAACCATCAAAATGTTCTCTGTATCTATGAGTCTGTTTCTGTTCTGCTTGTTCATTTATTTTAATTTTTAGATTCAGTTGTGAATAGATATGTATTTATTGTCATTTTATTATTCATATTTTTAATATTTTTTCTTTTAGAAGACCCTTTAATATTTCATGTAATAATAGTTTGATAGTGATGAACTCTTATTTCTTGTCTGGAAAGCTCTTTATATGTCCTACAATTGTAAATGATAGCTTTGCTGGGTGTAGTAATCATGGTTGTAGCTCCTTGCTTTTCATCACTTTGAATATTTTGTGCCAATCTCTTCTGGCCTACAAAGTTTCTGTTGAGAAATCAGCTGACAATCTTATTATGGGAGGTCCCTTGTAGATAACTAACTGCTTTACTCTTGTTGCTTTTAAGAATCTGGGCTACTTTTACTTTTTGCATTTTAATTATTATGTCTCTTGGTGTGGGCCTCTTTAGGTTCATCTTGTTTGGGATTCTCTGTGCTTCCTGGACTTGTATGTCTATTTCTCTCACCAGATTAAGGAAGTTTTCTACCATAATTTATTCAAATGGGCTTTCAATTCCTTGCTCTCTCTCATCTCCTTCCTGCAACACTATGATGTAAATGTTGGTACATTAGAACTTGTCCCAGAGGTTCCTTACATTATCTTCATTTCTTTGTATTTTTTTTCTTTTTGCTGTTATGATTGGATATTTTTTTGCTTTCTTATATTCTAAATTGCTGATTTGATTCTCGTTACTGATTGTGGGCATGGTCTGTACATTACAAAATCAACTAACTGAACAGGAGTGAAGCTACCTTTTTGTTGATTTTCTGTAAATTATTCTTTATTTCAGTTAGTGTCATCTTCATTTCTGACTGGTTCTTTTTTATGGTTTCTATGTCCTTTATTATGCTGTTAAAGTTGTCACTAAGTTTCTTGAACATCCTTATACCATTGTTTTGAACTCTGTATCTGGCAGCTTGCCTTCATTTTATTAGGTTCTTTTCTAGAGATCGCTCCTGTTCTTTTATTTGAGATATGTTTCCTTTTCTTTTTCTTTTTTTTCTGTCTGTGCATTTTGGCTGTTTTCCTGTGTTGTTTCAATGTGTTAGGTAGAGCTGCTTCATTTCCTGGATTTGGTGGAGTGACTTTGTATAGTAGGTATCCTACAGAGCCCAGTCCTCAGTTACTGGAGCTGGGTGCTCCAGGTACGACCCTATGTGTGCTGTGTGCATTATCCTATTGTAGTTGAGCCTTGCTTGTTATTGGTGTCACTGGGAGGTATTGACACCCCCCCAGGCCAATCAGCCGTAAGGACCAACTGGGACTACTGTGGAGGAACTGCTATACAAGAGTCAACCCTACATAGCAGAACTTGCTTCAGCGGGTCTTTAGTGCTCACTGAGTCCTCTGTTTGAGTGTACACTCATGAAGGTGGTAGGGTTGGAATCTGGTGTGGTCTGAGGCTGTCCACTGGGTACATTGGTTTTGGGGCTTCCTGGGAGGTGCAAGGACAGCCACCACTGTGTTCTGCCCAGGGCCACCTGGCATGAGCTACAAATTGATCTGAAGATGGCTGATGCTTGTGTTGGGCTTGGAAGTGCACAGGAGAGGCCAAGCTGCCAACCAAGGCCAGCTGCAACTATGCCAGGCCTAGGTCCACATAGCAAGTGGTACTAGGTCGAGAGGGGCCAAGTGCTGCTTGTTTGAAAAATTTTAGAAAAGTCTGAATCATGAGACAAATGAAGCCAGTTATATGGAAAAGCCACTGGAAATGGCTTGGATGGGCCTGCAAGTTGGGTGAGGCAAGGTCTCAGGGCATTACCATGGCGGGGAAAACAATGTGACTCAGGTTGATGAAGACTCAAATTTGGTGTCTGCCTGTTGGCTTTGTGTGTATATGTGTGTCCTTAGAAAGGGAACAATGGCCTCTGGCAGCATTTCTGTTGGGCAGAAAGCTGCCCACAATGCCAGCACTTGCCCTGATGCCTAACAATTCAATTACTCCCCTTGTGTCCCTGATTCCTTTTAAGCTGCTATCCTAGTTTTGGAGAATGAGTCCAAGTAAGTCCTTGATTAGCCCTTTGAAAAGAATGCCTGAGACTCCAGCAGCCCTCCATTTTCCTCAGCCTCAATTCTTGCTGGTTTTTACAGCCAGGAGTTATGGGGACTTACCTTCCTGGCAACGGAATGCTGGGATTGGGGGCCTGGTGTGGGGCTGCGACCTCTTGCTCCTCAGGGGGAAACTCCACAGCCAAGCTATCTCTCCTACTTTCAAACTGTCACACATGGGTGTAGGAACAGCCTGTTTTGTGTTTCTACCCATCATACCTGTCTCCATGTAGCTACTTCTTTAAATCCCTAGTTGTAGGACTTTAATTCAGCTAGATTTCAGGCAGTTCTGCATGATGGTTGTTCTGTAGTTTAGTTGTAATTTTGATGTGGTTGTAGGAAGATTCCTGAACTGCATTCACCTACACTGGCATCTTCACTAGAAGTCAGGAACATTGTATTCTTAATATCGGGCATATTTGTGTTGACCAAATCAATAAAATACGTAAAAAGAAAATGGGTAGAACTAGAGCACAAAAAACTTTTACGTTCTTTACACTTATTTGATTAGTTAGTAGGCCATTTCTCTCAATCTTAATTTTCCCAGAAAATATATGGTTCTCCCAGCAAATGTATAAAGCTACGACCAGCACTGGGAAATCACTTAGCCAATATTGACCATTCGTTTTTTCCCAGAGTAAAAGTCTGAATAAAAGTCAACAATTGTGTGCCATTATAGATAGAGGTTGTCACAAACAGGTTTAGGCAAGCCCAAGATTTAACCAGGTTTGTAACACTGGTCTGTAGCAGAACAATTTTTACTCTAAATCTATTACTTATATAAAATATTGAGCCAAGAAATATCTATCTGTAGTTTGTCAAGGAGAAAATTGGCATGGAGTTTGAGACAGAATGTATAATTAATTATATTTTGTTTCAGAAAATCTGTGGTTTTGCAGCACTTTTGCTTCATATTTATATATTTTTATTTTTCAAGCCCAAGAATGCTTTTATTCTGTTAATGAAACAAAGAATTCTTGGTTCTAAAGAGTTAAAGTGTTCTGAGTGACTGCATAAGAAATGGAATGTTTCTCTTTTTTTATTTTCCATTCACTGTAGTCATTTAATTATAACCAAATGTCAATGAAATTTGGGATACATGTAACATGTACCAAATAATTTTGCATTGGAGAAAATAAATTTTTGCAACTGTTAAGAATACAACAGAAGAAAAAACCCTACAAATGACTGTTACCAATACTGAGGTAGACAAACTCATTTTCAAAACAACCACTAACATGGAAGAACTAAAAACAATTTCATGTTTGTACTATTGGATAGAAAATTATAAAAGATACAAAAATATATTATAGCCTTTGGCTCTAAATATGTCCTCTTGTGTTGCTTATGCACTATATATGTATGTGTGTGTGTGTGTGTGTTACTTCCTTAGTGTGATAACTTATGCAAAACATTTTTGCCCATGAGGTTACTTGTATAGTTAACTTATCTTACCGGTAAGTGATGTGTGCTTAGTAGTAATGAGCATTTTTTTCTGCTAATATAAGTCTGTCTTAGATGAGCCAAAAGAAGTATGTACATGAGTGGGACTCTAAAAAAGAAAAAAAAATTACATTAGTATTTTCTTCAAAGATAGTGCAAAAATAAATATATAAAACACATATCCTATCATTCTGTGTTTACTAGACCTAGGATGGGCTACACATGTTCTGGAGACCCAGTAGATTTGTAAAGTTAGCAGATTTACTAAGCAGACAGAGAATTCTTCCCCAAGCTGCTTCATTTCATCCTCCAGATCTTCGCAGTGAATTTTGTGCATGTAGAAAAATTTGTTTGATGTTCTTCTGGAAACATGGAAAGACTCAAAAATCACTCCTTTCTCTGAGTTCTTTTTTGAGATGTACTTCTTTTCCATTCTCTCTCTGAAATAACTATTTAACCCTATATACTATTTTATTCATCCTTCCTTGACTTGAAACTCAAGCACGTTCAAGCAAAGTAAAACTTTTGTGGCTTCCACAATTAAGCATTCATTATATAACAGAGCTTATCACTCACATTGCATCATACTTATCTAAGGAAATTTTATTGTTTATGTCTAAAGATAAATGAGCAAATCAGCCCTGCATCCTACTACAGTACATTGTGTTCTTTCTTACAGAAATGACCTGGAATGCTTTAGATTCAGATGTAGTTATATCATTGGCTTGTTGACAAATAAAGCTCAGCATTAAAGCCAGTGATTCTCAATAACTTTTATCACTCTGTAGAGCTTAAAAAGGTTAATTCTTTCAATTGTCCCATATGTATCTCAAGGGAAGGTCGAATTAGTCCATTTACTTTATTATGGATTACATACTACATACAGTATTTGCATGTGGACCAGCATTACTTTAGGTGAAATTCCATAGGACAACCACTGGGAATCAATTAGTCTTACAAATTTATTCTATTCATTACTAATAACTCTTTTCAAAGAGTTAACTCAAGTTCAGTCAAAACCACTCCCAAGTCATGGAACCATCTATTTCTCTCTAATGAAATGAGTAATATTTAGTGGTCTTGTCATTAAGATTTATTCAGAAATTTAAAATTATTTAATTTGTAGGTTTGTGCTCTTAGAAACATCTCAGTGCCTTAGATCAATTACAGTGAAGAAGGTTAATCCTGCCTCATTCTCTGAATTCATCAGTAAGAAGCACATAGATAAGTGGGAGGTGAGGGAGTTATATGCAACAGGACACTTGAATCTATGTAAATACAATAAATTAAAATTAATAAAAATTAAAAAATGATAACTGTGTAACAACATTATTTAAAACAGAGAACCTCAATATAACTGCTAAAACCAGACAGATATTTCATTTGGTACAAATGGACAATTAATTTAGAAAGAATAATGCTATCCTAGGAAGAATACAAAATATTTCTTAATAGTTAGTATAGATTAATACAGAGGTCAGGAACCTATGGCTTATGAGCCAGATGTGGCTCTTTTGATGGCTGCATCTGGCTTGCAGACAAATCTTTAATAAAAAAAATAATAATGTTAAAAATATAAAACATTCTCGTGTATTACAATCCATTCATTTCCTACCTCTACCTCTCATGTTCATGGTTGCGGGTGGCTGGAGCCAATCACAGCTGTACTCCAGGACAACACCAAATTTTTATTGGATAATGCATAACCTACATGGGTCATTGTGAGGTCAGGAAGTAAATTTTCCTTCTTTTAATCAAGTAGTCAGCTAGCTAATTGCAGGAACCCCTTTGATCAAGAAGATGGCTAAAAGAAAAAAAGATGAGGAGTATTGTACTTTTTAGCAGGAATGGACAGAGGAATTCACCCTTGTGGAGAGAGCAGGTTCTGCAGTGTGTTTAATATGCAATGACAAAATTGCATCGATGAAATGGTCAAATATAAAGCAGCACTTCGACACATACCATACTACATTTGCATCGAAATATCCAGTGGGGGACAGCAGGAAGAAAACATGTCAAGAGCTACTGTGCAGAGTGCAAGCCTGTCAGCAGCAACTCCGTGTTTGGACCCAACAAGGTAACTGGAATTCAGATAGCTTTGCTGGTGATTTAGCAATTGTGAGAAATGGAAAGCCATTCACAGATGGGGAGTATGCCAAAACATTCATGCTTGATGTTGCCAATGGACTTTTTAATGACTTTTTGGATAAAGATAAGATAATCAAACAAATAAAATACATGCCTCTATTGGCAAGAACTGTTCACAAGCGTGCCATCATGATGGCAAATCAAATTGAGGCAACACAAGTGAAGAACATAAATACAGCGCCATTCTTTTCTCTCACTTTGGATTTGTCATCAGACGTAAGCCAATTATCCCAGTTCAGCATGATTGCAAGGTATACTGTCGCTGACACACTACTGAGGAAAGTCTTGCTGTTTTGCCTATGAAAGAGACAACAAGAGGGGAGGATTTATTCAAGTCCTTCACTGAGTTCACTGAAGAAAAAAACCTACCGATAGATAAACTTATTTCGATGTGTACTGATGGTGCTCCGTGAATAGTGGGGAAAAACAGAGGATTTGTAGCGCTTCTTTGTGAACATGAAAAGAGACCAATTCTAAGTTTTCACTGCATCCTACATCAGGAGGTGCTTTGTGCTCAGATGTGTGGCGAGCGGCTTGATGAGGTGATGTCATTGGTCATTCGGGTGGTCAACTTTATTGTTGCCTGAGCTTTAAATGATCACCAGTTTAAAACATTGCTTGATGAAGTTGGGAATAATTATCCTGGTCTACTTCTGCATAGCTATGTGCATTGGTTGTCAAGAGGGAAGGTGCTCAGCTGTTTCGCGGCTTGTCTGAACAAAATTCAGACTTTTCTTGAAATGAAAAACGTCGAGTATCCTGAGTTAGCTAATACTGAGTGGCTCCTGAAGTTCTACTATCTCATGGACGTGACTGAACATCTGCCCAGCTCAATGTAAAAATGCAAGGTGTTGGAAATACAGTGTTATCCCTTCAATAAGCAGTGTTTGCATTTGAAAACAAGCTGGAACTCTTCATCGCCGACATTGAAACAGGTCGTTTACTACACTTTGAAAAACTGGGCGAGTTTAAAGATGCATGCACAGCAAGTGACTCTGCTCAACATCTTGATCTCCAGCAGCAAAGGGCTTTACATCTAATCTTCTGCAGTCATTCAAAGTGCGCTTTGGAGAATTTCATGAGCGCACTTGTCTTTTTAAGTTTATCACCCATCCACACAAGTGTGCAGAGGACAGCGCTGACCTGAGTTACATCCCTGGTGTCTCCGTCAAAGATTTTGAGCTACAAACTGCTGACCTGAAGGCCTCAGAGATATGGGTGAATAAGTTCAAGTCACTGAATGAAGATTTGGAAAGACTTGCATGACAGCAAGCAGAATTGGCAAGCAAACATAAATGGGGAGAAATGAAAAAATTTCAACCTGCAGACTAGCTGATTGTCAAAACTTGAAACACGTTTCCCGTCACGTACCACATACTGCAGCATGTGAGTATTGCTGTACTGACAATATTTGGCTCTACGTATGCATGTGAGCAGTCTTTCTCACATCTAAAGTACGTTAAGACCAACCTATGATCATGTTTAACGGATGGAAGTCTCAATGCCTTCATGAAGCTTAACCTCACCATGTATCAACCAGACTACAAAGCCATCAGCAAAACCATGCAGCACCAGAAGTCACATTAATGGTAAGAAGTACTTTTTTCATTATTGGCTAGCAACAGCATAACAACATTATTAAAAAGAATTCAGATACTTATTGTACTTTAAAAGTGTTGGTTCTTACATAAAATGCACACATTTACTTGTATTTAGTGTTAAACATATTGTACGGCTCTCACGAAATTACATTTTAAAATATGTGGCGTTCATGGCTCTCTCAGCCAAAAAGGTTCCCAATCCCTCAATTAATAGTAAGATCAGTGGCCTTTATTTGAATCAGGTTTCAAGATAACTACACATTGGATATAGATTATGTTAGTGATATCTACTGGGATTCTTTTCCCTTAAAATTATAACCAAATTTAATTTGAGAGCTGTTTCCTTTACAAGCTATGAATACTCACACCTTCTAGTACACTACAGAGTTCAAAAGTTTTAATGCTGAAGAAATAATGGGTTCTAGAACTATCTATATCTAATTTATTTTAATGTAACAAGTGCTCATTGAGTTTTCAAACAACACTTTGGGCACACAAGTTCCAGACATGAATAAATCATGGTCACTAACATCCAGTAAAAGAAACAAGTATCTTCAACTAATTACAGTATAGTAAGTATTATACTGATGATGTGAATAAGTTGGTATAAGAGCACAGGGGAAGAAATGTTCTTTTTCTCTTAGAAAATTCAAGAATTGATTCACAAAGGACAAAATATGTAAATTTTATCTTGGCATTAGAATTTTCTTTTGTCAGATGAAAATGAATAAAAGAATTTCAAGTAGTAGAAACAAATTAAGAAAAGATATGGTAATATAGAAGTCTACCAAATTGTGCAAGTATTATTGAACATCTTAGTGTGATTAGAGTACAGGGAATGTATTTGTTGAGTGGTAGGGAGAAGTATTTGTTGAATAAATGCATGAATAAATGCATTAATAAATGAAAGGCTCCATAAATTGAAAAATACCTCTCAAATGAATCTTTCATTAATACAGTGCTGATCATGTGGCTCTACTAAAGATTTTAATTGAGATAATGAAAGGACCAGATTGTGTCTTCGAAACCCTGGTAGGCAGTCTGGAGGCTGAATTGGAGAAAGAAGTTATAGTAAAAATAGATATCCAGAGATGACGTCAGAGTAATGGCGGGGTAGGAAGCGATACCGATAAATCTCCCCCAAAACTCAACAAGATCTTCAACCAGAAACAGAAAAACCTATACTTGGAGCTTCCAGATTCTTCGCAATACACCCAAAGGTATGATTGAGTGAAAAATTGGCTAAATATATAACCAAACCCCGAAGGAAATAGGGAGTAAGAAATGCTCCGCCTTCCTCACTAACCTAAACAGGGCGGCTTTCTCTGGTAACTGTGAATATAGAAACTGAGGCGGGCAAAGGGGGTGAATAGATCCAGGCCGCCGCAGCACAAACGGCCGAACCAGACTGTGGCTCGGAGATCCAAGCCGAGGAAAATCTGATCCTGTGGCAACCCGGGCAATACAAGCTAACACTCGCGCCAAACCCAAACAAAGAAAGACAAGCGGAGCGGCCATTTTACCCGGTCTCCTGGTCGGTGCGCAGTTAGTGGGAGAGAGATTTCTTCCTAAGCCCCGGAAGTGGGTTCCCGTGTTGCCCCACGGAGAGGCAGGGTCAGAGGCCTTTCTGTGGGCTGAGGGCAGCGTCTCTGGGCAGCCCCAGCGCCCTGGGAGAGCCACGCGCGGGAGGGAGTGAGAACTAATTCCAAAGGTGGAGATTTTCCGTGCTGGAGGCTGTTTCACTCAGAGGGAACCGCGGCCGGCCTCATATCCTGGTGTGCGCGCGCAGATAAGGAGTGAGCGATTCCTCCGAGTGCCTCCGCAGTGCGCGCCCGTGTTATCGCACAGAGGGGCAGAGTCAGGGGCCTTTGTGTGGGCCAAAGCGGAATCTCGGGCCGCCCCAGCGCCTTGCAAAAGCCGCGCACGGGGATGGAGCGAGACTCAATTTCAACGCTGCAACTTTTCCCTGCGGTTGGGGGTTTCACTCAGAGCGTGAGACTGCTGGCCGGATATCCTGGTTGCAGACAGTGAGTGAGAGTTTCCTCCAAGTGCCCCAGAAGTGGGCGCCCGCTTGTGTTACCGGATAGAGTGGCAGAGCCAGAGGTCTTCGAGTGGGCGGAAAGCCCGCCTGATTATGCTAGCAGCTCTGACTGACTGAGCCTTACCCAGAGCCCTGTGCTGAGTGGAAATAGAGTGGGGAGTTGCCAGCTCTTTGAGCCTCTTACTATCCAGGCAGAGGCAGCAGCAACCCCATAGCTGGATTATCAGGCTACTAATTGAGGAAGGAAAGACTAGGAGAAAGGCTCCAGGTACATGGACTCTCTCACTGTCGGAGCCTATAAATGCTAATGAGCCTCGACTCCCAACGAGACTAAAGCACAATACATGACATTGCCATAGAGACTTATCAACTGCAAACCTCTACCTGAGCGTGCCAAAGGGGCAGAACCCGGGGTACAGAGTCACCGACCAGGAAGAGGGAGAGAAAAGAAAAAGCAAGAAGATAACCTCTCAAAATCAAGAATAATCTGCAGACTTTATAACCTATCCCATTTTATTATATTTGTTCATTTGTTTCTCTTATCTTCATTCTTGAGACTTTTTTTTCCTCCTCCAATTTGGCCGATTAACTCTCTACCGGTCTTACTCTCTCCTCTCCTTGAACTACACTACCCATAAGTGTTACATCTCCCATTATCATTTCTCTTCTCTTCCTTTCTCTCTATGAGGGTTGCACTCCAAAACCCTTAACTCTCTCTCTCTCTCTCCTTTCTTTTTTCTTCTTTTAGTGGTTCCCTCTTTTTTTCTCTCTCTCTCTTTCTTTTCTCCCTCTATATTAGTTTCTTCCTTTCTCCTTTACATCTCCTCTCATTCAAACCTCAATAACAAACAAATTATCTTATCTGGGACTCAAACCTATGTTTGTGGCATTTTGGGGGGTTTTTACTTCACCTTTTTAACTCACTAGCAGTGCTCCCATCCCTGGCTCTCCATATTATCTAGTTCTTGTTCCACTAAATACAATAGTAAGTTTTTAATTTGTCCCCCCATTTTTCCGTTTTCCTCTTATTCCTCTCATCATAACTCTTAGAAAACCAACACCTAAAAGCAAATCATTTAATTCTTGACCCAAATTTTTTCCTTATTTGCTTTTTGTGGGTCCATACGCTCTTTTTTTTTTTCTTTTTTCTTTTTTTTTTCCTTTTTTTTTTTTTTTCTTTCTCTCTTTTTTGCCCCTTTATTACTTTTCCCCAATTCAGGCCCTCCATCACAGGCATTGTTTGTTATAACTCACAGTCCACCATAAGATTTTCTCAAGAAAGAGGGAAGAGGAGAGGAGAGGAAAAAAGGAGGGGGGGGAATAATTTCCTTTTTTTAAAAATCTTTATTTTATTTTATTTTTCTTTATTTCATTATTAATTTTTTTTTAAAAAAACAACTCTTTTCGATTTGTTATTTTTTTATTTTTTTAACTTTTTATTCTTTATTAAATCTCATTAATACTATCAACAAAACCACCCTCAGATGCCATTAAGGAAGAGAAAATCGAATGTCATGGATACAAAAGAAAGAGAGGTAACACAGCTAGATGAGGAAAAATCTATGGAGAAAAAATTTAATATATTGGAAGCCTTGGAGCTAAATGACAGAGAATTCAAGATAGAAATACTAAAAATCCTCCGAGATATACAAGAAAACACAGAAAGGCAATATAGGGAGCTCAGAAAACAACTCCATGAACACAAAGAATATATGTCCAAGGAAATTGAAACTATAAAAACAAATCAAACAGAGATGAAAAACTCAATTCACGAGCTGAAAAACGAAGTAACAAGCTTAGCTAATAGAACAGGTCAGATAGAAGAGAGGATTAGTGAAATAGAAGACAAGCAACTTGAGGCACAACAGAGAGAAGAAGAAAGAGACTCAAAAATTAAAAAAAATGAGATAGCCCTACAAGAATTATCTGACTCCATCAAAAAGAATAACATAAGAATAATAGGTATATCAGAGGGAGAAGAGAGAGAAAGTGGAATGGAGAACATACTTAAACAAATAATTGATGAGAACTTCCCAAGCCTGTGGAAAGAACTAAAGCCTCAAGTTCAAGAAGCAAACAGAACTCCAAGTTTTCTTAACCCCAACAAACCTACTCCAAGGCATATCATAATGAAATTGACACAAACCAACAGCAAAGAAAATATTCTCAAGGCAGCCAGGGAAAAGAAGAATACAACATATAAAGGAAGGCCCATTAGATTATCATCAGATTTCTCAGCAGAAACTCTACAAGCTAGAAGAGAGTGGACCCCAATATTTAAAGTCCTGAAAGAGAGGAACTTTCAGCCACGAATACTATACCCATCAAAGCTATCCTTCAAATACGAAGGAGAAATAAAAACATTCACAGATACAGAAAAGATGAGGGAATTTATCATCAGAAAACCCCCACTCCAGGAATTACTAAAGGGGGTTCTCCAATCAGATACAAAGAACAAAAAAAAAACAGAGCCACAAGTAAAAGCTCCAAGAAGAACACAATAAAACCAAATTTAAACTGTGACAACAACAAAAAGAAAGAGGGGGAGAAGACGGAGATTAACAGTAGCAAAGGACGATGGAGTGCAAAAGTACTCACAAAATAGTTCGCTACAATGAACAGGGTAGGGACCCTTTTCATTACTCAAAGGTAACCACCATTGAAAAAACCACCACAGAAGCACATGAGATAAAAAAGATAGCAACAGAGGAAAGATGTATGGAATACAACCAAATAAAAACAAAAGATAGAAAAACGAAAGAGAAGGATCAAACAAGACACAAAACTAACAGAAAGCAAGATATAAAATGGCAATAGGGAACTCACAAGTGTCAATAATTACACTAAATGTAAACGGATTAAACTCACCAATAAAAAGGCACAGAGTAGCAGAATGGATTAAAAAAGAAAATCCAACTGTATGCTGCCTACAGGAAACTCATCTAAGTAACAAGGATAAAAACAAATTCAAAGTGAAAGGCTGGAAAACAATACTCCAAGCAAATAACATCCAAAAAAAAAGCAGGTGTAGCAATACTCATATCGGATAATGCTGACTACAAGACAGGAAAAGTACTCAGAGACAAAAATGGCCATTTCATAATGGCTAAGGGGACACTGAATCAAGAAGACATAACAATTCTTAATATATATGCACCAAACCAAGGAGCACCAAAATATATAAGACAGCTACTTATTGATCTTAAAACAAAAACTGACAAAAATACAATCATACTTGGAGACCTCAATACACCGCTGACGGCTCTAAATCGGTCATCCAAACAGAGAATCAACAAAGACATAGTGGCCTTAAACAAAACACTAGAGCACCTGGATATGATAGACATCTACAGGACATTTCATCCCAAAGTGACTGAGTATACATTTTTCTCCAGTGTACATGGACCATTCTCAAGAATTGACCATATGTTGGGCCACAAAAACAACATCAGCAAATTCAGAAAAATTGAAGTTGTACCAAGCATATTTTCTGATCATAAAGCCTTGAAACTAGAATTCAACTGCAAAAAAGAGGAAAAAAATCCCACAAAAATGTGGAAACTAAACAACATACTTTTAAAAAATGAATGGGTCAAAGAAGAAATAAGTGCAGAGATCAAAAGATATATACAGACTAATGAAAATGACAATACGACATATCAGAATCTATGGGATGCAGCAAAAGCAGTGATAAGAGGGAAGTTCATATCGCTTCAGGCATATATGAACAAACAAGAGAGAGCCCAAGTGAACCACTTAACTTCCCACCTTAAGGAACTAGAAAAAGAAGAACAAAGACAACCCAAAACCAGCCGAAGAAAGGAGATAATAAAAATCAGAGCAGAAATAAATGAATTAGAGAACAGAAAAACTATAGAAAAAATTAATAGAACAAGGAGCTGGTTCTTTGAAAAGATCAACAAAATTGACAAACCCTTGGCAAGACTTACCAAGGAAAAAAGAGAAAGAACTCATATAAACAAAATCCAAAATGAAAGAGGAGAAATCACCACGGACACCGTAGATATACAAAGAATTATTGTAGAATACTATGAAAAACTTTATGCCACTAAATTCAACAACCTAGAAGAAATGGATAAATTCCTAGAACAATACAACCTTCCTAGACTGAGTCAAGAAGAAGCAGAAAGCCTAAACAGACCTATCAGTAGAGAAGAAATAGAAAAAACCATTAAAAACCTCCCCAAAAATAAAAGTCCAGGCCCTGACGGCTATACCAGCGAATTTTATCAAACATTCAAAGAAGACTTGGTTCCTATTCTACTCAAAGTCTTCCAAAAAATTGAAGAAGAAGCAATACTTCCAAACACATTTTATGAGGCCAACATAACCCTCATACCAAAACCAGGCAAGGATGGCACAAAAAAAGAAAACTACAGACCAATATCTCTAATGAATACAGATGCTAAAATACTAAACAAAATACTAGCAAATCGAATACAACAACATATTAAAAAAATAATACATCATGATCAAGTGGGATTCATCCCAGAATCTCAAGGATGGTTCAACATACGTAAAACGGTTAATGTAATACACCATATCAACAAAACAAAGAACAAAAACCACATGATCTTATCAATAGACGCAGAAAAGGCTTTCGATAAAATACAACACAATTTTATGTTTAAGACTCTCAACAAAATGGGTATAGAAGGAAAATATCTCAACATGATAAAGGCCATATATGATAAACCATCAGCTAACATCATATTAAATGGCACTAAATTGAAGGCTTTCCCCCTTAAATCAGGAACAAGACAGGGTTGTCCACTCTCTCCACTCTTATTTAATGTGGTACTAGAGGTTCTAGCCAGAGCAATCAGACAATACAAAGAAATAAAAAGCATCCATATCGGAAAAGAAGAAGTAAAGGTATCACTTTTTGCAGATGATATGATCCTATACATCGAAAACCCCAAAGAATCCACAAAAAGACTACTAGAAACAATAAGCCAATACAGTAAGGTCGCAGGATACAAAATTAACATACAGAAGTCAATAGCCTTTCTATATGCCAACAATGAAACAACTGAGAAGGAACTCAAAAGAATAATCCCCTTCACGATTGCAACAAAAAAAATAAAATACTTAGGAATAAACATAACAAAGAATGTAAAGGACTTATATAATGAAAACTATAAACCATTGTTAAGGGAAATCGAAAAAGATATAATGAGATGGAAGAATATACCTTGTTCTTGGCTAGGAAGAATAAATATAATCAAGATGGCTATATTACCCAAAGCAATATACAAATTTAATGCAATTCCCATCAAAATTCCAATGACATTTTTTAAAGAAATAGAGCAAAAAATCATCAGATTTATATGGAACTATAAAAAACCCCGAATAGCCAAAGCAATCCTAAAGAAAAAGAATGAAGCTGGGGGCATAACAATACCTGACTTCAAACTCTATTATAGGGCCATGACAATCAAAACAGCATGGTATTGGCAGAAAAATAGACACTCAGACCAATGGAACAGAATAAAAAGTCCAGAAATAAAACCACATATATATAGTCAAATAATTTTTGATAAAGGGGCCAACAACACACAATGGAGAAAAGAAAGCCTCTTCAATAAATGGTGCTGGGAAAACTGGAAAGCCACATGCAAAAGAATGAAACTCGACTACAGTCTCTCCCCCTGTACAAGAATTAACTCAAAATGGATCAAAGATCTAAACATAAGACCTGAAACAATTGAGTACATAGAAGAAGACATAGGTACTCAACTCATGGACCTGGGTTTTAAAGAGCATTTTATGAATTTGACTCCAATGGCAAGAGAAGTGAAGGCAAAAATTAATGAATGGGACTACATCAGACTAAGAAGTTTTTGCTCAGCAAGGGAAACTGATAACAAAATAAACAGAAAGCCAACTAAATGGGAAATGATATTTTCAAACAACAGCTCAGATAAGGGCCTAATATCCAAAATATACAAAGAACTCATAAAACTCAACAACAAACAAACAAACAATCCAATAAAAAAATGGGAAGAGGATATGAATAGACACTTCTCCCAGGAAGAAATACAAATGGCCAACAGATATATGAAAAGATGCTCATCTTCTTTAGCTATTAGAGAAATGCAAATCAAAACGGCAATGAGATACCACCTCACACCTGTTCGATTAGCTGTTATTAGCAAGTCAGGTAATAGCAAATGTTGGAGAGGCTGTGGAGAAAAAGGAACCCTCATCCACTGTTGGTGGGAATGTAAAGTAGTACAACCATTATGGAAGAAAGTATGGTGGTTCCTCAAAAAACTGAAAATAGAACTACCTTATGACCCAGCAATCCCTCTACTGGGTATATATCCCCAAAACTCAGAAACATTGATACGTAAAGACACATGCAGCCCCATGTTTATTGCAGCATTGTTCACAGTGGCCAGGACATGGAAACAACCAAAAAGCCCATCAATAGATGACTGGATAAAGAAGATGTGGCACATATACACTATGGAATACTACTCAGCCATAAGAAATGATGACATCGGAACATTTACAGCAAAATGGTGGGATCTTGATAACATGATACGAAGCGAAATAAGTAAATCAGAAAAAAACAGGAACTGTATTATTCCATACGTAGGTGGGACATAATAGTGAAACTAAGAGACATTGATAAGAGTGTGGTGGTTACGGGGGGGAGGGGGGAATGGGAGAGGGATAGGGGGTGGGGAGGGGCACAAAGAAAACAAGATAGAAGGTGACAGAGGACAATCTGACTTTGGGTGGTGGGTATGCAACATAATTGAACGACAAGATAACCTGGACTTGTTATCTTTGAATATATGTATCCTGATTTATTGATGTCACCCCATTAAAAAAATAAAATTATATAAAAAAAAAATAGATATCCAAGGAAATAATTTGGTTTTGCCAAAATTATCAAAGTAAATAAGAAAACAAGCAGTTTAGCCTAATTAAGCACATAGTCTGATTGGATACATCCTGTTAGATTTATATGGTGCTTTTTTTTTTTTTTTTTTACTAAAAAAAGCCTGGTTTGGAGTCAATTCTTTTTTCATCTTTTTAGATTCTATTCTTATGAAGTAAGGAGAATGGTATTTTCCTTATTATCTGTCTCCTGCCTATGAAATGGCTCATGACATTATTTATCAGAGCCTTTGAAGTCTTTGAAGGAGAATGCCAAAAATATCATGGAGTGTTACTGTCCCTTTTGAACAGAGACTTGCCATGTTTGCCTTATATATGCTACCTTTGAATGAGGACCTACCAGATACCAGCTGTCTACCCCTAATTTATATTGAAGTTTTTCTTCACGAATGAATTAGAGGATCATAACTCAAGACCCAGTCCAGTAGAAAATATTGCCCATTGACAAACTATTTTGAATGTCAATAAAAACATCAATTTTCTAATGACAAATATGTTGGTAGAATTCCTAATTCTTGGTGTTTTACCATAAACACATAAGTTATCCTCTTAAAGTAGAATAAGCCTTTCTGGAAAATGTGTTTTGATTTTAGCAAATGTTTATATTTTTTCCTAGAATGCTTGTTAGCCAGATTTTCTTGAATCTCTCTACTGTTCATGACTTTCAAATAATATATTATCATGGGTATCTCCTTATTTCTTCAAGCTGTTGCTAATGAAGATGTGTTTTGTGGCCTTTCCTAAAGTATTCTGGTTCTTAAATGAAACAGAGCACAGGCAGTGTGATATCTTAAAGTAAGTAAGGCATTTTACTTCGCTTGAAGGAAAAACAGGAAAAAATCTTTGGGTCTGTTTTTAATGTGACAATGCTTTGGCTAGATTTTACTCCTTTCCATTTTCTGATTTTAATAAAACTCTTTCCCTTCAATATCTCAAATCTGAAGAAATTATAAGGATGAAATGTTTTAACTAGCTGTTTTTGCTCTGCAATCACCAAAACTGGTTTTGTTTGTTTATTTGTTTTAACTTTGTTGAAAGTTATTTTAGATCCTGTAGAAATGGAGATGTAAAATTTATTTTCTGGTTTAGATAGGTGTCATTCTAATGTGTAGTGTGGTTCCTCAATGTTACAAGTTCAGTGCCATAAACTAGCACACATAGATTGTATAGACTGAAACGTTGTGCTTTAAACAGTTTAATTTTATGTTGTAATTAACTATGTCTCTAATTTTAACTCCACAACTAGGTGGGGAAAGAAGTCTTCACATGTCTCTATTTGATGTGTACTAATGGCAACTTTCAAAGTATGTAGTCAACAACCCCAACATACACTTTCCCATACTGTAAGCCCAATCTACCCTGAAATAAGGAGTCTGTCTAATATTAGTACTCTGCTTTAGCTACTATTTATTTACTTTATTTTATTTTATTTTATTTTTTTGTATTTTTCTGAAGCTGGAAACGGGGAGAGACAGTCAGACAGACTCCCGCATGCGCCCGACCGGGATCCACCCGGTACTCCCACCAGGGGCGAGGGGCGAAGCTCTGCCCACCAGGGGGCGATGCTCTGCCCCTCCGGGCATCGCTCTGCCACAACCAGAGCCACTCTAGCACCTGGAGCAGAGGCCAAGGAGCCATCCCCAGCACCCGGGCCATCTTTGCTCCAATGGAGCCTCGGCTGCAGGAGGGGAAGAGAGAGACAGAGAGGAAGGAGGGGGCAGGGGTGCAGAAGCAAATGGGAGCTTCTCCTATGTGCCCTGGCCGGGAATCAAACCCGGGTTCCCCGCATGCCAGGCCGACGCTCTACCGCTGAGCTAACCGGCCAGGGCTTATTTACTTTATTTAATAAACATTTTTGAGCCCCCACTTCCTCCCAGGTACTACACTTTAAAGAAATGAAAAGTTAGATGGACAGTAAAGAATAGCCTTAAACTTCATTAACTTAAAGAATAGCCTTAAACGTCATTAAACAATTTTTATTGTCCACACAGTTAATAATTCAAAACACAGCAAAATTCAAGTTACTCTGTGTCTATTGAATTGTAACCCATAGAAAGCAAGTAACTGTGCCAGCATTTGTTTTGGGGAAATTATTTGACATTAGATATTCAATGCAATTTTTATTATAAAGTGATGAGTTTATCTGCAAATAAAAATTACTTTTGTCTGAAAATCTTTAATATTCTGATTGTTGATAGTTAATTGTTATAACCAAGTCTGTATTGCATTTGCAACATTTTATTTTCAAACATAAACAAAAGAGGACAGAATAGTAATATGAACCCCTGTAACCTTAACCTATGCAACGTTGCTTTAAACATAGTGTTTTTCCCAAGTGTGTGTGTGTGTGTGTGTGTGTGTGTGTGTGTGTGTGTCGGGTGTGGAGGTCTGTCTTTGTATATAATGTAATATTCTATTTGAAATTCTTGATATGGCATCTGAGTTTCAGCAGCTTGAGCTTATTGGTTCAAAGCATCTAAAAAACAGTGTTTTAAATTTAGGTTGCAAATACACCACCCAACAGGGATTAATCTCCCTGGTAGATAATGACCTTCAACACTTTTATCAGCACCAATATTTGAACTGTCAAAGCAAAGTAGGAAGAGGAGTATGCTTAGTCTAGGATTATTGTGATGAAAGGAAACCTATTCTGCTTATTTTGTTTATCTGGTTGTCTGTAAATACACAAAGAAAGTACAAAATAGCTCCCATATTGAACAACCAAAGAACATTTACCAACTCCCCCCACCTCCAGTTTTGCAGGGTCTTAATTGTTTGTATTATTTGTGTATGAAGAGAATAGCACATTTCTACACTGAGCTTTGTTGTCAGGTTAGAGTAGGAGTTTGAGCTGCCCAGCTGTCCTAGTCTCACCTGAGTGTCTAGTCACCAAATGCTTGAATGTGAAAGACAGCTGGGCATAGTTGCGGGCACAACCCATCATAATGCTCACAACTGCTAGTATTTTATCAGATTACAGTCCACTAAGATTTCATTGTGAGGCCTGACTGTTTTACAACGTTTTAAGCCCACAGTAAAAATATGTGGACTGAACATAAAAACATGGAATTTCAACTTTCCTTGAAAAATTAGAAAGTCTGAATTCTGCACACAATGGTCAACTGGCTTTTTTGAACAGACACCTTTTTCTACTATACTACACTTCCCACCTAGTGAGGGTCATTCATCCACATTTCTGGCTAAAAGAACTTGAGTTTGCTAACTCTGGTTTACAGCCATTAACAAATGCTACTCCTTCCATGAAAACCAAATGAACCCAAAGACAGGCTTCCAGGGATAGAAACCCTATTTGTGACTTCATAATTGGATGTAAAAATATATACTGTATTTTGACTAAGATATTAAGGCACAATATTTTAAAATTTCTAATGTGAAGAGAGATTTTCCAAATATATGCACCAGAGAAGTTACATGGTGTTAAAACGCTTGAAGAATATTTTTTAAAAAGTGAAAGAGGGAATGATATCTCTTTTCAAAATGCTGCTGCTTACGTTGGTCCCATTCACCCCAAAATGGAGGGTTAGGGTACTATCTCTTTTACTTCATGCCTAATGATGATGGCTTCCATGAGGTCATCCAAAAGCATAAACTATGTTCCCTGTGGTTAAGATGCTGAATTCATACCAGAGAGAGGGACACACATTCCATTCTGATAATAGTCCACTTCTATTAAGGGTGACACAAACAGTGTTTTTGGTGAACTAGATGTGGGATTTTTATTCAGAAGATCTGTTTTGAATATTCATGAGAAAAGAGAATGAGAAACTCTAAGAGCAAGAGTCTGTGAGGAGTGGACAACCTGAAGAGCCAAAGAAGAGGGAGGGTTCAGGTGTGTGGGAGGAAGGGGAAAGCAAAAAAACAGCTGACCACCTGTTCCGTAACTGACTCCACAGCTTCCAGCCAGTTAGAGTGGAGAATATACATAGTGCTCCATGAAGTTTAGAATTACATTCTTCAGATCTGGCATTTTATTTACCAAATTAAACTCGTGTTTGTAACTTCGAGTAACTTTAAGACTGTGATTACTTGAACTTGATCATTAAAGTATGTAATTTCTTGAGGTCTCATCAGGGTCAGGAGAAGATTACCACCACTGGATACATTTTAAAGGGACAACTGGACACAAAAATAAAGTTGTGTTCTGATTATGTCAGGAGTTGTGCCTGTTTGTCATTCTGGATACAAAACAATACCAGCAGCACAGCAATCTCTGTGGGGAGGTTGGCTATAGTCTTCAGGCTCTTAGACTTTCTGGTTTTTGTGTTCACTACAAAAGTGTGGATAGTTTGTTCATCCACCCCAAAGTCACCAGTACATTATTACCTCATACTTTTTCCAAGGCTGTTGAAACCATGATTGACATGAATGAAATAATGCTTAACCTCAAAACTTTTCAAAAGCATGCATATAAATATGGCTTTACTCCCCTCTCAAAGGTTGTGTGTGTCTTCATGGATGGATTGATTGATGGAAAGTTAAATGTAGATTAAAGGGATATAAAAATTTTTGTCTAGCTTTCTCATTTCACACAGTAGTTGGGTAAGAGTATATTGTTAAAGTTGGAAAGGTAGATGGTATAGGTGAAAGTTATCCTGAGGTCTGATAAATTCTTGCAGTTAGAAAATGAGGGAAGTTTGCCACCGAGTATCCTAGAGAAAATACAGGTAGTTATTAAAAAGACTTTTTGAACTTTCTATTCAGAATTCTAAAAATTAAATAAGGAAACTTTTAAGTGGACATGAAGTAACCCATAGTTTCTGATAAGAATCAATGCACTTTTAGTCAAAGCACATGCTTTTTGAAGAGTTGTTTTCAAAGTACCCTCATTTATCATCATCACAGTGAATGCTGTTTGGTATCGTACACAAGACTGATTGTGAACATTGACTCCAGCTTGTTCATTAACTAAAGAAATTCTCATAATGGCAAAAAGTACAAGGCTAATACTTCAGTATTCTCATAAACAATGACTAACAATTGCAGGATATAAATGGAGAAAGGGCCATCAATGATAACACAGTGGATTTTAAACACTTGTGAGGGAGTCCAATTATAGTATCTCCTGCTACCTTCTGTCTCTCAGTATAACCCTGTACCACCCAAGAAAAGGAACATGTATCACTTCCTCCAAAACAATTCCATTCAGTTCAATCATGGAGAAAACCTCTTTTATGCAGATCCTCCACTTCCTTCCCTCTGATGTCCAGATCTTTCAAAACTTACTAAGTCACACAGCATTTCTGTGCATTGTTACCTCCTCCTCAGTGAGGCTGTTGGGAAACACTTCAAACAGTCTGTTCCAGAAGGGGACAAAGCTGGCAAGGGGGTAGGGGAGGGAAGTGAAATCAAGTCAGTGCTTGCCAAAACAATGAGATAAAAAGTGGGAGTTGGTGGGGGGGGTAGTGGTAGAGGGGAAGTGATCTTTATCCAGCCAAATAAAATGATACCTGAGAAAAAGATGTAATTCAGTTTAAAGAGAAAAACTGATTTAAGAGTTAGGTGATTACTTTAAATTTGTGAGAGTGCATACATAAGAAAGTGATGCTAAGAGAATAATTTGGGGGTCTGAAAGGGTGTGGAGATGCCTTCTGACATCCCTAAGCTTTTTAAAGGCTCTGAATTTTTATTTTACCCCCTTGAGACACCAGCCACTTAGCATCAGCACAAGAGACCAGGTCTGTACTTTTATGTGGGTACATTTTTTCTGACATCAAAACTTGTGTATAAGACTTCTACCTGTGACATGCTCCCTGCGATAAAAACATAACCATACTAGATATGTATAGCATAAAGGCAGATTGTTTTTAAACAGGGGGATTTTCAAGGTTTACTGCAAGGCGTCAGCTACTATTTAAGTTAAAATAATGTTTGACAGGTCAGTAACGAGACATAAAAGATTTAAAAAGAAAAAAAAAACCCAGACAATTTTACACAACTAAAGGGGCAGAAACAGAAACATCAAAGCTCAGGAACTGTATACATTGCACAAAGCATTAAGAGTTTCTGTTCTCTTTAACATTTTGACATATGTTATGTAGTGTGGTTAGAGCTATTAAGAGAACGCAAACTTCTTTCCAAGCAGTTCTTTTATGGCTCACATCTTTCCATGGTCACGTGAAGGGCACTTTGAAGTTTCCCAGGAAAATGGGCAAGGTATTGCTCTTGTTTGCTAGGTAGGATAACTACCAAGAGAAAATGCTTATTAAGCTATGTAATATAACCTATGTATTCAAGAGTATTTGTTCTTGATTTAAATAATATTTTGATTTTCTTATTGATTAATTTTAGCAAGGGAGGAAGAGAGAGAAAAAGAGAGACAGAGAGGAGGGAGGGGGATGGGTGGAGAAGAAGATGGTTGCTTCTGCTGTGTGCCCTGACCGGAAATTGAACCCGGGACTTCCACACTCCAGGCTGATGCTCTACCGCTGAGCCAACTGGCCAGGGCAGTATTTTGATTTTTAAATATAGGTGTTCCAAGAGAAATCTCCTGTCTTCTGTAGTTACCCAACTCTATTAGTACTGAGGATCTCTCTTAGGGTTGATGAGAGTTGGAAATTAGTATTGGCAGGTTGACCAGCTGTTCAATTAGAGGTACATAAAGTACCACCCAACTGGTGGGGGTGAAACTCCATATAGATTTGGAAGAAGTTTTTCATAACTATTATATTTTTCTGCTTGATGACTTATACTTTAATTGAATAGTTTTTTATTTATCTTCAGAAAATTATAAAAAATATTTCTTACATAGAATAAGATAGATGTGATCATTTTTAAAATTGAGTTTGAACACTTAAAAGAAATGCTTTTTAGAGCATGCTTTAGCTTCAGAAATAGAAAGACCCTTCAGTTTTCTCAAATGTTTTTTTTTTTTGAGCCTGAGTTATGGAGCCAAGATATTCATTGAATAGTCAACACCTACTATTGGGAGAAGCATGAACTTTATCCCAGACAGCTGTAGATTTGTGTGGAGCTTCTACCACTTACTAACTTGGGGACCTTGAGAAAATCTATTCACTTCTCTGGGCTTTGCATTTCACATCTATAAAATTGGGATAATAATACTAGCTTATGGGGTTTTACTGTAGGAATTAAAAATGTGATTTATGTAAAGATACAGCATTTAACAAGTACCAGTTTTCCCATTCTACCTTTAACAGAAGAAAAAACACTTGGAAAGGCTTTCATATTAATGTTTATTTTCATAGTTTCAAAATCTATTATCCCAAAGGCTTGAATGTTGGAATCAGAACATATAAATGAAGGGATTAAGTAGTCTCATTTTTCTCTATTCCTGCTTATTATAATTATTATTTTTGACATAGACAGAGAGAGAGTTAGAGAGAGAGATAAATAGGAACAAACAGTAAGGGAGAGAGATGAGAAGCCTCAATTTTTCTTTGCGGCACTTTAATTGTTCATTGATTGCTGTTTCATATGTGCCTTGACTGTGGGGCTACAGCAGACCAAGTAACCCCTTGCTCAAGCCAGCGACCTTGGGTCCAAGCTGGTGAGCTTTGCTCAAAGCAGATGAACCTGCGCTCAAGCTGGTGACCTCGAGGTCTTGAACCTGGGTCCTCTGCATCCTAGTCCGACACTCTATCCACTGTGCCACTGCCTGGTCAGGCTATTCCTGCTTATTATTTCTGAATCACCACTCCCACCATAGCTTTAAATGTAAGCCACTTTGGTGATCAGCATAAACACATCAGTGATGAATATAGATTTCTCAAACTCAACTTGTCCAGTGCTGAGCTTACTATCTTCTTCTGCCACTACTGGCCACCCAAACTAAAAAGCTAGAACTTATGCTAGTCATCCTCTTTGATACTCCCTACATACAACCCACCTCTCTAAGACCTTTGGCTGCTATTTTTAATTAGACCCAGTTCAGTTCCTTTATTGCTTTCTCCTTTGACTGTTAGTTTTGGTACAATTTGGTTCTTTCTTGAATTACTGAATTAATGTCTCTTCCTTTAGTCTTAGTCTCTTCCAAATACAAAGCTAATTATATAACTCCTGTGCTTAAAACCATTAAATGTAGATATATAACCTTAAAAATTAAAGTTTGAATTCCTTGGCATAGTCATGCATCAGGCCCTTTGTGATGTGCCCCAGCACTATATCCTGCCATACCTCCCCTTGCTTGAGGTTCCCCTGCCACTACTGATCTCTGTACCTTTGCACCTGTACATTCCTTCTACTTTTATCTCCTTTTATCCTATTGTCCACTGGAAAAATTTCCCAGTTTCCACATTACCTTCTCTGCAACACTGCCTGACTTATGGTTTACTACTACCTGACCTTCAAATTCAAGGAGAATTAATCATTTCCTTCTCTCTACTCCATCAATCTTATATAGACCTCTAGGACTGCCCTCGCCTATCTTCATTCCCTTGATTGTGAACTCTATGAACAGAGAACATAACTTTTATTTTTATGATCTCAGGTTGCTTCTCCTGAAACACTATGAGTTAAGGCTGTTGAGCCACTGACTTTAGGAGATGAAATCAGGTTACATGGATTTGGTAGCACAGAAAGATAGGTGTGATGAGACCAGGTCACATTTATAACTGTATGGCCAGGAGCCGCCGCCATCACGACCATGCACATGCAGGTTCCCATTGAATTCGGACAGATGGTAAAGAAACAGTGGAGCCAAAAAATGGTGGGTCATTCCTTTATTAAAGTCTCGCACTGGCTGATGAGCAAACACACAGGGAAAACACTTCCCTCTTCATTCAAAGCTCACAAAGCCCTGACACATTATCCAGTTCCACAACCAGGAGAATTTTCTCTGGTTCCTCCTAGAATCCAAGGCCTCACCCAGTCTCAGTAGGGCTTCCAAAACCCCTCAGCTCTGATTCCCCAACTGCACACCTTCTCCTCTCTGCACAAACTGGCTTCTTCTTCAGTACTCTGCGTTCTCTCTGCTCTCTCTCTGGAAACATGGCTTCTTTCTGCCTCTCTTCCTTCTTCTCCCTCCCTTCAAAACTTTCTGGTGTAAAAACCTCTCCTCTAGCAAACATTAACAAAACAATGGCCCATCCCCAGCAGGAAGGTAATTTGCAATTTCACAGACTACACATACCTGGTGCTGCCCAGCCCCCAATGTAAACTATAAGGGAGCAAACTTATTTGACCAATAATAACCTAGAAAAAAAATAGAAGCACAGACACTGTTATTCAGGGTCATTTTGGCATGGAGGTTTTCTGTAAAGAGAATCTATCAGTATAGAAAAAATGGTGAAAGAAAATTTAGTGGCAAGTGGTATATATATTTGCTTCAAAATTCTAGTGACTTGACCCTTAAACTTTTAGATTCATTATATACATTAGAGTATGTCCCAAGGTATTGTAAGAAATAAACTCCAAACTGTAATGACTTGCATAAAATAATAGTAGATGTCTCAGAATTCCATGATAAATGTTTTTAAAGTATCAGGAGGTAGAGAAGTAATCACTTCGATAATGGGATTGAGGAAGCTTTGCAAAGGAAGTGTTAATTGGGTTAAAACTGCAAGGAAGCTGAGGACTTTAACTGGTAAATGACAGTCAGGAAAAAAG
This sequence comes from Saccopteryx bilineata, assembly GCF_036850765.1. Taxonomy (NCBI): domain Eukaryota; kingdom Metazoa; phylum Chordata; class Mammalia; order Chiroptera; family Emballonuridae; genus Saccopteryx; species Saccopteryx bilineata. The sequence continues at coordinate 173,372,287 of NC_089494.1, forward strand.
ACTTTCTTATACAAAGAACTGCATTTAAATACTGCAGATTTATAAAACATTCAGTGTCCAGTGGAGTACAAATAGTCTGATATGATGAAGTGAGAAGGTAGTGAGAGATGAGGCTTATCAAGCATGTGGAAACCACATTCTGAAAAGCCTTAAATGGTAAGTTCAATAGTTGAGTTTATAGGAAGTCTGTATATGATGGCCCCAATGGGAAGCCACATAAGACTTTTTAATGCAAGTAGTGACATGCCCATAGCTATAATATAGAAGGACCCATCAGATGGCAGTGAGTGGGAAAAATTACTTTTTCTAAGGTTATATGTCCCCTTGGTCATTCCTATGGTGCGAATTCTGGATAAGAGGGTTTGCCATAGGTAAAGTTGGATTTCTCTAAATCCTGATAGAGAGGAAAGTTATTTTGTCTGATATATCATGAAGCTGGGGTGAATGCCTTGGCATTCTCATTTTCATTCAAACATCAAAATATCTGGGGGAGGAACAGTTCAGAAGGTGAAACATCTCCTTCCAGGACCGGTAAGAAGAGCAGGATATAACTATCTATAAATGAGACACACCAGGATTTGAATGGCTCACTTATAATCTAAGTGAACTTAAAGTGTATGACCCTAAACTACATACCCCAAGTTTGTCCACAAAAAAAGATTTGGCTGAGTATTATTTCCTTGGGGGTAGGGAAGAGCATAAAGTATACATTTCTTCACACATCTAAAGATTCCTTTTAACTCATTCTACTTATATCCTTACACACTTTTATTTGAAGGCTGCAGTGCCCACAAATCCAGGCAGATAATTTACATTTTGATGTAAGCAATTTTGAACAATTTTTCCTTTCTGTATATTTGGCCAAAATTTTTGCTTAGGGAGGAGTGACTCATAGAGCTATAAAAAAGAGACGTTTGTGTCATCAGTAATATTACTGTAATGCAGAGCCTATAACAGTTTTCGGATTTTACTTAGTTATTTTAACACCCAAACTTATCTGTATTGTTTCAGGTTAAAGAAATTTAGTGGAGATCACTCACAGTTTTTGTCCTCTATCTACTGCAATATTAGTTCCCAAGAAGGTGTGAAGCCCATTTGTTCACAGGAATATGAAATCACTGTGATAGAACACTATGAATTTTATAAGCCAGGCCTGGAAGAAATTTAGGATTTGTATATATGGAGAAAAAGTAAAGACATGGCTGCAAGAATGAATAAGATATGTAAGAAAAAGCATGCATTTGTTTTTTCATTCATTTGCAAATATTTCTTAAGTGCTTACAGGTGTTAAACAGAGCTGGGTACTTCGATCTTGAAGCACAGTGAAAGATAAACCAGGAAAGGTAAGTGAGAGATAGAGTGTGGAGGGCCTCACATAGTTAGCTAAGACATTTGCCATTTCTCTTGGAGACTATAATAATTTCCTCAGGTGAGCGTCATGTTTGAACGATTAATCCAGGAGCATTGTGAGATGATTAGGGACAGGAAAGAGAAAGAAGGCAGGAGAGCAGTTAAAGAAAGCTCTTGGAAGAGCCTAAGCATGAGGGAACAATGGCCCTAGTAGGTTGATGATTAAGGGATGAAAAATGGAAAATCAAGAGATAATAGGCCAAGAAAGTACAGAAGAAGTTGGTCACTGATGGATATGATGGAGGAAAAAGGAAAACATTTTAGAGGGGAACTTTTTGCCTAAATACTAATTATTACATAATTTCTATCTTGGAACATTCAAGACATAGGGATTCTATTATTTCTTCTATGAATTCAGAACTGTTATGTCTAATCAGGCCTAGATAGTGTCTTAAATAGTTTAGTGAACTCCTGATGATGGTTCAGCCTTCATCAAAACCTGAGTCATATTTTTTCCGACATAGAACTACCCTCACTCCCAGATGAATTACATTCTGTCATAAGTCCTTGTATTTTTTTATAGAATTTATCAAAGTTAGTATTATGCATATCTGTGATGATATGATAAATGTGTGTCTTATCCACCAGGATATAAGCTCAATAATGGAATAATGGAAGGGACCATGGCTATTTTGCTCACAAGAGTATTCCCAGCAATAATTAGAGTGTCTGGCACATATTTTATCCCCAATATATATCTATTGAGAAGATTACTGTATAACACTCTTATTTCTCCAAATATTGCTTAAACATCTATGTAAGTTTGTACTTACATAGCAATTGGCAAACTAGTTGAAAATAATCAGAAATAGATAGTGTATACTAAGTTTGAAGACTCTCAATGCTCAAATGTCAGAGAGCAGAATGAGAAAACTAAAGTGACAAATAAAAACATTTTAAGGGCTGTTGATTATCAATTTAACACCCATCTGCGAAAGAAGGTCCAAAAGGAACTGTGAAAACATGCATTAATCTATTTCACTTTCATGAACATTATCACATTATAAAGGTGGTCAAATTTGTGAAAATTAAAAATAAAAGTGGGATCACTGGACATTTAAACTATAGTGAGGAAAGTAATGTCCTTCACAGAAGGGGAAAATATAGCTGACCTTATCACATGTTCCCTTGAAAAGATATGCATGCAGGCCAGTGGATGAAGGATAAAGTGCAAATGTAATCCATTTTCACTTTCAAAAGATTTTTACCAAGTTCTGCATCAAAAGCCATTGAGAGGGGGGGAAAAGAAACGGTGTCACTATGGAACTGGGGAAAATGTTTTGTCACGAACAGGAAATTGGCTCCAAAGTAGGAAATAAAGGGTAGTGATAAATGGATATTTTCTTGTTGTAAAAGGTAAACAGTGAGGTTCTCAGGCTGATATAACTTTTGTTCAACATTGTAACAAATGATCTGTAAAGAGAAAAAAGCCTCTGGAATGTTCATGTCTGAAGATTACATAACTTGTTCAGGTAAGGAAAGTGAGATGTCAAATCAACGGACTAAGCTGAAGAGACGTTCCCTACTGTGTGTGGGCAACAATTTTAAAATAAAGGGCTTTTAATGTTTTGTTGTTATAGAAGAGGTAACATAACATGATAAATAATGTAAATAGCACAAAGGGATAAAAAATAAAGTGAAGACCTCAACTCAGATGACCCTTCAATACTCTCACCTTGGTTCTATTCCCTAGAGATTGCCACCTACTACAGTAGCTAGACTGTCTTTCCTCAAATATCATGGGTGTATATATGCTCTTTTATACGTATGCCTTTCTGTAACATATTTACACATAAATAGGGAGGTTTTCATACATACTGTTCCAAACATTCTTATTTCTTACTTAAGAATAAATAATGGAGATATGTTTTTTATTAGCAGAAATTATTCCATCCTTTATAATGATTGCCTATATACTGTTATATGGGTATTCTATAACTAATTTACTCGATCCCCTAATGGAGGACATGTATTAAGGTTACTTCCTGTTTTGATATATGTTGCTCTTTTTGTGATTTTTGTTATTATTGTTACTATAACTAATGCCTCAAGGATATTCTTGAATGCATATTTCTTCACATATTTGTAAGTATACCTCTAGGATAAATTCTCAGAAATGGGATTGTTGAGTCAAAGAGTAGATACAGTTCTAGTTTGCTTTGCTCTCTCCTACCTTCCAAAAATATTGTATCAATAAATAGTCTTACAAGTAGGAAGTGATCATGTTCTCCTATATACAAATAAACCTTTTATTTTCAAGTATAACCATCACACTTAAAATATTTCTTTATCTTAAAATTGCCATTACACTTTGATTTTTCCTATACAAGCCACACACAAACACAGTTAAAATGATCACTGTTTTCAGCATGGAGGAAACATAGCCGGCCCTTGGCTGAAGAATGAGAGGGGCGGGAGGCAATGAGAACAAACTGTCCTTTGGAAAGGCTTGAGAAAAAGAGAGCAAAGTAGCGGGCAGGAAGCAGGGTCAAAGCTCAAATCTAGAAAAATATTTTATTTGTTAAAGAATTTGAGTTATTTAGAATTGGAGTGGTCTCTCTTCTGAGTGGTGGAGTTCTTGTCACTGGAAATGGACAAGCTGTGGCTGAGACAGCCTCTGGCCAGAGACACTACAAACCAATTCCTGCACTGGGAAGGGGGCTCTAAATCACCTTGTCTCAGGCTTGTCATGTAGGGGCGTCACTGACAGCTGACGGGCTCCTTTCAACAACATACACACTGTGAAACTGCAGACCGTCTGGACTAGCACTCATTAGGGAGAACTCACTGAGAATGGCAGAACATCACAGAGTAGAGACTATCTCTAAAATTCCTTTTAATTTTGAAATGGATATGATTGATATATTAAGAAATGTTTGTTTTTTAAAAAAAATTCAACCCAGCAATTCCACTTCTGGGAATATATCGAAGAAACTGGAAACACCCACTTGACAGTATACATGCACCCTTATATTCAGTGCAGCATTATTTACAATAGCTAAGATTTGGAAACAGCCCAAGCATCCATCACTAGATGATTAGAGAAAAAAGCTGTGACACATTTACACAATGGAATACTACTCAGCCGTATATAAAAAAAAATCTTACCTTATTTGACATGGATGGATCTGGAGAATATTATACTAAGTGAATTAAAATTAAGCCAGTCAGAGAAAGACAAGTACCTTATGATTTTACTTATATGTGGAAGCTAATGAACAAAATAAACTAACACAAAATAAAAACAGATTTATAGATACAGAACAGACGGACAGCTGTCAGAGGGGAAGGGGTTTGGAGGGCTGAGTAAAAAAGATAAAAGAATCAAGCAAATAAAACAAAACAAAATAAATGCAGACACAGACAACTGTGTGATGATTACCAGAGGGAAAGGGGTGAGGGGAGGTAGAAGAGGGTAAAAGCGGGTGTAAGTGGTGTTGGAAGGAGACCCAACCTGGATGGTGAATACACAATATGATATATAGATGATGTATTATAGAATATGCCACCTGAAGCCTATATAATTTTATTAACTAATGTCCTAATATTTAATAAAAATTTAAAAATAATACTAATAAAAATTTAAAAATCCAAATTAGAGTGTGGATAACATAGCTGACCAAATCCCTTTGTAAATGTTAATTCTAGGGGCTTAATTTTGCAGAATAAGTGAGAATAGATAGTTGATCAGCCTGACCAGGCGGTGGCGCAGTGGATAGAGCGTCGGACTGGGATGCGGAGGATTCAGGTTCGAGACCCCAAGGTCGCCAGCTTGAGCGTGGGCTCATCTGGTTTGAGCAAAGCTCACCAGCTTGGACCCAAGGTCACTGGCTCAAGCAAGGGGTCACTCGGTCTGCTGAAGGCCCACAGTCAAGGCACATATGAGAAAGCAATCATTGAACAACTAAGGTGTCGCACGCGCAACGAAAAACTAATGATTGATGCTTCTCATCTCTCTGTTCCTGTCTGTCTGTCCCTGTTTATCCCTCTCTCTGACTCTCTGTTAAAAAAAAAAAAGATATAGTTGATCACCAATTAATATTTCTTGAGAAAATCATGTAAGACCAAGAAAACTTTGAAGCAAAGAGAAAACAGTTTCAACTGATAAACTCTGCCTTCATAGCTTATTATACATACGTGATTTTCATAAGTATCTTCCTGATCTGTTTACATACAGTAAGTCCTTCACCTAGTTAAATACATTCCATAGCCAGTCAATGTTATTAACAACTTGGCCTATTTCATGTGAGTAGCTCACATTACACACTTTTCTCATCTGGGATTTACATCATTAGTAAAATGCCTGATACAAGGAACAAGCAAAATAAAAAAAGAAATGTTTTACAATACAGAAGTTGAAGCCTTTTCTTTCTTGCAGTTTTCTTAGTATTTTTCCAAGAGCCTGGGGTTGTATATCATAATTTAGTTTAGAAGATAACTATCAAGGGTGTTCAAAAATATTTTTACCAATTTATATTAAGACGCTTGGATTCAGAATGGGCAATCTTTCAAACGCTTGATTAAATTTGTTGGAAGTTTTGTTTGCTAAAGCTTTTCACATCCTGGGAAAAATAAACCAAATATGTTGTTTTTCTTTGTTCCGCACTGAGCCATGCAAAGTTAGAGAGCTTAAAAAATAAAAAAGGAACAACAGAAAAAGAATAGAAGTAAAACCCCTGTAAATCAAATTGACCTTTTCTAGGCAATTTTTTTCTACATCTTGGCAGGGGCAGTATCTCTATCCTTTTTTTTTCCTAGGCACATCCTGTGTGGCCCACTTCCTGTGGCTGCTCCATTCTCTGAAATAACAACATTTATGGACTCCAAGAGCTTAAAAACATTAATTTTCAGTCATTAGAAATAGCCTACACTTCACTCACGGCAAAGAAATTGTTCTTGTGCTGACCCTTGCGCTTTATTGCTGCTGATTTCAGACACACCAAACCCTGGGCCACGAAGAAAACTTTATTTTGGATACATTTTCTTCATATTGTTCGCTTTGCCACCCGCCCTTCCACCGCCCAGCAGGGCTGTCAGCATGTTCTCTTCTGAGGCTGGTGTAGGAGGAAAGGCCGGAGTCTGGAGAGAGAGAGAGAGAGAGAGAGAGAGAGAATTTATTTTAGGTAAATTTAATCAAGTGGTGAGTTTTTATTCTTACTTTTTTTTTATGTTCAAAAAGATCTAGCTTTAGGACGACAGTCTTCTGGAACTGGAACTAAGTTGTAAAGAGTTTCAGTTTTACAGAAGATAAAACAAAGTCTCAGACCTTTCCTAGTTTTCCCTTTACAACTGCTTCCCTTTTTCTTTTCTTTTCTTTTTTTTCTTTTTTGTATTTCTCTGAAGTTGGAAACGGGGAGGCAGTCAGACAGATTCCCACATGCGCCGGACCGGGATCCACCCAGCACGCCCACCAGGGGGGGGATGCTCTGCCCATCTTGGGGTGTCGCTCTGCCGCAATCACAGCCAATCTAGCGCCTGAGGCAGAGGCCACAGAGCCATCCTCAGCTCTCGGACAAACGCTGCTCCAATGAAGCCTGGGCTGCGGGAGGGGAAGAGAGAGACAGAGAGGAAGGAGGGGGTAGGGGTGGAGAAGCAAATGGGCACTTCTCCTATGTGCCCTGGCCGGGAATCAAACCTGGGTCCCCCGCATGCCAGGCCGACGCTCTACCGCTGAGCCAACCGGCCAGGGCCAACTGCTTCCCTTTTTTGACAAAAGGAAATAGCTTTGCAGGGCACTCAAAATAAAGCCCAGTTTTCTTCACACATCACCACCCAAAGGCTCTGATTGGTACAAGTTTGGTCCCATTGAACTTGACTACACCTTGAATGGATACCTGGCCATTACAAGAGAATTGACTTTATATTATATCTTAGTTAGTTTTGCTGTCTATACACTGGGTCATCAAAATATTCTATTCTGTACTGTTGGGTATTAAAAATTATTTACTGAACATTTGTTACTATGGTAGATAATTTACCTACATATCACTTTTAAACCACCTAACAATTCTATGACGTAGTTATTCCCACTTATCTAAAGAAGAAATTGAGACCCATAAGGTACATTAATTATGTTTTACTGTTAGTAGGCGGTAAAGACTGCAGAGATAACATTATTATGTATATTAAGTTATGTATGTTATATGTATTTCTATTTCATGTAAATATTGCTCACAACTTTCCATTGGAGGAAGACATTTGATTTACTGGTAAAAGAGGGACTTTAACAATAATAGAGACTTAAAATCACATGCCAACTTTCTTTGGACAAGTTATTCAATTCAATGTAACTCAATTAAAACCCCCATCTGCCTGTAGGAATATTCCGTAGAAGCAGAGTCTGAAGAAAGGCATTAGGTATGTGTGATTTATTAAGAGCATGCTCTTTAGGAAAAAGCAGTAAGGGGATGAGGAAAGCAGGATGCAGAAGCAGGAAGAGTAGAGAAAGGATGTGGTCTCTGGGGAGGTCTAACCCTGGCCCAAATCTATCAGACACTGAGGCATACATTTTGTGGCAATGTTTGCCCCCCCTGAGGAGAGGGCCAGAGCCTTTGTACCCCTTCATCAGTTAGTCATTGGCCCATCCCACCAAAAGGTTTGTATAACTTCCTCCCACATGACTCTTGGCAAGTTAGTTTCTGTCTGCCAAGATCAATTGTCCTGTAAGATGTCAGGTATCAGCCATTAGCCCACATTATCCTTTACAGCTGAGAGATGGGTATACCAGCAGGCGGAGGTGAGTAAAGTAGAGCATTTACAACATCTACTATGTCAACTTCTGTTGAGTGCCAACTAGACACCATTTATTTTATTCTTCACTTTACAGGAATCTAATGGGATAAAAAGTAAGTGTGGCAGGGGTTAAACTGGAGGTATAATATATTTTAGTGTGATGGTTTGTTTCCTGAGCTTGGTGTTAGAGATGGGAAGACAGAAGAAGTGAAGGAGGGAGAGAAAGAGAGTTTAAAGGGCTTAAGAAGAGTTCAGAAATATCAAATGATACCAGAAAGGAGTGGCCTTGAATGCCTCTTGGAAATCCTTAAAAGTTAGTGGAATGAGTGGCAAAGGACATTTAAGGCAGTAGAAACAGTATAAACAACTCGATAAATCATGGCAACTTGGGGAACAGTATATGTCTATATAATCAAGATGACTGGACCTTGTGAAGGTCTGTGGAGAGAGGGGGCTGGAAAGATGAGCAAGAGCCACCTGATGAAGAAAGGGTCTTTTGGTTTATGCTTAAAGGTGGAACTTAATACTGGGGTGATGGTAAGGTTAAACAATATTACTGCAGAGTGACATAACATCAGGGCTATGTTTGCCACATCCACTACAGTAATTACTACATATATTTCATTCTATAATTTAATTCATGAAATGTTTCCCAGTTAGTTTATACTTGTCTTTCTTCTCTACTCTCCTAGGAATATCTAAAATATACACTGAATAATTTTGCCATACTAATATAGTTGATTGCAATACATCAAGGATGATTCTGAGTTTGGTGTCAAAAAGGAGCACATTGCTCTATTCCACATGCTAGCAAGTGCATAGTTTTGAGCACACAGACCCAAGCTCACAGAGGCTGGTGGTGAAAGTCTTTCTCTAGACATCTTCAAGCCCAAATTCACTTTGTCACTTACTTCACTTACTCCCTAATCTCTGAGGTTTGACCACTTCCCATTCTTTGCACTCCATAAGTGACATGGCTGCTAGACTTCTGCTGGACTTATTGATTTTTTTTCTTTTTTGAGAGAGAGAAAGAGAGAGTCAAATAGAAAGAGACAGGAACATTGAACTGCTCCAGTATGTGCCTTGACCAGGAAGCAAACCATCAACCTCTGTGCTGCACTCTAGGATGGCACTCCAACCAACCATGCTATCCGGCCAGGGCTAATTATTTTTTTATTGATTGATTTTTAGAGAGACAGAGAGAGATGAAGGAAAAGAGAGTGGAGGGGGAAGGGAAGCATTTATTTGTTGTTCTAATTAGTTGTACATTCATAGGCTTCTTCTTGTGTGTGCCCTGACAAGGGATTAAACCCAGAACCTTGTTTCCACATCATGCTCTTAATCAAATAAGCTAACTTAACCAAATGAGGCCAGGGCTACTTTGCTTTTTCATAAACCCACAGCTCACGTCATTGAACAGCCATAGACTTCTTCAGGGTGGAGAACAACTTACTTTGGCTTATGATCTCCATTGTTCTCTCTCCATTTTGATATATTTTCCCTCTCTTGCCACAGAGTCAATTGCTTTTCTACATGGCCTGTCACTGGAATCTGTGAAACGCCCCTAAATTCCAGCCAAGGTACATGCATTAGAAATTCTTTTCAGAGAGTAGTACACAGCCTGGGCTGAGTGTGGTGTGGTGGGAAATAAAGCTACAGAGTCCAATGTTCAACAGTGGAAATATACACAAAACAGTCTCAGCAGCACTGTTTATAATAGCAAAATCTGGAGGCAACCCAAGTGCCCTTTTTGTATGGGAGAATGGTATAGTTATTCAATAGAATATTGTATAACTGTCAAATGAATAGGTTACAGACCCACCCAGTAATATATATGAAACATGGCAATTTAATAAGTATAAAAACTCGGTTTTCAAATTTTACATAAAACATTATCCCTTTTTTCTAATATAAAATAATAAAGATAAACATTTAAGAATACAAATACAGATAATATAATCATATGAATAAAGACTAATGGAACAGGATTTGAGAGGATGGTTACTGCGTATGGGGGAATAAAAGGGGTAGCACTGGGGAGATAATTAGGTGCATGTCAAGGTCCTAGCTTTTATTTTGAATGATGGTTTCATGTGTGCTTAATACATAATTAAAAATAACCAAGTAATATAAGCCAATTACATAAAAGATGGCTCAATATCAAAAGTGTTTTGTGAGCTAAATGTTATGACTACACTACCTTTATTTCCTTTAAATCATTGAAGTTTGACTCCCAATTTGAAAGGGCTTCAATTTGAATTTTCAGTGAGGTTTACTCCTCTCTCTGCATCCTGTTCTCTCACTAAGGTTGAACCTAGGGTCTTTCAGAGCGGAATGGAGTTGAAGAGATTCTTCTGGTCATCATGTCAAGCTCTGACAGCTTCATAGCTCCTTAACTGATTTAGAAATGGGGGTGGATCTTTGTCAAGACTGGGAACCAGGATCCCTAAGTTTGGGCTTGGTGGGTACACAGCACAGCCATTTGTTTCTCAGGTCCTACCACGTGGCTCAGGTCCCAGTTAAGTTCCAGGTACCCTGGTCCTCTTCCCACTGTCTGGGAATCTTCTCTCTCTCTCCTGTCCACAGAATCTTTCCCCTTGCCGCTGGAATACCTGGTGTGCTCTCTTTAATAAGCTTACATTTTCTAAATGATAGGAAATCTTTGACTTCAAACAGCTTTTGCTCCAGGAAAACATTACAAAGTAGAAACAGTTCATCCACCTGGTACTAACAGAGCCAGACATTCCACACAGAGAATTGCAGTGGAGAAATACCAGCTATTTTATTGTGATTGGAGCCACCCAGGAGAATAAGAAGCTAATGCTGAAAAGCCTGAGCTCCTCCTGTATGGTGTGTAGGTTATTGATTACACAGGGCAAAATCACAGGATACTATCATTAGGGAGTTTGGGATTACACTGGTAGCTAATTAGTCAGAGGTGGGGTAAGGATAATAAATTAATTTTTTTTAGGTCTTGAGGGCAGCTCTGAGGTCTTTTCCATCTCTCTGTTCAGTCTCATGAGAAAATAGTCAGGGTGTCATTTCACCTTAGGGCTCAGGAACTGAAATACAACTTAGGCAAAGATATTATCTTTTAGTCTGCTAGTGGTCCAGACCTTGTTATCATTAGTCAGGTCCTGGCTACTGTCTTTTGCTGCCTTGAATGTTGCTGATTAAGGGAAACACTAGGTCTCTGAGGTGATGTACAGAGAGTGGGATATGATTTCTAGAGATAGGATTTTAAATTAAATTTGATCAAACTTACAAGGAATCTTTGTTTAAAAAATGGGACCCAAAGAAATGAAAGCAGGAGAAACATATTTTAATAAATTTTCCAGCTTGTGTGTTAAGCATTGGTCAAGTGGCAGTAGGTGCTCAGTTAATATTATTAATCTCCTTCCATTCCCAAGTTAATAACAAGTAGAATGTACTTTTGTTTCCCTATGTAGCTCAGAAAATCTTGTACCTGGAACTGTGAAGGGGAGTTTAAGTGGACAGGGCAGAGAACCCCTTCCCTGTGTTGGCCTCTTCCAACTCCGTTCTTTCCACAGAGAAAAATACATGCTCTGATGTCCTAAAACAGAGCCTTATTTTGGGAAGTGCCCAATGTAAACTTTCTGACTGACACCTCCAAAATAGAAGATGTGAAAAATATCATTTTTTTCTTGAAAAAACAAAAACAAAAAACTTGGACAAAGGCAGAATTCGCGTGTTGTAAAAATGGCTGGTGTCTTACTATGGCTGGCAACACTGGACCTTTCCTCTCTCCAGGCTGAAAGATGGGTGTCCTCTCAGCTAAGGGACAGGAGTGCGCTTCCTCATCGTGAGACTTAGAACATCTATTCCTTTAAGATATTTCACCCACCTCACCCTCTCCCATCACACATAATGAGATAGGAACTGAGCTCAATATTCTGTTTTCCTTTGATTCATGCCAACAATGTGCTATTCTCCCTTAAAATAGTAATAGTTTCATCTAAGAAATGTCATTCTAAACAGCAAACTTGTCATTTTGGAAAATTTTTCTTTGTGTCCTAACAGTTCCACAGAGGTAACCTATTTACTTATTCCAGACATCCCTTGAGTAACCAGCAGTGCCCAGCCAATCTGTCCAGATGGCCCTATCCTATGACTAGATGTCACAATCACATAAAAAGAAAATATCTTTTGTGTTGGCTGACTTAAAAATAATCTTTGTTGTAGAGAGATAAATATAGAAAACATATCAGGTTACTAATCTGTCATTGAACATAGGCCTCAAAGGAAAGTCCTAATCATGCCTGTCATATCTGTCTTCAAAGGCTTCACAAATATAGCTAATGAATGACAAAAGCACCTGCTTCTACCTTCATTGGCATTCTTTTATTTACTTTTTCTTTGTCTTTTAAAAATGATATTGACTGATAACATCATGATTAGATAATAATATTGAATAAAATTGTGATTTATGATCTGCATTATCCTCATTGACACTGTACTAGTTTTTAAAAAATAATTCAGCTAGAAACTTAAGGCTATTGGAAATTCACTTATTTGATCTACAGTTGACTGTAAATGTTTGTTTTTGTTGTTGTTCTTTTTTTATTTTTCTGAAGTGAGAAGCAGGGAGGCAGAGAGACAGACTTACACATGTGCCCAACTAGGTTCCACCCGGCGTGCCCACCAGGGAGTGATGCTCTGCCCATCTGGGGCATTGCTCCATTGCAACCGGAGCTATTCTAGTGCCTGAGGCAGAAGCCATGAAGCCATCCTCAGCATCTGGGCCAACTTTGCTCCAATAGAGCTTTGGCTGCGGTAGGGGAAGAGAGAAACAGAGAGAAAGGAGAGAGGGCAGATGGACATTTCTTCTGTGTTCACTGGCCAGGAATTGAACCTAGGACTTCCACATGCCAGGCTGACACTCTACCACTTAGCCAACTGGCCAGGGCCGAGTATAAATGTTTTTGAGTGAATAAATGAGCATATGTATTCAGTTATCACAACCTAATTTAAACATGTGGAAAGCTATCATTTTTTAGTCTAATAAAATGTATCCATTTTACTCAATATTTCATTTCAAATTATTTTAAAACCTAATATTTTAAAGACTGAAAATAGGGGATTACCATCTGCTACATAAAACTAACACAATTTTAAATTATTATTAAACCACTTTCTAAGCTTACCAGCTGACAATCTCCTTGCCTGCAACTTTTTTGCTTGATCTTATTTTGCAAACCTGGGGTTCTTCTGAACAAGTATGCTAGTATGTTTTGTTGCTTATAACTATGAAATCAGACCTCAGATTTCTAGTACTTATTAAAGTTACCACTTTTGACCATACTTTAAAGACAAACTCACTGTTCTTATGAGTTTGAGAATTATTTCTACTTTAAAGTATATTTAACATTATTATTTTAAAGCACATTTCTAAGATTGCTAGCAAATGACATCTTTAATAGAACAATAACCTTAAAATGTAAATGTAGAAACTTGATTAAATGTTAAAAACATTTGGATTAGGTACTTTACTTCTAGTATTACATATATATTGTTAATGATAGTTTCTACAATTGTGAAGTCCTTCTTTATTAGAAGGTCTTGGTTCTTTTCTTTTTATTTTTTCCAGCCTTAGGGTCTATAACTATAGTAGTTTCTTTTCTTTATTTAAAAATAAAATTTATTTAGTAGGACAGTTTTATATTTATAAATAAATTATGAAGATAGTAGAGATATTTTCCAAACACCTCTATAGCCAGTTTTCCCTATTACCGACATCTTATGTTAATATAGTACACTAGTTACAATTAAGGAACCCATATTGATATATACTGCTCACAAAAATTAGGGGATATTTTATTTCTTCATATTCATTTTGAAATATCCTCTAACTTTTGTGAGCAGTATATTATTATAACTAAAGTCCATACTTAATTCAGAGTTCCTCAGTTTTTACCTATTTCTTTTCAAAACTTCATCTAAGATTATATTTAATCTTTAACATTATATTTAATTATGTCTCCTTAGGCTCCTGTCGCCTGAGACAGTTTGTCAGACTTCCCTTGTTTTTGATGTCCTTGACAGTTTTAAAGAGTACTGGTCAGGTATTTTGTAGAATATTCCTTAATTGGAATTTATCTGATTGTAAAGCCAGTAGCTGCGGCCACCATCACAGCTGCCTGGCTCTCGCAAGTTTGCATTTAATCTGGACAGATTGTAAAGAAATTGCGGAGCCAAAAACTGGTGGTCCATTTTCCTTTATTCTAGACTCATAACTCGGCAAGCAAGTGAAAACACACAGCAGGAAAACACTTTCCTTTCCATTCAGGGCTCCCAAAGCCACTGACTCATCCGAGTTTTTCTAGAATCAAAGGCTTCTACCTCACCAGTCTTATTCACCTCTGTTCCCCATCTCTTTCTGCACAAACTGGCTTCTTCAGTATTCCACCATTTTGGCTGCCTCCTCCATGAGGCCTCCCTGCCCTGCTACAACATGGGTTCTTCCTCTCCATTAGACAGTGGTCACTCTCTCTCAAATGACTTCCTAGCTCCACCTTTTAAAACCCTTTGGTATGAAAGCCCCTCCCCCAACACATATTAACATACCCAAGCCCCTTCTCAAGCATGAAAGACAATTAGCTGTATCACATGAGAGCATCACCACATGAGAGCAGCAGCCATCTTTAACAGAGTGAGCAAAAAATAACTTATTTGCCCAACACTGAGGTTTATCTCATAATTAGTCTGAAATTATGGGTTTTGAGGGGGAAGATGACAGGGCTAAGAGGCTGCTTTTATCACATCATGTGAAGGATTCATAAAATCAAAGTAATTTACCACCATTGACCTTGACTTTGTCATTCGTTTATGGTAGTTTTGGTCAGATTTCTACACTCTAAAGTTACTCTCCTCCTAACTCTTCTCCTGACTTTTCATACTGTTCTTTCCTGTAAAGAAGTCATATAAATGGCCCATAATTAAGAAGTGAGGTTTCTACATAAATTCTTTGGAATTCTTCTGCATAGGAGATTTTTCTTCTCCCCAATTTATTTCTTTATTTGACTGTTCATTTATATCATTTATTTATAATATTGAGATACCTGGTTCCCACCATCCACCATTTATTTGCTTAATTGTTAAGTTCCAGCATACATGATTAGCAGATCAGAATTCTTTACCCACACTTCTATGGAAAACAACTCTATCAACTAGAGTCGAATGATTGTACACAGTTTCTTCTGCTCTTACTTAAAAAGATTTAACTCATTTCCAAAGTTACATAGGTCAGTATCTTTTTTTCTTATTATCTTTCTGTGAGGTTGTTTCATACATTAGTAATATAGTTAGATTGTTTTGATACATTCTACATTTCCTTCTGGGATCTTATTTCCTCTTAAATGATTTTTTTTTACTTGCATACATTAAGGTTTACTCTTTGTGTTATAAAGTTCAGTGGGTTTTGACAAAAACAGAGTGTTATGTATCCACAATTACAGAATTGTACAGAATAGTCCCTGCCCTAAGATATACCCTGTGCTTCACTAATTCAACCTTTTTCCCTTCCCCTTAGCCCCTCACAAACACTGATCTAATTACTGTCTTTTATAGTTTTGCCTTTTCTAGAATGTTATTAATGAAGATAATATAATATATAATATTTTCAGCCTGATTTATTCAACTTGTAAGTATGCATTTAAGACTCATTTATGTGGGGGTTTTTTTTGTGTGTGGTTCATTTCTCTTTATGGCTAAATAATAATCCCTTGCACAGATGTACCACAATTTGTTTATGCATTCACCAGTGAAAAACATCTTGGCTAATTACAAGTTTTGGCAACTATGGATAAAGCTGCTATAAACATTTCCATGCATACTTTTGTGTTGACATATCTTTCAAGTCAGTTGGGTAAATATCTAAGAGAATGACAGCTACAGCATATAGGAAGACTGTGTTTAGCGTTATAAAAACTTTCAAACTATCTTCCAAAGTCACTGTACTATTTTGCTTTCCTACCAGCAATGAATGAGGGCTCCTGTTACTTCACATCTTCACCAGCAATTGCAATTATAAGTTTTATGAATTTCAGCCACTTTAATAGGTGTCTAGTGGTATCTCATTGTTTTAATGTGCAATTACCTAATGACAAATGATATTGCGTGTATTTTCATATGCTTATTTGCCATATGATTATCTTCTTTGTGAGGTGTCTGTTCTGATCTTTTATTTATTTTTATTCTGCTTTATTGACCAATGTCTACTCTTTTGTCAATGATATTATTTTTGATTGCTATAGCTTTATCATAAATCTTAAAATCAAGTTCTAAAAGTTCTCCAATTTTGTTTAGTATTGCATTAAATATTTTTGTTTCTTTTTGTCTTTCTTTATAGATATTACAATTAATTTGTCAGTATGTAGAAAATAGCTTGCTGAGATTTTTATTGGAAGGATGTTGAAGCTATAGATCAAATTGAAACACTGATTTTTCCAACCCATGAACATAGAATATGTCTCTATTTACCTAGAATTTCTTTTATTAGCATTTTAAAATTTTCTGTATATAGAAACTGTAAATTTTTTTGTCATATATGTGCCCAAGCACTATATTCTTTTCCTTTGATGTATTGGTCTTTGTTTTAATTCAAAGTCTTCTAGTCTGATATAAAGAAAAACAATTGACTTTTGGATCCTAAAATCTTGCTCTACTCACTTATTAGTTACGGGAGAGAATTTCCTTTTTCTTTGGGATTTCTACATTTGCAAGCAAAGACATTTTTTTCTTCCCATACGAAATACCTTTTAGTTTTTTCTTGTCTTATTATATTAGCTAAAACTTTTCAGTATGATGTTGAATAGACATGGGAAGAGGATATTAATTTGTTCCTCATCTTAGGAGAAATGCATCTAATTCTTTTCTCAATTAACTATAATATTAGCTTTTGCTTTTTTAAAAATTCAGTATTTATCATAATAATTTCAATCTGTTATAACAAATTACCATAGCATGAGTGGCTTATAAACAACAGAAATGTATTTTTCAACGTTCTAGAGGCTGGGAGGGCCAAGATCAAGGCACTGGCAGATTTGATGTTTAATGAAAGTCTGTCTCTTGGTTCATAGAGAGCTGTCTTCTACTTATCATACTCAAATGGTAGAAATGATAAAAGATCCCTCTTGGCTTTCTTTTATAAGTGTCCTGTTTCCATTCACTAACCTCATGAACTAATCACTTCCCAAAGGCCCCATCTGGGTGTTGAAGTATAGCATTCACAAATAGTTTTTATTTTCTATACAGTTAAACCAAAGTCTATATTTATAAGTTCAAAATCTTGATTGTATACAACTAAGTTTTATGAAGCTCATTACAACTTAAGGGTTTAGAGCAGAATTATGTATTTTATTTATTATCAAGTAGTTATATGAGTTTGAGCTTCTAGAGTTGGCTAAAATGAAAAATAAAATGATTTATCTCTCAGGAAAGTAGAGTGAGAGCTTAAAGATTTTTGTACTATGTAGTTATTTAGAGAGATATTTATAACATGAAAGTCTAAGGGTTCTTTTGTCAACCATAAAAGTAGGTTTAAAAAATTTATCAGCTCTCTGAAACATGCACAGTATCAGCTAGCAAATTTTTTTATCGGGACTGTCATAGTGATGAAATATCTGATAGCTATAAATATTAAGCATAGAGTATATTGGAACACATTTCAGTTTGAATATTCTTAAACTTGTGGCATTTTAAAAACTTTTCTTAAAATCTAATGCTAATCATAAGCCTTGAGTCAGAGAGTAAAGTCTGTCTCTTTATGATAGATACTGAATTTGTGAAAGGGGTATGTTTAAGATCATTTGTGTTGTTAAGTACTACATTTACTAATCCTATTTTGATAAATCACAGTGAATGAGCAGCTTTTATCCCATGCATAGATAACTACAATGAATTTTACATACCGTTTCATCCTAGAAATGCACAGATCCGGGACCCATGGCATAGGTTCTGCAAAGCTCTATTTTTTTTAATATTCTATTTATTGATTTTTTTAGAGAGAGGGGAGAGAGAGAGAGAAGGGGGAGGAGCAGGAAGCATCAACTCCCATATGTGCCTTGACCAGGCAAGCCCAAGGTTTTGAACCGGCGACCTCAGTGTTCCAGGTTGACGCTTTATCCCACTGCACCACTACAGGCCAGGCTGCAGAGCTCTATTTTAGAGAAGGCTATCACTTCTATGTTGACTTTCCATCTCATTCTCTTGTCTGGTATTCAGTTTTTATTTTTATTTTTTGACAGAACTTCAGCCCTTCTAGTTCTTTGTACAAACTCCCATTGCTCACACTAATAGAAAGAAATTGTAAAATTTTTACTTTCTGCTCTTCTAAAAACACTTTTCTTTTTACTGTCCTACCTCAGGAAAAACTTCATAAGTTCTCTTCATGGTAATGAATACTTTCCATTCCCTTTGGTGCTATGGAATTTACTATTGATTTATTATTTTATGTTTTTAGAGTTTTTTCATTTTCTTGGGCTGGGAAAATAAGGCAAGGATGTGGGAGAGAGATAGACTTTGAAGGAATAAAACTGTTGAGTCTTGGTTTTCTTGTTACTGATACCTTGTACAGTTCAATTTACAAATTAAGCTATGATTCTAATTTATCTTAATAGGCACAATAATTGTCCCAATTCCTTTTTTTCTTTTTTTTTTCTTTTTTTTGTGAGAGGCAAGGAGGCAGAGAGAAAGACTTTCTCATGTGCCCAACCCTGATCCACCAGCAAGCCCCCAAGGAGCAATACTCTGTCCATCTTGGGTGGTGTTCCTTTGCTCGGCAACTGAGCTATTTTAGCACCTGAAGGAAAGCCATGGAGCAATCTTTAGCGCCCGGGGCCAACTTGCTTAAACCAGTCTAGCCATTGCTGCAGGAGGAGAAGGAAGAGAGAGATAGGAGAGAAGGGTAGAGAAGCAGATGGTCACCTCTCCTGTGGGCCCTGACTGGAACTTGAACCCAGGACTTCCATAGCCAGCCTGATGCTCTCCCACTGAGCCAACCAACCAGGACCAATTGTTTTAGTTTTAATTCTGTACATTTGAGTCATTTTAGTGAGCATTAAGTGATTAAAATTGTTTTCTTGATTATAATAATTTCTCATTTTCCTACTACAAATATAAGACTAGATTGGTCATTCATCTAATCTCAAATTTTTATATGTTGCTCAATATTGAGCTTATCTTTGAATATATAGACATCTAAATTTTTATTTGTCATGTGAACAAATCAAAGAGCTGGAAGAACAAAATGGTGCTTAGTGTGACTTGCAACTTTACAATTACATGAAGTTTTGTAGCCTATAGGTTTTCAAATAATGGGTAATGAAAAAATTAAAGTTAAAGGTACAATTAAAATTAACAATGTTTACTCTAATTGAATTAGACTTGTATTCAGAAAAAAGTAAATGTCAATCTGAAGTTATAAATGTGTTCTTTAATCTTTGCTTGATTTATTTTCTTTTAACAAAGGGCTTGGTTTGTGTTCAGTGTCTGACAAAGGTCCTCTGTCTTCATTATAAAAGACAGTCAGATAGATTTTAGAAATTAAGAGTTTTTTTATTGCAAGGTTTGATATAGGTACTCCATCATACTTTTAAAAAAAATGTAGTCATGATTATTATGCAATAATCCAAAAGGAATCATCATGGACTCTTTTTACAAATATAATCAGTTTTCTTGTCTTAGTTGCTAAAAGGAAGCATATCAAAATCAAGTGACTTCTAGCTCCTGAGATGAAGGAAATGCTGGAAATCTTTGGAGGATGACATTGCCTTACTTGCAAAAAGAAACTTAGTTTTTTGTTAGTAAATAAGATGAGGAAAAAATGAAAATGAACATGTTATCTTGAATTAGTTATCTGGTATTGTCTAGGTTAACAATATGTGATAAATAGAATTTGAATAATATTTTCCCAAGGATAGACCTCACTCAGAAAATGTGAGCTCAGAGTTTGAAACAAATTTCAATGTTTTAAAAGTCAGCTTTGTACTTTTGGCAAACACTAATTCTCTGTTCTTCAGAATACTTTTGAGGAGTTTAACTGAAGGATTGAAAAGCTTCTTAGCTATTAAATTGCCCCGAAAAATAAAATTTATAACTTTTTGGAGGGGCACAGTTAGATGAATGAGTTAATAAACAAATATGTTGCAAATGACAGATTTGATTTGATGCTTATCTCCCATTTATTCTTTAATATGCTCATGTTAAAAATGGGCCACATCCATAAGTCCAAGGTATCCTAATGGGTGACTTAATGGGAGGAGGCTTTTATAGGAGCAGTTTACCCATAGAGAACTCTGAGAGCTAATTTGAACCCCCAAATGTTTTACCTGATGTAGATAGACCATGAGCACACTATTAAAGAAAAATAAAGCTGAATTTTAAGAGTATCCAGAAAAGATGGATTTATGAGTCCTGGCTGCAAGGACATATAGACTGGTAATGATAAATCAATTGGAGGTTAGTTTTTGGAAAGAAACAAAGAAATAAGATGCAGAACTAGAGATAAGTCCACAAATAAAGAGTATGAAAAATATTCCTTTTATGCCAAGTCCAGCATGTGCTATTGTGGTAGATATGGAACTTTAATGACATTATACCAACTGGGGCAGTTTTTTGAAAGAGCAGATGAAAGTCACAGGGAGCCTTAGGTATTTTATGTGTGCTGTCCATAAAGCCCTTTATCTGAGCACAAGGTACTTACACTTGTAATCATCAAGAGGATAAAACTTAGAGTGGAGAGGATTTAGAATCTTCATCTCTAATTCAAAGTCCATGAGCTTTAAAATCTCCTGTAAAACAGGACCAGCTGTTTGGACAGGAATTAAAGTAAAAGAACGGATTGATAAACTGATTAGAAGCTTTGCCTTATACTTACCAATCCCCCAAAATAACAAGAAGGACAATTCCAGAGGAAAAGGCATCGTTTAATGTTATCTTGAGAGGTTCTATACTTTAGGACTTGTTCCTGAGTTTGGTTAAGATGCACTTGAAAGATGGATACTTTTCCCAATCAGAAAAGCTTTGTTTGTTGTAGTCTCTTCTCAAGTGTTTTTGAATATTAAAAAATACGCCTTAATGTTAAAATTTCTTGTTTACATTTTTGGTCTCCAGATATTATTTATGGTTTTTCTGTTCAGCACTATTCAGAAATGTCTGCTCTTTCATTCAATATGATTCTGTTGGTACTGACATTCCTAATATTACACTTCTTGAGATCACATACATAATAATACTCCTGGCCACAGATATAGGTGTATAACTTAGATAATACCTTTCTAATTAATTTCTTGCAAATGTTTTTTTATTCAAAGGCAGGGATATAATCCAAGGTAGGCCAATCAATGTATTTCTCCAGGAGTCCTTATTTTGCAGCTGGAAGAGGTTCTTCCCCTTTGCATAATAATGCCTGAAGTTTATTGTATTTATTAAACCATAATTCAGCTGATGATACAAAGACTCAAGTTAGCATTAGTTTATACAAGATAGAATTTTAATAATGTATCATATAAAAATCTGATCTGTATAGTATCTCTCTTCAACCAAATAATCAGGGACCCAAGCTGATTCTATGTTGTTATCCCACAATATGAGACATACAGCTTCTGTCTTGTGGTCCAAGAGATGATTGCTCCAGCTTCTGCTTTACGTCTTCACTACAGCACTGGGAAAAGAAAGAACAAGGGGAGGCCACACTTCATCCCTAGAAGAGGTATATGCCACCACTGCTCAGATCATACTGGCTGTAATTTACATGGCCATACCTCTCTTCAGTGAAAGTTGGGAATAGTAATCATTACATGGGCAACGATATAACTAGTTAAAAATTCTATTGTCATAGAAGACACAGAGAATGGAAATTTAAGAAACAATGTTTATTTTTGTTAAATATAAGTATCAAGGTTTCCTGGAAGCTACCTCTTCTACTATATAAAGTCTTCCTACAGTTGATAAAAGTTGGTTGTAGTATTTGAATGCATTTAAATTTTGAATACCTTGTGCTATTTCCTGACTTACTAGATCAGTAGATAAATGAATTTCTTTATCTATGTGTGTGTTTTGCTAAATAAATTATTTTTTTATTAATTTTAATTTATTGTGTTAACATGAATTCAAGTGTCCCACTCAATATTATACCCTCACCACCCACCCACATGTCCCCCATTACATCTCCTTTGCCCCCTTCTGCCTGAATTCCTTCCCTCCTTCTCTTTGGGATTTGCTGTCTTATTATTTGTATCTATGTGTTAAGTACATATAATTTCACTAATCCCTCCACCTTCTCTGATCCCATCCCCTCACCCCCACCTTCCCTCTGACAGCCATCCCTCTGCTCTCTATGACCCCACCTCTGCCTCTATTCCATTCCTCAGTTCACCATGTCCATTAGATTCCACATATAAGTGAGATTATATAATATTTGTCTTTCTCAGCCTGGTTTATTTCACTTAGCATAATAATGTCCAGGTCCATCCATGCAATCACAAAAGCTAAGATTTCCTTCTTTTTTACAGCTGCATAGTATTCCATTGTATATACAGTGTGTCTGTAAAGTCATGGTGCACTTTTGACCGGTCACAGGAAATCAACAAAAGACGATAGAAATGTGAAATCTGCACCAAATAAAAGGAAAACCCTCCCAGTTTCTGTAAGACGATGTGGCAGCATGTGCACATGTGCAGATGATGACCTAACACCGTGAATACAGCAGAGCAGCCCACGGCCATGACAGTTGAGATGTGGATGGTACAGAGGAAAGTTCAGTGTGTTCTGTGGCTCACTAAATTTGAATCCGTGACCAAAGTGCAAGGTGAATGTCGGCGCATTTATAACGAAGCACCACCACATAGGAATAACATTACTTGGTCAGATAAGCAGTTGAAGGAAACCAGCAGTTTGGTGGAGAAACCCCGTTCTGGTAGACCATCAGTCAGTGATGAGTCTGTAGAGGCTATATGGGATAGCTACCTAACGAGCCCTAAAAAAAATTTGTGCGTGAGCCCACATCAAACTGCACTGAATAGGTATGAAACTGGGAGACTTTTCCTTTTATTTGGTGCAGATTTCAAATTTCTATTGTCTTTTGTTGCTTTCCTGTGACCAGTCAAAAGTGCACCATGACTTTACGGATACACTATATGTACCATGGCTTTTTAATCCACTTATCCACTGACGAACACTTGGGCTGTTTTCAGATCATGGCTATTGTAAACAATGCTGCAATAAACACGGGGGTGCATTTTTTTTTTTTTTGAATCAGTGATTTGGTATTCTTAGGATATATTCCTAAATGTAGCATAGCTGAGTCAAAAGGCAGTTCCATTTTTAATTTTTTGAGGAAACACCATACTGTTTCCACAGTGGCTGCCCCAGTCTGCATTCCTATCATCAGTACAGGAGGGTTCCCTTTTCTCCACACACTCGCCAGCACTTATTGTGTGTTGATTTGTTAATGAGCATCATTCTGACAGGTGTGAGAATGTGGTTTTATTTGCATTTTTCTGATGATTAGGAACATTGAACATTTTTTTCATTTGCCTATTGGCCTCTGTATGTTATCTTTGGAGAAGTGTCTATTCAGTTCCTTTACACATTGAATTGGACTGTTTTCCTTCCTAGTGTTGAGTTTTAGAAGTTCTTTACAAATTTTGGCTATTAACCCCTTATCAGATGTATTGGCAAAGATGTTCTCCCATTGTGTGCTTTGTCTTTGTATTTTGTTAATGGTGTCTTTTGCTGTTCAAAATTTTTTAGTTTGATATAGTCCCATTGTTTTATCTTGTCCTTTACTTCACATGCCCATGGAGAGAAATTGGCAAAAATATTGCTACGAAGAGATATTGGAGAGTTTACTGCCTATGTTTTCATCCAAGATTTTTATGGTTTCATGACTTACATTTAAGTTTTATATTTGAGTTAAGTTTTGTGAATCATGTAAGTTGGTGGTCTAGTTTCATTTCTTTGCATGTACCTGTCCAATTTTCCCAACACCATTTATTAAAGAGACTGTCTTTACTCTATTGTATGCTCTCACCTCCTTTGTCAAATATCAAATGACCATAAAGGAGTGGATTTATTTCTGGGTTCTCTGTTCTGTTCCATTGATCTGTGTGCCTGTTCTTATGCCAGTACCATGCTATTTTGATTACAATGGCCTTGTAGTATAACTTGATATCAGGAAGTGTGATACCTCCCACTTTATTCTTCATTTTCAAGATTGCTGAGGCAATTAGAGTTCTTTTTGGTTCCATATACATTTTTGGAATATTTGTGCTATATCTTTGAAGTATGACATTGGTATTTTAATAAGAATTGCTTGAATTTATAGATTTCTTCAGTTAGTAATATAGACATTTTAATGATGTTTATTCTTCCTATCCATGAACAGGGTTTATGCTTACACTTGTTTGTATCTTTCTTGATTTCTTTTTTCAATGTCTTATAATTTTCCAAGTACAAGTCTTTTACCTCCTTGGTTAAATTTACTACTGGGCACTTTATTTTTGTTGTTGTTGTTGCAATAGTGAAGGGGATTGTTTCCTTAATTTCTCTTTCTGACAGTATATTGTTGATGTATAAAATGCCACTGATTTCTTTCTTTATTATTATGTTTTTTGGGAGACAGACTCCCACATGTGCCCAACCAGGATCCAATCAGCATGCCCACCAGGGGGTGATGTTCTGCCCATCTGGGGAATTGCTTTTTTGCAACCAGAGCCATTCTAGCACCTGAGGTGTAGGCATGGAGCCATCCTCAGCGCCTGGGTCAACTTTGCTCCTGTGGAGCCTCAGGAGCGGGAGGGAAAGAGAGAGATAGAGAGAAAGGACAAGGAGAAGGGTGAAGAAGCAGATGGGCATTTCTCCTCTGTGCCCTGGCAGGGAATCCAACCCTAGACTTTCATACACCGGGCCAACACTCTACTGCTGAGCCAACTGAACAGGGCCAAAATGCCACTGATTTCTGAATATTAATTTTATACCCTGCCACCTTACCAAATTCATTTATCAGGTCTAGTATTGTTTTTTGACAGAGATTTTAGGGTTTTCTATGTACAGTATCATGTCATCAACAAATAATGATAGTTTTACTTTGACTTTTCCAATTTGGATGCCTTTTATTTCTTCTTCTCTGATTGCTGTGGCTAAGACTTCCAGAACTATGTTGAATAAGAGTGGTGAAAGGGGGCACCCCTGCCTTGTTCCTGATCTTAAAAGGATTGCTTTTAATTATTGCTCATTGAGTATGATGTTGGCTTTTGGTTTGTTATAGATGGCCTTTATTACATTGAGGTATGTTCTCTGTATTCCCACTTTACTGAGAGTTTTGATCATAAATGGGTGCTGGATTTTATCAAATGCTTTTTCTGCATCTATTGATATAATCATGTGATTTTTATCCTTCCTTTTGTTTATGTGATGAATCATATTTAATGACTTGCATATATTGTACTAGTCTTCCTCCCTGAAATAAATCCCATTTTATCGTGATGCATGATCTTTTTGATGTATTCCTGGATCTGGTTTGCTAATATTTTGTTGAGAATTTTAGCATCTATGTTCATCAAGTATATTGGCGTATACTTTTCTTTCTTTGTAGTGTCTTTACCTAGTTTTGGAATGAGGATAATGCTTGCTTCATAAAAGGAGCTTGGAAGTCTTCCCCCTCTTGAATTTTTTGAATTAGCTTGTGAAGGATAGTTGTTATTCTTATTTGAATGCTTGCTAAAATTCTCCTGTGAAGCCATCCTGTCCAGGACTTTTGTTTCCAGGGAGTTTTTTGATTACTGTTTCAATTTCATTTGTTATAATTGGTCTGTTTCTGTCTAGAGGATCTGTCAGTTGATATTATTGGGTTATTAAAATCCTCTACTATTATAGTATTGCTGTTGATCTTGCAAAATCTGCTTTATATATTTAGGTGCTCCTATATTAGGTGCATAAATATTTACAATGGTTATAGCCTCCTGTTGGATTGCTCCCTTTATCATTATGTAGTGACATCCTTTATCCCTTTAAAGGCTATTTTGTCAGATATAAGTATTGCTACTTAAGCTTTTTATTTTTCATTTCCATTTGCATGAAATAATTTTTTCATCCCTTCACTTTTAGTCTATGTGTGTCTTTAGTTCTGAGGTGGGTATCTTGGAGAAAGCATATGTATGGGTCTTGTTTTCTTATCCATGAAGCTACCTTATCTTTTGATTGGAGCATTTAATCCATTTAGATTTAAGGTTATTATTTATATAGACTTATTAATTTCTATTTTATTCTTTAAATCTACAATCCTCTTTTTTCTTGATTTCTTTTTTCCTTTGCTCTTTTTACAGCAGACCTCTTAATATTTCTTGCAGTACTATTTTGCTTTTAATTAATTACTTGAGTCTTTTTTTGTCTGGGGAGCTTTTTATTTCTCCTTCTATTTTAAACGATAGCCTTGCTGGATAAAGTAGTCTTGGTTGTAGGTTCTTGTTTTGCATCACTTTGTATATTTCTTGCCAATTCATTCTGGCCTCAAGTATTTCTGGTGAGAAGTCAGATGTCATCCTATGGGGGCTCCCCTGTAGGTAATTAACTGCTTTTCACTTGCAGCTTTTAGTATTCTTTCTTTTTCTCTTAACTTTGGCATTTTGATTATGTTGTGTCTTGGTGTATGCCTCCCTAGGTTCCTCTTTAATGGTATTGTCTGTGCTTCTTGAACTTATGTGACTTTTTCCTCATCAACTTAGGAAAATTTTCAGCTATAACGTCTTTAAACAGATTTATATCTTTTATTCATTCTCTTCTCCTTCAGAAATCCTTATGATGCAGATGTTGTTTCTTTTAATGGTGTCACAGATCTCTTAGAGTTTCCTCAGTCTTCTTGCACCTCTTTTCATTTTGCTGCTCTATTTCTGTGCTTATGTTTATCTTGTCTTCTAAATCACTGATTCAGTCTTCTGCTTTATCCAGCCTATTGTTGATTTCTTCTAGTGCAGTCTTTATTTCTGATTTTGTATTTGTCATTTATGACTGGCTCCTTTTAATAATTTCAATGTCCTTTTTGATGCTTGCCATCTCTTTTTTAGGTACTTATTATGCTCATCCATTGTTGCTCTAAGGTCCTTGAGCATCCTAAAAATCATTATTTTAAATTCTGCATCTGGTACTTTGGTTACTTCCATTTTATTTAGTTCTTTTTCTGGGGATTTCTCTTGTTGATTCATTTGGGTTGTATTTCTTTGTCTGCCCATTTTGTCTGTGTGTTAGGTAACACTGTCGTCTTTAAAATTTGTTGTGGTGTCTTTATGAGGAATATGTGATTGGTAGTACTCACGTCTAGACCAACTGTTTTCCTTGGTCTTGAAATGCTTCTTGAGAGTAGTATTTTTTCTCCTGTTGTATATGAATATTGAATGTAGTTGGTTCTTTCAAGGATGTGGTTATCCCTCCAGGCTTGAGGCTCTAAGGTTAACCTTGATCATGTGTATTAGACCCTGTGCAGTGTCTGTCCTGTTGGGCATATTTATTCTCCACAGTGGCTGGTCCTGCTAGACTCCTTCTTTGACTGTGCTGCTTTTGTAGCTAGCTGAGTGTAGGGTTGGTATTCTCTGTCACCCACTACTAGTTGTGTTGTTTCTAGATCTTCTTGGGTTGGCATAAGCAGTTGTTTGAAACCTGCTGTGGGCTACCTGTCTACTGCTCTGTTTGCTGTTTGTATCTCTGTTTCCTGTGCCTGGGTAGTGTGGGAGAGGCCAGCCTGTGTATATGAAATAGCTTTCTCCTGCTTAGAGATGACAGCAGCTCTGTAAAAGCCCCAAGATTTGTAAGATTTGCCTCCACTTTTCAGCTCCTCTTTCTCCTCTTGTAGCTGCCTGGTCTTCCCACAGAGTCTTCTGTAGAAAAACTATCATGTAGGCTCAGATTGGTCTCATCCAACCAACTTTTCTACAGGTTGCAAGCTTGTTGGGTTAGGGCAGCTGAGATTGGGAATACAATGTTAGTGGGACCCCCTACTTTAAGGGTCTTTTGATCAGGAGCTCAGTACAGGAAATGTAGTCCTGTAAGTTCAGAGCTTAATCCCTCAGCCCCTGCTGGATACTCAAATTGTATTTTTCTCCCACAAGGTGAGTAGCATGTTCAGATTGAGTGGGACCAACAGTTCTTCTGCAGAAGTTCTTACAGCTGGTGAGACCCTGGTCTCAGGGAAGAAGGCTGAGAGAGTCCTCTACTGGGGCTGACTGTTCTCCCCAAGAAAGTGGCTACACCCTTCAACCAGACCCAACAATAAGCTCACTGGGACGCACACTTTAAATGTCCATCATCTAAGCCTCTCTCCCTTACCCCTGTGCAATCTAGCTCATCAGGGCAGGATATCCAACACCCAGACTGGCTGACTATGTAGCTCAACTCAATCCAATGCACGTGAGTCTCTGTAAAGATGCTGATCATAGAAAGTGAAACTCACCTCAACTGGGCCACATATGAGGAGCTCTTCTTTAGGATACCCCTCTAGCAAGGATTGTTAAGTCCTGAACTGATACTTTTCACAGCTGACCACTGGATGTGCCAGCCCTGGACCTCTCTGGAGAGAAGCCAGAGAAAACCATTGGGAGACACTGCCTGTGACTGGCCCTCAGCAACGTTCTTAGAGCTACAAGCAATCCAGAGCTGTAGCTGCCTCTGTAAAGCCCAGGTGCCCATGGAAATATCAAGGTGCACACCTAGGCTGGCTTTTACTTACACTGAACCTGGGTGAAGGTCTGCTTAAAAGGCCAAGGTTCCCTGAGTCCTGCCTTCTGCAGCCTTTGTCTGCTGGCTGTTTGTTGGGCTCGGCCACTGGAAAAACCTCTGGTAGAGTCTAGAGGCTGGGTCAACTCAAGGATTAGGAAGGTGGTGGATGTGGTTCCTGCTCTTCAGCTCCACATTTCAGTCTGTCCAGACTTTTATTACAGACCTCAGTACTATGTGTTCCCAGGAGTCTGATGGGTGTAGCCTCTGAGACCCAGAGGTGAGGTCTGCCTATAGTCCAGACAGTTTCTACTGAGTCTCCTGTGGGGCAGAATCACCAGTCATAGACTCGGGAGGTTTTGGTGGAAAGCTCCAGCTTCACAGCCAGAAACTGAGTCACTTACAGGTCACCTGTTTCATGGATAACTTCTCAGAATTGCCTGGTCTCCATGAGTGGGGCAGGAGAGATTCCCAAGGGCAGAGCAGTTGCTTTGCCCAGGCTGATGGTGCTCAGAGTGGACTGCTCCACTCAAGAAAGATGGTGACTGCAGTATTGCAGAATGAATCAGCACAGGGGTTCTGTTGGCCATCTCCCACAGTGTCTCTCCCTGGGCCTTCAACTTTACACTTCCCTCTTGCACCTCTGGTCCTTTCATTTCTCCCCTGCAGGAACCCCGGGTAAGTGCCTGCAAATGACATTTTCTGTGCTAGCCCTTTAAGATGGAGCCTGCATCTCCAACAGGTCTTTCTCACAGACAGAAACCTTGGCTCTTTTTACCACCAAATGTTGTGTGGGTTTCTCTTCTAGGCTCTGAGGCTCTAGGCTGGGGCACCAGGCCTGGGTCTTGGGACCATTCCCTCTCCGGGTGAACCTCCCCACAGTGAGAGTCCCTCCAGACCCTCAGCCACTGCTCACTCCTGGAAGCAGGGCAGCCCTTTCCGTGTGTCAACCCTTCCTACCAGTCTTGATGTGGCTTCTTCTATGAACCTTGATTGTAGATTCCTCTTCATTTAGTCCAAAGTTGGTTTCTCAAGATGATTGTTCTTACATTGAGCTGTAATCCAATTTGGGCCTTGGAGGTGGCCGTTGGAACATCTACCTACGTTGTTGCCATCTTTGAACTCAATAAATAAATTTAAATCAAGCTGTTTCTTAGTCACTGAGAATGAATCAAGCTGTTTCTTAGTCACCAAGAATGAATCAAGAGTCACTGAGAATGAATCAAGGGCTTCCATGCTTATTGTATAACATAAGCTATGTATAAAAGTGAAATTTCCTACAAACAATGATCATTTCATATTGAAAAGAGCCTTGGAATATTTGATTCAAGAAAGATTTAAACTAAGCAAATACTTAAACTGTCAGGTATTTGAGGCTTGATGAAGGCTGAAGATAAGAATAAAGAGTACAGGATAATAAAATAAAATAACTAACTAGATATTTATTAAATGATTACTATGTGCCTAAATATACTGCTTACAAAAATTAGGGGATATTTTATAGCTTCATATTTATTTTGAAATAACTTTTAATTTTTGTGAGCAGTATACTTAAGTATATATTAAAATAATCACATTATATTTTTGCTTCAACTGTATAGTAAAGAGCATTAGCTCCATTTACTAGATAACCAGAATTTTTTTTTTCATTTTCCAAGTGAGAGAATGGTAAATAGACTCCTGCACGTGTCAATGGAGCATTTTTTTTCTAATGCCTGAGACCTGAGGCTCCAGGGAGCCATCCTCAGCACCTGAGGCCAATGAGTTGGAACCAATCAAACCATATCTGTGGGGGGTTGAGGAAAAGAGAGAGAAAGAGAGAGAGAGAGATAAAGGGAGGGGGAGGAGTGGAGAAGCAGATGGTTGTTTCTCCTGTGTGCCCTGACTGGGAATTAAACCCAGGATATACACATCCCAGGCTGACACTCTACCACTGAGCCAACCGGCCAGGGGATAATCAGAAATTTAAACAACTTCTCTGAGATGGTAAGATGCTAAGTCTTTCCTTATCATTATTACCAAAATTTATTTCAATATGGTCACCATCATTCACTGTACATTTTCACCAGCATCCCCTATTACCTCAGACACCATTATTTTCATACCCCCAGTATATAAAAAGCACTCCCAGCACTATGGCCCTGACAACCACCCTTTAAGGTACTGCTACCAGCCCCACTACCAGCACTACTTCCAATAACAACCCCAGGATAATAATTCTTGAGGGAAATACAAAACTGAAGTATTTGTTTTATTCCATATAAAGAATAGCATTAGACACAGAATGGCCAATATGAGTACTATAACAAAAAGAAAAAAACACTACTCCATATTTTATGTAAGCTACTGATTAGTTTCTTTTTGTGTTTCAGAATATATTATACATACTGTCTAATTAATTCCCTAGTATATGAATTTTATAAGGACAAAGACCTTGATTTGTTACCTGTTTTACTGGAAAGAAAATAAACCTGACATATTATCAGTGTCATTCATTTATTACAGAATATATTCTTTTCAGTGACAGGCTCAAACTTGACTGGGAAATGCAATGATGATCAAGGACATGGGACAACACACAATTGAGCAAGCAGTTGTGTTTGTATGTTTTAAGGGCAAAGTGAGAGGAACATGGAAAAAAGGCAGAAGCTGACTAAAGTTAGTTGAGGCCCCGGGCACAGAAGAAAATATTGGGCCCCTTAAAAAAGAGAGACAGGGAAAATAAAAATACATGTTAACTATATTTTTAAATAAATAAAAAATATTATGTACTATAAATGTTAAAATTGCACATATGAAACCAAACATGATGTCATTAAAAAATATAAAGTTCCCT
Organism: Saccopteryx bilineata; assembly: GCF_036850765.1. Taxonomy (NCBI): domain Eukaryota; kingdom Metazoa; phylum Chordata; class Mammalia; order Chiroptera; family Emballonuridae; genus Saccopteryx; species Saccopteryx bilineata. The sequence continues at coordinate 173,403,989 of NC_089494.1, forward strand.
GGCCAGTTGATTCAGTGGTAGAGCGTCAGCCTGGCGTGCAGAAGTTCCGGGTTCAATTCCTGGCCAGGGCACACAGGAGAAGCGCCTATCTGCTTCTCCACCCCTCCCCCTCTCCTTCCTCTCCGTTTCTCTCTTCCCCTCCTGCAGCGGGGGATCCATTGGAGCAAAGATGGCCCGGGTGCTGAGGGTGGCTCCATGGCCTCTGCCTCAGGCGCTAGAATGTCTCTGGTTGCAACAGAGCAACACCCCAGATGGGCAGAGCATCACCCCCTGGTGAGCATGCTGGGTGGATCCCAGTCAGGTGCATGCGGGAGTCTGTCTGACTGCCTCCCCGTTTCCAACTTCAGAAAAATACAAAAAAAAACCCTATAAAGTTGGGGTTTTGCAGGGCCCTTCAGAAGTCAGGGCTCAGGGCGCACACCTGGTACACCTTCCATTAAATCTGCCTCGGGAAACGGAAGACAAAGCAGAGGTACTTCACAATTTCGGGGGTAAGATAGAAAGTTACCCTGAAGGAAGTCGTATTTAAACTGAGACCTAATAGTTGAGAGAAGTAAGATATGGCATAGCCCAGTTGAAAGAAAGAAGATGTCTGTCTCTAGAAATTAGTATTTATTGTGATGGATCCGGCCATGAAGAAGGGTGGGCTGCAACTGTAGGGCAAGTAAGTGTTACGTCACATAATCCATGCTGAAAGGGTAGACTTTATCCTAAGGACAATGAGAAGGATTTTAAACAGTATAAAATGATCAGAACTGCAATTTAGACGACTGCTTGCATGGTGGAGAAGGAGTTATGTGGGTCAGGTGATTAGGGTCATTATTATCCTCTATTAGTCTAAGTGAGATGATCATCCTCAATAATTATCTTGCTTGAGATGGAAAATGTTTGCTTTCATTTTTATAAAGGCAGTGAGAGGGAAAGAAATGTACAAACCCAAGAAATAATTCTAAGTAGAATCAGCATGACTTGTGGTTGACTAAAACAGGGACATGAAAGAGAAGGAGGATTTAAAGATAACATCACTATTTCTGTGTGGACTACCAGTGTCTGGTGATGTAGTTCATTTATATATGGAGGAAAGAAAATGAATTAACCTTATGTAAATCAAACTTTTTTTTTTCACAGAGACAGAGAGAGAGTCAGAGAGAGAGATAGATAGGAATAGACAGATGGGAACGGAGAAAGATGAGAAAGATCTATCATTAGTTTTTTGTTGCGACACCTTAGTTGTTTATTGATTACTTTCTCATATGTGCCTTGACTGCGGGCCTTCAGCAGGCCAAGTTACCCCTTACTCAAGCCAGAGACCTTGGGTCCAAGCTGGTGAGCTTTGCTCAAACCAGATGAGCCCATGCTCAAGCTGGCGAGCTCGGGGTCTCAAACCTGGGTCCTCTGCATCCCAGTCTGACGTTCTATCCACTGTGCCACCATCTGGTCAGGCTGTAGATCAAACTTTTTGTTTGAAAGTAGTTTAACGCTTAATAAAAGGATGCAAAAATGATACAGAGAACCTCTTAGATGTTTTATCCTTTCATACAGATGTGCATAGACAGACAGACAACAGATAGGTAGATATGTGTCTAGAGTGATCCATATAGCTTTCCCATGAACCATTTAAGAGTAAGTTGTTTACATTATACATTTTTATCTTTAAATACTTAGGTGTATTTAAAGATAGGTGTATTTTAAATAACAAGAACATTGCTTTAAATTATCAGACTGCAAATTTCCACTGTAGGAATTTTACATTGATAAACCTCTTTAATGTAACATTCATGTTCCAACTTTGTTGATTGATCCAATAATGTCTTTTAAAACTTACTTTCCTCCAGAATTGGAGGCAATCCAGGATCATGTATTATATTTTATTATATGTCTCCTTAATTTCCTTTCATATGAAATAGTTCCTCAGATTATCTTCCTTTGACTTTTTTTAAATATAGCCTCTTCTTTTTTTATAAGAGAATATTTTCCATTTGCAATTATCTGATATTTTGTTCTGATTAGATTCAGGTTGTGCATCCCAGATTATGACATTACATAAGTAATGCGTGTCCTTGTCAGGGTTATACATGCAGAGGCATATGATGTCCACCTACCTCTCATGGATGATTTTATTTTGATCATCTCATTAAGGTATTGTCTCACTTTCCCATAGGATAGTTACTCTTTCCCCTTTGCAACTTATAAGTATTTTATGAAGAGACACTCCAGACATACAAATAAACATGTGCTCTTCATTAAAATTTCTCTTATCCCTCCCCACACCACAATAATTTATCATGCATTGATGATTCTTACATGAACCCATCTTTACTATGTTAGTTACAAAATCATTTTCCAACTCCAGCACTTTCTCCACATTTATCAGTTGTCATTAAACTCTAAAGTGCTCCATTCTCCCCCAAACATTTGACTTATTTACTTATTATAACTGACTTATGGATTCCTATTTTTCAATGATTTATAATTCATTATTATCTTTACATATTTAATGTTCCAATTGTCCTATATTTGGCCATTTGAGCATTTGCTTTCAGCTATGAATTCTGTTGCAGTTGATATTTAAGTTGAAGCCAGGATATTTTAACATGAATTCTTTGTTAAATTGGCTTCTACTAATGAATTCAGGTTTGTGCATGTTGAGTTTTAGTTATCTGCAGGAAGTAAAATTAGAGATGTCTTAGAGATTGTTGGATATACAGATCTGAAAGTCAAGAGGGCGGTTTAGATTGACATTGCCTTGAGAATCCTCAATTATAATGATGGTAATTGAAGTCTTGGAGGTAGATAAGATTGCTAAGCATCTGAGTGAGCAGCCTTCTAGAGCATAAATATAAATCTAAGATAATCAATATTAACTAAAAAAACTTTAGTCATTAAAACAAGACTGGAGGCATTTTAAAGAATTTTTACAAGTTGACTAATAAATAATGAATTCAGTTAGAAAAGAATTCTATGTTATTTCATTCTATATTTCCAACTGAATGTAATATTGTAAAGATTAAATGAAAATGTGTAATATTTGTGTTGATACCAATTGAGTCTAAACTTACCTCATAACAAAGAATCTAAAATGTCCAGTGTAAAGCCAGTAGCCATGGCCACCATCACAGCCACCTGGCCCATGCAGGTTCACATTAGATTCTGACAGATAGTAATGAAACAACGGAGCCAAGAACTGGTGGGCCATTAGCTTTAATCCTAGCTTGCACCCGGTGGGCAAGAAATACACACAGTGGGAAAACACTTCCCTTTCCATTCAGGGCTCCCAAAGCCACTGACTTACCTGAGTTTTCCTAGGATCAAAGGTTTGTACCTCACCCTTATTCACTTCTGTTCCCCATCTCCTTCTCTGCACAAATTCTGCACAAACTGGCTTCTCCTTCAGCACTCTGCCATCTTAGCTGCTTCTCCTCTCTTCCATGTGGCCTTTCTCTGCTCTCTTCTCTAATGCTAATCTCAGGAACCGAGAGAGAGCAAGCTCCCAGTCTGCCCCATTTTATAGTGTAGAAATCCAAACTTTTAAGCCAATATACAAATAAGGAAGTCTCTGATAGAAAGCCACTTATCTGAGGCATAAATGGGATTCCTCATGAGAGTGTACCCCCACCACCACCATGCAACAGTCAAGGGTGTGGGGAAAAGCTTAGTCTTAAAACTAAGCCATAGGCTATAATGACCCTGCCTGCTTACAGCCCATCCCCCACACCCAATGCAAACTATAAGCAAGCGAACATATATATCATATTTACAAACTTATTTGACCAACATCCAGGAATCAAACCAAATATCAACAACAGCAGAACTTACGTGGAAGAGCTGAAAGCAAATACTCCCTAGTCTGTCTGCTGAACTGTTTCCTCCTCATGGAATGGCAAAACTGAGGTGCTCTACACATCTGCATTTAACAATGTCCAAGAAGCATTAGGAATGAGAGGCAATGTGTTTGCTGAAAATTTCTTCTTAAAGTAGGCTCCACAAAAAAAGTCATTAACTCTTGGTGATTATAAATTTTGTACCTGTATTTATTTTCTTGTGGGGAGAAGGAGTGAAGGGAAAGAATTATACTATGTAGAACTGAAAGACTTACAGTTAGAAGAGAGTGAGTACAGGGCACACATATGAAAGCACTGCTTTGAAAAATGAACTGGTTGTCGGGGTCAAAAAAATAAATCATGAGAATGTGTGTTTTTAGTCATGCGACTAAAAAAACCACACAACATTTTAAAAGAGAGACAGAGTATACTCCTCAGAGGAATTCACAGAATTCTTGTGCTGATTTTCACTCTTAGATGAGCTGATAAATTGGCGTGGCAGAGATAGTGTTGGATTGTATAAGCATTCCAGTTCAAACCTCCCAAAAAGTCATGACGTGAGTCAATGACAGTTGTCCTTAATGCCACCTTATAACTCTATCAATTTAATTATTTTATAACATATCTATAAAAATAAATTACATTTGTTGAGCATTCACTATGTGCTTGAAACAATTCCAAGTACTAACATGTATTAAATTATTTAGTCTTCAAAACAAACTTATAAATTATACATTATTAAAATTTCCACTTTTTAGATAAAAAGAGTAAGCTTAGAGAGGATGAGTAGTTTGCCAAAAGTTGTGCAACTGGGCAAGTAAATGTTGTCAGGATTTAGCTTCTTTCCAAAGAAGTAAACATAAAAGAATTAACTATATTTTAAAATTTCCATAAATGAATTAATTCATGCTTGGCTACAGTCACATTTTAGCTCAGTGAACTCTCTCAAAAAATAGTGCTAATGTGTTCCACATCTATTTTAAAAACACTAATTGTCTAAATTGTGTATATTCACAATCAATGATTAGTATATATTTTTTAATTTTTTATACTGCTGAATGCAGAGAAACTGGAAATTCTATCATACCATTTATATATTTATACATAGATAAACATACAAATGGTATACATGAAATATGTAAATTTTCCAAGAAAGCCACTGATAATTATCTTTATAATAATGAAATAAGTCATTTTTCCTATAGCTAAGAAAAACGTCATTTAAGTTTTTCTTTATTGTAAAGGTACATTGCATTACAATTCATAGTATTGCAAATTTGATTTAAAATTTTAACCAATACTAATTTTAACCAATAGTAATATTAAAATTGCTGCAAAAATTCTTATTTTTTTTTTTTACAGAGACAGAGAGAGAGTCAGAGAGAGGGATAGATAGGGACAGACAGGAACAGAGAGAGATGAGAGGCATCAGTCATTAGTTTTTTGTTGCAACACCTTAGTTGTTCATTGATTGCTTTCACATATGTGCCTTGACTGTGGGGGTACAGCAGACCGAGTAATTTCTTGCTCGAGCCAGGACCTTGGGTCCAAGCTGGTGACCTTTGCTCAAACCGGATGAGCCCGCGCTCAAGCTGGTGAGCTCGGGGTCTCGAACCTGTGTCCTCCGCATCCCATTCCGACACTCCATCCACTGCACCACTGCCTGGTCAGGCACAAAAATTCTTTTTAAATCATATTTTTCAATTACAGTCAACATGTAATATTGTATTAAGATGTACAACCCAGTGATCAGACGTTATATAACTTACTAAGTGATCATACCAATAAATCTCGTCCCCATCTGACACCATACATATTGCAATATTATTGGCTATATTCTCTATGCTGTACTTTACATCCCATGACTATTCTGGAACTACCAATTTGTACTTTTAAATTTCTTCAGCTTTTTTTCTCAGTCTCCCACTCCCCTTCTCTCTGGCAATCATCAATCTGTTCTCTGTATCTATGAGTCTGTTTTGCTTGTTCGTTCATTTTGTTTTTTAGAATGCAGTTGTTGATAGGTATGTACTTATTGTCATTTTATTGTTCATATTTTCCCCTCCTTCACCTCCTCTTCTTCCACCTCCTCCTTCATCTTCAAAAAGACCTTTAACATTTCATGTAATACTAGTTTGGTGGTGATAAACTGCTTTAGCTTTTTCTTCTCTGGGAAGATCTTTATCTGTCCTTTGATTCTAAATAAAAGCTTTGCTGGAAAGAGTAATCTTGTTTGTAGGTCCTCGCTTCTCATCACTTTGGATATTTTTTGTTTTTATTTTTTGAGTATTTCTTCTGGCCTGCAATGTCTCTGCTGGAGAATCACCTGACAGTCATATGGGAGCTCTCTTATAGGTAAATAACTGCTTTTCTCTTGCTGTTCTTAATATTCTCTTTTTGTCTTTAACATTTGGCATTTTAATTTTGTTGTGCCTTGCTATGGGCCTATTTGGGTTCATTTTGCTTGGGATTCTCTGTGCTTCCTGGACTTGTGTGTCTACTTTCTTCACCAGGTTAGGGAAGTTTTCTGCCATTTTTTCACACAAATTTTTTCACACAAATTTTCAATTCCTTGGTCTGTCTCTTTTCCTACTGGCACCCCCATGGTATGAATGATGGTATGAATGATGGTATGTTTGAAGTTGTCCCAGAGGTTTCTTATCGTTGGGTCCAAGTTTGGAGGCAAGGGACAGAAGGCTGTGAGGGGCCAGGAGCTGAAAGATGTGTGAAGCTGTAAGCTGATAGGACATGCTTTATTGGACGGGTGGCGGCAGCCAGGTGCAGTATAGGGTGGCAACAGCAGCAGCCTGACACAGTGTGCAGGTGTTTTTTAGTAAAATCACACACAAGGGGTAGCAAGCCATGATTACAGAGAGGTTATATAAATGGAGGCCACATACTATGGGCACACGCACATACTGTCCTTGCTTATTTCCTTAGTCATGCATGGCCGGATATGACATATTGGACCTGTCCACACTGATTCCATCTTGTGCAGACTGTTTACCAATTCTAGGAGACCAGCTCCTCACACTTACACTATACTCATTTTTCTTAATTCTTTTTTTCTTTTTGCTGCCCTAATTGGGTGTTTTCTGCCTCCTTATCTTCTAATCTCTGATTTGATTCTATACTCCACTGTCGATTTCCTATAATATATTCTTTATTTCAGTCAATGTATTCTTCATTTCTAACTGGTTCTTTTTTGTTTTCTAGTTACTTTTTTTTTTTTTTTCTGAAGCTGGAAACAGGGAGAGACAGTCAGACAGACTCCCGCATGCGCCCGACCGGGATCCACTCGGCACGCCCACCAGGGGCGACGCTCTGTCCACCAGGGGGCGATGCTCTGCCCCTCCGGGGCGTCGCTCTGCCACGACCAGAGCCACTCTAGCGCCTGGGGCAGAGGCCAAGGAGCCATCCCCAGTGCCCGGGCCATCTTTGCTCCAATGGAGCCTTGGCTGCGGGAGGGGAAGAGAGAGACAGAGAGGAAGGAGCGGGGGGGGGGGGGGGTGGAGAAGCAAGTGGGCACTTCTCCTATGTGCCCTGGCCGGGAATCGAACCCGGGTCCCCCGCACGCCAGGCCGACGCTCTACCGCTGAGCCAACTGGAAAGGGCCTCTAGTTCCATTTTTATGTTTCCTATTTCCTCATTGAAGTTCTCTCTAAGTTTCTCTACTTTTCCCTTAAGTTCACTGAGCAACCAGTGTTTTGAACTCTACATCAGTAGATTGCTTGCCTACATTTTGTTTGGTTCTTTTCTGGAGTTCTGTTCTTTTATTTGAAACATGTTTTTTTGTTTCCTCATTTTGGAAGCCTTGTGGTGTTTGTTTCTACGTCTTAAGTAGAGCTTCTATGTCTCCTAGGCTTGGTAGAGTGGACTTATGTAGAAAGTGCCCTGTAGGACCTAGTGAAACAGGCTTCCCATTTACCCAAGCTGGGCACTCCAGGTGTGTACCTCATGTGGGCTGTGTACACCCTTCTGTTGTTGTTGAGCCTTGATTGCTGTTGGCATATCAATGAGAAAGATGCACCCCTTGGCCAATTGGCTGCAAGGACCGGCTATGACCACTATGGAAGGATCAGCTCTGCTGGAGCTGACATATGGAGCAGGACTTACTTTAGCAGGGCTCTGGTGCCCACTGAGTCTATCCTTTGAGTTTGTCACTTTTGGAGGTGGTTGGATCATTCTTTGTACTATCTTTCTAGGTTGGACAATCCAATTCTTGCAAAAATTTTCTTAAAAAGTTTTTTAGAAAGCCCCTTAATTATATATGCAGAATATAATTTTAAATTGTTCTTCTGCCTGACCTGTGGTGGCGCAGTGGATAAAGCGTCGACCTGGAAATGCTGAGGTCGCTGGTTCGAAACCCTGGGCTTGCCTGGTCAAGGCACATATGGGAGTTGATGCTTCCAGCTCCTCCCCCCTTCTCTCTCTCTGTCTCTCTCTCCTCTCTCTCCCTCTCTGTCTCTCTCCTCTCTAAAAAAAATAATTAAAAAAAGATATAAACTCTTAGATTAGCTATTATCAACAAGACGGGTAATAGCAAATGTTGGAGAGGCTGTGGAGAAAAAGGAACCCTCATTCACTGTTGGTGGGACTGTAAAGTAGTACAACCATTATGGAGGAAAGTATGGTGGTTCCTCAAAAAACTGTAAATAGAACTACCTTATGACCCAGCAATCCCTCTACTGGGTATATACCCCAAAACCTCAGAAACATTGATACGTGAAGACACATGTAGCCCCATGTTCATTGCAGCACTGTTCACAGTGGCCAAGACATGGAAACAACCAAAAAGCCCTTCAATAGAAGACTGGATAAAGAAGATGTGGCACATATACACTATGGAATACTACTCAGCCATAAGAAATGATGACATCAGATCATTTACAGCAAAATGGTGGGATCTTGATAACATTATAAGGAGTGAAATAAGCAAATCAGAAAAAAACAAGAACTACATGATTCCATACATTGGTGGAACATAAAAATGAGACTAAGAGACATGGACTAGAGTGTGGTGGTTACCAAGGGGGGGGGGGGGAGGACATGGGAGGGAGGGAGGGAGGGAGAAAGTTAGGGGGAGGGGGAGGGGCACAGAGAACTAGATAGAGGGTGACGGAGGACAATCTGACTTTGGGCGAGGGGTTTGCAACATAATTTGATGACAAAATAACCTAGACATGTTTTCTTTGAATATATGTACCCTGATTTATTAATGTCATCCCATTACCATTAATAAAAATTTATTTAAAAAAATTGTTCTTCAGTATCTATATTGTTTATAAAATGTTATTCATAAAGTTATTCTTAATTTCATTAATAGCACTAATAATGAAATTCATTATTTTGTTGATGTTTCTCAATGATTCTGAAAGCAATTGTTGCTAAAATATCTGCTGCCTCTTTTTTTTTTTTCTGAAGTTGGAAACGGGGAGGCAGTCAGACAGACTCCTGCACACGCCTGACCAGGATCCACCTGGCATGCCCACCAGGAGGTGACGTTCCGCCCATCTGGGGCACCGCTCTGTTGCAACCAGAGCCATTCTAGCGCCTGAGGAAGAGGCCATGGAGCCATCCTCAGCGCCCGGGCTAACTTTGCTCCAATGGAGCCTTGGCTGTGGGAGGGGAAGAGAGAGACAGAGAGGAAGGAGAGGGGGAAGGGTGGAGAAGCAGATGGGCACCTCTCCTGTGTGCTCTGGCCAGGAATCAAACCTGGGACTCCTGCATGCCAGGCCAACACTCTACCACTGAGCAAACTGGCCAGGGCCTGCTGCTTCATTTTTAAAAATTGATCATATACATAAATTGCTTGTCAACCATAGCCTGGGTTCCATCCATTGTACAATGTCTGCCTTTGGATATGGACTTTTTTCAAGAATTAATTTTTAAGGCTTTCAAACATGTGACTCCTCCACATATATTGTATGTAATTTTGAACATAATGTCTATCCTAATACTTTTACATTCCATATAAACTTTACATTATGAGCAATAAAACTTAATTATCAAACTGGAAGTTTTCATCTACTATAATTAAAATTTTCTTGAATATATTTCATTATTTAGATGATTTTACTCATCTTTCTTAAGGTTGTTGATTTTTCTTCAAAAAGAATTACAGCTTGCAGAACAGAAATAAATATTTTTCACTATTTTACTTATGCACTCTCACAAATAATGCTGATTTTACGTTAGTGTTGTGGGCCCATCATATTTCACAAACATTTGTGTTTGTCTCAAGGAAATGACTGATTAAGAGTTTTCAATAAATCCAGTGTTGGTGTTAATGATTTTCAGTGTTTTTCTTCTGAATTTCAGTAAAATGATACACATTTGTTAATTTTATCTTTTACATCTTTCCTGTCAGCAGTTACTCCCTCCCTCCCTCCCTCCCTCCCTCCCTCCCTCCCTCCCTCCCTCCCTCCCTCCCTCCTTTCCTTCCTTCCTTCCTTCCTTCCTTCCTTCCTTCCTTCCTTCCTTCCTTCCTTCCTTCCTTCCTTCCTTCCTTCCTTCCTTCTTTCCTTCCATACTTTTTCTTTCTTTTTTTCTCCTTCCTTTTATTTCCTTTTTGAAAACTCTTTCTATAGAGTTGAGCCATATTTTATTTAACTTATTCCCCAGTAGTGAACATTTAAATTTACCCTACTTTTTGCTGCAAAAAACATTAACATTGTCTTAAAATTGTCTTTGCAAACTTTCTTCAAATATACCTATAAAAATGTCCATACGTAGAATTTTCAGAACAAAGGGCATGTACATTTTTTTGGGTTGAGGTAGAGGAACTAGAATATGATTCTCAGTGATTAGATCTATAAATTCTCATACCTTCCTAAGTCCTACATTCTTGGTAAAGTTTTAAAAATGCTACTTTAACTTTTTCTTTTCATTTATTTAAGTGAAAGGAGGGGAGATAGTTGAACTCTCAGATGTGCCCCCACTAGGATCTACCCAATAACCCCTGTCTTGGGCCAATGCTGAAATCAACTGTTCTATTTTTTGTGCCTGAGACTGAGGGTCAGACTAACATAACTATCCTCAGCACCTGGGATGATGCTAGAACCAACTGAGTCCCTGTCTGGGAGAGGAGAAGAAAGAGAGAAGGGGAAAGAGAGGGAGAGAGAAGCAGATGGTCACTTCTCTTGTGTACCCTGACTGGGAATCAAACCCAGGACATCCACACACTGGGCCGATGCTCTATCCACTGAGCCAGCTCCCAGGGCTACTTTGACTTTTTAATCATACAAATGATGCATGAATTTATATTTAATAAAAAATTATCTGGAGAAGAAATTTTAATTTCCTTTTTATTCTCTGCTAAACTGTTATGGGTGGAAAAACATGCATAAATAGAGAGTTATAGATATAGATATTTTCCTTTTTATGTAATTGTACTATGAATATGTCAGATGATTAGGTCAAATCCTTTTATGTTTTCCATTTTAAATCAAATTTACAAGGGTATAGTTTGAATACAATAAAGTGCATTTATTTAAAATGCACAATTTGACAACTTTTAACAAATGCTTATACCCATGTAACCACCAGCAGAATTAAGGTATAAAACATTCATTACATTCAAAGTTCCCATGAATTTCTTTGTAGTCAATCCTTCCCTGGCCCATGCCCCATGTTACCCCTTAGATGGATTCTATCATTCTAGATGAGTTTTGTCAGATGAAAACACTTATACAAATGTAATCTTACCAATCATACTTACTAGTAATGTCTTATGTTTGATAACATTTTTGAGACCAGGGATTTATTTTTTGAGTCATTCCTGTTGTTGCATGTGTCTATATTATTTGTTTTGGGTAAAAACCTAGGAGTCAATACACATTTTATGTATATATGTGGTATTTACCAGAATTGAACTCAAATATTTAAAAAAATCAATATTATAAAGGCAACATTTTCTGACCACAATTAGTACATTTTTCATTACAATCATTATAGTTTAGATATCAATAACAAAGCACATTTACTCCTCCCCCATATTGTTAGATATTTTAAAACATTTTCTAAATGATATAGAGGGCAAAAATTTAACAAAAATCACAAAGTACTTATAACAGTTAAAATAACATTGTATTTGTCAAAATATTTGAGAGCCAATTAAATTAATTTTTGAGAAAGTGTATAGTGTTAAAGAGTAATATAATAAATAGCAAATGTTATTATCATTACACATGTGACCCATTTAAATTATATATGAAAATGTTGTATGAGACGTGACTGAGGCCTCCTTTCATGTTAATATAGATAGTAATACATTTTGTGTGCAGAGATTTAAAATTAACTATGAATACACCAGTGTAATAAAAAATACTTCTCATGAATATGCCTATAAAATAAAATAAAAAAAACACACACAAGAAAATCATGTCACTTTCTAAGCTTTCCATCAATATTTGCCTTTACATTATATTCTATCTGAACCACTTTAGGTTTTCCAAGTACACTACTTTCTCTGTTTCGAATGCCTTTCTCCATTTATTCTCCTGTAAAATTTCCATTTTTAAAGAAACTTCTATCAAAGTATCCTTTCCTCTGATTGTGGTCTTTAACTTCATTGTCCATTCATTACTTCCCTCTTCTATAAAATATCTGTCTTGTACATGTATCTGCTATTTTACATATAGAATTGTATTATAGTGGTCTTTATATTATTTTAATGAGCACCAGCATAGTGCCTGGCATACAGCATGTGCTCAATGAATAGCTATCAAAGTCCAGCAAAGGGAAATCATGCCACCTCTCTGTATTCTTTCTTTATACATGAAGTGAAATGGATAATCTCTAAAATCTTGTTCCAGTCTGATGATATAAAGTTGTAATTTCCTATCACACCACACCACTGATTTATTTCTCTGAGGACATTATCACAAAAGGATTTCAGAAAATGTAGGGAGTGGGGGAAGAAGTGAGGAAGAGATAGATCCTTATATTTGTAGAGTTTTAAGTTTTAAGTGCAGATAGCATGAATGGGTGTTCGGAAAGGGAGGACAGGGAGTCAGAAAGAAAGATGTGGAACATTTACACTTAGAAAATGTGAGAATAAGGTCAATTCATGGGAAGATTTAGTTAAGAATCTATATAGAAACAAAAGCCAGGACACTGTCACAAGGAAGACAAAGAGTGGGCGTCATTGAGAGAAAGGCCAGTAATGTGCGAAGCAAAGCAGTTAAGAAGATAAAAACTGAGAAAAAGATATGCTATTACGTTAATAAAAGCTACATTTTTGTACAGGACCATAGTGGATGTCATAAAATCTTAATAGGGATTAAATATTTGGGGAAAACTGATATAATTTAGAATGATTTAAAAGAAAAAAATACACTTTGGAAAATCTGTTAAAATATTTTTAGAGCAGACACTTTCAAAATCTTTATCCAAATTGAAAGGTTTTTAAGAATAAAACAATAATATATTTTATTATATTTTCTTCAATTATCTATATAACTTTATATATTTCTTTTCTGTTTATTCAGGATAAATCTTCATTATCTTTGGAGAGAAGAATAAACCCAATAAATGTTTTATATATTATTTCAAAAGAACCAACTATACTTTTAAGATGGATACACCCATTTTATATGCCTCACTCCAAATACTAAATTCTGATAGTTGATGGTTTCATTGTATTACAATGAAAGTCAGGGTGGGCTTAAGAAAAAAGTGAAACTTTCAGAATGAACATTTGCTATTGATTATGAGAATGTGTCAGATATGTGTGTGGGGAAGGGGGAGGGTGAATGGTGGGTAGTTGCATGATCTATTAATAAGAAACAGTTTAGTGCAAGAGATCTCTAAAACATGGCTGATTCTGAAGCCAAACCCCACACATTCTTAGCTTTCCCCCCAGCTTTAGAACCAGTCTCCACACACTCAGTACAGGAACTGAAACATTATTCTTTGAAAGCAAGGCCAGTGTTTAGAAAACCTGAAATTGAGCTAACAACACAGCATATCGAAGTCACACAGGATGTTATTTTAAACTGCAATGCAGAAATGTCAGTTCATTTGATATCTTTATTTGTTACATGTGGGCTTGAGGAAAGCATGTTATGTATATTTTTGCTCTACAGATTCTTTGTTACAGAGTATATTCAACTGTCTGGGAAGTTTGAGGTCCATTAAAGAGACAGGCTTTTTATTGAATAGCTTTTAGAGTTAGGAGAAAAACAAACATATAATAATTTTTTGCATTCCTTCCTCAACAATATGTATTTGAAAATATCACCCAGAAAGGGTATCTGACTAGGTGAATCACGTAACTGAAATGGTTATACAATATAGACATTAATTTATAGTCTATCAACATATATTCTTTAACGTTAAAGAATAAACACAAGATTGGATCCAAAGAAAGAATTGTGCAATATTCAGAGATAATGAACATGTTTAATTGGTTGCATTTGACTAATGCATGCATTTTTTCCTATGAATACTTTGGTCCAAATATCTCATACAAGCCACATCCCACATTTACGTTTTCTCGTTTGCATCATTACGAGTTTTATTTGACTACTCCTAAAAGGTTAAATTGAATAGTATATTTGTGACCTTCTGCTAATTGATTAGCTGTTGCAAAAGTTGAAAATGGAATGTGAAGTTTTTAATCAATGACACATGCTTTTGTATTACACCAGTCTGAAAGATTATATATCTCTGTTTTGTACAAAATATATAAATAGGATATAAAATTAGTTGAGATTTTTTATGTCTCTATACTACAGATAAGCAGAGAATTCTTTTGGATGCAACACTAAATAAAGCAATCCCTGGAAATTTTCTTGGAATTGTTTCCAAAAGAACAAGAAAAGAGCAAAGTTATTTTTCTTTAACAAGGACATAAAAAGAGAAAAATATGGAGTGAGAAAGGACCTTTTTATTAGCAGAAAAAATTTGAGATAAGATCTGCAAGCTATAGCTATACAAATATAAATATATTATTGTTGTAGCGACAGAGGAACTACAATTTAGTAAAGGGCCCACCACGAGATAGATAATGGTGGCTTTGCATCACGATGGAGGCCACAGTGTAAGAGTGGCCAGAACACTGGAAAGATAATGTACCACAACATCTGTCCACATCAATTTCATTGAAATGAACTACCTGTCAGTATAAATACTTCCAAATAGATGATGAGGTATTTAAAATATTTTATGATTTTTAAACTTTATTATCTCTAACAAAATATTTTATAGGATCATATCTCTTTTTTTATAATAGCAAAAACAAACAGAAACATAATAGAGAAATTTTATAACTATATATATTTTAAAAACTAAAGCATGACTCTTTTCAAGTGATAGTATTGATTAAACATTATGCAAATAAGGATACTGAACACATTTTATTTTTTTAAAATTATTCAAAGCTGCTTAGATAGGAGAAAAGCGTATTGTATACTCTTGAAGGTATATGTTGCAAACATCCAGGGCTATTAGTTTGTAATAAAAAATAGTTTTATTGACAACCACTGAATTCTTTTCAAATTTTCATTGTTCTTTTATATTTTTATGTTTTTGCTTGTATCCAATTACCATTTGTAGTGAAGTGGGTAAATTTTTTTATTACAATTTAAATAATGGTACGCATACAAATCCATTTCAAAAACATTCTTTGACAATGAATACATATTTTATCCAAAAAATCTGAGCAAGTCTTGTCTTTAAAAGTATTTTATTTATTTATTCACTTACTTATTCAACAAATACATGTTAAATGACCTTATCTACTAGGCACTGTTTAGGCTCAAGGGATAGTGCTTCATTAATTAATGTATTTTGATGTTTGTCGTCAGTCATTTCCTAGAATTCACGATTTAATGGGGACTTTTCCAGTGATTTTGAAAATAATAAAAATGAAAGACTGATGAGAGAGGAGCCTTGAACAATTACATGATTTTATTTTTCCAGTTTTAGGCATTCTGTGAGCTCCTTTTGTTTTCTATATTAAAACCTCTCCAGTCTTTATGTGAGAAATATCCTGCAATGACAGAGTTTACTTTGATTTGAATAAGACTTGAGTGTTCCACTTTCAGTGGACATAGAGATGGAGAAGTTAAACTTACAAAAAGACCAATATAAAAAAGCTCAACTTGTGTATATGTGAATTTGTGATACGAACTGCAAGGACTTGGTGGAAAGAACAAAATTATGTCTAAAACTAATTAGTATCACCTGGCCTGTGGTGGCGCAGTGGATAAAGCATTGGCCTGGAATGCTGAAGCTTGCCTGGTCACGGCACATATGGGAGTTGATGCTTCTTGCTCCTCCCCTGCCCTTCTCTCTTTCTCTCCTCTTTAAAATAAATAAATAAAATTAAAAAAAAATAATAAAAATAAGAAAATAAAACTAATTAGCATCTTATTTTTCTTTTATTTATTTATTTTTATTTTTATTGTTTTGTGTGACAAGGACAGAGAGAGACAGAGAGAGGGACAGACGGACAGGGAGGAGAGGGATAAGATGTATCAATTCTTCGTTGCGGCACCTTAGTTTTTCATTGATTGCTTTCTCATATGTGCCTTGCCCCGGGGGGCTACAGTAGACTGAATGACCCCTTGCTCAAGCCAGCGACCTAAGGCTCAAGCTGGTGTGCCTTTCTCAAACCAGATGACCCCACACTCAAGCCGGCGACCTCTGGGTATTGAACTTGGGTCCTCCGCGTTCCAGTCCAATGCTTTATCCACTGCGCCACTGCCTGGTCAGGCTTTTATTTTTCTTTTAGAAAAGAAATTTTTTGCATTCAGGTCTTGCTCATAGTTTCTTTCAACAACTCAAGAAATTATGGTATTATTATGCTCATGGACTTTCCAAAATATGGAGATTGTGTGTGTGTGTGTGTGTGTGAGAGAGAGAGAGAGAGAGAGAGAGAAGAGAGAGAGAGAGAATATCATTTAAAACCATAAATATAAATGGTAAGCAAAATAAAATACACTGTATTACTATTGAGAACTTTTTATAAGATAAAATAATAGAAAGAAAAAATAAGGGAAAGATTCTAGATAGAAAAATAGAGAACAAACAATGGGTGAAGTGAGAAAACTTTATGGCTTCAGAAAATGTCACCTGTTTTAATACATCAAGTTGTGTATGTAGTGAATGTTCAGTGAAGAGCTGTAAGAGCCACTGGATTGTGTTAGCACGTTTATGACATATTTGTGATGGGGACTATCGGTGCTGTCTCTATGGCTGATCAGTCATGCTGCCCACAGGACAGCAGTTCAGCATGCAGACTCTGGATCCAGACTGTCTGGAACTTTAGAAAAGTTATTTTCTTTTCTTACTCTCTAAATTTCCTCATTCCCAAAGTACAGCTGATGAAATTCTATAATTCATGAAGCTTCTCTGAATTTAAAAAAAAAAGCACTTGAAATAATCTCTAGTGCCCCAAATTACTAGTTATCATTAGTTTTATTCCCATTAGTATGTATTTCAAATGTCAGCATTTTCCTGAAATTATTTATTAACCCTGACACTTTTGATCTTCAACTGACAAACTCAATATACAATTCACCAAAATTATTGAGCTCTTTGAGTGTTGTCTCTCTCTACTTCCCATCTCTTAATAATTAGCTTATTTATAAAACAAGCTTCATCACTTTCAGTCTTCTATGCTTAGACTTATGCTGTCCATTCTGTTAGGAGTGTCCACCTCTATCCTGAAAATTCACCCTACCTTTTTTTTCCCTTTCTTATTTGTCCCAGTATAATTCCTTCTGTTTCCCTTGAATGATTTCAACTTTCAAACTACTTTTCTTGTCCTCTTCTAAACTATTTTGCACAATGTGGCCAGACTGGACTTTTCAAACTATTTTTGTTCATAGAAGAGAGAGTGCTCCTCTATGTAATTTTTTTTATTGCTATCTCTTTGTTCTTAGAATAAAGTGTTAATTCCATAACATGGCCTGTATGATCTGGCTCATCTTCTTCCATACCTTCCACTACACTCCACCTCTTCTATTTTGTGCCTCCAGCCATCCTGCTCTTCTCTGTGTCACATGAACAGAGCAAGCTCCTTCCCACATGGGCTCTGCTCATGTGTTCTGCTTTG
Organism: Saccopteryx bilineata; assembly: GCF_036850765.1. Taxonomy (NCBI): domain Eukaryota; kingdom Metazoa; phylum Chordata; class Mammalia; order Chiroptera; family Emballonuridae; genus Saccopteryx; species Saccopteryx bilineata. Next base: position 173,421,875 of record NC_089494.1, read on the forward strand.
CTTGGAATATCTTTCCACCACTCCAGCATTTTTTACTTGACTTGATGCTATCCGTGTTATTCCAACTTCAATATTGCTTTATCAAGGAGAACTTTTCTGACATTCCAAACTTGATCATTATTTTCTGTTTATAGAAAGTATCTTAAAATTTCTCTTCCTTCCCTAAGTATCCGATGTTTCCCAACTTACTTACCTAAATTGTAGATTTCACAGGTACTTGTTCAACTTGTTAATAATTCAACCAAAACATCAACAGAATCTAAGACTTTCTTCTCGCTCACAGTTGTATTTTTGGCACAAAGTGACTGGTTAATTATTATTGAATAAATAAATGAAAATATGCTGCTGCCATCACTAGGAATTTTGATGTTGAAAATTTTCTTCACCTTTTTCTCTAGGCTATCAGACTTTACAATCTGCTGCATGAATTTTGACATTAACCTCAGTTTGTTTTTACACATTTTTAATGAAGTTTTAAAATTTATTGTGTTAACATGGATTGAAGTATCCCACTCAATATAACACAGTTTTAAACTATCTGTATGCAGCAGAGAAACTGATTAGGAACTGCAGCATATTAAATCAAAACACGATGAATCAATCTCTTTATTCATCCAAATTTTTTATGGATAAAAGAAAATGATTAAGTGATTTTATAACTGAAATCTAGCATTAACACTTTCAGTGCATTATTTGCGATCATCTTATAATTATGTGCTCAATAGATAAAACTTGGGTAGGTTAGTTAATCGCTGTTTGGCTTGATTTTCTCATTTTTAATGTGAAGATATGGGTAATCTATCTAAAGTCTTTAAGGCAGTCATGAAATATAGTAGGTACTCAATAAATTATGTAAGTTTTTTATGATGTTATTATTAATAATAAAGCCAAACATAGCAGCTATACCTTGCTAGAATACTCATTGTGACTATAACCAAAGAACAAATTATTCTTTAGGAAGGGGCTAAGAACAGAATTTGGTGTGCAGTAGATATTAAGTATATGTTATTTTGTTCTAAGAAAGAATTAATAATTTTTAATATTATAGATCTTCCATTTCTTAGAAATGAGGGAAAAATTAAAGAAACCTCAAAACTAAAAGGTTACAGAGGAAAAGAGAACAGAGGGAAAAGGGATGATACGATGGGATAAAGCTGAAGGGAAGGGGGAGGGCGCTATGGGGAGGGGGGCAAGGGAGATGTTGAGGGGAATACGGGGGAGGGGGATGCATTTGGGGCAACACTAGAATCTATGTAAACACAATAAGTTAAAATCAATAAAAAATAACCAGCTTAAAATAATCAATATCAAAAAGGAATATTTTGGGAGGAAAACTCTGCTTTCTCTCAGTAGAATAATATAATTAAAAGTGTTTTTATTCCTCTTTTATTTTCTAACTTTTTAATAATAAAATCATACAGTATTCCTCTTTAAATTTATTTGTTGCTTTTAGAGAGGAAAGGAGAAAATGAGAGAGAGAAAGAGAGAGAGAGAGAGAGAGAGAGGGAAAACATCGATCTGTTCCTGTGTGTGCCCTAACTGGAGATCAAACCACAACCTCTGGGCACTGGGAAGATGCTCTAGCCAAAGGCAAGTTATATTCCTTTTTAAAATAATAATAAAAAATGTGTTTATGGAAAAAAAAACTAAAAGGTTAACAAAACTAAAATATTTAAAAATTTTATATTCTATGTTGGCTGATAAATTTTCTTTTTTATATATTCCTTTGGATTTAAGTATAATTTCAATGTAATTAAACATTTAAATTTAAAGTTATAAAGAAGTCTTGATAAAAAGTAATATAAATTTTTTTTTTCATATTGAGTCAATTAAAAAACACTTGAATACTGCCTAGTTGTGGTGACAGCCTTCTCAAAGGGTTTTAAGCCTTACGGTATTATTTCTGACAATGGACCCTACATAGGATCCATTTTAAATGTCTCTATCATTTCCTTATCTTAGAGGTTGAGAAAAGAGTATCTGCATCTATCTATGGCAAATGTCCCAGCAGTAATAGTAAATGGTAAAAGAAGTACGTAAGGTTTACACAGGGTAGCTGGCACTCTAGGTCTGTCCCATGGAGTTGTAACTTGTGAGTATTCTACTCCCCATTTCTCTCATGAAAGAATCAGCCAGGTATTGATAAATACCGCTTTCCTTGATGAAGTCACTGATCTCATAATACTACAACCCCTGCCTCTCTGAATTAATCTTAGAAGCAATAACCAGGTAAAGGGTAGGCCCTTGTTTCTGTTGTAACCAAAGCAGGGGTGGAACCACTAAGGACACACTTTCTTGTGAGCATTTTTTTGTAATTCATGGATGGTTACGTTGGGAGGAAGTTCCGTGGAGTATCTGAGCCCTGGCCATAAACTACAACAGCCACAGTTGACATTCTAGAAGTCCACAGTTAGGGTGACAATTCAAGAAGTAACCATACTCTCTTATTTATCCTTGTGCAAGAGCCAGAGGATTTCTCTCCTTAACCATGCTAAGAAGAGGCATTAACATCACGTAAGTCTCAAGTCACAATTATTCATAGTAGGAGTGCCTACAGCTGTTTCTGGGACAGAAAAACAAAACTGAGAATAGGTATTACTGGTTCCACTTCCATTTGTATTTGTCATGTGATGCCTCTACCTCCAGAAAATGAAAATTTTAAAGACCTATTTTCTAAGCACTGTGTACTCAGTGTTTATTTTTCCCCAAAATTCATATGTTGAAACCCCCGATGCCTCATATGACAGTATTTGAAAGTGGAGCTTTTGAGCAGTGATTAGGTCATGAGGGTGGAGGCTTCATGTAGGGATGGTACCCTTATTAAAAAAAAGAAAAAAAGAAGAAGAGACATGAGATACCTCTGTGTGTGCACACACCAAGAAAAGGCCATGTGAGGACATCATCAAGATGGAGGCCCTCATCCTGAACTTGACCACACCACCACTCTGATCTCCAACTTCCAGCCTCCGGAAATGTGAAAAATTAATGTTGTTTAAGCCACCCAGTGATTGATAATTTTTAAGTAGCAGCCCAAACCAAATGAATCTACTGACTATTGTGAGATTCTTTCTCTTGTGCAAAAATATTCATTTCCCTATAAAATTAAGAATGTAATAACTCAAACCAATAAATCTCAAAGTCTAGTCCATGAAATTCTGGAGTTTGAGCAGTAGTAATTTAAAGAGGTTCACTGAAATACAATGTGGTCACGGAAAGCATGCTTTAACACCAGCTCTTTGGGGACTTGATGCTGACAGTGAAAGTACATAAGGGATAGCAAATAAAACTGTCTTCTCTGGTTTGGGGAATTGGAGCTATGTTAGGGAAACAGTGACTAATTTATGAGAGGTATTTGGAGAAGAGATAGTCTGTCAAAATAAATGTCTTTCCTCCTTTTTTGAGAGGAAGCAAGCTGTTTTATGGATTTCTGTGGAATCTTTAAAAATAGCAGGAAGAGAAATGTTTCCATTATTCATAGCATGCTTTTTTTCGGCAGGTTGAACAGGCCAAATATTTTTACTTGCACAGGTGAAGCTGGAAAGTCCAAAGCATATTGGATATGAGCTATTTATGTGTGACCCTCAAGCACAGCGTAACCCCATATTCAAGATCCTGGGGCTTCTTCAGTCCAAGGACTGTTGTCTGATGTTAGTCACACACGGATTCCGAAAATTAGGTAAGTCAAATACAATGGGGAGGAGCACAAGGCACAGGTAACTCCTAAAGTTGCATGTGTGTGCTTGCCGTTTTTCAGGATATAGAAAAAGGCAGAACTTACACTTCAGATTGATTCCTTGGTCATCTTGCTTCAGATTGTTTAATTTACTTGAAAAGTCCCTATATTTTCTCTCTGTTCTCATTAAATTTCATTCTATACCTTTGTGAAACTTCTGAACAAAGGTAAGTGTGGGGTTTTCGGGTTCAAAACTCATCCTCATCTGTAAATTGGATATACTGGTATCATTTACATACAGGGATATAATATTAAGACTAAATGGAAAAATGTGCTTGCAACCCTTAATGAAGTGACTGGCACATGAGAGACACTCCATAAACGACAGCTTGAAACCAAAAATACAAAGATCTATATCTATATTCTTTGAACTATTATCATAATGATACTATCCCCAAATGACTTTTCCCTTATTTTCAGTTACTAGTGAGTACTATAGACCCTTTTCTTCATATGATCATACATACAGCCAGTAAAAAGATTTTACCTTGAATTTGTTCTACAATCTTATATGTCTGTCCAGTGTGATTATATAAGCTTATTCAGGTTGAGAAATATTTAATCAGTTTTCTACAGTTTATCCTCAGAGGCTATCTTAGGCACACAGTTTAAGGTTGCTAGGGAGGGCATGTGATAAGCTTCTGATTCTGAAATAATTTTAAAAATGTAAAGATCATGCCCCCTGCTCATCTGTGAAAAGTGGAACAGTTTACATAAACAATTTCCACTATACTAGAAACAATTGTGCAGGATAAATTTGTGGATGGTATTTGAAGATTTACAATAGATCCTTTCAGAAGATATGAAAAAATAATGCTTCATAATGATTATAAATTTAAGGTAAAATTGATTTAAAAGTCTTCCTCTTTGGTTAGTTCAATTGCTTAAGTTCTGACCCTGCCCCTCTGATTACCTTGATTTCTGGCCTTGTGCACTCCTCCTTTATTTCTTGTGAAGGAATAAAAATCAAACCCAACCATGATGATCTTTTTTTCATTTTCCAAACAAGCATAATCTTTTCAGGAATACAGAGGGCAGTAGGGGAAAGTGAAATTCCAGTTGAACCATTCAGGCCAGAATTCCCCTCCACTGGGAAACCTTTCTTTACACCTTCTCTCCCCCAAGTTTTCATAGGAGTAATGACTCATATTTATTTTCTGTGCTATCTCTGCACCCTGCACACATTGTTAACCTTTCGCTTTGTCAGATCTGCTGTTACTTATTTCTTTGCAATAACCTACCTCCCTTCTGAGACTGTGGGCTACTTTTGAGGGTAAAAATTGTGCTGTAAACATCTTTGTATCCTGAGAGCTGTTTGAATATATATGTGACAATTACTTACTAAACTGAATTGCTGAGTTTTTAAGTTATTACTATTATTTTAGTTAACATATTTGAAAACATGTTTACATGTCCATTTTCAAAACAAGTGATAACTACCTGCCTAGCCATGATTTTGAGAAAGTTTTCTTTGGAATATATTTATATTTTCTACCTTTAAAAGTTGGTGCTGTTGTTGTTATGTGTTTTAATCTCTAAACTCTGAGCGATGAATTACTTCTGCTACATGTACTGCTTTAAGCTCTCGATGATAACTTTCCTGCCTACTCTGCCTTTTCTGACGAATGTTTTCCTGCTGGATGTGTTTAATTTATATACTTTTTCTGTAATGACACATTCTTTCTAACTATATAGTGCCTCTCTACTTTAGTTGTTATATAAATATCCTAGATTGAATTTCCCCTAAGGAACTAGCTTGATATTGAAAAGATTTATTCTCTCTCTCGTTCCTCTGATAAATAAATCCAGTAAATACAAAAGGCTCTTCTTTGGAATGCTATGTACAGACAGTCCTTGACTCATGGTGGCATGACTTAAGACTTTTTAACTTTGTGATGGTGCAAAAGCTATGTGTATTCAGTAAAAATTACACTTATATTTTTTAATTTTGATTTTTTTCCCCGGGCTAGTTATTTGCTGTAATATACCAGATACTCTCGTGATGCTGGGCAGAGGCCAGAGCCTCAACTCCCAGTCAGCTGAATGATCAGGAGAGTAAATAACTGATGCTAGGCTGCCAGCATTCTTTGGATATTGTATTTGTGTTGTTGCATCTCATCATGTCTGCATATTGCCCACGTGTGTTCCCTCTTCTGATGAGAGGAGAAAGACAATTACTTTAGAGAGGAAGCTCAATATAATTACACAACAGTAGGCTAATGTGAGTGTTCTCAGCATCTTTAAGGTAGGCTAGGTTAAACTCTGATGTTCTGTAGTTAGGTGTATTAAATGTATTTTCGACTTACAGTCTTTTCAACTTATGATGTTATCAAGAAGTTACTCCATCATAAATTGATAAGCATCTGTATTATGTTTAACTTAATTTTTTTGAAAAGGTAAAGGTGAGAATAAATTAATAACTGAATTCTGTTCATCTCTTTTCCTTATTTTCTTTTAAATTTTAATTTTTTACTTTATAAACTTTCAAGTGTAACTGAATTAGAATATTAATACTATTTTACCTATACTCAAGGGAGAAAGCAAGATACATATATTTTTATGTAAAATATCAAATGATTACTGATATAAATATACATTAATAATAGTAAAATATTTTTTTGCAAAAAGGCAAAAGGACATAAATAAATTTCATTACACAGAACTAAATTATTTCTGGAATAATAGTAAATAAGTGAGATAAACAAATATTTTTAAAATATTAAAAATTATATTTTAAGTAAAATGATCTCTGCATCCTGTGATATTACCGAGTTTAAAAGGACATTGATATTAGTTATCATTTCAAAGATGAGGTTCAGTTATTTGTCCAGGCTCCCACACTAGTTAGTAGCAGAATTCTCCTGATTTGCAGACCATGGTCTTGTTATTTTTAGGCAAGTAAATTTAAAAAAGACATTAAACCATAAATTGTGAATGCATCTTTGTTCTTTCTTTACTAACCATAACAATTACCCAATGAGCTATGTTTTGGTTGCAATTTTTTATTAATTTTCAATATGAGGCCTACTATAAATAAGCAGACAGTTTCTTCTTAGGTTTAAAAAGATTTTTTTTTTAATTCACTAAACATGTATTTAGCACCTTCATTGTGCTGCATGGTGTTAGGCACTGAGCATACCACAGCTGTGAGGCATAACCACACCCTGGAAAGGCACGGTCAGTAACAGAGCCGGACACGTGAGCACATATTGTGAACATTAAAATTTTCTGTTTAATATTTGATGAAAAGTACGTTTGGCCAAGACAGATAATATTCTTGGAGTTGTCCAGGTGTAGGAGATAAAACTTTTAGAATATAGCTGACACACCTGACACTGTGAAGTAAGTCAGTGGGCCTGTCTTGTCCTTCCTGGAGAGACTCTTTCCCTGGAATCGCATTTACAGCTGCTTCTCATTTGTCCCCAGTAAATTCTGTGCTCCACCCACTCAAGAATAGCCGCCATTTGATAAGCTCCTGACATGCATTTTTGCAGCTCAACATCTTTGCTGTTACTGTGACCTTCGTCACCTCCTCCCGTTCTCTATTACCTATTCATTCCTTAAAACTCATTTCAATTATTCTCTGTGCTTGGAAGGATTTTCTTGCTCGCCAAAAACTGAATTCATTACTCAGTCATTTGAAATGTTATATCCTGTTAAAGTGACCACTGTTATATAAGTCTAATATATCTACTTGGTTTTATTGTGCTTTTTTACTTTATTAATTAATTTAAATAATTCCCAAGATTTTTCTAATTCTATAAATGATATGTGGCTCTCAGGAAAAAAAAAAAAATCCTCTTCCTCAGAAATTGGATTGGTATAACTTAAACAGAGCTGGGTTGTTTTGTACAGTGCATATTTATATATTCAGCTCAGAGTATGGAAGAATGGGTTGGTAAGAATTTACTTCATAGTTTTCTTCATTTTCTGACTTGTTATTATATGGGTGAGTTTAAAATCCTATCTCTTAGTGTAGGCTCTGAAAACCTTGATCTTTGCACTACTGAGGAGTTTAAGCAAAGCAAAGACTTCAGGTAGAGAACAGAGTATGTGCCTGAAGGAATACAAAATTTGAAGCTCCCCAAATCAGTTATTTCTCAATTTTTTCTGATCTTTAAACAAAGTAAGAGTACTTTTATGTTTAAATTAAATTTTCAATTTTTATTAATAAAATATTGTCATAATCATAGTCACCTTTATAAATTTGAAATACATACAGTATAAGAATCCTAAACAGTTATAGCAAGTATTATGCACTATTTTACATTGTTTATATTATGGATTCTTCAGTATGTCATTTGTTTCTTTTATCTTCTGGACTAATACCATTTGCTCAATTGCCTCATCAGTACTTCTTTTAGTAGAGATTATTTCAATATGTCACACTTCAGAAAAAATATCATATCTTGGAAAGCTTGAATTTTTTTTTTGCTTTAGTTTTCTCCAAAATTGCTTTGTATATTAGGTCATAACGATTTCTTGAAACTAAATCAGACACATTCAATTTTGTATGGTTATAATTTGTTTTAGATAAATATTATTTAGAGCAATATAAATGTGCTTTAAATTATTTTATAATGTCTTGAGAAATTATGTTCATTATAACATCAGAAACTATTTTGAATTTTTCCATTGATCTTATAGGTTAGTCATTGATGTTTTTCCATTCTTCTTTTGCGTCTTGAACTTTTCAGTGAAACCAACATCTCTGCACAATTATCAGAGTGAATGTAATGTTCTCTTTGTTTGTATGTAAAGTCTAATAATATATATTTATACTGCATCCCTACAAATATTATAGAGGTAATATCATTGATTTTAACTTTGTAAGATATAATAATTTCAAATATGTTAATGATTCTTCTAAGATACTTATATTGTAGTGTACTCTTAATAAAAACCAAAGTACTCTGGATGGAACACATGTAACATAAATCATTCAATAATACTCTCAAAGTATGAATTGATGATTCAAATCAATATGATTTATTTCTTAATGCTATCTCTTGTGGTATTATCCTGTTTCTCCAGTGAGAAAGAATGTGTAAGTATGCCTATGGTGATCAGAATGGTTTTTATATTACTTTCTGCAGTAGAAAAATTAATCATTGCCTCTCTGTTCACATTCTTTCTGAAAAGTACCTGTTCCTACTTAAAGCTTCCACTTTGGGCAATGGTAAACCTAAGCAGCTTCTCTGTATGAAGTGACACCGTCCCTCAAAAGACAAAAAGAGACTCTCTTAGACAGGAATTTGGAATTTAGAATGATGACACTGAGTGACTCATCTGGCTAAGAAATAAGAAAAACTGAGTCCCAACATTATAAAGAGATGTGATTGGTAGTTCTTTCACTTTCTCTCTCTCTCAAAAACTAACAAACAAACAAAAAACAGGGTGAGAATAAAAGACAGACAGTCTCATGAAGAACAGAGTGAGTGGTCTCATTCCAGCCCCAGTTCTGGGCTACTGTGGGCTAGTGTGACCCAGAGGATCTGTGCTTTCATTTCTTATCCTTGGATGCTTGGGACACTGCCTGTTGCACTCTTACTCTCAAATTTCTTCTACTCCCTGCTTCAAGTGTTCTATGTACGCTTGAATAAATTTTTGTTAATTGCAATCTAATAATTCTGAGAGGTATTTAAAAAACAAAATGTATTTATAAATTTAATAATACTTAAGGGTTGTTATAAATCAAAAGAATGGAAGAGATTCTTCTTAAATTCCTTTTCATATAAAACTACCAGATCTAAAGTATGTAAATAACAAAATATTTACCTTTCACTCTGAAAAAAAAACCTTTTATTATTATTATTATTATTATTATTATTAAGTGAGAGGCAGAGAGACAGAGACAGACTCTTGCATGCGCCGTGACCAGAATCCAACCAGCAAGCCCCTTATCTGGAGATGCTCTACCCATCTGGGGCCGATGCTTCATTGCTCAGCAACTGAACTATTTTAGCACCTAATATGAGGCCACCAAACCATCTTTAGCACCCAGTGCCAACTTGCTCAAACCATTTGAGCCATGGCTGTGGAAGAAGAAGAGAGAGAGAGGAGAGAGAAAGAAGGGGGAGGGGTGGAGAAGTAGATGGTCACTTCTCCTGTGTGCCCTAATGGGAATCGAACCAGGGACTTCCACATGCCCAGCTGATGCTTTACCACAGAGCAAACCAGTCAGGACTGGAAAAAGAAAATTTTCCAATGTGAATTTTTATATTAGAAAATCATAAGAAGTTTTGTTTCACATGATTTTGATCATACAAGACAATCACATAATATGTTCTCTAGTCCTTCAATATCTTGTCCCAGGCAAACCTGACATCTAGGATTGCTTAGCTTAAACTTAATGGAAAGCTTACTTATTTGCTCAAGTAACTAATTTTCTCTATTTGTTTTTAGGCTAGTATTTTACCAACTTGTGCTCTTATAGATTCTAAATTCAATATATTTTTATGTATTGGGACTCTTGATTGTTAGTGACAAAAATCCCAACTTTGAAATAGCTTAGATAAAAAAAGAAATTTATTGGCTCTCATAATTCTTTCACATTAGATTTCCTTGCTCAAACCATAACTAGTAATATTTTTCCTCTTTGTCTCTTGGCTCGGCTTTCCCCTGTGGAGCCTCATTTCTTAAGTAGGTGCTCTCCTCTCTCACACTCTGACGGTTAAGAAATCTATAACTCTTGTCACAAGGCAAACTCATTCTCAATGAGCAAATGTCTGACTCTGCTGTTTAAAATCAACTTCTGTGGCCAGGACTAGAATTCTCTGAGTTGCTACGTCTGGGTCTTAGGTCCACTACAGAAGTCACATGAAGTAAGAATGGGGCAATAGGGCAGGGGCATAGTCTCACCAGGGAAAACCATGATGCTTTTACTATAGAGAGACAGATGGTGCTGGGAGGCCTTCCTACCTACTCAAAACATCTCTTATTTCTGTATTCATTCTGACTTCCCTTGCCCACCTTAGTTGCTGTAGTTTTGCTGTTATCAGTTAAAACCTGTTGACTTATACATTCATATGTACTAGTAGTGCATTATCTTTCAAATGAGATCCACTTATTCAAAAACTGTTCATCCAGTGATAGTGCTAGAAGTCAAAACCTTTTATGTGACAAGATTCAAAGAGTGCCTGGAGATTTGCTCTTTTTTTTTTTCCAAATATTCCCTCCCACTACCTGATGCAGAGATGTACACTTTTGGATTCTAGGGGTTTTGGAGTTGTCCAGTTTTTAAAAATGTAAATATCCACTAAAGCAGTAGTATTTTAAGCCACTTAGAGTTGGTACTCTGAAAGAAATTAGTTGATGGCTAATGATAAAACAGTTTTCTGAGGGGCAATGTCTAAAGGAGATAGAATATTAGATGATTGTTGTTGGTGCAACATCAAAGGTTTACTTAGTTTAACTTTATGGTTTTGCTCATGGTTATTCCTGCTCTAAGTCATCTTTTATACTGCTTCAACTCCAGTAGAAAAATATAAATAAATTATAATGACAAAAAAAATTTATAATGACCATAAGAGAAGAAAGAAAAAAATTGACACAAGGATTTCTTATTCATAGATGTTGAAAAAAAATGAATAGATTTTAAGTGCCAAACTACAAGAAAGACAAGATACAATAGTTATCAATCAGCATTGGTGTGTTCAGACTATTCAAAGAAAGGTAATGCTATTATCTTTGCAAGCTTTCCTGGTAGGAAAAAGTTATTTCAATAACAGATGTCAAGATCATGAAAATATTATTAAATTCAAGAAAAAGAAATAATATTTTATTGACTTGAATTGGAGTGAATTTCAGTTTTTTATGTGTTAGTACCATCTATGTGCCAGACATTAGTCTAGATGTTAGAGATACATTGATATATGAAATAGAATACAATACTAACCATCATTGAACATACAAATTAGTAGAGAACATATGCAATAATCATTATAATAAATAAGTAAAATACGTTGAATAGTAGAAACTTATCAATGCCATGAGAAAAATAAAATAGAGAGCAAGTTAAAAGAGATGTGGAGGACTATGTGGTGGTAATGGTGCAATTTTAAGTAAGATAGACTTGATTGGAAAGATAAGAATAATAAGAAGAAACTGTTCAGACAATGAGTCACACAGACGTTGGCAGGAAGAAGTTGTGGGTAGAGAAGTTTCCAGGTGAAAATGTGTCTGGAAGATTCAGTAGAGTAGAAGGAGATGAGAACACAGAGGATACAATTACATTTTTACCAAAATACTTTAGTACAGGTTAGTTGTATCCTCTGAGATTCTAAACATTTAGCTATTACATTTTTTTAAATTTGTTTTGACTGGTAAATATGATGAAATAATTAAATTAGCAAGGTTTGAATGATGGTCTTTGGCTAGATGTTATTTTTACCTATTTTAAATTTCCTCAATTTAGAATCTCATTTTATAAACAAATGTGAACTATTCTCTAACTTGGTGTTTATCCCACATATGTTAGAAGACTGTTCTTCAAAATGTGATTTATTGATAGGGCTTAAGGATGCGATGTTGCCATATGTGACTATATGTGGTCAAAGGCTGGATGATGATAAAAAAAGACATAGCCTTGCTGCAAAATATGCTTAAAAGTGGAAAACAGCAAACAATCTCCCTCTAGTGTCTAAAAAGTAAAGTGTGCAGACATTACTTGAGTGGAATTTGTTGGAAACTGTTCAAATAAAGTTCAGATGAAGTTTAGTTTGGGTCTTGCCACTGACAGTGGACAACTGTGGACTAGTTATTGATCAGAATCTTCAATAAATAAAATGCTGAATGCACCAAGTATAAACTAACTTAGTAGCTGATAAAATTTATTTGAGATCAATTTTTATTGTGTGTCAATTGTAGTTTTATGTAGAATAATATATTTTAAAAACATTTGTCAATATCAAATCCTGTGGATGGAGCTAATGTATTTTGGGAAAATATTACAAACATAGAAAATTGAAGGCTGTACTCTTCACAGTGATAATACTATATATTTTGAAGTTTCTCTTCTGAGTATTTATTCCCAGCCTTGCCTCTGCCACTGACACCATTTATGGCTTCTTTCTTCCTAGGAATGTGAATATTTAAAAAATTCACTTTACTTATTTAGTGTTTGCCAGAGTAAACACAAGAAAGCTGGTCTATGAAAGGAATAAAATATCCCATTCCAAAAATAGGCTGTAATGAAATTACTTGTCTCTTTTAGTGGTATAGTTGAAAATTGATAGAATTTTAAATCTTTTACTAATTATTTTAAAGTCAGATGTTTTCCCAAAGGCCTTGAGTTCCTGCTCAGCATAGTAACACTTTTAAATTGTTTTCCTACCTGCTCAAGTAATACTTGGATATATGTGTATCGTAACATTTACATTAATAAAACAAAAATACACATGAGCTAGAAAAAATTAAAATAATATTGGAATGTAGCTAATAAAAGTACCCTTCCCTTCATCAACTCATTGCCCTCAATCCTACTTCTCTTTCAAATATTAAATTGACATTAAAGGTTTGAGATTCATTGAAATGTTCAGCGTATGCATGCAAACACACACACACACACACACATAGACTGTATTTCTGCATTATGCTTTCCTTGCATAACTATATAACTCAGAGATATTTGTATAAAATAATTATTCATTTATTTTTATTACTTTATCTTTATCTATGTATCTGTTTACCTACCTATTTATCCATCCATCTCTCTGTCCATTCATCCATCCATCCCTTTATCTGTGTAATAGAGCATTTTTAATATTAGCTGATAAGTCCCCCTCTCATCACTCATCTCTACCTCTTTCTGCTCATTTGCATCAATCTTTCTCACCAAAGACTGATTTCTATTTTTCCTGTTCAGAAGACAGAAGATACTATCAATGATTCTGGGTTTGCGTTATCTAATCTCTATAATATGTGTAGATTTAGATTGTTATTTTTAGTGTTAATTCCAGGTTTCAAAAGGAATGAGAGAGCTCAATGACCTTATTGGTTCAGACAACAAATTCCTCTACAGTGACCAGGGAGGCAGACGGTGTTGTAGCAGCATGACCACCAGAAACCTTGCCCCGCAGCTACAAGAACTGTAAATAAGAGGCACTTCACAGAGAAAAGGGTTTTCTGGGAAAGAGATGGGGAGCTGGGCATCCAATTAAGTAAGTGTCTACTTGTAGGTAAACGTTTTCTTTAAAAATTCAGTTCAGTGTAAAGCCTGTCCCTGAAAGATGAATTCTAACATCAATAGCATTAATTTGGACATTTGTATAAGAATTATGTTCTTACACAAATATTTCTGGGACATCCTCTTACATTCTTCTCTGGCTTCTGGACTTACATTACCATTATTCTTTTCACACTATAAAAGACTTGGGACCTGAGTCAATGAAAGTCCACTATTTTTTCTCCAAGTTAAATCAGAATACATAGTCTGAAGTATATTATTGAGACAAAAGGATGGTATTATTGATATCAGATGCCATTTGAAGAAAGTCAAAATATGCTTGTTTTAGGTATATCTCCTACTAAGATAATCCCCAATTTACCATGTTAAGAATATTAGAGTTTAAACTCTGATTGGAAAGCAATACACATTGATCTTTTCTTAGGATAGTTATATGTGGTAACGTACTCTCTCATAATGCTGGCCAGCAGCAGCATAGCTCCCAGTCAGCCATGGAATCATGAGGATACTCTATGATGTACTGTGCTGCCAAGGTTTTTTGAAGAATATTTAAGGTAGGTATATTTAAGATACAATGTTCAGTAAGTTAGGTGAATCAAATTCACTTTCAACTTATAATGGGTTCACCTGGACGTAACCCCATCATAAGCAGAAGAGCATCTGTATTTAAATAGTGGCACTGAAGCCAACTTGTCACTGCAGAAAAGTTTAGAAGGGGTAAACTCCTCATGACACCTTTAGGATACTTACAGACATAATGTTTTCAGTTCTTTTGAAGAACTAAAATATAGAATATAAAAAACTATAATATGCTATAATCATGATTCATGATGATGTTTTGCCCAAAAAGCCACCTGTTTTTATAATTGAAGGTTTTGCCTTAAAAATTGGTATAATTACCGCTATTGTTGTCAGTTTTATATTTGGAAAATTTTAAATTATTTTTATGTTTTGTTATTTAGTAAGAAGGGGGAAGGAAAAGAAACAAACTCCCACATACACCCCTACCAAGATCCACCAGGAAATCCCACTAGGGGGCAATGCTCTGCCCATATAGAGTGTTGCTCCATTGCTCAGCAACTGAGCTCTTCTTAGTGCCTGAGGTGGAGGCCATGGAGCCCCCAGGGCCAACTCACTCTGATTGAGCCATGGCTGCAGGAAGGAGAGGAAGAGAGAAACAAGAAAGGAAGGGGTAAAGAAGAAGATGGGTGCTTCTCTGTGCCCTGACCGGGAATCAAACCTGGGATGTCCATACACCAAGTCAATGCTCTACCACTGAATAGCTGGCCAGGGCCTATATTTGGAAAATTTTAAAGCTATAAAAGTAGAAGAGTATAATGAATCCACATGTACATTTCACACAACCTCCACAATTACCAACTCATGACCAATTAAGTTTCAATTTTATCTCAATACCGTCACCCCTCCCCAAATTATGTTGAAAAAATTCCAAACATAAAAGCATCTCATCTTGTAAATATCCTATTATGTATCTTTAATTGGTAAAGACTTTAAGAAAACTCATTCACAGTAACTGTGATTGCCCCTTAAAAAATGACAATAACTTCTAAATTTATAAAATATTCATTGTATAATTTTAAAAATTTGTTTGCTTGAATTAGATCCATGTATGATCCATGTATTACAATTGTTTAATGTCTCTATTAGCTATTTTTTATTTCACGGGTTTATTCTTCTATCACCCTTCTTTCTTCTCATTTTGTTGTATTTGCTGCTATTCATAAAGACTGAGTTGGTATGCAGAATTTTGCACATGACCATGATTTTAGTGATTTCATCTCCATGGTGCTATTTAACATGTTCCTTCATTCCTGGTATATTTGAAATTCATAGTTCAATCTAGATGCTTGATAAGATTCAGATTCAACTTTATGGCAAGACCATTTGATAAGTGGTAAAGTGAACTTCCATCAAGCAGCACATAATGTTTGGTGGTCTCAAAATCTGTAATGTCGACAAACATTGATGATGATTACCTAGGTTTCATAACTCCTTAAACACTGCAAAATGATGATTCTATAATTCTATCATTTATTTTTCATATATTAATCCCTATATGAAGAAAACTTCTTGACAACTTATTTGGGGATCCTGAGGTATAGTGAGGCTAAGAAAAGCAGAACTAAGGCTATTTTTTTTCTTTTATGATTTTCCAAAACAGTAAGCTGGCTACTTGCATCATCCAGAGGTTACCAGTGATTTTTTAAATATTGTAGTGAACTGATGGGTTTCAGTACATTGCAGTATTTTCCTTATTGATCTTCATTTGCCAAGTCTTTAAGTTGGCTCCTAAACCCTTCACACATGATCCTAGCAGTCTTTTATAATTTCCTTACTATCTAATTTGCCTAGATGATAGGCTGATTTAGTCTATTTTCTTCTTCAAAATCAAAGTTAACATTTTCTGTAAAAAAGCCCTGGGACCCTATTAGTATAAAGTTAATAGTGATACAGAAAATTCAAATTCCATATCCATGGCTTATTTCTATTTAGTCTCATGGTTCTAAATCTGTTTCTCTTTTCTCCAATATCAAAAATCCTGGTCTCCCACCACACAAAAGTAATTATATCCCATAGAAGTCACAGAACAGTCTCAGGTTAATGATACTAACCCTACCACTAAGAATCTGATTTCTAAAAATATTTTTTGCTTAATGATACATCTTGGAGATCATGCCATAGTAGCATGTAAATATAACACTCATTGCTTTTTACAGATACATAGAACTCCATTGTGGATATGTCCTGAGTTTATTCAACAGATGCTCTACTTATAGACATTTAGATTCTTTTCAAACCCTTGGCATTACAAATAGTACTACAATAAATATCGGTGTGTCTGTTTTTCCTATTCTTACTAGTGTATCTTTGAAATAGATTCCTAATAATGAGATTACTCACTGAATCAAAAGGAATATTAACATGTAATTTTGCTAATTCGTCAAATTCCCCCCCATTGTATTCCCATCAACAGTGTACAACAGTGTGTTCTCACAGACTTCTGTAAGGATATTGTTAAACTTTTGGGTTTTTACAGTCTTTTACATAAATAGTACATTGGTGTAATTTTAATTTGCATTTCTCTTATTATTGTACAGACTTTTTCATATTTTAAGTCATCTAATTTTTTCTCTAAGCTCTCTGTTCATATCTCCAGGCTATTTTCTTTATAGAGTTGTTAGATTTTTATTTTTCATTTAAAAATGTTTCTTGGTACAATAGGGATTTTCAACACTCGTCTCTGATATAATACACAAACATTTTCTCCTGTTTGTCATTTTTTAAGCTCTGTTTCTAGTGATTTTTGCCATGAACAATATCACCTTGATAAAATCTAATTTTCCAGTCTTTCCCTTTATCACTCCTGCATTTTAAACCAAAAGAGCATTTACCTGATTTTGGAAGAAGTTTATAGACAATTAATTCATCCATGCTTTCCTTTTACCATTTGCATTGTTTTATTTCTTTATTTATTTTATTATTATTTGGGGGGGGTATTTTTCCAAGTTAGTAGCAGGGAGACAGTCAGACAGACTCCCGCATGTGCCCGACTGGGATCCACCCGGCATACCCACCAGGGGGCGATTCTCTGCCCATCTGTGGCGTTGCTCTGTTGTGGCCAGAGCCATTCTAGCACCTGAGTCAGAGGCCATGGAGCTGTCCTCAGCACCCAGGGCCAACTTTGCTCCAGTGGAACCTTGGCTGTGGGAGGGGAAGAGAGAGATAGAGAGGAAGGAGAGGGGGAAGGGTGGAGAAGCAGAAGGGTGCCCTGACCGGGAATCGAACCCAAGACTTCCACACGCTGGGCCAACACTGTACTGCTGAGCTAACCTGCCAAGGCCATTTTATTTATTTTTTACATTTAAATTTTGGCCCTGGCTGGTTGGCTCAGTGGTAGAGTGTCGACCTGGCGTGCAGGAGTCCCAGGTTCGATTCCCAGCCAGGGCACACAGGAGAAGCACCCATCTGCATCTCCACCCCTCCCCCTCTCCTTCCTCTCTGTTTCTCTCTTCCCCTCCCTCAGCCAAGGCTCCATTGGAGCAAAGTTGGCCTGAGCACTGAGGATGGCCCTGTGGCCTCTGCCTCAGGTGCTAGAATGACTCTGGTCGTGGCAGAACAATGCCCCAGATGGGCAGAGCATCGCCCCCTGGTGGGCGTGCCGGGTGGATCCCAGGTGATCCCGGTCGGGCGCATGTGGGAGTCTGACTGCCTCCCCATTTCCAACTTCAGAAAAAAAAAAGATAAATTTTGATTCATATGAAATTTATCTGTTAGATTGAGAAATAGATCAAGTTGTAACTTTTTTCATATGACTATCTAGTTAGTCTAGTTAGGTCAATGCTTTAAAAGTCATCTAAATTACAGATTTGGGATTCTGCTCCTATCATATACTAAATATCCATATGCAGTCAAGTTTTCTCTTGTGTCTGCTTAAGTGCCAATAACAAGTTAATGCCTTGTCTCCATCTCTTCAAGTATTATTCGTTTTTAGAGTTTTCTGGAACATTCTCCATTAGTCTCCCAAAAGATTTTTAACTTAATCTAATGCGTTTTTTAAATCAACTTGCCCTGTTTCATGGAAAAAAGAAAAAAAATATGATGTATTTTTTATTATGATTAAATTAAACTGATTAATTAATTCAAATATAACTGTAATCTTTATAAAATTGAGTTTTCTGCTGCAGGAATATTGTATAACTTTCCATTTGATTCTGTCTGCTTTTTTTTTAAATCTTTTGAGGGTATTTGTTGTTTTCATAAAGATTTTGTACATTTTACCTTATGTTTATAACTAAGAATTGTATTATTAGTTTTTGGTAATTGATATGAGGTCTTCTTTCCCATTATAACTTCTAAATTATTTTTTTCTTATATATAAGGACTAGTGATTATTGGATATTAAGTTCAAAAACTATTTCTGTAGTAAATTCTTTATTTTTATTTTCCAGATGTATACTTAGATTATATCCAAATAGAAATAGTTTTACTTTAATCTTTCTAATTCTTATGGTTATAATTGATTTTTCTTGCTCAATTGAATGACCAATAGCACAGTGCTCAATAGTAGTGGAGATTGTAGTCTTTCTCATCTTGTTTCTTACTTCTAATTTAATAATCAAGTGATTATACATAATTTATATATATATTAGGATTTTCTAAGCTTACATTTCTGAATAAACTTCATTTAATCATGGTGTCTATTTAAGAGGACTGTTGCATTTAGTTTACTACTGCTTTATTTAAGATTTTTTCATATCAATATTCACAAAGAGATTGGTTTTTGCCCCGCCCACCATCTCTAACTTGTTGCTGCGTATAGCCATTATATAGTACTTCGTCTTTCTCTGAAGACCATTAGGTAGTCTTAGTTTTACAAATAATTACATATTTAACATTAGTTTAGTGTCTTCCCAGTCATTCTGGTTTTCTAAATCTTATTTTCTGGTAATTTTTAGGGAAGGTTTTGTAAATAATATTATCTGATTTTTAGATCCACAAACTATTTTGTTTGGAATATTTGTTCATGAAAGTCAGTTCAGTTGTATTCACAGCCTTTGGTTCACATTTTCTTTCTTTCTTTTTTTTATATTCTTTTTTTACTTTATTTATTGTGTTTACATAGATTCTAGTGTCTCCCCAAAAGCATCCCACATTTTCTTTCTTTGAATATCTTAGATATGTTACTTAATTGTCTCCGGGAATAAAACACAGTTTTGAAAGTTACATGATCTTTTCTTCTACTAACTAAAGGACATACTTTTCAAATTCAATAGTTTAACTGGAATATGTTATGGTTTTGTCTACTCTGGTATAGTCTATTTTTTCTGTGTAACTTTATAATATGTAAAGTATTTTTTATTCATGTTATTTTAGAACATTTTCTTAAATTATTTTATTTAGTATTTGTTTTGCTCCAGTGTTTTGGTTTCTTATTTGGAGAAAACTATTATAAGTAAGTTAAATATTTTTTTCTTATCTTCTGTATTTATCATTTTTCTTTAATTCTTTTCTCTTTTCTCCTTGATCCTTTTTGGTTTACCTAATTACTCTCTTATTCATCTGATAGTTCTACAACATTATGTGTTGCTTTTTTGCTCTTTGCAGTTAAATTTTCATTTCTGAAATATTTTTTTAACATTTCTTTTAAAATGTTTTCTTTTTTCAAAATATTGCTAGAATTTTCCTAATTCTGATTTATGATGCTTTTTTCATAGTTTCAATTTTATCTTAGTTTCTGTCAGCATGTTTTAAAATATTAAATTACTGTTTTTATGTGTTTAGTGGGCATTGTATTTTGACTTGCTTTCAGTGATGCTATTCTAGTCCTTATTCCCCTTGGTTCACATATTAAATCCTGTAAGACTTAAAACCATAATATTTTCTGTTGCCCATTTCTAACCCAAGTAAGTTTTCCTTTGCTATTGAAGAGAGGGTTGGGTCAGAGTAACTTTTTCTCTTTTTGGCCATTTTGCTCTTCTGTTGTTTTCTACATCACTCCTTCTATTGTGCTTTTGAAATAATTTTATTTATTTATTTTATTATTGTTATTTTTTTGTATTTTTCTGAAGCTGGAAACAGGGAGAGACAGTCAGACAGATTCCCGCATGCGCCCGACCGGGATCCACCCGGCACGCCCACCAGGGGGCAATGCTCTGCCCACCAGGAGGCGATGCTCTGCCCCTCCGGGTCATCGCTCTGTTGCGACCAGAGCCACTCTAGCGCCTGGGGCAGAGGCCAAGGAGCCATCCCCAGCGCCCAGGCTATCTTTGCTCCAATGGAGCCTCTGCTGCGGGAGGGGAAGAGAGAGACAGAGAGGAAGGAGGGGTGGGGGTGGAGAAGCAGATGGGTGCTTCTCCTATGTGCCCTGGCCGGGCATCGAACCCGGGTCCCCCGCACGCCAGGCCGACGCTCTACCACTGAGCCAACCAGCCAGGGCCTGAAATAATTTTTAAAATGACCTCATATTTTTCAGTTTTACTTCATTCTCCCTTCACTAATTTTTATCTAGACTTTTCTTTTTTTCCAGATTGTTTCTGGCAGTCATAAGAGCTAAAAGAGAGATAAGCACTGAGATCCTTGGATTCTCAATTTGGATTCTATTTCCAGATTTTTCTTCTCATTGAGGAGTTTTGTTCTTTGATTTAGAGCCTACGGAATACATTACTTCCTGGTTTTATTCTCAGATGCCTAATTTTTAATGTGCTTGTGTTTGTTGTTTTGTGTTTGTTTTTGTTATACTAGTGTTTTGTAGAGCAGGAGTCTAAAAAGTATGTCATCATGTATTCCCAGATTCTACCTTCAAATTTTTACCTCTAAGCTTTTTGAATAACATTGCCCCCTTGTGTTGGGGCTCCTTTATTTAATCATGTATCACAAGTAGTAGAAAAATGGGTCAATTCAGGATAGAGTGAGTGAGGTGAGAAAGAGCTTGTTGAAGTAGTTGTTTCAAACTTTAAAGACTATGGACAAAAATGTGTAAACATTGCTCCTGAGAAGGGCAGTCATAAGAGCTAAAAGAGAGATAAGCACTGAGATCCTTGGATTCTTTAGTATTATTTTTTAAGAAAATTTGAGAATGAAGGGGTAGCAAGTGAGTTTAAGTAGGTGTTAATTTCTAATGTATTCTGCACATTCATGAGACCATTTACAACATACTTTATTTGCCTTTGTTTTTGAGTGATTTAAGAGTTTTTACAGTAGCTTTTAATGACCTGTGAGCAACCTCTGATTAGACCAAGACAAAAGACAGAGGTTCTTTGTGTGTAGTCGGGTAAAAAAAAAGCTATCTGTTTGTTTGTTTTAAATCTTGTCAACCTAAGATTTGAGAAGTATTGCAACCTCTTCGTGGAAGGGGTAAATAGTATTTTTTGTCATGTGTCTTTCATTCACTAACATTGATATAAGCTAGGCCTTTAACCACTTTTTTCCAGAAAGTTTACTTTGTAATAATCTCTAGCTCTTTATCTGTCTTACCATTAATTAATATGCATGACTGCCCTCTGCTGCATGGACTAGAACCTCTCATTGTTTTATAGAATAATAATAACTGTAAGATCATTGATTTTTTTTAAAAGCCTATTTCTAACAGTCAACTGGAGCTCTTTTCTTGTCAGACAATAATATCTTAAGTTGTCATTTTCATCCACCATATATATATATTTACTTAGAGGGATTACTTAGAGTGGTTTTCTTACAGGCATTTTAACATTAAATGGCCACCAAAAAAGAAAACCAGATGATCTTTTTTGCTATTTTCAGAAGGTGCTTTACAAACGAGTGGCAGATAGTGTACAAATTAACTCATATTTAACATTCTTAAGCTATAGCTACACTTGGCTAAAGATAATAAACAGTGTTGTAATAAACATGACTTTTGAACTTGTAATTGTGAACTCTATTAATGGATGACCTACTAGAATTATGGAAACATATAGCAGGAAAATCAGGTAATTTCATGAATTTGAAAGTAATGCTTGGAAGGTTGTAAATGTATTCTGCCTTTTAATATTAAAAAGGGGACCAGTTTTCATAATCCTTGGCCATAATGTCAGCCCCAGTGTTAAGTAAACAAAATGACAGTTTTCAAAATTTGAATAATTCCATTATATGCTAATGTATAATACAGTTTGATACCTAAAAGACAAATTGATAAAATATTTAAGAATTTAATTCTCTTGTAAAGTGCAAAGCATTGAAGTTGGAGAATAAGGCTAACTCAATTATATAACTTATAAAGAGTTGTTATGTTCTAGGAGATACTATTTGATTCTAGGTATGTAATAAATTTGCACATATATTCTTGATGCTAACAACCAAATAGCATTTAATGGATTTCAGAAAAGAAAAGAACAACAACAACAATAAAAAATTAAAGTAAAGCTTATTCTAACTCATCTTCTTAATAATTTAAAAACTTAGTGATCAGAGTACACATACATTAAAAAATGATTTCATGAGCAGTTTCAATGAAACTAGATATTCCCTCTGCTTCCGCATATTTAGCACTGCCTTGAATTAATTAAAGGTACAGTGAGTCCAACTGACTATTAATTTACTGAATAAATTGAACAAATAAAATTAAACAAACGGACAAACTGAGTCCATAACAGAACAACTTGCTGATTGCTAGATCACTCTAGTTTTGATTGCCACTTCCTTTTCCTTTGTTTTATCATGATTTCACTTTCGTATCATCTACTCCTGTATTTTATTGTTTCCATCTTTCATTAACAAAGTGCTGTTGTTAAGTGTAGAGATGACCTTATCTTCTTGGCACATAGCTTGTAGTCTTTGTTTTCTTTTTCGGGGCCCCGGTGGAATCTTGACAATCACATTCAGACTCAGTCAGCTGGGTTCATGTTTAGCCATAATTCACACTAAGAAGGAAGGTCAGGAAGTTAATATCATTAACACAGGCCAAAAGTAAAATGGTAATAGAAAAATTTAAATGATGTTTTTAAGTGTATGACACATTGCTCACATTAGGTTCAAGAACTCTGGTCGAGTTCCAGCAATGTTACTCTTCCCCTAAAGTTTTAATATGCTCGATGCCTATAAATCCATCTGTTAGAAATGAAATTATGTCCCCCTCCCTGCAAAAAAGTTCATATGTTGAAATCTTAACCATCAACACTTCAGAATACAATCACATTTGGAAATAAGGTCTTTAAAAATGTAATTAACTTAAAATGATGTCCTTATATAGGCCCTAATCCAGTATGACTAGTGTCCTTAGAAGAGGAAGAAATTGGAAAAATACAGAGGGATACGTGGTGAAAAGGAGGCCATATGCAAGCCACAGAGAGAGACCTCACAAGAAACCACATATGCTGACATCTTAATCTTAGACTTCTTGCCTCCAGAACTGTGAGACAATACATTTCTGTTGTTTAAGCCACCCAGCCTATGATATTTTATTATAGCAGCCTGAGCAGAGTGAGATAGCATCTTTATTGTAGAAGGCCTTTTTTTTGTTTCTCTGCAAAGTGATCATTTAGTTTCTAAGAGGCTTTATCATATTGGGCAAAGCTGCAGTATATACACCCATCCACTTATATTCCTGGTGTTATTTACTGCCCTTTATCAAGTGGTTTCTCTTGGCTTCTTTGGAGGAATCAGTGTTAAGCTTTGCTGCAGTGAGACAAAGGCACCTTCTGTTTCCTCTAGTTGATTATTCTTGTCTAGGTGCACTCCACATATTGCCATAACTGGACACCTATAATACAAATGTAGGCCTGCTGTGCTACAAGCTGCTCTTTTCTCAGTATTATTTAATATTGAACATTGCATTGAAAGCATAAACTATGGGATACAAATAAGAGATAATACAGGTAATACACATAAAGGACTTAACAAGCCTGGCACATGATGCATTCAATATGTTTTAGTTATTAATATTTTTATTACTTCATGTATTCCAAGCCAGTTACCTATAAAATGTCTTAAGTTGATTGAAGTTTAATATCTTGATTTTTTTATACTTCAAAGTGTTCTTGAGTACTGTAGCCTATTTTTGGAGTATCAAAAGGTAGAATCTATTACAAAATTATCATTCAAAGATAAACTAAATATAATTTATATATTTTTTGTTACTAATCTCAATTATGCTCCAAAGACAGATCTTAAATTATCACAAAGAAACCTATTTCCTTATTATTTTTCAAATTGTCTTCCCGTTATTTTTCAATCCTGGAGAAATTTAGCTTATCAAGAAAGATTTTTCATCTTCATTAATCATAAATTCAGTTAACTAATCAGGAACAAACCTATCATACCATGACTGGATTAACTACCCTGTCCTACCATTTTTTAATATTCTCTATTTCCACTGACAAAATAATTTCTGAGTAAACTGACAGATTTTTAATATTTTTCCTTTTTGAGTAAGGTTGGTTGTAGAAATAATTTGTAATAATGACAGCATAGAAATTAATCCATCTTGTTGGTTGGTACATTGACAGCCACAGTATATTTTGCCCAACTCACTATGGCTTTCACATCTAAGAAGTTAGCTAGTTAGCTATTGATTAAAACCAACCAACTAACCAATTAGCCAACGAACCAGCAAACTGACCAACTGAAACAACCTTCCCCAAATAAAAATAATAACAAAAACAGGCATTTAAAAATTCTGTTACTGGAACCCTCTCCATGAGTTCTTGTCAAAAACAGAGCAGCTCTAATGTCCTTGTGGGACTTCTCTAGAACCCAGCCGACCTAAAGAACAAAGTTTACAAATCACTGATCCAGGTTATCTAAAAGTTGTTTATTTTGTTTCTCATCAAAATGAGATTTCTTGCACTGAAATTTTCTCAAGAATTAAATATATTTCTCTTTCACTGCTTAATATAGTATTGTTTCCAAAGATGAATCTTGAAACAAACTGTCAAAACTCAGCTCAAGTAAGTGGACCACTAGGAAGGATATGCAGTATATAGAAGTGGCAGAAATTGTGTATCATAAAGGGTAATATTTAATGTTAAACATTTGGATAGTTTCTACTTTCAGTTCCACCTAAAATAACTCACATGTCAATAGTAGTTTGTCTACCTGAATTTTTGACTATATTATTTGTACACATTTGAGTAGGTAGGTACAGGCCCTAAGGAAGACATCTATCTGTTCAGTAATCCTCTTCATTTACAAAACAGATAAAGTACTGAGGAGGTGATCGATAGGTCAAGGATCAAAAAATAAGCTTTGGTTAAGCAATAATGTTTCTGATTTATCTACTGTAAAATCCTTTAAGCCACTTCACTTGTGCATGTTTGTGTCAAGCACAGATAGTGCCTCGAATGTGGGTGATGAGGCTTTCTCTCATTAACTGGTCCTGTTGTTCATCAGATCAAGGCAGAAGACAGTTAGCAGTTGAAATTACAGCAGGGGACAAATAGGAAATGCATTTTTTAAATAAGTGGCATGAAAATTAGTCCTATCAAGAAACACAAAAAAAGTGTTCACAACACTAGTACTTACATTTATTACAAATTATTTAAAATGTAGTTGAGGTGTTGGCCATGTATCTCAGTTGGTTAGAGCATCATCCTGATACACCAAGGTTGCAGGTTCAATCACTGGTCAGGGCACATTAACCATTGAATGCATAAATAAGTGGGAAAACAAATTGAGGTCTCTCTTCCCCACCTCCTGTCTCTCTAAAAATCAATAAAAGTATTAAAATATAATTTAAATTTGTATTTTGTACTGTTGTTGTTTTCAGGCAAGTGAGAAACATAAAACTCTTATGTAATAAAATCCATGTGTGAGTACTGCAGAATAGAGAACCAGGTTCCCTGGTTAATTGTGGAGGAAAGCCACTGTACTTTTCAAACCCTTTAATAGCCAACAAGATGAAGGTCTTTCATGTCTATCCTGTGTGGACAAGACGGTTTGGGGGTTCTGTAGAAAAGTAATTACCTTTCCCAAGTTTGCCATGGTACCATACTTTTGTTCTTACTAACCTAAAATGACTATAACTAATGTCATTTCTTTGAGTTTAACCACAAATGTAGGAGTATTGTTTCCTTCTACACTATTAAAATATACATGTAACTTATGAGAAAAAGAAAGATCTTGGGACTGCCTCTAAGTTTTTATTCCTAAAGTCATATAAATGTAATCCTGACCAGAAGTTCCAGCTCCCCTGGGAGAGACTGGGGTGGGTAAAATTCAGCAGTGGAGGAGAACAGAGGAAAGCTCCTAGTATGGGCAGATTTCAGTGAGGCATAACCTTGACAATAGACTGCAAGCCTCTTCACCGCCAAGGCCCTGACTGACTCACCTTTGTATCTTCAAGGTCCTAAACTTAATAACTATGCAGTGACTGTATGAATTATTACTAAATAAACTGTTGTAAGAAGTAGCTACTAATGCAGAGTGAGACAGTGGGATGAAAAACAAGAATAAGGAGATGAGGTGTACATTTAGCTCACCTTGGGGCTAAGTATTCAGAAGGAAGCCAAGATCCAGAAATAACTGCTGAGACAATTGTTGTAGGTTTTCTAGGAACCAAAATGACTCTACAACTGGAGAAGTAATGTATGAGGAAAGGATGGCCAAAGGAAAAACTGTCCACAAAGGTACTTTCTTCTGGACAAGAGGACTCTATCCCTACTTTTGTATGGTATTGCTTTTATGTATTTACTCTCTAATGATGTTATTGCAAGAGGCATAAAAAGTCTATTTTCCCAATTAAATATGAAGCTTGTATCTTCATAATTATAAAAACATATGAGAAAACACATATGGGGTTATGACAGCAATCCAAAGACTATGTTTATTTGCAGTTAGTTGATTTTGTATATGCATATCTACTTGTCTACATATGGTTTATGTGTGTCTATTTTTGTCTGTTACACAATTTTACAAAGAGCATTTGGATCATGAATGAAATTAGTTTTTACTCTTTTTGCCTAAGGTGTAGTTGTGTGTGTTTTAGCATTTAATTCCATAGTGTGATGAATATATATATATATATATATATATATAATTTGTATAAATGAATTCATGTGAATTTTTAACTGTCTTTGTAAAAGTTTGCTTTTGGATTTTGTAGGTTGTTGTGTAAACCTTTGAGATAATCTTTTCATCATGATACCCCAAGATGAGAGGTTTCTTGAGAGTAAATACACTGAGCATAACATCACTTTTCTCCTTTAGCAGTACATATCACAAGAGTTAGGTGGGATCTTTTTTGTTTAAAAGTAAAAAAAAAAAAAAAAAAAGGAAAGAAAAAGAAGAAACTGACAAACAGGCAAAGTATCTTCAAATTTTCTTTTGGTTCCTTTGAGTTTGCTCTTCAGCAGATGATGAATATTCACACACTTCAAATGGATGCAGAGTGATTTCTTGCTACGTAGCTAGCTCTCTTTTGTCTTTTCCTTTTGCTTTAAAATACTACTGAAAAAAATATCTGAACCGGTAGACTCCTAACTTAATTTTTTCCATTTCTCTAATGTTTTCTAACTGGCAAATCAGAATAAAGGCAAAAGATATACCCCCTATCAGGTCTAAGATCTGAATCCCAAGTTCTTATTTATGGTCGGTTTCTTTGCCTTCCACAAGTGCCTGGAATGCTCCACTTGTCCTTACAAATCCATTCCGAAGCACATTTTTAAAAAGTAAAAAGAAAATTTTAATGTGAAAATCTTACCCTAAGGAAGCACAAGACAATCCAATGATAAGGAAACGTGCCTGAGGGCTCCTCAAGTTTTAATCACCCTTTGGCTGTGTATTTAAGAATTCCACCGCAGACAGACTCACAGATTGGGACAGAAATATGCAAAGCTGGTGCTTTCTGAAAGACCAGCTATAAATTCACACTTTGAACTCGGACCAAATCTTTTGAGGAAAAGAAAAGAGTCACTAACATTCTCACCTAGCGACATGTCGGAATTCACACTCCTGTTCGTGCTATTTTGTGGCGGGATCAGGTGGGAAAGCCAAGACACCCAAGTATATATAAAAATTCTACCGTGGAGCAAGAGAGAGAATACTCCCTCTCCTAGCGGTTAGCCGCCAACTTGGGCTGTGCTGCCTCGATTTCTCTGCGCGCAAGTGTTAAAATTAGACAACTTCCTAACAATCCCTTCGCATTGCTTTGGAAGCCTTGGTTGGCGTCTGCCTGCAAACCGCACCAAGCCCACCGCTGGCTGGGGAGGACCTGTCTCCTGTAGTACTTCCGCGCCTCGCCGGGCGCTGCCGCTGGCGCCCCCAAGCGCCGCGCATCCAAGCGTCCCAGCCCTTTTTGGAGCCACCTTGGACCTTCGCAGGAGCGAACCAGACTTGGGGAGCCGCGGGGTCTAGCAGGAAAGGTTTCCCACGGAGTTCCCAGAGGTTAGAAGTCAGGAAGCCGAGGAAGGCAGCACTCAATCGGCCCTCCGCCCAGGTTCATTCCACCCTGGGATTTCCTCTTCGCTATGGGAGCAGTTGCCTGGAGCGGTCAAGATGCCCAGTAGATCCGTGCGGCTCAACCCTTTGGAGCATACTCAGGGGCACCCCATTTCTCCCAGTCCCCCAGAGACTATGGACGTCAGTTGCGTGTGTAGTGAGGTGGGGGGTTGGAGGGCGGAGAATTTCGAGACTAGAAAGTCATAAAAGCCTCCTAAAAGAAAGAATAAGATCATCCACTCTTCTCTGGTTCTCCCGTGTTACAAAGCGCCCCCCCTGCCCCCAATTGGCCGGACACCTCCAGCGCTCCAACACAGCGCCAGCCTCGCTCACTCCCTGCGGGGCACAGACTAAAACCTAACTTGAGCGGACACAGACCGCAGTATTAACACCCACATGCTCGCTTCCCTCAGTCTTCTGCAGGGCTTTTCTGGTACTCCTCTCGGAGTTAGGGAATGCAGATGGGGACCTGAGGAAAGGTGCCGGCGGTCCCCACGCTCGGTCGCCGCTAGCCCTCTTCGCTTCCACATTTGCACGCCTTCTGTTTCCGCAGGTCCTGCTTCCCTCTGGAACTGTTGTTAGCAGTTAGGAGCCCTCATGTTCCTCTGGGGATGAAACCCATTTTCTCAATTGTGGGGTGGAGGAGGATGGGAGGGGGGGCGGAGGAGAAGCAAGAGGGGAAGCCGCAGGGGGAAGGAGAGGAGGGGGGGCGGGAACGTGAGGGGTGAGAGAAGCGTTTTCACTCTTTGTCACTCTTGAATTGGGGGCGGAGAAAAAAAACCACTATGTGAAGCTATAAAAAGCAAAGGGGGCGGCGGTGAGAAAGCAGATACAGAGCGGGAGACTCCGCGGAGCGCAGGAGCGCTCCAGAACGTCGAGGCGGAGTCCCCGGCAGCGCTCGGCTGCCGGCTGGGAACCGAGAAACAACGCTTCGGGGCGACTGTGCGCGCGCGCGGGGAGACCTCGGCTTGCCTCGGCCCTCGAGGGTCGGGTCTGGGGGCGGTTCCTGATCTCCCACTTGTAGCGCCCGCTAAC
This sequence comes from Saccopteryx bilineata, assembly GCF_036850765.1. Taxonomy (NCBI): domain Eukaryota; kingdom Metazoa; phylum Chordata; class Mammalia; order Chiroptera; family Emballonuridae; genus Saccopteryx; species Saccopteryx bilineata. Next base: position 173,451,739 of record NC_089494.1, read on the forward strand.
ATTGCAAAGGAGGACTTGGGTCCTGAAAAGGTTGAGACATAAAGGGTAGGGAAAGCAAAGAGGAGAGAAAAGCAACGAAGGCCGAAGGAAAAGAAACTAGTGTAGACCTGCTGAACAATTAAGAGGAGACTTGGACTGCGGAGATCCGGGCGGGACCGCGGAGGTGCGGGGAAAGGAGCAGCGGAAGCGGTGCAGTCGGTGGGGCTGAGTCTTCTTGCACCTCGGGTCACGCCTCCTTGGCGAGCAGGCGCCTCGCCTTTGATTGCTTCCAGTTACTGCAGAACTTCCTGCCCTGGTGGAGAAGTGGGTCTTGCTTGAGTCGCGCTCGCTCTGGTTTGAGGCGCGAGACTGAGTTAACACGGTGCTGGGCCCCGAAGCCAAGTGGGGTTGGGGGAACAAAGTCTGCGAGGCTCCGCGCCCCGAGTGAGTGGCCCCCTGTGGGGTGCTCCCTCCCCTTGCATCAGCATCCTTCGGGCTCTGCGCCTCCCCGGGAACCCCTCGCCCGGAGATGGCCACACTGATGCGGGGCAAGGACTCGGCCCGCTGTCTGCTCCTACTGGCCGCGGTGCTGATGGTGGAGAGCTCGCAGCTCGGCAGTTCGCGAGCCAAACTCAACTCCATCAAGTCCTCTCTGGGCGGGGAGACGCCTTTACAGGCCGCCAACCGATCTGCGGGCACATACCAAGGACTGGCTTTCGGCGGCAGTAAGAAAGGCAAAAACCTGGGGCAGGTAGGAAACCATCCCCCTGATACATTCTTTAGCCAGAAGAGGGAGGGACCAGAGTTCTAGAGAACGTCTTTGGCTTTGAGCCCCTTGACCTTCCGGGTGCGCCCGCAGGTGTGGGGCGCACAAGCGGGGAGGAGATCCCAGAGCAGGTCTTCGCGGGCGGAGGTGGCCGGGTGGCTGCTGGTGCTGGAGGGCGTGGAGTGGGCGGGCTAGGATTCTGTCTCACCTTTCGTTTGGTACATGGGCTTGTACCGAGATCTAGTGCGCGTCGGTGGGGAAAGTGGCCAGAATCGTCCTCCTCCAAATTGAACACAGCGATCCTGAGGATGGTGTTAATATATAACACATAGTAACGGGCAATGTTCTAAGCGATTTACATATATTTACTCTTCGTAACTCGATGAGCTAGGTGCTGTTACTGTCCCTATTCAGCAAATGGAGAAATTGAGAACAGAAAGAGTAGGAGCTATTTGCCCAAGGCATACAGCTAGTTTAAGTGGCAAAGCGGGATTCCAGTCCCAGCAATATGAGTCTGGGTCCCGGGTTTTTAATCATTACATTTTACAGTCTGGAGGGAGGAATTCTTACCCCTTTTCAAGTTCTCCTTTCCTCCCAACCACTTTCTGTCTTCAAAGAAATAAGGCCACAGACAGCTTCAATAGGCGCGCGTTTCTCACTGCTGTAGAATTGAAAATGAATCATCTGAGAGGAACCAAAATAACGAAATGACAATGACAGCATCCTAGGCGCGGTCTACCGGGTGCAGTCGATGTAGCAAGGGAAAGCCCAGAGGCATTTTTGCTACAGGAAACTTTCCGCGGGCGTCTCTGTGTCTTTGTCACACCGACAAATAGATTGATAGTCACATGTAAACAGTTACACACACGCGCGCGCGCGCGCGCACACACACACACACACACACACTCGAGCGCGCACTCGGCACCATCGGCTGTCCGCGCGCCTCAGCCAGGAGAGGGGGCCCTGTGGGCACTGGGAACCACGACAGCTCCCCCTTCCGCTCCTTTTGTAGGAAGCCAAAACCGAAAGCCAGTTTGCCAAACACACAGGCACTCCGCACAACACAGCTGTCAAACCATGAAGGCAGCTCACTGCCCTAGAGATCCCGGGTGTCCTTGCTTCATCAAAGGAGCCAACTGAAGCCTTCTGTGAACTCTCGATATCCTCCACCGCCCTTGACCCCAACGCAAGCGGCAGGGTGAGAGTTGACAGCTTGGCCCCCTACTGCCCTCTCACGGGACAGTTTTGCAGTTCCAGAAGGCCTCCTGGGCTTTGAAATGTCAAGCATTTCAGCTATTCTCGCAAAGGAATACAAAGTTAGCAAGCACAGGATTTTTTTAAGGTCCCAAGGGAAATAAACTATACATATACATACGCCCTACACACATACATATCCTTTTCATATTCTCACCCATGTCACATATCACCACACTCACACGATCACTGTACTTGAGCCTCAAAAACACCCTGACATTTTTAATCCATACGAATTTAATATTCTCTTAGGAGTTCATCATGAGATAAGGCAAAGGTTGCCAAGAAGGGGTGCTTTCAATCCAAATGACCAGACATACCTCTAATGCAACTGATTTCAAATTCCACCTTATCATTTGTTGAAAGGAGCTTACCTTTTAGCCAGCCAAGGACAGGGGATTGGTGAGGTTCCTCTTTAACTTATGCACATTCTGTGAATTTCTGTAGAGGACTTTGTTTCCGTCACCATTGAACCCCAACACCTGATGTTCCTCAGTCAAATTATCAGATATGTCAGCACTTTCACTAGCCATAAAGTTACATGGGCTAGACTGAAGGATGCATCCCAGAACCCAGCTTATCTTTTATGTTTAGATAGTATATTTGTATGTAAATAGTGTAAAATGTCCGCTTATTTTGCTGTTTCTCCAAATATCTGCTCCTTAAACAATTTGCAACTATATTTGAATGTGTGTATTAAACTAAAGACTTGTTTATTTATTTTAAAAATGAGTTGAAATTTTTGAGTTGATTTTCTCATATACTCTTCGTAACTTAGTGGTTCCACAGAATATATATATTTCATTATATTTATTTAATTGCAATATTAGATCTTTAAAATTTGTCATTGGGTCTGTGAAAAACTTGTAACATATCGGATACCACGGAAACATAAAATAAAACATTGGGTTGAACTGCAAGAAGATAAGGGGGATATATGAGGATTATCTTTTGTATATTCTTGATTCTCACTTGTTTAGCAGGTGATCTCAATGTGTACAGTTGTGAAGAAACAAGTAGAGAAACCTCTTCTTTGAGGAGGAAAGATGATTCTTTGAATATATATGGGTCTCTATATATTTTTTAATTCTATTAGTTATGTGGTCACCAAAATTCTTAATACTCTCATTTTTAATAATGGAATAAAAATTAGAAAAGACTATTCAAAAGTGAAGATGCCACTTGCTTTTACAGAGAAAAACTCTGGAATTGTAACTAAACTAAATTTTTATTCATCATAATATAAAAATATGAGTGAGAAGACTGAAGTAAATTGCCACTGATCTAATGAGCTAAATTATGAAGTGTCATCCTGAGGCCTAATAGATTTAATTCTCTCGCTTTTTTTTCCATCCTTGAAGGATGCTACTGAAATATATGCATTGCAGAGATACAGGAACAAGGAACTATAAGATGCAATTTCAAGTAGACATATTAAACACTTACTCTTTGATCTTTTATTCCTTAGCATAAGTTGTCTACTTTAGTGTTTTCTGATTAACTTTCAAAATAGATGATTAAAATAAAAATTTTGTTGCCCTTGCAAAAGAAATTAAAAAGAAATTTAATAAACTATTAATCTATAAAAGTGAAAATGAGACTAAATGAACCCAAGGTGTTCTTGATTCACTGTAGTTTGATTTCATATAAAGAAAACAATCTTATTTATAGGAATTCTGCTTGTGAAAAGCCTTTGAATTTCAGGAACAAGTTAGAGGGCTCTCAGAGAAAATACATTGTTTTCCAGCGGTGTTAAAATTCTCATTCTTAGATTTGCTTTCAAAGACACAGTTATCAGTTATGATAGAAACTGACATAAAAAATTGGAAATATTAATAGTCAGGGGATTACTACAGAAGTAACAAAAATATTTTTGCTGAACTATTCACATTGTTTTTATGTGACTTTCTATTTGCATCTATTTCTAATGAGTTTTAGGAGGTAGTGAATGTATATATATACATAATATATGTGATAAAATATTAGGTTGTAGGACTGTTACTAACATATATAGGTGTCAATATTTATATACTTCAATTTCTGAAGAGATTATTGCAAATTTTCTAAACCAAAGGTCATTTTAAACAAAACTTCAATATCATACAAATAAATATATTCTGATTAAGCACATTTTTTTTCAACATAATCTCTCAAGATTGAGTTATCAGTTTTTACAGGTTATCTTAAAGACAAATTTTTAAAAAATGAAGTTTATAAAATCATTTTACCTTTGCAATATACCATGATTTTTTGAGGGGTGGGGAGTCTTCTAGATATATGTTTGTAATTGTTTCTTTTAGTCTTTACTCCTTGCTTTGTCTTTTTTAGACAAGCAGATTAATTAGTTTGAATGCAACGTTATAGAACTTTAAAACATTTTTTAAATTTTTGAATAAAACTATAGAAAATAATTACATTTTAAAGGTAGATAAGCTTCCTGACACATGTCTCTAAAATGAAGCTGAAACTGGTTTAACGTAAATTAAGATTCCATGATTTTCTAATATAGCTAGGACATTTGAAGGACAGTGGTTTAAATGAAGTTATGTTGTGCAAAAAGAATGCTTGAAATATATTGAAACAGAAGCTGGAGAGAGTTGACTAGAAAGCATTAATATTTGTATATTGAATTTTCTTTAATAAAAATGCTGTATCTACTTGCATGCACAAACGCATAAAATTGCTTGCTGAAATAAACTATACACTCTATTTTCTGTAGGTGATCTCCTCACTTTCTGAACTTATTCATACTCTTCTTTTTTAACCCCAAACCAACTTTCCCTTGCTGGAGAGTAAATATCTACTATTTCCTCTGGACATCAACTGACACCAAACGATAACGGAAAAGCACAACATTTTTAAAATGAAATTTTCCAAAATAAAAAGATTTTGAAACAATCTACACTAAGCTTTCTTTGCTTTCACTGTGAATAATAGAGAATTGATAATAGCAGATACAAGTGGAAGGTTACCTCACGAATAGAGAGAAAAGTATTTTGATGATAATCTAAGTATGAACATCCATCATTTTATTTTTCTGTTAGAGTAGAGAGAGCAAGGGACACGGTTACCTAAACTCACTCCAGCTGTGACTTTGACCCTACCATGGTCTTCTTTAGTGCTCCCTTCTGACAAACTTCTTTCCAGGATGTTTCAAATCTTATAGTATTTTTTTTTTATATAAGCAGAGAAAGCATTATGATAGAAAGGTAACTGATATAATCTGTTCTAGGAGAATAGTGCTGCTTCCTATTCTTTTTCCAGCACAATCATTTTAAATGTATCAATACATTAAAATAATCTGTTTTATTATAAAAGTCTTTTATAATACTTGATATATTTACCATTTTAGTCTCAGTTTCTTCTGATTTTACTTCTTGGTATTAATGTAACATTGAAATGAATTACAATTTTATTTCTGTCCCATGATGCCTTACCGGCCCTATAAAGTCATTTTACTTCATCATACCTCTAGTCACTCATACTCATCGGCAAAAAGCAGAGAAAGCTGCTCCTAGTTATTTAACTGATGACTGAAAAGATTAAGCTATTTTGTGTCTGCCTGTGCCTCTGACTGAGTCATTAAAAAAGAAATTCTGAAGCAAAATCCAAAAGAAAACAAAATTCATAATAATTAATAGATGGACTTTGCATTACATAGAATTGCTTTAAGGTTGCACATGGACAATTAAATATGGAATGAAAAACAAAAACTTAGTATCATCATTTAAGGCAAATAGAAGATAATTTTCTCTTCCTCCTCTGTCCACTCTTGCTAGAAACTAAAGAAAAATGATATATTTATTTCTAATTGTTGCATTTTTTAGGACAAAGAATCCAAACTAAGAGGTCAACTGATATAAAATATGAGAGTTTTTTTGATACAAACATCCATCCATAAGAAGAAAAGTCACCATTCAAATATTTTAGAGTGACTTCCCATGGGTCTTGCATGCTAACAACTTTGGGTCACTGCCCACTTCTTCGAGTTCATATAAAGAAATGAAGGCCACGGATATTACCAACATCTAATGAGAAGTTTTTTAGGAGAGCTCATCTCATCAGTCCTGGACTTGGGAATGGTAAATTGAATAAGAGAAAACTTTAAGGCAAAGGGACTTCAATATCAGATTTAAATTGCTGTATTTTAACTCTAGAAATTTATTTATGTAGCTTTAAAAACAGAATTATTATTCTGACACTTATTCCACAACTACTGATCCTATATAATAGATTATAATTTTGGATCTTAGTACTAGTTTAGATTTATCTATGTCTCCAAATAATATATGTAGAAATAAAACCAACAAAACACAAAATTGGTATTTTTTTAAAAAGTTGCTTATTTTTTTCATAGTCAAAGAAAAGAAACAAATATGCATCAACTATCCTTTTAAATATATTAGAGTATCTAATTTAATTGGTTGATTCTATTTCTGTATTATAATTTGGTACACAGAATAGCTTAACTATATTATATTTTATAATAATACATTTTAACTGTCCCACTCTGTCTAAAACAAACAAATGAAATCAATGACGAGTAAGTACATTAAATATCAAAATAAATCAAAGCACTTCAATTAAGGGGAGTGGCTTCTTCAAGTGGTGGACCTAACCAAACATTTTCCAAAAGATGTTAGTTTTCCATATTATGCTTTTTATATGGAATGAAAAAGTTTTTCTTCTGGGTACTGGAAGAAAAGAGTGATTAGTGGAATATCATTTTCTTAACTGGCTTGCAAGTAGTAAAGCACACATAACATTAGAGTAAAACATTCCATTTATTAATTATTTACTCTGTGCCTGTCACTGCTCTAAATATTTTATTTAAATTAACTCTTGATTTTCTCAGCAGGCTTTTGAAGCAAGTCCTACTATCATCCTTATATTTATAAGTAATGAAATATTTTATAAAAGCTAAAACAATAATTCTCCTGAGGCACAGAGAGGTTATGCAATTTGTGCAAATTACACAGCAGTAAGTGGAGAAAACCAAAATACAAACCTAGGCAAAGTAATGTTACAGCCTACATATTCAACTACCAGGTTGTGCTGCCACAATTTGCTAAGGTTATTCTGGACTTAAGAGGAACATAGGCCTTTATTTTATTATTTCTTATATTTTCTGATGACATGAGTATAACTATTAGGTTCATTAAAAACAACAGCAAAACCAAAGCCCTCCTTTCTGCCAACTGCTGCTACTCTGAGCAGCCAAAGTATGTTAGCACTTCATGGATACAAAAGCAAGCACAGCACTACATCGTGTTCATCTCTGCCTTTCCTTGCCTCTCTGCCAGGAATTCTTCACTGTCATCAAGGCAAATACACACACCCTCTTTTCTTCTACTTTTTCCAATACAGTATACCATTGCCCAAGTAGAAGGGAATGTTATTAGATAAATTCTATTTCTCTTCTTTTCTCATAGCAACCACCACACTTTACCCTATTTCTCTGCATCTTAGTGCCTTCAGGTGCCCACTGATAGCTTATCTATGGCCTCCCTACAATGGCTTGAAGTTGGTTCAGCTGATATCCCTGACACTCTGGTCAGACAGGGAAACCTGTCTAGGTTTAGAGCCTGCTATTGCTTTCTCCTTGCTTTGAGCCCTCCTACCTGTTTCTCAGATGCTCTGTAGTCATCCTACAGCACCAGTTTCCCAGCAGGCTCCATATTCCTGCTCTCCATTCATTACCTTAATGTCTTTGAAAAAGTCACTTAATTCTGGTTCTTTTTATTTTTAAACCTGTAAAATAAAACAATAATAACAACAGCAGCCATATTACTAATAATACTTATCGTACTGGGCAATAGGGAGGAAGAGAAAAGTGCACATAGGTATTGTGCTAAATATCGTTCTTACTGCTACCGTCATGGAAATACTTAAGGTTGAGAGCTTGTGCACAAAACAGAAAGTGTCTGCTTACTCTTCCCCGCCAAGTGGGGCAGGGCAACTAAACTACTGCGTGTTATGTGCGTGAAAAAACAAATGAACTCAATTGCACTAAGGCCAAGAATTGTAAGAGAACAAAACAAGACAAGACACACTGTCACATTTCTTGTATTGCATGTTAACACTAAGAAGGATGTTAAGTTACTGCTGTCACGTAAGAAGTAAGCAAAATAATAAGTAGCTTAGTAATTGGTGAAATTACACAGAAGCAAGGGTACACGAGGCATTAAAAATACAATCACGATGAGTAGAAGTCCTAACAACCACCGCAATGAATTATTTAAACACATGAACACAAACAATCGAAGAACATGTTAGAATCCGCTGCCAACAACATTAATTTGATATTCTCCAAAGTAGATAGCCTCTGCAAGGCAAGCTTCTCAACACTGTGCACAATGCCTGGGGCCAGAGAGCTTGCTGAGACTTTGGAAGGTTTACAACCCTCTTTGAGTGTCAGCTGTCCAGCTAGCAAGACTCAGAAATTCAGGGTCATTATTTCTACTTCATTTTCTTCACTTTCTTTTCTTTCTCTCTCTCTCTCTCTTTTTTTTTTTTGAATGATTCAGGAGATTTGAAAAGATTTAACAACGTTAAATTGAGAGTGAAAGTTATCTCAGTGAAGTGCATGATAAATTCAGCATGTTAGAAACAAACTGCTGATAAATGTTTCTATCTAATAATGAACTAAAACAAACTTTATCAAATAGTGGGGGTTGGGGGATAAGTTGTCATTTGAAACCAACTGAAATGACAGATCACATTCAAATAATAGTCTTCATTTGTTCATTCTAGATTTATTTTATCTTAAACCTTTAAAATTTGGCTCAACAGGCATTTTGCTAATTTTTATCTTGAAATCCAAAGTCTTTTTCCCCAGGAAACACCTTCTGTACTTTATAGCCTGTTGTGTATACTTTATACCTTATATATCCCTTTGCTTCTGTGATATTACAACTCTTTTCCTTCCTGGATCATTTCTTTTTCTTTCTTTCATTCTTTACTCCTCTTTTCTTTCTGTTCCATTTCCTCTTCTTTGCTGATATTATTTCCTTCTTTGAAATTATTTTACATAAGCAGCTACCTATCTTTAGCTTGATTAAATTCCTGAGCCCTTTTGCCTGCTCAGCTTTTTTGAAAGTTTTTTCAGAAAAATATACAGAAAAATACTACATAGCATAACTTAAAACTTTTATCAAATTGTCAGGAGTCAGGCAACCAAGTTTTTACTATTTCTCTAATATATAGGATGCCTTTCTTAATATTGATCTGTTTTGCTGCTTTATTGTCATCCCAATTATCATTGCTTTGATACAGACCATTATCATATCCTGATAAACTGTTGCAATGTTGTAATAGCTTTGTACTTTTCCAAACCACCTTCTACACTACATTAAACTTGAGCTTTCTAATGTAAAAATCTGAGTAGGCTTTTCTCTACTTAATGTACATTTCTAAAGCATGATATCTAAATTTCTTACATGCCACATAATTTCATTGATTAGCTTATTCTTTCTACTTTATCCCTGGGGTTACACAATCGGTTAGTGGCAAAGTTGGGATGTAAAGCCAAGCAGTCTCACTTGAGTTTGTTTATGCAATCACTATGCTAAACTGCCCTCAGATATATTGGAGGCCAGAGAAACCCAGCTAGAGACCTGTTACTGGTATTTCCGAATTTATGTGATTAAATTCTTCAGGTAAGTCAGTCAACTTGCTCACTGCTTACCTACTTTTTAGGTTTATTAGATGCCATAATCACAGTAAAAAAAAATTAGACACATATGCTAGGTCTTTGATCTATGTAGTTATAAAAACAAATGTAGTCTTCTGTGGAATCCAGTTAGAATTTTAAGGTTGAAGGAGGCAACTAGAAATAGTCCAGTTCATCCCTCCATTTCCAATACAGTATTAGAGCTAGCAATTTGATTAGTTTCCCTTCTTATTAAGATTTCTGATAATAAACCCTTGTATCTCTTAGTTAGTTAAATTTTAATTATTGTAGGAATAGGAACATTCTGCTTCTGCTGTATGCAAAGTATGAGGATAACAAAACTAGAGATCAATCTCTGTATAAAAACCCTGTCTAATTAACAGAAAATGCAACCCAGTTATTTTGTCATTCTTCATGGATAAGACTCTACTTCCCTTGATGGGAAGTCAAGCTGACATGGAAGAGTAAGACTATCTCCATAAACAGTGAAGAAAAGGTCTGTTCATGTAGGACATTACACTGATGATGTAAAGAGGTGCTGTCTGCCTTCCCCCCCCCATACTTTAAAAGAAATAAAATTATTTTTTTTATAAATGATCCATTGTACTTTGAGGAAGTCTGATCCTAATTTTATCATTTACAACTCACTAAAGAAAACATAAGTGAGAAGAGGTAGACATATAGACTTAAATAGAATTAGAAGTATGGTAAGAAATAACAAAGTTGCACCAGCAGGGAAGTAGGCATCTGGCCACCTCAGGATAGATTAGTGGAAGGGGTCTGCTACTACAAAAGGCAGGTGGAAGGATAGAATGTGTGCTAAGATACATCAAAAAATATTTGGTAAAGATGCAAGATAAAAATGATGCCACAGATTTTCTTTTTAAACAAACACACTTTAACAGTATTTTTCAAAATTAGTTTCTACAGACAACTCATTCCTTTGATTTTGTCATTTAGACCTCTTTTGAAACTAATTTCAGAAGCAGTTTATGTGTTTATTTTAGACTATAACTATATGACCACAAATAATGCTATACATATTTTACATATGTTAACATACCATATTCAAATAATTTGGCTCTAAGTGGCTTTGTGTTGTTTCTGTAAAACAAATGACTCGGTTCTGGCTGGTTGGCTAAAGGGTAAAGCATTGGCCCAGTGTGTGGATGTCCGGGTTCGATTTCCAACCTGGGCACACAGGAAAAGCAACCATCTGCTTCTCCACCTTTCCCCCTCTCGCTTCTTTCTCTCTTCCCTTTATGCAGTCATGGCTTGATTGGATGTGTTGGCCCTGGGCTCTGAGGATGGCTCCATGGCTTCCACCTTCGGTATTAAGAAAAGCTCAGTTATGGAGCAATGGAGCAATGTCTCAGATGGGTAGAGCATTGCTCCCTAGTGAGCTTGCCGGGGTGGATCCCCTTGGGGCACACACGGGAGTCTGTCCCTGCTTCCACTCCTCTCACAGAAAGAAAGAAAGAAAGAAAGAAAGAAAGAAAGAAAGAAAGAAAGAAAGAAAGAAAGAAAGAGAGAGATAAAGAAAGAGAGAGAGAGAGAAAGAAAGAGGGAAAGACCTAAATAACTTACAGAAGGTGAGGATGTAAAAGAAAATATGTATTTCTTGAAATAATCCCAGAAGTTCCAAAGATTTTCTCAGTCATGAAATTGTATTGAAGTTACAATTGTAAACCCTTAAGTGATGATTGGGACTTTAAGATGAAAAACCCTTAGCTGGGTTTATAGTTTTAAAAGTAAAATATATATATATATAGTATTTTGTAATGAAAAAAATATATACATATAGTATTTGTAATGAAGTTTTCTCCACTAGAGGGACCTGGTTAAAATTTATGTAGTATGGTTACTACTTCTCAGAAAATCATGGTGTTCAGGAAGTAATCAATGAGTGCAAGCCAGCAGTAAGTTTCCCACCTAAAACCCACTTTTTTCCTGAATGAAGAGGCATGAACAAATCATACTCAGTATAATTCCCTAGAGACTAGTCTGGTGACACACATTTTTTTTCAAGTGCCACTTATTAGATAAATGCATGAACTGTGGCAAAAAAAAAAAATCTGTGAAAGTTTATTTTTTTTCAAAACTCAAGCATATCCAATTAAAATTTCAGAAAAAAGCATTTTTCTGCTTAACTCAGTAAAAATGTTTTTGCAATTGTCTAAATTAATACAATGCTTCCAAAATGCTCTTTGGAAATTCTTACAAAATTTCCCTGCTTGTCTGTTTGCCCTACTGCTATCTTTCCAACCCTCTTCAGAAGGAAATAGTTTTTTAACAAGAAAAATCTTGAAATTACATTTCTAAGGAGTCTTGGCCACACCAGCTACAAAACATTATAACCAAGTTTTAGTCTCTTTTGGTTCTCATTGTTAGAGCCTAAGTGACCGGCCTCACGTCTTATGCCATAGTCACTCCAGTGATTGAATACAAATTGGATTGGAGTGTGCGCTATGACTTCTTGTTAGAAAACACAAGCTTTCAACACAAAGTAATAATTATATTTGATGGACTGGCAATTAAAAATTAAGACCAAAAATATAATTCTGGTTCTTAATAAAGAAAAGTATAGCCCAATCTCACCAGTAATTCTGTTTTTTAAAGAAGTTCTCTTTTGAGAGAGGCTGAGACTAACTGGAGATAATGCTCTGAATGTTGAGAACAAAATATTCTAATATTTCAAGGGCTATTTAGAATACCTTAAGGAATTTAGTAGGCTGAATGTCCAAAGCAACAAACAAATTAATAATTTCAAATTCATGTTATCAGTGAAGATCTCAAAGCGATCATAATAAAGTTTAATATAAGAATTTGAAGGAGTGGTATTATGCAGCTAATATGTATAGAAAGGAAAGGAAAAACACAATTAGGAGCAACTTGTGATGTAGACACAAAACCAAACAGGGTTAAAAATCCAAAGTCTAAATCATAGTCATTGCCCATTCATAGATAATGCAGTCTGATATTGAACATGGTATTACTATATATTTTCAGTACATGCCAAGCGATATATTACAGACAACATTAGTATGGTAGGATACTGGGCAATACATAATGTCTTGCTTCTAGAAGATAAGACAACTAACAGTTTTTCAAAACCCATTTTATATCAAGAAGTTTGTGTTATCTCACTTAATCTTTTCAATACCCTATGTGCTTCTATCATGTGCAGAACACAGTAAATATTTTAGAGAAGCAATCAAGCAAGAAAAAGATGCTAGAAAAGTGAACCATGAGCTAACTCAGCATTTAGTATCTGTGGTTCCATGATGTCTCAGCTTTAGACTCAGAGTTATTTGATTATGGTGTTAATGTTGTTGAATAGTTTTGCCTTTCTGAAATAAATGGGGAGGATCACTGATTTTTTCTTTTAATTTGTGAAGGAGAATGAGATTGAGATGGCCATCAGGTCATTAGGCCATATCATACAGATGGCCAACAGGTACATGAAAATATGTTCAACATCATTAATTATCAAGGAAATGCAAATCAAAACCACAATGAGATACACACCTGTTAGAATGACTGTTATCAAAAAGACAAGAAATAACAGTGTGTTAATGAGGTTATGTAGAAAAGGGAACCTTTGTACACTATCAGTAGGAATGTAAATTCATGCAGACACTATGGAAAATGGTATTGAAGTTCCACAAAATATGAAGAACAGAACTATCATATGATTCAGCAATTCTACTTCTAGGTATTTATTCAAAGGAAATAAAACATTACTGGAAAAGGTATATGTTCTGCCTGATCAGGTGGTGGCACAGTGGATAGAGTGTCAAACTGGGACATGGAAGCCCAGGTTCGAAACCTCAAGGTCACTGACTTGAGTGTGGGCTCATCTGGCTTGAACATGAGCTCATCACCAGCTTGAGCAAGGGGTCATTGGCTTGAGCGTGGGATCACAGACATGACCCTATAGTTGCTGGCTTGAGCCCAAAGGTCAATGGCTTAAAGCCCAAGGTCACTGGCTTGAGCAAGGGGTCACTCAGTCTGCCATAGCCCCCCCACTCAAGGCACATATGAGAAAGCAATCACTGAACAACTAAGAAGCTGCAATGAAGAATTGATACTTCTCATCTCTCTCTCTTCCTGTCTGTCTGTCCCTATCTGTCCCTCTCTCTGTCTTTCTCTGTCTCTAACAAAAAAAAGATATATATTCCTTTGAATATCTACATGTTCATATGTTCATTGCAGCACCATTTATAATAGCTAATATATGAAAACAACCTAAGTACTCATTGATGAATAAATTGATAAAGAGGTAGTGATAAGTATATATTTATATAATCTTATATAAATAGATGTACATATTTGCAATGACAGGAATGAACCTTGATGGCATTATGCTAAGTGAAATAAGTCAAAAATATTGCTCACAAAATTTAGGGGATCAAGGAATGTGCAAATACTCCAATACTTTCAGCCTTTTGTATAGTGCATTTTCACCAATGAAATAAAATTTAGTTTTGCACCTCATTTGCATAATTGAACAACTTTCTTTGACTTTTGTTTGCTTTTCTGATGGTCTTTTTTAATAAAAAAAAATCAAAAGCTTCTTTTTTTAATCACTTCATATTCATTTTAAAATATCTCCTAATTTTTGTGAGCAGTATAGAAAGACAAATAACATGATCTTTCTTATATGTAAAATCTTAAGAAAGCAAATAAACATACAAACAAACAGCAAGCTTCAGATACAGTCAACAAATTGGTGGTTGCTAAAGACAGTGGGTGAAAGGTGGGGAAATAAAAGCTTTTATTTTTAAATTAAAAAAATGAAACATGTAGAAAGATATCACTGACATTGAAGATCAAAACAACTCCATGTGAAATTAATGTAGCAAATTTGTCAATATTTTTTTATGTACTTAATTCTTTGTATAAGATATTTTTAATTATACAGAGACAGGTAAGCATGTTTTACTGGAGCAGGCCTTGTAACAACTGATGAAGAAAAATAATCAGTGGTATTTAATCTGAACTGTGAATAATTTCTCAAGTCAGTCTACAATCTTGAAATAATTTAGATTATGAGTTCTTGGTTCAAGTGAATTATGATAAATATTATGATCTTGGAGAATTGAGATATATTGAATGTAAATTGTGAAATCATTGTTATATTTTAGTTACTGCATTTTCAGGATGATATTGAAACTATAGACATATAACATTTAAGTTTACTTTCTATTTTTTTACCAATATAAAAAGAGTGAATAAAATAGTTTCCCCCATAGTGGAATTTTATTTTGTTTTATTATAGGAGTTTAACAACTTTATAGAACTGTGCCTATACATTCTGGGACCATTATCTTTGTTTCCTCATGTCTGATGAAGAAACCAGAATTGCCTAGTCTTCAAGGGTAGTAACCATAAATACCCATTAAAAGAAAAAAAAAATAAGCATGATAAGCACCTGATCATTAGTAAAAGGTAGCATTGTTTAAAAGGGTTTAAAGATAGTGTGTGGGAAATTCAGCACCCAAAATTTCAAAGAAATAAGTGTTAGTTTATACTCTTCTTGATGTCAGTTCTAGTGCTGGGAGAGAAAGGCAATTCATACTAATTGTTCAATAGATTCTGTATTGTTGACTATGTTTACTCTGACCAGATTTTCATTAATGATCAGGAGTCAAGGTGTGGGCCAACTGTTTTGTTATGTTTTAGAAAGACTAAGGAAGAGAGATATTCCCTTGTTGGTCTAATAATTGCAAGCCCAGCAACAGGAACATAGAGCATTTTTGGAATGTGCACATGCTTAACACCTGGAATTTTCTGAGAGTTATAGTCATACTTCATCAGTCATCAGAATGAAAAGCCAAATGCCGATCTGAAGAACTTCTGAGACAATTCTTCTGGAGCTAGCAATATACCCTACTTGTCATCTCTCAAGCATAAGCTTTTAATCCCTTCTTCCGAAAATTGTTTATTTTAAAATATGAGAAAGGCTAAGGATGTCACAGCTGAGCTGTGAACTTTCTCTTTAAAGAATCCCATTCTTCAAACCCATCTTCAGCAAATAAACTGGCATTTCATGTGCTGAGCAGATGGTGTCCTGTAGTACTGGCCAGCCCACATGTGCAGCTGGGCCTATCTGGCACACAGGTGTCCTGATTTGGACCTTCTTGAAATTCTGACACCACACTTTCCTCCATTGGGAAGTGTGACTTGGCTATGCTATTTTTTCCAGTGACAACAGATATACTGGCCTAACAACAGTTCTGACTAAGGTGATAACATAACCCTATAGCTCATATTTAGTTCGGACCCAGAGCATCGCATTTGTCCTAAAAGCCTGGGCCAAGTTTTTGGTTTTGATTTCCTCTTTTATATTATCTTGTGTCATTCATGTCTCCTTCCTTCACCTCTCTGAAATTTGGGTACTTCTCAGAAGGGTGGGAAAGTCCCTCTAACAATGCTGTGATGAACAAACAAAGCGAAAAACAGCATGAAGTGGCTGGCTTTTCTAATCATTGGCAAATATTGGGTAACCACATTCCAAAGTTAAGTAATCTTCAAGGATTTAAAAATTGGAAAAACTAAACAAATTTATTACATTTTTCATAACATTTGACAAAAACTACTCTGAAAGTAAAAGGAGATTTCAAATGTAGGCAGCAAAGAGAAAATTTACTTGGTACTTTTTCTGTACAATCTTTTACATAATCATTTCAGTCTCACCCAAAATACTTCTCAATGAGGAGCCCAGATGTTTCAAAGCTTTATTTATTTCTAAAAACAACAACAACAATATTTGAAACTTTCCCTTTCCTTCTCATTTTTAGTAACAACTGCCTCTAACAACTGCTTATAGCAAGTATGGCTAGGTAAGAAAAACATTAGTGGAAATAATGAGAGAAGTAGATGGTATCTCAAGTTAGAGTTTTAGGTTTGTTGATTGGCTCTCTCTTTAGACAAGAAGACATAATTACTCAGCTCAAGAGAGAACTAAAAGTGTATTACCTAGAAGTGACTTTATCCCACTGTGTTAAAATAATTCAAACATTGCCATTGGTCTAAAAGGAATAATATACCATGAAAAATACGTTCTGATTTTCAAAAATGTGAAGCATTTATACCCTAAATTGATGACTTTGGTATTGTTTCTGGACTACATTATGAAGCATGTTATAAAATTAAGTACTGAGGGAAATAGATATTCCTAAGAAATAACACAGGTTTCCTTAGAATAAATTATGACACACTAATTTTATTATTTCTTGAACAAAAAAATTGGTCTGTTATCAGTTTGGTGTTTAATCCTAGCCATCTGTAATTATTCCCTTTGTGATTTAATAGACTAATGGCTTTAAATGCCATTATATGACAATGGCTCCCCTATTTATTTATACTTCCAGGCAAAACCTTTCCCTTAAACTTCAAATTTATATATTCAAGTGCTAATCTAAGATTCTCACTAATAGATATTCCTTACTGACCATATCAAAAGCCCATTTTTTCCCTGTTTCCAAACCTGCTGGGCCACAGATTTTCTTATCTCATTTGATGATAAATGTGTTTTCTAACTGCTTTGAATTCACGCATAATTTTTCTCTTCACTCACATTCACATTCAGCCCATCAGGAAAGCCCCTTAGCTCTATCTTTAAAGCATATGCATAGACCAACAAAGGCATATCCACAAAAATCTGAGGTAACAGTAGCTCACAAAAAAAAAAATGACATAGGCATCTAGATCAGACTGAACAAGACATGGACAGGGCAGAGCAGACGTTCCTGAGCAAATAACTTTTGTAATCTAGGAAGTGTTTATCTGTATGCATCTAAAACATTAAAATATTTAGTATTCTAAGAACCAATTCAACCATCAAATCTGCTATTGTCAGGGCAGAAAAAATTACTCATGTTATACACTATAAAAACACTTTGTACATCCTGTTCTTTGTTAGTAAGCTGGATTCTTCAATCATTTTTTTTAGTGACTAGACAGTATGAAAACCCATATTATTAGCTCATTAGCTGTGTTTTCTTGATATTTTACTTTTTTTTTTAGTTTTTTTCTGTTATGGTACACATATAGCTAGGAGTGGAGTGGATGCTAAGCAGATAAGGAGAATGATTTTTTAGATTGACTAGGACATTCTCAAATGGCCTTATACTGAGATGTGACAGCTCTTCAAATTCAAACTTTCAAATAACTTTGTTCTACTTTGACTTTGGAAAGACAAACTTTATTTATTATTTAGAGTTAAGGGAAGTACTGTCACAAAAATGGTATCTTGATATTGTTATCACACCATTAATTAAATTCCCAAATTTTATCATGAATAATAAAGTTTTCTCTTTTAATGTTACTCACATCACTAATATAATTTATCTGTTGCACTGGTACATAGACATTTGAAGAAAATTTTATTTCATTTTAGTAATTAAAAGTATTTCTTTGGCCTAAATTTAAAAAAAAATTTTTTTTATTTATTCATTTTATAGAGGAGAGGGGGGAACAGAGAGAGAGAGACACGAGAGACAGAGAGAGAGAAGTGGGGGAGAAGCTGGAAGCATCAACTCCCATATGTGCCTTGACCAGGCAAGCCCAGGGTTTCGAACCGGCGACCTCAGCATTTCCAGGTCAACGCTTTATCCACTGTGCCACCACAGGTCAGGCCTCTTTGGCCTAAATTTTAGGTTATTTCTAATTGCACTTATAGGACTTAGTATTTGTGTCTCAAAAGAGATGAAAAATACAAACATATTAATTTATACTGTTGTATTAAGAAATTAATCAATGAAACAGATAAGAAAGCCTAAATATAGATTAAGACATAGGTCATTAAAAGAAAGAGGAACTATTTAAAAACTCATGTTGGAACAATTTAGTATTTATATAGAAAAATTGATATTTTAATACTAACTTACGATATATAAAAATCAATTCCAAATGGATCAGTGCTAATAAATAAAAAGGCGAAAACAAAATCTTTAGAAGGAAATATAGTAAATATCTTTAAAGCCTTGGATAAGATGAAATTTTTCTTCTTTCTTTTTATTTATTTGTTTTTCTTTCTTACTAAGGGAGAGGCGGGGAGGCAGAGAGACAGACAGTTCTGTATGCACTTCTGCATGCACCCTGACCAGGATCCCATTGGCAAGCCCTCTAGGGGGTGATGCTCTGCCCATGGGGCATTACTCTATTGCTTAATGGAGCTCTTCTAAGCGCCTCAGGAAGAGACCATGGAGCTACCCTCAGCGCCTGGGGCCTACTTGCACTATTTGAACTAGGGCTATGGGAGGGGAAGAGAGAGAGAGAGAGAGAGAGAGAGAGAGAGAGAGAGAGAGAGAAGCCAGAGGGGTAAGGGTGGAAAAGCAGATGATTGCTTCTCCTGTGTGTCCTGGCCTGGAATTAAACCTGGGACTTCCACACACCGGGCTGATACTCTTCAAGAAGAAATTTTTAAAGCAAGACACTAACAAAAACAAAAAAAAAATTGGTAAAAATAAGATTACTGGCTCACCCGATGACACCAAAAAGAGAGTAGAAAATAGTCTACTAACCAGGAGCTGTATGAACACATATAGTCATCCCAAATTTTATGTGACTATAGATTTTTGGCCAAAATATTTAACAGATTACTAAAAATTAAAAAGGAATTAAGAGGAAGGAAATTTAATTAAAGTAGGAAAAACACATGAACATGCATTTCACAGAAGAGTAATAAAAGGCCAAAACTATTTGCATAAAGCCTCAAACTTATTTGTAGCAATGACCTAGCAATTCTGTTCCTATAAATATAACCCGGATGATGTTTATTCATGTGTGCCAGAAGATGTATATAGAAAGGGCTATGGCAGCACTCTTGGTAATATCAAAAAACAGTTCGTTAACGAGGAAATGCATGTATAAATTATGGAAGATTAATACAATGAAGGGAAGGAGCAATGAAAATAAATAAATGAACTAAAGCTAGAGGTGAGCATGAATAAAGCTTTGAAATGTAATGGTTAGTGGCAGAAAGAAAAAATTTGTATAAATAATATTGAGGTTAGTGTTGATTTTGGAGGAAGTCAGGGGGTTAGACTGTGAAAAGGATAATAAATAGAGGCAAGTTATTAATATTGTAGTTCTAGGTTTGGATAGTGGGTTCACAGTTGTGTTTGGTAACTTACAAATATCTAAACATTTTGGATGTATCAAGTATTTTAAGACTTTTAGAAATAAAAAGTTGAAGAAAATATTTGAAAATCTTTGTATAATGTAGGAATCTTCCATTCAGGTGCGATAACTGCAGATGAAAGTAAAGACAGACATAAATTTCTCTAAGCATACCCTCTGAAAAATGTTATCACATTAAAATAAACTTAGAGGCCAAATGTGCACAACAGGATTAAGGAGAATTTTGTAAAAGTAAGATTCAGACTGTAGCAAATGTAGTTAAAATATTTTTTTTCAGGGACATTTTTTTTCTACTTGAAAGAATGGCTAAAAAATAAGCTGTGGTTGTTCAGACCTAGTAAGTATTTTCTCAGAAATGAACAAAGTGAACCTGTCACTTCAAGGAAAACATTTCATGATATTTGTTGCCATGATAAGATTTGAACTTTCAAGGTCTGCATAACTCAATGAACTAACATTTTCTAAATAGTGGATGATGTTGCAAATTTGTAATGCAAAGTAGACCAAAGGATTTTAATGTAATAGAATATGAAAGATTCACTGATGTGGTTTCAAATTCCATGTTGCAACTAATCTTTGGGAAACTACCATTTGTCAAGTTTTGGTATAGTAATTAAAGAAAAATATTCACAAGTACATGAAAAAGCTATTAAAATACTTCTCCCTTTTCATTATAAAAAATATTGATTGATTGATATTAGAGAGAAAAAGGGAGAGAAAGAAAGAAAAACATCAGTTGTTCCATTTGTTTGTGCTTTCATTGGTTGATTCTTGTATGTTGCCTGACCCGAGATCACACCCACACCCCTGGAATATCAGGATGAGACTCCAACCAACTGTGCTACCTGGCCAGGGCTACTTCTGCCCTTTCAAACTACATGTGTGTATGAAATCATGTAAAAAAATCTATTTCAACCAACATAATAAACTGCAAGAAATTAAATACAGAAGCAGTTAGGAGAATTCAGTTGTCTCCTACTAACTAAGTCAGATATTAAAAAGATTTTCAAAAATGTAAAATACCACACTTATTATATATTTTTTATTTTGTTATTTTTTTATAAACATATAATAGGGTTTTTGGTATTTTTTAAATGAACTCATAAATATCACTATTTTTTTGTTTTAACTTCTAATACAGTAATTATGGATAGATATAAGAAAGATAAACAAAAGCTTTTTGGTGCTCTCACTAGTTTTTAAGACTCTAATATGGTCCTTTGACTCAACTCTGAGAACAACTTTTTTATGCAAATTCTTGGTCTTTCTCTTTCAGTGCTTAGAAGCAAAGTAAATAGAAAAGTTTCAGAAATTTCAGAACGTACCAAGAGAAGTAAGAAGGCAACTTGATCCATTTGTTTTAGTTTCATGTTCTAGTTTCTCGGACTTAAATAAAGCCTCTTACTAAGGTTGAACTTCACATTTTTCTCTTAACCAGTATTTACTGAGAACTTTCTATGGGATAAATATCATCTTAGTACTAGGAATACAGAGAAAAGATAAATGCCTCTCATATAAAGGATGCTTAAATTAAGAAACTGAATTTAACTTAAATCTATAACAGTGAAAGATTGTGTGAAAGCACTAAGATATGCTTTAGTAGATTATTTTAATTTAGAAAATAAAAATGAAGGTATTATTCTTTATTGCCTACCCATGCTCATGATTAGCTATCTCAATAAAGGGCTAAGCAATCATTTTAAAGGAAATCACCGGACATTTTGTAGTTATAAATTGATGGGTCCTTAACCAAGAATCTTGGCTGAAGTCTAACTTGAAGCACACACTGTGAGTATAGGCATCATATCATTACTCCCTTCTTTGTTAGAAGGCAGCCTAATTGTAGGTAAATAAAGTCATTTAAACAAATAAAACATTTTTTTTTGTTTTTAGTGTAAAAAGCAGCTTAGTCTCTAAAGTGATGGTAAACTTCCCAGATGACAAAATGCTTTATTATCCTTAGAGGAAAATAAAATCTTTTGAAGTACAAATTTGAGGAATTGATGAACCGTCACCTGGAGCCAAATTCTTATTCTCTGTAATTCCAGAAGAATTCCCACAGAATCACAGAAATTCAGAAACTGGTTAGCAAGTACTCGTTTAAAAAATAATTTGTTAGCCGAGGAGCCAAAAATTGCTTTTTGCGTAACAAAATGCCTTACTCCACTTTGATACCGATTCAAGAATGTCCCTTCTATGGTTATGTCAAAGTGAGAGCTTGCATATTTTATAAAGTGACATACTTGAAAAATTATTTCTGTCCCTTTGTCCTCCCCCAGCTGCAAGTTCCCTTGTTCAAACAAGATTTTATAAATTTATTCTGAAATAAAGTTTTATTTTCCTTTGCTCTACCCTTTCCAGCTGCAAAATCCTACCGGCTTTGTGCAATAATTAATATACAGTGTGTCCGTAAAGTCATGGTGCACTTTTGACTGGTCACAGGAAAGCAACAAAAGACGATAGAAATGTGAAATCTGCACCAAATAAAAGGAAAAGTCTCCCAGTTTCATACCTATTCAGTGCAGTTCGATGTGGGCTCACACACAGATTTTTTAGGGCTCCTTAGGTAGCTATCCTGTATAGCCTCTACAGACTCGTCACTGACTGATGGCCTACCAGAACAGGGTTTCTCCACCAAACTGCCGGTTTGCTTCAACTGATTATTCCACCGAGTAATGTTATTCCTATGTGGTGGCGCTTCGTTATAAATGTGCCAATATTCACGTTGCACTTTGGTCACGGATTCAAATTTAGCGAGCCACAGAACACACTGAACTTTCCTCTGTACTGTCCATATCTCGACTGGCATGGCCGTGGGCTGCTCCGCTGTATACACGGTGTTATGTCATCATCTGCGCATGCTCACATGCTGCCACATCACCCTACAGAAACTGGGAGGGTTTTTTTTTTTTTTTTAATTTGGTGCAGATTTCATATTTCTATTGTTTTTTGTTGCTTTCCTGTGACTGGTCAAAAGTGCACCATGACTTTACGGACACACTGTACATATTTAAAGTAAGAATTCATCTTCTCTCTTCAACTGTCCCATTTGCAGATTTCTAGCCTTCGCATGGCTTTTTCAGCTTTCTGTTTGTAGCAGTTTCATAAATATAGAACCAGCTAAGGTTCTCCACCATTTCTTTCCATCCACGTCCACACTGTGTCATGATTATCAGTGGTTCTGATTCTTGCCAGTAAAGATTAGCCCAGACCCTTCCTCAGCTGCAACAGTACTTTTTTTTTTTTTTACAGGTACAGAGAGAGAGTCAGAGAGAGAGAGAGAGATACATAGGGACAGACAGACAGAAACAGAGAGAGATGAGCAGCATCAATCATCAGTTTTTTGTTGAGACACCTTAGTTGTTCATTGATTGCTTTCTCATATGTGCCTTGACCACGGACCTTCAGCAGTAACCCCTTGCACGAGCCAGCGACCTTGGGTCCAAGCTGGTGAGCTTTTCGCTCAAGCTAGATGAGCCCGTGCTCAAGCTGGTGACCTCAGGGTCTCGAACCTGGGTCCTCCACATCCCAGTAGACGCTCTATCCACTGTGCCACCACCTGGTCAGGCTGCAACAGTACTTTTAAATTCCACTTCTTTTATTTTACTTTTTAATTCTTCAGTGCTCAAACCATTACTGAATATGCATTAGCCAAGAAAGGGCATGTTATACTTTTCTAGTTCTGAAAGTAAAGGGAATTTTTTATGCTTGAAGACAGTAGATATCCAATGTTTCCAACTGATCCTTTAGAAGATAATCTATAATTCCTTCATATTGAATAAGTGGGCATGTGTAAGCATTTCAGTTGTTGAGAAGACATACTTAGTTCCGCTTTGGTAACCTTTGAAGTCCATGTTTCTTTTTTTATTTATCAGATTTGCAAATAGAAAATTCTGCTATTTGGCAGTTTATAAAAAGACATTATAAGCAAGCAAATATTCCTGATTATAGAGTAGTAATTAATATTTCTGTTATACAATCTAGTTTTGATGGTATTTAGTCTTCACATTTCTATATACTTTTGAAAATTTCTGTGTAGTAAAATATCAAGTTTAGAAAACACTTGTGTTTATTACTACTATTAAAGTAATTTTATTTGACTTGGAAACAAATATAACCCTAATTAGACACTAGATAAATAATTTGAAGTCAGAGAAGGTTCGGGATGTGTGTGTGTGTGTGTGTGTGTGTGTGTGTGTGTGGTGTTGTTTTGTGTAAGACGCGCTAAAGGAACTCTGGCCCTTTTTCTTTACTTCTCTATATTGTGGCTGGAGTGAGCTTTCAAAATTGCTTATCTGATGGTGTCTTTCTCCTTTCCAATAAAGTCTAACTGCCTGAATATGTCTTTGAAGTCCTTAACTTACAAAAGTGCTTTCCTTTGCCTAGGACCTGGTGCTTCCTTCTCCCATTACACATTTTACCATTGTACTTGGATAACTCTTACTCATCCTGCAAGCCATACTGAACTTCTCAAGAGAAAACAAGATTCCTATGTATCCTAGATGTTTCAATAGTACACTGTATTTACTCTCATAACAGTTGCTACTCTGAATATTTTTTATCATTATCAACCCTCACTTCCCATTCCCACCCAAACTGAAAGATATCATTTTCACTATTGTATACCCAGTGTCTAGAACAATAAAATACACAGAGCAGATGTATAATAGATATTACTTGAATCAAGAATTAATGTTTAGTTACAAATGCTTTAAAGTCCCTCTGAACCCTAAAATATGATTCTTTCTTTTTTTTTCAGAGACAGAGAGAGAGAGAGTCAGAGAGAGGGATAGATGAGAAGCATCAATCATTAGCTTTTCATTGCGCATTGCGACACCTTAGTTGTTCATTGATTGCTTTCTCATATGTGCTTTAACTGCGGGCCTTCAACAGACTGAGTAATCCCTTGCTCGCGCCAGCGACCTTAGGTCCAAGCTGGTGAGCTTTTTGCTCAAACCAGATGAGCCCGCGCTCAAGCTGGCGACCTCAAGGTCTCGAAGCTGGGTCCTCGGCATCCCAGTCCAATGCTCTATCCATTGCGCCACTATCTGGTCAGGCTAAAATATGATCTATGTTGCTTTTTATGTAGTCTGCTTAGGCGTTAAAGGTGGTGATTACAGAATAACTATTTTCTTTTGACCCTGTTTTATCAGAGGCTGAAATGTAACTAACTAAGGAGCATTGAAGTTTAACCAGGTGCAGCCGAGAAGGAATAAAGGTCAGGAAATAATATGGGGTCTAGTTTGGGAAATTTCTCATTCTGAGAGTTGATGTGTCCCAAAGAGTCAAGGAACTTGTATAATGACATGCAACTGCCTCCTGCTGTTTACCTCGAGACTTAACAATATGAAATATGTCATTATATGTCTATTCTTGCTTTCTAGCATGACTCCATCCACTAATTTTACAGCTCATAAACTTAGCTACACACTAGATGCCCAGGCTGTACCTCAGACCAATTAAATCAAACCTCCTTGTGTGAAATTTTGGCATCATTAGTTTTTCAAGCTCTTCAGGCGATTTCAGTGCACAGCCAACAAGAGATCCACTGCACCTGAAGGTGGCAGCAGAACTTGATTTGCAGCCACATTAAGATCCATGAGCATCCTCAAGAAAAGTCATCTTTGGGTTAGAAGATAATCTCCAATTATAGGTATTGCACCACTACATACAAGGTATTCATTTCCTTTCTCAAACATTTTTTTATTTTGTAGTGATATTATTTAAAACTATATTTATTTTAAATTAGTAATGAAGTCTCAAATGGAGTCACTCTAATGTCAGGAGTGTTGAGATAAATAGCAACTTTGGCTAGAAGAGACAATGCATTTGAAATAATAATGTTTCCTAACTGCCACCTTCCTTAAACCTGTCCAGAATAGAACTTAAGATTTTCATGACCATGTAAAAAGAAAATAGAACCTTTGTTACTCTAGAGTCCATTGACACAGAAGGAATATTAAAGTACCATGCTGGCACTTCAATTTAAGCACAATCTTAAAAATTAACACAAACTCCCTTTTCTCTTTTCTTTTTTTTTAATAGCATTCAGGATCATTCTACTGGGAAATAATCATTAACCTGAAACAAAGTTACTATGATAATTGGACTTTCTCTATATATGCACTCATTTATTTTATCCATTAGCTCTAAAAATATGAAACTCTATGTTAAAGAATGTCTTTTCTTTACATTTAAAACACTCTTTGAAAAGTTTTCTCTCAGTCTTTGACACATTTGTAATATTAACACTCCTTATTTCCTTTTACTTTCACTTCCAAAACAGATGCATTTTACAACCAAAGAAGATTAAGATTTAATTTCAATTTGCTCTGAAAATGCTGTACTTCATAAACATAATTATTTAATAATTGCATGTTTTCTTAATACTCATTTCATTTGTTTTGTTCAATAAAAGGACACAAGCCAGAGATTGTCACCTACCCTTTCACTCTCTTTACAAGTAAAATTGGAAGATATGTAGCATTGGTGTGCAGAATGGATGAACAGAGAAGAAAAACGTGGAAACCACCTGCATTCAATTCAGCCATCAAATGAATCATAGAATTTAACACTTGGCAAATATTGTGCAGTTAACTTGATCTTGAAGTCACTGAATATTTCAACCAGAAATTCAACTCAGACAAACAAACCTTCTTAGCTACCAAAAGATTGTTTGCTGAAGGTGTTCTTTTTTCCCATAACCAGGTGCTGCTAAGCATGGAAAGAGGATCTGAGACCAGGGAGGACTCCCTTCCTGGAGTTTAGTTAGGGTATATAGAAAAATGCACTGCTTTAAATTCATCATTGAAATGTTGACATTTCTCAATTTGAATCATGCTGCAACATCCCATTACCAAAATGATATATTCAAACTTGATTATCATTAGTAACAGAAAAAAGCTGCTTGTCTTTTTAAAGTCACTTTAACATGAGCTTTCAGCCCTTTAATTTTCATTTCCAATATTTACGTTCTAGCTCATTAACTGTATTCTAGCTCTTTGTTTACTTTCTTAGTTTTTTAGTTTATATTTTCTTTCTGGAGTTCTAGGGAATAAACCATTTCCTGAACTTTTTCAACTTCTAGAGGCCACCCACATTTCTTGGTTTATGGGATCCCCTTCCCTCATCTTCAGAGCCAGCCACAGAAAGTGCAGTCATTTCACATTGCATTCCTCTGCCTCTTCCTTCTTATGAACATTTCTAAATCTTATAGTCCTTCTGACTCAAGCCTGAAAAGTTCCGCTAGTGATAAAGACCTATGTGATTGGATTGGGCTTGCCCAGTTATTGCAGAATAATCTCTCTAGCCCAAGGCTTTTAATATCTTTTGTTACAAATTTCAAAGATTAGGATATGGACATCATTGGGAGACTGTTATTCTGTCTACTGCTACATGTGTGACCTTTAGGCAGTTGTTTTGTCTATGCCATCTATAATTTTGTTGAATTTTAGTATAAAATTAAGTAAATAAAATAAATTTTATTGAAAGTATGTTTTTGCAAAATTTTAGATGATTTGTGGTTAATCATAGAATAGATATGAAAAGATTCTAATTTGGGACTTTAGTTTAAATCACCTTTAAAATTTCTTAGGAAGACAACATTGTGAATTCTAGCATAGTTCTATTAACACAATCCATTTTTTCTTAATTATTGGAATAGACTGCTAGAATTGTGATCTGAGTACCAGATGTTGTAGGTAGTAGACTTAAAATGTGTATCTCTGAACACATTAGTCAGAATGAAGTTAGACACCACAATATTATAATGTAAGAAACACTTTGGAACTGCATAATTCAGTAACATTCACACACCCAATCCTCAGTTACTCTGATTATACAGTTTGGAATGGTGGACTTCATTTAGATTGTATTTTCTCTTACATTCTATTTATAGATTCTTATAGATTCTTGCACTCTCTCCCAATCTACATAGCATTATGAATATAAGTTATGTTGAACTGTTGCTTTATAAATTCTAATTTTGACTCCCTACATAATAAGAGAAATAAGTAAAACAAATAGAAAATATAAATTTCATCCTATGAGTTTTTCTCGCATCTCATATTTCACTTTGAAATGCAAGAACTATACAACTTCTTAGGGCAATACTTTTAAAATTATAATGCGTATACAAATTACCTTGAGATCTGATTATAATGCAGATCTGAATTTTCAGATCTTGAGTGAGCCTAATATTTGGCAATTTAACAAGGTCCCAGTTGATGTGATAATGCTTGACCTAGTCTGAGACAGGTTAGTAGCACCTTACTGATGATGTTCTCTTGCTATTGTAACCTCATAGTAGGAAAGAAATCTGCAGATTTGAGTATTTGGTGTATGTGCTTGGCTGAAGAACCTAAGTGGTAAAGCTACCACCTGTGGGATTATGATTGAATGAATCTAAGTCAGAATCCCACCAAGGTAAGAACTTCAGGGCAATGCCACTGAGGCGTTGGCTCAATGGTGATAATGGCTGTTAGGCTTGGTCACTGAGGGTGAATTCCAAGTCCTCTCTAGTCAGCAAGGGCACACTCAGGAGCAATGTGTATATGTATGTAGGGGTGTGTGTGTGTGTGTGTGTGTGTGTGTGTGTGTGTAGAGCATGAGCATTTTATTAGGACTAGAATAATGGTAAACTCTATCTGTGTATAGTAAAGCGAGAAGAAACTCTGGTGGAGGTTTGTGGCAGCTCTATGAAAATCCCTTGTTTGACCTGAGTATAGGGGAGAAAGACTGAGCTATCCAATAGCTAGTTCTATTCAAAGTGTCCCTCAAGATAGCAGGCACACTTGGAGAACACCATGTAAAGAGGAAGGCAGAGATCTGCAAGCCAAAAATCTCTAAAGATTGTCAACAACTGTCAGATGCTGTGGTAGAGAGAGGCATGAAACAATTCCCCCTCAGCACCTTCAGAAGGAAACAACCCTACCTTTTAAGTAACAAAGTTTAAACATTTCATTTTTTTTTAGAGAGAGAGAGAGTCAGAGAGAGGGTCAGATAGGGACAGACAGACAGGAAGGAAGAGAGATGAAAAGCATCAATTTTGGGGGGCGGCACCTTAGTTGTTCATTGATGGCTTTCTCATATGTGCTTTGACCATGGTGGGGTGGGGTCTACAGCAGAGCGAGTGACCCTTTACCCAAGAGCCAGCGACCTTGGGTTCAAGCCAGTGATCTTGGGCTTCAAGCCAGTGACCATGGGGTCATGTCTATGATCCCATGCTCAAGCCAGCAACCCTGTGCTCAAGCTGGTGAGCCCGCACTCAAGCCAGCGACCTTGGGGTTTCGAACCTGGGTCCTCTATGTCCCAGTCTGATGACCCATTGACTGTGCCACCACCTGGTCAGGCCTTCATTTATGTCATCTGATTTAATTCATACAACAGTGTCAAAGGATGGGTTTAACTCGGTTTTGCTGAAAAGGAAACAAAAGCTGAGCAAAGTTAAATAGTTTGTCCAAGGTCACACAATTTGTAAGTAGCATAGCTAAATTCAAATATATCTAGGTCATTCTAGGACCTGGAATTTTGATCACTGTACTTTGGTAATTATTTAAACAGGGAGCAGACTGAAAAACCTAGGTCTAGAAGTTAGAATATTACAATGAGGTTAAATTTCAATTTTTTTATATCATTTTTAGGTCATACCAAAGTTGCTTTTGACTCAACATTTGTTCAATGACTAGCGTTATTCTCTTTATTTTCCATTTTCTTTCTTATTTTTCTTTTCTTTTTTTTCTTTTGGCAGTAGGAATCATTGAGCCAACAAAGCAGAAGCATGTGAAGCACTGTAACAGATAAACATTTTCCATTCACATTTTGAAAAGAAAAAAACATCCAAATAAAAGAACCCAAACAGCAAACAGTATAAAATCATTCTTTCATAAAAATATATTTTTGGTGAAGAGGTCTTTCCTTTGGAAATTAGATCCAGCTTCCGCTTATGGAAAAAGCAAGTAAAAGGCAGGGAGAACCAGTATGTCTGCTAACTCTATAGTCGCACACTGATACTTAAAGTTCCAGAATACAAAAATATAGACTTAGAAGATTTAAACAGTTTGTTTCCATATCTATGCACTGTTAAATCAGGCATTGTGAAGAAAGAGAGTGTTGTAGCTAGTTCAGTGATATAATTCAGGACAGATTTATTTTTTTCCTTCTTGAACACATGGTTTTGAAATTGAAGATTTCTTTTCTTGGAAGGAAGATGAAAAAGTCATTATGTGCAAAAAATTAAGAACGAGTTAAGATTTTCATAGCAGGTAACATTTCAATTCCTGCTTACCTTTGATTGGGTGAGTGTATTTCTTGTCAGAAAAGATCAGTGGGTAGGTCACAAGTAGTATAGTGAAAGTAATGATGTGATGATAAAGCTTTTACATTCTGAAAGACCATTATTTTTTCTGTTGTCAATTCAACTGCTTATTTTTTCTCTAATTATTCCAGAAATTGTCTTCAATGCATTGTTATATTCTCTTCCTTATGGAAAACAAGTAGCCTTTAATTTCTTTAGGTTAAAAATCCTAATAGTTTGATTTTTTTTATATGTAAGATACTGTCCACTAAGAGCAAGACAATACACCTACTGGTGCTGAGAAGTGAGAAACCATGACCTCTGCTTTCTGAGACCTTAAACCCTATAAATCATCTGGGAGAAGAGAAGAATAAAAGGAATGCTTTTTTTTTTTTTTTTTTTTTTTTTTTTTTTTTTTTTTTTTTTTTTTTACACTGAGCACGAGATACCTCCCAGGTCAGGTTTTGGGCTATGAGTTTTAAATATATCATTTAATTCATTTAATAATTAGTACTAGTTGATTTTAACCTAGTTTTGCTGCCTTGAAAAACAATTCTGTTAATTTAGTCCTGAGAGTAGGAACACCATCATACACATGAGTTAACTTGTTTATTTAGAAAATTTTTAAAAGAGAAAAGGCTTTAGGATTGCCAAGATCTCTATTAATTTCTCTGGGCTGCTGTAACAGATGACCACAAACTGGGTTGCTTAAAACAACAGAAATGTGTTCTCTCACAGGTATGGAGGGGAGAAGATTGAATCAAAGTGTTGGCAAAACCATGCTCCCTCTGAAGGCTACAGGAAAGTGTTCTCTCTTGCCACTTCCTAGCATCTGATGGTTGTTAGCCATCCTTGCCATTTCTTAGCTTTGAATGTTGTACAGGTTTATGATGCTGGTCTCATTGGGACTTTATGTTGCTATGATGATAGTAAGTTTGTTGTTGTTTTGTTTGTTTGTTTTAGCAAAGAGAAGAGCCCTGTCCATTTGCTATGGAGAAAGTGAAAGAGGTCAATCTTCAAACCAATGACACCTGATTCCTCCCTCCCAGGAAGCTTCAAATCTATGATCTCAGAACCAGTTGAAGTTAGTACAGTTCAGGTCCTAGAACAGAGAATAACTACTTCCTTCAATTCTCACGAATTTTGAAGGTAGTAAGATGTAAATTTCCTCACTGTATGCCCATGGAGAAGAGACCTAATTCAAATTTCAGTGTCCTCATCTATAAAATGGGCATAATGAGCATTGCGTGAGCACCATAGGAGGCAAGACATTTAGAGTCTGGCATCATGCCTGGCACAGAATGAGCACAGCTGTTTGTTCTCTTCCTTGGTCTTTTGGCTTATGTGTGCAAACTATTATCTCAAAAGGATCACAATTTAGGAAATCTGGTATAGGCCCCCTGTATTTATAGCATACAAAATAGAAAAAAAAGTATAATGAAAAAAATAGAATATACCAAACACAAATATACTGAATAGTTACAAATTAAGTTTTGCAGGTATGAATTGCCCTCTTGCTCCTTGACTAAAAGCTTCCACTTGGAGCAATATTTCAGGTACTAAAAGTAGTTTAGTGTCCAGTGTTATAAAACTGATGATGTAAGTTTTGCTTGGATTAAAAAACCCATAATCATTTTGTCCAAATATTGTAAACAACATTCTTTATTCAAATTGATATAAGTGCTATATGGTTGACGAATTAAACAGAAATGCTATAATTTTCTCTAAGCAGTAACATTATTTCAAAACTGTGGTTTTTCAGTCTATAATGCTAGCAAAGAAAAATACATAGTTAAAACAATTTGCCATTAATTAAGAACTAGTCTTAAAAGTAATGTATTAGATATATAGTAAATCTTAACTCTAATAAATAGATTTTATTAGATTTCAATCTCTTATTATTTATAAAGCTATGTATTGTTTACAATATTTTGGTCTGTTAAGGTTTATATTTCTGTTTTATCACCCTTTACACAATATCCCTTTCTCCAATTATGGATGCTCTTATCACCTCTTTGTGGATTTCTTTTCACATCACATATTTCATCACGTTTATTCATTTTTGTAGTGATAAGGTTTCAAAACATTTCTCTTCCTCTCACAAGCAAAGATATTTTTTTCTACCAAAATTACTTGAAGAGTTTAAATCTTACCAATTTAAACTATTTCAGTTTATAGTTATATTTTACATTAAATATATGTCTATAGAATATTAAAGTTAAAAAGGTAAAAAGTACAAAATTTTGACTTAATTGGCTATTTAGTTTTAAAGCAACACATATTTACTTATTTTTTTCAGTTTTTATTTAAAAAAATTTTTTTATACAAAATTGCACCACTTTAATTAAGGCTTTTAGTTTACATTTGGCCACCTCTAAGTAGTTGTAACATTAGGTTGGTCAATTTAAATACTGTAGCTCCCTGTTGGATAGACACACAATCTTTACACCCAAACATTAATGCATACAAAGCAACAAGGCATTGTTAAATAAAACAGCAAGTTACTGCAACTTAGGCCTTGTGACCAGTTACACATGATTAAAATTACTTCCTACATTCACATCCACAGTACTCATCCACCATTTAACATCTCAACCAAAATGTTACACATGTAACAGGCAAAAATATTTTTTTAATTTTTATTAATATTAATTTATTGTGTTAACATGGATTCAAGTGTCCCACTCAATAGAACACCCTCACCCCCACCCCGTGTCCCCCATTACAACCCCTTGGCCTCCTCTCCCGAACTTTCTCCCCCCTTCCCTTTGGGATTTGCTGTCCTGTTATCTGTATCTATGTGTTATGTATATATAATTTCACTAATCCCTTCACCTTCTCTAATCCTATCCTCTCATTTTTATGTAGCCATATACTTTCTAACTAAATAAATAAAGGTTGTATTAGAAAAAAAGTCTCCTTTAAAAAAGATATATACATATTGTATAGGTATATTCACATATACACTAACATACATTCACAAACATACACACACAAACATATTTAAAAGTTTTCTGTATAAAGTGGGGTCACATCTAATGCATTCTTAAAACCCTATAATCTACAATACCCCAGCTCTCTGCTAAGTGATTTACAATACACTTCCATTGTGATTCTCACAGTAATTCTAGAAGGTAGGTGGGCATAGGATTATCAACAGAACAGTGAAGTAATTTGCTTAAGAACACAAACTAAACTCTGAGATCAGCATATTAACCCAGGATTTTATGATTCCAAAGTTTGTATGCTTTCTCTGAAGTCAATTCCTTCTTATTTTCTCTAAACAATAAAGTCAATAACTCTAAGGAGTTACTTTTCATGCATTTGGCTATATCAGCAATATATATTTTTCTTTTTTTTTTTTTTTTTTGTATTTTTCCGAAGCTGGAAACGGGGAGGCAGTCAGACAGACTCCCGCATGTGTCCGACTGGGAGCCACCCAGCATGCCCACCAGGGGGCGATGCTCTGCCCATCCGGGGGCATTGCTCTGTCGTGACCAGAGCCACTCTAGCGCCTGGGGTAGAGGCCAAGGAGCCATCCCCAGTGCCCGGGCCATCTTTTGCTCCAATGGAGCCTTGGCTGCGGGAGGGGAAGAGAGAGACAGAGAGGAAGGAGAGGGGTAGGGGTGGAGAAGCAGATGAACGCTTCTCCTGTGTGCCCTGGCCGGGAATCGAACCCAGGGCTTCCGCACGCCAGACCGATGCTCTACCACTGAGCCAACCGGCCAGGGCTGCAATATACATTTTTAATGCTTCAGTTGTTCCTCTAAAAGTTTTTCATGTGGTATTCAGGAAACTATTTTTATCAGTTGCAAAATTGCATACTTATAATACAATAAATTTATGTAACAAAATTGCTTGGGATTTTATTGCTTCAAATGTAAGCTTTGCAAAATAGTCCTCAGTGTGAAGCATTATTTAATGCTTTCTGTAATTAATACAAATGAGCTGATTTATCATTCTAAACAGGACATAGGGCAATTTTTTTATTAGCTATAGTTGTTTGGATATGGCTCATCTTAAGAAACTTTGACAACAAATTTGTTATATATACAATTTGAGAAAGTATTATTGATACTATATAAAACTACTCTCTTTATATGAGAATCTGTTAAAGATTTTCATTTACATTTATTATAATTTTTTAAATTACTGTTTGGTGTTTTTTTTTTACTAAAACTACTCAGTTAAATGAGATTTATTGTAAACTGCTTGTTGGCATCTATGTCAGAGATTGCTTTTGGAAGGGGCATTGATAGTTATCCTTAGCGGAGTAAAAGAAGGGATATAAATAGACGATTACGTCCATGCACAGTCAGTGATTACAGCAATTTGACAGAAAAATGTGGATACACTATGTATGCTACTTCCATAAGATGTATAAGAAAAATACCTTGTTTTGCGGCCAGATGAAGGGTTACCACATTGTGAATTTGAAACAAAAGGAACTAGAAAAATACAGTACATTCAGAATAGATTAGAAAAGATGATTCATTTATTTTTGGAGAAACAGGATGACGTGACAACTGTTTGGGTATTTCAAACTTTCTGTGCCAGTTGTTTAGTTCTCCTGTCTCACCTACTTACATGTTCAAAAAAGATGTTTTATTTGCCGGACAAGCTCTGTCTGGATCATCCTTGTTCATGAATAGTCATGACAGCTTTAAGACTGTAATTCTAGAAACAGGAGCTTGATACTGAGCATTTGCACATGTTCTCCATTATTTCCTCAGAAGAAAACAATAGTTGGATAAGATTACACTCTAATTGAATCCATTTTTACTAAATAGGTGTATTTAGTCAGATGTAATTTGGTAGACCATAAAAGAGAAAAAAAACTCATTACAATGAGAAGGACAAGTGTATAATGCCTATTTAAAAATGTCTGAGTAACCGATTACACATAACATGCATAATTACAGTCCTGAATATTTATTTCAATACAACTGAGTCTTGGAGATTTTTGAGAAAAGAATTCAGTATTTAAGCTGCCAGAACCTTTATTATGGATGCTTTGATTGGCAGACTTAATATGTTCTGGTCCTCCAATAACTTTTGTGAATGGAAGAGTTGAACTCTAATGAAATTAAGAAATATATCTCTTGGGTGCCTGAATAGCT
Source organism: Saccopteryx bilineata (assembly GCF_036850765.1). Lineage (NCBI taxonomy): Eukaryota > Metazoa > Chordata > Mammalia > Chiroptera > Emballonuridae > Saccopteryx > Saccopteryx bilineata. Next base: position 173,486,973 of record NC_089494.1, read on the forward strand.
GATTGACCCCAAATAATTTGTTGATACTCTTGGTGAATTTGGACATTTCAGGAGGAATTGAATTTATTTGCATATAACATTAATTGCGTAAGTGTGACCCTGTATTCCCACCAACATATGCAACATGTGACTGGTAAAAAATATCTGAAAACTGTTTCACAAGATGAACTAATAAGACAACTGAAATTTTTAACCTGGGAAGAATGTCTAGCAGTACTTTGTGTTGATATAAAGTAATTGTTTATTCATTCATTCAACCATTTATTTCACAAACATTTATTAAAAGTCTAATATGTGTCAGGCCCTGTGCTAGATACTAAAGATATAGAAAGAGCTCTTTCATTGTACAGCTAATTATTGGAAGAATTGGGACAAAGAGGTAAGCATTACAGAAAGTCAAACTTGAGTATTGTATAAGGTAATATTTTCTAAAAATCAGAGATTTTATAAAAATAAATTGCTATTTTGTGTTATATAACCCTTAGGAGTGTTCTAAATATATATAATTGCATGTCAATTTGTAGGATATATTTCATATATGATACTTCTCAACTCAATTATTTGTTTTTAAAATTATGTGTCATATATTAGTCAAATTAAAATTAGTTTCACAGAGTTAACCTTAGTCTACAGAAAAAGGCTAAACTAGGTGTCAGATAGATACTCTTCAGAGAAACAGGAAAAAAACCTACTGCTTGTATTCCTGTCGCACTGCCTTGGAAAGGAGAGAGCCAATCTTGTGCAGCTGTTTTTACTGGTTCTGCTAGTTATTAGACTAGCAAACAGGTCACCAAGGGAACCTTGAAAACCTATCTTCATCCCATGACCCAATAATTTTGTGTGTGAGGTTAATCACCAGACGTTGCCTTTTCTTTGATGTCTCTGAGTGTGAGGTAGCTGTGGCCTCCAAGATCTGCCAACTTCAATATCCACGTGATTTCAGTTTACCTTAGAACTCTGGGCTGGAAAGAGTTTTTTCAAAGACTTCATTCAGAAACTCCTGTTGGTAACATTCTAAACTTACAATCTGCTGTCTATGAGAGGTGTTCAATTACCTTTCCTAGAAATAAAATAAAATCCTGATCAGAGCACTTAAAACAAGAAATCTCTAAGTTTATACTTTATTCCTGAGGCATATTTTATGTTTTACATAAATCAAATCATACAGATATTAAAAGATATGATCTACAAATCATTGCAGGGGGTCAGATTTGTAGTTAAACTCATCATTTCAGAAATTCTGTGAAACTTGTCTCTATATATTCTATATATTTGATTTTCATTACAAATGAAAGATATCTAAAGTATAGGTATTTGGTTTTTAATATCTCAGAACTATTTCCCCCCCTTCAAGATTTCTTTTAATGCCTCAAAATGAAGAGTTTGAGACATTTTTATATGGCTAATTAAGTAAGAATAAGGAAATAAAAATTTTTTTGTATTTCTCATGGAGAAAGGATACTTAAAGACACATATATAATAGTAGAATCCCCTTTCTCAGTGACCTCATGCTGAATATGAAAATGATTTATTTCCCTCCAACATAAGTAGGAATATAAAAATTGATATTGGGGACTTTATTTCTCCAATATTGCTTTAGCAAACAGTAAATAAATGAGAGCACAATGAATTCTTTCTGTGTATGTTATTTCATAAAAATTAAGAGATCAGCTACTGAGACTTTTATCTAATCTGAAAAAAATGACAATAAATGGGACATTGGTGACATTCTGAGATAAAGTTTATTTCAGCTTATAAGTTCTTATATAGAGTACATAAAGGAGAAGAAGAACTTTCAGAACTTTAATAAACATATTTCCAACAATGTTTATTGCTAAAAAAATGAAATGAAAAGAATAACAACAACACTACACATTTTAATCCTGACATTAATTCTCAGACATTGTTTTAGAAAATGACATTAAGCCTATTATTAATAAAACATTTACTGTTATTAAATTCTGGAGACATGAAAAAGAAAAAAAAATTGTATTATAAGAAATTAACATTTTAGGTAATAGTTCTACTGTTATATATAATACTATTAACAGTATTAATAATATTATCTATAACCAATGATTACTAATTGTTATAGAGTAATATGCCAGTCTGAGACAGTCTCAGTGCTAGAATAACAGCATTTTCACTACAACAATGGATGAGGAAATAAATCTAGTTGTCTCCTTAAAGCTGTTTGAGCAGAGTTCATTGCATGTGCCCATGTGTTGGTCAAAAAGACTCTTGTAGTACTTTCTCTAGCATCAGGTGAGCAAGACAGTCCTCAGAAGAGCACCAGACATCAAAGGAGAGCAGCTGGGCGCCAGATGGGACCAACTGTTGCCATGAAAGGGTTAATCTGTTAACTTCCTTAGCAAGTTCTTATTCTTCTCACTTATTCTCCTCCTATTATTTACACAAAGAGAGTCACAGTGCTGAATTAAAAATGAGAAAAATGGAATTTGTCTCAAATCTCAAGTATACATTTTTTTTGCAATAGCTCAGTATAATCCACTCTTTGAATTGCCTAATCCAAAAGCACTATAAACTTTGTGAACTTGTAATAAGGGTCATTTGTGTGTGTATGTACATGATTGTTTTTGGAAGACTTCTTTCTGGAAGGAAGAGGGATCTTAATCCTGGACCAAAATTGTATAAGTAGGCTCTGAAAAATTATCTTAAGTGTATGTAAATAAGCCTTCATGTATTGTGGCCACTTAGGTTTTAGGAAATAGCCAGCCATGCATAATTCTTGTCTTTAAGAGGTCTCAGACAAGTTGGTAACAATCCAGAGATAAGGAAAACTAAATGGCTCCTTTGGTGAGAGGAGAGGATGGTATGTGAACTAATAGTGGAGAGGCTGCTAAATAGTGTTTGCTGGCAGTTTTCATAAACCACAAAATGCTCTTTAAGTTCTTCAAACCAAATTACTTCAACCACTAGATAAGGTTTCAGTGCATGATATTATTATGCTGTAGGCATTTCCCCCTTCCAAGTTAATATTTTTGTTTTGATTTTGGCTGGGTAAGTTCCTTTGTTGGTCAGCCACAACATTTCCATTAACTCACATAAATTCCCCATCTCATGACTCCTGCCAGTTTTCTCCCTGCCCAAACAGGATAGATAACATTAGCAGTGGTGCATAAAACATAAAAATTTAAAATTATTTTCCCCACAGCTTCCGACCACTGGATTGTGAATAACTTGGGTATTATTCACAACCTTCCTAATCAGAGCAACGAATTTGGGAATACTTTTTATTTTAACTAAGAATAAAATCTTCATACATTAAATTAAAAATCATTTATACTTTAAAAAAATAAAAGAATACGAGTTACATCAGAGATTTTTTTTGATCTTGTCATCTAGTTTGCTCAGCTTGGCTACCCAGAGCAGTGGTCACTGAGGGTTTATATGACTTCTCTCTTCACTTCTTGACAGCAAGGAGTTAGGCCCTATAGGCCAACATATTTACTAAAGCAAATTATGGGGCAAACTAGTCTTTGTGAATACTGTGGCCATGACAACATGGGCAAACTTAGCTAGTATTTTACATTTAAAATAAATTAGGGAAATGAGCCTAAACTTGGGATAATTTGGAACATCCATTTATTGAGCATTTTACCGAGTATCAGGCATGGGCTAAGTACTTCACATATATATGTAAATTTCTTGAATTATTGACAACTGGATAATAAATATTATTTTTCAAATTTTACAGATTCATAGGCAGAGCTTTTTAAACAATTTACCATAGAATATATGGTCACCTATAGAAGAATCAAGATTTAAGCAAGACTTCAAAGCTGTGTTCTGAATAACTCATTACTCCATGCTATTTTTTTTTATAAGTGAGAGGAGGGTAGATAGTGAGACAGACTCCGCATGTGCCCCGACCAGGATCCATCTGACAACTCCCATCAGGGGCCAATGCTCAAATCAACTGAGCTATCCCTCAGTGACCTGGGCCAGTGCTTGAACCAGTCAAGTCACTGGCTGTGAGAGGGAAGAGAGAGAGAAGATGAGAATAAAGAGAAGAGGAGCAGATGATCACTTCTCATATGTGCCCTGACTGGGGACTGAACCAGGAGCATCTATATGCCAGGCAATGCTCTATTCACTGAGATAGCTGGCCAGGGCCACTCCATGCTATTTAATTGAGCCCTGGTTAGCCAGGCTTTGGGAAGAACAAAAAAGGATAAACTACTCTGCACTCAAACTGGTTTTTCATTCAAAGGAATCCAAAGAGAGGTCCACTGTGGTTCTCTGCAGTTCCAAAAAAGATCCCCAGTCAATCCATAAGCAGCTCTGTTTCTTTCTAGAGGACACAGAAGACCTAGTGAAATCTCAGTAAGACAGTTATGTGACAACAATGACAACAGTGAACTCAAAGAGCTTTCATCTTCTGCTAGGCATGGTCCTAAGAGTTTTTCATTTTAACTTCACAGCAACCCTATGAGGTCAGTTCTCATGTTCTAGGGCAGGGGTCAGGAACCTTTTTGGGTGAGAGAGCCATGAATGCCACATATTTTAAAATGTAATTCCATGATAGCCATACAACGACCCATGTACGTTACACATTATCCAATAAAAATTTGGTGTTGTCCTGGAGGGCAGCTGTGATTGGCTCCAGTCACCCGCAACCATGAACATGAATGGTAGGAAATGAATGGATTGTAATACATGAGAATGTTTTATATTTTTAACGTTATTAATTTTTTTTATTAAAGATTTGTCTGTGAACCAGATGCAGCCATTAAAAGAGGCACATCTGACTCATGAGCCATAGGTTCCCGACCCCTGTTCTAGGGGCAGGCTCTGAAAAGATCTGCAAGTAAGAAACATCTTTGTTTTAGCCAGCATATCCCAAATTTACTTTAATATACACTCCATCTCTCTGTTAACATCTCATAGAGCATCTCACAGAGCACAGACTAATAATTGCTTTTCTAGATCATCAATAATGGCCTTAGTCCAGAAGTCAACCTATGAGCAAAACATTAAAGGCCAGGAGGTGAGGAAAGAGGAGGGGAGGCAGCAGGTAGGAAGGGATGTTTCTCTAGTAATTCTGGAGACCACACTAGAGACACTGGGCTCAGGGGGGCAAAGTTGCTTTTCTTGTGTCGGAGAGTTGTTTGCCAATACAGAAATAAATATACAAAATGTTTGGCACTTAACCATAGATTGGCACTTCACCAACCAGAACCATTAGAATTTCTGCTATTTCCTAATTCAAATCTTTTATCTAATAGTAAGGTTATTCCAGTCTGTAGGGAAGACTAACACTATATATGTAATTTCTGATGATAGGATAATTTTGCTAAAGCATAAATAATCTTGTTACATATAGTTGAAAAATTGTTAGTCTTTCACAACCTGCTGTTTTTCTCAAAACTCTGAGAAAATACTGAGCAAGTAAGTTAGATTCAAAATCTGGTCACCTTTCGGACCCATGGGTTAACTTTAGAGTTTAGTGTTAGGAATGAGAAGGAATGATGCAAAGTTGGCCATGGAAACAGCTAGGGAGAGCATGTACATGGAAAATGAGTGAGGGAATTAACTGTCACTGGAGTTCAGTGTTTGGAGTTGAGAATATAGGCCAAATGGTTGTGAAGGCTTCAAAAATTTGAACTACAATGATTCATCTCAATAATGGGTGGGATTTGGAAACATACATATGAGGAAAAGTAGTATTCTGCTGATTACTTGTGTGTGTATGTACTGGAAGTCAGGTAAAAAGAAGGGGTCAGTATGAAACAAAAGCACTGTGACAAAGACAAGCTGTGTGTTCTGTAAAGCGCAATGACTTGATCTGGCTACATGGAAGTGCTCATAAGTGACTACATTTTTTTTTTTTGTATTTTTCTGAAGCTGGAAACGGGGAGAGACAGTCAGACAAACTCCCACATGCGCCCGACCGGGATCCACCCGGCATGCCCACCAGGGGTGAGGCTCTGCCCACCAGGGGGCGATGCTCTGCCCCTCCGGGGCGTCACTCTGCCGCAACCAGAGCCACTCTAGCGCCTGGGGCAGAGGCCAAGGAGGCATCCCCAGCGCCCGGGCCATCTTTGCTCCAATGGAGCCTTGGCTGCGGGAGGGGAAGAGAGAGACAGAGAGGAAGGGGGGGGGGGGTAGAGAAGCAAATGGACGCTTCTCCTGTGTGCCCTGGCCGGGAATCGAACCCGGGTCCCCCGCACCAGCCAGGGCAGTGACTACATTTTGAATGTAGTTTAATTCAAGTTACAGAGTTCTTTGAAGAGTCAGGCCAAGAATTTGGATCTGTTTGGGTAGTAAAAAGAGAACCTTGAGGGTTCTTGAGCAGTGAAAGAACAGAAAAACTGTGTTAGGAAGAAACATGTGGTGGTGGTAGGTGAGATGGTCTGGAAAGAAAAGAAAGCAGGTGCAGATGTGGAGTCAGCATGATGAAAACTTGGACTCATATTGCAGTGGAACAAAACTAAAAGAAAGGATTTGAAAAATTACTGGGTGTAAGGGTGAAGACAACTGTAGAAGGGTGCAGGTATACAAACCTAGGTGATTCCTAAAATGGAGGTTAGAACAATTAACTCTGAACCACACTTTATCTATGCAGCACATCAATTTTGCCAATATGCTGAGTAATTATGCTATTAATATAAACTCATTATTTTATACCAAAAAAGTAACATTTAAATAATTGTTTGCAAAATTCTTTTTGCAAAGGAATTTTCCTAATTCACTGAAAAAAAAATGTGCTCTCTAATAATTTGTGAGACTATAATTATTTTTCAGAAGTGGTGTCCACCATTGATTTATATTGGAAGGGCAGTCTTCCTTTGCATAAATTCTACTCTCATTTAGAATAAAATTATTAATCTAAAAGAGAAATAATCAGATGCCTGTTCTATTTAGTCTACCTTCAAAGTCTATGCTATAGATTTCAGCTTCCTTCTGGTCATTATCATTATTTTTTTTATATGCAGAAGAAAAAGAGGAAAAGGTAGACAGGCCTTCTTTATTGTGAGCATTGTATATATTTTTCATTTGCCCTTTTTAATCTTTCTCCCACCTTTTCAGTGCCCTAGGAGACTGACCTGCAAGAAATGCATCAGGGGCTCCCTTGACTGGTTCTTTTTTTTTATTTTATTTTATTTTTTTATTCATTTTTTAGAGAGGAGAGGGAGAGAGAGAGAGAGAGAGACAGAGAGAGAGAGAGAGAGAGAGAGAGAGAGGAGAGAGAGAGGGAGAGAAGTGGGGGAGGAGCTGGAAGCATCAACTCCCATATGTGCCTTGACCAGGCAAGCCCAGGGTTTTGAACCGGCGACCTCAGCATTTCCAGGTCGATGCTTTTATCCACTGCACCACCACAGGTCAGGCCTCCCTTGACTGGTTCTTCATTGAGTTTGGCCATCAGAAGAGACAGGAGATTGAGTGGCAGACAGAGATGCAGTGGTGTATTAGAGAGAGCCAGTTCTTCATATTTTTCCCCAACTCTGTTATTAGTGACATCATATTTTTAGCTTTGAGTCAGCCATGATGGGTGAAATTATACTCTAAAAATGAGCAAATGTTTCAAATCAGGGTTTTCATTTTTGGAAAATCTGGTTACCCACATGACACTAGAGGAGTGTGGTTCCAGGTATTTATACTTGTTGTCCTCTGTACTTGGCCATCAAGGTTGGTTCTGTAACTCAACCAAAAAGTGCATTAAGTGGACTCTCTACATACAACAACACTATTCAGGTTTCTTTTCTTTTTTTTTTTTTTGCATTTTTCTGAAGCTGGAAACAGGGAGAGACAGTCAGACAGACTCCCGCATGCACCCGACCGGGATCCACCCAGCACGCCCACCAGGGGCGATGCTCTGCCCATCCTGGGCATCGCCATGTTGCGACCAGAGCCACTCTAGCGCCTGAGGCAGAGGCCACAGAGCCATCCCCAGCGCCCGGGCCATCTTTGTTCCAATGGAGCCTTGGCTGCGGGAGGGGAAGAGAGAGACAGAGAGGAAGGCAGGGCAGAGGGGGTGGAGAAGCAAATGGACGCTTCTCCTGTGTGCCCTGGCCGGGAATCGAACCCGGGTCCTCTGCACGCTAGGCCAACACTCTACCGTTAAGCCAACCGGCCAGGGCCTATTCAGGTTTCTTTAACCACTGTTTCTTCTTCAGGCTTACAAGAGATAGTGGTTTCCTGTCCTGCTCAACATTTCAGAGACTTAAAATAAAAAAAGAGAAAGGCCTGGCTGGTTGGCTTAGCAGTAGAGCTTCAGCCCAATGTGTGGAAGTCCTGGGTTGTATTCCTAGTCAGGGCACACAGGAGAAGTGACCATCGGCTTCTCTACCCCTCCCCTTCTCTCCTTCTCTCTCTCTCTCTCTCTCTCTCTCTCTCTCTCTCTCTCTCCCTCCCGCTCTCTCTTTCCCTCCTGTAGCCACAGTTTAAACAGTTTGAGAAAGTTGGCCCCAGGCACTGAGGATGGCTCCACCACCTCCCTCAGGCTCTGAAATCAGTTGTGGAGCAACGGAGAAGCAGTCCCAAATGGGCAAAGCATTGCCCCCCTAGTGGACTTGCTGGGTGGATCCTGGTACCAGTGCATGTAGGAATCTCTCTCTGCCTCCCTGCCTCTCACTTAATAATAAATAAATAAATAAATAAATCTATCTATCTTACTGATAACTTTAAAATTATTACATATTAAAATAATATTTTAGCTATGTTAGGTTAAACTAAATATATTGCCAAGATTAATTTGGCCTGTTTCTTTTCATTTTTTAAATGTGGTTTAAGAAATTTAAATTATGGTATGGCTTCCACTATTGGACATTTTTGCTCTAAACCTTGACCACACCACTATAAATAACCTTTTTATATTCTTTTGAAAAACATACCTTAAATGTGCCATGAATTTCTGACTGGTGGGACCCTAACTTATACTATCACCGCTAAAAATAAAATCAGTGACTAATTTATTTTATTCCTTATAAGCTAAATTATAAATCTCTATGTTTTTTTCTGTAGTTTTCTGAAGTGAAAAGTAGAGAGGCAGAGAAACAGACTCCCATGTGCACCCGACTGGGATCCACTCAGTATGCCCACCAGGGGGCGATGCTCTGCCCATCTGGAGCGTTGCTTCATTGCAACCAGAGCCATTCTAGCACCTGAGGCAGAGGTCATGAAGCCATCTTCAGTGCCCAAGCCAACTTTGCACCAGTGGAGCCTTGGCTGTGGGAGGAGAAGAGAGAGACAGAGAGTAAGGAGAGGGGGAAGGGTGGAGAAGCAGATGGGCACTTCTTCTGTGTGCCTTGGCCAGGAATCAAACCTGGGACTTCCACATGCCGGGTCAACACTCTACCACTGAGCCAAGTGGCAAGAGCTATTTTTTTTTAATCAGTGAGAGGAGGGGAACCAATGAGACAGACTCCCTCATGCACCCTGACCGGGATCCACCTGGCAAGTCCAGTAGGGGGCAATGCTCTGCTCATCTGGAGCTGCTGCTCTGTTGCAACCAGAGCTATTTTTTAGTGCCTGAGACCTTTGAGCCATCCTCAGTGCCCAGGGCCAACTTGCTCCATAGCTGCAGGGTGCAGGGGTAGAAAGAGAGAGACAGAGAGAGGGGGGGGGAGTGGAAAAGCAGGTGGGCGCTTCTCCTGTGTGCCCTGACCAGGAATCGAACCCAGGACATCCACACACCAGGCTGACGCTCTCCCACTGAGCCAACTGGCCAGGGCCATATGACTCTGTTTTTAAAGAAAAAAGAAACAGGCTTCATTTGAGGGATATATTCAGTAAGCACTATTAGGTAGGTGGCACTTGGCTTTTAATGATGTTTCTTAAACATTTTGTACAGTGTGCTCTAGTGCAATAATCCTCAAAACTGTTTCCCAAATGGAGGGAAGTATTAATATTGTTACATATATTTCATATACCAGACAAATTTTTGATATATTATCCTATAGCACTCTACCATTAATTCTGAGAGATAGAAATATTTTGAGGTAGTCTCAGGGAAATGAAGCACAAAGAAACTACTTGCTCAAGATCACACAGCTAGGAGATGTAGAGTCCAAAATCAAGCTCGTATTTGCTTGTCTTTATAGCTCAGGATCATTGTAGCACACCAAATAATAAATATTCCCTACCCTAAGGCATTTTAAATAAAATTTAGGGGGAAGGTTGTTGATTTTACTAGATATTGATTTTGAAACTTTCCCTGCAATGTTGGTGGTCTTGAGCATTCCTCTTCCTTCCCACCCAATCTCTTAGACCACCTAACATTTCTTCCTAAATCCCAAGGGTCACAACTTTCTAACAGACCCAGAAAAGACCATAGCTCACAATACTCCTATAAAAAATTGTTTCTAGGGGTGGTTTGTTAGGTCACATTCAGGAAGGGAGAACCAGAAGTTTGGCAGAATAAATCAGGCCAGTTTGGGCAGGCTGTATTCTGCTGAGTCTGACCCCCACCCGTCAGGGGCTGACCCTATCCTGCCCTTGCACCTTAATTGGATTGCTACATAGACCATTAGATAGTCTTGCCGTCCTTTAATAACACTGGGAAAAGAGGAAAACAGACTCAGAAATGAGATCTGTACCTAAGTCACACTAGGGATGACCTCCTTGACCTTGGGATTGAAGACATGACAGTGCTTCTTCCCATTCTTATTTCCAATCTATGCATAATTTGAACCTCCTACACTTGACTCTGGTTTACAGAGTAATTCTTCATGGGAGTTTTCAAGTGATGTTTACACACATGGTAGCACTTGTTGCATTAGACTTCATGTATCCTCCCTTGCTAAATGGGTGTGAAAAAATTTTTTTTTAAATGCAGGTAGGGATTGTATTTGTACCCATGTTCACTCTGGAGTTGTGCACAGCTGTGTGACATTAAACACTAAAAAGGGAATGACAGGAAACTCCAGGATCACTGCAAAATTGGTTATGGTTTTGTATTTCTTATTTAATGCAAGGAATCCTTTGGGTGCATAATAAACAGTGATTAACTGTAACAAAGCAAGTGATGCTTCCTCCTACATGCATTTTATACTTTTGGTCTGATCTAACATGAGTGTGTGATCATCTAGATGTCCTCTCATATAGATTTGTCTGAGCCTGACCTGTGGTGGCGCAGTGGATAAAGCGTCGACCTGGAAATGCTGAGGTTGCCGGTTCGAAACCCTGGGCTTGCCTGGTCAAGGCACATATGGGAGTTGATGCTTCCAGCTCCTCCCCCCTGTCTCTCTCTTCTCTCTCTCTCTCTCCTTCTCTCTATTCTCTCTAAAATGAATAAATAAAAAAATAAAAATTAAAAATAAAATAAAAGACTATTATTTAGATTTGTCTGAAACTGAAAACGGAGGCAATGTTACTAAAGGATTAAAAGCAAGGCTTGGAATCATTCAGATCTCAGTTCAGCTGTGTTTTCCAAATGCTGTATTTTTTTGGACAAGTTTCCTCATCTTTCTACACCTTAATTTTGTCATCTGTAGGAGGACAGTAACACCATATCAGAGGGTTTTTTTAGGTGTAAGCAACAGAAACTGAGTTTTAAGTGACTTATACTATACACACACACACATATATTAATTTTATTAAATTTATTGTCAGGATATGAGGTAGCTAAAAATATCAAATGGAAGAATGAACTGGGTGTCAAAAGAGTAAGAACCCACTGAGCTCCACAGTTATATAAAAAAAGACCTTATGGGTGTTATTAGTACACCTCAACTAGAACAAAAAAGCACTAATCATATTTCATCCTCCAGTCTCCTACTCAAGATGCAAATTTCCAGAAAGAGTGTAGGTAGCTAGTGGTGTCTGGCATGCCTTTTCTTGGCCAAGGGAAGGCAGCAGAAAGGTACAGTGACCCAAATGACAAACCTCAGTAAATGAAGGAGGTTGAGTTCTTGAAAATACCAGATTACCAAGGATGTTGAAAAGAAAAAAAGAAAAGTGTTTACAAACTCTCGACTTATAGAGTTATTATGTCCTTCAAATGAGCTCACAGTGATAGTATGTAAAAGTTGTCAATAAAAATAATTTTTAAAAATTTTCCATTAGAAAAGAAGTCATAATCCAATTTACTCTTCTATACTAAGAATGGTTGTATATATTTTCAAAGACTGTCTTTTACACACATACACACGCAGCAGTTCCTTAGCTTGTACTAATAGGGCATTATAACAATTTGCTATCTAACTAGATGGAGATACATGGAAAAAAATAAGTAGTAATCATGGCCAAATAGTTAACATGCAATTATTTAATTCAAAAATCTGCCTTTGCTATTTCAAACATAAGCCAGCAATAAATCCCACACCATCTATTAGTTATGGTAAATCATAGTCATATGTGGTCATGATTATGGCTAATTATGGGATAAAGGATTTAATTTTAGATATGAATGAAATATACTCTTGTTGACGTTTAGGCTAGCAGTCTGGGAACAATAGGGGAAGACCTAATAGTTATATGATATAAATCTTCCTACAGAAAGAATAACGAGGAACATTTAAATAAGGGATTCTGATTCTGAATGATGGTAGTGATGATTCTAGGAGCCTGGGCTCTCCGTATTTAGAGTGCACCAGCTGCTTCAAATTAGAAAGACTGCAGACTCTTCTGACATGGGTTCATTGATGGTGTGAATGGTGAATAAGTCTTTCCAGTTATGTGTAAATAGAAAATCTAGAACACTTCCTTGTTTATAGAGGAATATATCTTTTGTAAACTGCTATTCCACACAAAGATTGCCAATTTATATAAAAATTTATAACTCTTTAAATAGAATATATTTATATTTATGCTCAGTTTAAACTTGCTTATGGACTGCATGACAAGACCAGGAAATTAAAAGGACCAACTCTGTATTTTTTATAAACTACTGCTTTTATTTCACAAAAATGTCTTTCATTGAAATGACACAGTCTTTTGTGTATAACAATTGTTCACTTTTTATTGCTGAGTAGTATTCCATGATAGGAATATACATTTATCTAATTATTTACTGTTTAGAAGACATCTGGATTTGTTTCCAGTTTTTTTCCGTCAAGAATAAAGCTGCTGCCCTGGACGGTTGGCTCAGCGGTAGAGCGTCGGCCTGGCGTGCTGGGGACCCAGGTTCGATTCCTGGCCAGGGCACATAGGAGAAGTGCCCATTTGCTTCTCCACCCCCCCCCCTTCCTCTCTGTCTCTCTCTTCCCCTCCCGCAGCCAAGGCTCCATTGGAGCAAAGATGGCCTGGGCGCTGGGGATGGCTCCTTGGCCTCTGCCCCAGGCGCTAGAGTGGCTCTGGTCGCGGCAGAGCGACGCCCCGGAGGGGCAGAGCATCGCCCCCTGGTGGGCATGCCGGGTGGATCCCGGTCGGTCGCATGCGGGAGTCTGTCTGACTGTCTCTCCCGTTTCCAGCTTCAGAAAAATACAAAAAAAAAAAAAAAAAAAAAAAAAGAATAAAGCTGCTAAAGATACTTGCATACCAATATTCATGGCAGCATTACTCACAATAGGCAAAAGGTAAAAACAGACCAAATGTATTTTAGCAGATGAATGGATAAAAAAACATGGTATATTTATACCATGGAATATTATTTATCCTTAAAAAAGAATTAAATTCTGACATGTTATAACATGGGTGAACCATGAAAATATTATACTAAGTAAAACAAGCCAGACACAAAGGGACACATCCTGTATGATTCCACTTATATGAAATACCTAAACTAGATAAATTTACAGAGATAGGAAGTAGATTAGAGGTTAGGAGGGATTGAAGGGAAAGGGAAATGGGGAGTTATTTAATGGGTTCAAAGTTCCTGTTTGGGATCATGAGAAAGTTCTGGAAATGGATGGTGGTGATAGTTGCACAATATTGTGACTATATATAATGCCACTGAATTGTCCACTTAAAAGTGGTAAAAATTGTAAATTTTATTATGTATATTTTACCACAATAAAAATATATAAACTTTTGTACATGATTTTTTATATGAACAGAAGCCTTTATTTCTCTAGGATAAAAGCCAAAGAATGTAATTGCTGGGTCATTTGATAGTTGTGTTTTTGGTTTAGGTTTTTTTTTTAATGGCAGACTATTTTGCAGAGTAATGTGCTATTTAATTTCTATCAGCATTGTATGAGTTAATGCAGTTTTTCTGAATTCTCACCAACATTTTGTGTTGTAACAATTTTAAAAAATTTGAGCCTTTCTGATAGATGTGTACTGATATTTCATTGTTGTTTCAATTTGAAGAGCCCTTTAGATGCATTTTGCCTTCTGTATATCTTCTTAGGTGAAATATCTTTTTATGTATTTTGCCTACTTTCTAATTGGATTGTTTGCCTTTTCACTGTTAAGTTTTGAGAGGTTTATTATTATTACTATCATTATTATTGATTTGAGAGAAACATTGATTTGTTGTTCCACTTATTTGTGAATTCGTTGTTTAATTCTTGTATGTGCCCTGACCAGAGAGCAAATCTGCAACTTTGACATAGTAGGACAAGGCTTTAACCCACTGAGCAACCTGGCCAGGGTGAGAGTTCTTTATATATTCCTTATACTAGACCAGTGCTAGTCAACCTGGTCCCTACCACCCACTAATGGGCTTTCATGGTAGGCGGTAGCAGAGCAACCAAAGTATAAATAAAAAGATAGATTTAACTATAGTAAGTTGTTTTATAAAGATTTATTCTGCCAAACTTAGCGAAAATCCAACATAAAGTACTTGGCAAGTAACTATTATTATATGCTTTAACTTGCTGTAACTCTGCTTTATAAATTTTATAAAGTAAAGTTACATCCCTACTTTATAAATCACCATTACTATGGAACCGGTGGGCAGTTAGAAAATTTTACTACTAACAGAGATATAAAAGTGGGTGGTAGGTATAAAAAGGTTGACTACCCCTGTACTAGACTATTGTCAGAGTTGTGATCTACAAATATTTTCCCCTACTCTATTACTTGTAGTTCATCTGTTTTTCAAATGGGGTTTTTTATAGAGCAAAAATTTTTAATTTTAGAAGTCCAATTTATCATTTTTTTTCTTTATGGGTTGTATTTTTGTTGTCAAGTCTAAGAACTCTTTGCCTAGTTTTAGATCCCAAAGTTTTTTCCTGCCTTTTTATTCCCTTAAAAGTTTTATAGTTTTATATTGACATTGAAATTCATGATTCAATTTGAGTTCATTTTTGTGTGAAGTGTAAGATTTATTCAAGATTATTGTTGTTGTTTTTAACATAGATCTCTGATTCTTCTTGCATCATTTATTTAAGAGACTATTTTTTTCTCTATTGAATGTTCCTTTAATTACCCTAAAACAATACCCTTTCCTTCCTTTCTTTTTCTTTCTTTTTCCCTCCCTCCTTTCTCCTTTCTCTTTCTTTTTGGACCACTGCTTTACATAATCTTTACATAATCTATGGCATAATTACTCTGGCAGGTTTTATTTTTTGTCAACTTCCATTCAGCACGTTCATGCTATGAGGTTTGATGTTAATATGAGTATAGAAGAAATGGATTATATTTTTAATATACTTACAAAACACCTAAACCTGCATTATACCAGCCTAATCATACTTTTATAATTGTCAATTTTATTAATAAACAAAAGAAAGATCAAAACAGGTAAAACATTTTCATCCCTCTATTTGTACAATGTACCCAGGGTCAGCAGCCCCAATCCATTTGGGTTTATTTCTTCTCTGGTGTCTCGGGAGCACTTATACTCGTGAATGAAGCATGGCTGACTTTCTAGTGAGCAAAAGTGTTGATGAGAGCAGTAACTTATGCAAATAGGTCCTGTACATTCCTTCTCTTTCTCCCTCACTGCTTTCTTTTACAATTATTTAAAATACTGAGAATAAATTGTTGAACAAAGTGGGCAGGTCTTTGCTTTTAAGAAGGTTTCCTTCTAGTGAAGGGGGAAGAAAATAAGCAAATAAGTCAATGAAATAATCACAGATTGGAGTAAGTGCATTTCGTAGGGTTTTATCATTGTTATACTTTGAAATACTACAAACCTTTGGATATTAGTTATTTTGACTGTACAATTAGAATTACAAAATGTATCGTTAGAGTGATAGTAGGGTTGAATTCATTGACATTAATTTATTGATTTACTGAATATTTATTGAGCATACCAGCATTGTCTTAATTGTTGCTATAACCTGAAAGAAAAGAATTGTATAAGGTTTGATCTCCAGGAATTTATAACTTAGCTGAAGAAGTTAGAATATATGTAAATACATAAATATATTAAATATATCATATAAAGAGAAAGAATGATAGATAAAGGTTTAAAACAAAACCAATGAAGCAGAAAAGTCCCTCCCCTTGGGAATGATCATGGAGCAGTATCATTGAACAATATCATAAGAACAGGCTTTAAAACAAACCTTAAAGGGGAAAGAAGATTTCACTTAGTCAAATAGCACAGAAGAAGCAAAGGACAGTGAGGATAACTATCCCAAGAAAGACTCCACATGGAGAAAAAAACCCGGTTCTCAATTATAAGTTATAAAGATTTGTTTGTAAAATCTGTTAACATAAAATCACAATAATTTTATTGTTCATTTAATTCAGTGTTTTAAAAAATTCAGACCACTCACTCCTTCATGAATCTACAGGGCACAATTTTTCTTTACTCTGGTTCCATCCATTTTCCTCACATAGGCTGATTGTTTTGGTCATAGCGGTCAGTGAACATTCTAAATAATTTTTAAGTGATTATATACTGCATCAGCAAAATTATGAGCAGATTCCTTTCACCCTCCTCTTTTTTCAGTCGGGCAGCATGTTCAAAAGTTGGAGTCATGACCTATATTAAATCCTTGCTCTTGTCACTTATCCTCTTTGAGTGGGGAGATAATAATAATAATGTTTAGCTCATATTATTGTCTCAAGAATAACATGAGAACAAGTATGAGAGTTATTAAAAAGCTGGTAGAGTACTAACTCAATATTATTGGATACTAAATTCATGTTGATTGGACTACCCCTCATGTATCTTCATTCTCTAAGTGTCTTCTGCAAGACCTGACACATAACACCTAGTTATTATTGGTAACCTTATTAAAAATAACAATAATGCCACAATACATTTATTTGACTTTATTGATGAGTAAGTGAATGTTCTGTGAATTTATTTACAAAAAAATCAGTGTGTAATCATGTTAAATCAGCCAGAATAGAAAAGACATATTACTTGTATCCCCCCCCCAGAAAAACTAAAACTCACAAAATTATTACTTGTCCTACTTTCAGGATGATATATATAGTGTAATGCTGAATAAAACTCAAATTCCATGTCTTCCATTGACTTCCCTTCATGTTTAAGCAGGCGTAATACATGATATAATAGATATAAATTTAATGTTTAAATTTAACAGGTTTGAGCCTAAACATTTAAATTTAATTTTTGATACTATATGGATAGATATGTACATATATGTGTATATTTGTACACACAATTATACCTATAGGTGTATATGTATATGTAAATATATATATCCAGGTATAGATATTATAGATATATAGCCATATAGTCTAAGTTGAAATTAATAATATCAGTGCCTCAGAATGTTCAGAGTTTCAAAATCATATTGCTAGTGAAACAAAATAAACATGTATAGCTACACAAAATAGCTATATGATGTTGTCTTCTTAAAACTAAACTTTTATTTCAGAGTTTTTATAGAATTCTATATGGGAGAAGTTTTTTGTAATAAAGACTGGTATAACAGAAACCATAATACATACACCAAAATGAAATGTTATGTGTAGGTTTCTAGGGGAATAATTTAAGACTTACGATAGCAAATTGAAATGACTAGTTTTATGAATTGTCCCCTCTGAGTCTAGTTGACTGTTTATAAAAAGTTTTATGTGGTTAAATGTCAAAACCTGACAAACAAACAAACACCTGGACACAGTGACATGTGAGAAAAGACAGAAACTACATCTGTGAGTGTGTACAGTAAGTGAGTAAGTCGGTAGTAAGGCTGGGAATAGCCCAGCATCTTCTGAGTGTGTTACATACTTAGCAGAGCAGATCCTGAACACATGCAAGCCCTCATGGTTTTGGTCAACGTCACTGTCCAACAGTGACGTGGGCTCCTCCTAGGATAGGTTAAGAGTGTATAATTTACCATGGATAGGATTATTTATGGTACACAGGAAGTTACCTTGCTAGTTGTTTTTCCACATTATTAAATCTTAGCAGAAGTTAAAATTCAAGATACTATATGACTTTGCAAAAGGTGACAGTATGCTTCCTGTTTTTGAAAAAAATGGTGTTCAATAGTCTGATCAGAACTCATAGAATGCAAAATATGTGAATTTTTGAACCACATTAACTTGCCTTCAAATCTTGGCTCTTTATTTAATTTTGTTGACTTATGTTTTAGTTTTATGTATTTATTTATTTATTGCCCAACAGATGAAAAAATATGTACCTTACATGGTCATTTTGAGTGTTAAATGAGATAATGGAATCAGATATGCAATATAATGCCCAACATCTATTAGATGGTCACATTTCCTTATCCTCCAACACCACATCTCCTCTCTATTTCCTATCATTAATGGTGAAATTAACAAAATAATCTTAAAAACTTTGAATACTTTCCTATTGAAAATTGATACTAATTCATATAAGAATTTAATAACATCTCATATATTGGTATTTATAAGAAAAAGCTAGCAACTGTCCAAAGAACTTTATATATGTTATGATTTTAATTATACATCAATAATTATCCCTCTGGTAGCTATTATAATGAGAATTTTGTAAATGCTTATCAAAATAATCATGAAAAAGTACTACCCTAGTTATATTGGCTTTCAAACAAGAATCAAAGCTTCACAAGCAGAAGCAATGTTCAACCTCTTTGTATTTTAACAGATCTTTGCTTTGCACTTAGTAGTCAAGAAACATTAATTGATTTTTTTCTTAAAAATTTTTATTGCTAAATCTAGAAAGATGACATTATAGAGACTCTGCTTCTCTGATCCAAGTGATAAGGCTCTAGATAGTGAAGATCTATCTAGGTCGTAAGTGAAAAAGCAAATGTTTTGCTTTGTAGTTTGTGAATGCACTTGAAACATTTTGCTTCTGTGACTGATTTGTTCATTTAGGTAAAGATGGGAGTGGAAAAGAGAGGGGATAATGAAAGAGAGAGATGGAAGGAGAGAGGAAAACAAGCAGGGAAAGAGGGATAAAGGGAGAAGAAAGGGAAATTACACAATTCTCTAACTTCTCAGGTGTGAGAAATTGCTAGTGAGTTATCTTTGAAGTGGTCAGATTGTATTATAAAAGGTTGCACTGAAAAAGGCATACCATATTAGAATATATATATTATAGCATCAAGAGTCTGAGGGCCTTACTACTTTGGACCTATTAACTAGCATTACAAATAAATGGACATGCCATTACAATAGATTTAGGGTACCATGAAAGTAGTGTCAGGTTGCTACATCTGGATTATTTTCAGGACTGGAAAATAAAATAATGAGGATACCAACTGGGCCACCCACTATAAAATGTGGGTGACCAAATGAGCCAGCAGAACCTCTAATGAGTATTTACTCCAAAAGACTCTGTATGTAAACTACTTCCAGACTGATGTGGTGCCAAGTTTAGAGGATTAAGTCTTTCGATGGCTTTTGTTGATCAGCAGCCAAGGCACTCAGGAACAAAGAAGGGGGTCTCCTTATTAAACATATCGAGAATATTACTTTCAGACAAGAGGAATGCAAAGAATGGATCAAAGAATACTAAAACATACATGGAAGACAGTAGAGATAAGTATTAACAGCATCATTCATACTTTGGATTGAGAGTGATTTTGTTAAGACATTATTTTGCAGAAGACTTTAAAGCATCACTTAACATTTCTGTGGTCTGGCCTATATTATAGGTAGTTGTTCACATGTTGTTGGTTTTGATGACCACGAGGGCAGGAGTTTCTCTATTTTGTCTCATCAGTGTGCCATTAACCTTCTAGTCCTTTCCTCTTCCTACTAAGCAAAGTATAGATACAAGTTATTTAATAATTATTTTAAATATTGTTTTTGAAATACATTGAATTATGCAGCTACCATTGCTTTAATTATATAGAAAACATGAAAAAGGATATAACATTTTTTTAAGGAGAGATAAATTTATAATACAAAGAAATTGCATGTCTGGAGGGTATAGCTCAATGTCACTTAAAAAGTTAGTATCTGGGTTTATCCTGACTCAGGGACCTTGTATATCTCAGACTAATCAAATCCCTTAAAGCAATGCAAATGACAGAGTGCATATGGAAAATCACATTCTCTATATGTTTACACAGACACAACACAAGGCAAGAAAATATTTACACAAAATGCTTGTACAAGAAAATGTTTGTGACAAAAGTCAGAGCTACAACAGATTTAAGATGGCCACCCAAACAAATGTTTACTTCTGTAAGCAAAGTAAAGCAAACAAAACCAAACCTAATTTGGTATTTTGAAAATTTGGAACATAACAGCAATGGTCAATTTATTTTTCTGTTTACAAACAGTTGTGTTAAAATTTTGGAAACTTCCTTACCTTTCTGGCCTTTCTCAAAGAAGTGGTCAATTGCATTTAATAGCAAAATTTCCTAAGAAATACTCTAAATTGTGGCCACCAGTTTCCCCTTTTTTAGATAGCCATATGGATATTGGGAATTAACCTAAAATTTTGGAACCACACTCTCTGGATTAAAGATTTTTTTCTGATGATCAGCAATGCCAGTTTTGTCATAGCTCTAACATTCTGTGGGTTCAATAGGGTCAATAATTTGAGAAATTCTATAGTAGGAACAATTATACTCCTGGGGGTGCCATGGGAAAAAGAAGGTGGTCATGTAAAATTACATCCTGATGATGATGATGATGATGGTACAAAAAATAGCTACTGTCGACTATTTGCTCTACGCCAAGTACTTTGCTGAAAATGTCACAAAATAATATCACTGAATCTTGAGAGTGACAAGGCAAAAGTAACCATTACTCTTTTCTAAATGGACTACAATTGCATGATTGCAGTTATACATATAATCAGAAAGTTGCCAAAATGTTTATTTCTTTATATTCTTAATTTAACAATCCCATGTAGTTATGGAAAATATTCTCATTCCTTGACATTGATTAATTTATTTAATCCTCATCCTGTGAAGTAGATAGCAATATTATCCCTATTTTATAAATGTGAAAACTAAGGTTAAGTAAATTGACAAAGGTTATTAAAGTGGTAGAACTGGGATTCAAACCCAAGCCTCCTGGCTTGAGCATCCTAAAGTCTGATACAGACTCAAAAATATGTTCTCAAGATAATAGTAAGTGGCTAGGTTTTCATAAAATTCTAGCTAATTCATAATATCCCTGAAACTATCTGTTAAGCATTTCCCTCCCTTATCCACATCCAGGTCTGCGTTAGAAATGCCCCTGGGTTCAGGGGCCCACATAGTGGAACCAAGAAAATTATAATTATTTGGGTGGGGGAGATTTCTGACCAGTTTAAAATCTGGAGATATTTCTGTGTTCTGGAGGGCTGCACGTCTCCCTTTTGTCGGCTTCTTTGAAGTTGTTTTTTCTTACTTGCATTCTTTTTTTTCATTAAATTTATTGAGGTGACATTGGTTAATAAAATTATATAGGTTTCAAGTGTACATGTATGCATATGTATATTGCATCTTTCGCTCACCACCCAAAGTCAAATCTTTCATCACCATATATTTGACCCCTTTTAGATTTTCACACCTGAAACAAGCACTCGAGGTAAATATCAAAAGCTTTCAAAGGCTTCACTGCCAGGGACCAGAAGGAAACAGAAGATGAAGGTTTATCACAGTGGAAACATATTTCTCCTTTTTTAAAAAATACTCCCCTCCACCTTCCTCCATCCCCCATTTAAACATTACATACAACACAAGTTATATAGTTTACATGCGTGCTCGTGTGTGTGTGGGGGGTGTGTGTGTGTATGAATAAAAGTAAATATGGCATGAAGCCATACCACCCTGACCACACCCGATTTCATCTAACTGATTTTTACTCAGTGGTGGGACTCAATCGATTTGCACCTGTTAGGCAGAACCGATACCTAATTTTTTGTTGAGTTCAGACAATAGGTTGTTAAAATGGCACTTGTAACCAGGGTTTTCTCTAAGGTGGGCACCTGGGCAGCCACCCAATGTGAAAATTATAAATTTACATTCCTTACTCTTTTTTAGTGTTCGCTTGCACAATAGAGTATTCTAAGGCCCCATAGTACTGTTCATTCTATCCATAGGTGAAAAAAAAATGACAGAAATATGCTTGCAATATTTATATCTAGTGCTCGACTTACGACCACAATTGGTTCTGACAGACCAGCCATAACACGATTTGGTTGTAAGTTGAGTAGGCTATATGTACAGTACAGTGAAATGATGTTATAAAAATCTTTAAGTCATATTTTATCATAATTTTCTTTCATTATTGTTATATATCATAATTTTCTTTGTTCATTTTATGCCATTTGTATTATCTCTACACCATTTTGTTTCTTATTTTTACATTCATCAGGTTTAAGTAAAACACTGCATTACCAGTACAACTGGTTTAATATTTGCAAAGACAATTTCCTCTTGGTAGACATCTTGGAAGCAGTTTGATGAAAAATATCCAAGACACAAAACACAAATTGCTGTACCAAGTCTGGGATAACAGTTGAAATGGTGCATGCGGAGATGGTAGTGCTGCAGGAAGCTGGTCAGCACTGTCGTACGCCAAGCTGGGCAACGCTTGCACTGCCAGATGTGGAGCAATTGTGGCTAGCGATTGTGGTCGTAAAGTCGAATGATCATAAGTTGCATAGGTCGTAAGTCGATCAATATTTGTATTCATTTCATAAAACTCTTTATACCTTAGATAAAATACTACATTTTAATTCCCTCGCATTTGTTACCTCAGTAAACAAATGTATAACATATGGAGAAAAAGTGCCAAACAGCCAGCGGGTAACAAGCTGCCATTGGAAATGTCTTAAAGAACAGTTTTATTGTTTTTTGTCAGGTATTATTTAATATTTTTCATTAATATTTTAAAACTCTTATAACATAGTCTAGTTTTGTGTACCTCTTTTATTATTCTTATTTAAGTATTAAATGCATGAAATACTAAACGACCTTTCAGTATATCATTTCTTTATACTTAAAATGGTCATTAGGGCAGAAAACCAGTTGTTAAATTATTTGAACATCACCACTGCCTTCGGGGTAATGTATTTTTCTGTAATTCTGGAGTAAGCCTGGTACTGAAGGTTTGAGGAGAGGGCTGAGAAGTGTGGAAGGGTATAGATGAGGAAAAGGGGGGCATTAACATTACCAAGCGGGTAGATCCTATGGTTGAGGGATCCCAGGAAAATAGCTCTGGACAAGGGGAAGTGGAGCACCGATGACCCTGGGCTATGGGAGTGAAGAAAGGAAGAGAAGTCTCAAAACGGAGCCTCAGAGTTTGAGCAAAGGCAGATAAAGAAAGTCAGATTTCAATTCTAAGCAAAGATTATGAAATCACTTCTTGGGGTAATTGACTCCTACATTAAATAGTAATAGGAAAAAAACACCATAAATCAGCCTCATCCTCCTGGAACCCACGACTCAACTGGGATTTGTGTGGGTCAAATGCTAAAATTTCTTCTTGAGTAATTTTGTTTTACAGCAGGAATATCTCTAAATTGACCAGTTTTGCTTCTGTGAAATCCAAGCCGGACACGTGGGAAAGGGAGGAGGACTACAAATGTATATCTTGAGAGAGTGTCTTTTTATCATCCCTTCAGTTTAGTAGTCAGTAATATTACTTCCATTCCTCTTAAACTGATAAACTATAATAAATACCAGATCTTGAATTTTATGTAAATCTATATGTGACAACGGGTCAAGAAGCTTAACTACACATTCAAAGCCTAACTGCCCAGAAAGCCATATGGAAAATGAAGACTCAATTACCTCATTTTATGCAGTATGTATTTCTGCTATCTGTTAGGCACATTGTGTTTTATAGCAACTTTAACTAAAAGTAAGTGTAATATTTTGATTAATTTTAAGAATGTAAAACATAGCTTCATTATTTAGTTTTTACTTTACACATTAATCACCATCAAGACCGCCTCGGTGGAGAAAAAAATATATATATTTGTGTGTGTGTGGACACATAAACACAATACTAAAATGCTTTAGAGAGGGATGATGGTCAGATTTGGTTGAATCACTTTAAACAAGTTGCTTAACTATTCTAGTTTTATTATTCTCATCTATGAAAATGACAATAACAACCAAAATAAAACAAGTTCTGATAAAAAGTTGAGGAGCCACATCAGTGGATGGGGGCTGTATTTGACTTAAATATCTGCAATAAAAACTTTTTTTTTATTATGTTAACATACAACATTACATTAGTTTCAGGAGTACAACAGTGATTAGACATTTATATAATAACTTATAAAATAATCACTGATAAATCTAGGACCCATCTGATACTATACATAGTTATTAACATATTGTCTTTTAACTTTTATACAAACATTACAATTGTTTAATTCATTGCTTTTACTAAGGGTTTCGCTTTATCAGTGATATTTTTTCTTTCTCATGTTTTCTTATTCATATTTTAACTTTTTTCTTTTCTACTTAAGAAAGTCCCTTTAGCTTGACCAGAAAATGGTGCAATGGATAGAGCATTAGACTGAGACACAGAGGACCCAGGTTCAAACCCCAAGGTCGCCAGCTTGAGTGTGGGCTCACCAGCTTGAGTGCGGGGTTGCTGGCTTGAGCGTGGGATCCTAGATATCACCCCATGGTCACTAGCTTGAACCTAAAGGTTGCTAACTTGAAGCCCAATGTCACTGTCTTGAGCAAGGGGTCACTGGCTTGGCTGTAGTCCGCTGGTCAAGGCACATATGAGAAAGCAATCAATGAACAACTAAGGTGTTGCAATGAAGAATTTATGCTTCTCATATCTCTTCTTCCTGTCCGTCTGTCCCTATCTGTCCCTCTCTCTGTTTCTGTTTCTCTCTCTCTCTCTCATAAAAAAAAAGAAAAGAAAAAACCTTCCTTTTTTAATAATTTTTTTAATACTGGTTTAGTGATGAGGAGATCTTTTAACTCTTTTTTGTCTGGTAAATTCTTTATCTCACCTTCAATTCTAAATGATAACCTTGGTAAGTAAACCAATTCGAGCTGTCAATTTATACCTTTTCTCAATTTGAGTAATTCATACCATTTCTTTACAGTCTGCAATGTTTCTTTTGAAAAAACAGCTAGTAATCTTATAGGAGTTCTTTTATATATAACTAACTGATTTTCTCTTGCTACATTCTGATTCCCTCGTCTTTAAATTTTGACATTATAATTATGATGTGTCTTGGTGTGGGAATCTTTGGATTCATCTTATTAGAAACTATTTGCACTTCCTGGGCAGTATACCTATTTCCCTCCTCAGGTTAAGAAAGTTTGCCATTGCCCTGGCCGGTTGGCTCAGTGGTAGAGCGTCGGCCTGGCGTGTAGAAGTCCTGGGTTCGATTCCCGGCCAGGGCACACAGGAGAAGCGCCCATCTGCTTCTCCACCCCTCCCCCTCTCCTTCCTCTCTGTCACTCTCTTCCCCTCCTGCAGCGAGGCTCCATTGGAGCAAAGATGGCCCGGGCGCTGGGGATGGCTCCTTGGCCTCTGCCCCAGGCGCTAGAGTGGCTCTGGTCGTGACAGAGCGACGCCCCGGATAGGCAGAGCATCGCCCCCTGGTGGGCGTGCCAGGTGGATCCCGGTCAGGTGCATGCAGGAGTCTGTCTGACTGTCTCTCCCGGTTTCTAGCTTCATAAAAATACAAAAAAAAAAAAAAAAAAAGAAAGTTTGCCATCATTATTTTTTTCAAATAGATTTTAATCTTTTCTCTTTCTTTCTTCTTCTTCTTTGACCCTTACAATGTAAATGTTAATACACTTGAAGTTGTCCCCAAATCTCTTAAACTATCCTATTTTTAGAATTCATTTCTTATTTAGCTGTTGCAGTTGGGTGTTTTCTGCTATCGTGTCTTCAAAATCATTGATTTCATCCTCCGCTTCCTCTAACCTACTGTTGATTCCCTCTAGTGCTATCTTCATTTCAGTTATTCTTCAATTGTTATTTGTTCTTTTTGAAGTTATATACCCCTTTTTATGTCTTATATCTCTTTATAGACATTTTCACTTCATTCATTTATTTTCCTCCCAAGTGTGTTGAGCATCCTTATAACCAGAGTTTTGAGATCTCTACCTGTTAGATTGCATGTCTCCAATTCATTTAGTTCTTTTTCTTTATTGTCCTGTTCTTTATTTGGAATGTGTTTCTTTGTTTCTTCACTTTGGCTGACTCTATTTGTTTGTTTCCATGTATTAGATGGATATGTTATGTCTCTCAGGTTTGACAGAATAACCTTATGTAGAAGGTGTCCTGTGGGTCTCAATGGCAAAATCTCCCTGGATATATGATACAGTGCTCCAGGGGTTTCCCCTATGTGGGCTGTGTATTCCCTTTTTCTATATTTGAGTCTTTTTTTTTTTTTTGTATTTTTCTGAAGCTGGAAACGGGGAGAGACAGTCAGACAGACTCCCGCATGCGTCCAATGGGGATCCACCCGGCACGCCCACCAGGGGCGACGCTTTGCCCACCAGGGGGCGATGCTCTGACCCTCCAGGGCGTCGCTCTGTCGCGACCAGAGCCACTCTAGCGCCTGGGGCAGAGGCCAAGGAGCCATCCCCAGTGCCAGGGCCATCTTTGCTCCAGTGGAGCCTCGGCTGCGGGAGGGGAAGAGAGAGACAGAGAGGAAGGAGAGGGGGAGGGGTGGAGAAGCAGATGGGCACTTCTTCTGTGTGCCCTGGCCGGGAATTGAACCTGGGACTTCTGCACGCCAGGCTGACGCTCTACCACTGAGCCAACCGGCCAGGGCTTATATTTGAGTCTTGATTGATGTTAGCATGTTAGTGTGTAGGATTGATGCTCAGGCTGACTGGCTATGAGAGCTGGCCACAACTATAACAGACAAGCTGCCATGCAGGGATGACCCACTAGATCATGAATCAAATTATTGGGATTCTGGTGCCAACCAAGGTCACCTTTCAGGTGTGTTGTTTGTAGAGCTGGTTGGGTGGGGCTTGGGTGCAAGCCAAGGTTAGTGACTGGGTATGTTGGATCTGGAGCTTCTTGGGATGGGCTCATTGCCAATGTCAGCTGCTGCTTGTGCAGTGTTTGGCACCACTTTTTAGGTACTAAAAAGTTATCTACATTTGGTTGTCACTTTTTCTGGGCTTCAAAGCACTTGGAAAAGGTTATGCTGCAAACTGAATCCCGCTCCTACTTGTACTGGACTTGGGATCCTTTATAGGGAACTATTGTTTGAGTTGAGTCAAGAACTACTTGTTCTGGACTTGTGAATGCTTAGCTGGAGCTATGTTAGAGGCCAACACTGGCTGCCATTTATGCTAGGCTTGAGGCCACCTGATGGGTGTTGCAATGCGAGTTCAGACTAGTTGTTTTTTCTTTTGGGCTTAGGTCCACTTGTCAGGAACTATAATACATACCAGGACTGCCTGCTACTTTTGTGGAGTTTGTGAACTTTTGAGAGGGTATTAAACAGAATCTGAGGGTAGCTGCCACTTGTGTGAGATTTGTAGACTTTAAGGAAGTCTATAGTAAAGAGACTAGCCACCACTCCTATGAAGTTTGTGGTTCTTTGAGTGAGTCTGAAGCATGGTCAGGGCAGGCCACTACTGTGAAAAAGCCACTTTTGTAAAAGGCTCAGGCCTGACAAGGGAGTTAGGTATGGTAGCATCTCAGGGAATCATGAGGGTGGGATAAACAGTGTTATCCAGGTTAATGGAAAGCAGAGATTTGGTGCTTGCCTGCACCTGGCTAGCTGGGTGGGAGGTGAGCGCTACAAAAGAATAACACCTGCCAGCACTCTGTCCCTGAAGAGAGTTGCCCCTACCCTGCCCCTGCATCCCTCACCCTGACATTTGTCAACTTAGTTTCTCCTTATATGTCTGGCATTTTTTAGGCTTCTGCCCTTTGCACTGGAGCTCAGAGAAGGTGAGTTTGTGAGTGAATGTGTATGGACCCTTTAAGAACAGCAGCACCTTGGTCTCTCTAGCAGCCCCCTCTGTTTCTCAGAAGAATGTAATCCTTGCTGGCTTTTATAGCCAGATGTTATGGGGAAGAGGTTAGGGAGTCCTCTTCCAGGCAGTGATGCCCCAGACTGGGGGTCCAGGTGTAGAGCTAGAACCCTTTGCTTCTCAAGGGAGACTAGGACATCACTCCTATTTATTAACCACCACACTTGGGTATATGATCTGCCTGGTCTGCATCTCCACCCCTCCCACCAGCCTTGATGTGTTTTTTTCTTTATATCCTTAGTAATAGATAGTTTTCATGAGTTGTTTTCAGTGACAGTTATTCTATAATTTAGTTGTAGTTTAATTTGATCATAAGAGGAGGTGAGCACAGAATTTATCTACTTCACCATCCTCAATGTCTGCAAATTTTGCATCTCTGCTATGTCTTACTCTTATGTTTTCTCCCCTCCTTTTCTTCTTTCTTTCTTTCTTTCTTTCTTTCAATATTTATCAACTCTCTTAAGTGACATTGTGTCCTTAACAAAACCCTCAGTGCAAAGAACAGATCTGTGCCCTAGGATAATGTCATTATCCTCCTAAAATCCTTCTATGACTTCCCATTTCTTTTACAATAATAATATCTATGCCATGCCTGAGCCAGCCTCATCTTGCTCCACTGCTACTTTGCTCTTATCACTCTGGCCTTTTTTTTTAGCATGCTGTTTACTGCTGCAGGGACTTAATGCAAATCAATTCCACTTTCTGGGACTTTTCTTAGGATGGCTTTCCCTTCAACTAGTTAATTCTTAGACATCGTTCAGATATCAGCTCGAACATCACTTCCTTGGACAAACTGTCTGTACCTTTTTCTTTTGCTATGTGCTTCCACAGAACAGTGCCACATTCATTTAGATTATTATCTAAGCTTATTGTATTTTTTTTTATTAATTTCTACTCCACCAAAAACAAGCTCCTTGTAAGAGAACACATTTGTCTTCTCCAGCCATTGTTAAGCCAGTGCCTTCCATGGTGCTGGACTTAAGATAAGTGCTCTCCATTTATTAGTTGAATGAATGAGTGAATAAGCAAATGGATAAATGAAAGAATCCACCAAAGAACTTGGTGGAATTATCATCAGTTTTTGTGCCTATCTGTGACTGTAAAGCTTTTTAAAAGCTTTCTCTCCTTTAAAATTAAAATAATAATAATAAAAATAAAAATTTGTACACTTCTGTATAACACAAATTAACTATAATAATAAAGATAATTCTATGAAGACAGTTTCTTATTGTGAGCTTTCTTATACTTCTAATCTATTATCGACCAGAAACCTATGGTTGAAGATCCAGGGAATTACGAGTTCCAGGCTCTTCATTAAGGTGCACATTATTTAAAGAAAGAAAGAACCAGAGGCTTACAATATACTCTTTCAAACACAGCTATTTGAGAACAATGGTCAAGACATTTAGCTTACTTCCTCGCAGATGAGATTTAAATAAAAAACACGCATGCGTTCTTGGGAAAATTAGAGTAGCTGAAAATTTAGAAAGGATGTCGAGTTGGCCACTAATGAGAAAACCCCTAGGAAATTGATTAGATTGGTGTTCACTTGCAACTTCTGTGAGTAGATTTGAGAGTAATGCTACATAAATTTTGAGCTGTAATGTGTATTACTACAAAAATTTAACTGTTTAAAAAAAGGTGTATGAAAATATTGAGTGAATTACATGTTTTTATTTAAACTCAGAGTCTGATTCCAAAGTTTGGAAATGTTTGTTATTATTCTCCAGTGAAGGAATAGTATGTCATAAAAGCCAACATTTTACTAGAATTATATCAACTACTATCTTAGGAAAATTATTGTGAAATTACCACTTGGTCATTATCTCATAATTTCAATCACCTTACAAGTATAAACTGATTATCCAGGACTTACTGCAAACATCCAAACCTAAGTTCATTTGAAACTATGTGCTTAAAAGCCTTTACATTTCCCCTAATTAATTTTAAATCTTAAATTACTTTGTGTATTTTGTTTTTTCCACTGAACTTCAAATACAACCTAGAACTTCTCAGTAGTAATCATATTGCTTGGAAAAAAAATAGAGTTATATAAAAGATTAAAAGCAAGGGAAAAATTTACATCTATTAAATCTTATTTTTGATGTTTTTTTTCAAATAGTTTTTATTGCTTTTTAACTAGGAAGACTTGTATAACTCTTGGCTTTGATATTTTTGGGAAACTAATTTTTTTCAAACTTTTAGAAATAACTCATTAGGCTCAAATAAATATATGTTGCTGTAGTATTACTATAATGGCTGATATTAGCTATTCCAAGAAATAAGAAATATTAGTTATTTGGACATTAACAAAACAAGATGAAGGTATACTTCTATTTTGTGTCTTTATAACTGCTTCTTATGTGGTATTTAAATATCAAAAAACAAAATTTATAAGATGTAGATAAAATAAAAAAGATATAGGAGTATAAAATGTGAGAAAAGAATATTTCCTCTTTTACCTTTATTCTATTTGAAATCAAGTAGGTTGAGTAGTAATAAACTCTGTATTAATCAGGCTTTTCTGAAGAAGCAGAACCAATGAGAGAGAGAGAGAGACTATATAGATATATATATATGTCTATAGTCTATATCTATCTACCTATCTACCCATATTTTAAAAGATTGGCTCACATGATTGTGGGACTGGCAAATCTGGAATCCCTAGGCTAGAAACTCAAAAATAGTTGACACTAAGTTTCAGGCAGAATTCTTCTGGAAATCTCAAGGTTTGCTCTTAAGGCCTTTCAACTAATTAGAGGCTTACTCGCATTATCAACAACAATCTCTTTAGTTAAAGTCAACACCTAGAAGAATCAGTGTCTGATAAAATAACTGGATATAATACTCTACCAAAGTTGGAACACAAACCAAACCATCACAAACACCAAATTGATTATGAATCTTCGACTTTCTTATCTTCCTCCTGCTGGCAATTCAGTTCATATTCCTAATTTAAATTTCAAAATCAAGCAGTTTTAAAACTATGGTACTTGTGATAATTATCTTTTCTTCCATTAGTTGCTCACCCTTTAGTCTTTTGTTAGATGTTGGTACATTCATCTGAGAATCATATAAAAAAAAGAGAGAGTAAATAAAGCTCACTTCATCCATGTGTTTGACCAATGGGTCAAGCATAAAAGATCCTTTTGGC
This sequence comes from Saccopteryx bilineata, assembly GCF_036850765.1. Taxonomy (NCBI): domain Eukaryota; kingdom Metazoa; phylum Chordata; class Mammalia; order Chiroptera; family Emballonuridae; genus Saccopteryx; species Saccopteryx bilineata. The sequence goes on from NC_089494.1 coordinate 173,518,290, forward strand.
GATCATGTAAAACATTGAACTCTTTCTCAAAATAATGTTTAAATAAAATAATGTAACTGAAAGAAACATTATTTATATTGAACTGTGACTAACCAAGTTTGTGTTATGGCAACATATGTGTTTATGTATATATTACATAACAAGATCTAGCTACCATAAGTTTTGTTTGTTTTTTAAGTCAGAAGAGGGGGAAATAGTGAGACAGACTCCTGCATGCACCGCAACCAGGATCTACCTGACAGCCTTTGTCTGGGCTAATGCTCAAATCAACCAAACTATCCTCAGCGCCTGAGGCTGATGCTGCTCAGACCAACCAAGGCACTGGCTGTGAGAAGGGGAAAAGTGAGGGGAAGAGAAGCAGTTGGTCACTTCTTATGTGTGCCCTGACCAGAGATTGAACCCAGGATTTCCACATGCTGTTCCAACACTCTATGCACTGAGCCAACCGGCCAGGGTCTAGCTACCATAATTTTAACAGCTACTGTTATTTTTAAACAGTGCTGATTGGAAACAGTATTTTGAGATTCAGAAGTAATTCTATTTTTGTATATCTGTGATTTCTATTGTTGAAAAAGTCATAGATCCTGCCAATACCAATGTGATCTGTACTATACATTCACAATTGAAGGATATATATTTAGAAGTCAGTGAAAAAAAGATGTCATGTTTTCTCAACCAAGTTCAGAGACCTCTGATTAAGAACCAGTTCACTGATGAGGAAAAAAATGTATATATATGGTTTGACCGAGACTAAGAGATAGTCTATGGATTTAATTTCTCAAGCGTTGTCTTCATGACAAGAATAATGATAGTAGCTAATAATGACAGCAGTTATTAAGTGCCAGACATTATTCTATGTGCTTTATGTATGTCACATCACGTCATTCTTAGAAAAACTTCATCAGGTAGGATTTTACAGATACACAGAAAAAAGGAGTAACTTGCCTATAGTCATACAGTTTTTTAAGTGATAGAACTAGATTCATTATGGTCTTTTAATTATTGTGCTATGTAAATAAAAGCTGGTTTCTTTGTGTTTACCTGAGTTTTGTGGCAAATAATGGAAGGGCAGGGTTATGTGAGAAATATTTTCAGTAGAAAATTATGAAATGCAGTTTGAATATCTATAAATTTTAAATATTAAGGTTAAATAAAGGAGTTACTATTGCCTATCTAATTTACAAATTGTCACTGTTGTTAATATAAGAAACACAAGTAAAAGAAAACCCATGCTTACAAAGAAAGCCTGTGGCTGTTAAATATTACCAGAATTAAAAAACGAAACAATTTTTTTTTAGTACAAGCTGTTGATTGCAAATCTAAGAGTTTGAAATTTCTTTATAAGTTTAAAACATTTTTATTTTTTGGTGACAGAGACAGAGAGAGACAGAGAGGGACAGACAGACAGGGAGAGAAATGAGAAGCATCAATTCTTTGTTGCAGCACCTTAGTTGTTCATTGACTACTTTCTGATATGTCCCTTGACCGGAGCTCTAGCTGAACCCTTGACCTGTTGCTCAAGCCAGCGACCTTGGGCTCAAGTTGGTGAGCCTTGCTCAAACCAGATGAGCCCGCGCTCAAACCAGCAACCTTGGGGTTTCGAACCTGGGTCCTCTGCATCCCAGTCCAAAGCTCTATCCACTGCCCCACCACCTGATCAGGCAAAAACATTTTAAAATTTATTATTATATGGTTGTTTGACTTTATTGGAATTCTAACACTACTTGTAAAAATGTCAAGGTCTTAGAGGTTGTACAGATTGAAATTTAGGAAAATTAACATTGTTAATATATGGCTACTACATTTAAATATTAAATATTTTTTAACTCTAAAAAATTTGCAAAAAAAAACAATTCACAACATGTACCACTTTTCAACAGGGTCAAAAGGGTTTTGTTTTTTTTCCCCCTTGAATGATTTAATGAGACTAAGATTAATATTTTAGAACATGCAAGAATCTAGCCAATTTTTCAGAGAAAGAGAGGGTAAAATGGCATGAGGAAAGTTTATACATTTTATAACAATATAACTGTCGGCATGAAATTCTGACTCTTTAAGCAGTTGTCTTAAAGTTAGTTGACCTTTAGTTAATGAGACATAAATCACTGTTTATAAAATAAATTTATAATGGATATGCAGACATTTAGCTCCTTTCTACATATAACTAGTTTTATCCTTTTTGTCTGTTTGCACCCCCTTGGTTCAGTTTTCATTCCAGTGAACAAGTCGTTTTATAAATTGGTGACATGTTGAACACACTCAGAAATCATATTTTAAAAAATATTTGAGCTTTCTTATATATGAACTTAATTGAATATCTATGCAGTTTATGGTAGAAAGGGCAAATTGGTTTCACCAGTAACAAATAATATTTGTTGAATGAGTGAATGAATAAATCAGTGAATAAGAGACAGAGGTGTGAACTTCTGCCAACAATAACTTTTTCAATATCCTTCACTTTGGTAAACTATTGTCATGTACTTGGTCATAATTTGCATTTGTAGTTTATATTTTATAATCATAGTCCATATTAAATTTTTTTAAATTCCCATTAAAATCTGATCATTCTGTTTTAGAAATAAAATTACTTATGGGAATTTTACAAATTTTGTGTCTGGGTCCTATTTAATGTCTGTATCCTCTAAAGAAACTTGTGAAAAAATAGGTATAAAGAATCAAGTAGGCTTCCCAGATAAATAAAGAGATTTACATAAAAGGGAAAGGGTTGATTTTCTTGCATTGAGGACTTCAAGCAAACCATTTCTTTCTTTCTTTCTTTTTTTTTTTTTTTTTTTTTTTACAGAGACAAGAGAGAGTCAGAGAGAGGGCTAGACAGACAGGAATGGAGAGATGAGAAGCATCAATCATTAGTTTTTCATTGTGACACCTTCATTGTTCATTGATTGCTTTCTCATATGTGCCTTGACCGCGGGTCTTCAGCAGACTGCGTAACCCCATGCTTGAGCCAGCAACCTTGGGTCCAAGCTGGTGAGCTTTTGCTCAAACCAGATTAGCCCGTGCTGGTGATCTCAGGGTCTCGAACCTGGGTCCTCTGCTTCCCAGTCCGATGCTCTATCCACTGCGCCACCGCCTGGTCAGGCAAGCCAACCATTTCTTAATGGCATAGAAGACCAATTTTCTAGAGTCCTGAGAAAAAAGAATGAGATCAATCAAGTGCATAAACTTATGTCAAGCAATCAAGCACTCATAAAAACAGCTTAATATAATAAATTTTTGTAGAGACTTGAGATATTTCATTCTTAATCGACCATGAATACCCTCTTATATGTTTGAAATATTTTCCCACACAGGCAAATAAGATCTAATTTAGGTATCTTATAAATTTAGAAAGTCAAATACAGCAATTAAGCATATTTTTTGGCATTCCAAAATATTGTCGGCTTGATATTAATTATTTAAAAAAAATGGAAACATCTGTCTGTATTTAATTTAATTTGTTTTAATCTTTTAAATTCTTAGTAATAACCTTATTGGTCATTTTGTTTTATTTAAGAAATGGAGAAAACATGAGGAAAACTAAACCTATGAGGCAGGAGGGCAATTGATTAAACTGTATACCAAAAATTAGAAGCAGCTGTGCTCAAGCACATAATTTTTGTCCTCCATAGGAAATTAAAATCTTTACCAAACTAGATGATGCTGGATATGAATACATAAACTTAGAGTTCCTTCACAGTGTTGAACATGTGATCAATGCAGTACGACATTCTTTTGGTTTAATATGTGTGATTTTGAGGAAGGTATAACGTAAATGGAAGGTTAAGAGTAACAATATCTCCCTTGTTTCCTGAATACAGATGCAAAATTTGTAAATTATAGGTAATTTGAAATCCAGGCATATTCTCATAAATCTTAAATTCACATTTGTTTTTCACTGATCCTTTTTTGAAAAAAATGAGATTTGCTCAACAAAAATAAGAGATAGTAAGTTATCGCAAGGACCCTGTTATATAATTTATTTATCTAATATAACTTTTGATATACACTATCATGTTGTCAATCATTTCTATCTTAGGTCATAAAAATACAAAAAGTTCTAAATAAACTTTAGGTTGTTTTCCTTTTACTTAGATAGTAGTGGCCAGCTAAATTATTAAGAGTTCCTGCTGCCTGACCAGATGGTGTACAGTGGATAGAGCGTGGGACTGGGATGCAAAGGACTCATGTTCGAAACTGAGGTTTCCAGCTTGAGCACAGGGCCCATCCAGCTTGAGCATGGCCTCACCAGCTTGAGGACGGAGTCACTGGCTTGAGCGTGGGATCATAGACATGACCCCATGGCCACTGGCTTGAACCCAAAGGGCACTGGCATGAAGCCCAATGTTGCTGGCTTGAGCCCAAGTTCACTGGCTTGAGCAAGGGGTCATTCGATCTGCTGGAGCCCCCCCAGTTGAGGCATATATGAGAAAGCAATCAGTGAACAGCTTAGGTGCTGCAATAAAAACTTGATGCTTCTCATCTCTCTCCCTTCCTGTCTATTTGTCCCTATTTGTCCCTCTCTCAGTATCTCTCTGTCTCTGTCATCAAAAATAAAATAAATAAAATAAAATAGTTCCTGCTATGTTTAAAGATGTTGGTAAACTATCATCTGAACAAGTATGTACCATACTTTCTTACTTGTTAAATTAAATTATCTTTGGAGTTCATAATTCCTATATCTGACAATAGTTCACTGATTCTCTTCTATGTGTTAGAAACTGCATCATGAACTTGCTTACAGAGATGAGATAAACAGCTTAATTTCCCTTAAAGAAATTTGTAAACAACTATAGTGGATTGTGATAAATGCTGCAACAAAGAAAAAGGAGTTCAACTGAGAGCAAGAGTTGGAGTTCTGTTTCTGCGGTTGAGTTGCAAGAGGAAGGCATGGAAGAGAGGGCTTCATAGAGGGGTAATATTCACTGAACTGTTTGCTGGGCTATGTTGTACCTTAAATCTAGGACTTCTCTATCAGTATTCTATAGTTAATAACAATAGTTTACTACTAAGAAATGTTTTTCATTTGTTCTCTTTGTATTTCTGACTACAGCAAATAAAACCATTTGGCATATCTAGTTTAGCAGCAATTTCATCATGATTTCTATGATATGTTATATTATTTGTTGACCTTTACTAGAAAAATAGTAGTACTGTAGTTTGCTTCTTCCTTTGTATTAGGTGTGACAAGATGAGCTACAGCAAATTCATTGGTGATATGTTGATATATGTTGGATGTGATTTGATAAGAGGGAAAATAATCATCAGACACACTGTGATATGGTACTTCCTTTTCAAGCCCTATAACCCCCCAAATGTCATGCTCTATTATAAAAAGTGGAAACGAGTAACAAGTTTAATTTTAAAATGTGTTAATCTTACATTTACTTTCAGAGTGTTTTACCTATGGAGATACTTTGCCTCTGACTTTAGAAGGATAGGTAGGAAAATATAGTCATAAGTAGGTGAAACAGTTTATTCTTGTATTATTTACTAATTATTAATAATTTACTAATTATTGTATTATTTATTTGTATTAAAATTGTAAACCTACTTTTGCCCACCCTTATGGGTAAGAAGAAGCTTAAAAAGCCACTCAGCCTTTCATTTTTGGAAGGGTATAAACATAATATTAAAAGAGAAAATAAAATATATTAAATCTTCAGTAAGTTGCTGTTTTAAAAATAATTAACATTGACATCTAGCACAACTATGTCTTATTGATTATCACTTGATTTATGAATGATAAATTTCCATTGAGAAGACATGCAAAGTTGGCTTACTGTGCAATTTCTCAAGGTTGTTCAATTGAAGCAAAGCAGTGTTATTAATTATAAACTTATGAGGTCATATTCCATATTAGGAAAACTCTTTCACAACATTTAGAAATGTTTCCATTCTACTTTCTTCAGGATGTGGGCTTTTGTTAAATATGGATGGTGGCTTCTGTATGCCGTGAACTGCCAAAGACCTGCTTTCTCTGCCGCGTAAAAATGGCCGTTTCTCAGACGCCAACAAATGAAAAAGCATCCTGTGTTCATGGATTGGAATACTTACTATTGTGCAAATGTCAATACTACCAAAAGCCATCTGTAAATTTAATGCAATTCCTATTAAGATTCCAATGGTACTTTTTACAGAATTAGTAAAAATATGCCTAAAATTATATGGAAACACAAAGACCCAAAAATAGTTCAAGAACTGCTACTGAGAAAGAACAAAGCAGGAGGCCTAACACTTCCTAATTGTAAGCTGTACTATGAAGGTATAGTCATCAAAACATTGTGATACCAAGCCCTGGCCAGCTAGGTCAGTGGTAGAGTGTCGGCCCAGCATGTGGAAGTCCAGGGTTCGATTCCTGGCCAGGGCACACAGGAGAAGCACTCATTTGCTTTTCCACCCTTCCCCCTCTACTTCCTCTCTATCTCTCTCTTCCATTCCCACAGCCAAGTCTCCATTGGAGCAAAGTTGTCCCCGGGCACTAAGGACAGCTCCATGACCTCTGTCTCAGGCACTAGAATGGCTCCAGTTGCAATGGAGCAATGCTCCAGGTGGGCAGAGCATCGCCCCCTGGTGGGCATGCCTGGTGGATTCTGGTCGTGCGCATGTGGGAGTCTCTCTGCCTCCCTGCTTCTCACTCCAGAAAAATACAAAGAAAGAAAAAAAAAGCAAAAACATTGTGATACCAGCATGAAAACATACAAAAATATCAATGGAACAGTATCAAGAGCTCAGAAATAAAAATAGGGATATATGGTCAACTGATATTTGACAAGGGAGTCAAGAATACTCAACGGAGAAAAGTCAGTATCTTCAATAAATGACGCTGGGATAATAGAACATTCACATAAAAAGGATAGACCTTGAGAACATTATACTAAGTGAAATAAGTAAATAAAAACAAGCTAAGAACTACATGATTTCACACTTAGATGGGATATAAAAATGAGACTCATGGACATAGATAAAAGTGAAGATGTTACCAGGGGGAGGGGGCTGGGAGGAGGGGGTAAAAAAGAACAAATATATGGTGATCAGAATTATTTGACCCATCAGGTGATGGGTGTATAACATAATCAACAGTTCAAATGCTATAGAAATGTTTACCTGAAATCTATGTACTCTTATTGATCAATGTCACCTCATGAAATTTAATTTCTAAATAAAATTACAAAAGAAAAAAAAGAAAGAACAAGCCTTGCTTGTTGGCTCAGTGGATAGAACCTTGGCCCAGCTTATGGACGTCCTGGGTTTGATTCCTGGTCAAGACACACAAGAAAAGCGACCATCAGCTTCTCTCCCCTTCCCTCTCCCCTTTCTCCCCTTCTTCCCCTCCTGCGCAGCCAGTGGCTAGAATGGTTCCAGCATGGGTTGTGGGTGCTGAGGGTATGTCAGTTGGTTCAAGCACATCAACCTCAGGTGCTAAAAACAGCTTGGTTGATTCAAGCATCAGCCTTTGACAGGGGGTGCCAGTGGATCCCAGTTGGGAAGCATGTAAAAGTCTATCTCACTATCTTCCCTCCTCTTACTGAAGAAAAAAAAAAAAGAATTAAATGGTATACAAATATGTGGAGTGGTATATTAAGAAAATGTATTGTGACTTAATTAAAATTCAGTTACAATAGCCATTTCTTCTTTCTTTCTTATGCTATGATAAAATATAAACTTTTAGATAGTCTTAATGGAAAATATAAGGAATTGTTGATAATATTGCATGCAAAATGAATCAGCAAAGAAAACAACTCAAAACTTCAAAATTTATACACACAGTCTTAGGACATTTAGATAATAGCTTACATTCTAAATCTTTTATCTGTGAAACTTTAACTGGCACACTGTTGACTTTGGCTACCTGTGAAAGAGAAAATAATTTTCCATCACACAGGTTATTATGTTTCGGGATTATTGTGCAAGTCAATGAAAATAATAACATTTTTACCACATTTACATTGTACAGCAAATGACATGTTATATGATTTGACCACTTAATGAATGGTGTGGTAAACAGAATATTAGTCATCATTCTACTTATGGTGTATTTGTGGAAACTGAGGTTTGGCTGATCATTTACAAGAGATGGTATTCATACTCTCTCCATTACTTGGATTTTCCTTACCATACTACACAGGATTATGGAGGCATAAGAAAGCTAGATTTCAAAAGCTTAAGATAAATTTGCCAGAATCATAAAGTAAATGAGTACAGATTAAAAGTCTGAAATAGTTTATTTCTTTACCTGAAAGTGATAAGGTTATACTACATTATTATAAATTCTACATCGTATAATTCTGTGACTCTGGAATGTCAGAAGGATGGTAAAGTATTTCCCTTTCTTCACTGAACACCCAGAATCTCTCACTTAACTTTTCTCTGGGCTATGTTATAATTTAAGTGTAGGATTTACACCCTGGCTGGGATTTGATGGGTAGAGTGTCAGCTGGCGTATGTACATCCTGGGTGTAATTCCCAGTCAAGGCACAGAGGAGAAGGGATCACTGCCTTCTTTCCTCCTCCCTCTCCCTCTTCTCTCCCTCGTTTTCTTCGGAAGCCAGGGCGTCATTAGTTTGAGCCTCGGCCCAGCACTGAGGACAGCTTGGTTGGTTCCAGTGCATCACCCGCAGGCACTAAAATCAGCTCAGTTGCGAGTATCAGCCCCAGATGGGGTTACCAGGTGGATTCAGGTCAGGGGTGTATGTAGAATCTATTTCTCTCCCTTCCTCTCACCTAAAAAATAAACAAAACAAAATAAAATGTAGGATTTCTCTTTTTGTGTGAGGAAATGCTTCTTATGTATGCAGGAGGAAAACTCAGTAGCCTCTGAGCTTCTAAAGGAAAGGAAAGAAGGATGGGAAGTCTCGAAGCTTTCTCTTTTCATCCACTGATGAAGCAATTCATCTATAATCTTACAAACATCAAAATGCAATTGATCCTCCAAGTGATGATAGTTAAAACCTTCTTTGTTGCACATTTTTCTTTATTAAACAATTTGTTTTTATGTAGATCAGAGCCTTAGGTATGAACAGAGTTTATACTCAAGACAATGTACTAGTCATGTCTTTTTTTTTTTTTTTTTTTTTTTTTGTATTTTTCTGAAGTTGGAAACAGGGAGGCAGTCAGACAGACTCCTGCATGCGCTCGACTGGGATCCACCCGGCATGCCCACCAGGGGGCGATGCTCTGCCCATCTGGGACGTCACTCTGTTGCAACCAGAGCCACTCTAGCACCTGAGGCAGAAGCCATAGAGCCATCCTCAGCACCCGGGCCAACTTTGTTCCAATGGAGCCTTGGCTGTGGGAGGGGAAGAGAGAGACAGAGAGAAAGAAGAGGGGGAGGGGTGGAGAAGCAGATGGGCACTACTCCTGTGTGCCCTGGCCAGGAATCGATCCCAGGACTCCTGCACGCCAGGCCGATGCTCTACCACTGAGCCAACCGGCCAGGGCCTTGTACTAGCCATGTCTTTAAATTTGTTACAAATGTGTTTTGTCTGTCTTATTTCCATAGAGAAAGGTGAAGCTCAATCACCCTTTAGGGTATTGAACCCAGTGATTGGTTCAGCCAATAGCTGGCATTCGTGTTGGTTGTCCTGGTAACAGCATCTCAAATCTAACACTCTTATCTGGTATTCTTATGCCTCACAGCTGGTTGACTACAGAAGAATTTGAACAAGGAGTTGGAAAACAAATGGAAATACCACAAAATAAAAATGGTTACACATAAGGAATACCAAGAAATAACTAAGCTAAAGCAGGAAATTAGATATAATTTGCAAAAGACAGAGAGATATATATTAGGAATTTTAAAATGGTAAATGATACTGATGTCCTTAAAACTAAAATGAAGATTGTGAATTTAAGCCTTTCATTATTTTTTATTGATTTTAATTTGTTGTGTTTACATAGATTCTAGTGTCCCTCCGAATGCATCCCTCCTCCTCTGTGTTCCCCTCAACATCCCCCTTTCCCTCCTCCCCCCAACCTCCTCCCCCCTTCCCTCCACAATTTGCTTTTCTGCTCTCTATAATGCTGTGTTATGTGTATATAATTTCACCAATTGACCAACATATTGAGAAGATGAAAGATAAAAATTTAATTTTAAAGAATTTGGGCTTTTTGGAGTCCCTACAAATCCTAATTGAAGAGGCAACCATGATTATCAGTTCAGTTAAAGCTTTTGAGATTTCATGGTAAGGGGTAAGGTGTTTGACAATTAGAAAATGCTGAGGCCTTCCCATAGTAGTGGTTGTCTCACAACTTTTTACTTCTTATTTCTATTCATTGAGTTATTATCATTATACTTGAAGAACTTAAAGCTATTTTTTATTTTTGAGGTTTGTTTTTACATTATGAACTCACTGAATAGATAGATACTGACATTGAAGTAGTGCACATTTTAAATCATAACCTTAATACAAATTAAGAATTTTGGCATCAATGTCACTATTAATTTTGAAGATTACAGGATCTGATTATTTACAAAATATTTATTAACAGAGAGTTGTAGTGATAGTTCTTCACCTTCGTCTCTTAAGTTTGAAAGTTTATTAAATTCCCAATTCCTATAGTTAAAAATATTTGTGCTAGCCTGACCAGGCAGTGGTGCAATAGATAAATCCTTGGCCTAGGATGCTGAGGACCCAGGTTTGAATCCACAAAGTTGCCAGCTTGAGCGTGGGCTCATTTGACTTGAGTGCAGGCTCACCAGCTTGAGTGAGGGGCCTCTGGCTTAAGTGTGGGATCATAGACATGACCCCATGATCACTGGCTTGAGCCCAAAGGTCACTGGATTGAGCAGGGGGTCACTGGTTCAGCTGGAGCTCCTGGTCAAAGCACATATGAGAAAGCAGTCAATGAATAACTAAGGTGCCACAACAAAGAATTGATGCATTTATTGCTCTCCCTTCCTGTCTGTCTATCTTTATCTGTCCCTCTCTCTGTCTCTTGCTAATATAAAAAATAAACTTTATATTAGGTTATAACAGAATACCCAAATAGAAATAGGTTTCTTCTATATAAGAAAATTGACCAAAGCTAACCAGAGTTTAATTTAACAGAAATTTTCTATAAAATAAAACCACTGGCCTATTAAGAATGTAAGACTTATTCTGAGACTTATTCTGAGTAGATTTAATAGACAGAACCAGAAAACCTGGATTGGAAAGAAAAAAAAATTAGACTTTTACTTTTTTTTTTAATACAGTGACAGAAGGGGAGGCAGACAGAGTCCCACATGTGCCCCAACTGGGATCCACCCAGCAAGCCCATTAGGGAGCGATGCTCTGCCCATCTGGGGCCTTGCTCCTTTGCTCTGCAACCCAGCTCTTCCTAGCACTTGAGGTGGAGGCCATGGAGCCATCCTCAGCACTAGGGGCCAACGCACTCCAACTGAGCCATGGCTGCAGGAGTGGAAGAGAGGGAGAGAGAGGGAGAGAGAGAGAGAAGTGAGAAGGGGAGGGGTGGAAAAGAAGATGGTCACTTCTGTGTGCTCTGAGCAAAACTCGAGCCCAGGACATCCACATGCCAGGCCAATGCTCTACCACTGAGCCAACTAACCAGGGCCACTTTTACTCAATGTAGGAAAAAACAGCTTAGAAATTTGTTTTAAAAAATGGGATGAACCCTAAAGATCATAATTTCCTTATTGTAGTCAAGACTAGATGGCCACTTGCTAAAGGTGCTGAATAAGAGATTCATGCTGAGTGAAATAACTGAGAGGTTATATCTAAATTTAAGATTCAGTTTTCTTGTTTAGCCAGTGCCACATCAAACATGTAGTTTCTTCTGAGTATGCATTTTTGTTCATTGGCATTTAGGAAAAAAAAAGCAAATAATCGACTGTATTATTTCCTACTTAATGTGTTTTCTCAAATTGTACAGTATATCAATTATTTTTCTTTCCTTAAAAAATGTATTGTTAGCCTTACCTGTGGTGGCACAGTGGATAAAGCTTCGACCTGGAATGCTGAGGTTGCCATTTCAAAACCCTGGGCTTGCCTGGTCAAGGCACATATGGGAGTTGATGCTTCCTGCTCCTCCCCCTTCTCTCTCTCTCTCTCTCTCTCTCTCTCTCTCTCTCTCTCTCTCTGTATCTCTTCCCTAAAATAAATAAATAAATTTAAAAATTTTTAAAAATAAAAATGCCTTTAATTTAAAAAAATATATATTTTTAGAGAAAAATTTTAAGCACAAATGTTTTTTCATATTTTAATGTTTTTTCATATTTGATTAAAAATAAATATTACAGTTTAACATCTTTAACTTTATCATGAAGAATCTTCTGAATATGCATTCTTTTATCTCCCTCAACAATCTCATCCCCTATTCCTTTAGTCACAAGATTTTGTTCGTTTCATTTTAAATCTTTTGAACCATTCCAAGTCTCAACTTTTTGAAGGATATTTAAAGATAAATACAAAAGTCATGAGGAAGAGATGTTTTTGATGGACACTTAGTGAGTACACATGCAAGTATGCAACATTTAAGAAGCCAGAAGAGAGATCCAGAAGATGTTAGTCAGTGAATGGGAAATGTCTGGAATTTCAAGGGACACATTTTAGTCATTATTGTTTAGAATAACTATCTCCATAAGATAGTCAAAATCATAAAAGCAAATAGAATTCTGGTATAAAAATTCCTACGGAAATAAAAATAAATTTAGATCAGAGCTGTTCATAATTATTATGTTAGAAAGGTGAGAAAATGAAGAGAAACCATTTAAGACAAGGTGGAAAACCAGGATGATACATGCTAGAATATAAGGAGAAAATTATTGTCCTTTCTGGAGAAAGGCAGAAAGAATAGAGAATAATATGAGCAAGGATTATCTTTTGAATTGAGCTCTTAGAAGGTTAAGAAGGAGTCATGGTGAGTTTCTGCACATTGGTAGCATCAGCTCTGAAGTTAAATGTTGAATTAAGAAATAAATGAATAGCCAGAAAGAGGATACTACAGGTGTAAACTACTGTTTCAAGAAATTTACCAATCAAAGAGAGAATGAGCATAGTTAGAGATTTTTTTAATTTAGAAAATTAAATTTAACAAGATGACATTGATCAATAAGTGTACATAGTTTAAAGTAAACATCTCTATATCATTTGAACTGTTGATTATGTTGTGTACCCATTATCCAAAGTCAAATCACTCTTTGTCACCACATACTTGGCCCTCTTTACTCTCCTTTCTTGATTCCCCACAACCCCCTACCCTTGGTAACCACTTCACTTTTATCTATGTCTATGAGTCTCAGTTTTATATCCCACCTATGTGTGAAATCATAGTTCTTAGCTTTTTCTGATTTACTTATTTTATTCAATATAATGTTCACAAGGTCTATCCATGTTGTTGTAAATGGAAATAGGTCATAATTTATTATGGCTGAGTAGTATTCCATTGTATATATGTACCACATCTTCTTTATCCAGTCTCTATTGAAGGACACTTTGGTTGTTTCCATATCTTGGCCACTGTGAATAATGCCGCAATGAACATGGGGATGCATGTGTCTTTACATACCAATGGTTTTGAATTTTTAGGTAGATACCCACTAGAGAGATTGCTAGATCATATGGTAATTCTAGTCTTAGTTTTTTGAGAAACCACCATACTTTCTTCCATAATGGCTATACCAGTTTACATTTCCACCAGCAGTGAATGAGGGTTCCTTTTTCTCCACAATGTCTCCAACACTTGTAGAGATTTTTTATAAGAGATTTTTCAAGGAAAAACATTAATAGTAGATGGAGAGAAATAAAAAATACACTTTCTCTTTCTAACTAACCTCTCAGTAGTCAAATTCAAAAAAATCTGTTTAATTAGTGGAACAAACTTACAAAAAAAAATAACAGTTGGAGGGGGAAGAATCTGTGGAGAGAGATAAGGAGAACAAGAACCTCTGTAAGGCTAGATATGCAGAACTATGTTTGTAAAATATAGTCATCCATCCATTCATTCATTCATTCATTCATTCATGTATTTGTTTTTTTAATTGAATTTATTGGGGTAACACTGGATAATATAATTATACAGGTTGCAGTTGCCAAATTCTCTGTAGAACACATCTCTGTACATCATATTGTGTATTCACCCCCTCCCAAGTGAAGTCTTCATCTATCACCATTTATACCCCACTCCCTCCTCCACCTCCCTCATCCCACAATCACCACACTGTTGTCTGTGTCCATGAGTTTTTTTCTTTTTTCTTTTTTGACAGCTTTCTGCAGGGGGTGGGGAGAATACTGGGTGAAGTGAGTGGAGATATTGAGCAAAAAAGGACATTCATTCATTTATTAAGCATTTATCATATGCCAAGTATATTTCTCAATGTTGAAAATACAGTCATAAGCAGAACAAAATTAAAAGAATACCTGCTCCCTTGGTGCTTATACTTCCATGAGGGGCAGACAATAAACACATACTTAAAATGGACAGCATGTCAGATGGTGAGAAATGCTATAAATAGAGAATAAGAAAGTAATAAAGGAGACAAGGGAGTAGTAGGGTGCAGTGTCAGGGAGGCCTCGGTATTACAGTGACATTTCAACAAAGATCTGAAGGACAGAAGTGGACCATTTGATTTGTATCTTGGGGAAGAACCTGCCAGGTAGAGAAGAACTGGTGTTGGGTCCTCAGTTTGAGGAGGGCTGGTGTGTAGAACAGAAGGAGACAGCACAGCTGAAGGAGGCAAGGCATTTGACAAGGGGTAAGAGAAACACAGGGTCAGCTCATTTCTGTCAGAAGGAGTTCAGGCTGTCATGCTGAGTTGCAAAGCCAGTGGACAGTTTTTAGTGAGTAACTGACAGGCTCCCAAGAGCTGCTCTGTTAGAATAAAGTGGGGTGGCAGAATGCTGGGATGGAGGAGCAAGTATGGATGGCATGCGGTGGGCAGAGTCGAGCAGCGCAGATGCTGAGAGGATGTTGAATTCTAAAGACACTGTGAAGATAGAGCTGGCTGGATTTGGTGATGGATTTGAAGTTAGGAGAGCAAGAGAGGGATCCACAATGGCTTCAGAGTTTTTTACCTGAAAACTGCTGTAATATACTTACCATGTCCTGAGATGGGAAAAAGAAAGAGAATAGCATTGGTAATATTTTTGAAGGATCATCCCTATCTATGTGGATTTTCACAAAACATATGTATCTACTGGGACCTGGGACCTTTTTAACATTCTAATTTGGAATTGAATGGTTAAAGTTTTGCAGTTCAGAACATGTTCTATACTGTGCAAGAGCCACACACTCAAGTCACTGCTTATAGCTCACTCAATACAGAGCAGGGTATATAGTAAACAATACATATTAGCTATGATTAGAACTTTTTGTAATTCCAGGATGCGTTAACCATATTGATGATATTACAGTTACCAAATATTCTCCCTAGATATCTAGCTTGACGAAAATAAACAGTAAAAGGAGGTAATATAGTTTATGCAAAAAAAAAAAAAGAAGAAGAAAGCAGATTAACAACACATAGCCCCAGTGAAATTGGTAATTATTCTTTATTGGTTGCAACAGATAGCTTGTTAAGAGCAAAAACCAAAAGAAAACTATTTTTAGGTGATTTCCTTCATTCTATAGATGAAAAGCAAGAATCCCATAGATGCTAAGTGATATGTACAAAGTCTACATGCTAATTGATCAAAGAGTCAGGCTGGAACTCAGAATTCAATCTCCCAGTTCTCACCTGCTTGGACCACGACATTTCTCTTTTGTTTGAAGGTAAAAGCCATTTGTTCAGAGATTCTATGTGTTTTTAAGCAACTGCTTTAATATTTATCATAGCTACTAATGCTTTTTAATCTCTCGATTGTGCCTTTATTTGATATAAAGGTAGAAAATAATTAGAAGCCATATCATTGTGACCAGAGCTGTCATCTTTTATCCAAAGGAAAAAAATTTTTTAAAAAAAGAGTCAAAATAACCTCCCACCCACAGAGTAGAGATCTAGAAATGTGTGAGTAATTCAAGTCACCTGGTCCCATGATCTCTGCAGGTGTTTGTAACACACACCCTTTAGTGGTAAATGGTTTCCTGGTGTTTCATTTAGTCCCAGTGTCACTGCTTAAACAAGGAAATCTCAGACATCAAAGGAAGAAAGATTAAAGGATCCCAGCACTTTAGAAACTAGACATTGTCAGCTCTACCGTTTATTCTCGCAATGTTCTTCCTTATCAACCTCCAGCGTGGTGGCCAGGGGAGTGCACAAAGATCTGGTGGGCAGATGTGGAAATATATGCTGGCTATATTACAAGCCATCTATATCCATGTACACACATGGGTGGGGGCAAAGAAAGTGAATTTGGGTTGATGCTAAAACCCTGGCATCAACTCTTGCAGAGATCAGGGAGAGGAGAGGATGTCCTAATCTGTCCTTTTGAGATCTTTTGATGCTGCTGGACTAGGCTGCTGGCCTGACAATTACCTTGGGTAAGCATTAACTAATATATATAATAAAGCTCTGTCCATGATGTCTATCATACAGGCGGCTTCATAGCCATATATTTAGAAGTGCCTTAAGTAATACTAAAGACACTCTCTTACCTTTGGATGTTAATTGAATCATTAATTCAACATTTAATGACTACTCTGTGCCTGGCACTGTGTGCCAGACCCATGATAAGTTGTGGTGTTTTGGAGGCAGAAACTTACACAGTTCGGCAGTTTCCTCATACATGCTCCATGAGTTTAGAGTAAGTTTAGATAGTGAAGTAAAAGGACTGATCTTCAGCAGTGAATAAGATTCTAATTTACATGGTAGTAACCAAACTGACAAAGTGATTTCACCTTCATGCTTTCATTTTGATGTTGACTGAGACAATAAACCTGTGAGGCAGAGAAAGCAGACACTTCCTATTTGCCTACTTTGTATAAATATATAACATCCTTTATTGAATTAGCAAGTCTTGTAATTAGAAAATAGGGGAATAAGCAATGCATTATAGCACCATAGTTCTCGAAGCATGGTTTCTAGACCAGCAACACCAGCATCACTTAAGAAATTATTAGAAATACAAACTCTCATATTCCACTTTAGACGTATCTGAATCAGAAACTCTATGGTTACAGCCCTGCAATCTGTTTTAACGTGTGCTCTGGGTTATTCTGATACAGGCTAACATTTGAGAACCATTGGTATGATAAAGAATTCAAGGATAGAAGACCTGGGTCTGTTTCTGGCTCCAGTACTTAGTGACTGTATGTCACCTAAGAGTCAGTGAGGGGGCATCCTCACTGTAATGCCGAGTAAAACAATGCTTACTCATTTTGGAGTGATGGAAATGTTTTAGAATAGGTAGAGATAGTGGTTGCACAACATTGTGAAGATACTAAATGACACCGAATTGTTCACCTTATAATGGTTTGTTTTATGTTATGTGAATTTCACATCAATACATTTTCTTAGGCTGCCTACCCAATTCACCCCCCTAATTGGATAAGAGAATGTGTGGGAAGGCTCCTTGCCAACCAGAAGGTGCTGTACAGATGTGAGTTTATGAGATAGCTATTCAGAGAATTAAGTATACGTAGCTACTTCCATTTTTTCCTGAAAAACAAAGAGCTCTGTCATTTCAATTAGACAGACATTTAGCAAGTGTTGCAAAAACAATGTGGCATTCTGAAGAAAACATCTTTACAGGATCTTTCAAGTAGCTGTCATGGGGTGAATGTGGGGTGGGATGAGGGGAATGCCAGCTGCAGCTGATGTGGTTAGTATCAAGAGATACAATTCTACACCACCAGGTCATACATGCACCCAGGTTATTCTACCCACCACAGAAAAAAATTAAGAGATTCCATGTACTTAGAAATTTCTTATTCATTCTGATATAAATTCTCTTTCTCCTTGTTTCCCCATATCAAGATGATGGAGTTCCTATGTGCTCGTTGAAAAGACAGCTGACAGTGTCATCACCACCTGGGTTGTGACTATTCACAAAGCAGTGGCTTATTTCTGCCCTGTATAAAATGTCTTTTGAGAGCGGGACCTTATCTTTATGTTCCCCTTCCCTCAAGATGCTTATATTACTAATTGTTCTGTAAATGGTCAATGGATGGCAATGGCTCAAAATGGATATTTTTCTGTGGGCTCCTGGGATAATTTTCAAATTAGAGATTTTCTGGAGCACTAATTTATAAATCCAATGAACTCATGGCTACCTCTGTGTTGTAGATTATGAATAATTCAGTTTGTAGAAGCTCAGAAGTCTACTCACACTCTCAGAGGTCTTGTCATCCTGATACATCCTTATTAGAGGTTGCCTTTTCAGCTTCTCCAAGGTAAGGATGGAATCAGAAAAAAATTTTGATTCCACCTTGTCAGGATGCTGTCAAGTGATTTCAGATTATGTCTGGAAGTTGGCCGCACTTTGAAGATTAGTTTTAGAGTTCTGCCTATGTTGCAAGAATTCTTTAGTCCTTTCTTCACATTTTACACATGCACAAAGAGAAAGAATAGTTTGGATTAACCCCCATGCTCCCATCCTGTATCTTCAACAATTTTTAACTCATTATTAATCTTGTTTTATCCAAATTTCCCATTCATCCCCACTCTCTGTACAGCATTTTAATATAAATTCTATACATTATTATCTCATCCATAAATATTTCAGTTGATTCTTTGAGGTATGAACTTTAAAAATATAATGGTAACTCTATTATCAAAAGTAAGAGTTAACAATAATACCTTAATACCATTCAATATCCAGTAAATAAAATTTTTGAATGCTTACAATTTTGGAAATTATTACAACTAAAATTTGAGATTTGTAATAAATACAAGTGGTTGGCCTCCAATGGTCTATAAAGTGACATAATGACTCAATACCCAGGAAAATTGTGAAATAATTTTGTAAAAAGCACATCTGCAAAATATCTATAGTTTCTAGAAGCTTGTTATTTTCAGGGTCTCATGAAAATATGTACAGTTTGTAGAGAAGCACTAGTAACTGTGGCATCTGTTAGTAGGAGGAGTCTTTTGGGCTGGCGAGATGGTGAACTTAAAAATCTATGGCTGAGATGAGGTTATGTGGAGAGTTGTTGAACTCTGGTGAGAAATACGAAAAGCTCATCCTCACCACACCCAGGTTATGCACCCAAATTCCCAGACAATTTTTGTATTATTTCCGGCAGTCTGTCCTCAATGAAAACCATACTGCTCTATCACTGGAAACACATTTTTCCCTTAGGTTGGTTATTAGTTGAAGACTCAGCAGTGAACCAGCCAAACAGCAGGACATGGGTGTGTATTATAACCACATCTCTGTACATCCAAACATTAGATAAACAATGGAAAGATTCCCCTGCAGACATTACCAGGACAGAACACTGGATGTTAAATAAAAAAGAACTCTCCAAACATATGTCAGTAATTGTGACAGAGGGTTAATTGGTTAATACTTAAGACATTCACTACTTTGAAGACAAATAGCTCTATGTACAGTTTCTTTTAAATGTTAATATTACTTATTACATAATCAGCAACTGGCTGACTACTGTTTTAACTGATTCATTCTGTGAAACTGTTTTAAGGATCTGTGATTTGTTTTTGGAAGGTTTCAGAAAGCAAGACTGGACTCTAGCAAAGTTGCAGTTATTTATCAATATTTGTACATAAGAAAGACATTGTAATGTGCTTTGGTAATCATCATCTGTACATTGTAAACAGCTTTCAACATATCATTTATAAAAGTTCGGCTGCAATTCTTTTTACTATGGAATCAGTAGTCTTATTCCAAGAGCTCAATCTTAGCTTTTCCAAACCATCTTGCTTAAAATCCCAGGCAGAATTTGATCTGTGCTCAATGATGGGAGATGAAAAGAAGCACATGACCATATTCTTACTGCTTTTGATCTTCCTTCAGAAAAGAGCCTAGCTAGTGCTTGGTTTTATAATAAAAATCACTTCATCTAACATTAACGTGAAAACAACTTGACTTGCTTATACACATAGAGCTCTGGTGATCACATTTAAAGCCAGGAAATGTTATAGTCAGACCGTAATCCATTCTGTCTGATACCTGCTGTGCCCAGGTGGGGCTGTGTCTTTCCTCTTCCTATGAGGAAATACAATCACCCTAGTCTCTAGGCTGTGAGGCAGACTGTACAGGAGACTTATACAGACTTAACCTTTTAAAACGCAAACTAACATCACTTTCTAAACTCAAAACAGGTACTGCATATGTAACATAGAAAATTTGACCTAAAAGGCAGAGTTCCTATTTCTTGACTCTTTGCCTAGGCAATAGGCTTATATCATCCTTTTATAAATACCACATGCACACATAGATTGGGTTCAATAAAGGCCTTTGAAAATTTCTCTAAGTTCTTAAACTTGGGAATAGGGTCAGAAAAATGTGTGGGTGTTTCTAAAATTTCAATGTATGAGCACTATAAGGGGAATTAAATAGATGTGTACAATAACCATAGACAGAATTTAAAAGAAGTTTGGATCAAAACCTTGAGGCACTGTCCATGTTATTTTTGTAAAAACTGGCATGCCAATGAGATCTAGCAAATTGAATCTGGCTGGGGAGAACCTTGTTTAACTCACTTTGTTTAGAATAATAAACAAGGCAGACCTCAAATAAATGTGTTAGTGATGGCATTCCATGGGGCAATGATTTAGAAAAAGTACAGTAATTTTTATGTTCTGGTTGTCATTCTGCTGTGACTAAGATATGACAAAGGTGTGCCAAGAAATTGAATCCCTCTAATATTTCATATACATCTCTCCAAGATGTTAAAGAAATTCCTCATGAGTTGCTTACTTTCTTGCTTCTTTGCAAAAATATCTTATGGTGGTGGAGGTTAACTAAAAGCACTATCTACCAATGAGAAAATATTGAGAGACAAGGATGAAGAAAAGTTAGAAAGAAATATTTTGGATGATCCTTAGAAGTACTCAGTGCTATATTAGAGTTCTCACCCACCAAGAGGATTAAACAATTTTTCAAGGACTATTAGGAGAGAAGTGTGTAAGTCACCACTGTGAATCACACAAGGACGGCATTATTGGCTGTGGCAGAGCCCACTGATACCACTTAGAAATCAAAGAGCTTATTTTTCACTTTACATAATGTATATGTGAGAAATAGCATCAGCTACAAGAACGTAATTTAAAGGAACTGATGATAGCACTTGACTGTGAATCTGAGCTCAACATGAAACACTTGTAGTCAAGTTGCTGGTTGGAAAATTACTCATTACCCAATCAATCCCTTTTCTCTTCAACACATGATGCCTTAGCTACATAGTTGTAATCTATAGATGGTTTGTGTGGGTCTTAGCTGATTTTTAAAAATATACTTCAAAATATCTACAAAATTGCCCCTTAATTTTCAAATTCTTTCTTTTTGTCATCTCCTGATGGGGACTTCTGTGAGCATGTTTGTCAATTCAATGTACAAATTTCCAACCATTGTTTTAACAAAATCTCATTCACTAATTTATTACTAGACAAAATGTGGAATGCTAAATTATTCCAGACATTATGTGACCACTGAGGATACAGAGATGAAAGATGATTTCATTAATTAAAGAGTATAAAGGAGACAGATGAAGAATTCAACAGAGCGTGATCTATAACAGAGTACAGATGAGCATGTGGTGCTGGCAGGGTAGAGGTTAAAAGGGACCTTCATGTCAGCTAGGAGTGCGGAGCCAGCCTGGAAGTTTTCCCAAAGTGAAGTAACTTTTAATCTCAAAATGATGAGTTGGAATTATTCTGATGATTAATTGTATGGAGAAAAGGTGTTCTTGGCCGAAGAAAATGCAAATGAAAAAACCATGAGAAAATATGGCTGACTGTTCCACGTGCAAGTAGCCTGGTTATAGCTGGAGTGTGTAATTCAAGCGTTGCGGGTACAGAGGGATCACATGCCGTGCTAACAACAAAAAGGTTTCCCGGTCATTTTTATTGTAACATAGCCTCCTTCTTTGATTAAAATAGAAGCAAATAGAAACAACAAACAAGATGGATTTCAGATAGGACCTCAAACAGAGTTTTAGAAACACTTTACTACTAGATGTAAGGGCAAAAAAATTGAAAAAAATGTATAAAATTAGAGATAGGCCCTAGCAAAGTTGTATGAAAACTCTATTAACTACTTGGCTAATCAATTTTGTTTAATTTGTTTGCCTAGACTTCCTATTAACCAAAATAGTTGTATGAGCCAGGAGATATCTACCCAGTCCCTGTGGGGATCCTTGCTGCCTTCGCTGCACTCCACTTCTCTTCCCACTCTCCCTCCCACATCTCACATTTTAAAGCCCCATACTTGCTGCAGTCTGCTGGAATGTCAGGCTGAGCACAGAGTTGTTAAAAAGACTCCAATGCCAGTACATCTGGAGCTCTTTAGTAATACACAAGGTCCAACAAAAGAAGCAATAGGTATACAGAGGAGCATACTTTTGCACAGGCTAAAAGGACCAATGGGATGCCAGGGAAGTGACTTAAGCCCGGAGACATGATTTTTTTTTTTTTTTGTCTAGTAACAAGTCACCTGGCCCCTCTTACACTATTAAGAATATTCTGGTCACTACTGAAAGCAGATGCACTGGGATGTGGATGTTATGGGTGACCAACATCTTCAATGTGTTTACTAACAAAATGTGGTTACTAACACATTGAGTATGTCATTACAGGATGTACCACATTTCTGAAGCTGTGCTTTGAACACCAGGGTCACATAAACCAAAGGATCTGTCATCTGGTTCAGAATTTCCTCTCTTTCCAAACCTCTAGCAAAACGTTACAATAGAAATTTTTGATAGAAGTAGATTAGAAGCCACTGAGTGAGATCCTTCTCTATGCGATGTTGTTCACTAGACATAAATTTTCCGTCTCCCTATGTGCTGGCTTTCCCTTAGTCCTTCCACACAGTAAGAATTTAAATTGGTTCATGGGGTATGAGGCTGAGAAGTAAGACCACGTGGGCATTGCGATATTGATTATTTTTTGAAAAAGTATTCTCTTTTAATAAGCAACATGTGGTCAAATAATTGTTATTATTAGACACTAAAAATAAAGATACTCTACAAGCTGGGGCTTTTCAACTCAACCATCTTGTGAATGTCTGAAATAAATGAGTAGCCTTGGCTATTGTAATTTCCTCTGTCAGGAAGTCAGGCAACTATTCCACCTGGATGCTTTAACCCTGTCATTATGTTAGAAACTCTGAGACTGGTTTACACTCCTTCAAACATAGTTTGCCGTGCTGTTTGGAACCCAGAAATGACAATATAAATGTACTTACAGTGCTCTTTGCATCTACTTTGATGTGGAATCTGCTTTACCAATTGAACATTTCCAATAAATAACAGTGAAACACAGGCATAAAGTGCAGATCCCTAACTATTACAGGTTTTAAAAATAGTGGCTTGAGATACCCAGAGAAGAAATCAAACTGAAAAATGGGAAAAATTAGAGTAGTAAAATAGCTATTTATATGAGATAACATCTATTTCTTTCTCTTAGTAACAGACAAGCTGGCTTATCCGAAGCTCAGGAGTTTGAGTCTTTCATCCTGTTGCGCATATAAATTTCATCTTAGTCCCTCCATATCTCCATGGTATATGATATCATAATGATTCCAGTCCAAGACTCTTCTCAGACTTACTGTTTATTTCTTTTAAATGGCAGAGACAGAAATAGATGAATTAATAAGGTAGAGTTCTGTGCTAGAACTGTGAACCACCACTTCATCCTAGTTTTTTTTTTTATTTATTCATTTTAGAGAGGCGAGGGAGAGACAGAGAGAGAGAGAGGAAAAACAGAGAGAGAGAAGGGGGGAGGAGCTGGAAGCATCAACTCCCATATATGCCTTGACCAGGCAAGCCCAGGGTTTCGAACCAGCAACCTCAGCATTTCCAGGTCGACACTTTATCCACTGCGCCACCACAGGTCAGGCCCATTCTAGTTTTTTAATCAAAAGGTTTTTAGTTGATTTGATCTTTGTGCTATGACCATCAAGTAAACCTTTTGCTCTAACCGTCATTTTGGATCATGCTTCTTTTCAAAGAATTGCCTCTCTCCCCAGCAAACCTGGAGGGATAATATGCTGTCTGCTTTCTCATTTATGATGCTAAATTTCAGTGGTAATTACAATTTTTTATTTTCAAGCAATATTTGTATAGGGCTTAAGGTAGTTCTTAAATAGAAATTAAGAGTCTTTCCACTGCAAAAAATATATTGAGATTATATTCTGCTGTGCTTATTTTTAATCTTCCCAACCCTACAGGAAAGCAATCTTTTCAATTTTATCAGCTTCCATCAAACGGTTCCTCAAAATCAGAATAGCAGAACAGAATGTAGTGAGCAGCCATTAATATATAAGTCTAGCCTAAATTCCTAGAGGAAATGAAAGAGAATTAAGCAAGATTAGAAAAGGGTAAAGTCTGCATGTTCTATACTAAATGAAATCAGCCAAGACAATAAACACTAGTTCAAATAAATAATTGTTGGAACAATGGATATTATATATTATAATTGGAATATATATATATTATAATTGGAATGTTTCAGTGATAGTCTGAGTCTGCTATAAAGGTGACATAAAACAAAGGAGAAAATTTTACTCAGGAAACTTCAGTCTGTGTTGTTGATTCTCTCACAAGAAGCCCTGTTTCTAAGAAAACCAAGTTCTTTCAAGTCTTCCTAATATGAAAACCATGAGGCACAAATTGGCAAGGAATAACAAATTTCACTTTGACTCTCAAATATAGGTTTTTAATTTTTTTATTAATTTTAATACATAACACTTGCACCTAGTGGAATTTATAAAACGTTTGAAAGGGTAGGTTTTATGTGACAACTAAATTTTCCTCTTTACTCTCTTCTCAATAATCCTGCCACCTTGCTGTGGATAAATTCTGTTACACATTTATTCTATATCATTCCTTATATAACTTATACAGACACACACATCCTTTTATATTTTTATTTCTAAACCCATGATATTATAAATGAAAATGACTCAAAGTAAAAGATTTACCAACATTTTCTTATTCTATAATTATAAAGAAAGTCTTTTCTATTTTTTTTTTTTGTATTTTTCCGAAGCTGGAAATGGGGAGGCAGTCAGACAGACTCCCGCATGTGCCCGACTGGGGTCCACCCAGCATGCCCACCAGGGGGCAATGCTCTGCTGTAACCAGAGCCATTCTAGTGCCTGAGGCAGAGGCCATGGAGCCATCCTCAGTGCCCGGGCCAACTTTGCTCCAATGGAGACTTGGCTGCGGGAGGGGAAGAGAGAGACAGAGAGGAAGAAGAGGGGGAGGGGTGGAGAAGCAGATTGGCGCCTCTCCTGGGTGTTCTGGCCAGGAATCGAACCCAGGACTCCTGCACGCCAGGCCGACGCTCTATCACTGAGCCAACTGGCCAGGGAAGAAGGTCTTTTCTAATACCAATTTTAAAGTATGTTTTCATATCTCTTTGGACATCAATATTTGAATTTTTGTATTTTATTTTATTTTATTTTATTTTATTTTATTTTATTTTTACAGGGACAGAGAGAGTCAGAGAGAGGGATAGATAGGGATAGACAGACAGGAATGGAGAGAGTTGAGAAGCATCAATTATCAGTTTTTCGTTGCAACACCTTAGTTGTTCATTGATTGCTTTCTCATATGTGCCTTGACCAGGGGCCTCAGCAGACCAAGTAACTCCTTGCTGGAGCCAGCGACCTTGGGTCCAAGCTGGTGAGCTTTTTTGCTCAAGCCAGATGCGCCCGCACTCAAGCTGGCGACCTCGGGGTATTGAACCTGGATCCTTCCGCATCCCAGTCCAACACTCTATCCACTGCGCCACCGCCTGGTCAGGCTATTTGAATTTTTTTAAATGTGATTTTTATTGGGAAGGAAAACTTGATGCTATACAAAGGGTAAAAAATAGTAAAACACACATCATCTATTTATCATACTTGATATGGGGAGGTAGAGTACTTGTTTTGTAAAGAGCCGCAGGATACAAAATGCAAAAAACAAAAACAGAAAAACACCAAAACCCTCCAAAGCTATGCAGTGCTAACAAGACACAGGTGTATACCACATGAGGCTATGAAACAGTTCAGCCATAATGGGTATGCTGACAGCTCTGAGACTTTACTGGGTTTCCCTCCAAAGTGTTTGTTATGTGTTATTTTACTTTTTCATCGTTTTAGAAATTCTCAAGCCCACCCCTAAGCACGGAGGCTAAGTAATAAAGTGAAGATGAACTTGCCTAGAAACAGTTGCTGTTGTCAGTAAATCTCTTACTTAGACTCATATTGATGTCAGGGAACCAATCCCTCACTTGGACCAATGTCTGTACGAGTGATAAAACTGAGTCCATATCTCATGTAGATAAGACATTGTCTGTATGATAAATATACAAGAGGCATCTTTAATTTTTGCAATGCTTTTATAAATCAGTGTTTCCCTAATCTTACATGTTCATGTGATCACCAGGGCAATATTTATTAAAAATACAGATACCCAGACCATATCTACTCCTATAGAACTAGAGTCTCTATGAAAGAAAGTTTGTGAACAAAGAGCTTTTAAAAAAAAAACTATGAGGTTTTTATGATGAGGTAAGTAAGGAAAGGCTGCTGAAGGTAAGAATTATATCCATCTTATCAAGGAGGAAACAGACTCAGTTAAGTAACATGCAACAATGAATTCATTGTGGAGGCTATATTCAAATCTCAGCATAACTCCAAAATTCTTCCTACCATGTCACCTTTTTGAAGGTCATGCGATCAGGGAAATTTGTAAGGCAACAGTGAAAATTTTATATTGTAGATATTCAATTCTTGATTTGGAATAAAACTTGAAATTATATACAGTGTGTCCGTAAAGTCATGGTGCACTTTTGACCGGTCACAGGAAAGCAACAAAAGACAATAGAGCCCTGGCCAGTTGGCTCAGTGGTAGAGCATCGGCCTGGTGTGCAGGAGTCCCGGGTTCGATTCCCAGCCAGGGCACACAGGAGAAGCGCCCATCTGCTTCTCCACTCCTCCCCCTCTCCTTTCTCTCTGTCTCTCTCTTCCCCTCCTGCAGCCAAGGCTCCATTGGAGCAAAGTTGGCCTGGGCGCTGATGATGGCCCTGTGGCCTCTGCCTCAGGTGCTAGAATGGCTTTGGTTGCAACAGAGCAACGCCCCAGATGGGCAAAGCATCGCCCCCTGGTGGGCATGCCGGGTGGATCCCGGTCAGGCGCATGCAGAAGTCTGTCTGACTGCCTCCCTGTTTCCAACTTCAGAAAAATACAAAAAAAAAAAAAGATGATAGAAATGTGAAATCTGCACCAAATAAAAGGAAAACCCTCTGAGTTTTATACCTATTCAGTGCAGTTTGATGTGGGCTCACGCACAGATTTTTTAGGGCTCCTTAGGTAGCTATCCCGTATAGCCTCTACAGACTCATCACTGACTGATGGCCTACCAGAACGGGGTTTCTCCACCAAACTGCTGGTTTCCTTCAACTGCTTATCCCACCGAGTAATGTTATTCCTAAGAGGTGGCGCTTCGTTATAAACGCACCGATATTCACATTGCACTTTGGTCACGGATTCTAATTTAGCGAGCCACAGAACACACTGAACTTTCCTTTGTACCGTCCACATCTCGACTGGCATGGCCGTGGGCTGCTGCGCTGTATACACAGTGTTACATCATCATCTGTGCGTGCAGACATGCTGCCACATCATCCTACAGAAACTGGGAGGGTTTTCCTTTTATTTGGTGCAGATTTCACATTTCTATCGTCTTTTGTTGTTTTCCTGTGACCGGTCAAAAGTGCACCATGACTTTATGGACACACTGTAGTTTCCTCCTCTGTTTTGGTTAGAACAATTATATTGAACCAATCACAAAATTATAAAGGACTTTATAATTACATTTGGAGTATAAATGGCTCCAACAACTGCTGCAAAAGCACTCCTGAGATGGTACTTTATGAGCATGGGATGGAGTTGTTTTGTTCTATGTATTCCAAATGATAAGGCAATGGATTAAAAACTGGCAAAAATTTTAGCCAGGTGAACTGCCTGGTTTAGATTTCTCTAGGTACTGAGATCATATGGGAAAGGTTAGCACTCCCTTTTTGCCTCATGATCAATAGTAGTAGCGTGCACGTTACAGTCGAAACTGTGGTTTGTGTGACTAGGGCACGTTGGTGTCACTTCCCATGCTGGCTCCTCCATGTCGAAGGTTTCCTGTAAGATCACTCTGACGTCCAACCCGCTGCTGCCATACGAAGTGCTCAGTGTTCCTGAAAGCATGCCTTACACAGCAGTCTTAAAATTCCTGCAGACACAAGTACAATTATTAGCAATGATGGAATAGGAATAAATCCTGCACAGGCTGCTGGAAATGTTTATCTAAAGCATGGTTGAGAACTGCAAATTATTCCTAGTGATTGTGTTGAAAGTTAATATCCTTTCCTTGGAAGATAGAATGACCTTTAAAAATACATATGGGCATTTTTGTTGTAAAACTGAAACCAGGCATTTAAAATACTATAGAAACACCAATAGTTGATGAAATAATTGAAAGGTGACTCTGTCCCTTCTTGTTATTCCCAGTCTTCATGTGCAGAGAAAATGCCTATGCATTGAGGGTACCATCTTCACAGACTATCTTAGTCATGACTGCCTTACAGAGCACACAGCTAGCTGAGTATCCAACTGTGCTTTATTACTGGAGGATGCTTGTGATCATTCTTTCTGAGAACATTTTGAAGATCAAAGTTATTGAATCTTACTATTTGTCATTAAGTTAAAATTTGAAAGGATGATGGATCATACATGTCAGGCTGCTTGACAGGATCCAAGTTGCAGATTCAAAAATATTGGAATTCTTAATGATATACTTTTTACAATAAAAGATATAGACATATCAATTAATACTTAATGGTCTTAACTTTTTATCATTTAGCTCTTTTTTAAGTTTCAAACTTCATGTGTTCATATAAATTTTTTTGTTTGTTTCTTTATTTTTCCAAAGTGAAAAGGGGGGGAGGCAGAAAGAAAGGCTCCCGCATGCACCCGACTGGGATCCACCTGGCATGCCCACCAAGGGGTGTTGCTCTGCTCATCTGGGCCGTTGCTCTGCTGCAATGGTAGCCATTCTAGAACCTGAGGCGGAGACCATGGAGCCATCCTCAGCGCCCTGGGCCAAATTTTGCTCCTATGGAGTCTTGTCTGCGGGAAGGGAACAGAAAGATAGAGAAGAAGGAGAGGGGGAGGGGTGGAGAAGCAGATGGGTGCTTCTCCTGTGTGCCCTGGCTGGTAATTGAACCTGAGACTTCCACACACTGGGCCTACGCTCTACCACTGAGCCAACACCCCAGGGCAATGTTCATATAAATTTTAATTTAATATCAGAAAGCGAAAAATTGAAGTTTTGATATAGCTCTTATGTGAAAAATTGATATTCCACACCAAAGAGTTTAACTATGACCTTGCAAAACTGAAAATAAAGTAGAAGCATCTTTTGCTGAGTTATGCACTCCTTTATCAGTCTCTTTTAATACAGACTTTAAAGTAGGAATTCTCAAGAAACTTCTAAGAATAGTATTTCTAAATTGCATTCAGGAAGAAACTATTGTAAAGAAAATCTAAAGTTCACAACAAAGCTCTGGAAAATGCTAATGGACATGCTAATTAGTAATACTCACTGAAGGCCCAACATTAAGGAATTGTTAAGATTAGTCAAGTGAAGAAGAAGCCAGTAAAGAGAAGATGGGGAAGTCCAGGTGTCCAGGCTTCTTGAATGAAGGGAAGGAAGAAAAGACAACAGTGAAGAGGAACAGAAAGCTGTGGCGAAATGTTACTGAAAAAGCCAGCTGAACAGGCATAAGTGCAGAGGTTATGTTGGGGGAACTGAAGCGGATAGTTGACATTGTCACAAGGAGCAGAAGTAATTGGAAAAAGCAAAGTCTAGTACTTTTCAACATATGAAATTCCTTTTATGATAATCTAAAAAATGATATACAAAAAGGATGAGTTTATTTGCCCTTACAGAGGAAATTAATATCTATGCAAAGCTTTAAAAAGGAAATGAAGGCTCAGAGTGATTCAGAACCAGTGCTCCATTTTGCCATATTTGAGATAGCGAGCTCTCTGGGACAGGTCTTGTGCCTGTATTACTCTTTCTAGACCTGGAAATGTCATAGGCTTTCAATAAACTCTTGCAGAATTATTCATGAATAACATACCTATAAGGTCAAAAAGAGAGAGAAGGAGAGAGAATGTGGTCTATGTTCAAAGTACAGAATTTCTTGGAAGTTTCTTGGAAAGAACCTAGCCTTTGTTTCATAGAATTATTGTTTAAGTGAGATTTTCTGAACACACTGGGGAAGTTAGTGGCAGAAATCTATCACTCCTAGTTTATAATCCAGGCAGCATTAGTAGAAATTCTCCCTGCTCTGAACTTTTATATCAAAAAACAAAGGTCTAACAACCTTAGCCTTAAAATGAGTACTAGGTGTAATAGGTGCTTACCTATGTGTGCACAGCATTGATTGTTTTAAGAGAATCGATTTCCAGATCTTCAACTTCTATTGTTCTTTTTCTTAAAATTTTCTGGGAATATGCTTTTATTTACAGTAGGTTTTGCCATTATATCGGGTGGGGGGACCCAAAACTGTCACACATTCCAAATCTTGCATTAGTCATAGGTACAAAAACATTTTTTAGATGATGAACCAAAGTAGAATATTTGTTTAACAAAAATATTCTTAATGATTGATCAGGACACCCTATGTGCACGAAGGTAATTTCTTTCTTTGTCTCATTAATTCTTTAAAAGTTAAGCTTGGCCCCAGTTGAAAAGTTCTGGGTACAGAGCATCCAAACAGATGTGATGACTTGTATATTTTAAAATTTATGTGAATTTTTAAGATGATTTAATTTTAAAAATCTATCAATGAATGTTATAATTTATGTTTGGATCAATATGCATTGATCAATTGAATCATGTCAAATTACTGTGAACTTCATTTTATAAAATATTTAATATTATTAACATTTTAATGATAATAAAACAAATACAAACATGTTGAAAATTTTACATGTCAAATGTGTGAAAGAATATTTCACACATTTTCAAAATTGTTTTAGAGGTACCAGGCAAAATATTTGTAGATTGCTGAACTGGCGTTTGGCTCATAGCTGATGTTCAATAAATAAATACTGAATAAATAATTATTGAATATTGAATGAATACCAAGCAGCTGCCTTAATGAACCTATGGCACACATCCAGAACATCAGGAAATATCTGAACTTTTCCCCTGGAATTTAATATAGCTCAATCCTCCTGGCCTTATGCTCAGAAATCCACAAAGATGCATCTAGCACACCCTTATCCCCCAGAGGTAATTGTGGACAATGGAAAAGATCAGATTGCACAGGCTGTGGCTTGCAGTATTCAACTGCTCAGGAGCCAGACTGAGTTCTATGCTGCTGGATCTCCTGCAGTCGCAATTTAGGGTTTGATTTTGAAATGATCACCTTCAAGGGTAGCTTACCTTGCATGTTCATTGAAATATGTAGATCTATCATATGAAATGTCTGACGAGGGAAATTAATCTTTTCTCTAAGGACCTAGGGGAAGCCAGTCTGATCTGGTTTCCCAAATGTAATTGCCAACCTTCTGCTGTTTCTTTGAGACCCCAGCCCTTCGCTGCTACCTTCCCCCGCCCCAAATGTTTCTCATTCTAACAGCTGGGTCAGCCCCCCTGCAGGCTTTATTCTGTCTGCCCAGCTGATGATGTTTTTCTGGCTACAGAAAACTTCCGAGGTTGTTACAAACAGTGCTTGGGGGGACAAAGGATTGTCCCAATTAAAACAACAACAAAACTAGGACGGTCTTGCAAAAAACCGGATGGGTGGCCATCCCACATGAACAAGTTGTGATGTTTCTTTCTTCCTTCCCCACCGCCAATGATTAAACAGGAACATTGTTATTATTTTTGAAAACTTGGGAGTTAAACTAAGGTTTAGTTGTAGCCACATGGCTATTTAACATCCAATGAGGCCGAGATACCTGAAATACTTTTTCTTATTTCATTATTTTTAGGGACCTGATTACTTCATCATTGCATTTGAATATTCTAAGGAATGGGCAGTATTTGAAAAATAAGAATAAATTCAACCCTAAATCTAAGTCTCAAATTAATAAGCGTTTTATCTCTGTAATTTTGAGAATAACTGGAAAAAAAAGGCTCAGTTAATTCAAATAAGAGGCAGTAACATTTCATTTTCTTTTGTTCATTAGAATATGGTATAATTATCATTATTTGTATGATAGGCTTTTGCTTAGTTGCTTATAACTCTGATTACATTGAGATTAACTGGACACAAACTGTTGTCAAGAAATAGAATGAGAAAATGTTGTTTACAGTCTTGTCAGTGTTTCCGCCAGTATTTTGTCTTTACAACAGCTGCAGCAGAACATGCTTCTGGTATTTGGAGGCTTCTAGAAAGAGAAATGGCCAAGTTTACTTCTCTAATCTCTCACTTCAGCACAGAGGTCACCATTCAAACACCTTGTCTATGTGTGCGTTAAACCATCACTATTAAATTACACCTTGTAGCGAGGCCTGAAATCCTACGTTCTCTGTGGCTGAGTGCACACATGACTTACATCTCTGCACTGCATTGCTAAAATTTTAAATAATGATTCCAAATTAGCACAGTCAATGGACTGAAAAATAAATCATTTTACTAAAAAGAAGTGCTCATTTCCAATTGACTTTTTTCAAGCTGCGTCCAATGTACTTACCTCGTTTTTTAGTTCATGTTATGGTTGTAACGATAACTAACACTGCTATTTATGGAAACCACTTTTTTTTTTTTTCTTAGAAAAGGGGTTGAGCAAAACTTCTTTGTTTTTTTGGCCTGATCATGGAAAGCATCTAGATATTCTTAATTTATAACCCATCATCCTTTGCTACTATTAAGTGTCTCAAATGAATTCATTTCTACAAAGGCTAAGTCCTGAATGACTCTGCATGAAGGGGATTATTCTTGGATGCTCACTCAGACAAATTTCTAATTCAGTTTTGGAGTGCTTTGGTACAGAACAAGAATAGTAAGGGCTCTCCCTGATTTTGTCACTTGATTTACAGTGACACAGACTGTCGCTGTTCCTCAGACTGTTCACCTAAAGTCAAGTAAATGAAGAGTCATAAAAATCCACTATGAACAATTGCCATAGCAGGTAAAATAAATCAGTCATTTTATTCATTTATAAAATAAGTACCATAGAAACATTATTTTTGCTAAATGGAAACTTAGGGTTAGGTACTCAAATTTGCTTTTTGTTAGTTGCAAACCCATCATCAAATGAGACCAGAAACATATTGTTGGAGACAAAGTAAATAAAAAAATAAAGATTTTTTTTTTAACTGAGAAAGTTTCTGAATGGCACTTTTATTAATGTAGATAATTTCCTTCAGTGGCCTGTCAATTGCCACAGTAGTCACTTCTTCCGAGCTTCACAACTACTTTTACCAAGTGCTTCTTTCTCTCTCCCCCCTTCTCTCCCAACCTCTCTTGCCTTCTCTGATGCCGTTAAATACCAGACATATTAAATGGGTTAATGTAGGAATAAAGACCTCAACAGCAAGTTGCAGAATTTTTATTTTGAGTTGAAAATGTCTTGCTTAAGACTATTTACTAAAAAAAAATTCATTAGCCTGAAAACAGGAGCATTGCTATAAATGGGTCAGATCCATATTTTCTCATGTTCTGCACCTTCTTGCTAATGGCTATGGCAAGGAAACTTTGCATCTTTGTAGATCTGTGCTGGGGGACACTGATTTCAGAAGGCCCAGCATGCCCCCAAATATTACTAGCTTTCTCTAAAGTCTTCTTTAATTAATTTGTCTCATCCTTTCTTGATCATATTCATAAATAAGAGCTATTAATTAGAACCAGGAATGTCATAAGCAAACTAGAAACTGCATAACTTAGCTTTGCATTTTAATTATTAAAATTTCTTTCTTAATTGTCAAAGTATTCCTTTCAATATTATGTTCTGATATTCCATTCCAAGTATAAGTTCACGTTAAAAATAACCTTCCATTAAAAAATAACCTACATACTTTTTATGCCTGTGTAATTTCTGTTTCAAGTCAATTAAAACATAGATATTGAAACACAATAAAACTACCTATCCTCTAAAATTTTTTCTCAGACAAAATGAACTTTCTTCTGAAAAAAAACTTGTGAGAATTTTACTGTGATTTCATTGAGATAAAGGAACTATGTATATTACTTTTTGCAATATCATCTGTATCAAGTGTTTTCCATTTCAATATTTTTCATTTTTTATCAACTAAAAGTGAGAAGATGATAATGTGTTTTCCACAATTTCCTGGATAAATAACTGGTTTTAACAAGCAACTTGCCTTCTACCACATAGAGTATGTTTTTAGGAATGGAACCAAGTATTGTTTTATATTCAGATTCTCTCTTGAAGATTTGTTGTTTGAGTTGTAAATGGCACATGATGTTTTTGGTGGCACGTGTTTATTTCTGTTGAAAGAACATGTCCTATTTTTTGAGGAAGGAAAAAACTTGTAAGACATCAAATGTTTCTTGCAAAACAATTTGATGAAATAAATGTAAATGAATCAAACCCATGTGAATTGTATTTCAATTAAAATGAATGGGTTTAAATATGAAGGGAGTGAAATGCTTGGGGGGAAAAGTGTGGCAAGTCAGGAAGTGACATTTGTTTTGTTTTCATCAGTTTTGGAGTCTTGAAAAATGGTCTAATACTCTGAATTCAACTCCATTCAGAGTCTCCCTTAGGCCTCATAATGAAGTTTCAGAATGGGACACAAATATGCAATTTCATTTTAAAGCTTTATCTGGCTCCAATTATAATCACATAGGCATCAAATATTGCCACTGTGCAGTCATTCAAAAGCACTCTCAATTTACAGTTAGTGGTTTTCTATAAATATTTTTTTATTTTCTTTTGAGGGTAAACAGTAAATTGTAATGATGCTAAAAGTATATATTTTTTATCATTAGAACCACATGTACAGTGTTCAGACTCACACATCAACTTGATATTTATTATCTCTAACTGGAAATAACCCAATCTAAATGAAGACACATGGCGGTTGAATGTACACCCACAGTGTATACACGCGTTAGTAGGAGAAGGGCAAGGGAGAAAAGGCAACAGTAGAAACAGAATGAAAGAGAGTGACAGAGAGAAGGGGAAAATACTCAGCAATGAGTGCACACTTAGGGCATCATGCCTCATTCCATGTGTAAAGGATACAAATCACACTCATTATTTGAGTCACAAACATTAAATTCCATAGTTTTATATTCACATCATTTATGCTTGCTTAAGAAACAACAACACAGCTTTTTCTGTGTGTGTATTTTTCAATCAAAAATTAACTATGCCTTACTCTGAAAATCAAGGGGGAAAAACTACCAAAAATAAATAAATAAAAAGATATAAACAAGTCTTCCTGTCAATGTATCTCAAATATGAGTAAGTTTGATATATAGTGTGACATTTCAGTTTAATCAACTCACAGCCTCTGAAATCAGGGACATTTTAAGTGTTCCGACAACTTCCAAGAGACAAGGAGTATGTGACTGTAGAATCTGTTTTCATTTTTTGAGATAATATGACACTGCTTAAATAGCCTTCTGAACACAAACTTGGTACGGGAATGTAAAAATAGAAATCCTGTGTAAATTGAAGGTACAGTAGCTGTTGGGCAAATGAGTTTGTAACATTTGTGTTTTTTGAGTTTGCTCACTTTTATTGTTAAAAATGGCGCTGGGCAGTGCCAGGTATGTGATCTGTGAAATTGCAAACTACCTTCCTTCTTGAGAAGGGCCATCATTATGCTAATGTTTGCTGGAGAAGGGGTTGTTGCTCCAGAAAAGTTTAAAAGGAAGGAGGAGAAGGAGAAGAAGAAGGGAGAAAGAAGCCAAGATGTCAAGGAAAGAGAGAAGCCAGTTTTGCAGAGAAAGAAGCCATGTTGGCAGAGTAAGTACAGATAGAGAACCAGAGGTGAGGGGCTTTAGGACTGGTGAGGCCTTTGATTCTAGGAGAAAGCGGAGAAGATTCTCCTGGTTGTGGAACCCGGTAATGTGTCAGTGGCTTTGTGAGCTCTGAATAAAGAGGGAAGTACTTTCCCTGCTTGTTTGCTTGTTGGTCGGTACGGGACTTGAATAAAGGAATGGCCCACAATTTTTTGGCTCCACTGTTTCTTTACCATCTGCCAGAATCCAATGGGAACCTGCATGTGCATGGCCGCGACGGCCACAACTACTGGCCCTACAGAAGCCTATAGAGCTATTTGTGTGTGTAAGGGACCCACTTTTTGTTGTAATGGAAACTTAGCATCTCTCTGATTACTCAGAACATGGCTGCTGCTGCTGCTTTCCACCACGGGTTGGACATGGTTCTTCTCCTCACAGGTGGGAATTGTGAGGAGTCACTTAAAATATTTTTTCCGTAATTAGTCAGATGCACTTTAGGTTCCAGCACAGCCCTTTGTTAGTCCAGCAGATGAGAACGGAGTTGTTTCAATCATGCCTTAAATGAGTGGTGATTAAAGAATTAAAACTGTTTCTGAGTCCCCAAAGTCACTCTTAAGGAGTCTACTAATCATTAGAAGGTCTAAAGTTTAACTTCAAAGTTGTGTCAAACAAAAATATGTGAATAGTGTCAACTTTACCTTTTTCATCATCAACAATCAATATTTCTATGGTTCTCAACTAAGTGTCACTATGTAGGATATATGCTCAGAGCATTATTATAATGGTATGGATTGTGACTTGTTCGTTATCATAAATTGCAACAGTAACTTTTCATGAGGGTTAAATGATCTAATCTATTTTGTTTTTGCTGTTGTTCCACTTTGTGGCAGGCCTACCCTTGCAGCAGTGATAAGGAATGTGAAGTCGGGAGATATTGCCACAGTCCCCACCAAGGATCGTCGGCTTGCATGGTGTGTCGGAGGAAAAAGAAGCGCTGCCATAGAGATGGCATGTGTTGTCCTGGTACCCGCTGTAATAATGGTAAAGGTCGCATTCAGTGTGATGGGCCTCTTTCTTTTCATCTAGGAGGCCTGGCCAGTAAGTTAGGCTGCATTCTCCTTAGACTCCAACATGTAAAGAGCCTTTCCAAACAGGCAAGAACTGGAACATGGTTTTGATAATATTACTTGAGTTACTTCTAACAACCTCATTTTCTTAGGCTCTGATCAACTTCTGTGTTTAATAATCTATGCTGAGATAAATTTTGCCTTGTTGCAGAGTTGTGTGTAAATAGCTAGATGTTCTATTCTACTAAACACATGAGCAAATACATGCAAAACAATCAAAGAAAAAAAAACGTGCTGTGATTTAGCAATGCAGTTGTGAGTTGTCTTTCAATTTCAGACTACTTTCATACCTTGATTTTTATACTCAAGGTGCCTTTTTTCTGAAGGCCTTAACTGGTGGCCCACACAGATGATGATGCAGTGATT
The DNA here is from genome assembly GCF_036850765.1 of Saccopteryx bilineata. Taxonomy (NCBI): domain Eukaryota; kingdom Metazoa; phylum Chordata; class Mammalia; order Chiroptera; family Emballonuridae; genus Saccopteryx; species Saccopteryx bilineata. The sequence goes on from NC_089494.1 coordinate 173,555,778, forward strand.
GATTACTCCTAAAGGAGATACAGGAATCTATTACTCAGCCATGCCACAGGAATGGCTTCACCTAATCACAGTGACTTTATATAGGCACAAATTCACATGAATAATGAAATGAAGAACCACAGACAATGTGCGATAAAACCACTAAGTAATTGCAGAAGGTGGTCAGAAACATATCAGGCAAACACCATAATCAGGCTTATATTCCTATACTTGTCCTTCGCCCTTGGGCATAGCCCTACTGGAAATACCTTGAACAGGAAGTAGAGGGATGAGGACTTGTACCATTAAAGATGTTTACAGCGTAGATTAGGATTGTATTGTTTATTGAACAAAGGGAACTGAGTCCCAATGATGGATGACTGGCCATTTTTAAAGTATGAATAGCTAATATTAATTTAATATTTTATAATGTCACTATTTTAAGCATTTCAGATGTATCCACAATAACTTAGTGAAATTATTTTTGTTTTTATTTCTATTTTTGTCCAAGGTCACTTAGTCTTGAGAAAGACAAGATGCCAATCTAGAAAGCGTGGCTCAAGTCCAAACATTTCAATACTCAATTTCTATTGAAATTTGTAAATGAATAAATGGGTAGATGATAGCTAAATGGATGGATGGATGGATAGATGTAGAGAGACAGACAGATGGCTTCATGCTTCACATCAGAAAATACTTGTATAAGAATCACACTATACAGAATTCAGTAAGACTAACTGCTTACCTGACCATCTCTAGGCATCTGCATTCCAGTCACTGAGAGCATCTTAACCCCTCATATCCCAGCTCTGGATGGTACTCGGCATAGAGATCGAAACCATGGTCATTACTCAAACCACGACTTGGGATGGCAGAATCTAGGAAGACCCCACACTAAGATGTCACATATAAAAGGTAGGGATAACTATAGTTCTATGTTTACTTTTTCTTGTTTATAAAGAAGACAGAAAAGTATAGATAATTAATTCTATTGGTTTTAGAAAAATAGAAAATATTTTAAAGGAAAAAATGTAACATCATTGTTTAACTCTTAATTTTGAGGATGTTTTGAGCTTTCTTAGATATCTTAAATTGTTAAAAAATATGTTATAAGAATTGCAGTACCCTGACCAACCATGCCATTTTCTTAACTGTCCTGAATTTTTACATGGAATTTAGAAGACATTTCTTATACAAGCATTTCTGTCACATATCAAAGGATAAAGCATTCTGAAAAATAAATGTGAAAATGTTTGCTTCCATATAATTAAATCATTGTATTTTTTGGTCTTTTTCACCTTTGCAGATTCAGGAATTTTATTTACTAAACAACAAGATATCATACTATTCATAAAGCAATTGACCAAAAATAATTGGTTCCTAGTGTGATTATGTATGGCCATAAATCTCCTTCCTTGTATCAAAATATTTGGGAAGTCTAATCGCTAATAATAAAACTCAAAAAGTGTGAACCTTATTACTAGTATTAAATTTTGAAAGCATGAAACATCCATTTTTAAAAAAACTTTTTGCAGCTGTATTCTGTGAAGTGTTACTCTTTCAAGACATTTTATGAATAAAAGTGCCCTGCATTCAAGAGTTTTGTAATAATGTATCTCACCATTTTTTTGAAATTTTTTTTTTCTTCATTTTTCTGAAGCTGGAAACGGGGAGAGACAAACAGACTCCCGCATGCGCCCGACTGGGATCCACCCGGCACGCCCACCAGGGGCGATGCTCTACCCACCAGGGGGCGATGCTCTGCCCATCCTGGGCGTCGCCATGTTGCGACCAGAGCCACTCTAGCGCCTGAGGCAGAGGCCACAGAGCCATCCCCAGCGCCGGGCCATCTTTGCTCCAGTGGAGCCTTGGCTGCGGGAGGGGAAGAGAGAGACAAAGAGGAAAGCACGGCGGAGGGGTGGAGAAGCAAATGGGCGCTTCTCCTGTGTGCCCTGGCTGGGAATCAAACCCGGGTCCTCCGCACGCTAGGCCGACGCTCTACCACTGAGCCAACCGGCCAGGGCCCATTTTTTTGAACTTTATAATAAACATTAGCATATAGAAGGCTCTGAGAAGTCCAGCAATGAAGAAAATTGGTTACCTTTTAAAAACAGTGTATTTCTCTGACTTGCTTGCACACCAAGACTATTTTCAACGTTTTCATGTTCTGTAGAGAAAGTATCTTTTAGGATACCTGACCTATTAGTCTGATCTGGAATACTAATGCTCATGTATAGGGATAGAAATTAACAACTTTCTTTAAATATTCTTTGTGTACAAATCCTAATTATTCTTTGTGTACAAATCCTAAAGTCCTAAGTCTTTTACCTGTATCTCCTCTATCTACTTCATGAAATTCACATGCGTTATTTTGGCGAATATTTTTCTTCATTCTATCAGCTGTCTATGCCATTGTATACTTTCAAATTTACTAATTATTTTTAGGTAATTATATGTGTAATTTTATGATGGCAAGTGGGAAGAAATCTTATGTCAGTGGCTAGTGAACTGTATCCACATCACACGGTGGCATTGGTCACATTTGGGATGATAGAAAACCCTTCCCACCAGGATTCTCACAGCATGGCCTATGAACCAGATCTGTCCTGCTGCATGTTTTTGTAAATATTCTTTTTAGTGTTACACAGACTTAATCATTTAGGCATTATATTTCCTTTTTTTTTTTTTTTTTTTTTTTTTTTTTTTTTTTTTTTTGCAATACAACAGTAGAATTGAGAAGTTGTGACACATACAATCTAAAAAGTCAAAAAGTTTCTGTCTGGACCTTACAGAGAAGTTTGGTGAGCCCTTCTTATACAGGTTACACATCAACCCAACTGTAATGTATAGGTATACTCTTTGCTGACTTGATCCTCTTTTCTGAATTAAATACCCGGGTTTGTGCTTCCACATGCTTTTTATGATGGGTTCTTGGTAGACACTGGGGCTGACTGCCCTTTCTCTGTAACACAACTCTTTCTAGATTGCATTTCCTAAGCTTCCTGTCAGGTGGTTTTCTTACACAGAATTGGCTGTGTGTCACTGAGAGGCAGAGGAAGGGAAAAATCAACATGTTCTCTCTGCTTCTGGTAGTGCTTCTGACAGAAACCTCGGGGGTTTAGTCTCACCAGTTGGGCCTGTTGAGTCCTCATCCTGGCCAGTGATTCTAGCCCTCAGTTCTACCACTGCCTGCTTCTCTGATGCTCCAGCCTGCCAAAGCAGGCATCTGCTGGTACTTTTTTTTTTTTTTTGTATTTTTCTGAAGCTGGAAACGAGGAGAGACAGTCAGACAGACTCCCACATGCGCCGGACCGGGACCACCCGGCATGCCCACCAGGGGCGACGCTCTGCCCGCCAGGCGGCGATGCTCTGCCCCTCCGGGGCGTCGCTCTGTCACGACCAGAGTCACTCCAGCGCCTGGGGCAGAGGCTAAGGAGCCATCCCCAGCGCCCGGGCCATCTTTGCTCCAATGGAGCCTTGGCTGCGGGAGGGGAAGAGAGAGACAGAGAGGAAGGAGAGGGGAGGGGTGGAGAAGCAGATGGGCGCTTCTCCTGTGTGCCCTGGCCGGGAATCGAACCCCGGACTTCTGCACTCCAGGCCGACGCTCTACCACTGAGCCAAGGGCCTGCTGGTACTTCTTAGCCCTGCCACTAACTGTGTGACCAGTTCTTTGAATTAAGCACCTTCCATTTTGAAGAATCAGTTTCTGTTTTCTTGGCTAGACTCTGATACAGATCTTAGGAGTTCCTGAGAATTTCAGCCTCCTCTGTGAATCACAGTTTGTTGACAACTTTCAAGAAGATATCAAATTAATTAATGAAAAAAAATTCTTTTTATTTACTTATTTTTCACTCACCTAATAAAAAATAATGATGATTAAGAAATATCTAGAAGCAGAGTACAGTCTGGCTAGTCATTAAACTTGATATTCAGATAGCAAATATAAAAATGTAAAGATAATGGATTTACATGATTAGAGGGAGAGCCAATTGATGTGAATGCAAGACGTTATGGAAGATAGCATAAGTAAAAATATTTTACATGCTTGTGATTGCAAAGTAGAAATTTTTTCTAAAATGTCGTAGTAATATATTTTGCTTGTCATCCCTATAGGGCATGAAGGAGACCCTTGTCTAAGATCATCAGACTGTATTGAAGGGTTTTGCTGTGCTCGTCACTTCTGGACCAAAATCTGCAAGCCAGTGCTCCATCAGGGGGAAGTCTGTACCAAGCAGCGCAAGAAGGGTTCTCATGGGCTGGAAATTTTCCAGCGTTGTGACTGCGCAAAAGGCCTGTCTTGTAAAGTATGGAAAGATGCTACCTATTCCTCCAAAGCCAGACTCCATGTGTGTCAGAAAATATGATCATCTCGGAGGAAACACGTCACAAGCAGACTGTGAATCTGTGCATTTAATGATGATAGTATGTTGGAAAATAGGGTTTGGATCTCAGAAGAAGAGCTAATTAGGGCATGTGATAAGAATATAGTTCACAGGGCAAGAAAAAGAGAACTGAGCTGATTAAAAAGGGTAACAATGCAGTACAACTAGTGTTTTTCCATTATGCAGCTTGTTTATGTAAATACTGTACACACTTGTGAAAATGCAATTAGTGAAAAAAAAATAGCCCAGTAAGAATTACTGATGAACACCATGTGACTTTCCAAGAGTTCAGCTTGTGCTGGAGGATCAGTTTCCCTCAGACTGGTGATTGTTTATAAAATACCCTGAAAGCCATTTTCTACTCAAAGTTATAGTTTAATAAAATACTCACAGTATATCTTGATATACAATAGCATCTACAACATAAAAAAAAATGTTAAATAGTAAATGAAACATGGAGCAGTTAATTCACAACACAGAATCACATTTACTGTTTAATTAAAGGCTTTGGTAGACAAGAAAAAAAGCAGTTGATATTTTCCAAATAATTTCAAAATAATTGCAAGTCTTTCATCAAAACCTTTAGAAAAGAAAAAAAAAGACTAGTTTTTCTTCAGACTGCTTATTTATATTTTCCAATATTTACTTTCACCTATACTTAATAAGAACCAGTATGACAAGACATAAGTAGTCCATTTATATCCTCGAGGAATAACATTGTGTCTTTCTAGACTACATGTGATTCCTACCATGGATACATTTTATTTTTCAACCTATCCCCATTATTTGTAAAAAGCACAGAGCAGAATATTCACAGATTACAAATATTTTTAGGATATCCAAATTAAATGGGAAACAAATCTAAAGGAGAGAGCATTACCTTGGAAAGTTTTGTTATTCCCTATGTTTTAATAGCATTAGACTTATTCTTTACATACTTTGCAGTGTAGTAGGGTAAAGTTGATAAATAGACTGGAGCTGTCATCTCTCCTGCACTGAAGCCAGCAAAGAATTGGGAAAACTTTGTCCAGCATCCAGGTTTGGGCAATACATAGGCATGTCTGAAACTCAAAATGACTTTTCATATTTGTGTCTCAAGGCTGCACAACCTAAATGGAAGTTTTCTATGAGATTTTCTATCTCAAACATTCACCATACAGATGAGTACAGTGTACAGTCATTACTTGATGTTCAAATACATATTTTATACATTTGAGACCCTAAAAGGCGTTCTTACAAAATGGACCCCCATGACAGGTAGTACGTAGTAAGGCTCCATTGCCTTCAATAAGCTTCTAACTGGCTGGTAACAACGTTAGATTTTTCTGTACCAGTTTTTCTCTACAATAGCTTCCTCCCTAAAAAATACATAGTTTCTGTTTTCTGCATCCACTAAGATTAAAAAATATATATAAGGTCTACCAGAAAGTTCTGTCCGTTTCTATCACAAGTTTCGACACGTAAGCACATGTTTATTTGGCGCATGTATGCCTCTCTATTTTTATCACTTAATGTATACATACTGACGTAGCAAATTAACTAAAACGAAGTTGATTCACGTTAGTCTTATGTGTGAAGCCATAGTGTACCCATGGCTACTGATAAAGTTCATTTACGCCACTGTAATTTTTACGAATTTCAACAAGGAAGATATGCTACAGAAGCATGTCTGTCGCATCCACCATATGCCCTGGACTTAGCACCCTCCAACTATCACTTGTTTTTGTCCTTACAAAAATTTTTGAAGGGCAAAAAATTCAAAAATGAAGAAGATATCAAACAAGCACTGGTTCAATTTTTCACATCAAAAGATAAAAACATTTTTCAAAAATGGGATATACAAATTGCCCTCACGCTGGCAAGAAATCATTAACAATAATGGCAATTATATTATTTAATAAAGTTTATTGATGGTAAGAAAAATTTGTATTTTGTTTTATTCCAAAAATGGACAGAACTTTCCAGTAGACCATATATATTTAATAACTTGTAAAATCTACATATTGCCAACATATAAAAAACCACAGGTTCTTCATTCTTTGAACCCATTTTCATTACTTTTTTTTTTTTTTACCTTACTCACTTCTAAATATTATGTCTAGAGCTTAGGGAAAAAAGGTTGTAGTTGTTACTTTTGACCTTTTTTTATAGACTAAAAGTCACTCCTAAATTTTTATTTTCTTAACCCTCATCTTCAAGTTCTCCCAGTAAACACTGAACCTGAGCCTGCATGTTCACTAAGAATTTCAGCTTCCCCTACACATTTACGAGGATAATTAAGATTTACATTTTCTCCACATGTTGGAAAAACAAAAATTTTCAACTAATCTATCCAAGAACCAAAGTCTGTACAAACAGATTCTCTAAGCTTGGCAACATGGAAATGGAACATTTCAGTCAAACCTTTCCTATGTAACAATTACATTTACAATCTGGTTTCTGCTTTATTTCCCTTATGTACAAAATTATTATTTGAAGTAATTTATTTACAGGAAATGTTAATGAGATGTATTTTCTTATAGAGATGTTTCTTACAGAAAGCTTTGTAGCAGAATATATTTGCAGTAACTGATTTTGTAATTTAGGGAAAATGTATAATAAGATAAAATATATTAAATTTTTCTCCTTTAAAAATTGAATCCAAATTTCCTTGTGTTTTGCTTATGGAAAAAGTTTTCATAGCATCATAGGTTCTCAAAGTTTAACCAGACTTGGTCTGATTTTGCAGTCTGAGTTGAAATCCTTTGGATGATGTCATTATAAAACAATCCAAGGCATTTTATTGTTACTGAAGGTAGCTTATTTCATGGCATTACAGCTGCACTTGTTAGAGAGTTATTTTTTTTTTAAAGTAAAGTATTTCAGCTTATATTTTCTACCCATTTTTTTTTTAATTTTGCCTTCTGGAACATCTTGTAACAAGGACTCTCTATAGACTTCTTCAAAACACTTGACGCCACCTTGCATATTTCTTATAATCTTCTCTCCGGATTAAAATTTTTCAAAATAGAAATGACAACATGCTTAGGATAATATATAGTTCATTTCCTTATGGTACAAAGAAGATGCAAAGTATCTTTATCCCTGTATGGCTACAGGTTGAGTTTCCTGACCCTGAGTGAACTCAAACCCACTTCCTAGGAAGATCTTTCCTCTGCTTCCTGAACACAGAGCTATCAGGAGTGTTAGACAAAGAGTACTCTCTAATTATGAGACTTGGAGTGGTTGTGAAAGCCCATGTTATATTGGAGATGTTAATGGGCTGAAAATGTGGGAAAATAAACATTCTGTGACATAGTGAAATGAATTAAGTGTAGCGATGGCAGCCCAAGGAAGCTGAAACAGTCCCATAGCTGGAGCTCAGAGTGAAGATACCTGAAGCACTGTTGAAATAATTAACCCCACATTTCTAATTAATGAATACTTAAGTGTATTTATAAATAGTTATTCATTTCCTCAATTTGGGAACATTTATATATCCTAGTTACAGTATATTTTTATACTATAACTATAATATGGGTATTGTTTTTTCTTTTTCTTTTCCACTGAGCTCAGTGAGATGCTTGAGAAGTGACAAATTGTCCTGACTTTCTTTTAATCCTAGAAATAAAATACCCATGTAGCCTTAGGATTTGAGGGAACAATCAATTACACATTTCTTCTTCCCCAAATTCAGGCCATTTAAGAAAATTATTAACACACAAATGCAGATGATAACAGATCACCCTGATACAATTAATATTAGAGAATGCTGCATAGATCTGTGGGCAAGAGGACACCAGAAAGTGACAGATTTTGTGCCCATTCTCAAGAAAGACCATGCAACATAAATTCTACCTGTGGGAGGTGCTTCTATAAAATTTACAACATGGATGGGCAGAACAGCATGACAAATGACACGCTTTCTTCTGGCAGTGCAAAAGAAGAAGGGTGGGGAGGGATGGAACTGTGTATTTATCACTTAAGAATTTCATCTAAAATTCTCCAAAACTGGATAACTCATACCACATGAGAGGATGAGTAAGGAATGGTATAAAACATTAAGAATTAGAAACACCTCTCAATACCAAACCCCAAATATTTATATTTTAACTCATTATACATAACCATTTGTCTATGGTGAAGACAGGTGTTTTAACCAAAACCTGATCAACTATCAACTAGAATAGTACCTAATGAGGTAATTCCCCCATGCCAATCACTCCTTCTATATGGATCTTCTTAGGACCAGTGGTGGGCAATTTATATTTGACTCCCCTAAAATTGAAAAATGGATGAAAATAGTTCATTAATTCTGTCTACTCCTAGATCACACTATACTTAGAACAGGAAAATAACTGCTCTTTGTTTCTACCATCCCAAATTATGTTTATCATATTATCCAGCACAGTCTATCAGAGGTTCTGCAGTGTGAGTAAATGACACATTGAGTGTCTGATAATATCATAAAATATATAAAAGCATTTTAATCATAAAATGCCAATAATACAGAAATGTCCCACTTTTATATAAAAATTCATATCCATTAAAAACCCCTAGAAGATTATGCAGAAAACCTCATAGACACAGACAAACTATGGTGATTCCCAGATTACCGGAGGGGAAGGGAGTAGGGGGAGGTATAAGAGGACATAGGGCAGATGGATGTGATGGAAGGAGACTTGACTTGGGGTAGTGAACACACACCCCAAGTGTACAGTGTACAGATGATGTGTTATAGAATTGTACATCTGAAGCCTATATAATTTTATCAACTAATGTCACCCTAATAAATTCAATTGAAAAAAAAATCCCTAGAAGAAATTAAAGTACAAAATTTAAATTTACATGCAAGTTAAAGTCAAAATAAATTGAAGTAAAAAAAAAAAGTTCAAGTCTATTTGTTATCTTTCTCTTTAGAATAAGGAATCCAAGGAAATGAAAATTCAAACTCCTCGAGTTACGTAATATCTAAAGTTTTCTGTTCGTATTCCATATCCTATTCCGATTCTACCAGGGGTATTCTTGATAGCTGGGTGAAGTGAGACTACTTCAGCAGCTATGACCTGGACTGTGACTCACTGGAATGACCGACTTTCTCATTTTTAAATGTCCAATAAATTTTTAGTACACTTGAGATTATGCTAAAGATTTCATCACATTTAGAAAACAAACCAATCTCTATCTCTTAAAGTAGATATTTCTTTAAGTAGAAAATGTGCCAGGATACAGTGCTGTCAAAAACCATCACAGAGATGCTAAACATCTGAGTGAAAATCAGATAGTTGGAGAAAAATCTTTGTTTTTGTATTGCTAAGAATTTCAACCAATCCCAATCAGCTATCTGTAAAATTGGTCAAGTTTAGAAATTTACCATGGCCTGACCAGGTGGTAGTGCAGTGGATAGATCATTGGCTTGGGATGCTGAGGACCCATGTTTGAAACCCAAAAGTCGCCAACTTGAGCATGGGATCATAGACATGACCCCGTGGTTACTACCGGCTTGAGCCCAAAGGTCATTGGCTTAAAATCCAAGGTTGCTGGCTTGAGCAGAGGGTCACTGACTCATTTGGAGCACCCCTGGTCAAGGCACATATGAGAAAGCAGTCAAATAGAAATTCACCATGGTATTAGCCACACTGGGGCTTCTTTCTTAAGTACCTAGCATATTCAAAGCATGATCAGTGCTTAATTGAGAATAGGTTTGGTTTGGCGATATTACCTCCCCAATAACCTGCAAACTGATTTGTTTTAGGGGTGTGCCACAGTGGCTGTTTCCACTGATTCATGCTGTGAAATTACTTACTCCTTCATCCTTGCTTTTGTTCTAGTTCTAGAAATACATCAGGAAATTCTTGCAATAAAATTGCTATTGATACTTACAAAAATTATTTTAGCATGGGATGCCTGAGGCACAGAAGACACTCTTAACTTACTTTCTCTCACTTAATATAAACTCACTGCAAACATTTTCTATGTGCTAGCCAGCTTTGTAGGCACAGCGGATAGGAGCAGAGAACCAAATATATAAAATTAATTTTCTCGTTGTTTTTACATTCCAGTTACTTTTTAGAGAAATGACTATGAAGCATAAAAGAACTAAATAATTGATAAATATATACTAAAGTGATAGAGAGGAACACTTTGAAAAAATTGAAGCAGGTTAAAGGAATAGAGAGAGATTAGTGGTGCTAATCTCAAGTCTATGGTCAGCAAAGATAGAGAAAAAAATATAAGCAGAAACCTGAGTGAAGTGAGGGATAAGCAACAGCAAGGTCTGAAGAAACAGGGGTGTAGGAAGAAGAGCAAGGCCAGCATTTGACAAGGGGAAGAAGTTGAGGGGTAGAGTGGAGTGGGATAGGGAAGAAGAGAAGTAGGAGATGAAATAAGAGGAGTCAGTTCAGATTGCATAGAATTTTATTGACCATCATAACTACTTTTATTTTGAAAGAGATTTGGAGCATAAGAGTATCATAAGGTAGCATGTTTTCAAAGGATCACCCAGATAGAGAATAGATTCTAGTGCATCCAGGCAAGAACTGTCTGTATCTTAGATTAGCAAGGTAAAGTGGAAATCATGGTAAATCACTGGATTTCAGGTCTGTTGGAGATAGAGCAAACTGGATTTGCTGTTGGAGTGGATGAGGGTTTGGAGAAAAAGAGTAAAATCTCAGTGTAACTTGAGAATCATAAACAAAGAAACAGAAATTATTGATTAAAAATGTTAAAATAAAAAACTTTCTTGTAGTGGCTTTGTGCTTAATATATAAAGAATTGTCCTTGGTAGAATCCCAATAGTTTTTTTAGAGAATTGCCTGTTTTCTCATCATCCAGCTTGAGGACTTCAGAAAAAATTTTATAAAGAAGGATTGCATCAACAAAAGGAGAACTTGTTAGATGTACTAGGGGAAGCAGTTGCAGACAAATGGAAGAATGAAGAGGTGGCAGGAAGATATAATAAAGTGAATAAATAAAGGCCAGGTCACAGTGATAGAGCAGACACTGAAGTGAGCATGTAAGAAAGAGATGCATCAAGTAGAATGCTGGAAATCCTAAAAGATGCTAATAAGATGCTTGAATTTGATACAGATGTCAAGGGGTGTCAAGAAAAACTCATGGGAAGAGAATAGTTGACTCACAGCAGTAGGCTTAGAAAATTATTTTAGCAAAGGGTGTAGCTCAGACAACACTCCCATTGACACTGGGCCAATGAATTGCATTAAAGGGCAATTTATCTAAGCAAGTCATAGTTCTCTTTCAGTCTTAGGTAATCATATAGTGTAGGACTTGGGAATTCTAAAGAAATAACAATATGTAAGTAATTGAAGTAGTTTCATGAGAAATACACTTGCCATCATACCTCTCACACATACGTCATGAATACCACAATGCACAACTTTTTAAAATTTCCTAGGGGTCAACTTTTCTTATAGATGCCATGGCTTGTTTTATTTGCTCCACAGCTTCCCACTTCACTGCACCTGCTACACCAGTCATCATTCTGTGTTTAATGGCCAGTCAGCCTCCAGGGCCTAGTAACAGATGGAGAATATCAGATCAGCTAGTGCATGTACAACATTCTAAGTCCCACTTAAGCTTTTCAAGGAAACTTAGAAATTGAGATCATTTAATTTTCCATTTCTTTTCCTACCTGGCCTATAGCTCCTTACAGCTGTGTTCCTGTCTGTTCCAATACCCATTTATTCTGTGCCCAGCTGTATGACATACTTAAAGCTTATTTAGATAACATTAAGACTGAGTATTATCTATGGAAAATTTAAAATAATATTCAAGCTGTTTAACACACAGCCATGTCTTGTAAATTTCCAAGAGCCAAATAATAGTGATGCTACCTTTTACAATGCCTGGGAGGAATACAGAGCAAAACTATTTCACATGTTTCAAGGGATCTTAAATTCTCTATGGGGAGTAAACGCTGCAGTATGCTCTGGACTTCAGTTTGGTGCTGTTAAAAATCAATGCCAGCTGTGAAGAAATGTGGAGATGCTATGCAAAACTCTTCCTTACAATTAAAGTGGTCAAGACAACTTAAAAGCAGTTGAGATTTTTTTCTTTAATGAATGTAGAGTTGCTCAAAACACTGTTTTAAGGTTACAGAAGAGAATAACTATCTGTTATTTAACAGGGAAAAGCATGTCAGGAAAAACCTACTCAGTGTTAAGAGTAGGATAGCTTAAAGAGATTGACCATCTGGAAGAAAGGGACAGGCAGAGGCAATTCAAGAAAATGTTCAGGGAGCAGGGAATATGTGAACTTTCCTTGAAAAAATGTTTGTTTTGATAGCCTTGAAATAATTCAAAGGGAGCCCTTAAAAGGAAGGATTGATTAGGTGAATACTGGCTGTTAGGAATGGGGGCTTCACAGAAAAACCAATGATTTAGGGACTGTCTAAACAGAATATTGTGCCAGTCCAACATTCTCTGATCCTTAAGGTTATCTTACTGAAAATCCAGACCTTATCTTATCATTAATTGGTAAAAGAAATTATTCATAAGGACTTTTTCTCTCACAGGATACAGACAAAAGAGTAATGATAATAATAGTCATTACTATTTATATATCACTTTAACTTTGTCTCAGAATACCATCAAGTGTGCTACTAGATTTTATTTCTTACAATATGCTTGTAATTCGTATCTCATTGAATGTTTACTATGAACCAGGGGCTGACTTAGTGGTGTCTCTCTGTTTCTCACATCATTTCTCATACAACATCTCTACAGCCAAGAAGGTGGAGCCAGGATTTAAAACCCTGATTCTCTGAGGCCAAAGTTTGCACTCTTACCCATTAGTTAATGTGACCTCCAATGATAATAACCACCATTTTAAGATTATAGGAGAGTCTGTGGCTTGCTAACTGTCACAGAGCTCATTGGTATCAGAGCTGAGGTTAGAGGCTATCTTTTATAACCATATCTTCACTTCAAGACTTGCTGAGTATTTCCTAAAGCAATTTCCTTATTTTCTCCCAAATTATAGTAGTTAGTGCAGAAATTAGGGCTAACAACACATCATTCTTCCTTGCTGATTTCTTTTGAGGGGACAAACTTGCCCACTGAGTAGACAATGGTATGAAGAACAGCTTTTGCATATTTAACATTCTATAGTTTATATAGCTTACAGATAAACACTATACCATTTGATATGTGGACAATTGAAATATAATTTAAAAGTTTTAAATTTTAAAAGAATGAAAAGCAGGCACAAAGTTTTTAAAGCAGGATTTGGGGAGTATATGGCTGGGCTTATTTTTACTATGACTAACATACTAAAATAGCAATTGAATTTCCATCCCATCCAATTTCACATTCTGCTCTGATTACATAGCTCAGAGAAGAAAATTAATCATTTCTTTGAAAAAAAAAATTTAAAGCCAGTTTAAGATTCCACTGAATTTGTACTGTGTTCAATGCCCATCACCAAAATATCAATGTCTATTCAGATGATACACAGAATTACTAAACATGATAGAAATGTGTAAATATTTTTTACTTCAAAAATTTTTAAATCATTCCATCAGGGAAATGAAAATATAGACTGAACAAAATGACTTTCCAATGTCATTGGGTTGAAGACCAGAGGAAGTAGAGGTGAATATTTGCCCAAACTATGAGAGATATGCTTTGATTCTATACCTGTGCTTTACTTGTGTGTCAGGGTATTTTATGTATTCTTTTAAAATATCACTATATTTCTTGTTTATTTTTCTTCTGTGGCTTAGAGAATTTATCAACTTCTAGAAGAATGGCATTTCCTCTTATTATAAACAATGCTTCATTGTTAGCATCTATCCACACACTGATCTATTCACTCTTCCATCCATCCATCCATCCATCCATCCATCCATCCATCCATTACATGTGGCTCCTTATAGAAAAAATGTTAGTCTAATTGAGAGTTCAAATTTTGTGTTCTTAAAAACCCTACATTTGATGAATAATTTTTATCAGAATATGAAAGGCACTCTTGAGGAGTACTTTTTTTTCTTGAAGAAAAGCCACAAGTAGAAGAATCAGAGTCAGGTTAAAAAAAAAGAAATAAAAATACTTTAATAAATCATACAGTTCTTTATCAGTCTGACGTATTTTACTCTCAATATTCATCCATCTTGTTGCAAATGACAGTATTTTACGATTTTATGGTTGAGTCATATTCCACTGTATGTATGTGCACATTTTTATCCAATCATCATTGAAAAACACTTGTTTCTACATGTTGACTCTTATGAATGATGCTGCAGTGCACACAGAGAGGAGAATAAAGAGGGTAAAGGGGTCAAATATATGGTGATGAAGGAGACTAGCTTTTGAGTGGTGAGCACACAATAGAATATACAGATGATATATTTTATTATACACCTGAAACTCATATAATGTTATTAACCAATGTTACTCCGATAAATTTAATTTTAAAATTTAAATATGAAAAAACTATCATAAAGAAATAAAAAATATTTTTTTCTGACAAAGACAGAGAGAGAATCAGAGAGTGACAGGGACAGACAGACAGAAAGGGAGAAAAATGAGATGCATCAGTTCTTCATTGCAGCTCCTCTAGTCATTCATTGAATGCTTTCATATATATGCCTTGACTGGGGGGCTCTAGCAGAGTGAGTGACCCTTTACTCAAGCCAGCGACCATGGGATCATGTCTATGATCCCGTGCTCAAGCTGGTGAGCCTGCTCTCAAGCTGGATGAGCCCACGCTCAAGCCGGCAACCTCAGGGTTTGGAACCTGGATCCTCCATATCCCACTCCAACACTCTATCCACTAAACCACTGCCTGGTCAGGCTAAAAAAGCCTTTGTATAATGAACATACTTTTTTGGTTTAAGAAAAAAATCTACAACATTTAGTCTGTAATTGGTTTCCACTAAAATGCTCCAACTTGCAAAGATCTTTATTGATTATTGAATTAATATAATTATTAAGTTGTACTATATTTGAAATTACTTTAAAAATATGTACTTGGCTGTGATGAATGGTCTTCCTTTGTCCTACAATCCCAAATGATTAATATCAATTTCTTCAGTAGCCTTCCTTCCAAAATCTCTAGTTACTTGATGAGTTTGACTAAAGGGGGATACTTGAGAAAAATCTGACAATAAGACTAGAGTGCTCTTGGCCCTTGCCTTGGTGTGACATAGTCTAGTGCGAGCTGTATTCTTCATCAAAGGCTCCATCTTAGAATGCATCAAAATTCCTTGTTGCTTTTTCCAATCAGTGGCCTTCACCATTATAAATAGTCCCTTTTTCAATCTCTCCTCAACTACTACCTGTCTCTGTGTACCACCTGTTTTCTGCCAGGACCCTGATTGATACCTGATCTAGGTATAAATATTAATATGCTTTTCCTTTTCACTGTTCTCCCTTATAGTCTATGAACAGCAATATGTAACATAATAAAGATGGTAAATTATCATGACCAGGGTTTCATCTGGCTTTCAAGTATGTTTAATACTGTCTATAGAGTGCTGGCATGTATAATGATTTCAGGAAAGTTTGTATTATTTGTTAACAAAAAAAAAATGAAAGTTCTTACATAAAAATATGGGTTTCTAGATTCTCCTAAAAAACTGAACAAATGAAACACCTAGAACTATAAGAAAAGGTGGGGCCTCCCTTTCTGCCTATCACTTGACTAGAGCCAAGAAAGGTTGAGGTTTTCTACTTGTTTCAATTCCCACCATGCCTCAATGTTTCTCTGAGTATCAGTTGCCTTCCTGCACCCTTTTAAATTGAGCTTGTATTTTTTTATTGCCCATTAAAAAATAAAATAAATGTCACACAAATACTCCAGTCACTCATTATCTCCAGAATAGCCTCTAAATGCAATTTGATGTGGCCTCTGCTTACTTTCCTGACCTCTACTCTTATCTCTCTTCCCCTTCAATGCAGCTAAGCTTATTTTCTCTCTGGTCCTTAAACTCACCAAGGTTCTTCCCATCAAAATCCTTCAGGATGTTTGCCTAGCATAGTTTCCTTATACACATCTCCACCTAAACTTCACAGGGCTTCTTCCTTAATTCATAGAAATTCAACAAGACTATCATTTCAAAAGTGTCTTCTCTCAAGAATCAGAAGAACTCCATTTTAAGGAGAGGATTTAGCATGTATGCAAACACCTTTAGTATCTTGTTTTATTCTTCTGGATCCTCAGTCTATTCTTTTATCTCTAACCTCACTATCTCTCAGCCCCTTCTACCATAAATCATAAATCTATAAATTGTAGCAGCACATGAACTAATACCACATGACCTCTGCATGGTCCAGACTTTGAATACTGCTTCAGCCCTTGGATTAAGGGGCAGGAGAGTGTTGTGCAGCATTAGGACCAGATGGTGTTATTTTAATTAGAGTAATGGGGGTTCTTATTCAGAGAAAGTGCACTAACAAAGCCAACATACATCATTATAACCATTAAAAAATCGGCAAAGAATCACAAAGCCTTTATTATTTTTTATTGTCATTTGTTTATTTAATTATAAATATCAAGTTAAGGGAGAGTTAAAGATAGTTCAAAGCTTGAAGCTCTTGCCAGTAGTCTCTGCTCCTGTAGTCCCCATACTCATGCTACCCTCCAGGGTAGCATCTTAATGATGTGGAGTTGAAAGCATTCACTTTTGCTGTGCTGGCTGCTCCTGTTACTATTTTGCTTTCTTTGAAAAGTCATGACTTTAGAATATTCTTGACATTTTTCTGTAGAAATATATGTTTTCATTAACATTTGCTTGAAAGCCTTTCCCAAAACTCCTTCCAAAATTTTTTATTCATTTATTTTTAATTCTTTCAATGAAGAGACAAAAAGCATATGTCATAAAAGGCATATAAACAGAGAGTTTGGGGATATGAGTGTGCGTGTGTGTGTATTTTCTGTGTGCGTAAGGTATGTTTGCCTCAGAAATAAATAAAATAAAACACAAATCCTCCCTTTGGAACCATTAGCCACAAACGATTCCTACGAGAAAAGTGAAATTTAATTTGGGAGGGATGAATGGAACAGTCTGGTCCCATAAGTAGTGCAATATACTTAACTCCCTTCCCATCATTTTAATAACTCACACCCACTCTTTATCCTTTGCACTTGCCTGTGTTTTAGCACTTCTCTGTGTATCTCTGGAGACCTGAGCATTCTTTCCATGTTTCTGACACTTGTGCTTATATGTATTGGGGCTGATCTTCTCTCCTCCATTAGATTTTAAATTTACGGTGCACCAAGAACTTTATAAGTCCCCACTTCACTTAGTAGCCCCACAGCTGAAGTCTTACCTCCTTCATGAATTCTCCCTTAAGCACTTTTGACCCCTGATGATCTTTTTTTTCCTCCAAATTCATACTGTATTTTTCCCTCCAAATTCATGTAGTATTTTTCATTGCATCACATTCTGTAGCACTTGCCTGTAATAACATTACAGTGAGCGTTTGTTATATAACACACACTTTTCTCTGTACTTTATATGCATTACTAAATTTAATTCTCACAATAACCCTATGCATCATGTACTGTCTTTATGCCAATTCAATAGACTACATTAAAATATTTGCTCAAGCCATTCAGCCAGTAAATGTTATCATCCACCAAGCTTTCTAAGTTTAGAAATATTTTTTTACCATTCTGTTTGAGCATGTTACACTATCTCACACACAAGTAGCGTCTATTACTTATGGATTATGTCCCATAAATTAGTTGAGTCTCTGCCAAATGTCATATTGTACTGAATGAAACAGTCCTACAGTGCCCAGGTCTCTATTATGAGAGGCACTCTATAAATACATTTCAGTACATTTAGACACTTTAATGGGAATTAAACAGCCTTCATGAGAATGTCTATAGTTCTGCATCAGTTCACCTACCTGCATCTAGTCAAGCTTTTATAATTGATGAGACATTAGAATTTCTATGTTTGAGGCCATCAGACTATTACAAGGAAATGGATTTATGCTCTGTAACTGCGCTTGTTATTTTTATGATGTAAAGAAGAAAAGCCGAGCCTGCAAAACCTCCCATACATGAAGATGATCAGAAAGAAATATTCCTTTCTGGTGTGGAATGAGTTACAGTATAACTGTACTATCTCTTAATTTATGCTCTGGGGAGAAACAGAGATGACAAGAGAGAGAAAAAAACAACAACAACTATTTATTAAATTTCTCTTTAACTTATCATCCAAATAATTTACCTTAAAACTGTATTTTAAAGCAATTTAGTCAATTATAAGGGACCAGGATATCTGGGTTTCTTTCCCTGTCCTCGTTCAGGAGTTCTTAGAACTATGTGGTGTCAACAAACAGATTTTGGGATGTTCAAGAACATTATGAAATTCTTTGAAAAATTATGTGTCTGCTGTTATGTTTGGTTGCAAGGGTTCAAAGCTTTAATCAACTTCTCAAAGGAGCTTTGACCAAAAGTCTCAAAATAAGAGAACAATAACATTACTGCTCTCCTGATGATTGTAATGCATCATAAATAAACTGAAAGTTGCTCATTTGCCCATAGTCAAATAGAATAACTGATGTGAAACTTCTATGAAAGAAAATTTTCAGGTTTTCATACAAGGAAAAAGAAAGCAAACAAAATTGTTCCAATTTCCAAATAGCTAATCTCAGGGCACTTTTACACTCTTGAAAATGGTGAAGACTCCCAAAGTGCTGTTATTTATGTGGGTTATATCTATTAATATGATAGTTACCATATTAGGAATTGAAACAAAAAGTTTTAAAATGTGAGCATACTGTATGCAAGCACGCATTCCATTAGCCTTCAGAGTGACGGCACCACGCAGTGCAGTGCCGACCCTGCAGCCTCTGGGAAACGCTCCACGGGATTATGAGAGAATGAGATTAAAAAGGTAAACAACGTTTTTGTCTTATTATGGAAATAGTTTCACATTGCAGTCCCTCAAAGAGTCTAAAAGACCCTTAGGAATATTCAAGACCACATTTTAAGAACTGCTTTAGAGAAACTAAAATCTTGTCATTGGTACTGTTTTCCTATTTCACTTTGGCTTTTGGACATATGAGATCCAAATGCGAGACTCATCTGAGAAACAGTGAAATTTATCTAAGTGTTAATGTTATCCGCACTCTAATTTCATCCCTTATTTTCTCTTTGCCTTTCTTTTACCATATTTTTATTTCATCTTACTACACTGTATACATATTCATAAATCTGCTTAAGGTCATTTCAAACAATATATATTTAAAGAAGCATACACACACCAAAACATACACACACACACACACACACACACACACAACAAACCACTAAATCACCATAAAATGATGCGATAAGGACAATAGTTTTTTTAAGCGACTTATTCTGAAATTACTAAGTGCAATGTCAGGATACTGAGAAAATCTAACTCTCAGCATCTTAAAATTTGTTTCATACCACAGTTCTAAGGTTAGAAGAGGTGTTGGTGCTTTTTGTTAAACTTCATCTTCTATAAGGACAAAAAGTGAAGTAATGTTTTTGCTTCAGTTTTCTCAACTATTAAAAATAGGTTAAAATTTTTTTAATATAGAAATTCCCTTGATAAAAATACAAGCTGTTTTACCATATTTTTATTACCTATGATGAACATTTGATAGTTCTCTTACACAAATGAGCTGTTTCCATGTATTCTATCGATGATGGCTAACGTTAAATGTGGCAGAGAAATGAGGGCTCTGAGCAGGAGCCGTTACTACAGAAGCAGCCAGTCGGGTCTGTGCAGTGTTCATCATTGACAACAAAATACCATATCTTTCATGTGCAACTGGTGGCTTTCCCCCCTCTGCCAGTAGCCCATTGTTAAAGATAAATGTTTGAAAACAGAAGATTTCTCCCATGAAACCATAAATCTATGTTTGTGGTATTGTCTAATCTCTGTTGTGGAAATGAATCTGACATCACTATCTGAAAATTATGACTTTTTCAATCCCAAACCAGGATGCAGATAACGATAAAGGCAATTTTCCTATTTCTAGTCAGGCAAATGTCACAAGTGTGTGCAATTATGTTACCCATGTTGAGAGGGTTTACTATCCTTTAATTAGAATTATCTTCCAGGAGATGTCATAGTTTATGTGCTCACTAAAGCAACTGAACTCAGCCCTTACTTCCTCTAGAGCTAAGCCTGGGCTGGAAAATGCAAATGTCATCACTGTAATATTACAAGTCATGGAAACAACCCAGAAACGGAGATTTTCATCCAGGGTTCAAATCAAGTCCATATTTCCAGGTCCCCAATCACTTTCCCATGCTCTTTCATCAAACATTTCCAATGTACATCACACCTTGCTGGAAATATCTTTTAAATTCCACTTGTCAGAGTGACATGATGCAAAAGTTGTGCTTTATGGTAAGAAAACAACCTGCCACCTACTTATCTGTGCACCCCTCCTTCAATCCCTGACAATATAATTCAAGAAAATAGTATTGCTTTAGTTATCTTCTCTCTCTCTCTCTCTCTCTCTCTCTCTCTTAGTATCTGAGCATATGTTGGAAGCAATGACATCATATGCTAACCTTCCTCTCTCAAAGAGCATGCAACACCTTTCAGGAAAGATGCTCAGAGCCAACATTAAACATGCATCCTACCTTTTCCCAACACATGGGTAACCATCTCCATATGATCACAGAAGGTCACTCCATGATCTGATGTTGCAGCTGGGAATAGAAGCCAGAGGTCTTGGCTTCCTGTGAAGTGTTGCATCAAGAAACTTAGCCTGTTTCTTCAGGGAAGGAAGCACACTCTGGGCGCAGGATGGAAGTCTAACTAAAACAAGGATGAGTCAGGGCTTCCTCATCTCTGAGCATGTACCTTTCTAGATATTTTACCAGTGTTTCTTAGGTGGTTGTGACTTTGCTGAGTAATGATTTCTAACAACTCAAAGATGATTCAGTTCCATGTTTGATAGTATTATGGAGACAATTTTTTATTTCAAAAAAGAGAATCAAAGACCAAATGAGAAGTGCCACTGTGTCCAGAAAATCTCAAACAGATTCCTTGATTTATAAAGCAACTCAAAATAAGCAAGTGAAACAAACAACAAAAAAATTCTCCTCTATAAATACTACTTAAAAATATATTCACTTTTTAAAATTAATAAATTTTTGTTGTTGTGAATTAAATTAATTATTTTGGACAACTACTTTGGTACTGTTAAAACTTGAAAATTTTGAACAAATTCAGACCTTAGAATCTGAATGCTTCAGTACAACACTCCCCACCACCACCGCCACCACCGCCCCACGTCATCTCTGTGAACTTCCACCCACCAGCAGGTCCAGCTCAGTGTCACTCGGGGGAAAATATCCTGTTTAAAGAAACATATCATTTGTTTCTATCTGTATTTTCAGCTCAAAACAAGCTCTCAATAAGTATTTGTCAGCAATCATGAGAAAAATTGTTATCAAAACTCATGTCTTTGAAGAAAGACCATTTCCAATGCACATTTTATGGAGAAAAAGATGAGCTTTGAAGGAGAAGTGGGATATTTATGGAATACTAAAGAATAATTTGTCAACTTGCTGCAAAAAATAATTTTGAGATATATTATTACTCATGTTGGCAAGGGTGCCTGCCATACATTGAATTGAAATGTGCCCATTTAAGGTTTAACTTTTTAGAAAGGCAACACCCAAGGGAATGTCAGAAAATTTCTTAATATTCATGCAGCATGAGAGAAAGATTTTAAAATTACTTTTTTATTCTTATTTGAAAATTTTTTTCTATAAACTAAATCCTCTTAAATGAGGTTTTAAATTTTTCATTTTAAATAATTATAATCATATAGAAATAAGCAGACATTTGTCAGCCAGTAGCCTGGAATCCAGTGTATGGTGACATAAAAACTCATCCAAAAAAGTAATAAACACAGGTTAATTACCAGGACAATGGGAAATGGTCAGAGGGAGAGGGGAGAAAAATATCAAAGTAATTTTTAAATTAGTAACCTTTCACCTGACTCACATTGGTTGGAATCCAATATTGACCAGAGGGACTGGAATTCATTCTGATGATGTGATGGTAAAATGTTGTGAGTTCAATGAGTCTGGTGGTCTTGGCACTATTCCCAGAGAACTCAAGTTCCCAGCAAATAACTAAAGGACCTCAACTTTGGTCCAACTGGCAGTCTTTGTTCTTTCAAAAAAGACTCAGGCTGGAAATGGACCACGGGGACACATATTTTCCTTTCTACTGACAGGCTTCATCTCTGAATGAGTGGGAGGAACTCTGGTGGTCACCTTTGGAAAAGTAGTGGCCAAGACCCTATTCTCAGTCTGACCTGTGATTGTAGTGGACTCCGGTTTTGAAGAAGTCCTTCTCAGAACCTAGTGCTATCTTTAGGGAACATAAAGGAACATAAAATTTATCACATGGAAAGATAGAATGATTTCATGTGCAGCCTTCATATCCAGAGTCCTCATGGAGAAGTGATGAATAATCTGGGAAATTTTATTCAGCAGAACCATTCCCTTGGGGATGGAGAAGAATGAGCAGAGGTCATCTTTATTAGAAATTATGCACCTGAAGGCTCCCAGACAGAGTGAAAGAACATACACAACCCCCCTGCAAACACTTTTTAAAAATCTTTAGAATGCATTAGTGCATTAATACACAGGGGTTTAGCCCTGATTGCCTGATATAGAAATCCCAGCTGCTAATCTTTAAACACTAACACTTTCCATTATAAAGTGTTTATTTTGTGCTGGTTTTCTCTTTCTTTTAATTCATGGTATTCATCTAATTTTAATTCATGGTATTCATCTAATAGAGTCTATACATGGTCCCCATGGTTTCTAAAATTACTAAAGGAAGAAACTCTTCCTAAAGTAAGTGGCTAAAGTGAATG
Organism: Saccopteryx bilineata; assembly: GCF_036850765.1. Classification (NCBI taxonomy): domain Eukaryota; kingdom Metazoa; phylum Chordata; class Mammalia; order Chiroptera; family Emballonuridae; genus Saccopteryx; species Saccopteryx bilineata. The sequence continues at coordinate 173,578,978 of NC_089494.1, forward strand.
ATTCTTGTTTATGGAAAAAAGTTCCAAAACTCTCTGAAAACAATATGCAAGCTAGATTATGGTGAAGTATTTCTAGTCTCAAAAATTGTACCATTCCATCCAAATGTGTTATCTATAAGAAAATGATGCAAAGCTTAGAAGTTCCTTGGAGAAGTTCAATCCTAGTGTAAAAAAAATGTGGGCAATCAGCAAATAAATTATATAAATTTAATTCTGTAATACAGAGAAGGAGCCTGTACACAATACTCACAAAGAAAAAAATATATAATTTAAGCAAGATGATACAAGATAAAAATTTAATTATATCTTTCAATTTGAATTTTATTTGACCTTTTTATAATATTTAACTCTGTTTTTTATGTCCTTTGTCTTGAAACATTCTTTACTCTGGGCTCATAATATAAATCTTCTATCCAGGCTCCTACTGTGTTATTTTTCTGCCTGGAAAAGTTGATGGTTTTTAGGGATCTAGATCTTCTTTCCTTCATATTCAGCAGACATTCCAGTAAGTGATATTTCATCTTACCTTTTAGCTTTAGATTTCATCTACTGAACTCCTAATTTGGCTAGGGTTCATTCAAAAGCCAGTGGAAGAAACTCAAATTAAACCAAATGAATTTCAAAATAAGGTTATTGATTTACATAACTAAAAAATTTAGACATTGTAAAGGTGCTCAAGATATTTGTTCATTTAATAATTTTTAATTGAAAATCATTATAAACGAAGCTCTATTTAAGGATCAAGGAGTGAGCTAAATAGACAATCTTTGATGCCATGTAGTAACAATAAAATAAATAAATAATTTAAAAGCACACAAATAAAATACATTATATATTAGATGACGGTGAGTGATAGGAAAAGAAAAACAGCATGGAAGGTCGATAAAGAGGCTGGGGTAGAGGGTTGCTATTTCAAATAGGAAAAAATCTCAGTGAGAAAATAACATTTGAAACAAGATCTGAAGGATCTGGAGGAGTAAGCCATCTGGCTAGCTAGAGAAAGAGAATTCCGGACAAAGGAAACCACCAGTGCAAATGCCCGAGGGCAGGGTAAGCCGAGTGTGCAAACTGCAAGGAGTCCAGTAACTGTAGAAAGTGAGTGAAGGAGACAGTCATAGATGGAATCAAGGGGTAGACAGTGGGCAGGCCATAACGGGCCTTTTGTTAAGGACCATAGCTCTTTACTGTGATTGACATCTGAACCATTGCTAAATTTTGAGGAGAATGTCATCTTTGATTTATGCTTTAATGAGATTATACTAGTGTCCAAAATAAGGGAAGTGAAGTAAGAATCAGGAAAAACAGTTAATGGATATATCACCCAAAACTCAGGGGTTAAACATTTTAAGCATTAATTATCACTTATGTATCTCTGGTCTCCACTGAGCCTACCCATGTATCTGTGGTTGGCTGCAGAGCAAACTGTAGATCTTGCCCCTCCCACATTTTGGAAGATTGGCTGAATGAAGACTGGCCTCAGATGGTCTTAGCTAGGATGTCTGGCATCTCCTCTTCGTGTTGTCTCATCCTCCAGCAAGCTGGCCTGGGTTTGTTCATGCGGTGGTGGCAGGCTTTCAAGAGACAGAGCAGGAGCCTTCAAAGCCTTTGTAACCTGACCACAGAACTAGCATAGTCACCTTGCCACATTCTGTTAACCAAAGCAAGTCACAGGTCACTCAAGAGCCAAAGGTTAGGGAAGTAATTCTATCAGTTTATGGAAAAAAGCAGTACAATCATGTTGCAGAAGTTATTGGGAAGCCAGTGATCTATTTTTTCAAAATAAGCAGTTGAATTCTCTGTATTTTGTAAACAAAGCCAAGAAGATTTACTGAAGAATTAAAGGTAGTCCACCACCATCCTTCTATTTGCCCAAGCAAGAAACCTGGGAATCACCATTCATTTCTACTTTCCCCTACATTTAATGAACCATGAGCCCTGTACTTTATTCTGAATATCTATTAGTCAGGGGCCATCACACACAGGATTACGCATGCAGCTCCCTGACTGTTTTGTCTTTAGTCTCATCCTTAGTTAATCATCCTTTCTTCTGATTCCTTTTTTCATGTTTCATCCTTAGTTAATCCATCCTTTCTTCTACTTCATTTTTTTCACGTTTCAGAGGGTAATATTTCTACAACAAAGTACAATTATATCATTCCCTTGACTAATGTTCCATAATCAGTCTCTATTAATCTTAGAAAAATACAGCTTGAAAGGTCCCTTTTTACATCTCCACTGTTCTTTTTGTCACTTTTTGCCACTTACACTGTGTTCCCAGCATAATAACACATTCATTTCCTCTAAGGAAATTACCAGTTCCTTCTCATCTGGGCTACTAATTATTCTGTTCCTTTTTCCTGGAAAATATATATACTGCTCACAAAAATTGGGGGATGTTTCCAAATGAATATGAAGCTATAAAATTTCAAGATAAATCTCATTTCTTTTAAAAAATCTTTTTGATTCCACTTTACACTGGTCTGGGATGCTATTCTTCCTCTATATTTTCCCTATCATAACACTTTTTACACTGCATTTTATTGACTATGTGCCAGTAATTAATCACTAGATTTTAAATTTCATGAGAATAATGATCATGTCTGTCCTGCTCACTACTTTCTTTCTCAATAATTGGTTTATACTAGTTAGTCGAAGGATCATAAGAGTCAATGACTAGAAGAATCCTGACTTTAATTTTATTTATTTATTTTAAATATTTATGTTCCTTTATTGAAGCAAGATTTCTGATCAGTATACAGAAGTATTTACTAAACAGCGACCTGTGCAGAAATCACATGTTATCCATCTAGATAGATTTTTCATTATACTTTGTCTATTGATGAAGTAGTTCCATTTTTAAAGTGTTATACATAAAAAAGCTTTAAATTTGACAAGATTATATATATATACATACATACATATATATACACATATATATTTTTTTATTTTTTTTAAAGAGACAGAAAGAGAGTCAGAGAGAGGGATAGACAGGCAGGAACGAAGAGAAATGAGAAGCATCAATCATCAGTTTTTCATTGCGCGTTGCAACACCTTAGTTGTTCATTGATTGCCCTCTCATATGTGCCTTGACCGCGGGCCTTCAGCAGACCGAATAACCCTTTTCTGGAGCCAGCGACCTTGGGTACAAGCTGGTGAGCATTTTGCTCAAACCAGATGAGCCGGCACTCAAGCTGGCGACCTCGGGGTCTCAAACCTGGGTCCTCTGCATCCCAATCCGACGCTCTATCCACTGCACCACCACCTGGTCAGGCTGACCAGATTATATATTAATTCATCTCTAAAAAAAGTTAGGTGGCATTTAATTTTAGCTACTATGTTTTAAAGCATTAAAAAGCTTAAGCATTAAGTAACTTCTCAAAATGTTATTCTATGTGCAATGACATTTAGCAGACACAGCAGAGTTCACCATTTTGTCCAGATTTGCATAGATGGGTCTTATTTGAGAATGATACACTAAATAGCTGGTGCTTAGAGACTCTGACTTTAAATCTTTTTGTAAAGAAAATTTCAATCATCACAATGATTTTGTTGTTGTTTTAGTATTATGGAGTTAAGTACTGGAAAAGTTTATTAGATAGGAGCCATCACAAAGACTAATCTGAAACACTGAAGGAAAAGTAGAGAGAATAAGAAAAGAGTTATGACAGCGTGAGTTAATTTTTTTAAAAATTAAGACAGGGAAGTTCCCATTTTATTAGCTAGGGCTCAGTGGTGGTAACAAACATGTAATGAGTGTTATGGAAAATTTATTTCAGTAATTATATACTTGTAAATTGTGGGGGAAGTTGGGTAATGAAGGTCTGGAACTAGATTTAGAGGATAAAAGAGGGAGTTGCCAACCACTTACTATAGCAGCTAAGTATATCCAGCTGCTAAAGCAAGTCTATGCAGTGGGATGTTCTGTGAGGTCTATGGGAAAGTCTTCTCTCTGTGTAGCTACTATGTCTCTGGGGTCATGGTCAAGTGTCTGGTGGTGGTCCTGAGGCTACTGTTGGTCAACAAAACCTGAAGTGGTAAAGACTTAAACCTAGAGCAGTGGACAAAGAGGATAAACTAAACCTAAAAGGCATCTCTAAGTCTGTCGTTGAAGACATCTGACTCTATAGAGACTGGGTTCATCTATGCTTTTTAGATTATATTCAGATTTCTAAGATGGATTCATACAGGAAAGGAAATTCTGGAAAACATATTTCAGACTAACAAATTTGACCAGCATCAAGCACTAAATTTGAGAGGCTTTCCTTAAATGTGTAAAGACGCTTATAGCTTTACATTCCCACCTAATTTGAATCTGAAAAAAGTTGAGATTCTGATGTTGAGTTGTCTTGTAGAGCAGGGTGACCCAGACTCTGATTGCACACAGAGCAGCCATAGAGTAAAGGAATGGGTGGAAATGTCAAGAAGCCTGAGGATGTATGGCAAATAATAGAGAAACTCAAATTCATAGTATGTGAGAGAATGAAACCTAGTCTTAATTATAATGGTTTTGAAAACATATTGCCAAGAAATAAATTGTTTAGACTGGGTTTCAATTACAGTTAGAAAATGGAAATACTTTGTATTTATCTTGTGGACTTGAGAAGCAAAGCAAACTAAATATCTAATAGAAAGTGTCATGTGAGTTAGTAAATTTTAATATTAAGTGTCTCTGTTGCTGATATATTTGAGGATATACTCTGTAAAGTTGAATTCTATGTGGCCGCCTTCTTTATCAAGCTGTTTGCCTGCTTGACTTCTAAATAAGCCCATTTCTCCTCCCAAAAAGCCCATTCCCTAGCTTCAGAGCTTCTTGCCAAATGACACTGAGAAATATTTGACCTCCAAATACTCTCTCTACAAAGATGATTATCTTCATCAGTGATGCAACTTTTTCAACTATTAGATAGGCCAGGGGTCCCCAAACTTTTTACACAGGGGGCCAGTTCACTGTCCCTCAGACCATTGGAGGGCCAGACTATAAAAAAACTATGTAAAAATCCTTATGCACACTGCACATATCTTATTTTAATGTAAGAAAACAAAATGGGAACAAATACAATATTTAAAATAAAGAACAAGTAAATTTAAATCAACAAGCTGACCAGTATTTCAATGGGAACTATGCTCCTGTCACTGACCACCAATGAAAGAGGTGCCCCTTCCGGAAGTGCAGCGGGGGCCGGATAAATGGCCTCAGGGGACCGCATGTGGCCCGCGGGCTGTAGTTTGGGGACCCCTGAGATAGGCTATCTAACATGCCAGCCAGAAGCATTTGCATTTGGATGCTATTCTCAATATCCTGGCCTTCCAAAACACAAGTTGGCAAAGAGACTCACCAAATCAACAACAACAAAAAAATCTTATCAAATATAACTTCTACTGCCTCTCTTTAAAGATATAAACACTCATTCTTTGTCAATTCTAGCACAGCTTACTCCTGGCAGTCAGTAAGCAAAATTCATATATACTGAGATGCAATCTCAGAACACTCAAACAGGTAAATCATAGTAATATTCAATACAGATTTTTCCTAATCACCTCTCTTCTGCTAGATAAAACTTCATGTAAACTTAACTGTAGAGAGATACTTGTTAAATAGATGTGAAGTACACCTTCATTATTTATTTTCAAAACCAGTGCTGCATGTTTTGTGTTTTATCCAGTTCATTACTATTACCATTTCCCTGGCATCTCACCCCGAAGAGATTACTTCCTTGCCCATATTATATTCTTTTAAATAAATGTCCTCAAGTACTGTTATTTAATTCCTTCTTAGAGTCCTTCTTGCCATTTGTGAGTTTCCCTTAGTTATAAAGATTTTCTTCCTGGGTACTTAAAAGTATAAGAGTCAGAGCAAAAGATTCTGTGGAGAAAGAACCGTCTCAGATACATATCATTACTCCTCTTCCAACTCAGTAACAAGGCGGGAAGTTTAGAACTGTTTATTTTAATTACAATTAATTTTTAATAGAACTAAAACAAGTATGTTGAAAAATGTCATTGGCACATGACATTTCAGTGTGTGTGGGAGGGTTGCCAGCCTTTAATACAATGCAGACACTGGAAAAGCTTTGTGACACACAGTTCTTAAAGATACAAGAAAATAAATTAACAAGCTAACTAACAGCTTTAAGGAAAATTGTATAACCATTTTTAGAGTGTTAGGTTCTGAAAGTTAGTCAAGAAAATAAGTTAAGAATGTTCACTTTCAAAAAAATAAGATAATTTAAACTTTATAAGACTCACATCTTCATCTTTATAGAATCACAATTTTTTTATCTTTCAAATAGCTTACTGTTATTTGATATCAATGTGATTCTATTAAGAGAGAATTTGGCTGCCATAGCTGAGTAGCTGACACAAACCACAAGAAAATTTAAGACTGAAATAGCTACAGAGAATAATGAAGACATCATTCCCTGTAATTCACTTCTTTTTTTCTTTTCTTTTCTTTCTTTCTTTCTTTCTTTCTTTCTTTCTTTCTTTCTTTCTTTCTTTCTTTCTTTCTTTCTTTTTTTCTTTCTTTTTGTAAACCAGTTGTCATCCTTGGATAAGTCTCAATGTCAGAAATTGACTTAAGAAGAAGACAAATTCAGAACATAATATTCTAACAAATTAATCCATATGAGATGCGAAGCATAACATTCAGATTTTAAAGTTGGAAACAATGCAATATAATTATTATTGAAAGAACAGTCTCTAACCTTTCTACTAAATCAAAGAAAAAACATCAACATACCAAGCAGTCATCAAAGTGAAACTCACTATGCATATGCATGGAAAACTGAGACAGAAATTGGACTAACCCCATGAACATATTCCACTGAAACACTTAAACATTTTTGAACGATAATAAAAGAAAAATGATGTCAATATGTAATCCAGCACTCAAATTATTTATAAAGTAACACCAGTAGTATTTTATGAGCTAACCATAACACGTGAAGTTTAACATTAGAGTTTAGGAAAATAAGTCTCTACCCTTAATAGGACTCTAAACATTCATCCAGCAGAGGGCAATAGTGCATGCTTACAGTTCATCTCTGAACAGGGAAAGGGAAGAATCCTTGCAAAGGAACTTGTTGGGCAGTAAACATGCACAGTATAGTGAGAACTTAATTACAAACAGCTTCAAGGTTTGCTACTAAAGGAAGATAAGGCATATCAGATTAGTAAGGTTTATTGAAACGGTGGTAGAAAAAGCCAGGCAAAGGGGAAAAATCAGCTTTTGAAATGCTCTATCTCAGATTACAGAATCAGCTAATTTAACTGGTGTGGGAATTTTGCACCTCTCTCTCTTTCTTTCACCAAACGCTTTTAAAAATTACCTTGTCGTATTGTTGTTTACAATAAAAATAGTGGTAACTAATACTTAGTGGGTATTCATAATTAGTCAGGTGCTGTTTTAAAGACTATTTGTATAATGTATGTTATGGACTAAATGTTTATGTTCCTCCAAAATTCATATATTAAAATTCTATCTCCAAAGTGATGGTGTAAGGAGGTGGGGTCCTTGGGAGGAGTTCAGGAGTAGATGAGATGATGAGGGTGGAGCCTCCATGAATGGGACAAGAGCCCTTAAAAGAATCATGAAAGAGTTTGTTTCCTCTCTCTGTAATCTCCATGTGAGGATAGCAGAAATGGTTGTCTGAAACCCAAAGGAAGGCCTTCCCTCATCGGAACCTGACCATGCTAGCAACCCGATCTTGGACTTCCAGCCTCCAAAAACGTGAGAAATAAATTTTGTTTATAAGCCGTCCGGTCTATGGTGGACTAAGTTACTGTCTTAACTCATTTATCTTCTCAGTAACTCTATTGTATATGTACTCATATTATTTCCTTTTTAAAGGTGAAAAATCTTAAGTAACTTTTGTACATGAGTTTATTGCTCCTCACTGGTGAAGTGTATTCCAGAGTGTTTCCTACACCACATTCTATTTTTATTTTATTCTACTGCAGAGGCATAGGTTGTTTCCAAATCCCCACTCTGGCTAACTTTACTATAGTGAACCCAGTCAAATATGTGTAATTACTTGGTCTAAAAATATGTCAATACTTAATTTCACTAACGACTGCCAACTGGTTACAGATAGAATTATTGGCATTCTTATTAATTAGTATGTTAATATGTACCTTTTAAGTGATTTTATTAATTTATATTTTGCCCATTATCAATGAGTTATGGCATTTCTGTAAATAAACTTGTTGGCCATTCGGATTTCCCACATACTTGTCAACAATAATTTTATGCGGTTAAGTCTGGTTTTCACTAAGAGGTTTCTTTTTTGAGGTATTTTTCAAAAAGATTTCTTCAATCTTAGATCACAAATATATAATGTAATATTTTCTTCTATTAGCCTATGGTATTACTTTTCACATTTAGGTTATAAACCACATGACATCTGCTTTTGTGTATAATATAGTATCGTAAGGATTGAGGTATATTTTTCTCCATAAGGTGGACAGTTTTCCCAATAGTTTTATAGTGACAATTTATCAAATAAGTTCTCCTGGCCCTGGCCAGTTGGCTCAGTGGTAGAGCATTGGCCTGGTGTGCAGGAGCCCCGGGTTCGATTTTCGGCCAGGGCACACAGGAAAAGTGCCCATCTGCTTCTCTACCCCTCCCCCTCTCCTTCCTCTCTGTCTCTCTCTTCCCCTCCTGCAGCCAAGGCTCCATTGGAGCAAAGTTGGCCGGGGCGCTGAGGATGGCTCTATGGCCTCTGCCTCAGGCACTAGAATGGCTCTGGTTGCAACAGAGCAACACCCCAGATGGGCAGAGCATCCCCCCCTGGTGGGCATGCTGGGTAGATCCCGGTCGGGCGCATGTGGGAGTCTGTCTGGCTGCCTCCTCGTTTCCAACTTCAGGAAAAAAAAAAAAGTAAAAAAAAAAAAAGTTCTCCCATATGCATATCTTTGTAAGCTCTCAATGGTGATCTACTGGTCTAATTTTCTGTTTTATGCTAATTACATAATATTTTATTATTATAGCTTTATTGTATCATAATTTGTCATGTATATCAAGATAGCTTTTGCAAACATTGAAATTCATTCTATAGATAGAATTCTAAAATTTTTAAAATACAAATCAATGTAACTACCACCATAAGCAAGATATAGAAAAAAATTCCATTGCCTTCCCTGCAAAATATCCCCATTATCCTTTATAGTCAAATCCAACTTCTGGCAACCACTGGTCTGTTCTTTTGTTCCTCTGGATTTGTCCTTTCCACAATATCATATAAATGGAATGCTAAATGAAAGAAACCCAGAGCCTTTTAAGAATAGCTTCTTTCACTTAGCACAATTTACTTGAGACAAGCCATGTTTCATGTATCAGTAGTTTGTTCTTTTTCATAGCTGAGTAGTAAGCCATCTTTTGGATATACCATGATTTGTTTATACATTCACTGGTTAAAGAACATAGGGCTATATTTCATTTTTGGTGATTATGAACAAGATTTCTGGGTTATATGGTTAAGTTTCTAAGAAAGTGCCACACTGTTTAACCAAAGTGGCAATCACACTGTGCCTTTGCTCAGCAATATACGAGATGTCTAGGTGCTCTGTACCCTCTCCAACAACCGGTGCCATTCTCTTTCTTTTTCCCTTCCTTTTCCCCTACCCTTCGTTCCCTGCTTCTTTTATTTATTTGTTTGTTTGTTTGTTTGTTTGTTTGTTATTTAAGTAGGTGACCAATCCTGATTGTGACTTTAATTTACTTTTACATTATGACTAATGATATATTGGGCATTTTCTCAGATGTTTGTTCTCCATATATATATTTTTTTGTTTTATTTTGCAAAATGTCTCAAAACTATTTGCTTCTGTTTTTTCATTGAATTGTTTGTTTAATTGCTATAAGTCCTGAGCATTCTTTATACAGTCTACATATAAGTGCTTTTTCAGATATGTTTGCAAATATTTTCTGTCACTTTGTATCACATTTATTTTAACTATGCCTTTAAAAGAACATAAAATTTTAACTGTGAAGAAGTCCAGTAAGTCAATTCTACATTGTGTAGTTAGTGCTTTTGAAGAAGTATATAAGAAATATTTGCTTATTTCAAAGTCACAAAGATTTTTCTCTTATGTTTTCTTCTCAAAATTTCATAGTTTTAGGTTTTACAATGAAGATCATGGTCTATTTTGACTGAATTTTTGTATATGTTGTGAGGTTAAGCCTTATTTTTGTACATGCAGATATGCAATTATTTCCATGTTATTTATCTAAAAGATTGTCCTTTTTCATTAAATTGTTTTTGCAATTTTGTTGAAAGCAATTGGTCATGTGTATAAACCTATTTCCGAGATCTCTTCTGTTGTGCTGGTCTACCTGACTCTCCTGCCAACACCACACTGCCCGATCCCTATAGTTTCAGATTAAGTCTAAAACTCAGATAGCATGTGTCCTCAGATAGATGTGACTTTTAGTGTCTGGTTTCTTTCACTTAGCATGATGGTTTGTTTTTAATTCATCTGTGTTGTAATATATATCAATACTTTATTAATTTTTATGGATGACTAATACTTCATTTTATAGATAAACTACATTTTGTCTATTCACTTATCTGTTGATGGACCTATTCCCTCAATTTTTAGCTGTTGTGTATTCTCCTGCTATGACTATTTGTGTACAAGTATTTGAATATCTGCTTTCAATTCTTTAACTTTTTACCTTGGAGAATTGCTGAGATATATGGTAATTCTATGTTTTACTCTTTAAGAATTCAACAAATTGTTCTCCAAAGTGGCTGCACAATTTTACATTTCTACTGCAACATATGAGAGTTCTAATTTTTTCACATACTCTCCAACATTTATTTTCTATTTTCTTTATTACAGACATACTAATGTATATCAAACAGTATCTCATTGTGTTTTTGATTTATAATTCTCTACATCTTTTTATTTTTGCTCCTTCAATAGATTTTTAAATGTTTTTCTGTGAGATGATTTATAGATTGTTTTTGAAGATACTTAATAATTTTATTATTTTATAAAATATAATAGATTATATATAAATAACTTATTTCTTATAAATGAAATCACATATTTACTTATATTCTATCTGTCATTGATTTCTTAAGTTTAACTTTTACCTAGATCTCTTGTTATTATTAAAATTGTTTATTGTTGAGTTGTCCATATGGATTTTTTTTCTCTTCTCTTATAACCTTATACCCTTTCTGTTTCTTAAATGGTTGGTATCTTAGTCTGTTTGAGTTGCTCTAACAAAATGCTACAGAAAGAAAGGATTATAAATAGCAGAAATTTATTCCTTACGATTCTGGAAGCTGGAAGTCTGAGATCAGGGTCAGGGTAGGGCCTTCTTTTGGATTGCACACTTCTTTTAGTATCTTCATATGATAGAAGAGGGCAAAGGAACTCTTTGGGGTCCTTTTATTTTATTTTTTAATAAATTTTTATTTTTTCAATTACAATTAACATGCAAAATGCCTGATTGGTGGTGGCTCAGTGGATAGAACATTGACCTGGGACACTGAGGTCCCAGGTTCAAAATATCGAGGTCACTGGTTTGTGTATGAGCTCATCCAGCTTGAGCACAGGCTCACCAGTTTGAATGTGGGGTCCCGGCTTGAGTGTGGGATCATTGACACAATCCCATGGTCACTGGCTTGAATCCAAAGTTGTTGGCTTGAAGCCTAAAATCATTGGCTTGAGCCCAAGATCATTGGTTCAGCTTGAGTACCCTGGTCAAGGGACATATGAGAAGCAATCAGTGAACAACTAAATTGCCACAACTACGAGTTGATACTTCTCGTCTCTCTCCTTCCCTGTCTGTCAGTCTCTCTCTCTTAAAACAAACAAACAAATAAAAAACACATACAATATATAAGTTTTATAGTGATTAAACATTTATATAACTTACAAAGTGATCACTGATAAATCTGGCACCCATCTGACAACATACATAATTAGTACAATATTATTGACATTTTTCTCTATGCTGTACTTTACATCCTATAACTACTTTGTAACTATCAATTTGTACATCTTAACCCCTCACCTTTTTCACTGAGCCATCCAACTCTTCCCAATGGCAGCTATCAAAATGTTCTCTGTATCTTTGAGTTTACTTCTGTTTTATTTATTTTATATTTTAGATTCTACATATAAGTAAAAGCATATTGCTTTTGTCTTTCTCTGATTTATTTTCCTCAGCACAGTACCTTCTAGGTCCATCCACATTTTTGCAGAGGAAAAATTTCATTCCTTATGGCTGAGTCATATTCTATTGTATGTACATACCACTTCTTTATACATTTATCTATTGATGAACACTTAGGCTGTTTCCATATTTTGGGTATTGTAAATAAAGCTGCAATGAACATATGCATGTATATGTCTTTTTGCATTAATGTTTGGGTTTTTTTAGATAAATACTCAAAAGTGGAGTTGCTAGATTCTTCTTTGTTTCTTATTAGAGCTTTTGTTGTAAAGCTTATTTTGTCTGGTGTAAGAATTGCAACACCAACTTTTATTCTCATAAAATATTTTTTTCATCCTTTACTTTCTGCCTGTGTGTATCTTTTGATTTTAAGTGAGTCTCTTATAGACAGCATATGTAAGGATCTTTCTTATTTTGATATCCATTCATACACCCTGTGACTTTTGATTGAAGCATTCAATACATTTGCATTTAAAGTAATTGTTTATACATATGTACTATTGTCATTTTATTGTTCATATTTTAAATTGTTTTATTATTCCTTATCTGTCCAACTCTAAATGATAGCTTTACTATCATAGAGCAATCTTGTTTGAAGGTCTTTGCTTTTCATGACTTCTAATATTTCATGCCAATCCTTTCTGGCCTATAAAATTTCTGTTGAGAAATCAGCTGACAGGTGTATGGGAGCTCCATTATAGGTAACTAACTGCTTTTCTCTTGCTGCCTTTAAAATTTCCTCTTTGTCTTTAACCTTTCACATTTTAATTATAATGTCTCTTGGCATGGCTTCTTTCGGTTCATCTTGTTTAAGACTCTCTATGCTTACCGGGCTTGTATGTTTATTTCCTCACCAGAGTCAAAAAGTTTTCCATTATCATCTCTTCAAATTTGTTTTCAAATTTTGTTCCCTCTCTTTTTTTTTCTTTTACCCTTGTGAAGCAAATGTTAGTGAACTTGATATTGTTCCAGAGGCACCTGAAACTATCCTCATTTATTTGGATTCTTTTTTATTTTTCTTATTCTGATGGATGTTTCCTGCTACTTTATATTCCCAATCACTGATTCACTCCTGTTTTATCTAATCTACTGTTGATTCTATCTAATGCATTCTTTATTTTAGTTATTATATTCTTCATTTCTGACTGGTTTTTCCATATGCTTCTACCTCTATTTTTATGTTTTCTATTTCTTTGTCAAAGTTCTCACTGGAATCATTGAGCATCTTTACAACCAGTGTTTTGAACTCTGCATCTAGTAGAATGCATGTCTCAATTTTGTTTAGTTCCTTTTCTGAAGTTTTTTTCTGTTTTTCATTTGGGAAATGTTTCTTTATCTTCTTCTTTTGACTACCTCTCTATGTTTGTTTCTATGTATTAAGTACACGAGTAGAACTACTATACCACTAGGTCGTAGTAGTAGGTGTCCTGTGGGACCAAGTGGCAAAATTTCCTTAGTTGTACCCTCCTTTTGTAGTTGAGCCTGGATTACTGCTGGCATGTCAATAAGAAGGACTGACCCTCAGACTGATGGATTGTGAGGCCAGACCATGGCTACATGAATGAACTATTGTGCACAAGCTGACTCTACAGAGCAGGATTTATTCTAGTAAAGCTCTAATACCTGTTGAGTCTGCTCTTTGGGTGTGTTGCTTATGGTAGGGTGGTTGGGTGGTTCTTTGACATGATTTAAAGATGGTTCCTGAGTATGTTGTTTCTGTTGGGAGGGCTCTGGTGCAGGCCAAAGTCAGCCACTGCCTAGGCCCTGCTTGAAGCCAGTTGATATGAGCTACAAAATAATCTGTAGATGGTTTCCACTTATACTGAGCTTAGAGGTGCCTTGGAGAGAGTAAGCAATTAACTGAGGCTGGTTGCCTCTAATGCTGGGTTTGGGGCTGTTTAGCAAAAGGTATTGGGCATTCTGAGGCCAAGCACTGCTTGTTTGGAGTTTTTGAACTTTTGAGAGATTTTAGGAAATTTCACAGCATGAGTCTAAATAGGCCATTTATATGGAAAAGTCACTGTAAGCACTTGGGTGGACCTGAAATTTGGGTGTAGTGTGGTCTCTAAGAATCACCAGGGTCAGGTGAACAGTGTCAGCCACGTTGATGGAAACTCAAATATGGTGCTCCCTGCACCTTCTGGGGAAAGGCTTAACAGAAGAACAATGGGTTCTGCCAATATTTCTGTATGGGAGAAAGCTGCCCCTCTAGTCTTCACTTTGAGGCCAGTTTGGCTGCTCCCTATTTGTTCTTGACACTTTTTGAGTGATTAGCCCCAGTGCTGGAGCTCAGAACAAGTGAGTTCATACACAGGCCCTTTAACAGGAACCACTGGGATTCCAGTAAACTTCTGTCTCATTCAGCCACAATCTCTGATGGTTTTCACAGCCAAAAGTTATGGGGACTTCTCTTGCTGGCACTGAAACCCTGTGAGAGGAGCCTGGTGTGGGGCTGGGACCCCATGATTTTCAGTAGAAACCTCCACAGCCAGGATGCCCCTCCATATTTTTAACCACTGTGTGTGGTTATAGTACCAGCCAGGTCTGTTTCTATGCCCCCTCCTACCAGTCTCAACACGGCTTCTTCTGATTATTACTAGTTATAGGATTTCTGTTCAGCTAGTTTCAGGTAGTTGTTATGCAGTTTAGTTATCATTTTAATGTTGTCATAGAAGGAGGTGAGTGTAGCATTTATCTACTCCCCAATGTTGACTGAAAGCCCTGGAGTCTCTTTTATAAAGGAATTAATGGCATTTATCAAAACCTCTCTCATTATAACCCAATCACCTCCCAAAGGCTTCACCTACTGATACTATCACCATAGGCATTCAGATTTCAATGAGAAATTTTGAAGGGATAAAATCTTTTAAATAGTAGCAGTTGGTGAGGGTCTTCAAAATTATTCTAAAAAGCAATTGTGATGGTGAACTTTGATATCATATTCTTGATCTTATGCATCTCAGTTCACCTAAATTTCCTTCTTAAGAGGGATGCTTTCTATAGGTTTAAGTTATACAGATTTTTATTGATAAGAAATTTCAATATAGTTCTTGTTCTCTGAGATTTTTAAAATCATAAGCAGTTGAATCTTGAACAACATAAGTTTGAACTGCATGACTCCACTCATACACAGATTTTTTCAATTCATATGAGGGAGAATTTTTGGAAATTAGTGACAGAAAAAATTCACAGAAGATTAAGATAACTTAGAATTGAAAAAATTAAGAAAAGGGTATGTGATAAATGCATAAAACATGTAGATACTAGTTTTAATTATTTGCTACCATGAAATACATATAAATCTATTATAAAAATGTAAAAGTTATCAAAACTTAAACAAATAGATTATATATGGTGAAATTCTCAGTAGAAAGAAATGTAAACAAATGTAAAGATGTATATATATATATATATATAACTGCATAACAATATACGTACTGTACTACTATAATAATTTTGTAGCCACCGCCTGTTGTTATTGTGGTGACTTCAAATGTTTTGAATATCCACTTAAACAATCAAATGATGATAATCATCCCCATGTGAACAGTTCATCTCTTCAGTCATTTGTGTTCAACAGTAAAAAGTGATCTCTCACAGTTGTTGCATTTTTTGTTTGTTTGTTTTTAGTGCAATACTCTAAAACTTGAATAACACCATGGGACCCATGTGAAGAGCCACTAGTGATACTGGAGGTATTCCCAAGAAGCAGAAAAAAGTTATAACATTATAAAAAAATATTAAATAGCTTGATATATAATGTAGATTCAGGTATGTACTATAGATTTATTCAAGATAAATGAATTTAGTATAAGAACTATTGTAAAATATGAAAAAGAAATTCATGAGGCCTTTGTTGAAGCTATGTCAGCAGGCATAAAAATCTTTCTTTTAACCCCATAATAGCTTTTTATCTTGTAATAAAAATTCAGCTTTTATGTAGGTACAGGATTGCCATAAGAAAAGTTATTTATAGACTTTGATATAATTTGATAAAAGTGGGAAGCTATTATTTAACAACTTAAAGCAAAAGAAAGGCGGAGGTTCTAAAGATGAGCATTTTAACACCAGCAAAAAATGGTTTAATAATTTTAGAGTGAAGTTTGGCTTTTAAAATGTCAAGATAGCAGAAAAACTGCTCTTACTAATCAAGTAGCCACAGACAAGTCCCCAGACCCCATTCAGAAAAATCATTGAGGAGAAAGAAACATGTTTTTAATGCATATGAAAGTGCCCTATTCTGGGGGGAAATGCCATGAAAGACATTTATCAATAAGGAAGAGAAGTGAGCACCAGGATTTTAGTCAGGAAAGGATCGGCCAACTACTGTTTTGTACAAATGTAGTCTAGTCAGGTTTATGGCCATGATGGCCGTTATCTATAAAGCTGCTACCTTCCCCCCAAACCCTGCAGCCTCAGTGGGAAAAAATAAACACCGGCTGCCAGTCTTTTGGTTGTACATGAAGGACTGGGCATGAAGAACTTTTTTTCTGAACTGATTTCATCAATAATTTGTCCTTGAAGTCAGACAGTACCTTGCCAGCAAGAAAATGCCTTTTAAAGTTCTTCTGATAATGGAAAATGCCCCTGGCCACACAGAAAGAACCCTGTAAGTTCAACAGCAAAAGCGTTAATGTAGTCAACTTGCCCCCAAAATCAACATCCCTAATTTAACCTCTAGATAAGAACCTCAGAAGCCCATTCCACACTGTACTCTATGGAAAGGATTGTCAATGTTCTGGAATAGAACCCTGACACAGAAAACATCATGAAAGTCGGGAAGGATTACATTATTGAAGTTGCCATTTTTATAAGAAAAGCCATGAAAACCATCAAGTCTCAAAAAATACATTCCTGCGGGAGAAAATTATTGATATTTTTCTAGATGTTTTGCATGCCTTCACAGGACTTACAACAGAGTTAATCAGGGGAAAATCATGAAAGAGATTGTGGATGTGGCAAAAAAAAAAGGTGGTGGGGGAAGTATAGGGTTTCAAGAGATTGTTCTTGGAGAAATTCAAGAGCTAATAGACATCAGGCCAGAGGCGTTCCTGGGCGATGACTGGATGGAGATGTGTGCTTCTGAATCAGTGCCAGATGATGAGGAAGAAGACAGAAGAAGCAATGCCAGAAAAAAGTTGACATTAGATAATCTGGCAGAGGTGTTTCAACTATTCCAGACTGCTTTTAACTTTTTATACAAAATAGGCTCTTCCATGGTGTGGGCACTGAAATTAAAGCAAACAGTGGCAGGGAGGATTGGTACCTTAGAGAAACCTTTTTAGAGAAATAAAAAAGATCTCAGAGAGATTTAACTGTGTTGGCTCAGCAGTAGAGCATTGGCCCGGCATGTGGATATCCTGGGTTCAATTTCTGGTCAGGGCACACAGGAAAAGCAACCAACTGTTTCTCTACCCCCTCCCTCCTTTTTTGTATCTCTCTCTTCCTCACTGGCAGCCATAACTCGGTTGAAACAAGTTGTCCCTGGGTGCTGAGGCTGGCTTCCTAGCCTTGCATCAGGTGCTAAAATAGCTCCATTGCCAAGCAACAGTGTAACACCCCAGATGGGCAGAGTATCGCCCCATAGGGGGAGTGCTGGGTGGATCCTGGCTGGGGCAGATGCAGGAGTCTCTCTCTCTGCCTCCCTGTGTCTCACTTAAAAGAAAAAAAGATGTCAGAGATACATTATGACATATTTCCATAAAGTTACACCAAGTTTGCCTGCACAAGGTGAGTTATTTTTAATATTTATATAGTTAATAATCTATTTGTTTGCTTACTGTTTTAAAATTTTGCTTTCACTGAATTACATTACCATATAGTATGCTTCTCTCTCTCTCTCTCTCTCTCTCTCTCTCTCAATTGTAGAAACTGTGTATCAGCCTATTGTCTCAGGTAAATGCTTTAAAAATATAACAATGTTTCTAATACTGTATTATAAGTAAGACTCTCATATTGTATGTTATAAATTTTTTATAATGATTTTCTCATTAGCATATAGGCTAGGGCCTATAGTGACCTGATGATTATAGACTCTATAATCTGCATACAACCTCAGGGTAGTTAACTCTTTCATGCACTAGCATGAAATTTCTGGAAGACCAACAACAGTATATGGATCAGTGATTGAAAACCACTAGGCTGGACTACTGTGAAGCAATCATATCAATAGACTACAGTATAGTGATCACATCACTGTTTCTTTATTATCAATGCATGACTCACTATACCTGTAAATAAATATGAATTTATTGTTTACACTGGTTTTTTTTATTTTTTGAGTCTAGTGTTAGTAATATGTATAATGTCTACATTACTTTGCATCATATAAGACAATATTGATGTAAGTATTGACCAACAATTTAGCTTGTAAACAGAATCAAAAGCTTATTGTATTGATAAATCCAGCACAGTACTGTAAAAGTGTTTTGTCTTGCTAATGATTTTCTTAAAATATTTCCTTTTTTCTAACTTAACTTATTGTAAGAACACAGTATATAATATTTTAACATACAAAGTGTGTGTTGAATATTTATATTCTCAGTAAGGCTTCTAGTCAACAGCAGGCTATTTTTAGTTAAGGTTTGGAGGAGTCTAAAGTTTTACATAGATTTTTGACTGAGCCAGGGGTTGGTGCCTCTGAATTCTGCATTGTTTAAAGGTCAAATGTATAAGTAATTAATTTTATGAAATGCTTTATATGCATTGTTGTAATATTCAAATAATTATGACATAAAAAAGTAGGTGCTTTAAAAATAATAGTTTATAATTTTGAACTATCCTTAGTTTTCTAGTATACTTCGTACTCCATTAAATAAAATTGACTTAAGGTATTTATTTCTAGATTTAAAATAAAAATGGTTTATCACATATTTTTCTTATACTGTTTTTAGCTGATTTTAGAGTAAATTTGTGCTAACTTTATTAGTGAACTCTGTTTCTATTTCTTGAAACAAAATATTATATATAAGGTAACTATTTCTGTATATTGAAAGTTTAGAAAAATTCAGCTGTAAAATAATAAAGACCTGCTCTCCTTTATAATGGGAGAACAGGGGTAGAAAAGAAGAAAAATGGTGTATGTTTATCTTATAATTTCTATTTCTTTAAACAATTCAAGTTTTCTATTCTAAGCTTTGAACAGTAGACACGCCAGTTGCTTCTCAGCATTATGAGAATCATAAGCCCTGTTAAAGATTTCCAGATGCAGCCAGGGGTTGATACTGCCTTTGGTTGTATGTAAAGCTAACACATGATTAAATTTATTAGCATATATTGTTCAAAGCATTCATATATATAATTTTTATAGTGTCTGAGACTTCCTTTTCCTGGTATAATTTTGTATTACATCTTCCTTCTTTTTTTTTTTTGTCTTATCTTTTTTTTTACTAAACCTTTTACTTTTTTTTTAAACCATTCTTTCACTCTGGTGTTATTCTTCTTTCATTATTTATTTACTTAAATAATTTTGTCATTTTGTTTATTGCATTCTTCTTGTTTCATTGGCTTAATTCTGTTGCTGTTTTTCAGCAATAAATTTTAACTGCAGTGTTTTCATTTTTGCTCAGTTCTTACCATTTAATAATTTCCCTAAAGATTTGCTCTTTAACTCAAGGTTCTATTCATAGTATATTATTTAATTTTCTTTTCCAGTCATTAGGGAAAATTTTAAAGTTTCTTTTAATTTATAATTTCTAGTTTTATTGTTTTGTGATCAGAGAACACCTTTAATGTAATATTTATTGTTTTGAATATATTGTGAAGTTTTCATATGGCCTTGACAAAATTTAATTTTTTACTTCATCATGATTAGTCATGCAACAAATATTTAGTAAATATTTTGTGTCTGGCACACTATAAGCACTTGGGAAAAGTTAGTGACTAAAACAGACAAAATCCCTTTTTTCATGGACTTTATAGTCTACCAGAAAGATAATTAACCACTGCTAATTGATAAATAGAAAGTTAGACAGATACAAATCCTTCCCCAATTGATTCTAATCCGTACTGATTGGATTACAGGTTTACTAAGGCTATTCACTGTTTCTATGTAATGCACAGAGAGGCCAGTCTGGATTGCATATCTGTCCCTGCGGTGAGAAAGTGTTGCCACAAATTCTCATCCCACAGAATTCTAGAGGTGGAAAACAGCAGTGCAGTTCTTTAGTAAAACAAAGTAAGCAAAACAATAGATGTGTTGTGTAGAACTCTTCCTTGGGACCACTGAGATGAAACTAAAGAAGAGATTTGGTCCAGCAGTTGTAAAAAATGGACATAACCATCTATAGATTATGACCCTTGGGAGCTGCTGAAGGCTATGTGACCAGCTTTGTAGAGAGAGTCACTGGACAACGTGAAAAAATAAAGCAAAAATGTCCTGGAAATTTTCAAGTTTCATATTCTATTGTTTCTTGAGTTTCCAGATACATATTTGTTTCATGAACTTTTCCTGGTTTTACTGAACCAATAAATTTCTCTTTTGATTAAACTACATCACTTACAATCCAGAAGCCTAGCTAAAACTATATAGACTTACACTTTTCAATATGGTAGCCACCTGCTATATGTAGCCATTTAGCATTTAAAATATATCTAGTCTACATTGAAATGTATTGTAACTATAAAATGAACACTAGATTTTAAAGACTTAGTAGGAAAATTGAACATACAATATATTAGTAATCTTTTAATGATTGCCTGTTAAAATATTTTATATAGTAGGTTAAGTAAAATTTATCATTAAACTAATTCCATCTTTTAAAATTATTAATGTAGGTACTAGAATATTTTAAATTATAAATGAGGTTCATACTATGTTTTTGTTAATAGTGTTGATATAGATTATCACATAAGAGATTTATAACTATGTACCATGTAAAGTTTTTATTTCTAATCTGTAATGCACTTAGGTAAGTAGAAATAGGGGTAATGTTTCAAGAGGGAGACATATAGTATTGGACCAATAACATCATTATAATTTTCAACTTTGAGAATTGAATTTGCTTCAAAATTTGTGCCAGAAAATCAGTAATTAGTGTTATTTGCAATCATTTCGCTAACACTGTAGAAAAAGGCTTAATAATTTTAAAGGTAAACAATGAGACAGAAGTCAGTCAACTTTTCTCATTAAAAGAATGTTTCTGAAACTTGAAATGAAATGATACACTTATGAAAACTAGCATGGAAGGTAAATAGATGTAAGCACATTAAAAGGCTTTGATTCAGATATTCTCTAACTTTGCAGCACCCCGAGAATTTCACACAACATAACATGCTGTAATCCAGCAACATCTAAAACTCCAACCAGGCAGTGAGCAGACCGCACTGGCACTGCAGAAATCTCAAGTACGTTAAAAAACAAAATTAGTTTCTTCTATGATAAAATAGTGTAATAACTGATTGTGGGTCTTGGAATCAGATAAACTTGTACTTTACTTGTGCTTTTGCAGTTTCTACTCCTGTAACCATGCTTTTGTTTCTTCTCTAAAACTCATCTTCCTCTTTGGCAAAATATGGAGGATAACAATGGCATCTACCTCAGAAAGTGTTAAAAAGAATAAAGAAAGTAATTCAAGTGCCTAGCATTTACTAAATGAATGATACGTATTATTTATAATATAACCAAAGGGACAAAATAATAACATACTTTTATTATCTCTAAATAATAGTTTTTTTATAAAAGTTAAACATAACATACCTTAAAAAATTAAAATAAATTCAAATCTTACCATTCAAATTTCATACCTTAATATAAATTTAGAGATGTCATCAACAGTCTGGAAATAAAAATTCTGATTTTTATAATGAAATATTATCAGGAAGCAGTTATCATTACTGAAAAGTTCCATAAGCCAGCTTTCAGCACATTTTATCATTATAAAGATTACCATGAATTACACTAGATAGGATGTTACAGAGATCTTAGAAAACAGAAGAGAAGATAAAAGAGTGGTTAAAAAAAGTAATTATGTTAGATCTATACAGTTTTATCATTGGTTGCATCATCACTCTGTGGCCTGACCACCCAGATGTCATTTACAGCCAGCACCATTTATTCCAGTAAAAACTTCATTATGTTCCAGCCCTTGCACAATTTGTTTATTTCCTTTTATTATTTATTCATTAATTTATTCTTATTATACTTTGCTTCTTGGAAATAAATTTTATTGAATACAATTTTCTCTGAGAGTAAAAATTAGAATTAATTTGGAACTATTTATTGAAAAGCTAGAAAGTCTGTATTTCACATTTCAAAAGACACATCACACTTTGTGGACTAAAAATGATACATTTTAATTGGTCTTGAAGTAAATTAAACAACCTGTTCTAGGAAATTTGCAAACTCTATTGAGAGGAATAAATCAAGCTTGTATTTTAATATACATTATTATAACAATTCACGTGATACATGTTATACCATAAATATTGTAATATGTTCTATATACAACTTTTTTTATAATATTATACAAAGAACAGATAATGCCTCTCTGATCATTTTGTAATTTTAAAAAAATTATTTAGAAAATTAACTTTAACATGGTGACATTGGTCAATAATAATACATAGGTTTCAGGTAAATATTTCTATAGGTTTTAAACTGTTGATTACATTGTATACCCATCACTCAAAGTCAAATCATTTTCCGTCACCTTATGTTTGTCCCTCTCTACACCCTTTCCCCCACCACCTCTCCTATTCCCCTCCATCACATCCCCCTCCCCCTGGTAACCACTTCACTTTTTTCTATGTCTATGAGTCTCAGTTTTATATCCCACCTATATGTAAAAACATTGGAACATAAAGACACATGCACCCTCATGTTCATCACAGCACTATTCACAGTGGCCAAGACATGGAAACAACCAAAGTGTCCCTTGATAGAGGATTGGATAAAAATGTGGTACATCTATACAATGAAATACTACTCAGCCATAAGAAATGATGACATAGTGACATTTACAGCAACATGGATGGACCTTGAGATCATTTTGTAGTTTTAAAAATTTAATGTTTTCAACTTTTTCCATCTGCTCAATAACTGACCAACCTGTATCTTACCAGTTTTAATCTGCAAGCATTGTTTTTCTGTCAATCAGGTGTGAAGTATTTTACTGAAAAGGATAAAAAATCCATGTATTAAGTGTCCATATTCTTTCTTCTGTTAGTTTACTATCACAAGAGCTAGTGAACTAAGTATGATTAAGAAGAGACTGGAGGGGGGACCTGAAGATGGTAGCGGAGTAGGTAGACACACAGTTGCCCATCTCTCACCACCAAACTGGAATACAAATCAAATTAGGAACAGTCAGTGTGAAAAACCAACTCTGGACTACAAGAACAGCTCTCAAAAACCAAGGAGCAAAGAAGAAGCCACAACAAACCTGGTAATGAACGCCTGAATCTCCCCTGCTTACAGGAATGGAGTGGGGTGGGGGTGAGGCTGAGAGTGCAGAGGGGCTCTCACTCCAGAGAAAGAGCAGAAAATACTGCTCACAGCCACTTGCCTGGCAACCAGGGAGCATGGTGTGTTGAAAGGACCAGCTTATCTTCCAAGTGGAAAGGGAAGAGAGAGGGACAGATGATGAGGGGCAGAAAAATGCAGGGAATAACCTAAAAAGCTGACTCATCCAGTGCTGGAGGCGGCCATAGCTGGGGGAGGGACTGATCCATTCACAAAACAAGACCAAATTACTTCAGACATCTCTCCAGTTCCAATCAGCATAACAAGACACAGCTGAAAACAAAAAGTGGGGAGGAGGGGCAGTAACTCAGGTCTCCATGGAGATCTGAAATACACCTTCCCCAACTGAAGCTGAGAAAACACCGTGCCCACAGAGAGATTAATTAGAAGGTAGAAGAGGCCTTTAGAGTCTCAGGTTACACCCACCACATTCCAGGATACAGTTTCAAGGAAGCCCCCTGATGAGATTAGTAAACAAGACTATCACCTGTTAAGAAAACAAACAAATCAAGACTTCAAAGCAGCCCAAATCCAAAAGTGGATTACAAATAATAGCTGATGCCAACCCAAGAAGACCTAGAAATAACACAATTGAAAACTGGAGGCAGACAACACCAAGCCTAGACTCAACCAGCTCTACAAACAAAACACCCAAACACAGACATAATGAGAAGACAAAAAGTGCAATTCAAATGAAACCACAAGAGAAACCCTCAGGAGACGAACTGAGTGATATGGAAATAACCAAACTTCTGGATGCAGAGTTCAAAATAATGATTGTAAGGATGCTTAGGGATCTTAGAACAACAATGCATGGTCATTACAAACACCTAAATAAAGAAATAGCAAGTATAAAAAAGGATATTGAAATATTAAAAAAGAATCAGTTGGAGATGACAAATACAATATCAGAAATGAAGACCAAAATGGAAGGAATTAAAAACAGTATGGATAGAGCTGAGGATCGAATCAACAAGTTGGAGGACAACTTGAATGAAGGCATGAAAGCAGAGAAGAAAAAATAAAAGAGACTCAAAAAGTCTGAAGAAACTCTTAGAGAGCTCTGTGACAACATGAAGAGAAATAACATTCACATCATAAGGGTTCCTGAAGAAGAAGAGAAAGAACAAGGGATAGAGACTTTGTTCAATCATATCATAGCTGAAAATTTCCCTAAATTAATGCCGGAGAAACTCTCACAAGTTCAAGAAGCACAGAGAACTCCATTAAAGAGAAACCTAAAGAAACCTACACCAAGACACATCATAATTAAAATACCAAAGCTAAGAGATAAAAAGAAAATATTAAAAGCTGCAAGAGAAAAAAAAGCTATCACCTACAAAGGAGCCCCCATAAGGATGACATCTGACTTCTCAACAGAAACACTTGAGGCCAGAAGGGAATGGCAAGAATATTCAAAGTAATGCAGAACAAGAAACTACAACCAAGACTACTTTATCTAGCAAGGCTATCATTTAAAATTGAAGGAGAAATAAAAAGCTTCCCAGACAAAAAAACAAAAAACAAAAAACCTCAAGGAATTCATTACAACCAAACCAATGCTGGAGGAAATGTTAAGGGGCCTGATGTAAACAGATCAAAGTGGGAAAAGAATATAGCAAAAGAGGAATACAGCTTTAAAGAATAAAATGGTAATAAACAACTACATATCAATAATAACCTTAAATGAAAATGGATTAAATGATCCAATCAACAGACATAGGGTAGCTGCATGAATAAGAAAACAGGACCTGTACATATGCTGTCTACAAGAGACACACCTTAAAACAAAAGATACACATAGATTCAAGGTAAAAAGATGGAAAAAAAACATTTCATGCAAATGGAAATGAAAAAAAAGCTGGGGTAGCAATACTTATATCAGACAAAGTGGACTTTAAAACAAAGAATATAGTAAGAGATAAAGAAGGCCACTACATGATGATAAAGGGAGTAATCCAACAGGAAGATATAACTATTATAAATATCTATGCACTTAATATAGGAGCACCTAAATATATAAAGCAGACTTTGATGGATATAAAGGGCGAGATCAATAGCAATACTATAATAGTAGGGGATTTCAATACCCCACTAACTCACTAGATAGATCCTCAAGAAAGAAAATTAACAAAGAAACAGCAGACTTAAAGGACACTAGATCAACTCGATTTAATAGATATCTTCAGAATCTTTCACCCTAAAGCAGCAGAATATACATTCTTTTCAAGTGCTCATGGTACATTCTCTAGGATAGACCACATATTAGGGCACAAAAGCGGTCTCAACAAATTTAAGAAGATTGAAATTATATCAAGCACTTTCTCCGATCACAACGGCATGAAACTAGAAATGAACCAAAACAGAAAAGCTCAAAAATTCTCAAACACATGGAAACTAAATAGCAGGTTGTTAAATAACGAATAGATTAAGAATGAGATCAAAGAAGAAATAAAAAAATTTCTAGAAATGAATGACAATGAGCATACAACTCAAAATTTATGGGACACAGCAAAAACAGTACTGAGAGGGAAGTTCATAGTACTACAGGCATACTTTAAGAAGCTAGAAAAAGCTCAAATAAACAACTTAACTCTGCATCTAAAAGAATTAGAAAAAGAACAGCAAGTAAAGCCCAAATGTAGTAGAAGGAAGGAAATAATAAAGATCAGAGCAGAAATAAATGACATAGAAGCCAAAGAAACAATACAGAGGATCAATGAAACTAGAGGAACTGGTTCTTTGAAAAAGTAAATAAGATGGATAAACCTTTAACGAGACTCACCAAGAAAAAAAGAGAGAGGACTCAAATAAATAAAATTAGAAATGAGAGTGGAGAAATAAGAACTGACACAACAGAAATAAAAAATATTGTAAGAAAATACTATGAAGAACTATATGCCAAAAAACTAGACAACCTAGTTGAAATGAACAAATTCCTTGAAACATACAATCTTCCAAAAATCAATCTGGAAGAATCAGAAAACCTAAACAGACCAATTACAACAAATGAGATCGAAACAGTTATCAAAAAACTCCCAACAAAGAAAACTCCGGGCCTGATGGCTTCACAAGTGAATTCTACCAAATATTCAAAGAAGAACTAACTCCTATCCTTCTCAAGCTATTTCAAAAAATTCAAGGCCCTGGACTGTTGGCTCACTGGTTGAGCATCGGCCTGGCATGAAGGAGTCCCAGGTTCGATTCCTGGCCAGGGCACACAGGAGAAGCACCCATCTGCTTCTCCACTCCTCCCCCTCTCCTTCCTCTTTGTCTCTCTCTTCCCCTCCCGCAGCCAGGATTCCATTGGAGCAAAGTTGGCCCGGGTGCTGAGGATGGGTCTGTGGTCTCTGCCTCAGACACTAGAATGGCTCTGGTTGCTACAGAGCAATGCCCCAGATGGGCAGAGCATCGCCACCTGGTGGGCATGCCAGGTGGATCCCAGTTGGGCACATGCAGGAGTCTGTCTGACTGCCTCCCTGTTTCCAACTTCAGAAAAATACAAAAAAAAAAAAATCAGGAGAAAGGAAGACTTCCAAGCTCCTTTTATGAAGCGAGCATAAATTCTGATTCCAAAACCAGGCAAAGACAACACAAAGAAAGAAAATTATAGGCCAATATCCCTGATGAATATAGATGCTAAAATCCTCAACAAAATATTAGCAAACCGGATCTAAAAAAATATGGAAAAAATCATACACCATGATCAAGTGGGATTTATTCTTGGGAAGCAAGGCTGGTACAATATTCGCAAATCAATCAATGTGATTCATCACATAAACAAAAGGAAGGAGAAAAACCATATGATAATTTCAATAGATGCAGAAAAAGCTTTTGATAAAATCCAGCACCGTTCATGATCAAAACTCTAAGCAAAGTGGGAATACAGGGAACATACCTCAACATAATAAAGGCCATCTATGACAAACCCACAGCCAACATCATACTCAAT
Organism: Saccopteryx bilineata; assembly: GCF_036850765.1. Lineage (NCBI taxonomy): Eukaryota > Metazoa > Chordata > Mammalia > Chiroptera > Emballonuridae > Saccopteryx > Saccopteryx bilineata. The sequence goes on from NC_089494.1 coordinate 173,606,581, forward strand.
GGGCAAAAATTAAAAGCAATTCCCTTAACATTGGGAACAAGGCAGGGGTGCCCCTTTTCACCACTCTTATTCAACATAGTCCTGGAAGTCCTAACCACAGCAATCAGACAAGAAGAAGGAATAAAAGGCATTCAAGTTGGAAAAGAAGAAATATAACTATCATTATTTGTAGATGATATGATATTGTATATAGAAAACCCTAAAGTCTCAGTAAATAATACTGGACCTGATAAACGAATTCAGCAAAGTTGCTGAATACTTAGAAATCAGAGGCATTTTTATATGCCAACAATGAACAGTCAGAAAGAGAAATTAAGTAAACAATCCCTTTCACTATTACAACCAAAAAAAAAATAAAGTACCTAGGAGTAAATTTAACCAAGGAGACTAGAGACCTGTACTCAGAAAATTATAAAACATTGATAAAAGAAATCAAGGAAGATACAAACAAGTGGAAGCATATACCGAGTTCATGGTTAGGAAGAATAAACATTATTAAAATGTCTATATTACCCAAGGCAATCTATAAATTCAACGCAATACCAATTAAAATACCAATGACATTCTTCAAAGATATAGATCACATATTCCAAAAATTTATATGGAACCAAAAAAGAACACGAATAGCCTCAGCAATCTTAAAAAAGAAAAATAAAGTGGGAGGTATCACACTTCCTGATATCAAGTTATACTACAAGGCCATTGTACTCGAAACAGCCTGGTACTGGCATAAGAACAGGCATATAGATCAATGGAACAGAATAGAGAACCCAGAAATAAACCCACAGCTCTATGGACAACTGATATTTGACAAAGGAGGTAAGGACATACAATGGAGTAAAGACAGCCTCTTTAATAAATGGTGTTGGGAAAATTGGACAGCTACCTGCAAAAAAATGAAACTAAACCACCAACTTACACCATTCACAAAAATAAACTCAAAATGGATAAAAGACTTAAATATAAGCCGTGAAACCATAAGCATCTTAGAAGAAAACATAGGCAGTAAGCTCTCCGACATCTCTCGGAACAACGTATTTGCTGATTTATCTCCAAGGGGAAGTGAAATAAGACAGGATAAACAAATGGGACTATATCAAACTTTTGCACAGCTAAAGTTTGCACACACAAAAAAGTTTGCACATAAAAAAGCTTTTGCACAGCTAAAGACAATAAGAACAAAATAAAAAGACAAACTACACAATGGGTGAACATATTTGACAATACATCTGATAAGGGGTTAATAACCAATATCTATAAAGACCTTGTAAATCTCAACACCAGGAAGAGAAACAATCCAATCAAAAAATGGGCAAAAGAAATGAATAGACATTTCTCCAAAGAAGACATACAGATGGCCAATAGACAAATGAAAAAATGCTCAACATCACTAATCATAAGAGAAATGTAAATTAAAACCACAATGAGATATCACCTCACACCAGTCAGAATGGCGCTCATCAACAAAACAACACAGAATAAGTGCTGGCGAGGATGTGGAAAAAAGGGAACCCTCCTTCACTGCTGGTGGGAATACAGACTGGTGCAGCCACTGTGAAAAACAGTATGGAGATTCCTCAAAAAATTGAAAATCGAACTGCCTTTTGACCCAGGTATCCCACTTTTAGGAATATACCCCAAGAACACCATAGGCCTGTTCCAAAAGGAGAAATGCACCCCCATGTTTGTGGCAGCATTGTTCACAATAGCAAAGATCTGGAAACAGCCCAAGTGTCCATCAGAGGACAAGTGGATTAAAAAGCTTTGGTACATATATACTATGGAATACTACTCAGCCATAAGAAATGATGACATCAGATCATTTACAATATCATGGATGGACCTTGATAACATTATATGGAGTGAAATAAGTAAATCAGAAAAAACTAAGAACTATATGAATCCATACATAGATGGGACATAAAAATGAGACCCAGAGAAATAGATAAGAATGTGATGGTAACGGAGGTGGAGGGTAAGGGGGGTGGGAGGGGATGGGCAAGGAGGGAGAGAGGGCAGGTGGGGGGAGGGGAGGGGCACAAAGAAAACCAGATAGAAGGTGAGGGAAGACAATTTGACTTTGGATGAGGGGTATACAGCATAATCAAATGTTAAAATAATCTGGAGATGTTTTCTCTCAACATATGTACCCTGATTCATCAATGTCACTGCATTAAATTTAATAATAATAAATTAAAAATAAAAAAGAGACTGGACCTCCATTTTTCTATGTCTGAGTTTTTTTTTTATGCCCCAATTTTTTGCCCTTTGATGTTATAACCTGATAGTTGAACATTATTTTTTTTCCTGGACCAAAGGTTATAGGCAAATATTTAAAGAGGGTTGGCATTCACAAAATTTGAATTATTAAATGCATTCATTGATATGTTCTATCAGTTTTTGTGTGTATTTAATACTTGTGACTAATAACCCAGGAAACTTGTAAAAGCAATTTTCTCTTGTCAGTTAGAGGCCAGGAGTAAAAAGCAGATTCATTTTCCATACATGTACTTCTCAACTGTTTATCATTACCATTTTAACCATTTAACAGTTACATGGATTTGAATTGCCTTTAGAATATTAACTATATTCCAAGATGAAGTGGAATAATTCAAAATAATTAAACATTTCTTATGTGGAAGTGATAAAATCTATCATTTTGTATTGAATAGATACATTATAAAAATTATATCCTAGCTTAGCAGTTAATTATAAGTATATTTTAATAGGTAAGGATGTACATATCTTAAAATATAGCTCAGAAAATAAACAAATGTTGGTTAATATTTTATGAGAAAAATACAATACCAAATTCATGTTTCTTTAAAAATAAATGGAAATTAACATTTTGGACTATCTTATATGTGCTCAGCACAGCTGATTTGACAGGGCAACTTAAGTAAAAAGACTTATGCTGATTAAATTTCATAAAAAACAACTTTAAAAAATTTTATCAATGAATTTTAATTGAACAAGCTTGTAAGACTTGGAAATATGTAACATCACTACACATACTAATGTGATGTTTATTCTGAGATTTTATTTTAATAATATCAAAGTTATATGTATCTATTTCTCTTTCTTTTCTTATTCCCATTCTATTTCTCTTCCCTTATTTTGTTTTTCCTTTCTAACTTCCTCTCTCTGAATAATTCAGTTCAAAACTATTAGGTAAGGCTGAGCCAGGTAGGTGTCTGCACTGGGGAGATGGAATGAGTCGTGGTGGTTTAGACGGAGGTGTACGTGCCCAAACAGTGTAAAGAAGGTTTCTGCACTGAAGGGCTACCAAGCTTAGATACTGAATGTCATGAAAGGTAAGAGGGAAATCCAGGCATCAGAGAGCATCCAATTCTAGGATTGTCAGAGGCCAAGTTGGGTAAGTAGGGTAGCCCTGCAGAGGGTTACTTAATGAAAAGTATCAGAAGCTAAATGTAGATAGGAGGATTGTCCAGAGCTAGTGACAAAACACAGACTGCATAAGGAAATCATCAATCCAGGGCGTGTTTCACTACAGGGCATCAGCGCAGCTGCCTGACATAACACAGAAGAAATCAAACGGAGTGAGAAGAGTGTCTATATGGAAAGATGAGCTGACATAAAGTGTCAGAGTCCATAAGAGGGAAGGGAGGGGCAACCTAACTTAAAGATGCAAATTTCAAGCATGGTAAAGACAATGTCCATGCTGGCAGAAGGGTGGTGGAGAGGAGGGGAGGGAAGTCAGCAGTAGAGGTTTGGCACAGAACCTGAGTGAGATTAGGAGGGTGTTTGCCAAGAGGGAAGGGCAGTCACAAAAGAAAATTAGCTACATACAGGGGGATTAATCAAATATGTAAATGCATTATGGGTAATGAGAGCTGGGTTTCTCACTTTTGGAAAGAGGTTACAAATGAAAGGGGAAAAAACAAAAATGGACCTTACTTTATTACATTGGACTAGAGGCATTGAATTTAGTGTGACTGCACAGTTTCCAATACATGTAGGTGAATGTATACATTTCCTACCTCTGTCCATAGAATGAGCCAGGCAACAGTGACATTGTGAGATTCCCGAGAGTGATGAGCACACATTGATCCCAAATTTTTGCTTCTAAAAACTATCCTCCACTCAAGAAGAACCAAGGATCCTTGGAGAAAAGAGCTGATTCCAGAGTTAGGTGGGAAAAAAAATGCTAGATAAGACTGTAACATTTCATTGTATAAAAAAGCGAGGAGGGAATCACAGAATAATGGCATGTGGCGGAAGGACACAAAAGTCCTGTTCAAAAGCTTCACTGGTCAAGTCTGGAATAACATGAGCATCAAAATAAATAATGACAGTAAAGTAGAAGAAGCCATAAGTCAATAGTGATATAATAAGTAAAGGGACATGAGTTTTTTGTTGCTCTTTTACAAAGTATCACAGTCTTAGTGAATTTAAACAGTACCATTTGTTCTGACATAGTTTTTGTGGGTTGGAAGTCTGGGAACTGCTTTCTAGGTTCTCATTCAGGGCCTTGCCAACTACAGCACTGCTGTCACCAGGACTGTGGTCTCAGCCGAGGCTCAAATAGAGAAACATCTGCTTCCCAACTCCCTCAGGTTGGTGGCAGAATTCATTCCTTTGCAGCTACAGGATTGTCTTGTTGACAGTCACCCTCAGCTCCTAAAGGCCACTTCTAGTCTCTTACCATGTGAGCTTCTCTAACATTGCCACTTATTTCATGGCAAATTCCATCTTCAAAACCAGGAAGAGTCTCTAGTCTGTTCAAAAGGTAATCTGTGTAACATCACATGAAAAATTACGAGAGTGACATCTTGTCACCTTTGCCACATTCTTTTAATGAGAAAGAAACAAGTCATAGGGCCCACCCAAACTCAGGGTGAGGAGACTATACCGGATGTGAATTCAAGAAAGAAGGGATTTGGGGTCCTTTAGGGTTTATCTGCCATCACCATTGGTCTTGACTCTTAATAATTCACTTCCTTCCATATGCAAATAGGAATTTTCATGTACTATTAGTAGGATTATAAATCATTAAAAGTTTTTTAGATGGAAATTTGGCTGCAGGCCATTTCACATTAATTTCTCTTCAGGGAAACATTTGAAGGTAATAATTAGAGATACGTAAAAATTTAGCTGTGATGAATGTGCTCTATTTATGCAAGAGCAAAAGTGGGAAAACCTAAACTCTTTCATAGATTGGCAGAAATGTCTAGATATTGGATGGAATACTGCAAAGCCTTTGAAAATAACATCATGGGGCATTTATATTTATGTGGCTAAATGTTTAAAATATATTAAGTGCATAAAGGTTGCTATGTGCTTATAGTATAATCTGATTTTCATAAAATCTGTATCACTTCCATATGCATAGATAGCTAATTGAAAAATATATATCCTAGGGAATTAAAAATCACTTATTTTTATCTGTTTTTATCATTTTGCCTTACATGTATTTTCTTATGTTTAAATATGCATACACACATTTTAATTTTGAGCAATAAAAATTTTAAGAATACTCTAGTTAAAACTGATGTATACATTCACCTCTATGATAATGTACAAATAATAAATTCTCTAAAAAATAACAAATTATAGCTAGTTAAAGTTATAGCATTTAAACAGCAAAAAATTATTGCCAATAAATTAACATGACTGAAATTTCTAATCAATTACAATGCACTTTGTTTTAACATAAATGTTCAGGAATAAGGGACATAAGTTTGAGCATAGTTAAAAAATATTCCTGAAATATATCCATACCCATTTTCATATAGATTTTAACATAAAATTCTTATTTTCTCTGCTTCACACATTCAGTTACTCCTTTACCTTCTTTCTCTCACCAAAGTACATCTCTTTCCATTTCTTATTTCAATTTATTTAAGTTGTTTTAATGGGGCTAGAAATTGAATTCCTAAAATTTCTTATTTTTCTTAAGTGAGAAGTGGGGAGGCAGAGAGACACACTCCCACATGTGCCCCCACTAGAACCCACCCGACCTTCTGGAAATGTTTAAAAACTCAAGAGGGTGACCTTAGTTTACATTTCAAGTAAACTGCTAACTAAATGATAACATATTACCTTTTTCAAATGTCTGAGAATTTTAAAAGTTGACTCCAAATATGCTGTTATCCTGACCCACTGCTTCCCTCGCTTTTATATCCTCCTACTTCTCACCATTATTCTTTCATCAGCATTTAGGCAGGAGAATCAGAAACACACAGAAGGCTCTATCTATGCCCTTGTTCTTTCTAGTTCCCTAGCCATTAAAAAGAAGAAACTTCCTTAAGTTTATTCAACTTGCACTCACAGAATTGCCTCATCCCCTTCTCAATCTATCCTTGCTTCTTAGATTTTGGCCTTTACCCTTATCTGGACTCTGTCCTTCCATTAGTACCTACAATAGGCCCAGACCCACTAGGTTTTCTTTTCTTGGCTCGGCTTCAAGATTCAGAGCTTTTCTCACTGTTGGTCTGCTGCTAGCTGATCAAGGGCTCCCTAGTGGACATGGATCTAGATGCCTGTTTAATTTCTGTCCTCAGCATTTCAAAATTATTAGTCAGGATCTGGACTAGGGCCAAAAGAATATGAATATTTTCAGATGCACAGTTATTCCCATACTTTCTTTGCCCCCTGCATCTGGAACACAGATAATGACTCCCCCCAGAGTCTTGCTTATCCATACCCCGTATTAATTTTAGTTATGATCCTAAGTTAATAGCTCACTCCTTGCTGTTCCATTTCGGAAAGCTCGGGTAGATCTGGACACTTCTGGTATGCTGAGCTGCCACAGAGGGGCTTTTGGACACATGGAGAGACTAGTGGAGTTGAAGACCCAAGCGTGAAGTACTTAAAAGTTAAAGAACACTCCAAGTCTTCCCTCACATTATTTGATCCTACCATTTCCATACCAATAGGATAGGTCTGTGACCATCGGGATTAAGTATAAAATAAATTCAGCTTCACACCAACTTGTCAGCGGGAGCTTCCATTCCTGAAACCTGCTCAGTCCCCAGGCATTTGTGCCTCCAGCTGCATCACTAAATACAACAAGGTCCTGGTTTCTGAAAAGCTCAACTGGTAAACTCATCTGTAGATATACAGTGTCTCATGGAAGCCCAGTCTTTAGGCAGCTCTTTTCTCTTTAATTTCACTGGTCACAAGTTCTTTCTCTCTAGGAAAAGATAACCCTGATCTCACTAACTCCTATCTTCTAGGGATATCAGAACACAAGCTTAGTCTGTAAATAGAATGAGGGTAAAGCACTAGGTCTTTGGCCAAGACAGTTGTGAGGCTCTTGACCTCTCATCTTGCCCCTAATTCTTTACCACTCATTGGTAATTGTTTTTTACTTACTCTTACTTCTTGGTTATTCTTTTGATTACTTGATTGCTCTCTCTCTCTCATCTTGTCTTAACTTTTCTATGATCAGCTAATTCTTCTTCTCTTACTATTTTCTTAATAGACATCTATTTTTTCTTTCCTTTCTTTAGAATATTTTCCTTACAGACTCCTTTTATTTTGTATAAGCCTGTAGTTTTCATTTATCAAAGTTCATCTTCTTCTTTTGATTTACATTTCAAGAATACTTCATAAATTTAAGCCCTGACTGGTAGGCTCAGTGGTAGAGTGTCGGCCTGGTGTGCAGGAGTCCCGGGTTCGATTCCCGGCCAGGGCACACAGCAGAAGCGTCCATCTGCTTCTCCACCCCTCCCCCTCTCCTTCCTCTCTGTCTCTCTCTTCCCTTCCTACAGCCAAGGCTCCATTGGAGCAAAGTTGGCCCGGGCGCTGAGGATGGCTCCATGGCCTCTGCCTCAGGCACTGGAGTGGCTCTGGTCGCAACAGAGCAACGGCCCAGATGGGCGAAGCATCGCCCCCTGGTGGGCATGCTGGGTGGATCCCAGTTGGGCGCATGCAGGAGTCTGTCTGACTGCCTCCTCGTTTCCAACTTCAGAAAAATACAAAAAAAAAAAAAAAAAAAAAAAAAAAAAAAAAAGAATACTTCATAAATTTAAAGAACAATTTGTCATATGATTAGTGTATATCTTAGGTATGCATCTCAACCAGTGAGATGGGACTCTATTTGCTTCCCATAATACTATAAGAATAAAAATTAAACAAAGCAGTCATTGCCTATAAATATACAGGGTTATTTTTAAATATTATATTTAGACTGGAAAAATGTTTGCATGAGACGTGGAAGATATGCAATCTGAACATAATCTTGGTTGAAGTGAAATAAAGTCTTTCTTCCCACAAGTTGTCACGAGAAAAATAAAGCCTTTTTAAAACATATAATTAGAATGCGAGTAAAAAACTAAAATTGGATATGAAATTACTAACTATATAAATAAATAAGAAAAGCCCATTCTATTCTTTGCTGTTAGTGGAAAAATATTGGCTGGCAAAAAAATGCAATTTTCTGTTAAGTACATGTACCATATCCATGATATATTTCAGTGATTTTCAACCTTTTTCATCTCATGGCACACATAAACTAATTACTAAATTCTGTGGCACACCAAAAAATACATATTTTTTGCTGAACTGAAAAAAGATAGGTATAATTTTGATTCATTCACACCAGACGATTCTTGGGTTGTTGGCTGTTGTCACTTTTTTATTTGACAATCGGAGAAAAACGAGGTCAGTGACCCTAATAGTTAGGTATTGAGCATTTTAAAAATTCTTTATTTTTATTGAATTTATTGGGGGGAGATTGGTTAACAAAATTTTACAGATTTCAGGTGAACAATTCTACAACATATCACCTGTACACTGTATCGTGTGTTCACCTCCCCAGGACAAATCTCAGTTCATCACCACTTCTTTCTCTTTTATCCTCCTCAGTCTCCTCCCCCACCTCCCAGCAGTGATCACACTTTTGTGCATGTCCATGAGTTTTATTCTTTTTTTCTTTTCTTATGTTCTTAATCAATCTATACACTCCCTACTCAGCACTCCTTCCTGACAGCTTTCAGCCTGTTCTCTATGCATCTGATTCTATTTTGCATGGTAGTTCTTTTTTTTTTTTTCATTAGATTCCACATATGAGTGAAATCATATGGTACTTGCCTTTCACTGATTGACTTATGCCACTTAGCATAATGCTCTACAGGTCTATCCATGCTTTTGCCAAGAGCAAGATTTTCTTTTTTAATGGCTGTGTAGTATTTCATTGTGTAAATGTACCACAACTTTTTTATCCACTCATCTACTGATGGCCACTTGGGTTGCTTCGAAATATTTTCTATTGTAAATAATGCTGCAATAAACATAGGGGTACATATTTTCTTTTAAATTAGTGTTTCATATTTCTTTGGATAAATTCCCAAAAGTGAAATTGCTGGGCCATACGGCAGTTCCATTTTTAAGTGTTTGAGGTAACTCCATACTGCTCTCTACAGTGGCTGTACAAATCTGCATTCTCACCAACAGTGCAAGAGGGTTCACTTTTATCCACGTACATGCCAGCCCTTGTTGTTTGTTGAATTATTGACAATAGCCATTCTGACAGGTGTGAGGTGATATCTCTTGTGGTTTAAATTGCATTTCTCTAATGATCAGTGATGTTGAGCATCTTTTCATATGTTGATTGACCATCTATATGTCCTCTCTAGAGAAGTGTTTGTTTAGTTTCTTTGCCCATTTTTTAATTGGATTGTTTGGGGGGGGTTGTTTTGTTTTGTTTTTGGGGGTTGAGTTTTATAAGTTCCTTAAAATTTTGGATATCAATTCATCATATATGGTCATTGATGAATATGCTCTCCCATTCTTGACTTTACATTTTGTTGAGGTGGTTGCTTCTCCTGTTCCCTGATTGAGAATTGAACCCGGGACATCCACACATCAGCTGATGCTCTACTACTGTGTCAACCGGCCATGGCCTGGATGTCTTTTATTATTTCTTATCCAATTGCTGCAGCTTGGACTTTGAGTACTATGTTGAATAAAAATGGTGAAAGAGGACATCTCTGTCTTGTTCCCAATTTTAAGGGAAATACTTGTAGTTTTTTGTCCATTGAGTATAATGTTGGCTGTGTGTTTGTCTATTTTATCCAGATTGTCCAATTTATTGGCCTTAAGTTGTTTGTATAATATATATAGTTTTCCTCAACAACAAACAAACAAACAATCCAATAAAAAAATGGGAAGAGGATATGAATAGACACTTCTCACAGGAAGAAATACAAATGGCCAACAGATATATGAAAAGATGCTCATCTTCTTTAGCTATTAGAGAAATGCAAATCAAAACGGCAATGAGATACCACCTCACACCTGTTCGATTAGCTGTTATTAGCAAGTCAGGTAATAGCAAATGTTGGAGAGGCTGTGGAGAAAAAGGAACCCTCATACACTGTTGGTGGGAATGTAAAGTAGTACAACCATTATGGAAGAAAGTATGGTGGTTCCTCAAAAAACTGAAAATAGAACTACCTTATGACCCAGCAATCCCTCTACTGGGTATATATCCCCAAAACTCAGAAACATTGATACGTAAAGACACATGCAGCCCCATGTTTATTGCAGCATTGTTCACAGTGGCCAGGACATGGAAACAACCAAAAAGCCCATCAATAGATGACTGGATAAAGAAGATGTGGCACATATACACTATGGAATACTACTCAGCCATAAGAAATGATGACATCGGAACATTTACAGCAAAATGCTGGGATCTTGATAACATGATACGAAGCGAAATAAGTAAATCAGAAAAAAACAGGAACTGTATTATTCCATACGTAGGTGGGACATAATAGTGAAACTAAGAGACATTGATAAGAGTGTGGTGGTTACGGGGGGGAGGGGGGAATGGGAGAGGGATAGGGGGTGGGAGGGGCACAAAGAAAACAAGATAGAAGGTGACAGAGGACAATCTGACTTTGGGTGGTGGGTATGCAACATAATTGAACGACAAGATAACCTGGACTTGTTATCTTTGAATATATGTATCCTGATTTATTGATGTCACCCCATTAAAAAAATAAAATTATAAAAAAAAAATATATATATATATATATATATAGTTTTCGTGGGGATAGTTTTGGTTTTTGTTTTTATAATCTTTTGTATTTCTTTGGTATCTGTTGTTACTTCTTCTCTTTCATTTCTGATTATCTTTATTTGGGTCTTCTCTCCAGTTTTCTTAATGAGTCTGGTTAAAGGTGTCTATCTTGTTTACCTTTTCAAAAAAACCAGCTCTTTGTTTCATTGATCTTTTATATTGGTTTTTTTTTAGACTCTGTATGTCATTGATTTCTACTCTGATCTTTATAGTTTCCTTCCTTCTACTTCCTCAGGGCTTTAATTGTTGCTCTTTTTCAAGTTACTTCAATTGTTGAGTTAGATTGTTTAGTTAAGATTTTTATTGTGTGTGTGTGTTTGTTTTTTTTTTGAGATAGGCCTATAATGCCATGAACTTCCCTCTTGGGGATACTTTCATTGTGTCCCATACATTTTGGATTGTTGTGTTCTTATTTTCATTTGTTTCAAGGTGTCTTTTAGTTTCTTCTTTGATCTTATTGCCAACTCATTCATGTTTAGTAACATGTCTACTAACATTTAGCCTCCATGTTTTTGTGGGTTTTCTTCAGTTTTTTTCTAGATTGATTTTTAGTTTTACATCATTATGGTCAGAGAAGATGCTTGAGATGATTTCAATCTTTTAAAATTTATTGAGACTTATTTTGTGTCTCAATATGTGGTCTATCCTAGAAAATTTTCCATGTGCTCTTGAAAAGAATGTACATTTCTGCTGCTTTGGGGTGAAATGCTCTGAAGAAATCAATTAAACCCATCTGCTCTAGTCTGTTGTTTAAGATTGCCTTTGTTGTTGTTATTGTTGATTTTCTTTCTGGAGGATTTATCCATTATATCAATGGGGTGTTAAAATCTACTATGACTATATTACTATTAATTTCTCTTTTTATGTCTATCAAGATTTGCTTTACATATTTAGCTTTTCCTATTTTGGGTGATAAATGTTTATAAAGGTTATATCCTCTTGTTGCATTGCTCCCTTTTTCATTATGTAGTATTCTTCTTGTCTTTTAGTGTAGCCTTTGTTTTAAAATCTATTTTGTCGGATGTAAGTGTTTCTACCCAGCTTTTTATTTTGTTCATTTTCATTTGCATAAGATATCTTTCTCCATCCTTTTACTTTTAATCTCTGTGTATGTCTCATTCTGGGGTGGGTCTCATATAGACAGCATGTATATGGGTCTTGTCTTATTCATTCTGCTACCCCATGTCTTTTGGTTGGAGAATTTAAGCCATTTACATTTAAGTGATTATTGAGAGGTATGTATTTATTTCCATTCTTTTAATTTTTTCTCTTCTTTTTCTTCATCTTCTTTTTAAAGCAGATCTTCTAACATTTCTTGTAATCTTGGTTTGGTGGTAACAAACTTTTTTTTCTTTTTCTTTGCTTTACTTCTTCAATTTTAAATGATAACTGTGCTGGTTAAAGTAGTCTTGGTTATAGGTCTTGCTTTTTTTCACTTTGAATATTTTATGCTAGTTTCTTCTGTCCTGAAATGTTTCTGTTGAGAAATAAACTGACAGTCTTATGGGATCTCTCTTGTAGATAACTAATTGTCTTTCTCTGTGGCTTTTAAGATTCTCTTTTTGTCTTTTACCTTTGCCATTGTAATTATGATATGTCTTGGTGTGGACTTCGTTGGGTCTATTTTGTTTGGTAATCACTGCACTTCCTGGCATTGTGTGTATTTTATTCTTCACCAGGTTAGGGAATTTTTGGGTCATTATTTCTTCAAATAGGTAGGTACTCAATACTTTGCTCCCTCTCTTCTCTTTCTCGTATCCTTATGATGTGGATGTTGTTATGTTTTATGCTGTCCCAAAAGTCTCTTAAACTATTCTCATTTAAAAAAATTTATTTTTATTTTTACTCTTCTGATTGGGTGTTTTATTTCTACTTTATGTTCCAAGTCACTGGTTCAGTCATCTGCTTCATCCAACCCACTGTTTACTCTTTCCAGTGTATTCTTTATTTCAGATATTGTATTATTTATTTCTGGGATTTTTTTTGTGTGTATGTGGTTTCTATGTTATTTTCTTTGCTGTTTATTGGCCTTACAACCATTGCTTTGAACTCTATATCTAATAAATTGCTTGCCTTTATGTCATGTAACTCCTTTTCTGAAAATTTCTTTACTCCATTCATCTGGGGCCTGTTTTATGTTGTTGTTGTTTTGTTTTGTTTTGCTTTTTGTCTCTTATGTAGGCTGTTTCACTGTTTTGGTGTCTATGTATTAGATAGATATGCTATGACTCCCAGTGTTTGTGAGCTGGCCTTATGTAGTAGGTGTCCTATGGGGGTCCAGTGGTACAGCCTCCTCAGTCACATGAAATGGGCGTTTCTAAAATGTCCCCTGTGTGGCTTATGTGGGCCCTTCTGTTGTAATTGACTCTTGATAGCTTTTGGTTCATTTGTTCATGCAATAGACCCTCAGGCTGACTGACTATGAGGCTCAATCCAGATCACAACACAGTATGTTAGCTGCTGTGAAGGTGCTCACCACACTAAGAAAATTCACCTTAGCAGGGTGTGTTGCCTGTTGCGATCTCCTTTTGGATGTGCTGCTTATGAAGCTTATTGGATCCTGCTCTGATGTTGTCTGAAGCTAGGCACTGGGTGTGTTATTTCTGCACCTTTTGGGGGGGGGACTCTGGTGCAGGCCAATATAAGATATTTCTTGTGACTTGCCCTCAGCAAGCTGGAGCCATAAATGATCCACAGTTTGCGGTTGCCACTATTGTGCCTGGATGTGTGTAGGAAGGTCCATGCAGTGCACCAAGGTCAGCTTTTACCAGCACTGGGCAAGGAGGCAAGTCAGCAAAAGTCCTGAGGCATCCAAAGATCTTTTAACTGCTGGCTACCTGTTAGTCTCAGTCCCTGAAAGAGCTGTTGACTGTACTCCTCAGCAGGGAGGAAGCTCCACATGGGGTAAGAGTAAGTCCAAAAGATGGGGTTATTGCTTTCCCCTAGTCTAATGCGGTGCAGAGTGAACTGTTCCACCCTAGAAAGATAGTGTCTATGGTATTGGAGAATGACTCTGCATATGGATCTTAGTAGCTGTCCCTTCAATTTTATCCCCAGAGCCACACACCTCAGACTCTTCTTATGTAACTCTAGTCTGCTCTGTCCTTCCTCTGATGGAACCCAGGGTGAGTGACTGCAAACAAAATTGTATGCATTGGCCCTTTAAGAAGGCATCTATATCTCTAGCAGACTGTATCCTTTCCCTGGAAGACAGAAACCCTGCTATTTTTCACAGCTAGATGTTATATGGACACTAGTACCTGGATTGGAATTTAAACCCCATGTTTCTCAGGGTGAAGCTCCCCTGCCCCAAATGAGAAGAACATCAGCCTCTAGAAGCTCAGCTGCTGCTGCTGCCCATTGGAGTAGGGCTATCCCTTTTCTCATCTCTCTCTTTCTACCAGTTTCAATGTGGCTCCTTCTGTAAATACTTGGTATAACACTTCTCTTCAGCTACTCCTCAGTTGGTTATTCAGAACACTTACTATGATATATAATTTAGTTGTAATTCCAGCTTTGTCCTGGGAAGAGATAAGGGCAGCATCTACTTATTCTGCCACCACCTTGGACCTTCCTGTATTAAAAATCCTTATAGCACACCAGTTGAAAACTGCTGATATGGTTGATCATAGAAATTTAATAAAAAAATATATGCTAGTATAAAATTGATGTTTTACATATTTTCCCCAAAATAGGAAATTTTTATAATTTATGTGACATTAAAGGAACAGAATGAATAAACACTGAAAATTAGAAAATAATTAAAGTAGAATAAATTAATTTTTTATGTAATTGTAGGTTATAAAGTACTATTCTGATTGTGTATTAGAAAAACAAACTCCTATTATAGAACTCGTTGTATACAAAAAAGAGAACACCTTGTAATAACATGCACATGCATATTAAAAATGTACTAACTTTCTTGATTCCATATTTGAGTTACTTTATGTTGGCCAAGATATTTTGTTGAATTATTTCATTAGAACAGGAATAAATTTAAAAACATATATGCCTTTTTATCTATCTTACAGGTCCTATGAAATTCTCCTTGAAATATATATATATGCAAATATATATATATATATATATATATATATATATATATATATATATATATTTTACATGAGAGAAAGGGAGATAAAGATACAAACTCCTGCATGTACCCCAACTGGGATCCATATGGCAACCCCTGTCTGTGGCCAATGCTCAAATCAACTTAGCTGTTCTCAGCGCCTGGGACTAACACACAAACCAATTAAGCTACTGGCCACGAGAGAGAAAAAGAGTAAAAAAGGGGAGAGGGAGGAGAAGAGAAACAGATGGTCACTTTTCACGTATACTCTGACTGGGGGTCAAAGCTGGAACATCTGCATGCTGGGCCAACTGGCCAAGGTCCTGAAATATATTTTTTAATGTAAAATATGAGTGAGTAGTTTATCAGATGCAAATGAAATAAAATAATATAAAGATTTATTTTCTGTAAATAGAAATGGGTTTGAAGTCTTGAAAATAAAGCAAAGACACAGGATATAATATGCTAAAATGTAAGAAGTTTAAAAGAAGGATTTGGGCTACCAGATGATACCTACATTTTAGAGTGAAAGAAAAAAGAAAGAATCAGGTATAAAAAAAACATTAAACTGGAGGAAAACATATTAAAATATTTTGACTTTTCTCATCAGTGCACAGTATTAATTTCATGCAGAAAAGAATTTGGCTATATAGGATTCCTACATGATATTAAAAAATGGAAAATTTGGGTTCAATTCCTGATCAGGGCACACATGAGAAGTGACCACTGCTTCTCTTCCCCTCTCTCGCCTCCTTGTCTCTCTGTTCTCCTCTTGCAGCCATTGGCTTGATTGGTACAAGGGTTGGCCCCAAGCACTGAGATCATTTGGTCTGAGCATCATCTTCAGGCACTGAAGATAGCTCAGCTGATTCAAGCATTGGCCCCAGAGGGGGTGCCAGTTGAATTCTGGTCAGGGTACATGTGAGAGATTGTCTATCTTCCCTCCTCTCATGAAAAAAAAAGTGAAAAACAAAATAACTAAAAACCTCAAGATTTCTTAGCTTGATTTTATATTAAAGAAGTGAGAACCTCTGGTAACTGGGTTCCTTTATAAAAAATATTTTTGTTACCAGAAGATAATCACTTTAGGTAGCTTTCACTGTGATAAACCTTTAAGAATAAAGAATCTGTCATTAACAGAGAAGATGTCTAACTTCACAAGACGTGGTGTATATTCTTTCAGTATTTGGAGTCAGTTTAGTACTGCATTATTTGAGGAAACCACATAGTCACTGTAGCACATTTAGTTATATAATAAGCCATGAGAGAAACTGTCTTGCTACCCCAAACTGATCAATGCCATTACTCCAATCAGGAGCATTGACAAGGTTACACATTCATTTTTTTTTTTCTTTTTAACAAAGTTTTTGGCAATATCTGTAAGAGAACATGCAGGAGTTTTAGGATTACTATTGGTAGAAAACTTTCAGCTCATGCTTCACCCCTCTACCCCAAACGGGGTTAGGACCCTCTGGAAATTCTACAGGAATAAAGAAAATTGAACAATCTCATTCTGCAGCTACCTAAAGGCTGCTCTCACTCCCCAACAGCCGCAGGTTGCTCTTAGGTCACTAAAATACTTAGGCGGGCCATGTTTGTGGGACCCACATGGCTCTATTCTCCAGACGTTTCCTGAGTCTTATTTCTCCAGTTATCTTTTTCCGTCATGATCCATTCAAAGGCAGACATGCTATGTTTAGTGTCACTTTCTGAGAACATCATTGTAGGTATCTCATTCTCCTCAAATGTGTTGATCAAATCTGCTTAGGAAGGAAAATTACGTTTGGCATACACATTTGGATTTAAGCTATTTTTCTTTTTAAGATGGAGTAAGTTGGAGAGATTTCTTTCACAAATGCTTGGTGGCTGGAGCTTTTCAGACCTGAGAATTGAATGATTACCAAGGTAGCTTAAAAGTCACTTGGCAAGTCAAGTCTGCATTCTCAATAAGTTAAGTTTTATACGAAGACTTAGAAGTACTGAGACAATTACTTTAAAATCCATGACATTTTCAGCTTTTAAAATATCAAATTCCAATGTTAAGATAAAATCCTTTTAAGTTTTCAAAGCTGGCCTCTGGTTCCTGGTAATAGATCACAATACCATAGTGAAGTAGAAATTCAGATTTACACAGATAGGAATGAAAAACTCATGTGTACTGTTCTGACAATTAAGGAATGTTATGCCATATTTCTCTGAGAAAAAGTCATACTCCTTTGGTATTTCACTCAACTGCAGCATTTTTGGACAAAGGCAATAAAGAAAAAGTGAGAAAGAAGTCCTAAGAATCTGATTGTCAGAGAACTTCCTAATTATTTTTCCAAAATTATACTTTGAAGGTAAGTGTTCTCTCCTGAACAACAAAGCATAGAAGTATAAAGAGAGTGGATGATAATTCTCCATTTGCAACAACGACAAATAACAACAACAACAAAAAACATAAACTCAATATCTTACATTATTTTAGATTATCATTTTTCGACCAGTAATGATGTGGTTTAGGCTAGGCTTACCCAGAATGTGCCCCTTTGGCATGTGCATTATTTTTAGCTTAAAAAAAACCCTACAGACCCAGGGTGAACTTTTAACCTCTCTAATACCTACTTTAAAATCTTTAGATAGGGCCTGTAGAGTCCAAGATGGCTATGGAGTAGGCAGACATTTCAACTACCACTTCCCAAGACTAATTGGATTAAAATTTAATTTAAAAACAATCATCTTGAAAAACCAAATTTGGACTAAATGAAGAGGAGTCTATAAACAAGGATCACAGAAGCAGCCACACTGAGACTGGTAGAAAGGGCGGAGTTGTGGAAAGGGCTGCCCAGATCCTAGGAGCAAGTGGTGGCTAAGGGTCCAGAGAGACCTTCACTGTGGGAGGGTTGCTTGAGAGGTGTAGCTCCTTTGCCCCCGGCCAGAAGCCTTAGCTTAGAGCTCTAGAGCCTAAAAGAGGTACCCAGACAGCATTTTGTCCTACTGGGCTATATTCCACAGGGGTAAGGGGAAGAGGCTTGGAGCATGGACATTTAAAGTGTGGGTCTTTGTGAATCTATTGTTGGGTCTGGTTGAGGGGCTTAGTCATTTTCTTGAAGGGCACAGTCAGCCCCAGGAGAGGACTCTTTCAGTCTTCCTTTATGAGACCAGGGTCTCACCAGCTATAAGTACTTCTGTAGAAGGGACTGTTGGACCCATTCAATCTGAACCTGTTGCTCACCTTGTTGGAGAGAAATAAAATTTTATTATGTAGCAGTGGCTGAGGAATTAAACTCTAGAGTAGGGTACACATTCCCCATACTGATCTGACCAAGAGACCCTTGGAGTAGGGGGTCCCACTAACATTGTATTACTAACCTCAGCTGCCTTAACCTAACAAGCTTGCAACCTGTAAAGGGGTTGGTTGGGTGAAGCCAGTCTGAGCCCACACTACAGTCTTCTACAGTCTTTCTAAGGAAAACTCTGGGAAGACCAGGCAGCTGCAAGAGCAGGTGGAGCAGCTGAAAAGTGAAGGCAAGTCTTACAAACTTGGGGCTATTACAGAGTTGCTGTCATCTCTACTCAGGAGGAAGCTGATCCTTATACACAGGTTGGTACCTCCCATATATTTAGGTACAGAAAACACTAACACAAAGAGTAAAAAATGCAGTAGTAGCTGCAGACAGGTAGCCCACAGCAGGTTACAAACAATGTCTGATGCCAACCCAAAAAGATCTAAAACCAACATAACTGGTACTGGGTGGCAGACACCACTAACCATAGACTCAGCTAGCTACACAAGCAGCATGCCCAATGGAGGAGTCTAGGAGGCACCAGACACTGTGGAGAATAAATATGCCCAACAGGATAGAGATTTCACAGTGGGTAATACACATGATCAAGGTTGACCCTTAAATCTAGCCAGCCTGAAAGGATAACCATACCCATAAAAGGACCTACTGCAATCAGTACTTACAAAAACCAGGAGCAAAAATAGTGCCCTCAAGAAGCATTTTTAGAGCAAGGAAAACAGGGGGCCTGGATGTCAGTTCACCACTGAGCCCATCTACTTCATAAAGACACCACAACTAATTTTAAAGTCAGACAGCATACCTAATACACAGACAAAATAGGAAGACGAAGAAATGTGACCCAAATAAATCAACAAGAGAAATCCCCAGAAAAAGAACTAAATGAAATGGAAGTTACCGGACACAGAGTTTAAAATAATTTTTAGGATGCTCAAAGATCTTAGAGAAACAATAAATGGTCATAATAAACATCTAAATAAAAAGATAGCAAGCATCAAAAAAGACACTAAAATCATAAAAAAGAACCAGTCAGAAATGACAAGTACAATATCAGAAATGAAGACAGCACTAGAAGTAATCAACATTAGGCTGGATGAAGCAGAGGATAGAATGAGTGATTTAGAAAATAAGATAAACAGAAGCACAAAAGCAGAGCAGCAAAATGAAAAGAGGCACAGAAAGATTAAGGAAACTCTAAGAAACCTCTGTGACAACATGAAGAGGAACAACTTCTGCATTATAGGGGTTCCTAAAAGAGAAGAGAACAAACAAGGGATAGAAAATCAGTTTGAAGAAATCGTAGCTGAAAATTTCCCTAAGATAATGACAAAAAAGTAATATAAGTTCAAAAGCACAGTCCCATTAAAGAAAGACCGAAGGAACACACCAAGACAACTCATAATAATAATGCCAGCATTGCCCTGGCCGGTTGGCTCAGCGGTAGAGCGTCGGCCTAGCGTGTGGAGGACCCGGGTTCGATTCCCGGCCAGGGCACACAGGAGAAGCGCCCATTTGCTTCTCCACCCCTCCGCCACGCTTTCCTCTCTGTCTCTCTCTTCCCCTCCCGCAGCCAAGGCTCCATTGGAGCAAAGATGGCCCGGGCGCTGGGGATGGCTCCTTGGCCTCTGCCTCAGGTGCTAGAGTGGCTCTGGTCGCAACATGGCGATGCCCAGGATGGGCAGAGCATCGCCCCCTGGTGGGCAGAGCGTCGCCCCCTGGTGGGCGTGCCGGGTGGATCCCGGTTGGGCGCATGCGGGAGTCTGTCTGACTGTCTCTCCCTGTTTCCAGCTTCAGAAAAATGAAAAAAAGAAAAAAGAAAAAAAAAATGCCAGCATTAAGAGACAAAGAAAGAATACTAAAAACTGCAAGAGAAAGGCTGTTAATTACCTACAGAGGAGCCCCAATGAAGATGACATCAGATTTCTCAACAGAAACACTTGAGTCCAGAAGAAATTGGCAAGAAATATTCAAAGTGATGACGAAAAAAAAAAAAAAACCTTACAGGCCCTGGCTGGTTGGCTCAGTGGTAGAGCGTCGGCCTGGCGTGCAGAAGTCCCGGGTTCGATTCCTGGCCAGGGCACACAGGAGAGGCACCCATCTGCTTCTCCACCCCTCCCTCTCTCCTTCCTCTCTGTCTCTCTCTTCCCCTCCCGCAGCCAAGGCTCCATTGGAGCAAAGATGGCCCGGGCATTGGGGATGGCTCCATGGCCTCTGCCTCAGGTGCTAGAGTGGCTCTGGTAGCAACAGAGCGACACCCCAGATGGGCAGAGCATCGCCCCCTGGTGGGCGTGCTAGGTGGATCCCAGTCGGGCACATGCGGGAGTCTGACTACCTCCCCGTTTTCAGCTTCAGAAAAATTAAAAAAAAAAAAAAACCCTACAACCAAGACTACTTTATCCAGCAAGGCTATTGTTTAAAATTGAAGGAAAAATAAAAAGTTTCCCAGACCAAACAACAACAACAACAAAATACTCAAGGAAATCATTACAACCAAACCAGTACTGCAGGAAATGTTAAGGGGTCTCTGTAAAAAGTGTAAGGCTAAAAAGAAATAAAGAAAAAGAGGATTGTAGATTTAAAGAATAAAATAGAAATAAATTAGTACAAGTCAATAATAACCTTAAATGTAAGTAGATTAAATGCTCCAATCAAAAGACAGAGTAAGTGCATGGAAAAAAAAATAAGACCCATATCTATGCTGCCTACAAGGAACCCACCTCAGAACAAAAGATACACATAGACTGAAAGTGAAGGGATGGAAAAAACTATTTTATGCAAATGGAAACAAAAAGAAAGCTTGGGTAGCAATACTTATTTCTAACAAAATAGCCTTTAAAACAAGGTTAGAGTAAAGGATAAAAAAAGTCACTACATAATGATAAAGGGAGCAACCCAACAGGAGGATATAACCATTGTAAATATTTATGTGCCTAGTATAGGAGCATCTAAATATATAAAGCAATACTATAACAAGTGATTTTTAATACCCCACTTACATCATTGGACAGATCTTCCAGACAGAAAATTAACAAAGAAACAGCAGCCTTAAATAACACACTATATCAACTGAATTTTATTGGTATCTTCAGACCTTCCACCTCAAAGCAGCAGAATATATATTCTTTCCAAGAACTCATAGAACATTCTCTAGGATAGATGACATGTTAGAACACAAAATAAGTCTCAATAAATTTAAGATTAAAATCATATCAAGCCTTTCTCTGATCACAATGTTATGAAACTAGAAATCAACTATAATAGAAAAACTGAAAAATATCCAAACATTTGGAGGCTAAATAGCATGCTACTAAATAACAAACAGGTTAATAATGAGATAAAGAAAGAAATAAAAATTTTTCTGGAAACAAATGAAAATAAACATACAACCCAAAATTTATGGGACACAGCAAAAGCAGTCTTTAGAGAGAATTTCATATCATTACAGGTATACCCTATGATGTAAGAAAAAGCTCAAATAACTTAATTCTGCATCTAAAAGAACTACAAAAAGAACACCAAATAAAGCCAAGAGGAAGTAGAAGGAAATAATAAAGAGAGCTGAAATAAATAAAATAGAGACTAAAAAAATATATAACAATGAAACCAAGAGCTGATTCTTTGAAAAGGTAAACAAGACTGATGAACCTTTAACCAGACTCATCAAGAAAAAAAAAAGAGGGGACTCAAATAAATAAAATTAGAAATGAAAGTGGAGAAGTAACAACAAACACTGCAGAAATAAAAAGGATTGTAAGAAAATACTATGAAGATCTATATACCAAACAATTGGACAACCTAGGTAAAATGGATAAATTCCTAAAAATATACAATCTTCCAACACTCAGTCTGAAAGAATCAGAAAACCTAAACAGACTGATTACACAAATGAAATTGAAACAGTTATCAAAAAACTCCCAGCAAACAGAAGTTCTGGACCAGATGGCTTCACAGGTGAATTTTACCAAACATTTAAAGAAGAACTAACACCTATCCTTCTCAAGCTATTTCAACAATTTCAAGAGGAGGAAAGACTTCCAAACTCTTTTCCTGAGGCAAGCATTATCCTCATTCCAAAACCAGGTAAAGACACTACAAAGAAAGAAAACTATATTCCATATAAATGGTAAAATTCTCAACAAAATATTAGCAAACCAGATTCAGCAATACATCTAAAAGATCATATATCATGTTCAAATGGGATTTATTCCAGGGAGGTAAGGCTGCTATAACATTCAGTCAGTAAATGTGCCTCATCACATAAACAAAAGGAAGGATAAAAATTCCATGATTATATCAATAGATGCAGAAAAAGCATTTGATAAAATTCAGCATTCATTTATGACCAAAACTCTCAGCAAAGTGAAAATACAGGGACCATAACTCAACATAATAAAGGCCATCTATGACAGACTGACAGCCAACATCATAATCAATGGGCAAAAATGAAAAGCAATTCTCTTAAGATCAGGAACACGACAGGGGTGCCCCTTATCACCAATCTTATTCAACATGGTTCTGGATGTTCCAGCCACAGCAATTAGACAAGAAGAAATAAAAGGCATTCAAATTGGAAAAGAAGAAGTAAAACTATCATTATTTGCTGATAACATGACACTACACATAGAAAACCCTAAAGTCTCATTCAAAAAATTACTAGACCTGATAAATGAATTCAGCAAGGTAGCAGGATATAAAGTTAATATTCAGAAGTCAGTGACATTTTTATACACCCACAATAAACTGTCAGAGAGAAAAATTAAAGAAGTAATCCCCTTCACTATTGCAACAAAAAGAATAAAGTGCCTAGGAGTAAATTTAACCAAGGAGTTAAAGGACTTGTACTTTGGAAAATTATAAAACATTGAAAAAAGAAATCAAGGCAGATACTAAGAAGTGGAAGTATATACCATGTTTATGGGTAGGAATAATAAACATTATTAAAATGTCTATACTACCCAAAGCAATGTATAAATTCAATGCAATCCCTATTAAAATACCAATGGCATGCTTCAAAGATATAGAACAAATATTCCAAAAATTTATGTAGATCCAAAAAAGAACACAAATAGCCTCAGAAATCTTGAAAATGAGGAATAAAGTGGGAGGTATCACGCATCCTGATATCAAGTTATACTACAAGGTCATTGAAATCAAAACAAATTGGTATGTATTGGCATAAGAACAGGCATACAGATCAATGGAACAGAACAGAGAATCCAGAAATAAACCCACATCTTTATGGTCAATTGATATTTGACAAAGAAGGTAGGAGCATACAATGGAGTAAAGACAGTCTCTTTAATAAATGGTGTTGGGAAAATTGAACAGGTACATGCAAAAAATGAAACTAGACTACCAACTTATACCATTCACAAAAATGAACTCAAACTAGGGCCCTGGCC
Source organism: Saccopteryx bilineata (assembly GCF_036850765.1). Taxonomy (NCBI): domain Eukaryota; kingdom Metazoa; phylum Chordata; class Mammalia; order Chiroptera; family Emballonuridae; genus Saccopteryx; species Saccopteryx bilineata. The sequence continues at coordinate 173,630,392 of NC_089494.1, forward strand.
GGTTGGCTAAGTGGTAGAGCATCGGCCTGGCGTGCAGAAGTCCCAGGTTCAATTCCCGTCCAGGGCACACAGGAGAAGCACCCATCTGCTTCTCCACCCCTCACCCTCTCCTTCCTCTCTGTCTCTCTCTTCCCCTCCCACAGCCAAGGCTCCATTGGAGCAAAGATGGCCCAGGCGCTGGGGGTGGCTCTTTGGCCTCTGCCCCAGGCACTTGAGTGGCTCTGGTCACAACAGAGCAACACCCCGGAGGGGCAGAGCATCGCCCCCTGGTGGGCGTGCTAGGTGGATCCCCGTCGGGCGCATGCGGGAGTCTGACTGTCTCTCCCCATTTCCAGCTTCAGAAAAATACAAAAAAAAAAAAAGACCTCAAACTAGATAAAAAACTTAAATGTAAGTCATGAAACCATAAACATCTTGGAAGAAAACATAAACAATAAACTCTCCAATATCTCTCGTAGCGATATTTTTGCCTATTTATCTTCACAGGCATGTGAAATAAAGGACAAAATAAACAAATGGAACTATATCAAACTAAAAAGCTTTTGCACAGCAAAAGACATCATTAACAAAATAAAAAGACAACCCACACAATGGTAGAACATATTCACCAGTACATCTGATAGGGGTTAATAACAAAAATTTATAAAGAATGTCTAAAATTCAACACCAGGAAGGTAAAAAATCCAATTAAAAATGAGCAAAGGAACTGAATAGACACTTCTCCAGAGAGGATATACACATGTCTAATAGGCCTATGAGAAAAATGTTCATTACTAATCATCAGAGAAATGCAAATTTTAAAACCACAATGAGATACCACCTCACACCTGTCAGAATGGCACTCATCAGCAAAACAATACATGATAAGTGCTGAAGAGGGTGTGGAGAAAAGGGAACCCTCCTGGACTGCTGATTGAAATGCAAATTTGTGCAGCCACTGTGGAAAACAGTATGGCATTTCCTTAAAAGATTAAAAATGGAACTGCCTTTTGACTCAGCTATCCCACTTTTAGAAATATATCCCGAGAATACCAAATTACTGATTCAGAAAAAGAAATGCACCCCCCATGTTTATTGCAGCATTGTTTACAATAGCCAAGAACTGGAAACAGCCCAAGTGTCTGTCAGTGGGTGAGTGGATTAAAAAGCTATTGTTTATATACACAATGGAATACTATGCAGCCATGAAAGAGAAGGAAATTTACCAATTGTGATTGCATGGGTAGACCAGGAGATTATTATGCTAAGTGAAATAAGCCAGGCAGAGAAAGAAAAATATCAGATAATCTCACTCATATGTGGAATCTAATGAACAAAGTGAACTGAGGAATAGAATAGAGGCAGAGGCAGGGTCACAGGGACCAGAGGGACAGCTGTCAGAGGGAAGAGGGGATGGGATCAGAGAAGGTATAAGGATTAGTGAAACTATATATACATAACACATAGATACAGATAACAGGACAGCAAATCCCTGAGCGAAGGGGGAAGGGAGTTAGAGGAAGGGTGTAAAGGAGGTGTAATGTAGAACACGGGGGTGGGGGTGAGGGTGTTCTATTGAGTGGGACACTTGAATCCATGTTAACACAATAAATTAAAATTAATAAAAATTTAAAAATAAAATAAAAAGAGTATTTTAATAGGGGTCTATAGTTGGAATAGAACTATTATCAGAGATAAGCTTTTACTTTAGAAAGAATTATCTGCATGATCTGGCAGACAATCCCAGACCCTATCCCCTCCTCTTTCGTTCATAAAGCCATATAAGCCTCAATTAGCTGACTGTAGGAGAGTCTTATATCTTTGGGGTCCTTGCACATAGAAAATTATTTTTTTCTCCTGTCAATCTGTTTTATGTTTGGAAAGCAACATAAAATTAGCAACTATAGTATATCTAAAATAGTTAAATATATTTCTGAATTTTGTAATTCCTGTTCCTGTCAAAATTTTCTGATCATCTCAAAAGGAATAATAAAAGTTTCCAAACAAAATGAATTTTAACTTAATTTTCAATAGAATATGTTACAGATAACATTTGGAGATGTGGACAGGCAGTATCTTATATTTTTCATTCCAGTACAAAGAATGGTGAATGTTAAAGTATAGGCAACCCATGCATTAAAAAAAAAGAATGCTACTAAATAAAGTAGAATTTGAAAAAGATGGGTTTTTAAAATTTCCAAAAGGTCAGATATGCTTGTTTTAACATTAGAACTGCAATGCCTTTCTCACATTTTACTGTAGTTAATTGCTAGTTTGTAAAGAAATACCACAATCGTTAAGCAAGATAAGATCTACAAACTCAAGCCATGATGCAGGAAGTTAAGTGAACTTCATGATAACTGCTATTTTAAGGCATTTGTCTTGTGATTGAAACTATTTTTAATGTGTATTCTACATTTTATACGAGTTAGTCGTTATAGTTACACTAATATATATTACTTTATCCCTATTTTAGCGACCAGAAAAGAAGTTAAGATGATTAGGTGAGTTGTGTAAGACAACATAGATACTAAATGGAAAAACAAGTGCTTAAAGCCAAAGCTTGTCTACCTCCAGAGCATATGTTCTTTATTGCTGCACAGGTCGTTATTTAAGGGAAAATAATATATTTTTTAAATAAACATAATTTTTTTTCTTAATGACAATAACTTACATGTAAAGCCAGGAGGCAAGGCCAGGGCCACCATCACAGCAGCCTGGCTCTTGCAGGTTCGCATTGGATTCGGACAGTCGGCAAAGAAACAGCGGAGCCAAAAACTGGTGGGCCATAGTCTTTAATTCTAGCTTTGCACCCGGCGGGCAAGTAAAAATACACACTGGGCTCCAAAACCCAGTCACATTCAGTGCTCACAAAGCTACTGACTTATCCAAGTTTCCTAGAATCAAAGGTTTCTAGCTCACCAGACTTATTCACCTCTGTTCCCCATCTCCTTTCCTTATCCCAGATACAAACTCTACACAAACTGGCATCTCACTCAGCACTCCGCCATCTTGGCTGCTTCTCCTGGCCTCCTCCACGTGGCCTTTCTCTGTTCTCCTCTGCTCTCTCTTCTAATCTCAGGAACCAAGAGCCCAAGCTCCCACTTCGTCCCCATTTTATAGTGTAGCAATCCAAACTCTTAATCCAATATACAAAACAGGGAAGTCTCTAATACAAAGTCACTTCTCTGAGGCATGATTGGATTGTACTGCCCTACATCAAAAAGGGTAGGAAAGGCTTAATCCCAAAACCAAGCCCCAGGCTACAAGGATTCTCCCTGCCTTTAGCCCACCCCAACACACATTAATATCACTTGGGCAATGGCCTCTTTAACAAAGTGAGCATAATACATTTTATCTGTCCAACACTTACATTTATTCATAAAATCTTAAATTACTTTTTTATACTCAACCAACTTTAGAGGTTAAGCCCTCTTCAAATTTAGAAGCTCGCACTGTTCTGAATCATTTTGGCCACTTGCAGTTCACATAATCAAAACTATGGTTGAAATTGTGGATATGTTTTCCACTGTTACTATTAAGTTTATCATTAAGAATCAGTCTGAATTATCTACTTTTTCTTAATTAAATTAATTAACAAAAGAAGGTAAATAGCTTTTCTGTATGTTGAGTGCCTGAAAATTTAGTAATTTGAAACTGAACTCTAAGAATACTTTGTAGAGGTCGGAATTTTTATGTTCTTTAATTCCACCATTTTCTCTTTAACTAAGCATCTTCTACTATAAAGCCAGAAGCCATGGCCAGCATCAGAGCAGCCCGGCCCATGCAGGTTCACATTGGATTCGGACAGTCGGTAAAGAAACAATGGAGCCAAAAACTGATGGGCTGTCATCTTTAATTCTAGCTTGCACCCGGCGGGCAAGTAAAAATACACACTGGGCTCCAAAACCCACTCACATTCAGTGCTCACAAAGCCACTGACTTATCCGAGTTTCCTAGAATCAAAGGTTTCTAGCTCACCAGCCTTATTCTCCTCAGTTCTTGAAAACACCAGCTCGCACTGCCAGGCTCGAGTCCCGGGCTTCCTTCCTTATCCCAGATACAAACTCTACACAAACTGGCATCTCACTCAGCACTCTGCCATCTTAGCTGCTTCTCCTGGCCACATGGCCTCTTTCCGCTGCTCTCTGCTCTGCTCTCTCTTCTAATGATAATCTCAGGAATCAAGAGAGCAAGCTCCCGCTCTACCCCTATTTTATAGTGTAGAAATCCAAACCTTTAATCCAATATACAAAATAGGGAAGTCTCTAATACAAAGTCACTTCTCTGAGGCATGATTGGATTGTACCGCCCCACAGCAAAAAGGGTAGGAAAGGCTTAATCCCAAAACCAGGCCCCAGGCTACAAGGATTCTCAACACACATTAATATCACCTGGGCAACGGCCTCACGTGGGCAGCGCCATTTTTAACAAAGTGAGCATAATACATTTTATCTGCCCAACATCTACTTACTCAGAAGCTTTTTATTTCAAAACTAAATGAGAATGTAAAGTTTGTAAAAACATTTTAAAGGACTATTAGAAAACATATTTACCCTATTTAATCACCCACTTGCAGTTCTGATTCTCATTAAAGATCAAGAGGACAACCTGACTGTAGGAATCTGTGAACACTTGTTCATAAGTGTTTTCTAAACACTTCGGCTAGCTTTCTAAACACCTCTCGGCTAGTTTTCTAAAGCCCATTCACATGCATTCCTCTGAATGAAGGTCACCCACTCACACAGTTTCTTGGTGTTTGCATCCAAGAGACATTCACTCAGGGCTTTTAGCTAAAGTTTCCCAATCCAAGTCATAGAGGGTTCAAGGTTAGATGGTTAATTCCCTACAGGGAAGGGTGTTGGGCAGATAAAATATATTATGCTCACTTTGTTAAACATGGCACTGCCTACGTGGAAGCTCGTCGCCCAGGTGATATTAGTTGCCCTTCTTGCTTGGGATGGGTGTCATTATATTAGTGTGTGGAAGCAAACCGTGATTTTCAAATATCAAGACAAAAAGGGAAAGTTTTATTTTTTCTATTTAGAACCTTTTGATTGGTTCTTATTTGGATATTAAGTACTTAAATTCTTCCCCCCAAAATACTATGGAGTTGAAAAGCATTGTGCAATGGTTATGGAAACTTTCCATGCTATAGTGCTGCCACTTGTTAAATAAGAATAACAGTAGTAACTACTACAGAAGGTTGTATGAGGAGTAAATATAGTGTTATATGTGAAACACTTAGAAGGGTGCCTAGTACAGCAAAACAAAAAACAGTCAACTGCGTTTATTGTTGTTATTATTATCATTGCTATTATTAATATTAACAGGATACCATCATCTTAGCTTTCCATATAGAAACAGGGTTTTCACAATATTAGTGTCAGTTAACTAGAGATGATACATCAGCATCTGTTGGTAGATAAGTGAATGCCAGGTTTGGCAAGATTATATTTTAAATATGAAGAAATGAAAATGAAACCTGAAAAATGATCCACAGGTTCAGCTGCCTGTTGCTGTGAAAATCAATTATATGACTGCTATGGACCGTTAATGGCAAAAAGCCATTATAGATTCGAGGCTTGGCAGGGGGCTAAGTTCTCCCCCCTCCATCTCCATATTTGGCTTTGATGCTGAGTATTTGCACCCACTCTGCTTCCTTCCTTGGGTTTCAGGAAGCAATATACATGCCCTTCCTCTGACTCTTTGTTTGTTTCAGATGTTTGTAAATTTCACTAATGTATCCTGTTTTTGCCTTGGGAGAGTTCCTGTCTTAGCCTTTGATGTGCAACTTTGTATCAGGGTCCTTGATTTGCATAGGTCTATATAATAAAGCAAACTGGGGCTGTGAGGCACTCAGATGCTGCCAGGCAGTTTGAGGAGTCCTCCCGGTCCCATCCGGTCCCATCGGTTTTGTTCTGACAAAATGTGTTTCCTCAATTCCGCACTGTTATTTGGAGCTGCGCTGGTCCGCGGCATATGACACAGGTGCTATTGAAGGAAAGAGATTTTATTCAAGTGCTAGCTGCTTGAGAAGATGGGGGAACTCCTGTCTTCAAAAAACCATCTTCCTCTTTAGGTGTAAGCAATGGTTTTTATAAGGAGAAAGAAGGAGGGGGAATAAACAAAAATGGAACCAAAGAATCAAAAGGAGAGTTTTGAGAGTTCTTTGCTGAAAAGGACACTGGTGAAAGCTAGCCCAGTGTGTTCAGATAACTGATTCAAAGTCACATATCTATAGGAGCTGGCACAACTCAAGGTTGCAGCCCATTCCATTGGTTGTTACAAGAGCTGAAGCTAGCAAGTAACTTATAAATTAGAGTTCTGTTTCATTTAACAAGTGTTCACAGATTCCCACAGTCAGGTTGTCCTCTTGACCTTTAATGAGAATCAGAACTGCAAGCCTCAGTGAGGTGAAAGCAGTAAAAAGAAGGGGAAGGACAATGTATCTCCACTTATTTTTCTTGTTTAGATGCTAACCCTTGAAGTGCATCAGCAGAAGAGAAACAGGCCTTTTAACTGTAATGAGAGCTTGAACAAAGGTGAAAGTGCAGGATTGATTATATACTTTTAATTTGTTTCAGAATATATAACTGTGATCACTAAACTAGTAATATTGAATCATGGTTATAAAAGCAACAAACTGGATTATAACATTTTACAGAAATTTTTATACTCTTACTTTGTTAGTACAGTCTTTATTTTATGGCTAGTCAGACTAATATTAGTAAATCAGTAATGTAGCATATTTATTCCCAGTTACAAAAGGATAGCCAAAGAGTGGAAGAAAATACAGAATACATAACAACAAAGAACTTGTGCCCAAAATACATAATGAAGCCTTAAAATGTAACAATACGAAAATGAATAACCCACTTGAAAATGGGCAGAAGACCTGAACAGATGCCTCACCAAAGAAGATATATTACACAGATGGCAAATAAGCATACAAAAAGATGCTCATCATTTGTCATTTGGGTATGGCAAATTAAAACAATGAGTTACCACTACCTATTAAAATGGCCAAAATCTGAAACACTGAAAACACCAAATGCTGACAAAGATGCAAAGAACAGGAACTCTCATTCATTGTTAATGAGAATTCAAAGTGGTACAGCCACTTTGGACATAGTTTGGCAGTTTTTTACAAAGCTAAACATGCTTTTTCCATGATCCATAAATCATACTTGGTGATATATACCTAGAAGAATTGGAAACTTATGTTCATACAGAAACCTGCACATAGATGTTTCTAGAAGCTTTTATTTATAACTGTCAAAATTTAGACTAGGTAAAATAATTTTAAAAAACTATCTATAGCTGAACAGATAAGCTGTGGTATATTTATACAATAGAATATTATACACTGCTATAAAGAAATAGCTGTTAAGCTACTGAAAGATATAAAGGAACCTAAAATACACATTATTAAGTTAACAAAGCCGGCCTGGAAGGGCTACATATTGTATGGTTCCAACTAATAATCATAGATCCTGAGTTAAGGATGGTTCAACTTAAAATTTTCTGACTTGATTATGATGTGAAAGGCATACACATAGATCTTTTCCTGAGCTAGCAATATTCAGTATGATACTCTCTCCTGATGTTAGGGCAGTGGCAGTGAGTCACAGCTCCAAGTTAGGTACATATTCACAAAGGTAAAACCACCAGTATGCTATAGTGTACTGTGTAGCCAACACATTTAAAAAAAATATATTGTGTGATGAGCATATTTAAGATAGGCTAGGTTAAGCTATGGTGTTTTTTATGTTATGTGTATTAAATGTATTTTCAACTTATAATATTTTCAGCTTTCGATTAGTTTGTTGGGAAATAACCTGATTCTAAGTTTAGGAGCATCTGTATAATATTTTGGATAGGGTAAAATTATTGAGACAGTAAAAAAAAATCATTAACTGTCAGGGATTGCTAGAGGATGAGGGAATGAATAGATGAAGCAGAAAGAATCTTTAATGCAGTGAAATAACTCTGTATGACACAGTAATGGTCGATACATGATATTATGCATTTATCAAAATACATATAACTGTGAAAAAACAATGAATGAATCCTGATGTAAACTATGGTCTTTAGTTAATAATAACGTACCAATATACATTAATTAATTGTACCACATATAGGACACCAATACAAGATATTAACAAGAGGAAAAACTGTGTGTGGGTAGAGCGACAGGAGGAGAGGAGTGATGGGAGAGCTTTCTTTATTTTCTGCTGAATGTTCCTGTAAACATTAAGTTGCTCTAAAATATAAATCAATTAATTATTTTTAAAGTATTAAATTATAGATGTTATAAAGTTAATTAAACTCATTTAAGAAACTTATTTTTGCTACTTGTTTTAAAAATATTTTGTGTATTTGTTAAGGTATTTTTTATTGAATTTATTGTGGTGACATTGGTTAAAAATATATAGATTTCAGGTGCACAATTCTATAATACATTATCTGTATATTGTATTGTGTTCATCACCCAAAGTCAAGTCTCCTTCTAACACCATGTATCACCCCTTTACCCTCTTCTATCTCTCCTACCTCCTTTTTTCTCCATAATCACCATACTGTTTACTGTGTCTGAGTTACATTTTTTAATTAGTTTCTTCACTTTTTTTGTATATAAATATCTGACACATTTGTCTTAAAATTTTGAGTTATATTTTGTATATTTAAAAATATACAAACATTTAACTGCAAGCTATATTGGAATAATTTAAAATTTAATTTGATTTATTCACATTTAATTTGTAATTGTTATTTTTAAATTATGAACACGTTAGAATTGTGTTTATTTTGTCAACTATCTAAGCTGTTTTGAAATTATTTTAAATGTGTGAATTTTTAAGAATTCAGTTTACTTAAAGCATAATTAATTATACATAGCTTTTTCTATGCAAAACATATCTCTCAGGCATTATAGAAACTTAGATTAACATCAGAGTTAATAAGATTTAAAGAGATTTCTTTATTCAAAACTTAGAGCCTATAATATTCTAGTGCAAAATTTGAATTTTTAGAAATTATTCTAGCATCAGTGTTTAGTTATTTGTTTATTAAAAAAAAAAACATTTTAGCCTGACCAAGCAGTGGCCCAGTGGATAGAGCATTGGACTGGGATGCAGAGGACTCAGGTTCAAAACCCCGAGGTCACTGGCTTGAGCATGGGATCATAGACATGACACTATGGTAGCTGGCTTGAGCCCAAGGTTGCTGGCTTGAGCAAGGGGTCACTCATTCTGCTGTTGCCCCCAGTCAAGGCACATAAGAAAAAGCAATCAATGAACAACTAAGGTGCTACAACGAAGAATTGATGTTTCTCATCTCTCTCCCTTCCTGTCTGTCTGTCCCTATCTGTCCTTGTCTCTGTCTCTTTATCTGTCACAAAAACGAAACAAAAAACCAAACACATTTTAATTTGGCATCACTATTAATATTATGATCATTAAACAAGCTGTGTGGAAACAGAAGTTTAGAAATTAACATAAATGGTACCAAATCCCTTACTAAGGAGAAAAAATAAGTAAAAAATTATCAAAATGTGCTTTTAAATAGATACATTTAAAGTAAAGGAACCTAAATAGTTAAAAATAAAATATTAAGTAAACAAATAAAAAGTAAAACAGAAGTTGCTGCAATTCTAATATCAAATTAACTTTTGCATTAAGGCACTAATGTGGCCTGTTAACCAATATACATTACAGTGATACCGTGAGATACGAACAGACCAACATACGAAATTTTTAAGATACAAGCTGTGACTCGGTCTGTATTTTTGTTTTGAGATCCGAGCGAAATTCCAGGATATGAGTCGTGATTCAGGAAGCTACTGCTAATTGGCACGTTGGTGCACAGGTCCAGTATTGGCAGTTTGATATACGAGTTGACTGACTTACAAGCTCACTTATAGAACAAATTAAATTTGTATCTCAAGGTACCACTGTATATTGTATCAAATTTTATCAAAGAAAATTACTATAAACTCATGATAAAGTATGCATGTATACAAACACACACATATTACATATAAATGTGTATACCCATGTATATTTTCCTAGTTTATTGATCTTTTATTTTTTGAGCATACATGTTCAAAGTACTGCTCATTTGATTAGCCTTAGTCAGGATGGGAAAGATACTAGGAATCAGAAAATAAAAAATTTGAAACTAATTTTGCTCAGCTATAGCCAGAAATATGTATTACATAGGACACATGGGTAATTACTACCACAATAAATAAAATTGATTGAATTGTTATACTTTGACTATTACAGAGAACACACTTTCTTCAACTCCCATGGAAACATTAAAATTGATTATATATTAGGCCATTAAATATATATTTCAAAATCCCCAGAAATTAAAATTATATAAGCTATATTTTCCATCCACAGCAAAATAAAATTAAGATACAATAGAAGAAGTTAGTAAACATCCAGAATATTTATCCATTTGGAAATTTAATAGTATCCTCTTAAATAAATCCTGTATCACTGAGAAAATAAAAGTTGCAATTGCAGACTAGTTAGATAATGTTATTGCACTACAAATTATGGGATATAGCCTAAGAGAAAAAATTATAGCCTTAAATGCTCTTAGTATTAATCAAGAAAGAATGAGAACAGATTAAATATTCAGCTTAGGAAATTAGTGAAAACACACCACCCACAAAAGCTAAGTTTAAGAAACCCATGAGGAAATAATATAATAAGAGCAGAAACTAAAAGACAAGAAAACAGAGATGCAGTAAAATTGTATTTAACAGTTGGTTCTTTGAAGACAACTATGACATACACAAGTCTCTGGAAAAGCTAGCAGATGAAATAACAGAACTATAGGCATAACAGTAGTAATAAAAAAGGGTATATGACTATAAATATGGAGGATGTATTATTTAAATATTTTAAGATATGTAGCTAAGCTGTAAATTTTGGAAATTTAGATTGCCTTTGTTTCCCTAGAATATACAAATGATCAACACTGAACAAAGAAGGACCAGGTTATACAAACCATGAAAGCAATGGAAAATATTCTTGAGGAACCGCCACTGTCTTGGCCTTGGTCCAGGGTCCCTGTGATTTTAGGGGTAAATTTATGACACTGATAAAAAGTTGATAATTCTCCTTAGTATTTAACTATTTGAGCTCACAAAAAAGGTAGGCATGTTTTATCTTTATTTTTTTTAATTTAGCATAAATATCTTACAATTTATTTTGTGTGGGACATGGAAGTCTCCTTTAAAATTCATCAGGCATTTTTTTCTATCTCATTAAACAATTTCTACTATGTCTATGTCTATTTGATTATTACTTCTCTTCATTTGGTCTAATATTTTTTTCTATCTGGTCTGATCAATTTTGAAATTATGTTTTTTTTTTCAAACTCACTCAAGTTTATCTATTTATTATTGGTTAAACTGAATATAATAATATATTATGGATTTTAAATCTATTACTGAGTTTGATTTTCTTGAAAATTTTTTCTAATCAACTACCTTTTTTACCTCATCTGCTTGTCTTTTCTCTTTTTGTCTCCACTTAGTGATATTAAGTTTCCTTCTTTCATCTGACACAATATTAAAGATTTCATATCATTTCATTACACTTCTAGCCTTCATAGAATATAATTTTCAGAAGTGGTTCTTCCTCTGGTTATTTCATGTAGTATTTCTTTTCTTATGTTTATCATTAATTTTCATTGATTCCAATGATGTTTCCTTTATACTTTTTAAAATGGATCACTGAGGTAGGTCTGGTTCAAGACTCACTTGGGTCCTACTCTCTTTCTGTATTGAATCATGATTAGAAATCCAGACACTGAATCAATATTGCTGGGTTCTTATCCAGATTTCAGCACTTAAGAGTTTTGTGAACTTTACTTTTCTATGCTTCAGTTTGTCAGCTGTAAAGTCTGGGTAATAAATTGAAAATATATCCCTCGTAAGGTTTCTAGAAAAATTTTAAAAAATTATTTATAAAAGGCTTTAGAATAATATCTGACATATATTAACCATCATAGAAGTGGTAAAATTTTTATTTAAAGGGTGAGTTCCAAGATCAAAAAGAGAGCAGGCTAATATTCACAGTTCTTAAACTAATTTCTATTTTTCATCAGAGAGGTCTGTCATACAGAGACACAGTATTTTCTCCTCTCCCCACACCTGGCTTTCTGGTACTCTGAATTTTTGAAAAAAATGAAAATATTTCCAGCAATATGGCAACCAATATTATTATCCTCTCCTCACTATACAACCATCAGGTTTATACAGTGCTATTGACATTTCTTTTCCTTTCTGTCCAGTTGTTTCCAGGAGTTGCCATATCTGTAAATGTGAAAATAAAAAAATAAGAGCCTACCGATAAAAATTACAGACAGAAGGAACCCAGGATTCTGGCCTCCTCAATTAGTAGACCTACCTGGTAATGGAAAGGGACTCTTAAGTCTTTTATTCAGGTCGTGCTAGTGATATAGATTCTTCCCACCTTCTGTGGATCTCTACTGAATAAAGAACTAGTCAGAAATGCCATGCGAACAGGATGTATTATTCTTATTCTGGTTCTGTTAGCCTAATAGTAGGTATGTTAACCAGAACCTGAAAGCCATCACCATGGCATTTATTAATTTGTTTTTGCTTTGGATGTGTGTTGTAAGAGCACCTGAGATCTAACCTTAGTAAATTTCCATTATATAATATAATATTATTAACTATAGTCTCCATGCTGTACATTAGATCTCTAGAATTTATTCATCCTATATAACTGCAACTTTGTATCCTTTGACTAACATTTTCCTATTTCTCTACCTCTCCACCCTTGGTAGCCACCTTTCTACTCTCTTTTTCCATGAATTCAACTTTTTAGATTCCACCTGTAAGTGAGATCATGCAGTATTTTTCTTTCTGTGTCTGGCTTATTTCACTTAGCCAATTTGTGTCTTTTTTGTGTAATTTTATAGATATTTAATGGGAAAATTGAGGGATGATACATCTGGGGCTACACTGCAGGTACATTTTAAACTTTACATATTATTAATGTAATCAGATACTGTATGCAAGGTTTCTGGCTTCATGCCTCTCTTATAAAACTAAATATTTTTTCCCTTCATTGCCTGCCTACCACCATTTGTCTGAAATATGTAATGATTAGATGTTTGTCTGTGAGGTATTTGTTAAACTGAGAAGAAAAGGTCTTTTATGCTTTGTCCTCAAAACTTACTGGTAATGATATAAATAATTCTAGCTGACAAATACAGATATGCTGCATGCAACTTCATAAACATGAACTACATTAAAAAATAACCACAAAGTAGTATAGTCAACTCTTCTGTGATTAAAACTAGTTAATCCTCTTTCCCCAGGAAAGCCTCCTTTATAAACATGCACTTTTTGCAATAGTTTATTCATTTTTTTGTTATCCGCCAGCCTTTTTAAATGAGATTCCATTGTACTGCATTCCAGTGTCATTTAGCGTAATTTACTTCTTTCTCACATGTGGTTTTCACTTGATTTCAGGATATTTAGCAGATTCTCTCTTGGGGAAGTTAATTAAATCAATTGAAACAAATGATAGCTTTTTTTTTTTAATGTATGACATTTGCTATCCTTTTTGGTCAAAAGAGTTCTCTTTAACTATGCACCTTCAGCATCTAACTATTTTCTCACTAGATAGAGAGAGGCTAAGAAAACAAAAGAATGTAGTTTCTTCTCAATTCTGGTTAATTCGCTTAAATTTAAAATAAAACCTGTGTATGAGGAATCTTAACATTAAGACAGTTGTAAAACAATGCGAAATCAAGAGGAAAGTGAAAACTCATGTTTTTATTTAGTCTCTCTCTTTCTTGCTGAACTCTGAGAGATCTTATACTTGGACTTACCAAATATTTTTTTCCAACTCCAGTAGTTGGATCGCTTGCTAATGAAAAAATAATGTCTCTGTGGTTGACTGGTGTTCCAATCATGTAGCAGATGACTATCGTGCACAAACAAGTCAGAAGTTCATAGTATAGTAAATTTCATGGCTTTTGATTCTCCTGTACTTAGCACTGTAATCTTATATTAAAAAAATATACTTAAGATAACTAGTGTTGATAGCGTTCACACTGGCAAAAAAAGGCCTTGGTTGCATGTGTTGCACATATTTGTAAGTAGTTGTAAAAAAAAGTATTTTGCTTATAAAAACTATTGCACATATGGTCAACAACTGTAATTCATACAGAGGCTTCATCAGTGTAAACAATTGTCAAAATAATGAAATTAGCTATTTTGGTCCTCTAAGCTGCTTTGTGAATCAGAACAAGCAATTCATCATTTCTACCATTCTCATTAAAAAAAAATAAAAAAACATTTGAACTTCTAAGTTATGTATATTGTTCCATTAGTCCTCAGCATAATGAACTGCTGTACTTATAATATAAGTAATGGCATTTAATATCTCCTATATGTAGGCAATCTCCTACTCTAGTATAACAGATAGATTATTGATAGTTTTTCATGATAGTGTTGATCTTTCATAATACTGAATTTATACTTATTATTTAATTACTATTCTAATAAACAATGGGAGAGCCACATTTTCATAATTCAGAAATAATAAGAGAAGAGTCAATGTTTGGGACATGCAGCAACAACATGGCTGCATAAGGCATATTCTTCTCCTCCTAGAATCCATAAAAATCAACAACAACAATAAAAAATATGCAAGGTACATTATCAACAAAACTAAGCATATATGTATGTATATATAACTTTATATATACACACATATTTTTCCCTACTGTCTCAAAAATACATAGTATTGCTGCTGAAGCATCTAAAATCAGGCAAAAATATATAAGAGAAAGTATAGAGAAGAATGAGAGAGGTTAGTTATATCCCAACACTTTCCAATAGATGAGGGACTCTCACCAGAAAAATATTGCATTTGCAGAGATAACAATATTACATTCCAAGACTCAAAATTAAAAACGACACAATTTCCTCTAAAAAGAAAATTAAAATTTTCAGAGCCCAGGAATGAGATGTGAAGTCAACAGAATCAATCAAAACATGGAAAGTGAGCAGTAGAACTCAAGAAAAAAGGAGTAGAAAACATAATCAGTAGAAATAAGTATGATATTTGAAGGGGAGTGAAGAATAATAGACAGAGTTGAATGTATTATAAGGGCTACAGAAAATGGAAATGAGAAAAAAAATGAATTTTAAAAAGTGAAAATAAAGAGCTGCAAAACACTAGAGAGAAAATAGTAGACATTGAAGATAAGTAAAGACTATTGAGAATATACATTACCAAATTCCCTGATCAAAACACATATTTGGAGATTCAAATTTGAAAACATTAATAAAATAAAATGAGAATTTAAGTTTAAAAATTATAAAGGCACATTGTGTACCAGAAGAAATAGACCAAAAACCTAATAATCAAATACATCAGCCAGACAAGCAAAAAGATCATCTAAGAAGGGGGAAAATCAGGCTGTGGAAAAAGATGGAAGTTATACATATTAGAATAATACACCTACAAAATAAGGAAGTAAATAAATTAGGATGCAAGGATTTTATTTCCAGCTAAGCTGACTTTTAAGATAAAGGATTAAGGATTACAAACAGTTTTGAAAATACAAGTATGAAGAAAATATTTTTTCCTGGTTTCCTATTATGTATTGTTAATGTAAGGAGGGTGCATTTCAGCTAACCAAGTAACAATTGCAAAAATAAGACAAAGCACTGGGATAGCAATTTAATATTTAACTGTAGAATTCAGACCCAAGAGGTTAGTGAACACACTGCCCAACACATAAAAACAACAAAATTGGAAGAGAAGGTGATAAAAAGGTGGTAACTAAACTAAATTTATTGAAATTCTGTGAATCAAAAGATATCATTTAAAGTCAACAAATCATGTCAAAAAATATAAGCACATTTGATATTACAAAGGTAAACACAAAGAAAGAAAAGAATATTGACTATATACAAGAGGTAGAAAAGAAGAAAGTAATTGTTGGTCAAATAAGTTTGTAAATATGATATATATGTTTGCTCGCTTAGAGTTTGCATTGGGTGCGGAGGACAGGCTGTAAGCAGGCAGGGTCATTATAGCCTAAGGCTTAGTTTTAAAACTAAGCTTCTCCCCACACCCTTGACTATTGCATGATAGGGAGTGGTGCACTCTTATGAGAAATCCCATTTATGCCTCAAATAAGTGACTTTGTATCAGAGACTTCCTTGTTTGTATATTGGAATAAAGGTTTTGATTTCTACACTATAAAATAGGGCACAGGAGCCCATGCTAGAGGAAAGCAGAGAAAGGCCACATGGAGGAGAGGAGAAGCATCCAAAATGGCTGAGTGCTGAAGGAGAAGCCAGTTTGTGCAGAGTTTGTGCAGAGAGAAGGAGATGGGGAACAGAGGTGAATAAGGTTGGTGAGGTAGAACCTTTGATTCTAGGAAACTCAGATAAGTCAGTGGCTTTGGGAGCCCTGAATGGAAAGGGAAGTGTTTTCCCACTGTGTGTATTTCTTGCCCACTGGGTGCTAGCTAGGATTAAAGCTAATGGCCCACCAGTTCTTGGCTCCGTTGTTTCATTACAGTCTGTCCGAATCAAATGTGAACCTGCATGGGCCAGATGGCTGTGATGGTGGTTGTGGCTACTGGCCATACAGTAATATAAAATTTATCCAAGATACTGTTAAATAAAAAAAAAAATATGTAGGAGCAAAACAATATCTAGTGTAGGGAATCACCCACTTAACCTTGAACCCTCTGTGACTTGGATTGAGGAACTTTAGTTACTATAAAAGCCCTGAGTGGATGTCTCTTGGATGCAAGCACCAAGAAAGTGTTAGTGGGTGACCTTTGTGCAGACACAAAGGAATGCATGTGAATGAGCTTTAGAAAATTAGCCTAGAGGTTCTGGATTTCCCCTTTCCTTGTGCTTGTTAATTAGCAAAAGAAAAGGAATGTATCCACCAATTTAGCCCTTTCTCCAGGTCAGCAAAATGGCCATTAATCATCCTTCCCCTTGTCACCTGATCTCCCTTCCTTGTAATCCTGTTACCTCTGTTCTGCTTCTGATAATAAAAGCTAAGGGAGAAGGAGATTCAGGAGGTCTCTCTGCCTCCCTTGGCAAGCCTCCCTCTCTCTTCCTCTTGACATAAGTTTTTGTCTTGAGTAGGTTTTTTCCATGCGACACCAGTAGTTCCCAGTGGGTTGGAGTAATACAGTCTAGTATTCACATTTTGTATAAAAGGAAGAGTAAATAAGAATATTATTTATGCTTGTTTTATTCACATTAAAAATAAAAACTCTGGAGGGACATACCAGAAACAAAAAAGATTTGGTTACTAATGAAGGTGGAAGCACCAGGCTGATTGGGAACATGTGTGAAAGGGAAATCTAAAATATTTGAATACATTACTCTTCAGAAGATTAAAATTAAAATAATCAAAACTAATATTTGGTATTTGCATGTATTTCCATGACTGAGATATTGTTAGAGTTGATGCCCTTCTTTATTCAAGATTAATAATCTCTTTACTCTGCCTCAAATATATTCTGTCAATTACAGACCATAGATTCTTTTTCAAGCTCAACACATGCCCTAGAAATCAATTTCCCTTTTCTCTAAATTTACCTAATAGGTCCATTCTAATTATCACTTCTTCCATGAAGCCTTCTTCCAGTGCCTTTACTTTGAATGATTTATAAACAATCAGATTTTCCCTTACTCTGATTGATTAGGGTACAAATCACACAGATATTTTTGTCTTACATAAGAGCCCATCAGAGAATATCCACAACAGAATTAGCACTCAAAAGCCAGGGGGACAGGATGACTCATCTGGTGGATGTCAGTCAGTCAGTCATTCTCTGTCTTCAGTGCTAACAGTACATGGAGCACAGTGAAAACTCAGTAGCAGGGTGGATTTAATGCAGGTGCACAAAGCAGAAATGATAGCAAATGTTTCCACTAGAATAGAGCATATTGCAGCCTCTTGACCAACCTCTGATTTAGCCACAGTGTTGGTGTATCATGTTATACACTTGTATGTGACCTGTTCTTTTTCAACAGCGCACAGAATAAATATGATGTTTATGTCCTAAGGTCTTCTCTAAATTTATACAGACCCACTGTAAAGCCAGCAGCCACGGCCAGGACCACTATCAAAGCAGCCCGGCCCATGCAGGTTCGCATTGGATTCGGACAGTCGGTAAAGAAACAATGGAGCCAGAAACTGGTGGGCCATAGCCTTTAATCCTAGCTTGCACCCGGCGGGCAAGTAAAAATACACACTGGGCTCCAAAACCCAGTCACACTCAGTGCTCACAAAGCCACTGACTTATCCGAGTTTCCTAGAATCAAAGGTTTCTAGCTCACCAGCCTTATTCTCCTCAGTTCCCCATCTCCTTCCTTATTCCAGATACAAACTCTACACAAACTGGCATCTCACTCAGCACTCCGCCATCTTGGCTGCTTCTCCTGGCCTACTCCACGTGGCCTCCTTCTGCTGCTGGCTCTACTTTCTCTGCTCTCTCATGCTAATCTCAGGAACCAAGAGCCCAAGCTCCCGCTTCGTCCCCATTTTATAGTGTAGAAATCCAAACCCTTAATCCAATATACAAAATAGGGAAGTCTCTAATACAAAGTCACTTTCTGAGGCATGATTGGATTGTACCGCCCCACATCAAAAAGGGTGGGAAAGGCTTAATCCCAAAACCAAGCCCCAGGCTGCAACAATCCCCAACACACATTAATATCACCTGGGTGATGGCCTCTTTAACAAAGTGAGCATAATATATTTTATCTGCCCAACACCCACTTAACCTGCTTGTAAACACGGAAAGAGTTAGGAGTTAATACCTCAGAAACCACCCTTGATATTGGAAGACAGGAGCCAGTACATAAATACTTCAACATCCCATCCTTCAGAGAAAAAATTTCTGAAGGCATTCTGATTGCTTCTCAGCTTATCCTGGTAGAATTGAGCCCCACTGTTCAGAACAGTGACCTTGATAACACACTCCTATGTTGACTCTTCTTCCTGCCCTGACTCAAACTTCTTACTCCCTCTATCCTTCTGTGATCACCCCTCAATTGTAATTCCTGTGCCATAATTATTTTTTTTAATTTTTTATTAATGTTAATTTATTGTGTTAACATGAATTCAAGTGTCCCACTCAATATAACTCTCTCCCCCCACCCCTATGTCCCCCATTACATCTCTGTTCCTCCCTCCCCATAATACCTTCCCCCCCTTCCCTCTGGGATTTGCTGTCCTGTTGTCTGTATCTATGTGTTATGTATATATAATTTCACTAATCCCATCACCATCTCTGATCCCATCTCCTCATCCCCCTTCACTCTGACAGCTGCCCCTTACTCCCTGTGACCCACCTCTGCCTCTATTCCATTCCTCAGTTCACTTTGTTCATTAGATTCCACATATGAGTGAGGTCATATGATATTTGTCTTTCTCAGCCTGGCTTATTTCACTTAGCATAATAATCTCCAGGTCCATCCATGCCATTCCAAGAAGTAAGATTTTCATCTCTTTCACTATCACATAGTATTCCATTGTATATATGTACCATAGCTTTTTAATGATATTGGCTATTGTAAAAATGCTGCAATAAGCATGGGGATGCATCTCTTCTTTTGAATCAGTGATTTGGTGTTCTTAGGATATATTCCTAAAAGTGGGATACCTAGGTGAAATAGCAGTTCTATTTTTAAATTTTTGAGAAACTCCATATTTGTGCCATAATTCTTGTCTCAGGTTCTGCTTTTGGGTAAATCCAAATTGAACCCCTTGCCATTGTTCAACATAGACAAGGACATTTTTGCATAATTTTGAGCTGTATATTGGAATCCAATTATCGATGTCAAAAAGGCAGTTATATAAATGAGAAAAGACAATAGGAGGATGGGTTAGACTGAAAACATAAATTCATAAGTGGTTACCACATCATTTTAAAGCCACATGACTGAGTAAAATCATCTAGCTAGTGACATAGCCTGTGAGATACAAAAGAACATCTATTCAATAAAGTAAAATCTCACTATCTCCAAAATTCTACTGTTCTTTTGAAACCTACCTGAAAATTCTGTAAATTGATTAATTTATCTCTGTGATAGTTCGATGTGTGTTTGATCCAGGTAGACAGATGTAGGAACGAATAGTGGTCAATGAGCTGAGAAGGTTCACTGTTTCCACGGACACTAACTGTAGCATTTGTGCTGATGTCTTTTCTGTATGTAGGAGTTCGTGTAAGATTTCATTTGTTGTTTTCAAGAGTGTTTTCATTTTGAAAATTATAGAATTAGATAATTAAATTCAGGAAACAAAACAAATATTAAATTTTAGCCCTGGCTGGTAGCTTGGTTGGGTGGAGCATCATCCCAAAGTGCTGAGGTTGCTGGTTTGAACCCCAGTCAGGGCACATACAGGAACAGATCGATGTCCCCACCCCTTCCTCTCTCAATTAAAATTTATTTAAATAAATAAAATTAAAACAACAAATATTAATTTTAAATTTAATATGTTGTAGACATCATGCTATATATATTCGTATGTATTTTCCCACTTATTTTTTCTGCCATGTTAGGTAGGAATCTACAGACATTAAGTATCTTGCCCAAAATTATATGGATCTTAGGTAGATTTGAGTTTTAAGTATGACTCCTAAATACTTGGGTTTTCTGATGTCTGTGAGTATGAAGATTGCCTCTCTGAAGGGATTTGAGGGAGTGTTTTTCAACAGCTGGTCCACAAAAATAATCTCCCAGAAACTTCATGCTGATCTGTGAGTTAATCACCCTGATGCTGTATAAAGATTATTGACCCAATGATTATAGTTGAATTTGCATATGCTTAGGGTGATTCTTGCCTTAGCAGTCCCTGAATTAATTCTCCTATTTTCACCAGTCCCCAAGTGTAAAATGGTTGAATACCACTGGTTTGAGGTATGGTCTATTTTTTGTATTTTCGCTTTTCTAAGCATGTTATACTTTTATATTTCATTAAAGTAAATAAAATATAATTTGAAAACATAAATAGATAAAATATAAACAAAAATGTCTAAAATAAGATAAAATATAGCAGAAGTCAAAATAGTAAAAACAATTTGCTATAGAGAAAATATGTATACATATGTCCCTAAAGAACATACAAGAACATTTTTCTATAACTAAAATAGCTAAAACCCTTAGCAAAAGTTCTATGCATAAGTCATGATGAAGCTAGAATTTTGTGACAAACTTTCTGAGGCAATTTAGAATAATTACATAAAATGTAATCACACTGACGTGAAATTTAGCATAATTTCAGAGTAAATATACTCATCTCAAAAATTCCTGGGAGAATGTTTTCTTGGTGACCATAGTTTATTTTTATTCAATTAGTTACTGTTGAAACAGCCACTTTAAAACAGGGACATAATTCATATATATCTTGAGGTTTTCACCCCTAAACAGCTGCATACATTTTAGAATATGTGAATATCTTTATCAAACATGATTTAATTCCCTTCAGTTTATTCAATTCCTGTGATTCTTTTAAAGTAGTTGTAATTCATGAATTAGAAATTAATTTTTTTTTTTTTATTTATTCATGTTAGAGAGGAGAGGGAGAGGCAGAGAGAGAGAGAGAGAGAGAGAGAAGAGAGAGGAGAGACAGAGAGAAAGAAGGGGGGAGAAGCTGGAAGCATCAACTCCCATATGTGCCTTGACCAGGCAAGCCCAGGGTTTTGAACCGGCGACCTCAGCATTTCCAGGTCAACGCTTTATCCACTGCGCCACCACAGGTCAGGCTGAATTAGAAATTATTACAGTGTCTTATTGGCAGCTACTCAATCCATACTTCTGTTTTGAATAAGAATACTTGCACTTTTCTGCATAAATCAGCAGTCCCCCCCCCCACACACACACCATTCAATTTAAATGTATTTAGTCGTCTAGAAACACATGTCAGAATGTACAATTTTATAGGTCACTAAGGGTAGGCCAACTAAGAGTAGATGGATCTCTTAAAAGGAACTAGCTGTCATGAGGCTTAGACTTACAAAAGTCACTCACTAAAAAAATATTTAAACAAAATTTCCCTAATCTCTTTAAAAGATGATGCTAAAATAAGCTCCATCTGTATTTCCAACTATAAATTCTTCTAAATAGCCCACAAATGCTTTCATTTAGGGGCATCTTAATCATTCTCTTTTTACATCATGCAGAGAACCCGATGTTTAAAGAGCATAAGACCATAGCATAATGTCTCCTGAGGAATCAAGCTGGGCATGAAACAATTATTTTGGGACTTAATAAAATATTTGGAACCTTTCTCTCTTCCCATTTATATCAAGTTTCTTATCTATTATGACAAAACATATTAAACAAAATTACCCATTTAAGGTTTACAACACAATTCTGGAATCCTCTAATGACAAGTCAGTGGGTCATACTTATTTGTGAATGGTAGAATAATTTTGTGAACTTTTCCAAACAAGTTCTGTGGGTAGTTCAGCCACCTCTGGCTTACAAGTAAGAACAGAGTCAAAGTACAGGGGAATATAGGCTTGAAAGAGGGTTTGGAAAACTCTAGTATCTTTTTTATTATAAAATTATATTAAAATATGCCTTTGTATATAATTTACATAAACAGCTTAGGAAAGGTCAATATCTTGTAATAATTAAGTCTGACTCTGACACCAGACATTCTTGTTTGAATGTAAGTGTGGTGATTTGTGTGCCTTTTCATATAACTTTTCAACTTTACTTGATTCAATTTCTTCATCTGTAAAATGGTATTTCCTACATAATAGTGTTATGTTATAACCATCATCTGACTTAGTACAGATAAAGTACTCAGAACAAAGATTAACATGTAGTAACTGTTAAACAGGTGTTAGGTATTATTATTTTTTTTAATGTGTAGTATTTATGTTATCTTCCAAAACTTTTGCTTTTGCTCTCAATAGAGTTATGAAGCACTTCTCTACAAGAAAATAATTCATTCTCATCCCAATGACATCAGGTTTGGCAATATAACTAGCTTTGGTCTGTTGAATATGAATGGAAGTTCTACTCCTAAACAAAAGCTATAAGAGCTCTAGTCCTATTACCTTCTTTCTTATTTGTCTGCTATGAGATCATCATGCCCCAGAAATGAGTCAGTTCAATTAGCTTATTATGTCCAATAAAGAATACATGCAGTTAATCCAAAATGAATATGTAATGTGGAAATAAATACATATTTTGATAAATCACTAAGATATTTGCACCATTTGTGGCCACTCCATAATTTAGCTATACTGATTAATACAGAAATTGGTGCCAAATATCGGGTGCTAATGAAAAAATATTCTAAGTGTCACATTATTGGTTTTAGTCCTGGGAAATAGGTATCAAGGGCATCTCTGTAGGAGTCTGTAAAGATACAATCCATACTACTCTATGAAAAATGTTAAGTGAAAGTGTCACCTGTGATAACTTGAAGGCTGGCAATGCCTGTGCTTTTAGATAAAGAGCTTTGGAAGCAATATTATTAGTGTGTCTTGGCTGCACACAATTAAGGTGATATAAGAATGATATTGCCAGGGTCCAGCCCCGGGGGGGATCCAGGGGTCCCACAGGAGGAGACGGCATCGGCGAAAATGGAGTGAGAGAGCCGAATTCTTTTCTTTCTCTTTATTCTCCGGTTAGCATTTACTGCCAGGCATCTCTGCTCAATGCTAGTATAGCTCCCTTTTTATACACACACACTGAGTTACAATCACATGGTGTTAATTATTATTTTTGTTTTCACTATGTTTGCATGTTTCTGGATAACAGTTAATTTACATCTATGAGTCACAAATCAGGTAGCAAATCATTCAAAATACAAAAGAACTTGAATAGCGATAACAACATCAGTAAAAGCTTTTAGAGTATTAGTTCTAAAAGTTAACTAACTTTACTACTGTTGTGAGTTAAGGGGCAGAGAGAGATTTAGCAGATGACTAACAATGGACCACCGCTTGCTCAGGTAGATGGCCTTGAGTTTATGCAGTGTCCTACCTTTTCTCACAAGATTCTGAAAGGCTTGCCTCTAAAGAAATTAACATAACATTAAGAATAGCTTTCACCCAAAGATATGCAGAGTGCACTTGCAAGATAGCCCAGCAGCAACACAAGACATTCCATGGATTTCCCTGCATTTTTAAATCTCATGAGAACATCTCATTGAGAAAGCCTAGCAATTGCCTTTAGTCAAAAGACAATTCTCTTAGTAAAATATTCTTTTCTTGCTGACTACGCTCTCATTCTAGGCCACACAATGGGCCATCCTACTATACCTTACCTAAGATACTATTGTCTAATCAAATATTACTTATTTATTATATTTAAACACTAGTTAAGTTCTGACTCCATTCTTCTCAGAATATACCGCTATTTGCAGATCAAATAAACAAGAAGAAAGGAATGTTTCTCTACTTATCACATGAAAAGGCTAGGGAGAAAAAATGTTAAGTGAAGGCCGAAGGGTGCTCTGTGCACAGCCACTGCCTCCTAACCATTCACAAGTCACAATCTATTCTTTTTAACATGATTAAGAAGGAATTCTCCTACAAACTTAACCCTTTATGAGGGATATCATAGCCAGTCTCTTATGTCTATGAGCCCAGTTCAAGGGGCTTGCAGGCTTTTCTGTGGAACTCACACCCTCTGTCTCATTTCCAAAGAAATCACTACGAATCTACAGGAAAAGCACGGTACTATTATCCCTGTGCCATAAATAATAGCACACACCCAGAAAAGGGGGGATATAAGGCCAGATTAATTCAAAAAGTCAAAGGGGGAAGTATCGTTGTGCCTATCCTTTGTGGTGACTTTGTCACCCCACAGCCATTGGTCTTCACTGCAGTGACTTTGGCACCCCACAGTCATTGGTCTTCTCTGCTGTGACTTGGTCAATCAGCAGTTTTTGATCTTCTTCTGCTGTGACCTTGTCAGCCAGCAGTTGTGGGTCTTCTTCTGCTGTGACCTTGTCAGCCAGCAGTTGTTGATCGGCTCCCGACATGATATGAACCAAGAAATAAATTGGCCAGTTTTCAGAAATTAAAAAAAAACCCAGATATTGCAAATATTCCAACATTTCCTGGGATAAAAGATACAAGTGCTTCTCATCTTTAACAAGTGAAATAAAAACTGAGAAGGCTGTAAGCAATAAAGGCCAATTAAAATTCTACTAGGGACAAAAACCACATCAAAAGCGCAGTATTCACATTTGTAATAGACTGAATGTTTGTGTTTGCACCGCATCCCCCAAGATTCATATGTTGAAATACAATCTTCAATGTGATGATATGCAGAAGTGAGGCCTTTAGAAGGTAGTAAGGTCATGAGGATAGAGCCCTTATGGGTAGGATTAGCGACTGTATCATAAGAGGACAGAGAGTTCTACCACTTTTCTTCCATCGTGGGAAGATACAGTGAGAAGTCAGCCATCACCAATGTGGAAGAGGGCTCTCACCAGAACTTGATCATATTGGCACCATGATCTCAGACTTTCAGTTTTCATAACTGTGAGAAATATATTGCTCTTGTTGGTAAACCACATGTATATTTTATTATAGCAGCTTACTCCAAGACAACACTTTCTATTAAAATCTTTGAATCATTAAGTGTCACTGAACAAATGCTTATATTTGGATAAAGTCGTGCAAGGAAAAAAAAGTAAGATTACAGATCTCCTAGATCAGGGGTCAGGAACCTTTTTAGCTGAGAGAGCCATGAACGGCACATATTTTAAAATGTAATTCCATGAGAGCCATACTATATGTTTAACACTAAATACAAGTAAATGCATGCATTTTATGTAAGACCAACACTTTTAAAGTACAATAAATCTCTGAATTCTTTTTGATAACATTGTTATGCTGTTGCTAACCAGTGATGAATAAAGTACTTCTTACCATTACTGTGATTTCTGGTGCTGCATGGTTTTGCTGATGGCTTTGTAGTCTGGTTGATTACGTGGTGAGGTTAAGCTTCATGCAGGCGTTGAAACTTCCATCCATTAAACGTGATTGTGGGTTGGTCTTAACATGGTTTAGATATGAGAAAAACTACTCGTATGCATACGTAGAACCAAACATTGTCAGTACAGCAATACTCACATGCTGCAGTGTGTGGTATGTGACGGGAAGCACGTTCCAAGTTTTGACAATCAGCTTGGTCCACGAGTTGAAGTTTTTTCATTTCTCCCCACTTCTGTTTGCTCACCAACTCTGCGTGCTGTCATGCAAGTCTTTCCAAATCTTCATTCAGTGGCTTGAACTTATTCACCCACTTGTCTGAGGCCCTCAGGTCAGCAGTTTGTAGCTCAAAATCTCTGACGGAGACACTGGGGATGTAACTCAGGTCAGCGCTGTCCACAGCACACTCGTGTGGATGAGTGATGAACTTAAAAAGACAAGTGCACTCACAAAATTTTCCAAAGTGCGCTTTGAATGACTGCAAGAGATTAGATGTGAAGCCCTCTAGCTGCTAGAGATAAAGATGTTGAGCAGAATCATTTGCTGTGCATGCATCTTTAAACTCGCCCAGTTTTTCAAAGTGTAGTAAATGACCTATTTCAATATTGGCGATGAAGAGTTCCAGCTTGTTTTCAAATGCAAACACTGCTTGTTGAAGGGATAAGACTGAACTTCTAACACCTTGCATTTTCATATTGAGCTGGTTCAGATGTTCAGTCATGTCCACAAGATAACAGAACTTCAGTAGCCACTCAGCGTTAGTTAGCTCAGGATGCTCGACGTTTTTCATTTCAAGAAAAGTCCGGATTTCGCTCAGACAAGCTGTGACATGGCTGAGCACCTTCCCTCTTGACAACCAATGCACAATGCTGTGCAGAAGCAGACCAGGATAATTATTCCCAACTTCATCCAGCAGTATTTTAAACTGGCAATCATTTAAAGTTCGGGCAACAATAAAGATGACCACCCGAATGACCAGTGACATCACCTCGCCAAGCTGCTCACCACACATCTGAGCACAAAGCACCTCCTGATGTAGGATTCAGTGAAAACTTAGGATGGGTCTCTTTTCATGTTCATGAAGAAGTGCTAAGAATCTTCTGTTTTTCCCCATCATGTACAAAGCACCATCAGTACACATCAAAATAAGTTTATCCCTCGGTAGATTTTTATCTTTAGTGAAATCAGTGAAAGACTTGAAGAAATCTTCCCCTCTTGTTGTCTCTTTCATAGGCAAAACAGCAAGACTTCCCTCATGTAGTGTGTCACCAACAACATACCTTGCAATCACGCTGAACTGGGATAAATGGCTTATATCTGTTGGCTCATCCAAAGTGACAGAAAAGAATGATGCTGCATTTATGTCCTTAACTTGTGTTGCCTCAATTTGATTTGCCATCATGATGGTACGATCGTGAATAGTTCTTGCCAACAGAGGCATATCTTTTATTCATTTGATTATCTTGTCTTTATCCAAAAAGTCATCAAAAGTTCGTTGGCAACATCAAGCATGAATGTTTTGGCATACTCCCCATCTGTGAATGGCTTTCTGTTTCTCACATTGCTAAAGCACCAGCAAAGCTAGCCAAATTCCAGTCACCTTGTGGGTCCAAAGAAAGAGTTGCTGCTGACTAGCTTGCACTCTGCACAGTAGCTCTTGACATGCTTTCTTCCTGCTGTCCCCTGTTCGATATTTCAATGCAAATGTAGTATGGCATGTGTCAAAGTGCTGCTTTAAATTTGACCGTTTCATTGATGCAATTTTATCATTGCATATTAGACACACTGCAGAACCTGCTCTCTCCACAAAGGCAAATTCCTCTGTCCATTCCTGATGAAAAGTACGATACTCCTCATTTTTTTTCTTTTATCCATCTTTTTCATCAAAAGGGTTTCTGCAATTAGCTAGCTGACTACTTGATGAAAAGGAGGGAAGTTTACTTCCTGACCTTACAACAACCCATGTATGTTACACATTATCCAATAAAAATTTGGTATTGTCCCGGAGGACAGTTGTGATTGACTCCAGCCACCCGCAACCATGAATATGAGTGGTAGGAAATGAATGGATTGTAATACATGAGAATGTTTTATATTTTCAATGTTATTATTATTTTTATTAAAGATTTGTCTGTGAGCCAGATGCAGCCATCAAAAGAGCCACATCTGGCTTGCAAGCCATAGGTTCCTGACCCCTGTCCTAGATAATCTTAAATTAATTTCTAAAGAGATAGAATATTTTCTCTCAGAAAACAAAACAAAACAGAACAAAAACCTGTGAGCATACCTATTGGCACATTGGCATACCACTAATAAAATGAGTAAAAAGTAACTAAGGCCACAAATGGCATAAATTCTGGACAACTTGAGTTTATCATGCCAAAATTTATTATATATATATAATAGGTTGTTCATTTATAATGAAGTATAGATTTAAAAAAGCCACATATAATATTTTTATGGCTAATCAATTAGGTGAAATAAAACATGTCTTGCCTTAAATTCTTTCTTGTCAGAGGGCTTCTTGATGAATGTGAATTATCTTTTTTAAGAAAAGTATCAAGTTACATACTAAGGCTGATTTTTTAGATACCAATATTATCACTGAACGGTAATTTAATTTTGTCATGTCACAATGAATGAAATGCTATTTGAAGAGTAAGAAGTCCAAACAGTATTGAGGTTAAATACTGAGACTCTCAGTGCACATAGGTATTTCTGACATAATATATTACTTATGCTGTATGCCTCTGACATGGATGGCCAGTCTTTTATAAATACTGGGGGTTTTTTATAAAAGAAAAAAATCACAAGCTATTCAAACAAAAGTGGGAAGAATGCCCTTATCCAGTCATTGAAAAGAGATAATTTCCCTCAGGAAACTGTATATTATGATAAAACATATGATTAACCTAGTGAAAGAAAAACTGTATTGTATGTGACAGGATTTTTATAGAAATTATTTTTCAAAATTCAAAAGAGATATTACAAAACTAAAAGGAGAAGGCAATGCTGTAATTTTAAATTATACATATATTGCTTAATTTCAGTATAATTTGAAAATGCCTTCAAAAGGTTTAATGGTTAATTTTATGTATCAACATGAAAGACATTCTTAGATAAGATTAACACTTAAGTTAGTAAAGCTTGAGTAAGCAGATTGACCTCCATAATGTAGGTGGGCCTCATTTCATCAGTTTAAGGCCTAAATACAATAGAACAAAAAAGACTGGCTTCTCCAAGCAAGTGAGAATTTTTCATTACACTGCTTTCAAATGTCATATAGCACTATTGGCTCATAGGTATTCAGCCTCCTGGTCCACACTAGAAATTTTGAATTCCTCAGTGTCCATAATTATATAAGCTAATTCCTTATAATACATTTCCTTCTCCTCCTTCTCCTCCTCCTTCTTCCTCCTCCTCCTCCTCCTCCTCCTCCTCCTCCTCCTCCTCCTCCTCCTCCTCCTCCTCCTCCTCCTCTTCTTCTTCTTCTTCTTCTTCTTCTTCTTCTTCTTTCTCTCCATCTGTTCACATACCCACACATGCACACACACTTATACACACATTCTGTTGGTTCTGTTTCTTTGGGACAACCCTAAGTAACACAGATCTCATAATCTGTTTTAATGTGCTAGAGATTCTGTATAACAAAATTCCACAAATTAAGTGGCATAAACAACAGCAATTTATTTTCTCACAGTTCTAGAGACTGAAAATCTAAGATCAAGATGCCCTCAAGGTTGGTTTTTAGTGAGATTTTTTCTTTCTCATTTTCAAACAGCTGACTTTTTACTATGTCCTTATATGGCCTTTTCTCTACATGGGAGCAGGAGGAAACAGAACTCACTGGTGACTCTTCCTCTTCTTATAAGTACATCAACTTTATTAGATTTGGGTCCTGCCCTTATGACATCGTTTAACTTAAATTAACCTCCTTAAAGACCTAAAAATAATATTGAGAATTACATTTCAACCTATGGATTTTGGAGTGACATAATTCAGCCTATAACAAAAGGCATTGGGAAAGAGATAATGTTTTACTAATTTTTGAGACATTGACAGGAAAGTTTTAATTCTAAGAGGAAAGATACAAATTTGGAGAAGAAATACTTAGTGACCTCAATAAGATTTTTAACTTTCTGGAAATACTCTTTAATCTCTTTAACAAAGACTTTCAAAAACATTAGAATTCCAGAAACTATGATGTATTTTGTTCAGAACATATCTGAAAAAAATGCAACCATTTTTAAAAGCATACTTTTTGTCAGGAGATAATTTGCATTTTTCATGATTAGTAAACAGGTATATAAAAATTTTGATGTCTCACTTTGAGAAATTAAGATGTTCCTTTTATGCTGTTTAAAAACCTAAATACTTATGTTTGTAAAGGTGGAAATCCAGTACTGGAGCTACAGCAGTAATAAGAGAAGATTATGAAAAAATCGGACATAACATCTGTGGGGAAAAAAATGATATTTAAGTACCTTTTATAATGAATACTTGACTAGTTTTTTTTTTTTTCATTTTTTTTTTTTCTGAAGCTGGAAACAGGGAGAGACAGTCAGACTCCCGCATGTGCCCGACCGGGATCCACCCGGCACGCCCACCAGGGGCGAAGCTCTGCCCACCAGGGGGTGATGCTCTGCCCATCCTGGGCGTCGCCATGTTGCGACCAGAGCCACTCTAGCGCCTGAGGCAGAGGCCACAGAGCCATCCCCAGCGCCCGGGCCATCTTTGCTCCAATGGAGCCTTGGCTGCGGGAGGGGAAGAGAGAGACAGAGAGGAAAGCGCGGCGGAGGGGTGGAGAAGCAAATGGGCGCTTCTCCTGTGTGCCCTGGCCGGGAATCGAACCCGGGTCCTCCGCATGCTAGGCCGACGCTCTACCGCTGAGCCAACCGGCCAGGGCCTTGCGTTTTTATTTTTATTCTTTATAATATTATGGTAAAGACATACTGAGTTATCTTACTTGTTAAAATTTTCTAAGATGGTAGCTATACCTTATATTGTATGACTGTCACTCTCCAGACGATTAAGCAAGAAAAAAATAAAAATACATATTTGAAAGAAAGAAGTAAAACTGTTCTTGTTTGCAAATGACATGATCTTATATATAGAAAATTTTAAGGACTAAACAACAACTGAACTACTAAATAAAATCAGTGAAAGTGCAGGATACAAAATCAATAAGGAAACATCAGTCTCACAAACTATCAGAAAAAGAAATTAGGAAAACAATCCCCTTTATAACAGCATCAAAAATAATAATCTTAACTAAGCAATTGAAGTTCCTGTATAACAAAAACTAAAATATATTGCTGAAATAAGTTAAAGAAGACACAAACAAATGGAGAGACCTCCCATATCAATGAATTGGAAGACTCAATGTTGTTAAAATGGCCATACTACCAAAGCAATCTTCGGATTTAAGTATCTATCAAAATGTCAATGAAATAGAAAAAATTCTAAAATTCATATGGAACCACAAACTGTCCCAAACAGCCAGAACAATCTTTAAAAGAAAAAGCTGGAAGTTTCCATACATGATCTATATTTTAGAAATTAAGTTTCTTCAAGTAATTATTTTACTACTAGAGAGAGAGAAATAGATAATAATGGGGGAAATTTTATTTTTTAATTGAATATAATGAGGTAACACTGGTTAACATAGTTATACAGGTTTCAGGTGTCCAATTCTACAACAGATCACTGTACACCATATTGTATATTCACTCCCTGCAAATCAAGTCTTCATCTATCACCATTTATCCCTCCACCTCTTATTTTTAAAGATCACAACATATTGCTCCTGAATTTACCAAGGGAGGGTGATTCTGCTATCTTTGTTTCCCCCAGTTTAAATTTAATAAATTCAATTACCATGGCTATTACAGGACACAATTTGGATTTTCTAAAAAATGTCATCAGACTCTCCCAAGTGTAATAAATACACTGCTGAACTTTTTGATGGTTCCTAAAAAATAATTAGACTTCAAGGATACATAGATAAGCTAGAGTCAATTGGCTGAGAGGTCGCTTTGTTTTAAAGTTTGTTTATGGTTCAATATCCACCAATTTCCTGTGATATTAAATTTGTATGTCATGTATAAGAAGCAGAGAACTTGTCCATATCTTTCTTGCCCTTTGTGCTCCTCATGTTTGCAGCCAACATTCCCTCTCCAGAAAGTTACCCTCCCTTTCCCATCCTTAAGAACATTCCATAAGGCAGGGGTCCCCAAACTACGGCCCATGGGCCACATGCGGCCCCCTGAGGCCATTTATCTGGCCCCCGCCGCACTTCTGGAAGGGGCACCTCTTTCATAGGTGGTCAGTGGAGGAGCATAGTTTCCATTGAAATACTGGTCAGTTTGTTGATTTAAATTTAATTGTTATTTTATTTATTTATTTTTTTAATTTTATTTTTTTAATGGGGTGACATCAATAAATCAGGATACATAGATTCAAAGATAACAAGTCCAGGTTATCTTGTCTTTCAATTTGTTGCATACCCATCACCCAAAGTCAGATTGTCCTCTGTCACCTTCTATCTAGTTTTCTTTGTGCCCCTCCCCCTCCCCCTTTCCCTCTCCCTTTGCCCCCACCCCCAATAACTACCACACTCTTATCAATGTCTCTTAGTTTCACTTTTACGTCCCACCTATGCATGGAATAATGCAGTTCCTGGTTTTTTCTGATTTACTTATTTCACTTCATATAATGTTATCAAGATCCCACCATTTTGCTGTAAATGATCCAATGTCATCATTTCTTATGGCTGAGTAGTATTCCATAGTGTATTCCACATCTTCTTTATCCAGTCATCTATTGATGGGCTTTTTGGTTGTTTCCATGTCCTGGCCACTGTGAACAATGCTGCAATAAACATGGGGCTGCATGTGTCTTTACATACCAATGTTTCTGAGATTTGGGGGTATATACCCAGTAGACAGATTGCTGGGTCATAAGGTAGTTCTATTTTCAGTTTTTTTGAGGAACCACCATACTTTCTTCCATAATGGTTGTACAACTTTACATTCCCACCAACAGTGTATGAGGGTTCCTTTTTCTCCACAGCCTCTCCAACATTTGCTATTACCTGTCTTGTTAATAATAGCTAATCTAACAGGTGTGAGGTGGTATCTCATTGCAATTTTGATTTGCATTTCTCTAATAACTAAAGAAGATGAGCATCTTTTCATATATCTGTTGGCCATTTGTACTTCCTCCTGGGAGAAGTGTCTGTTCATGTCCTCTTCCCATTTTTTTATTGGATTGTTTGTTTGTTTGTTGTTGAGTTTTATGAGTTCTTTGTAAATTTTGGATATTAGGCCTTTATCTGAGCTGTTGTTTGAAAATATCATTTCCCATTTAGTTGGCTGTCTGTTTATTTTGTTATCAGTTTCTCTTGATGAGCAAAAACTTCTTAGTCTGATGTAGTCCCATTCATTAATTTTTGCCTTCACTTCTCTTGCCATTGGAGTCAAATTCATAAAATGCTCTTTAAAACCCAGGTCCATGAGTTTAGTACCTATGTTATCTTCTATGTACTTTATTGTTTCAGGTCTTATGTTTAGATCTTTGATGCATTTTGAGTTAATTTTACTACAGGGGGACAAACTGTAGTCCAGTTTCATTCTTTTGCATGTGACTTTCCAGTTTTCCCAGCACCATTTATTGAAGAGGCTTTCTTTTCTCCATTGTGTGTTGTTGGCCCCTTTATCAAAAATTATTTGACTATCTATATGTGGTTTTATTTCTGGACTTTCTATTCTGTTCCATTGGTCTGAGTGTCTACTTTTCTGCCAATACCATGCTGTTTTGATTGTCGTGGCCCTATAATAGAGTTTGAAGTCAGGTATTGTAATGCCCCCAGCTTCATTCTTTTTCTTTAGGATTGCTTTGGCTATTCGGGGTTTTTTATAGTTCCCTATAAATATGATGATTTTTTGCTCTATTTCTTTAAAAAACGTCATTGGAATTTTGATGGGAATTGCATTAAATTTGTATATTGCTTTGGGTAATATGGCCATCTTGACTATATTTATTCTTCCTAACCAAGAACAAAAAATATTCTTTCATCTCATTATATCTTTCTCAATTTCTCTTAACAATGGTTTATAGTTTTCATTATATAAGTCCTTTACATTCTTTGTTATGTTTATTCCTAAGTATTTTATATTTTTTGTTGCAATTGTGAAGGGGATTATTCTTTTGAGTTCGTTCTCAGTTGTTTCATTGCTGGCATATAGAAAGGCTATTGACTTCTGTATGTTAATTTTGTATCCTGCGACCTTACTGTATTGGCTTATTGTTTCTAGTAGTCTTTTTGTGGATTCCTTGGGGTTTTCGATGTATAGGATCATATCATCTGCAAAAAGTGATACCTTTACTTCTTCTTTTCCGATATGGATGCCTTTTATTTCTTTGTCTTGTCTGATTGCTCTGGCTAGAACCTCTAGTACCACATTAAATAAGAGTGGAGAGAGTGGACAACCCTGTCTTGTTCCTGATTTAAGGGGGAAAGCCTTCAGTTTAGTGCCATTTAATATGATGTTAGCTGATGGTTTATCATATATGGCCTTTATCATGTTGAGATATTTTCCTTCTATACCCATTTTGTTGAGAGTCTTAAACATAAAATTGTGTTGTATTTTATCGAAAGCCTTTTCTGCGTCTATTGATAAGATCATGTGGTTTTTGTTCTTTGTTTTGTTGATATGGTGTATTACGTTAACCGTTTTACGTATGTTGAACCATCCTTGAGATTCTGGGATGAATCCCACTTGATCATGATGTATTATTTTTTTAATATGTTGTTGTATTCGATTTGCTAGTATTTTGTTTAGTATTTTAGCATCTGTATTCATTAGAGATATTGGTCTGTAGTTTTCTTTCTTTGTGCCATCCTTGCCAGGTTTTGGTATGAGGGTTATGTTGGCCTCATAAAATGTGTTTGGAAGTATTGCTTCTTCTTCAATTTTTTGGAAGACTTTGAGTAGAATAGGAACCAAGTCTTCTTTGAATGTTTGATAGAATTCACTAGTATAACCGTCTGGGCCTGGACTTTTATTTTTGGGGAGGTTTTTAATGGTTTTTTCTATTTCTTCTCTACTGATAGGTCTGTTTAGGCTTTCTGCTTCTTCTTGACTCAGTCTAGGAAGGTTGTATTGTTCTAGGAATTTATCCATTTCTTCTAGGTTGTTGAATTTAGTGGCATAAAGTTTTTCATAGTATTCTACAATAATTCTTTGTATATCTACGGTGTCTGTGGTGATTTCTCCTCTTTCATTTTGTATTTTGTTTATATGAGTTCTTTCTCTTTTTTCCTTGGTAAGTCTTGCCAAGGGTTTGTCAATTTTGTTGATCTTTTCAGAAAACCAGCTCCTTGTTCTATTAATTTTTTCTAGAAAAAGCCAAACAGTGAGGGGAGCAGAGAGGCTGCGCCTGGAGCACAGGGTGGATCTGGACAAAGGGTCTGGTGGAGTGAGAGGAGACACTTGGGACCCAGGAAGAGAAGACTGCTGTAGAAAGACTGATACAAACTGGTAAACACTGGCTTTTCTGTGTTGAAAGAATCTTCACTTGAATGCTGTAGCAATTTAGGACCCTGCAGCCTTAGGGTTAAAATCAAATAGATTTGCGTTTGGCTTTTGGGTCCTCCTCCCATGTAGCAAGTGTCCTTAGCTTCTCCCCACTTCAGTCCTTCTCCTCTTTTGTAGAGTGGGGGAAATTACGGTAAAGAAAATAGTTTATAGCCTGTCCAGGTGGTGGCGCAGTGGATAGAGCATCAGACTGGGACACGGAGGACCCAGGTTCAAAACCCCTAGGTCACCGACTTGAGCGCAGGCTCATCTGGTTTGAGCATGGCTCACCAGCTTAAGCCCAAGGTTGCTGGCTTGAGCAAGGGGTCACTAGGTCTGCTGTAAACCCCCCCCCCCATCAAGGCACATAGGAGAAAGCAATCAATGAACAACTAAGGTGCCACAAGAAGAAACTGATGCTTCTCATCTCTCTCCCTTCCTGTCTGTCCCTATCTGTCCTTCTCTCTGTCTCTGTCACACACACACAGAAAAGAATTTATGCCTGACCTCTGGCGGCACAGTGGATAAAGTGTCAACCTGGAATGCGGAGGTTACTGGTTCAAAACCCTGGGCTTGCCTGGTCAATGCACATATGGAAGTTGATGCTTCCTTCTCCTCCCCCCTTCTCTCTCTCTTTTTCTCTCTCTCTCTCCCCCCCCTCTAAAAATGAATAAATAAAATCTTAAAAAAAATTTTTTTTCTATAGTTTTTCTATTCTCTAATTTATTTATTTCTGCTCTGATTTTTATTATCTCCTTTCTTCGGCTGGTTTTGGGTTTTCTTTGTTCTTCTTTTTCTAGTTCCTTAAGGTGTGAAGTTAAGTGGTTCACTTGGGCTCTCTCTTGTTTGTTCATATATGCCTGAAGTGATATGAACTTCCCTCTTATCACTGCTTAGGCTGCATCCCATAGATTCCGATATGTCATATCATCATTATCATTAGTCTGTATATATCTTTTGATCTCTGCACTTATTTCTTCTTTGACCCATTCATTTTTTAAAAGTATGTTGTTTAGTTTCCACATTTTTGTGGGATTTTTTTCCTCTTTTTTGCAGTTGAATTCTAGTTTCAAGGCTTTATGATCAGAAAATATGCTTGGTACAACTTCAGTTTTTCTGAATTTGCTGATGTTGTTTTTGTAGCCCAACATATGGTCAATTCTTGAGAATGATCCATGTACACTGGAGAAAAATGTATACTCAGTCACTTTGGGATGAAATGTCCTGTAGATGTCTATCATATCCAGGTGCTCTAGTGTTTTGTTTAAGGACACTATATCTTTGTTGATTCTCTGTTTGGATGACCAATCTAGAGCCGTCAGCAGTGTATTGAGGTCTCCAAGTATGATTGTATTTTTTTCAGTTTTTGTTTTAAGGTCAATAAGTAGCTGTCTTATATATTTTGGTGCTCTTTGGTTTGGTGCATATATATTAAAAATTGTTATGTCTTCTTGATTCAGTGTCCCCTTAGCCATTATGAAATGGCCATTTTTGTCTCTGAGTACTTTTGTTGTCTTGTAGTCAGCATTATCAGATATGAGTATTGCTACGCCTGCTTTTTTTTGGATGTTATTTGCTTGGAGTATTGTTTTCCAGCCTTTCACTTTGAATTTATTTTTATCCTTGTTACTTAGATGAGTTTCCTGTAGGCAGCATACAGTTGGATTTTTTTTTTTAATCCATTCTGCTACTCTGTGTCTTTTTATTGGTGAGTTTAATCCATTTACATTTAGTGTAATTATTGACACTTGTGAATTCCCTATTGCCATTTTATAGATTGCTTTCTGTTAGTTTTGTGTCTTGTTTGATCCTTCTCTTTTGTTTTTCTATTTTTTGTTTTTATTTGGTTGTATTCCATACATCTTTCCTCTGTTGCTATCTCTTTTATCTCATGTGCTTCTGTGGTGTTTTTTTTAATGGTGGTTACCTTTGGTTCCTACCTTGTTCATTGTAGTGCAGTATTTTGTGAATACTTTTGCACTCCATCGTCCTTTGCTACTGTTAATCTCCATCCTCTCCCCCCTTTCTTTTTGTTGTTGTTACAGTTTAAATTTGGTTTTATTGTGTTCTTCTTGGAGCTTTTACTTGTGGCTTTGTTTTTTTTTTTTTTTGTTCCTTGTATCTGATTGGAGAACTCCCTTTAGTAATTCCTGGAGTGGGGGTTTTCTGATGATAAATTTCCTCATCTTTTCTGTATCTGTGAATGTTTTTATTTCTCCTTCATATTTTAAGGATAGCTTTGATGGGTATAGTATTTGTGGCTGAAAGTTCCTCTCTTTCAGGACTTTAAATATTGGGGTCCACTCTCTTCTAGCTTGTAGAGTTTCTGCTGAGAAATCTGATGATAATCTATTGGGCCTTCCTTTATATGTTGTATTCTTCTTTTCCCTGGCTGCCTTGAGAATTTTTTCTTTGCCATTGGTTTGTGCCAATTTCATTATGAAATGCCTTGGAGTAGGTTTGTTGGGGTTAAGAAAACTCGGAGTTCTGTTTGCTTCATGAATTTGAGGCTTTAGTTCTTTCCACAGGCTTGGGAAGTTCTCATTTATTATTTGTCTGAGTATGTTCTCCATTCCATTTTCTCTCTCTTCTCCCTCTGATATACCTATTATTCTTATGTTATTCTTTTTGATGGAGTCAGATAATTCTTGTAGGGCTATCTCATTTTTTTTATATTTTTGAGTCTCTTTCTTCTTCTCTCTGTTGTGCCTCAAGTTGCTTGTCTTCTATTTCACTAATCCTCTCTTCTATCTGGCCTGTTCTATTAGCTAAGCTTGTTACCTCGTTTTTCAGCTCGTGAATTTAGTTTTTTATCTCTGTTTGATTTGTTTTTATAGTTTCAATTTCCTTGGACATATATTCTTTGTGTTCATTGAGTTGTTTTCTGAGCTCCCTAAATTGCCTTTCTGTGTTTTCTTGTATATCTCTGAGAATTTTTAGGATTTCTATCTTGAATTCTCTGTCATTTAGCTCCAAGGTTTCCAATATATTAAATTTTTTCTCCATAGATTTTTCCTCATCTATCTGTGTTACCTCTTTTTCTTTTGTATCCATGATATTTGATTTTCTCTTCCTTAATGGCATCTGAGGGTGGTTTTGTTTATGTTTGTTATTTTAAATATTGTATTTCTTCCCATTTTGTTTTTTTACTTTAAAATAAGATATGTGCAGTGTGCATAGGGATTTGTTCATAGTTTTTTTGTAGTCCGGTCCTCCAACGGTCTGAGGGATGGTGAACTGGCCCCCTGTGTAAAAAGTTTGGGGACCCCTGCCATAAGGAGTGCTCACCTCTTTTTTTTTTCTGTGATGCACTAACTCTAGACTCAGGTTCTGAACCATAGGTAGCACTCTTGTTACTTAGTGCCTAGGCTTTTTTTTTTTAATTTTTACTACTGGAACTTTATTACAGCATACAAGTTTCTTTTTACGTGTTTTTGTGTAAATAATTTCCTTGAAAGGCTTGCATATACTGGAACAGTCATTTTTATACATTGGGACAAGATAGGATCAAACCAATTTTTAGATTTAATTTATTTAAATGATTAAAACTGAGTGTCCTTAGCTTTGTGTAAATACAGTTTATAAATTAAGGAATAATTAGAAAGCTATTGTGTACATGATGTCTTGCTAGTAACTAGAAATCATGACCATTAGATGAAATACAATTGAATTAAATATTATTCTGATTATAAGATTAATGCGTAAGTATTTGAAATACATTGTCTTAAAGGATTATAATATTAACAGTAAAGCTCCAGAATTATATATTACATTTTCCCAAAGATTTAAAAATATTTATATACTGATTAAATTATATATGAAAGAAATAAATTAGAACTATGTATTAAATATATTCAATAAAGTTGCAGAGTACATGATTCACACACCAAAATTAATTATGTTTCTACACACCAGCAGTGAAGAACCCAAAAACAAAATTAAGAAAATAAGTGTACTTACCATATCATCCAAAATAATAAAATAGCTAAAAATAAATTTAACCAATGATGTGAAAGATTTGAGCCTTAAAAACTATAAAACATTGCTAAAACAATAAAGATATTAATATTAATATGGCAATACTACCTAAGGTATTCTAAAGATTCTACCAAAATTACAATGGTCCTATCTGTCAAAATGGAAAAGCCATTTCTCAAATTTATATAGCATGTAGAAGACCATGAATTGGCAAAACAATTCTGAAAAAGAACAATGTCAGGATATTCATACTTCTTAATTTCAAAGCTTACTACAAAGTTTAGTAATCAAATAGTGCAGCACTGGCATATGCATAAACATATAGACCAACAGAATTCTATTGAGAGTCCAAAATAAGCTCAGACATCTATGTCCAGTTGCTTTTCAACAAGAATGCCAAGACCATTCAATGGGAAATAATAGTCTTTTTCCACAAATGGTGTTGTGACAACTGTATAGCCAGCCACATGTAAAAGAATGGAGTTGGGTCTCTCCATCACACCATATACGAAAATTAACTCAAAGTAAATTAAAACCAAAATTCAAGAGCTAAAATGCTCTTAGAAAAAAACAAAGGTAAATTATCATGGCCTTAATTTGGCAATGGATTCTTAGATATGACACCAAAAGCACAACCAACAAAAGATAAAATAAATTAGACTTCATTGAAATTAAAAACTTCTGTGCATCAAAATACATTATCAAGACGGTAAAAATGCAATCTATAGAGTGGGAAAAATATTTGCAAATTATACATTTGATACAAGAGTCTGGTACCCAGAATAGAAGGCAAATAACAGAAATACTTGAATGTTCATTTCTGCAAAGATACATAAATGACAACTAAGCACATGAAAAGATGCTCAACATCACAGAGCACCAGGGAAATGTAAAGTTCAACCACAATGAGATCTCACTTAATACTCAGTATGATGTGTATAATCAAAAACACAAATATTAGTCATGATGTAAAGAAATTGGAACCCTCATACATTGCTGGTAGAATGTAAAATGGTGCAGGTACTGTGAAAAAGTTTAGTGGTTCCTCAAAATTTTAAACATTGATTACCATAACCAGCAGTTCCCTTCCTATGTATATGTCCCCCAAAATTGAAAACAGTAATTCCTTACCTAATGTCCTCTGTTTATTCTTGGGACTGTGGTGAAATGACATATAAATGAAACCAATTCTGTCATAACCTGATTGATATAATCAAGCGTTAAATTCCTATGATATCTCATCAATGCAACAATGACATGACAGAACAAAATGACATTATTCTAACCTGCTGTACTCATACATTAGTGTGTATAGTAGCACTACTCACAATAGCCAAAAGGTAAAAACAATCCAAATGTCTATCAACAGATGAATGGATAATAAATATATATGAACATTTTTTAACCATAAGAAGGAATGAAGTGATGATACATGCTACAGTATGAACAAATTTCAAAAGTATTATGCTAAGTGAAAGAAGCCAGACACAAAAGGTTTCATGTTGTATGATCCCATTTATATGAAATATTCAAAATAGGTTAAGTTGTAGAAACAAGAAACAGATTGGTGGTCACCAGGACTGGGGGAACTGAAAATAGAAGAGTAACTCCTTAATGGATATGGGGTTTTAATTTTGAATAATAAAAATGTTTTGGAAGTAGATTAGGTAGTACATAGCATTGTGAACATACTAAAAGTCACTGAATTGTTTATTTTAAAATATTTAATTTTCTGATTTAAAAATTTCACTTTAGGAAAAATATTTTTAAAATGCATATTTATTGCATAATTTGCACTTCAAAACTTCTAATTTCATCAGTTATTAGGGTTTTAATGTTATGACTATGTCATTTAAGCTTAATGTGAGACCGTTTAATGAATTTATTTTAATTTTTTGTCCTTGCTTGTTATGAGTTTTCCTGTGGATTTGAATTGATCTTACTAGCAAAAGAGTTACTTACATCACATATTTTCTGTGAAAAATTAATGTACTGAAATTATACTTATGGAGTTGAAATAACTTTTTAAAGCATATCTTACTTTTTGTTACTGATCTGTTTAGAAATATAATGTTTGTTTTATATTTAGAAAATCCTATCAGGAAAATACTCCTTGACATTCGGAACTTAAATTATTGCCCACCAGAGGGCTCTCATTTTTCTTCTATTCTGCTTTCCAAAAAATGAAAATCATATTTAATAGATTATAACTTATACACCATTAAATATGTCAAATATATTGCCTGAATAGTAAATTTAAAGTAAACTTATTATGATTGAGGCAAATAAAGTATAATTTTTATACATATTCACAATGTTTTCTACATTTGTCTATAAAACTCTCTGTGGAAGGGGAACTATTATGATTTAAACAAGAAGGAAATGAAACAAATGTTCTTTTATAATTCCTAGATCAAAACCTAATAGACATAACTTAAATATACAGCTAATTTTTTATTATTTATTTTTTTATTTTTTTATTTTTTTACAGAGACAGAGAGAGAGTCAGAGTGAGGGATAGACAAGGACAGACAGAGACAGACAGGAACGGAGAGATGAGAAGCATCAATCATTAGTTTTTCGTTGTGCATTGCGACACCTTAGTTGTTCATTGATTGTTTTCTCATATGTGCCTTGACTGTGGGCCTTCAGCAGACTGAGTAACCCCTTGCTCGAGCCAGCGACCTTGGGTCCAAGCTGGCAAGCTTTTTGCTCAAGCCAGATGAGCCCACGCTCAAACTGGCAACCTCTGGGTCTCGAACCTGGGTCTTCCGCGTCCCAGTCTGATGCTCTATCCACTGCACCACCGCCTGGTCAGCTAATTTTTTATATTAATTTCCATTATCATCAAAGAAATTTTTTACAAACCATGGTTGGAAAAAGAATCTTACTCTGAAATTTGATAAAGTGGGTTTATCAAATTTCAGATTATATGTACAATATAAAAATATAGATATAATATCAGAAATAATTTTATAGTCTCTGTATTATGTACGGTAGATGTGTGAGTGACTAAGCATTTCTTTCCTTGAGAAGCTCAAGTCTATAAAGAAAAACAAGCCTGTGGATAAATAATAATGATCTACTTTAACTGCTATAAAAATGTGTATCAATTAAAAGACTTCATTGTTAATTCCTAGGAGATGTAAATATATAGAAATATAATGTTTAGAAATATAATGTATGAAAATGTTGTATACTTTGAAAAAGGGACTTGTTAAAAGTATACAACAATTGAAAAATTCTCATCTGCTTCCCATTCCATTGCCTAGAAGGACTGTGCCAAGAGCAACCGTGGAGAAATAAACCAACAACCTGGAGAATCAAGGATGTTTTCTAAATGAGAAATTAAAAATAAGAGCTCAATCCAAGAAGCAATCCAAGTAGAAGGAAGAGAGTGATCAAAGTCATGGAGCTAAGAAATTCAAAACACAACTGACAATGGGCCACATGGAATCTTCAGGGATTAGGACATGACGCAGGTGTCTGGTGAACTGATTAGGTCACAGTGAATGGTGGAAGATACCACTGAGGAGTAAATTCTGTAATCACATTTTGACAAGCCCTGAGTTCATGTAAAAGAGTTTGACTTTATCTTGCAGGAAATTTGGAGTCTGGAGACATTTTTAAGCAGGAGAGTGACTTGAACAGATCATTAATTTATTTGGCTAAATTTTGAGAAATTTGGGAGGGGTAGCAAATTAGAGGTATGGAAGAGTAGAAGCAGTAAAATGTGAGGCAAAATCAAATTAAGAGGCAATTACAAGTATTGAGTAGATAAAGACCTTTTAATCCTGGACCAGTGTAGATGCTGAAAAGATTACTGACTGAAAGATGCTAACATCATTGATAAAATATTTCAGCTCCAAGCCTAGCAGATAACTTTGTCTCTCTGTGAACCTACTAGAGTTCATACAGTTCATTCAGAACTCTGAGAACTGTGCCATGGTTTGCTGAGGTAAACCAGAGAAATGACCGACCACTAATGATATTTTACTATTCTCTTTTTTTCTTTTTCTCTTTTGAGGACTACTTTCTCTCTTTATCCTGTTAAGAGGACTACTTTCTCTCTTTCTCTCTTTATCTTATATGGTGGGGTAAGATCTGCAAAGACAGAAAGGTGTCCCTTTAAGATGACAAACTTATGGCATGTTTATGAGCAGAAGAGAAGGAACTAGTAGGAAGTATATGATGATAGATTCAACAAAAAGTGGGTTCAATTCACTGATCTCCTTCCTAGGATCATAGTAACATTGAATTTATTAGCTAATATTATTGAGAACTCCCTATTTGTCATGTGCTACTCTAAGTACTTTACATTTGTTAACTCATTGAATCTCCAAGATAATTTCACCAGAGTGGAAAAAATTCTATTACTATTCGGCCCATTG
This sequence comes from Saccopteryx bilineata, assembly GCF_036850765.1. NCBI lineage: Eukaryota > Metazoa > Chordata > Mammalia > Chiroptera > Emballonuridae > Saccopteryx > Saccopteryx bilineata. Next base: position 173,674,334 of record NC_089494.1, read on the forward strand.
TGCAGATCAAAAAGTGAAGAATTGATAGATAGGTAGCTTACCAAGCATATACAGCCAATGGTAGTAAACTAGGATTTGAATCCAGGCCAGGTGAATGTAGAAGCCATGCTCCACTATTCTAACCTGCCTCACTTTCCATCAAAAGGTGATGATAGACAGGGAAGAGTTCACAGCAGGCTGGAGGAAAACTTGACCTCTATCCACCAAACCTTCTGATAAACATGGTAATGGTAGTTTCTGTGGAGTCCTTATCTAAAAGATGATTTGACCTGTCTGTCCATACTGATTATTATAAACAAATCTGGAATTCATGCAATTATGGGATATACATGGCTAGAGAATGGAAATTAGTTCTGTAATATCTTTATCCTTGACAGACTAAACACCTATAAAAACTAAGACACTCTAAATGTAAGTGGCTGAGCTGACATGCACGAGCATACACATTGTTAGTGCTTGATTTTTACTCCCAGTGTGGGGAAAGGGACAATTGGGAAGCTAGTTTTGAAGGCTCAAGCACCTCAGGAAAGAAACACTACATGTATCTGCTTCTTACTTGTATCTTTTGAATTATTAGTAGTTTGGTGTTGGGCATGATCTATGATTCCTGTGATTCTGTTTTGACAATTTTATCTTTTTGGGCAATTCACTGTGGGAAGAAAAGAGCATAGTGGTGGGTGTTACAGCTTTGAACAGCTTGAGACTTGCCATAATTAAATCTGTTACGGTACACTATGTAGCATATCACCAAGTTATGCCCATGCACAAACCTACCATGTTAACAACCCCCAAATTTCTATAAATCACTGATTCAAAGTTATTCATTTGGCAGAACTCATAACACAAATTTTGGGCTGGTGCAAATTGTTTTTCAAAATAAAAATAGCTAGTATTATTGTGCAACTGCTATTTGCTGATGTATCATCACTGTTAATATGTTTACTTCTCATAACAAAATTGTGAAGTCGGTACCATTATAATTGCTGTTTTGTAGATAAAGAAGCTTAATAAAGGCAGTTCAATCATTGTGTTCTGACCAGTGTCTCCTTCCCACAGAACAGTGAAGAGGCTGGCACAGGTGTGGAGAGATGCCTCCACCCCAGCCCTTAGAAGTAATATATGTATTTCCCTCAGGCTCTGTTCTCTGTTTACCCAGCCCACGTGGTTGTGTTTGTCTTCTCAGTCTGCATTCACAGCATACTTCAGACTAGATGGCTTAACCAACAGAAACTTATTCTGTCACAATTCTCTAGCCTAAAATTCCAAGATCAAGGTGCTTTCAGTGTTGGTTTAACCTTAATTAACTCCCCGAAGGCCCCATCTCCAAATATAATGACATTGGGACTCAAAGCTTCGATATACGAATTGATGGAGAGAACACAATTCAGTTCATAACAATGGTCCCTCTCTTTTTCTGCTCATCCCTGGTTGCTTTTCTTTCCCAATGATCTGTCCCTGCCCACTGAACCCTCACTTCTACTTCTTTGGGAAACCTTTCCTTTTGCCTTGACTTCAACCCCATAAGACTCACAAGAGTGAGATTAATTATCCCTCTTCCTGCTGAGTGTGAAAAAATCAGAAATTTCCTTCTGACCAACTCCTTTCTGACCTTTAGTCTTTTCATATGACCACCGGAATTATCACTGCAAAAATTAATTGAATGTCTCTCTCAATTAGATAACAAAATCAACATTTCTCAGCATGATTTTACAATCTTGACCAATCTAGTTTCCTTATGTTATCACTCTGTGTCTCAGGGTCTAAATCCCACTCTACTGAATCTGTCACTTAACTTCTCACCATTCAAAGCTTTGCATGTGCCCCTGCTATGAGACTTAATTCTTTTCATCTTGTATAAGTGCTAATTGTTTACATCACTTTTATAAAATTAGAAACTTATTACGGAAGAGAAATTATTTATTTCTGTATACTTACGTAAGCTCTCAGTAATTCACTTTTAAGTAATATGAACACTCACTTAAAAAATATCTTTTCAATGCCTGCTATATATTAGGCCTCTGCTTCAAGGTAAAGGTAAGAAATGTTCTTAATCTAAATGTTCGTCAGAATAAAATTGTTTATTAGTTTGGGTGACAGTTCATAGGATATAAAATGTTTTAAGATTCTAAAATTCTTATTTAAGGTTTTGAAGAATGCTATGGATTCTCTTTTGCATCCATTAGAATGAGCTTACCTGAATGTAACTACATCAAAACAGAGTGGTCTAAATAAAGTAACTTCCTCACAATAGCAAACCCAGAAGAAAGCATGCCAAGAGCTGGGACACAGGGGCTTTGAGGTTATCAGGAACCCTCCACCTTTGCACCCACATTCCTTGGGTATTTCCCTGCCTCGTGGTACTCCAGCTACCCACAGATACTTTCCTGGCTGCCAAGTGGAATACAAAACTTTAAGAAGTCCCATAAAACAATTCCATGTAAATCTAACTAGCCAGCATATAATCAGATAGCCTGACCCAGGTTAGAAGAAGAAGGAAAAATATCATCTTTTAGTTTGGCACATTGCCACCTTAAATAAAATTAGAAATTTCTTATTAAAGGAGAGAGAATGAATGGATATTTGGGTCTTGTTTAGAAGTACATATAAACTTCTTCAATGAAAATAAACAAATCTGTGGGTCTGAAATAAAACGGGATTTGCTAAATGAGTTTTTAGGTATAATTGAACTGAATTTACAATGTTTACCTTCCATTAAATTACAACTTAAATGATTTCAACTTAAAGTGAGAACATAATTGTCAATTAAAATTCAAAGTTGACTTGGCCATGAGCCCAAATATCTATCTCTGTCTTTCCTACCTATGGTCCTGCCACCACCTGACAATAAATTCATCCATATTCTCGCCCATTTATTTTATTTCCTAAGGACTATTTTTCTAAGTTTTTTCCTCTATGGCTCTTTTCCTTGCCCTATATGGTCTCTTACCACCCTTGAAGTGTTTACATGTTTGTCTAAAGTAACCCACTCAAACCATTTTGGGGTGGTTAAGATTCATCTGCTGCAGAGCAGTGAAGCTAATTTCGTGTCTTGGAAAAAACCTGAAACAGACCATCTTAAAATACAGCAAAGTAAGAGTTTTAGGGATGGAAAAAAGAAATAGAACAGGAGCAGAGCCGAGGACTGCAAATTCCTACATTGGCAAGTGTTGTCTCTAGAGAAGAGATCCAAGTGTGAAAAATATTACTATGTAACTACAATTCATTTCATTTTTATTCTCTGTTAGTCCAGAAATACCAGTGTTATTCTTCTTACAATTGTGGCTGGAAAATATGATAAATGTGCCCGTACAGTTTTGTCATGTAAATCAGTTTGAATGTTTTCAAAGAAAAAAAATGCGTAAAAAGTAGACCACTATTGCAAAAGTTAAATTCTCTATAATTATTCCAAGTGTAATTGAGTGATAATTAGCCAAGGTCCTCTATGCTCTTTATCTCTTAATGTTAATAACTTCAGACATTTATTCCTCATAGACCCTTTCCCAGGAAGCTAGTTGATATGGCCCATCATCACTCGTGGCATATATTCAGAAACAGCCATATATAGAATCTAGAAATCACAGGAACAAGGCAGAGACAACAGCCAGCATACAGGTAGAAATATGAAAGCTTTGTGTCTGGCCTGGATAGTGAGCAACCAGACAAACTGAGTGAACAGACAGAAGGCTGCAGCATGGATATAGAAATGGAATTGACAGAGGAACTGATGCATGTGATTATTCTGAAAGGGTTTTAGGCAGCTCTGTGAGAAAATTGAAAAGAATTAGTATTAGTCATACAGAAAGCTAAACAAATGAAAATTCACGGTAATTTCCAACTCCAAGAAAAAATGTTGTAAAAGAAGAAAAAATATAATGAGACTGTACAATGTGGCTTGGCTATAAAAACTACTTACTTAATCATAATGATGAAAACATACTATTGATACAATGAGAAATCATAGTATATTGGAAGGTTAGGGAGAAGTTTATAAAACTATATGTACTACATTCTAATGCACTTTAACAAGCACAAGGTAGATTTTTCATTCAAGAAATAACACTAAGTGATTTGTTTTAAAGAAATGTAGTGGCTAATAGAACAGAAGTTAAAGTAAGGTAAGACTGGAAGGGAGAGGAGTGGTCAGGAAATTGGTCTTTTCTATCAAGAGTTGTAGCACTGTTTGTTTTTTTTAAAATATATACATAATTATAATGAAATAAAATAAAAATTTTTCTTTATTTCTTTACTTAATGACTCTCTACTTATATATAATTTAATTTTATTTGATTCAGTTGCAACTTGTGCTTCTTCTTAAGTTTTATCCATAAAAATAGTATTTGTACCCAGAAAATATGAGTAATTTCTACTTTGATGAACAAAGCTTAAAGTTAAACATCTCATAGCATTATTTCTACTATTGGCTATTGCCAGCTATTTTGTTATTTACCCCAGATAAGAGAGAAACATTGGTTTCTAAATGTTTAAGTATGTATTTATTTGATTGCCAATAATAACTAACATAAGAAACTTGCCAGGCAGAGTTCTTAGTGCTTGACATATACTGAAGGCTATACAAATGCTTAGCACATATTTACTTAGTTATCATATGAAGTATGCAAGTAAGCTTGAATTATTTGGCTAAAAGTGAGAGAAAACCTGAAATAACTATAACTTAAAGAAAAATGTTCACTGCTTGTCACATAAAAAAATGTCTGAAGGTAAGAGGGCAAAGACTGGTGAAGGGCTCCACTCCAAAACATATGCAAGAACACAAATTCTTCCCTCGATCTGCTCTGCCACGCCCAGGTGTGACCCTCTTCCTCACGGCCAGAGATGAATCTGAGTACACATTGAAGATACCGCAGGTTCCGATTCTGACTTCCACTATAGAATATGGCAAGAAAGTGAGTTGTAATCTTTTTTGCTCATGGTGGGTCCTGCCTTTGATTTCTAAATATGCACCATCTGTGAAGTGCAACAAAGCACAGTGCAGTATAGCTAGGTACGCCTGTACAGACAGCTTCTAGGACACAGGGTAGAAAATGAATGGAGATGAAAAAAGGCAAAAGGTAAGCTTTGTCTATTTTCTTTTCTGGAAAGCTAATTAAATCTATCACATGCCAGTTTTAGTTAGTTTCCTTTGGCTGCATATTAGTCAAAATCACACACACATGCACACACACACTTTCAAATGATACAGGGAGAACCATCTGTATCAGTGTTGTATCCAGCAATAAATAAATAAATAATCACTTACTATAAAAGAGAAGGTATGCAATAACAGAATACAACATTTTATTATCTTCATTTTACCAATAAAGAAATGAAAGCTTGAAGGGGCTAAGTATCTTGCTAAAGGTCACAAAACTAGTAGAGGGAGAATCTGTTAAGTATACAGTAAGAATGGGCTTTAAACCCTGCACTTAAAAACATGATTTACTGTCTTTCAATATTTTGTATGTTCACTTGCATTTCTCATTTGGATTCACTTTTTTGCGAACTGTGTCAATGAGCTTTGCCTATATCTAAATCGAAGCCTTTAAATCAAGACATAGTTCAGGGATTAAGCTGGTACAGAAATAAGTGACTCACACCTTCATGTCTCCTATCAAGTTTGTATTCACACCTCTCCTTCATCTAACACCTATGGCTTTATGATGCTCTCAATGACCAGTTGGAGGAGGAAAATGCACAACCTTCTTTTAAGGATGAGTTACTTGGTATGCAGTGGCAAGTTAGAAATATACTGCTGTTACATAATAGCACTATTCCCTGATAGCTCTGAATTACAATGTAGAAATAAAATTATTCCAGGGCAGAGCTTTGGGCCATGCACTTGGTCATCTACTTTGTATAGAGAGAGAAGTGCCTTGCTATCAGGACATGCAAGCAATCCTCACTTTGCAGTTTTCAAATGCATAGATTTCAGTTACTATGGTTTGGCTAAATAACACCAGTCTTCCAACAACACAGTACCAAGTCCAGTTACCATGGCATATTAACTGTGAGTAACTCGTTAAAGTACCAACTTGGCTGCTAACTCCTCAGCCCCCAAATCACTATGTAAGTACAATGTGCATCGTGATCAGCAACCAAACACATCCCTTCTTCTCAAACATGACAGCAATGTGTCACTGCAGTCTGCTATTGAGGCAAGTACAGATAACAAAGATGCAGTTGTGTTGCCGCCTTGCCTCCCAGTTATAAAACCACATGGCATTTTACTAAACTGGACAATTAAAAAAGGAAATCAATGAATGAAGATGAAAGTGCAGCACCAAGAAATGAAAAGTGAAAACACTCGATGTGAAACTGGATGAGTTAAGAAGGTTTAGAAATGGTGATAGAAAAGCAAAGATACACTGAGAGGTGAATTTGCATGAAGCTACAATCTGAACCATATTTCACAAGTCAAATTATAATAAATAACAAGATTAAGTCACTTCATTGTCTTTCACTTTAAATTTCAGTAGGAAAAGAAAGACACTTTAGAACAATAATTTCTACTTTAAATGCTGTGTGGTATGGTAGAAATAATTTTTGCAGGATTTGAATTAAACCATTTGAGTTGTAGAAGAAATGGAAATTGTGACATTGTTGATCTTTGAGAGACTCTAAATATGCAGACAGAGAAACTCAGTGAGGGTGAACTTAACACAAATAAGAAAAGTAGTTCTGAGGAAAATAATGAAGTTGTCCTCAAAGAAGTATCTTCTGTAAAATATCTTCCCGTTAAAAGAACTCTTGCAAGCATTTCATGACATTAAAGGACACAATGTTGGAAGATGAGGCACAAAAAATTCTTGCTCCATGTTGTAAGTACAGTGAGAAGGGAAGTGATGTTCAAACTATTCTTACTGATTTTCACCAATAAATAAAACACTTTTAGTTATAAGATAAATAAGTTCTGAGGAGCTCATGTACAGCGTAATTACTATAGTCAATAATACTATATTGTATACTTAAAATATTCTGAAAGTAGATTTTAAGTGTTCTCATCATACACCTGTGTGTATGCGAACCCACACAAAGGTAACTGAGGAGATGGATGTGTAGATTAATTCGATTTGGGTAAATATTTTATAATGTTATATGCATATCAAATTATCATATACTTTAAATACATATAATTTTATTTTTTAATTATACCTCAAAAAAGCTGTAAAATACAACATGCAAAAAAAGCACTTTAATGCTCGATGTTTAAATTATAGTATACTAAATAAATATTAGTTTTACAATTGTTTATATTATATATTATCAGTAAGAGAATTTTTATTGTCTTTTAAATATGTTCAAAGGTCACTGAAAAATTATACTCTTATCAATTATTTAGTCAGCACTGCATGAGTACTCTATAAGAACTAATAGTCAATAGCAAGTGATCAGGAACAAGAAAGGAAAAAAGGAGAAAAGGAGAAAAGAAAGAATTGAAAATGCTTGAGAAAGAGACATGTAGCTGAGCCCATGGGAGAAGGAACAAAATATGGTAAAATAGATTGGATTTCAAATGTTAAACCAAACTTGCACATTGAAAATAAATAACACTTGATCATGGTATTTGTTAATATTTTCTCAGTAATATTTTTCCATCTATATATGAGAATTATTGGTTTATAGTTTTTTTAGGTTGATATCGGGGTATGCCAGTCACACTAAATGAACTGAAAAGTGTTATCTTTTACCATTAGGTAAGGTTGGTATTTTATCTTTCTTGCTTAGTAGACTTCACCAATAATATCATTTGGGCCTGGAGTTTGCTCTGTGGGAAGAGTTTTAGTTATAAACTTCTGCAGTAAATATAGGCATATTCAATTTTTTTTCCATGAGTCAATTTTGTTAGCCTTTCAAGAAATTTGTTTATTTTATCTAAGTGATCAACTCGTTGACATAAAATTCTTCACAATATTATTTTATTATCCTTTTTAATGTAGAATCTTGGTAATGTCCCTTCTTTCATCTCTGATCTTGGAAATCTTTTTTCCTTTTTATTCTTCGTGAGTTTACCTACAAGATTAACAGTTACATTGATAGTTGATTTTCTGTAATGTTTGTCCATTTTTATTTATCAATTTCTGATTTTATATTTATATCCTCCTTTCTTTTACTTACATTCATTTTACTTCATTATTTTTAGCTGCTTAGATAGGAAGTTTAGACCACTGATATAGAATCATTTATTTTTTCTAATATAAATATTTAGAGTTGTAAAATTTTCTCTAACCATTGCTTTAGCTATATTTCATATAATTTTATATGCTTGATATATTGAGTTTTTACTTTCATCCAGTTCTAAATATTATAATTTTCTTTGTAATTTCTTTCATAATCCATGGATTATTTAGCAAATTATTTAGTTTCCTAGTATGTAGTGATTTCCAGATATCTTTGTTATTAATTTCTAACTTAATTACCTATGGCCAAAGAGTATATTTTATATGTTTCAATTCTTTTCAATTTATTTTAGAGTAAAAGGGTAAATTTTAATTACCTGTTTCCTGGTGTGTTTGTAGCATGTTTGGTGAATGTTCACTGCACTTAGAAAAAAAGATGCATTCTGCTGTTTTTAGTGAAATCCTCTATTCATTTAATTAAGTTAAATTGATAATTTGTTTAAACATTTTATTCTTACTTATTTTCTCTCTACTTATTTTATAAATTACTGAAAAGATAATATGGATGTAATTGCAGATTTTTATGTTTCTCCTTTCAGATCTCTCAGGTTTTGCATGTATGGAGAAACATGATCATTAACATTAAAGACTGTTATGTCTTCTTGTTTAATTGTACACTTACCATATTTTTTGCTCCATAAGACGCACCTGCCTGACCAAGTGGTAGCGCAGTGGATAGAGCATCGGACTGGGATGCCAAGGACCCAGGTTCAAAACCCCGAGGTCCCCAGCTTGAGTGCGGGCTCATCTGGTTTGAGCAAAGCTCACCAGCTTGGACCTAAGGTCACTGGCTTGAGCAAGGGGTTATTTGGTCTGCTGAAGGCCCATGGTCCAGGCACATATGAGAAAGCAATCAATGAACAACTAAGGTATTGCAATGCACAACAAAAACTAATGATTGATGCTTCTCATATCGCTGTTCCCATCTGTCTGTCCCTGTCTATCCCTCTCTCTGACTCTGTTTCTGTAAAAAAAAAAAAAAAAAAGAAAAAGAAAAAGAAAAGACGCACCTAGGGTTTTAAGGAGGAAAATAATAAAAAAATATTCTGAACCAAATGATGTGTTAAAATATTTAATAAATTATACTACAATAATATTTCAACAATGTAAACTCAAAAGCAGTATTAACAACCATTAGCACTGTTATTAACAAATGAGAAAAGATGTTAATGTTCAAATACTCTTCTAGTTGTCCGGGAACCCCAGGAACTCATTATCGCTAGTGTCAGAATTTAAGAAGCTTAGTTGCTCACAATCACTGGTATCACTTTCTTTGCTATTTTCCTATATGATACCATCTTCAGTGCCATCTAAGGCATTGTTAATGCCACATTTTTTGAATGATCGTACCACAGTTTCATTCTTCACTGACTGCCATGATGTTCTCACCCATTCACAAACTTGAGTGATAGTGGGGCTCTTCATTCATCCAGTTGGTGTCAGATCATGATTACCAGCAGCCATCCATTTGTTCCACTCTTCTCGCGTAAAAACTTTAAACGGTTTGTTGATGGAAACATCAAGAGGTTGCAACTGGCTAGTAAGACCCCCAGGAATTACAGCTAGATGAGTTTTTACTTCTTTCAAGATTTTTTTGTGTGCATGTGGTTTCGCTAATATGTGTTCTAAACTGGTCAAACACTAGGGCAGCAAGTGACATCACCACTTCACACAAAGCTCCAGCAGATGCAGCACAGCCCTCCACCACTGCAGCTCAACTCTCACTCTGCCCTCGATGATGCCAGATGAATGTGCCCACAGAACATTGCTTGCCTTTCCTCCTGTGCTGCATGCAACTGTGGAAACTGGAACCAGGAGATCACTCAGCAGATGACAGGGTTCTGCATACCACCCTGGCAGGTATGATTCCACTCCCACTGGCGCTCATTCTACACATGTTTACAGGTGCAGTGACCTGCAGCAGCTAAAAAAAAAAAAGAACATTTGCTTCATAAGACGCACGAGCATTTTCTTCTCCACTTCTGGGGGAAAATAGTACATCTTATGGAGCAAAAAATATGGTATTTTATGAAGTATTTTCCTAACTTCTGGTAATGTTTCTTGTTCTATCAGAGGAATATGATCCATTCTTTGGTTTTCTTCTGCATGATATACTTTGTAGTCCTCTAGCCTGCTGGGAATTATTGGTGATCTGTGGAAAAACTGCTCAAGACAAAAATTGTTGTCAAGAGAGACTAACCTCTAGAATCTCCTTCTCCCAGAGCTTTTATTGATCAGAAGCAGAACAAAAGGTAACAGGATTGCAGGAAAGGGAGATAGGTGATAAGGGGAAAGAATTACTAATGTACTTCCTGTTGATATGGAAAAAAGACTAGTTTTGGTCAGTACATTCTTTTTCTTTTGCTAATTAACAATTACAAAGGGAGGGGCTATCTGTAAACCTCTAGGCTAATTTCCTAAAGTACATTCACATGCATTCCTCTGTGTTTGCACAAAGGTTATTCATTCATACAGTTTCTTGGAGTTTGCCTCCCAGAAACCTATTTTCTTTGTGTTTGCAGCAGGGGATTACATTCACATCATCATTCACACTCAGGATTTTTTAACTGAAGTTCCTTAATCCCAAATTATAGAGCATCCAAGATCAGATAGGCGATTTTCTACAATACTTTTACCAAGCTTTTAACATAACTGTCTTTAGATTTAAAGTGTCTCTTATAGACAGTGTAAAGCTGGGTATTGCATCTTTACCCACTGAATTTGTATTGAAATCTTTGCTATTTACTTTTAATGTAATTACCAATATAACTGAGTTTCTATCTAATATTTTTACATATTTGTGTATTTTCCCATCTGTGCTATATATTCCCTTTTTCTGACTTTTCTAGGATTAGGTAAATATATTTCATTATTTTACTTTTTATCAGTATTAACTAGACTTTCTTAAAATTTTAGTGTTTTCTCTAGAAATTATAATATGCATGCTTAACAATGACAGTATACCTTGAAATAATATTATGCCTTTTCATAGATCATGCAAAATCTTACAACAGTGAATTCTGTTTTCCCACTCTTATTTGTCACTGTTTTCATACATTATACTTCTACAAATGTTATTAACCCCAAACACTTTCTTATATAAAGACTTAATCACTTTTGATAAATTTTAAAATGAGAAATAAAAGATATTTTATATTTAACAAAATATTTAACATTTTTAACATTCTTTATTTTTTATTTTTTTTGTAGGTATGAGTTTCCATCTGGTATCTCTCTTTTCTTTTTAGCCTAAAGAACTCTTTTTTTATTTCTTTTAGTTCAGATTTTCTAACAACAAATTCTCTCAACTAATGCATTCAAGAAATTTGATTATAATTTACTGTAAGCCAGTATACATGGCCACTATCACAGCCACCTGGCCCATGCAGGTTCACATTAGATTTGGACAGATGATAATGAAACAACAGAGCCAAGAACTGGTGGGCCATCATCTTTAATCCTAGCTCGCACCCAGTGGGCAAGTAAAAACACACACTGGGCTCCAAAACCCACTCATTCAGTGCTCACAAAGCCACTGACTTATCCGAGTTTCCTAGAATCAAAGGTTTCTACCTCACCAGTCTCATTCACCTCTGTTCCTCATCTCCTCTCTGTACAAACTGGCTTCTCCTTCAACACTTCACCATCTTGGCTGCTTCTCCTGGCCTCCTCCACATGGCCTTTCTCTGCTCTCTGCTCTCTAATACTAATCTCAGGAACCAAGAGAGCAAGCTCTTGGTCTGCCCCACTTTATAGTGCAGAAATCAAAACCTTTTAATCCAATATACAAGATAGGGAAGTCTCTGATACAAAGTCCACCCCACATCTAAAAGGGTGGGAAATGCTTAGTCCTAAAACCAAGCCCCAGGCTACAAGGATCCTGCCTGCCCACAGCCTACCCCCAACACACGTTAATATAATTATGCCCATTCCAAGCATAAGGGCAACTAATACCATCACCTGGGTTTACGGGTTTCTACGTGGGCAGCGCCATCTTTAACAAAGTGAGCATAATATATTTTATCTGCCCACATTTACCATGGTATGACTTCTGTTCTTTACACCTGCTTTAAGTTTCTTGATACTTTTTGATCTGTTATAATTTTTATAAAATTTAAAAAATTTTTCAGCAATTTTTTTTCTAGTATCAAAGTATCTCCCTCTTCAAGTATAGTTGACACCTGGAGTTCTCCCTTCTAATCAGCACAGAACCTAACTTCATCCTCATCAATAATCCAATATTATCAAAATTGCGATAAACTGATAACACATAGCTTTCAATAAAATGCCCAAGGAGGATATAACATCACTTCAGTGGTATTTCCTGTCAAAATATATATAAGCTAAAACTAATCATGAGAAAACTAGAAAAAAAAAAGAAACAAATTAAGGGAAAGTCTATAAAAAAACTGGCCTGTACTCTTCAAAAATGTCAATGTCAAGGAAGGTTTAAAAAATGCTGAGGAACTGTTTCTGATTAAAAGAGACTAAATACACATTATAATAAAATATAATACATGATTCTGGTTTGGATCCCAGATGGGGAAAAAATAGGTATAAAAGATATAATTGAAACAATTCATCATATTTGAATAGGACTGTGGATTGAATAACAGTATCATATCAACATTAAATTTCCTGACTTTGATAGCTATACTGAAGTTATGTAAAGGAAATATAGGACATATGCACATTCTCTTCAACTTTCATTTGTTTTAAAATACACAGAAAGTGTGTGTGTGAAGAGAGAAGAGAAAGCATGTAATAAAGCAAATGGAATAAAAATATAATCAATTGGTAAATCTGAACAAATGGCATATTTGAGATACTTGTAACTTTTCTGTAGATATAAGAGAACAGTAAAATAAAGTTTAGCAAAGCTTATCATAGCAACTTTTTTTTAAAAAAAGATATTTTTCAATCTATTGATCTTAGGATAGAGAGAGAGAGAGAGAAAGGTGGGGGAAGGAGCAGGAAACATTAACTCATAGTAGTAATTGCTTCTCATTTTTGCCCTGACCAAGAAAGTCCGGGGATTCAAACTGTTGACATCAGCATTCCATGTCTAGGCTTTATCCACTGTGCCACCCCAAATCAAGCCATGGCAACTTCTAAGAGTTATAAGGTTGTATTTGTTAGGATGTATGTAACATAGCAATCAAGAACAGGTATAATTTTGATTTTTTTTTTTTTGGAAGTGAGAATAAGAGAGAGAGAAGCATCAACTCATTATTCTACTTAGTTGTGCCATTGATTGCTTCTCTTATGTGCCCTTACCAGGGCTCAGACTGGTGACTGTGGAATCAAACTGAGGACCTTGATGCTTCAGACTGATGCTCTGTCCACTGCACCACCAGCCAGGGCACTGCTGATTCTTAACTTAATTAAATTTTCCATAAATTAAAAGAGCCTAAATAGCACTAAGTTAACACTTAATTTATAAAAAAAAAAAAATGTAAGTGGCCATTATTTAAGATCTTATTTTGTACAGGCATTGTACCATACCTTTTATATATATATATCACATTTCTTTTACACAATAATCCTATACATTGATCTATAATAGTGCCTATTTACAGATAAAGAAATAAAAGTGACAAGAAGTAAGCTGCTTAACATACAGGTAGTAAGAAGAAATGTCAGGATTTGAACCTCGGATATAACACTAAACATGTATGCTGTTAAACATTGTATTATATTGCTTTCCAAATATACTGTGTTTGAAACTTCAATTCATTAATTAGTTACTTGAAATTGGTGTGTTGGGGTTTTGGGGCTTTATTTTTCAATAGCAAGACATATAGTACATATAGTACATTTGTTTTTCACTTTAGCAGAGGATCTGCTCAAGCTTGTCTAAAACATTGTGGTCTTTGGCTCACACCATCTTAATAAAACCCAGGTGTATTTAGCCAGATTATATGACACATGTTCAGGTTCACGTTTGATTTCAAATTAAGTATCTAGATGATTTATAGTAAATAGTGTACCTCCTGCTTTCCCATGGGGATTCTGATTCTAATTTTCAATGTGCTCTCCCAACACTTCCAGCACTTAAGAGTTTTCCCATTTGTTGTTATTTTTATAATCACAAGAGACTTACCTAGCCTACCACCTGTTATTAGTTCCTTGATTTTTTTTTTCTTTTAGGAAAAAAGTGAACTTATAGTAATGTGACTACACTTTTTTTTTTTACCAGATTCCTAGGAAAAATACATTGTTTTATGGTCTCTTAAAAGTCATGGATTATACCAGTATATGACTTTATCGTAATGGAGATAATTTTTTCAATTTTATTTAGAAAATTAAATTTAACAGCGTGACATTGATCAATAAGAGTACATAGATTTCAGGTAAACATTTCTATAGCATTTGAACTGTTGATTATGTTGTATACCCAGCACCCAAAGTCAAATTATTTTCCATCACTAAAACTTCAAAAAATAAACTAAAAAAAATTATTTTTATAATTGCAACAACAACAAAAAAATGCCTAGGAATAAACTTAACAAAGGATGTGAAGAACTATATTTTGAAAACTACAAAGCATTATTGAATGAAACTGAAAAAGACACAATGAAAGAGAAATATATTACATGTTTATGGATTAGAAGAATCAACATAGTTAAAATGGCCATATTACCCAAAGCAATATACAGATTTAATGCAATCCCCAACAAAATCTCAATGTCGTTTTTTTAAAGAAATAGAACAGAAAATCACCAGATTTGTATGAAACCATAAAAAACCCCAAATAGCCAAAGCAATCCTGAAATCATTTAAGCAGTTTAAATTTTAAGTAACTTCAGTTAAATTTTGATACATGTAACTATATGACTTTCATACTTTGGAGAAAGGCAAACACAGATACATTTTAAGAATATTTAATTTGAATTATAATATGGTTTATAAATCAGATTACACAAAATTTAAACACATTGGAGTTTTCATCATTAAGATGAACTGAACCCAAGCCTACATGAAAGTTTAAAAATACATCATGACTAACTTATTTTATTCATTCTAGTCTTTCTACAGTTCCTGATTTGTCTAGCATCACAGTTACTATTTCCACAGTTGTGTAAGACAAGCTTTTGAGCTGACTAAAATTAGGAAGCAGAGAAAAGTCACCAGCCAAAGGCTGTTTTCCATTGAGTTTGTTTTATTACAGTTTTATGTACTTGAAAAACCAACAAAGAAAAAATTCCTTTCATGAGATTTCCAGATTTTTTTTAGAGATAAAAGTTCAGTAAAATATGTAAATACTGGCATTGTTACTAAACTCTGAGTTGTTGAGTGTCATTTTGATTCATTATATATGATCTAATAATTTCAAATATAAAGTGCCAGCCAGTAGGTAAAATTGTCTCCAATGCATAATGTGGTCAAGAATATAAGTTTTTCTAAAATATTCACCAGAATGCTACATTTTTGGAAAGAATGGATCCATCTGCATTAGTTTACTCCCTTCTTGGAAAGGACAGTCATTTTGGAAGATGAGCTGGCTATCCATTTACAGGATCTGGCTTAGCCTTTGGTACATTCAGCTGTGCCACTGCTAAATCTTTCTGTTCTTTTAGAGCCAGATGGATCTGAAAGATAAAGTTATCCACAATCTGGGGTTTATATATGAAAACCTGAGGCTCAGATAGATTAAGTGACTTTTACACTGGGGTTTTATACTCAAGCTAGAACACAGAATACTTATTTCCCAATTTAGGAGTCATTTTGGCTTTTTTATCTGCTTAGTAATTTGTGGACCCAACAAAAGCCATATCTTTTGAAGTTTTATCTCATTTCTCTCTGTGGAAATATGAGGAATTCCTAGAGGAATTGTCAAGTTCACTTCCTCCATCCCTCTTCTCAAGTGAGATAGCCCTGAAGCATATGAGATGTACAAGTACCATATCAACAAACAAAGCATCCATTCATTGCATACTTACTGTGTTCAGGTGTTTATGATCACTTTGGTATTTTCCCCCAGAAGTTTGATTTTCTCACAGATAGAACTAGGAAAATAGCAGAAGCAACAAACCAGCTCACACAGGTAATCAGAGAATAGTGAGCCTTGACTTTTCCTACATTCTGATGTCCTCCATGTAGAGATACAAGAGAGATAACCTGGCTCTTTAATTGCATTTATTGGCTATACCCACCTGATCAGAGATAGCAGGTGTAGCGACTGGTCTGCAGTTCCTCAAATACACCTCCAGGTGAATAGACTGGAGTAAGCGTTTCCTTTTTCTGCTCACAAGCCTGTCTCTCGCTTCTCTACACATCTTCCTTCAAGATGGAGCGAACTCCACTGTTAAGTATTTTATGAATTATCTCATTTAATTGTTATTATCATATTGTGAAGTAGGCATAATTTTTTCCACTTTACTGTGGAAAAAAAACCCTTGGTCTTAAAGAGGTTAAACGAAACATCTGACACCAGATGAGTCAGATGAGAGAGCTATGAGACCACCAGTTCAAAGCCCTAATTCTTAATCAGCATGGCTTATATCTTTAAATGTGGTTTTCAAATAGCAGGAATGGAACTATAGTAATAACCTTAGGATTAAAGGTCCTTATAGTTAGGTGTTGTGTTGACGTTATAGACATGGTACTTTCTCCTCCCCAGTCTCTGGTGCCGTGGTCATGGATCTTGGCCACAAGCTATGGGATAAAGAGGAATAAAACTGTACCTGAGGTTTTCCTAAGACAAAGGAACTGAATCACCAAATGCTATAAAGGAGAAACAGCATAGAATGGTGCATACATTTCTCCTCTTTCCTCTGCTTCTGCTCACTTGCTTGCTTGCCTGTAGTCAAAGAGTTTCATTTAAACAATTGCCCAGGGTTTAGCTATAAAAACTGTGGATCCCCTCAATGGACACACAGCTGTCACCAAATTGCTGCCATCAATGCTGCCCCTGTAAGTAAGTAATAAAGGTTCTGTTTGCTTCACCTGGTCCTCCTTGAGGTTTCTTTGGGAACCTATAACACCAGACCAATTTTCTGGGTCTGGACATCCTACGTTACAGTTAGGATGATGTAATGCAGTGGTTCCCAAACTTTTTTGGGCCACGGACCGGTTTAATGTCAGAAAATATTTTCACGGACCGGCCTTTTAGGGTGGGACAGATAAATGCACAAAATAAAATTATGCGACCGGCGTAATTAGTATAATTACGGCGTAAATGGTATTTTTAAATATAATTGTCGAATTTACAAGACAAGCATCAAGAATGAGTCTTAGACGGATGTAACAGAGAGAATCTGGTCATTTAAAAAAAAATAAAACATCGTTCAGATTTAAATATAAATAAAGTGGAAATAATGTAAGTTATTTTTCTTTCTTTGTGGACCACTACCGGTCCACGGCCCAGGGGTTGGGGAACCACTGGTGTAATGCAGTTGACCGAGGCCAGACAGGTTCACATAGCATTTGGGCAGACGGTGGAGAAACGGCGGAGCCAGACAGTGTTGGGCCTTCCTCTTTTAATAGATTCTCGCAATGGTGAACGAGCCAACAGGCAGGGAAAAACCTCTTCTCACAGCAGCAGGCAAATGAACAGCAAAAGGGCCCCTCACAGTGGCAGGTGATCCACAGCCCACTATGAGGGCTAACATGCGTAGCCTTATATAAACTACACACATGTGGCTCTGCTACATGCTCATGCACTAATCAGGCAAAGTGCAAGTGTGCAAGCCTAACACATCTGTTTTCCCAACAGGTGATTTCTAGTTAATTCATTGAGTTTGAAGTGAAACTTAATGTTTTTACTATAAGAAAAAATGTGAAACAAATAAACTAAGATGTTCTATAAAAATATTAAATGAGTTATTACATTCTAATCTAATTAAAGAGTGCATTGGCATCACAAAATAGCTAAACTAATTCATCAATGATTTCTGTACAGTTGATATAAAAGAGAAACCTGTATTCATACTTTTAACTTATTTTTATTTTGTGCTAAGTCACATTGCATATTAAATATTGTAAACTTTTAAGTGTACTAAGAAACTCAAAAAGTACATAAACACAAAAAGTAAATAACCACAATATATAAATATATTTAAAATGAGAGAGCTAGAAAAAGTTATGTATATTTTAGATCAAAATTACTTTAAAAACAAGGAATAATAATATTGGGGTTCTTTCTTTGTTTGGTTGGGTTTTTTATTTATTCACTTTAGAGAGGAGAGAGAGTGAGAGAGAGAGAGAACGGGGGTTGGGGGGTAAGAGCAGGAAGCATCAACTCTCATAAGTGCCTTGACCGGACAAATATAGGGTTTTGAACCGGCGACCTCAGCATTGCAGGCTGTCGCTTTATCCACTGTGCCACCACAGGCCAGGCCAGGCCAGGGTTCTTTCTTTGGAAGAGCAACAAAACATTTCATTTTAAAACATAGAATCAGTGCTTCATATTTGTTGTAAGAATACCATATACAAACCGCTAAGCTGTCCTGCTCTCATTCATATTAGTGACATAGTTTTTGACATAACAAGAATGTGGACTGTAGAGTTGAAAGCTGCCAAATCCTCTATTTTAAGCCTTTTGTTTCGCTGAATGAACCAGATTATTTAAGCAGTAACAGATGCTATGATTTTATTGTTGAGGTCTTTACCCACTATTATCTTTTAGAAAGAAGAGTTTTGTACAAATAATAAACAGCCAATTCAAAGAAACTGACAACTTTTACCTGTTCACTGAGAAATTCTGTGCTTCAATTTTTTATCTGAAAAGCTACACATAATTTGGATAACTCGCAAAACCTTGTTTTCCTGAAACACATTTAGAATCTGATTATAATAGAACATGTTTCTACCTTTATGTCAAGTACTACGCAAGTTAGCAGCACTACATGCTGCTCATTAACAAACGGCAGGTGATTTGGGCCATTATCAACCACCTGCAAGCCTATCTCTTTCATCAATGCTTTCATTTCCTTTGACTTATTGTAAGCCACTCAACATTTCCCAAGGTGAAAAAAGTGGGGGAAAGGCTTCCTTACTTTAAATTCAGGGTTTAGTTTTCTAATAATAGTGTTTTATCTATACGGTGCTTTTCTCTCAAGTGTAATCTACTTGTACAGAAATTAGGTCTCTCCGTTCTAGCTTTACTTTTAAGGCAATATAAAAAATGTTGAAATGATACAGTGTGCTCGAAAGATCTTGCACAGAAGAGCTTAGTCTGAAGAAAGTGTCATGGGTACTTAAGAACCCAGAGAAAGAGATCAGCTTACACTTTATAAAATCTTTGAATAATGAAGAAATAGCAACATAAGAATAAAAGTCAGGAATATTTGTGTTGAACATTACAAGTACATCCCATTATGTGTTAGCTATTTTAAAATATACCATAAGTAAATTTAGATGACAACATTCATGTGAACTGATATTGAATGAACTGATATCACCTTTAAAATCTCCCTCTTTTAAAATCACATTACCACATTACACACACTCTCTCTCTCCCCATATATATATATATATATATATATATATATATATATAAATTTCTTTTGAGAGGGAGAGGCAAGGAGAGAGAGAGAGACAGAAATATCTAGCTGCTCCTCTATGTGCCCTGATGGAGGAATTGAATCAGCAACCTCTGCCCTGTGCGATGATGCTCCAAGCAACTGAGCTATATGGCCAGAGCTTAATTTTTATTGATTTTTAGAAACAGAGAGAGGAAGAGAGAGAAAGGGGAGGAGGAAGGTAAGCATTCCTTTGTTGTTCCACTCGGCCATGCATTCCTTGGTTGCTTCCCGTGTGTGCCCTGACCGCACTCCTTCCTGTTTCAGGACCAGGCCCTTAACCGGCTGAGCTAACCAGCCAGGGCTTACATTACAATATATTGAACAAAATGTTTGAAAGCAAACCAGATCCCAATTGTGTATGACAAGGACATTTGAAATGACACTATTCTTCCTGGTTATTTTTCCAGTTCGTCAATACATCTTTGAACTCTTATTGATAGCAATTAATTATGATCAGTCACTTTAACTTAGTGATCCATGCAAGATACCTGTCAAAATATCTCTGACATGATGTCACTACTTGGTGGCCTGTAACCAGATCTTGTACCTCAGACATCAGATGCCTTATTCCACACTTCTTATAGCATTTTAGTATTTTCAACCACACCAAAGAAAATTCCAAAGCACACAGAGACATTAAGATCAAATATTACTTTTTGAAATGTACATATTTCCTTAGGTTTTAAAAATATTTTTCAGGTAAATGGTAAATGAAATTGAAGATAAAGAGATTAACTTGCTTTAGGGAAGAAAATGTCAGATGGCTGTATCTTCTTATACTAATCAGTATGTAATATTTAAATATTAATATGAAACATTAACTTGATGTTCATTGGATTTGAACTAATTTTGTTTCTTCATTTATTATTGGTCATTCTTCAACCTGCAGGGTAGTAATTTTTATACTGTAAACCTTAATTCTAGTTGCTCCTTTTTCATTCTATGGATGTAATATAGTCATGTAACTTTCCAAGTTGAACAAGTAATGTTAATGTTTCTCAATGAAAACTATCAAAATAATTAATAAGAAACCAAATAATTTGAAGCTAATAAATCTTTTATATATTTATCTTTTACATAAATGGTTAATACCTATTAGTAACTTTCCAATTGTATTCTAGTCTTATAAATTGCTTGATGTCAATAAAAAATCATCTGATGCCTTCTGTGAAGTAAAAAAAAATTCAGAACATTTGAAGGCTTGCTGCTGAACGTGCTAAATGAGCAAAATAATGGGAAACACATTTACAATATATTTTAATGGTAAACCTTTCCAATTCATGATTCAAGAGGTCAATCTATTGGTTATTTTTACATTCTTAGTAATTTAAGAAGCAGTGGGGCAACATACATGTGCAGGTCTTATAAAAATGCTGCAGTTATTTTGACTAATAGACATTTATGGCCAATGTTTAGCTGGTAAAAAAGAGAAAGAAGAAAGAAAGAAAGAAAGAAAGAAAGAAAGAAAGAAAGAAAGAAAGAAAGAAAGAAAGAAAGAAAGAAAGAAAGAAAGAGAAAGAAAGAGAAAGAAAGAAAGAGAGAGAGAGAAAGAAAGAGGAAGGAAGGAAGGAAGGAAGGAAGGAAGGAAGGAAGGAAGGAAGGAAGGAAGGAAGGAAGGAAGGAGGGAAAGAAGGAAAGAAGGAAAGAAGGAAAGAGGGAGGGAGGAGGGAAGAAGGAAAAATGAAACACCCTTGTACAGTTGTAAACTAGTAGAAGAGCTTGCAAAAACTTGACATGTCCATTGCCACAACTGTGCATACAAAGCCATGAAAGAGATAAAGTAATCATCTATACTACTGAATTTATGCAAAGTGGATAACCCATTAACATGTCAAGGCTGAATCTTGAGAGAGAGAGAGAGAGTTTAACCTTAGGTGCCCAAGTCAACAGAATATCCAGTCACTTTCTGTCACCTGAATCCTCCCTATGTTCTGCACGGATCTTGCTTGATTAATAGAACACCCCTTCCCCCATTTACAGTCTGTGCTCCAGTAAGAGAAAAGCCTATAAATAAAAGCAAAAGCTATTATTTTTTGCTTTAATAAATGACTTCTTCAAATAGTGTGAGCCAATAAAAAATTCTGTTTTGGTAACATTCCCAAAGAAAAATTACATTCCAGAAATTATAACTGAAAATAAATAGATTCTTAGAGACAAACACACTCATGTTTACCCAAAGGCTTTCACTTGAAGAGTGAGAAAAAGACAAGAAGCAGAATATTAACTTCTCAGAAATTGACTAAAATCTGTCATTTCCATCCATAATATTCCCATTCTTAGTCTTCCTGGGGGGAAATATGATTTGTTATGACAATATGAACATTTTCAAGTTAGGCAAATATTGTAATTGCTTCCATTTCTTTATTAGAGAATTTTCTGTATAATATACTCTGAATAGTTAAAGCACTCTTTCCTAACATTCTTAATGTAATATAATCAGTAAAGTCATTTTTTAAATTAATTTTAATGGGGTGACATTGATAAATCAGGGTACATATGTTTAGAGAAAACATCTCCAGGTTATTTTGACATTTGATTATGTTGCATAACACTCACCCAAAGTCAAATTGTCTTCCATCACCTTTAACCTGGTTTTCTTTGTGCCCCTCCCCTCCCCCACACCTCCTCTCCTTCTTTCCCCCCCTCCCACCCACCCACTCCCCCTCCCATAACCATCACACACTTGTCCATGTCTCTGAGTCTCATTTTTAAGTCCCATCTATGTATGGAATCATATAGTTCTTAGTTTTTTCTTATTTACTTATTTCACTCAGTATAATTTTATCAAAGTCCATCCATGTTGTTGTAAATGATCCAATGTCATCATTTTTTATGGCTGAGTAGTATTGCATAGTGTATATATATATGTACAAAGCATTTTAATCCACTCGTCCACTGACAGACACTTGGGCTGTTTTCAGATCTTCGCTATTGTGAACAATGCTGCCATAAACATGGGGGTGCATTCCTCCTTTTGGAGCCGTTCTATGGTGTTCTTGGGGTATATTCCTAAAAGTGGGATAGCTGGGTCAAAAGGCAGTTTGATTTTTAATTTTTTGAGGAATCTTCATACTGTTTTTCACAGTGGCTGCACCAGTCTGCATTCTCACCAGCAGTGCAGGAGGGTTCCCTTTTCTCCACATCCTTGCCAGCACTTATTCTGTGTTATTTTGTTGATGAGCGCCATTCTGACTGGTGTGAGGTGGTATCTCATTGTGGTTTTAATTTGCATTTCTCTAATGATTAGTGATGTTCAACATCTTTTCATATGTCTATTGGCCATCTGTATGTCCTCTTTGGATAAGTGTTTATTCATTTCTTTTGTCCATGTTTTGATTGGACTGTTTGTCTTCCTGGTGCTGAGTTTTACAAGTTCTTTATAAATTTTGGTTATTAACCCCTTATCAGACATATTATGGAATATGTTCTCCCATTGTGTAGTTTGTCTTTTTATTTTGTTCTAATTGTCTTTAGCTGTGCAAAAGCATTTTAGTTTGATATAATCCCATTTGTTTATCCTGTCTTTTATTTCACTTGCCTGTGGAAATAAATTAGGAAATATATTGCTGCGAAAGATGTCGGAGAGCTTACTGCCTATGTTTTCTTCTAAGATGCTTATGGTTTCACGCCTTACATTTAAGTCTTTTATCCGTTTTGAGTTTATTTTTGTGAATGGTGTAAGTTGGTGGTCTAGTTTCATTTTTTTGCAGGTAGATGTCCAGTTTTCCCAACACCATTTGTTGAAGAGGCTCTCTTACTCCATTGTATGCTCTTACTTCCATTTTCAAATATCAGTTGTCCATAAAGCTGTGAGTTTATTTCTGAGTTCTCTGTTCTCTTCCATTGATCTATATGACTGTTCTTATGCCAGAACCAGGCTGTTTTGAGTACAATCGCCTTGTAGTATAACTTGATATCGGGAAGTGTGATAACTCCCGCTTTATTCTTCACTTTCAAGATTGCTGAGGCTATTCGTGTTCTTTTTTGGTTACATATAAATTTTTGGAATATGTGTTCTAAATCTTTGAAGTATGTCATTGGTATTTTAATTGGTATTGCATTGAATTTATAAATTGCTTTGGATAATATAGACATTTTAATGATGTTTATTCTTCCTAACCATGAGCACGGTATATGCTTCCACTTGTTTGTATCTTCCTTGATTTCTTTTATCAATGTTTTATAATTTTCCAAGTATAAGACTTTAACCTCCTTGGTTAAATTACTCCTAGGTACTTTATTTTTTTGTTGCAATAGTGAAGGGGATTGTTTCCTTAATTTCTCTTTCTGACAGTTCATTGTTGGTGTATAAGAATGCCTCTGATTTCTGAGTATTAATTTTATATCCTGACACCTTGCTGAATTCATTTATCAAGTTCAGTAGTTCTTTGACTGAGACTTTAGGGTTTTCTATATACAATATTATATCATCTGCAAATAAACATAGTTTTACTTCTTCTTTTCCAATATGGATGCCTTTTATTTCTTCTTCTTATCTGATTGCTGTGGCTAGGACTTCCAGAACTATGTTGAATAAGAGTGGTGAAAGGGGGCACCCCTGCCTTGTTCCTGATCTTAAGGGGATTGCTTTTAATTTTTGCCCATTGTGTATGATGTTGGCTGTGGGTTTGTCATAGATGGCCTTTATTATATTGAGGTATGTTCCCTGTATTCCCACTTTGCTGAGAGTTTTGATCATGAAAGGTTGCTGGATTTTATCAAATGCTTTTTCTGCATCTATTGAAATTATCATGTGTTTTTTCTCCTTCCTTTTGTTTATGTGATAAATCACATTGATTGATTTGCAATTACTGTACAAGCCTTTCCTCCCCAGAATAAATCCTACTTAATCATGGTGTATGATTTATTTATATATATATATATATATATATATATATATATATATATATATATATTGCTGAATCTGGTTTGCTAATATTTTGTTGAAGATTTTAGCATCTATATTATCGGGGATATTGGCCTATAATTTTTTTCTTTGTGTTGTCTTTGCCTGGTTTTGGAATCAGAATTATGCTTGCCTATAAAAGGAGCTTGGAAGTGTTACTTTCTCTTGAATTTTTTGTAATAGCTTGAGAAGGATAGGAGTTAGTTCTTCTTTGAATATTTGGTAGAATTCACTTGTGAAGCCATCAGGCCCAGGACTTTTCTTTGTTGGGAGTTTTTTGATAACTGTTTTCATCTCATTTTTGTAATTGGTCTTTTTAGGTTTTCTGAAAACAGACCAATTAAAAAATTAATCTGGAAGACCAGATTAATTTTTGGAACAGTATATGTTTCAAGGAATTTGTCCATTTCATCAAGATTGTCTAGTTTTTTGGCGTACAGTTCTTCATAGCATTTTCTTACAATATTTTGTATTTCTGTTGTGTCAGTTGTTATTTCTCCACTCTCATTTCTAATTTTATTTATTTGAGTCCTCTCTTTTTCTTGTTGAGTCTGGTTAAAGGTTCATCGATCTTGTTTACCTTTTCAAAGATCCAGCTCCTGGTTTCATTGATCCTCTGTATTGTTTCTTTAGCCTCTTCGTCATTTATTTCTGCTCTGATCTTTATTATTTTCTTTCTTCTACTACATCTGGGCTTTACTTGCTATTCTTTTTATAGTTCTTTTAGATGCAGGGTTAACGTGTTTATTTGAGCTTTTTCTAGCTTCTTAAAGTATGCCTGAAGTGCTATCAACTTTCCTCTCAGTACTGCTTTTACTGTGTCCCATAAATTTTGAGTTGTTGTATGCTCATTATCATTCCTTTCCAAAAATTTTCTTATTTCTTCTTTGATCTCATTGTTAATCCATTCATTATTTAACAACCTTCTATTTACTTTCCATGTGTTTGAGAATTTTTGAGTTTTTTTGTTGTGGTTGATTTCTAGTTTCATGCCACTGTGATCAAAGAAGATGCTTGATAGATGTTTTTCTTCTTAAATTTGTTTAGACCCGTTTTGTGTCCTAACATGTGTTTTATCATAGAGAATGTACTATAAGCACTTGAAAAGAATGTATATTCTACTGCTTTAGGGTGAAAGATTCTGAAGATATCTATTAAATCCAGTTGATCTAGTGTGTCCTTTAAGTCTGCTGTTTCTTTGTTAATTTTCTTTCTTGAGGATCTATCTAATGATGTTAGTGGGGTATTGAAATCCCCTATTACTATAGTATTGCTGTTGATCTCAACCTTTATATCCATCAAAATCTGCTTTATATATTTAGGTGCTCCTATATTAGGTGCGTAGATACTTATAATGGTTATATCTTCCTGTTGGATTGCTCCCTTTACAATTATGTACTGGCTTTCTTTATCTCTTACTATAGCCTCTGTTTTAAAGTCCATTTTGTCTGATTTAAGTATTGCTACCCCAGGTTTTTTTTTCATTTCCATTTGCATGAAATATTTTTTTTCATCCTTTTACCTTCAGACTATGTGCATCTTTTGTTTTAAGGTGTGTCTCTTATAGACAGCATATGTATGGGTCTTGTTTTTTTATCCAGGCAGCTACCCTATGTCTTTTGATTGGATCATTTAATTCATTTATATTTAAGTTATTATTGATATATAGTTGTTTATTTCCATTTGTGGACAAGTCCTGCCGGGGGTGAGGATGATGGAGACACAGACTCCCAACTCTGGGGACCAGGTTCGGTGACATAGATCCATTTTATTCAGGAAGTAAACTAACTTAGATACATGGGTTCAGCCAATAGGATGTTATACTAGGACAAATGGCCAAAAAAGGTCAGGAGGCTGCCTGGCTGGCACTGAATCATTTCCGTATAGCAGGCAAGCTCCCTCCAGAGTGTGCCGGGGAAGATTTATCTTTGCTGTAGTGTTCTCACAGCATAGCATCAGCCACAGCTGCCGGGTAAATGCTCTGCGCTCTACCTACAGCCATTTTATTCTTTAAAGCTGTATTCCTCTTTTGCTATATTTTTTTCCCACTTTGATCTGTTTATAACAGGCCCCTTAACATTTCCTGTAGCATTGGTTTGGTTGTAATAAATTCCTTGAGGTTTTTTTTTTTGTTTGTTTTGTTTTTGTCTGGGAAGCTTTTTATTTCTCCTTCATTTTTAAATGATAGCCTTGCTGGTTATAGGTTCTTTTTCCACATTATTTTGAATATTTTTTGCCATTCCCTCCTGGCCTCAAGTGTTTCCATTGAGAAGTTGGATATCATCTTTATGGGGGCTCCTTTGTAGGTGATAGCCTTTTTTTCTCTAGCAGCTTTTAATATTTTCTCTTTATCACTCAGCTTTGGTATTTTAATTATGATGTGTCTTGGTGTAGATTTCTTTGGGTTTCTCTTTAATGGAGTTCTCTGTGCTTCTTGAACTTCTGAGAGTTTTTCCTGCATGAATTTAGGGAAGTTTTCAGCTATAATATGATTGAACAAAGTCTCTATCCCTTGTTTTTTCTCTTCTTCTTTAGGAACCCCTATGATACGGATGTTATTTCTCTTCATGTTGTCACAGAGCTCTTTTAGAGTTTTCTCAGACTTTTTGAGTCTCTTTTTTTTCTGTTCTGCTTCCATACCTTTGTTCAGCTTGTCCTCCAACTCGCTGACTCAATCCTCAGCTTCATCTATCCTGTTTTTAATTCTTTCCATTGTGCTCTTCATTTCTGATATTGTATATGTCATCTCCGTCTAATTCTTTTTTAATATTTCAATGTTCTTTTTTATATTTGCTATTTCTTTATTTTGGTGTTCATAATGACCATCCTGTTGTTCTAAGATCCCTAAGCATCCTAACAATCATTAGTTTTAAACTCTGCATTCAGAAGTTTGGTTATTTCCATATCAGTTCATTTCCTGGAGGTTTTTCTTGTGGTTTCATTTGGATTGCACTTCTCTGTCTTATCATTATGTCTGTGTGTTTGGGTGTATTGTTTGTAGAGCTAGTTGAGTCTAGGCTTGGTGTTTTCTCTGATAAAGTCATTTTAATGTCTGCCTACACTTCAAGTATAAGGATAAATGTGGAGCATGTTTGACAAATATTTTTTCTTCTTTCCCAGAATTTACCAATTTTATTTTCAGAAAAAAATTATCTATACATTTGTTAATATGTTATTGATATAAGAATCTTTGTTCATAATTTCTTGAATATAGGAAACTAAATGTTTAAAAAATAAATTGAATGGGAAAGAATATGGACCCAAAAGATCATGTGTAGATTTTTGAAATATATGCAGATCATACAAAAATATATAAAGAGAGTTAAATTTGATTTGACATATTACAAATAATAGTTAAAATTTGGTAAGTAATTATTACATGCCCAGCTTTACAAGTATTTATGTATTTACATTTTATCTTTACAGTAATCCAATATTCTAAACTATTACACTGGGGAACAAAATTTTTGTTGCATCCACAAAACACTTGTTTTTAACTAATTTGAGTGTGCTGATCTTAAATCTAACATTAGTTATTCTCTGTAAGCTACGCTTTTTTTTGCTATTCAAGATTTTAGGTTTTCATCTTATTGTAAAATTTTCAACATTTAGTTTAACGTAATGAAGTAGAATGACTTCATGGGCATCATCTTTGCGAAAATATAATAATTTTCAGCTCAAAGTCTAGAATTATATGCTATGATCATGGCTTTTCAGCATTTGCCATATTCCTCCTCTAATCGATATACAGACAGCAATATTTACTTATGGTGTTTCCACTATAAAGATTGCTGTCTTAGGGACAAATGCTGATGAACTATTTCAGCAGTTCTTCCTTCTTCAAAGACTTGTATGTCAACATAGAACTCCATGTTTTATAGGACATACTCAAGCTCACTCCATGCTCCCTGGAGCTTTAGCACAAGGGAATGCCCTTTTATTTTTATTTATTTATTTTTGTTTTGGTATTTTTTTGAAGTTGGAAATGGGGAGGCAGTCAGACAGACTCCCCGCATGTGCCCAACCGGGATCCACCTGGCACGCCTACCAGAGGGGGATGCTCTGCCCATCTGGGGTGTTGCTCTGTTGCAACCAGAGCCATTTTAATGCCTGGGGCAGAGGCCTCAAAGCCATCCTTAGCATCTGGGCCAACTTTGCTTCAATGGAGCCATGACTGTGGGAGGGGAGGAGAGAGACAGAGGGGAGGGAAAGGGGGATGGGTAGAGAAGCAGATGGGCACTTCTTCTGTGTGCCCTGGCTGGGAATCGAACCCGAGACTCCAGCACACCAGGCCGATACTTTACCACTGCGCCAACCGGCCAGGGCTTAGAAATGCCCTTGTTGATCAAGCTACCCAAAAGAAAATTATTTGGAGCAACGATGACAGATCAAGCAATTCAGTCTCATACTATTCATCACCAGAACGCTGCAGCCCTGTGTAAACAGTTTTAACTTTCTTGGGAAGCAGCACGGCAGATTGGAAAATCATGTCCAAGGGGTCCTATACTACAATCTGCCCCTTCATTTGGAGTTAACCCTCAAGGACCCATACCAGGACAACTTTGGCAAATGGATGTTACTCATATACCTTCATTTAGCAAACAGTCCTATGTCCATGTTACAGTGGATACATATTCTGGATTTATAGTAACCTCTGTCAGAACAGGAGAGGCTGTTAAGCATGTTATAGCTCACTGTCTGTATGCACTGTTCTATTATTGGATTTCCTAAACTGGTTAAACTGACAATGCTCCTGCATATGGAGCAAAAGCATTTACTGTATTTTGTCATTCTTATAATCTTTTTTTTTTTTTTATAATTTTATTTTTTTAATGGGGTGACATCAATAAATCAGGATACATATATTCAAAGATAACAAGTCCAGGTTATCTTGTCGTTCAATTATGTTGCATACCTACCACCCAAAGTCAGATTGTCCTCCGTCACCCTCTATCTTGTTCTCTCTGTGCCCCTCCCCCTCCCCCTTTCCCTCTCCCAATCCCCCCTCCCCCCCGTAACCACCACACTCTTGTCCATGTCTCTTAGTTTCACTATTATGTCCCACCGACGTATGGAATAATACAGTTCCTGTTTTTTTCTGATTTACTTATTTCGCTTCGTATCATGTTATCAAGATCCCACCATTTTGCTGTAAATGTTCCGATGTCATCATTTCTTATGGCTGAGTAGTATTCCATAGTGTATATGTGCCACATCTTCTTTATCCAGTCATCTATTGATGGGCTTTTTGGTTGTTTCCATGTCCTGGCCACTGTGAACAATGCTGCAATAAACATGGGGCTGCATGTGTCTTTACGTATCAATGTTTCTGAGTTTTGGGGATATATACCCAGTAGAGGAATTGCTGGGTCATAAGGTAGTTCTATTTTCAGTTTTTTGAGGAACCACCATACTTTCTTCCATAATGGTTG
Source organism: Saccopteryx bilineata (assembly GCF_036850765.1). Classification (NCBI taxonomy): domain Eukaryota; kingdom Metazoa; phylum Chordata; class Mammalia; order Chiroptera; family Emballonuridae; genus Saccopteryx; species Saccopteryx bilineata. The sequence continues at coordinate 173,704,374 of NC_089494.1, forward strand.
TACTACTTTACATTCCCACCAACAGTGTATGAGGGTTCCTTTTTCTCCACAGCCTCTCCAACATTTGCTATTACCTGACTTGCTAATAACAGCTAATCGAACAGGTGTGAGGTGGTATCTCATTGCCATTTTGATTTGCATTTCTCTAATAGCTAAAGAAGATGAGCATCTTTTCATATATCTGTTGGCCATTTGTATTTCTTCCTGGGAGAAGTGTCTATTCATATCCTCTTCCCATTTTTTTATTGGATTGTTTGTTTGTTTGTTGTTGAGTTTTATGAGTTCTTTGTATATTTTGGATATTAAGCCCTTATCTGAGCTGTTGTTTGAAAATATCATTTCCCATTTAGTTGGCTTTCTGTTTATTTTGTTATCAGTTTCTCTTGCTGAGCAAAAACTTCTTAGTCTGATGTAGTCCCATTCAATAAATTTTGCCTTCACTTCTCTTGCCATTGGAGTCAAATTCATAAAATGCTCTTTAAAACCCAGGTCCATGAGTTGAGTACCTATGTCTTCTTCTATGTACTTTATTGTTTCAGGTCTTATGTTTAGATCTTTGATCCATTTTGAGTTAATTTTTGTACAGGGGGAGAGACTGTAGTCCAGTTTCATTCTTTTGCATGTGGCTTTCCAGTTTTCCCAGCACCATTTATTGAAGAGGCTTTCTTTTCTCCATTGTGTGTTGTTGGCCCCTTTATCAAAAATTATTTGACTATATATATGTGGTTTTATTTCTGGACTTTCTATTCTGTTCCATTGGTCTGAGTGTCTTTTTTTCTGCCAATACCATGCTGTTTTGATTGTCGTGGCCCTATAATAGAGTTTGAAGTCAGGTATTGTTATGCCCCCAGCTTCATTCTTTTTCTTTAGGATTGCTTTGGCTATTCAGGGTTTTTTATAGTTCCATATAAATCTGATGATTTTTTGCTCTATTTCTTTAAAAAATGTCATTGGAAGTTTGATGGGAATTGCATTAAATTTGTATATTGCTTTGGGTAATATGGCCATCTTGATTATATTTATTCTTCCTAGCCAAGAACAAGGTATATTCTTCCATCTCATTATATCTTTTTCAATTTCCCTTAACAATGGTTTATAGTTTTCATTATATAAGTCCTTTACATTCTTTGTTATGTTTATTCCTAAGTATTTTATATTTTTTGTTGCAATTGTGAAGGGGATTATTCTTTTGAGTTCCTTCTCAGTTGTTTCATTGCTGGCATATAGAAAGGCTATTGACTTCTGTATGTTAATTTTGTATCCTCTGACCTTACTGTATTGGCTTATTGTTTCTAGTAGTCTTTTTGTGGATTCTTTGGGGTTTTCGATGTATAGGATCATATCATCTGCAAAAAATGATACCTTTACTTCTTCTTTTCCGATATGGATGCCTTTTATTTCTTTGTCTTGTCTGATTGCTCTGGCTAGAACCTCTAGTACCACATTAAATAAGAGTGGAGAGAGTGGACAACCCTGTCTTGTTCCTGATTTAAGGGGGAAAGCCTTCAGTTTAGTGCCATTTAATATGATGTTAGCTGATGGTTTATCATATATGGCCTTTATCATGTTGAGATATTTTCCTTCTATACCCATTTTGTTGAGAGTCTTAAACATAAAATTGTGTTGTATTTTATCGAAAGCCTTTTCTGCGTCTATTGATAAGATCATGTGGTTTTTGTTCTTTGTTTTGTTGATATGGTGTATTACGTTAACCGTTTTACGTATGTTGAACCATCCTTGGGATGAACCCCATTTGATCATGATGTATTATTTTTTTAATATGTTGTTGTATTCGATTTGCTAGTATTTTGTTTAGTATTTTAGCATCTGTATTCATTAGAGATATTGGTCTGTAGTTTTCTTTTTTTGTGCCATCCTTGCCTGGTTTTGGTATGAGGGTTATGTTGGCCTCATAAAATGTGTTTGGAAGTATTGCTTCTTCTTCAGTTTTTTGGAAGACTTTGAGTAGAATAGGAACCAAGTCTTCTTTGAATGTTTGATAAAATTTGCTGGTATAGCCGTCAGGGCCTGGACTTTTATTTTTGGGGAGGTTTTTAATGGTTTTTTCTATTTCTTCTCTACTGATAGGTCTGTTTAGGCTTTCTGCTTCTTCTTGACTCAGTCTAGGAAGGTTGTATTGTTCTAGGAATTTATCCATTTCTTCTAGGTTGTTGAATTTAGTGGCATAAAGTTTTTCATAGTATTCTACAATAATTCTTTGTATATCTACGGTGTCCGTGGTGATTTCTCCTCTTTCATTTTGGATTTTGTTTATATGAGTTCTTTCTCTTTTTTCCTTGGTAAGTCTTGCCAAGGGTTTGTCAATTTTGTTGATCTTTTCAAAGAACCAGCTCCTTGTTCTATTAATTTTTTCTATAGTTTTTCTGTTCTCTAATTCATTTATTTCTGCTCTGATTTTTATTATCTCCTTTCTTCGGCTGGTTTTGGGTTGTCTTTGTTCTTCTTTTTCTAGTTCCTTAAGGTGAGAAGTTAAGTGGTTCACTTGGGCTCTCTCTTGTTTGTTCATATATGCCTGAAGCGATATGAACTTCCCTCTTATCACTGCTTTTGCTGCATCCCATAGATTCTGATATGTCGTATTGTCATTTTCATTAGTCTGTATATATCTTTTGATCTCTGCACTTATTTCTTCTTTGACCCATTCATTTTTTAAAAGTATGTTGTTTAGTTTCCACATTTTTGTGGGATTTTTTTCCTCTTTTTTGCAGTTGAATTCTAGTTTCAAGGCTTTATGATCAGAAAATATGCTTGGTACAACTTCAATTTTTCTGAATTTGTTGATGTTGTTTTTGTGGCCCAACATATGGTCAATTCTTGAGAATGATCCATGTACACTGGAGAAAAATGTATACTCAGTCACTTTGGGATGAAATGTCCTGTAGATGTCTATCATATCCAGGTGCTCTAGTGTTTTGTTTAAGGCCACTATGTCTTTGTTGATTCTCTGTTTGGATGACCGATCTAGAGCCGTGAGCGGTGTATTGAGGTCTCCAAGTATGATTGTATTTTTGTCAGTTTTTGTTTTAAGATCAATAAGTAGCTGTCTTATATATTTTGGTGCTCCTTGGTTTGGTGCATATATATTAAGAATTGTTACGTCTTCTTGATTCAGTGTCCCCTTAGCCATTATGAAATGGCCATTTTTGTCTCTGAGTACTTTTCCTGTCTTGTAGTCAGCATTATCCGATATGAGTATTGCTACACCTGCTTTTTTTTGGATGTTATTTGCTTGGAGTATTGTTTTCCAGCCTTTCACTTTGAATTTGTTTTTATCCTTGTTACTTAGATGAGTTTCCTGTAGGCAGCATACAGTTGGATTTTCTTTTTTAATCCATTCTGCTACTCTGTGCCTTTTTATTGGTGAGTTTAATTCATTTACATTTAGTGTAATTATTGATACTTGTGAGTTCCCTATTGCCATTTTATATCTTGCTTTCTGTTCGTTTTGTGTCTTGTTTGATCCTTCTCTTTCGTTTTTCTATCTTTTGTTTTTATTTGGTTGTATTCCATACATCTTTCCTCTGTTGCTATCTTTTTTATCTCATGTGCTTCTGTGGTGGTTTTTTCAATGGTGGTTACCTTTGAGTAATGAAAAAGGTCCCTACCCTGTTCATTGTAGCGAACTATTTTGTGAGTACTTTTGCACTCCATCATCCTTTGCTACTGTTAATCTCCATCTTCTCCCCCTCTTTCTTTTTGTTGTTGTCACAGTTTAAATTTGGTTTTATTGTGTTCTTCTTGGAGCTTTTACTTGTGGCTCTGTTTTTTTTTTTTTTGTTCTTTGTATCTGATTGGAGAACCCCCTTTAGTAATTCCTGGAGTGGGGGTTTTCTGATGATAAATTCCCTCATCTTTTCTGTATCTATTCACCCCCTTTGCCCACCTCAGTTTCTATATTCACAGTTACCAGAGAAAGCCGCCCTGTTTAGGTTAGTGAGGAAGGAGGAGCATTTCTTACTCCCTATTTCCTTCGGGGTTTGGTTATATATTTAGCCAATTTTTCACTCAATCATACCTTTGGGTGTATTGCGAAGCATCTGGAAGCTCCAAGTATAGGTTTTTCTGTTTCTGGTTGAAGATCTTGTTGAGTTTTGGGGGAGATTTATCGGTATCGCTTCCTACCCCGCCATTACTCTGACATCATCCCCCATTCTTATAATCTTTAAAGTCAAGGTATTATTAAAGTGTACCCAGCAAATATTTTAAGGTCAATTTAAAAAAATTTTAAAAAGGGGGAGTCATATCCTGGAATTCCTATGGGTCTACCATATCATGCTTTTTACTTAAAAATATTTTAAATTTCTTTTGAATGCTGATGAACAGGAGACCCCAAATCTTTTTCTCCTGAAAACTACTACCTTCTTTATTTAATCCAGCTAATAACACTGTTTTGTCTTTTTCCAAATAGCTCCAGATATATGGAAAAGATTTATATTGGTGGATGGGGATCCTCAAATCCCTCAGCGAGATCTTCTGAGCATGGCCTTTAAGATACCAAGAGGCAGAAAAAGCCCAATAGAGATCAGGGGAACTACCAGCTTTTAGGATACTCCCTTAAAGGCTCCAACACCCCAAAGGGGTCTCATAGGATTCCATCTGGGTCCTGCTTCAATAGTGGAAAGGAAGATCATTGAGCTAAAGCCTGCCAGGCTTACATGCCTCTGCTGTGAGGAAACAGGGACACTGGAAGGTAAGCTTCTCCGTTGCTCCTCTAAGGGAGGCTTCAGTCTCTTCCAGCCCTGCTCCAGCCACCTATGACCTAACCTTGCCCAGAATGCTGGGGCTTGCCATTGAAGACTGAAGGTGCTCAGGGCCGTTGGCCCCATCTACGACACTGTGGACGAGCCTAGGGTATTTCTTCCAAGAAGCAGATAAACTGATCTCATTTGCACAAGGGCCACTTAACTATGTCTTGCCTGAATAGTCAGATTTTTTATTCTTCCCTCAAAGATCTCTGTTGTGGGTGTTGATAGTCCTATTTTCTGCTGCTTTGTTTAATATATAGTGTTTCCTTTATTCCTCCTACCTCAATGCCCCACTCATATTTCAGGCTGGGACCTACTCCAAATTTAGAGCTCTCTTTCCCCCTTTTGCCAACTTCTATTATGAATCTACCTTTGCCACCCAGCTTAGTGTATCCCAAGGTTGTCTTTACCAAGCCACAGTTGCAGAGCTCCAGGGAAAAGCAACCTGGTCTCATCTCTCCAGGCAGAGGAGAACAGAAGCTCCATATCCACACATGCTGCAGATGGCTTTTCCAGTCTACCTGAATCATTACCAGCTAGAAGCAGCAGACATTGGGACTTGGACGTGAGCTGCAAAGTATAGAATTGTAACAACAATTCCAGTGCTATGCAAACTTTTCCTGGATGTGGACTTTTTTTTGGACTCCTGCTCCTTGTGACAGCTCCTATCAGAATGAACTGGGGTTGGGTTGCATTTTTCAGGGGTTTGGCATGGTGTTGGGGCCAACTTGGACTTGGTGAACATGTTAAGGACACTACTCTTTTATGGATTCTTGCTGTATTGGCCAAGAGTTTGCTTAAAGGCTTTAATCACTGTAAAAAAAAGTAGAACTGGATAAAGAAGATGTGGCACATATACACACCATGGTATACTATTCAGCCATAAGAAATGATGACATCAGATTACTTACAACAAAATGGTGGGATCTTGATAACATTATACAGAGTGAAATAAGTAAATCAGAAAAAAACAAGAACTGCAGGATTTCATACATTGGTGGGACATAAAAAACGAGACTAAGAGACATAGACAAGAGTGTGTGGGTTACGGGGGCATCGGAAGGGAAGGAGGGAGAGGGGGGAGGGGCACAAAGAAAACTAGATAGAAGGTGATGGAGGACAATATTACTTTGGGTGATTGGTATGCAACAGAATTGAATGACAAGATAACCTGGACATGTTTTCTTTGAATATATGTACCCTGATTTATTGATGTAACACCATTAAAATAAAAATTTATTTATAAAAAAAAACACAAACAAACCTCAAGTGAAAAAAAATAATAATTTATATAATGTAGTAAATACACTAATACACTAAAAGACATGATGACATCAGAATTTGTCTACAATTTTGAAATAGAACATATTAAAACACTTATTTTAATCATAAAATTTGTGCAAAACTTATTTAAATTCTATTCAGACTAAAATTTGCATCTGTAGCTCTTGCATTTGTGTACTTGTTGAGGACAATCTCGTTTAATGCTCCAGCAGTAGTCTGTTCATCACTAACAGCTCCAAGATTTTTGGGAAACTTATCAAGGTGACTGTTCAGAAAGTGAATCTTAACACTCATGTTTCATCCAATGTCACAAAAAGTCAACAGCATCCTTTGAGCCAGAAGTTTATAGTTTTCTGCTTTTTTGTTGCCAAGGAAGATCTTTGTAACTGCCACAAAAGACTGCCATGCTGCTTTCTCCTCCTTATTTATCTTCCTGGCAAATTCTTCATCACATATAAGGGTTCGAATGTGAGGTCCATTGAATACACCTGCTTTTACCTTCTTGAAAGACAAGGCAGGAAAAGAAGAAATAATATGTTGAAAGCATTCACTTTCTCTATTCAAAGCCTGAACAAACTGCTTCATTAAACCAAGTTTGATGTAAAGTGGGATAAAAATAATCCTGTCTTGATTAACTACAAGTTCATTCACAATATTTTGCATCCCTACTTCCAGAGCTTCATGTTTTGGCCACTCCTTCTGTGTCCAGTGTTTCTCCTGAGCTTGGCTGTCCCACAAACACAGAAAGCAAGGATACCTCATGAAACCTCTTTGTTGTCCTAGCAGGAAATATACCATTTTAAGATCCACACAAATGATCCAGTTATGCTCCTAATACTTTAGAAAGTCTAGAACAATTTTTATGTCATTTTTACTAAGTCATTCAATTCGGGTTGGCTAAACTGCTGAGGGGTTAATGACTGCTTGGCATCAGAAGAAGACACTTCAGATTCTACAACCATTTCCTCATGCATCTTATCAAAATACACTTGATCACTAAGTTCACTTTCTTCATTCTTAGAAGAAATAAAACCATTGAAAACTTGAACTGGCAGTGTCTCAGAGTGTGGAATAGGTCGTATTGCTGAAGTAGTATTAGGATATGCGATCATATGCCATTTTTTCTTGCCGATGCCTTTTGTATTGATCAGACAGAAATAACAGTCACTGCTGTGGTCCTTAGGTTCATGCCAAACCATTGGAATACCAAAAGGCATTCCTTTGCATTTTCCTTTTGTCCAGTCACGAAGCATTTCCTCACAATTATGACACACAATTTTAGGAGCCCAATTCTTCTCTTGTTTGCTAAAGGGAACTTGAAAATAGGCAAAATATGCATGTGTCACAAATGATGAAATATTCTGCCTTTGATGTTGAAGTGTGTAACAGCCACATATATAACAGAAGGTGTCAGGACTATTCTTACATTTATGCATGATTCAATCTTAAAACAAAATAAGAGGGTGTTTTCTATCAGATAATAATTTTTACTTTTAAAAACAACTACAATTATGTAAAAGTGATGTCTGTAAAACATTAATTGCCTTGTGGTTATGTTCAATCCAAGAGTCATTGCCCTTTAGTGCCAATTTAAAAACCAATGCATGCCATTAACTGCAACAAAAATAAATTAAAGTTGCATAAATACTAGAGCATGCACCAAAAAAAGGATTTTAGATTTGGAATCAGTGATGCAGAAGTATACAGAAACAGTTCTAAAACTTCATGCAACAGAAAAATGAAAAAAATTGTTCCCCAGTGTATTATTCCCTATTATGCATATGGAAACTTAAACATAAGAGGTTAGGTAGATGGGAATTTGGGGCTGCATAAAAAAGTGAAGTGATTAAACAAAGAAAAAAATTTATAAACACAGACAACAGTATGTGGATTACCAGAGGGATGGGGGGGGTGGGGGAGGTAGAAGAAGTCAAATGGGGGATAAATGGTGATGGATGGAGACTTGACTTGGGGTGGTGAACACACAATACAGTGTACAGATGATGTATTATAGATTTGTACACCTAGAAATTATATAATTTTATTAACCAATCACCCAATACAGTCAGTAAAAAAATAAATAAATATTTTAATAAATAAAAGATTGAGTAGGATTTCCAAGTTCATAAAAAGGACAGGTCATCAGTGCGGGGGTCCCAGCCACCCTGCCTTCTAACACAGGCTCTATATTTTCAGCAGAATTTTTAGACCCATATTATGAATAGGGTTTTTTTAATGTATGCTGATATTTTGAAGTTTTCAGGCATAAAAACACATTATTAATGAATTTAAAGTGTGTTCTGTCAGCACATTTTAACCAAGATATATGTGACTAAAATTTTTTTGCTGCGCTTTTACTCAGTCCAATTTCAAAGGTATATTTTTTCCACTAAATTTTGGCTTTCTACACTTCTAACATGGTATTTTAACAAAAAAAGATTTTTTCAATAAGTTAGAGCTTTGAGTATATACCCAGAGTTGTTATCAATTATTTCTCCTTTCTTTTGTTCTTAAGGGAGCATACTAATAAGTTAAGTGCCCATGTGGTGGTCCCAGTGGCCTTGGCTCTATAAAAAAAAACTGTAGATTATTTGGCAATAGTAGTCATATTAAGAGACAGAACTGATTTATTAATAAAAATCAAAATAAGGAAATAACTTATAAATTCACACAAAAAGTATCTCAAATATTCTGCCATCCAATACTATAATATCATATCAATGTTTTAAAATTATCTTGTAAAGGCAAATTTATTTTGTATTATCATAAGCACATAAAATATTATGATTTTAAATTCTGAATTACTGATATCAGGTCAAAGATAACTTCAGATATATTCCCTTTATTTACTGGATCCAAAGAATAAAAAGTCACAGAAGCCTTTTTCTGAATAATTTCAGTACTCTCTTTGCTCCTCCAAAAATGTAAAAATTTTAAGGATTTATTTGGGGAACTGTAGCATTTGAATTCTGACAATAAAAAGTCATAGTGATTAAGCATTAATATCAGTATACATCAGGGTTTTTTAGCTTCTGCAAAGAATAAAAACCTACTGTAAGGGAAAAGAGAATTTTCAAGGAAATTAGGTCAATTAGACTCCAGTTATTCTGGAGTCTATAACAGGATTAAACAATCAGACTAGGAAAAGACAATCCAAATGAGGCTTTCTAGGAAAAGTAATCTAGTTAAAAGACTTGTTTCCTCATTATTTATAGACCCCACCACTGACTACAGATCTATTAGCCTAAATCAAATCTCAGTTTTTATTTGCCCTCTGACATTCATTCCAGTTTTAAAGTCATTAGATATTGCTATTGCTGAACCTATCTTTGAAGTCTGGCTGTCTCCTTGGTAGAAGAGGATGGGTTTCTCATCTGCTGTGGGAGGGGTTGGGGGAGAAGGGTCAGGGAGGGGTGGGTGAACAGGGCTATGGGAACCATCACTCACACCTTGGGGAATTCCACAAAACAAAAAGATGGATGCAATGCTGAGAAACAAACTTAAAAATAATAAGAGCTTGCAAACAGCCATTATCAAAACTATAACAGATATTTTTTCTAGTACCATGTCACCTTTCCTGCAATGGAATATTTATCAGCATATTTTGATGGGGGATAAAAAGACACTAATGCAACACCTCCATCTCCAAATTCCAAGGAAGAAGAACATAAGGGCTGTAAGTATGACAGATCATCATGATACATAAAAATCAATAATATAAGAATATAATACTGTAGTTCTATTTGTTTAATAATGGTGTAATGTTACAATTTTCCACCAAAATAGAAAAAAAATTTTACAATGCTGTATAATGATGGCATAAGTTATCTAGCAATCATATTCCATTTTGCCTGCTCTAGCAAACTGGGATTCAACTGGCCTACCTCTCCAGGTCACAATTCTGTGATTATCAATTCAGCCCAACCCTTGACTCAATTGTTTTAACCTTAGCACAGCGATTGCTTTCAGAAGGGGCAGTATGTAGTTACAGGGGAGCCGGGGCACAGCTGTCATCCCAAGAGCATCTGTCTCAGACTTCCTGCTTGTAATCCTTCTTTCTTGAATTACAAATTAATTCTCTTTTTGTTTGTTGGGTTACTTTTGTACCTTTTGTTCTTTTGAACACATCATTAAATGACTTCCTAAGAATGTGTAGGAGGAAGGTAAATTTTGTGACTCTGCTTTTCTGAAAATATATTTTACTTTCTTACTTGTTTTTCTGTGGGGGGAGAGAGATGAATGTTAGAAGGGGTTAGATTTCATTGGAATTAATTTTCTAAATTGAGTATAACAAAAGAGAGATAGGAAAGAGAGAGAGAAAGTGAGTGAGAGAGAAACATAAATCTGTTCCTTTATGTTGCCCTGACTGGGGATCGAACCAGCAACCTTTGTGCTTCAGAATGACACTCTAACCAACTGAACTATTCAGTCAGAGCTTACTTTATTGTTAATTTAGTTGTTTGTTCAATTCTGTTTCTTCTGAATTTTTAAGGAGTTGAAAACCTGTTAAAAAGCAATTGCCTTTTGTCTGACCAGGCAGTGGCACAATAGATAAAGCATTGACCTGGGATGCAGAGAACCCAGGTTTAAAGAAGTCACCAGCTTAAGTGTGGGCTCACCAGCTTGAGTACAAGGTCTCTGGCTTGAGTGTAGGATTTTAGACATGACCCCATGGTCACTGGCTTGAATCCAAAGATTTCTGGCTTGAAGCCCAAGGTTGCTGGCTTGAGCCCAGGGTCACTGGCTTGAGCAAAGGGTCACTTGCTCTGCTGTGGGTCAAGGCACATATGAAAAAGCAATCAATGAACAACTAAGGTGCCGCAACATAGAATTGATGTTTCTCATCTCTCTCTCTTCCTGCCTGTCTGTTCCTGTCTGTCCCTCTCTCTGTCTTTCTCGCTAAAAAAGAAAAAAAATTCTTCTAAAAAAATAGAATATATTTTTTAAAAATTGCCTTTCTAGTAATGGTTAATTTGTATATTACCAAACTTATTTTTTTTCTTAAACTCATATAATGGTTCTGTTGGATTATTCTTCCATGTCTCATATATTCTGTCCTATTTATAATTTTTTTTTATCTTTTGTGTTATTTTCTGAGGATACTCTTAAATTTGCATCCCCAAAATTACATTAAATTTTTATTTGACAATTAAAATTTTAACCTCTATGAGTTCATTCTTTCTGTATAATTGTTCCTCTCTTGGTTTGTTGTGAGGATGAAATATCTTGTCTCATCTGCTTAAGAATATTACTTGTATGGCATGATTAATTTGTGTTTGTTCCCATCATTAGCTTTGTTTCTTTTGCTCCCTTTATGCTACTTTCTTTTGTTATTTTTTGTTTGCTTTTCACTTTCTATTAAAAATTTGCCTCAAATATGACTACTCATTTATATTTAGAGATGAGACATTAAAAAGATGGTTGAAAGCTGTGTATGGAAGGGTAGAGACTGTCAGTTCTTAGAATTCATTACAGGGTAATCGAATATCATGCTGGCTCTTTTTCTTATCGGAGTTCCTTATTTTAGTATCCAGTGATTTTTCTATGTGATTATTAAATTTCTCTTATCAGGAACATACTCCTGGGTGTCATGAGCCAGTCTGACAGCATTCCAGGAGGAAGATTGGGGTAGTAACTCAAAATCTACCGTGTAATACACAATCTTTCACACAAACCCTATTTTAATCCCCATTTCTTAATAGCACCTCTTTTTTTCTTACTTTTGACACCTAAGACTAGAAGACTTTTTAACATATTGTTTATATTTTGGTACTTTTAGAACATATTTGAGCATCTCACTAGCTCATGCTGGGTAAGGGATTTACAAACCAAAATCCAGGCAGCACAAACTTGATAGTTTTTACACAATTCCAACTTAAGCTAAGCAGTTTGTAAGCTCTTCCAGTAAAAGGAAATTCTTGCTCTCACTAGAGTTTATAATCTAATTATTTCTATATTTTATTTCTTACATGTCTTCTGACCTACTTCAGGTTTCAAGGCATTAATCCAGATTACAGTTCTCCTTATGTATTATGTAAAGAGATTATCTTTTCATTTAAAAATTTAAATTTATGTTACTCTAGGAACTATTGCCTTATAATTCTTTCAGTCTCTAAGATCATTTTTCCCTTTCTCATTTATAATACGCAGTGTTTTCTATTTTTATTTTTACTGACTAGTTTATAAAAAGAATAATTTACCTTAATATTTTCCAAACCAAAACACGACTCAATGTAATTTTGAGTATTGTTTCGGTGAATAACACATGGCTAGTCTTCTAATGAGATGAATGAAAATGTGGTAGGCAGAATAGTGGCTTTCCATAGATGTCCATACTGAATCCCCCAAATTTGTGAACATCAGGATGGATACATGGCAAAGGGCAGTTATGGTTGTAGATGAAATTAAAGTATATTAAGATAACTTTGGACTTTCTGGGTGGGTTAATAAAATGTTAAGGGTCTTTATAAATGAAAGAGGGAAGCAGGAAAAAGATAACTTGAGAAGGAAGTGAGACAAGAACTTGACTTGGTGTTACTGGCTATGAAGATGGAGGAAAGAGAGAATGAATGAAGGAAAATGAGTGGCCTCTAGAAGATAAAAAAAAGTAAGAAAATAGATTCTCTTCTAAAGTCTCTACATCAGAATCATTCTATCTATTAAAACCTTCGTCTTCACCCAGTGGGTTCGTTTTGAACTTTTGCTCTACAGAAGCGTAAGAAAAAAAATATATGTTGTTTTAAACTACTAAATTATTAGTAATTTGTCAAAGCAGCAATGGGAAACTAATGCAGATTTTGGTACCTGGAAGTGAAATGATGTTAGAAAGGCAAAGGCAGAAGATGAAAAGAAAAAGCAATAACAGCATGAAAAGGGTTCTACAAGTGGAGTTGGCTTTAAAGATAGAGAACGGGGTAATGAGCCAAAGAAAGCAGGCAGCCTTTAGAAGCTGGAAAAGGCAAGAAAGCAGATCCTCTCCTGGAGCTTCTAGAAAGGAATCACTCTGCCGACACCTTGATTTTAACCCAGTGAGACCTGTGTTGGACTTAAAACCTATGAAACTTGAAGATGATGTATTTGTGTTGCTTTAAGCCATTAAATTTGTGGTAATTTGCCATAGCAACAATAGAAAACTAACAGAAATATTTTGACATATATTCACATATTCTCAGCAACCAAAATGAAATTAAATACACTGACATCTACAGATAAAAAAATGACATTTATTAAGCCTATAGAGCTTTTAGGCAAATTCTTTTGGCATATTAACATTTTATATAAATTTTAATGACAAATTAAGACTATTTACATATTGGTATATTTATATTTTATAATTTTTCTTTGAAAATTTAAAACTCATATTTAATTTTATAATTAAACTTATAGTTACTTATAGTTTATTACATTAATCTAATATTTATTGACTATCAGTTTATTACTTATTTTCAATTTATCTGTAATATTTGAGAATGTCTATTTTTTTGTAAACAACATAATAGAGCATGTTTATTTATATAAAATGGTTAGGAACTGGCTAGTATCACATCTGTGCACACACTCTTCCCCTCATATTCCATTTAATAACCACATTTGTTCTAGTATTTAAAATTATGAGGGATTCTGAGACAACCTGATATTTACTTAATTCTTTGCAAGTGATGCTCACCTTCCCCCTAAATATTTATACATCCCTATCTTTGAAAATAAACATTTATCAATATAAATACCTGTGTTGATAGTTGTTTACCAACTTTTTTCTAGAATAGAGTAAATTATTTTAGCTTTCAGATTTATATTTTTATTTTTCAGAAAACATTTTGTTCTATAAAATTTTAATTAAAATTTTCTGTTTATTTTTTCAGTAATCAGTTGCTACAGAGTTTTCTTCCACTTTTTTATTTTTTAATTGATTTTAAAGAAAGAAAGGGAAAGAGAGGGAAAAAAATGACTTGTGTCCCTGGCTCAGCATTAAAACATTAGCCAGTGTGTGGAAGTCCCAGGTTTGATTTCTAGTCATGGTACACAGGAGAAGCAACCATATGCTTCTCCACCCCTTCATCTCCCTCCTTCTCTCTCTCTCTCTCTCTCTCTCTCTCTCTCTCTCTTTCTCTCTTTATCTTGCCCTCCTGCAGTGGCTCCTTCAAGCAAGTTGGCCCTGGGCACTGAGAATGGCACCATGGCCTTGCCTCAGGTGCTAAAATAGCTTGGTTGCCAAGTAATGGAGCAACAGCCCCAGATGGGCTGAGCATCACCCCATAGAAAGCTTGCTGGGTGGATCCTAGTTGGGGCGCATGTGGGAGTCTGTTTCTCTGCCTCCTCATGTCTCACTTAATAAAAAAGAAAAGGATTTGTGATTTTCTTATTTATGTACTCATTGGATGATTCTTATAGGTGCCCTGACTAGGGATCAAATTCACAATCTTGGTGTATCAGGACAGTGTTCTAACCAACAGAGCTACATGACCAGGGCTCTCTTTATTTTTGTTTATTATTCTTCTGTATTTATGAAATTTTCTTAACTTGAGTTAAGTTATAAACAGTGACAATTTGACTTTCTGTCACTTACAAAAATATTTTCCTTGGCTTACCAAATTGGGAAAATCACATAATCAAAACAATAAGGAAAATAGAGAAGTACAAAGGACTTTGAAACTTTAAATATACAGCTAGTGCTTGACTTACGACCACAATTGATCGTAAGTTGGTCGTAAGTTGAGTGGGCTATATGTACAGTACTGTGAAGTGATATTATAAAAATCTTTAAGTCATATTTTATCATAATTTTCTTTCATTATTGTTACATATCATAATTTTCTTTGTTCATTTTATGCCATATGTATTATCTCTACACCATTTTGTTTCTTATTTTTACATTCGTCAGGTTTAAGTAAAACACTGCATTACCAGTACAACTGGTTTAATATTTGCAAAGATAATTTCCTCTTGGTAGACATCTTGGTAGGGGTTTGTTGAAAAATATCCAAGACACAAAACACAAATTGCTGTACCAAGTCTGGGATAACAGTTGAAATGATGCACGCAGAGATGGTTGTGCTGCCAGAAGCTGGTCAGCACTGTCGTATGTCGTATGCCCAGCTGGGCAATGCTTGCACTGCCAGACGTGGAACAGTCATGGCTAGCGATTGTGGTCATAAAGTTGAATGGTCGTAAGTTGCATAGATTGTAAGTTGATTAATATTTGTATTCTTAAAAGTCTTGAAGGCCAAGCACATGCACAACTCTATGCGCATGTCTGGGGCTGTATGTATGCCCAGAAAAGATTCTACAAGATCCTAAGATTTCACTTGTGGCTGACTTTGAAGTGCTGTATAATAGTGAAGACAAAAATGAGTTGTAAACTGAATCCTGGAACTGTAAAGAAATACCCCAGCATGCAGAGAGAGCTCTTCAGCAAAAACGAGATGTTCAGTTTGAGGCATTTAAGGAAATCTTTGTCCAATCATGAGCTGATTACTAGCTGATCAGTGAGTAAACATTTCAGTGGCCACACACAATAATACATACAGACTTAATTACTTCAAAAAAGTCACTAAGTGAACAAACAACAGCAACAATGACAAATTCTGAGTGTTGTATGAAATCTGATTTAAGAGTTATTAATGCCTGACCTGTGGAGGCTCAGTGGATAAGGCATCAACCTGGAAACACTGAGGTTGCTGGTTCAAAACCCTGGGCTTTCCTGGTCAAGGCACAAATGGGAGTTGATGCTTCCAGCTCCTCCCCCCTTCTCTCTCTCTCTCCCTCTCTCTCCTCTCTAAAAATGAATAAATAAAAAAACATTTAAAAAAAAGAGTTATTAATAAGCCTGATCTGGCAGTGGCACAGTGGATACAGCATCAGACCAGGACACAGAGGGCTCTGGTTAGAAACCTCAAGACCGCCGGCTTGAGCACAGGCTCATCTGGTTTGAACAAGGGGTCATTCCATCTGCTATAGCTCCCCAGTCAAGGCACATATGAGAAAGCAATCAATGAATAACTAAGGCGCTGCAACGAAGAATTGATGCTTCTCATCTCTCTCCCTTCCTGTCTGTTTCTGTCCTTATCTGTCCCTCTCTCTGTCTCTCTTTGTCTCTGTCACAAAAAAAGAAAGAAAAAAAAGAAACTGCTGTTCATTGCAAATAGCATGAACATGTTAAATAGAAAATCCTAAGGAATCTACCAAAAAATTAGGAGAGCTAATAAACAAGTTCAGGTGAGTTTTAGAATACAAGGTCAACAGATAGAACGCAATTGTATTTTTGTGTACTAAAATTAAAATTATAAAAAAATTCCATTTATAATAACATCAAGACAATAAAATCTAGGAATAAATTTAATAAAAGAAATGTAAAATGTATATACTGAAAATTATAAAACTTTATTGAAAGAAATTATACAAGACCTAAATGAACTGAAAGATGAACTTGGTTGTGGATTTGAAAACAATATTGTTAAGATGGTAATACTCTCCAAACTGTTCTACAGATCCAATGCAATCCCCATCAAAATTCCAAATGCCTTTCTTTTTTTTTTTGCACAAATTTATAAAGTAATCTTAAGATTGTAGATCCTAAATACTTGTGCTGTAGTTATTTTAGATAAATATTATAGGATGAATAAAGAAAATCATTTTTAATTTATTACTATTTTTAAATAGTCAGTTTTTGGAAAATAAACCTCTATCATTGGAGCATAACTCTCTACTCCTTAAGCATAGGCTATACATAATGACTTCTTTTCAAAGAGTGTGATATAAAAGGGGTGGAAGAAGAGTAGCTTTTCAGTGTAGAAATCAGATAAACACTACTGGTCAAGTGACTAAGGTTAAACTCATCGGTGATGTCATGCTAATGTATATACCCCAGTGTGGTATGGTAAGAATCTTACTTCATCTCTATAGTTTTCCTTCTCAAAATATATAACTGTAGTCTAAATAAATGAGAGGAGAAGTTCTGGAAAACTCTAAATGAGAGATGTTTTGCAAATACTGAACTAGATTTCCTTCAAACTTGTAAATTCATAAAAAACAATAAAAATCTGTGAAACTGTCACAGGGCAGAGGAGGCTAAGGAGACATAATAGCTATATATAATTTAATATTCTAGATGGGATCCTGATATTAAGAAAAAACTAGTGGGCCTGACCAGGGGATGGCACAGAAGATAGAACATTGGACTGGGACACAGAAGACCCAGGTTCAAGGCCTCAAGGTCGCTGGCTTGAGCACCGGATCACCAGCTTGAGTATGGGATTGCTAGCTTGAGCGTGGGATCATAGACATGACCCCATAGTCACTGGCCTGAACCCAAAGGTCACTGGCTTGAAACCCAAGGTCGCTGTCTTGAGCAAGGAGTCACTCGGTCTGCTGTAGCCCTCCCCCCACCCCCATCAAGGCACATATGAGAAAGCAATCAGTGAACAACTAAGGTGCCACAACAAAGAATTGATGCTTCTCATCTCTCTCTCTTCCTGTTTGTCCCTCTCTCTCTGACTCTCTGTCTCTGTCAAAAAAAGAAAAAACTAGTGAAATTGAAAGAAACTGTGAAGTTTAGTTAATACTAATGTATTAATATTATTTACTTAACTGTAACAAATTTATCATAATAGTGAAATACATTCACAGAGAAGGAGTGAATATAGTGTATACAAGAACTCCATGTACTATCTTTGTAACTTTTCTATAAATCTAAAACTATTTTTTAAAACTCTTTTACTTATTACTGTTTTATTTCCAAAATAAGTTATTTGGAAAATGTTTAGCTTACGGTTAAATTTAACAAGGATTTTTTATCAATTGTTGAAGACACTAATTTTTCTCAGAAGGATTTATTCTCTATCAGTTTCTCTCCTATATCCTCTCTCAGTGGCTTACCTAGAATCTTTAGTACTCATGGTCCCAGTGATGGGTTTCAGCTGGTTTGGACTGGTTCGGCAGAACCAATACCTAATTATTTGTTGAGTTCAGTGAACTGATTGTTAAAATGGCACCTGTAATCAGTGTTCTCTCTAAGGAGAGTGCTTGGGCAAAAACCCAATGTGGAAATCACACATTTACATTTCTTATTCTCTTTTAACATTCATCTGCACAACAGTGTATTTTAAGTTTAATGTACATTCTATCTGTAGGTGAAAAATAATTTGACAGAACTATGCTTGTAATATTTACTTATTCATTTTATAAAACTCATTATACCTTTGGGATAAAATCCTACATTGCAATTCCTTCATGTTTGTTACTTCAGTAAACAAACATATAACAGAAAGAGAAAAAGTGCTAAACAATAAGGGTGTGACACTGGAGGTATCTTAAATAACAACAGTTTTATTGTTTTTTGTCAGTTATTACTTAATATTTTTTCATTAATATTTTAAAACCCTTTCTTATAACATAATCTAGTTCTGTGTACCTATTTTATTGTTTTTATTTAAATGTTAAATGCATGAAATAATAAATTACCTTTTGGTATATTATTCTTTTTATACTTAAAAAGGTCATTAGGGAAGAGAACCAGTTGTTAAATTATTTGAATTTAACCTACCACTGGAAGTTCCTGTGTTGACATTCTATCTAATGAGACACAGGGATCTGCTGATGCAGGCATTTCTGACTTACCTCTTCTTTCTGGAATTTGTAATTGAGGACTGGTGCTACAAAACACATGTGAGTATAAGAAAAATGCCGTAATATCACTAGCTGAATGGTGAAACGATACAATCAGCAGAAAAAGCACAACTACATATATAAATCTTTCTTTTGCATAAACTCAATGATAATAAAAAAAAAAATCTAAAACTGAGACCTGTAGCATTAAAAAGAGAAAACAGAGGAAAAAAATTACAGAATACCACCAGGCTAAAATAACACACAGAAACACAAGGAAAAGGAAAGAATGGAATGAAGATGGAGTTACCAAAGAACAACAGATAAAAATAGCTATAGAAAACTCACATATATCAATAAGTACCCTAAATGTAAAAGTATTGAACTTATCAATTAAAAGACATAGAGTAGCCTGACCTGAGGTGGATCAGTGGATAAAGTGTCAACCTGGAATGCTGAGGTGGCTGCTTGAAACCCCGGGCTTGCATGGTCAAGGCACTTATGGGAGTTGATGCTTCCTGCTTTTTCCCCATTCTCTCTCTCTCTCTCTCTCTTTCTCCTCACTAAAATGAATACATAATTTAAAAATCTTAATAAAAAAATAAAATAAAAATCAAACCTAGAGGATTTAAAAATAAATAAAATAAAGGATAAAAGGCATAGAGTAGTAAGTTAGATCAAAATACAAAACCCTACTATATGTTGCTTTAAAAAGACACATCTCAGCTGCAAGGATGAATAGACTCCAAATGGAGAAGTAGAAAATGATACTCCAAGTAAGTGGAATCCAGAGAAAAGTGGGTATAGGTGTATTTTTATATGACAAAATTGATTGCAAGATAAAAATTAACAAGAGACAATGATGGGCATTTTATAATGAAAAAGAAGAGAATACATCGAAAAGACATACTTATTAATACACACACAAACACACACACACACACTCACACACAACCGGGGAACATCAAAATATATAAAGTAACTACTAAAAGAACTAAAAGGAGAAATTGCCCAAAACACAATTATAGTCAGAGCAATCAGTCAAGAAAAAGAAGTAAAAGAAATCCACTTTGGGAATGAGGAAATAAAACTGTCACTCTCTGTAGAAGACATGATTCTTTATATAGAAAACCCTGAAGACACCACAAAAAAGCTTTTAGAAACAGTAAACAAATACAGTAAATTTATAGGACACAAAATTAATGTATAAAAGTCCATTGTATTTATATATACTAACAATAAAATTTTAGAAAAAGAAATGAAAAAAATCCATTTACAATTTCAACAAAAAGAATAAAATACCTAGAAATAAACTTAACAAAGGATGTGAAAAAACTGTATACTGAAAGCTACAAGAAATTATTGAAAAAAATTTAAGAAGATACAAAACAATTGAAATATATTTCATATTCATAGATTGGAAAAAACAACATAATTAAAATAGCCATATTACACAAATCCATATATAGATTTAATGCATTCCCATCAAAATCCCAATGGCATTTTTCAAAGAAATAGAACAATAAAGGTCATAAAATTTTAATGGGACCACAAAAGGTCCCAAATAGTTAAAGCAATATTGAGGGGGAAATTACCAGACATATCACACTCCCTGGCTTATACCACAAAGTACAATAATCAAAATAGTATGAGATTGCTAAAAAACAGACACTCAAGTTGATGAAACAGAAGTGGGAGCCCAGAAATACATGTTCATGTATACGGGTAACTAATTTTCAACAAAGGAACCAAAAACATAGAATGAGAGAAAAGAAAGCATCTTTAATAAATAGTTCTGGGAAAATTGGAAAGCCATATATAAAAGAAGAAAACTAGACTGTTATTTGATACCATATGCAATAAAATTAACTCAAAATTGATCAAAGACCTAAAAATAAGACCTGAAATCAATAAATTCATAAAAGAAAACTTATGTATTAAGATTATGGACCTTGGTTTCAGAGAAGATTTTATGAATTTGACCTCAAAGGCAAGAAAAGTAAAAGCAAAAATATATGAATAACACTGTATCAAACTAACTGGGTTGTGCAAAAAAAAAAAAAAAAAAAAATTAATAAAACAGAAGGGAAACCAACCAATTGGGAGAAGATATTTGCAACAATACCTTTGACAAGTCAATAATATGCAGAATACAGTGGTACCTTGAGATACAAATTTAATTTATTCTTTAACCAAGCTCGTAAGTCAGTTAACTTGTATATCAAACTGCCGAGGCTGGACCCATGTGACAACGTGCCAACTAGTGGCAGCTTCCTGAATCACAACTTGTATCTCAAAATTTCACTCGGATCTCAAACAAAAATACAGATGGAGTCACAATTCGTATCTTAAAAAAAAAATTGTATGTTGGTCTGTTCGTATCTCAAGGTACCACTGTATATAAAGAACTCATACAACTCAGCAATTACAAAATAAACAATCCAACTTAAAAAATGAGCAGAGGACCTAAACAGACATTTAAAAAAAAAAACATACAAAAAGATATATGAAAAAGTGCTCAACTTCACTAGCTATTAGGGGAATGCAAATCAAAACCACAATAAGATATACCACCTCCCACCTGTTAGAATGACTTTTTCTTTTTTTTTTGGTGTGTATTTTTTATTCTTTTTTTTTTATAAATAAATTTTTATTTTAATGGAGTGACATCAATAAATCAGGGTACATATATTTACATATATTCAAAGAAAATATGTCCAGGTTATCTTGTCATTCAATTCTGTTGCATACCCATCACCCAAAGTCAGATTGTCCTCCATCACCTTCTATCTAGTTTTCTTTGTGCCCCTCCCCCACTCCTTCCCCCTCTCCCTCCTTCCTTCCCTCCACCCACCGTAACCATCACACTCTTGTCCATGTCTCTTAGTCTCGTTTTTATGTCCCACCAATGTATGGAATTCTGCAATTCTTGTTGTTTTCTGATTTACTTATTTCACTCTGTATAATGTTATCAAGATCCCACCATTTTGTTTTAAGTGATCTGATGTCATCATTTCTTATGGCTGAATAGTATACCATGGTGTATATGTGTCACATCTTCTTTATCTAGTCTTCTATTTTTTTTTTACAGTGATTAAAGCCTTTAAGCAAACTCTTGGCCAATACAGCAAGAATCCATAAAAGAGTAGTGTCCTTAACATGTTCACCAAGTCCAAGTTGGCCCCAACACCATGCCAAACCCCTGAAAAATGCAACCCAACCCCAGTTCAGTCTGTTAGGAGCTGTCACAAGGAACAGGAGTCCAGGAAAAGTCCGCATGGCACTGGAATTGTTGTCACAATTCTATACTTTGCAGCTCACATCCAAGTCCCAATGACCGCTGCTTCTAGCTGGTAATGATTCAGGTAGACTGGAAAAGCCATCTGCAGCATGTGTGGATATGGAGCTTCTGTTCTCTGCCTGGAGAGATGAGACCAGGTTGCTTTTCCCTGGAGCTCTGCGACTATGGCTTGGTAAAGAGAACCTTGGATACACTAAGCTGTGTGGCAAAGATAGATTCATAATAGAAGTTGGCAAAAGGGGGAAAGAGAGCTCTAAATTTGGAGTAGGTCCCAGCCTGAAATATGAGTGGGGCATTGAGGTAGGAGGAATAAAGGAAACACTATATATTAAACAAAGCAGCAGAAAATAGGACTATCGACACCCACAACAGAGATCTTTGAGGAAAGAATAAAAAACCTGACTATTCAGGCAAGACGTAGTTAAGTGGCCCTTGTGCAAATGAGATCAGTTTACCTGCTTCTTGGAAGAAATACCCTAGGCTTGTCCACAGTGTCGTAGATGGGGCCAATGGCCCTGGGCACCTTCAGCCTTCCGTGGCAAACCCCAGCATTCTGGGCAAGGTTAGGTCATAGGTGGCTGGAACAGGGCTGGAAGAGACTGAACCCTCTCTTAGAGGAGCGAGGGGGAAGCCTACTTTCCAGGGTCCCTGTTTCCTCAACAAGGACAAGACAAGAAATAACAAGTGTTAGAAAGGATGTGGAAGAAAGAGAATGCTTGTACACTGCTGATGAGAATGTAAACTGGTACAGTCACTGTGAAAATTAGTATAGAGATTTCTCAAAAAATTAAGAATACAGCTACTGTATGATACAGCAATCCCTCTTCAGGATAACTACCCCAAAATTTTGAAAACATTCATTTATAAATATATTTACCTCTGTGTTTATTGCAGCCTTATTTACTTCAGCTAAAACATTGAAACAACCTAAATGTTCTCCAATGGATGATTGGATAAAGAAGGGGTATATATTCATAATGGAATATTGCTCAGCCATAAGAAAAAATCAATACTGCATTTGTGACAACATGGATGGATCTTGAGAGTATCATGCTAAGCAAAATAAGTCAGACAGAGAAGGACAAGAACCATATATATGATTTCACTCATATTTAAAAAAACAACAACGAACAAACAAAAACTCATAGACACACACAACAGTTTGAGTTATAAGAGGGATAATGGGTGGGAGAAAGTTGAAAAGAGTAAAGAGGTTCAACTATATGGAGAAAAAGGTGGTAAGCCCACAATGCAATAAATATATAAATGATATATAGTAGAATTGTACATCTGAAATGTATATAATTTTATTAACCAATGTCATCCAAATAAATTTCATTAAATAGAATAAATTAAAGGACACTTCACTGGATATATTATTTTGGTTGGTGATTTCTAGCTTTCAATATTTTGAATTTATCATTCTACTCTCTCTTGACCTGTAGGGTTTCTGCTGAGAAATATGATGATAATCTGATGGCATTTTCTTTGTAGGTTACTGTTATTTTTTCCCTGGCTGCCCTGAAAATGTTTTCTTTATCACTGACTTGCCTGTTTTAACATAATGTGTCTTGAAGGCATTTTGTATTGGAATAATTAGTTGTTCTGTTACCGTTTTGTACTTGAATGTCCAGTTTCCTCCCTAGTTTTAGAAAGTTCTTATCAATTATTTGTTTGAACAGGTTCTCTGTTGCCTTCTCCCTCACATCTTGTTCTGGGATAACCATTATCCTTATGTTGCTGTTTCTAATGGAGTCTGACAGTTCTCACAGAGTTCTTTCATTTTGAAAAACAAAAACCATAACTGAGTTCTCTCTCTTCTTCCACCTAAATTATTTCTAGATTTCTATCTTGACTTCACTAATTCCTCTTCTAGATGACCTGCTCTGTTTAAAATATTTTCCAATGTACTTTAATAATCTCATTTATTGAGCTCTTCAACTTCAGAATTTTTGTTTGGGTTTTTTTTTTTTTTATAGTTTCAATCTCCTTGGTAAAATACTCCTGTTCATTAATTTTATTCCTAAAATCATTGAACTATCTTTTTGAGTTTTCTTGTGTCTTGCTGAATTTTTTTCATGACCACTATTTTAAATTCTCTATCATTTAAGATTACAATTTTCCATTACTTTGAGTTTGCATTATGAAGAATTCTTATTTTCTTTTTGTGTTACCATGATAGCTGATCTTGATAGATTGTTCCTCTGCCATTGCATTTGGAATGGTAAACTTTTATTTAGGTACCATTTTGATTTTAACAATTCAGCAAGTTGATATTGGTCTCTCTTTTGTTTTCCAGTACATAGTGATATAACACACACTTTGTTTTCTCTTAATACACTTCTTGAACCTCCAGGGTGGTGAGGAGCCATTGCTGTGGTCAAGGGAATTACAGCTCAAATGACCAAAATGATGGTTGTCCCCACTTCTCTTGGTTGCCTTCATCTCAGGGCACCATCACTGTGGTGGGGAAGATAATGGGTGAGAGGTGTTGAATTTGCCTGCCCACCCTACTCTACCTGTTTTTCTATGTCCAAGGTACTTCTGTGCTGTAGCTTAGAGGCCTTAGATACCTCTTTACTGCTGCTACCACCACAAGCAATTGGGGAAGGGAGGCAGACTATCAGGCACTGATGCTTCTTCAGCCTCTTTCACCCTCCACCAGAATCTAGGTTAGGGGCCACACCTCTAATCTTCCACTGCTACTGCCTTAGTTAAGGCCATGGGCTCAGCTGCACAGCTGGCATCTGTGGCCACCATTCTTCCCCCATTTCACCACCTGTGCTGTTCTAATATGCCCATCTTGCGGAGCGTTGGTGGTACAGTGGTGAGCATAGCTGCCTTCCAATATGCCCATCTTCAGATGTACCACTGTTAGGACCTCTCAGCCATGTATGATGAGAAGGGAAACTTTTGCTGGATTGTAGATGTTTGACTAGTGATATATTTAAGAGAAGAAACAAGGGGTCTTTTCTCTTTACCATAGTGCTTATATCACCAGATGTGATAACTTTTAAATGTAGTTTTATGATTCAAGAATGTCAAACTTCATTTATACTCTGCTGTATAATGGTTAAGTAAATAAACCAACATGAAAGACTTTCATTAAAAATAAAATAACATTGATTTGCTAATGTAGCAATGGAAATGTTTATATTATCTGTATATTTTATAGCCTACATGCAATTGTATAGTAATAAAAGTACATTTCTAAATATGAAATTGTTATATTAATTATAAAAAGTTTGAGCAATACAAACAATAAAAAACAGATATAAAGTATATATATGCATTTTTATGTCTGTGTGTACATACATATATAAAGTTGAATATTTCCATTTTCCTCACAGCCACAAGTGACTAGAATATATTCGAAAGCAAAGCTCCTCTTTTTTGCATGTTTTTTTCTGTTTTATCAGATTTATTTTCTTTCTTTAGATTTAGTTTAAGTATACTTATAGTAACTATTACAATAAATTCCGAATGACTAATTTATAATCCTTGAACTAAACCTATTGAATCTTTTATTTATCTCTGAAAATCTCTGAGAGAATTCTCTTCCTGGCACTAGGGGAACAAAGTCAAACAGTGAAAAATAATAATAATTCTGAAAATACCAAGTACGATAATTATTTCTTTGTAATATAATAAAAACTAGATATTTGACAACTTCTTGGATGAATTCCAATAGGCAAAACAAACTGCAGAACTGTAAACACATAGCACTTAGGCAATTTCTCTGATGCTCTCTGCTTGTTAAACCAAAAAGGAAGTTAATATTTAGAAGAAACCAGTCTTTAAACTCAACCCCTCAATCCAACACAAAGAGATATTTTATGGCCACAAAAAAGCTCATGCTTTGGCAGGGAAAATGTAATTTGTTGTTTTTTGTATTTTTCTTTTTCTGTTTCTTATTATTGACTTTACCTTGGCATCATGGAATATGCTTTTGAAATTTCTCAATGAATAATGAGAGCTAAATTTTGAAAGACAAATAGTAATGCTTCTAGTAAAACATTTTCATGGAACTTTGGAGTTGTTAAAAAAATTAACAGGACATAAAAATAAATTAACCATAAAAATTCATAAATGAGAGTACATTAAATTGAACAATTTTTATTTGTTAAAAGGTATCATTAAAAGAGAAAAATGATCACCCACAGATTGGGTAATTTATTTGCAATGTATTTTGTTAGCCAGCATCTTGTATCAAGAATCGAAATAAAGAAATAAGAAAAAGTCAAACAACCAGTAGAAAATAAAAACTAGAACTTTGAATGGGCATTTCACCCAAATAAGATACTATCAAATGATTAATAAACATCTGAGAAGAAGCTCAGTTTTTTAGTTTGAGAAATGCACATTAACCACTATGACATACTATCACGTAAATATACACACTATAGTGATTAAAATTAAAAAGAGATAAAATACTAAATTATGGCAATGATGTGGAAAAACAGAATATTATATATCTTTTTTGGTTAGTGTAATCACATTGAAAAAATCAGTGGCTTTATCTACTAAACTTGAATCAAAATATATCCTATGACCAACAATTCCTAAAGTATTGATATAGATGGTTTTTGACAGCAAATATTTCTAAAAAATTAATATTAATACAAATTCATAGTTGGAAAGGATTTTTATAACTTAGATTGTAGTACTCCAGCCCACTGGGAACCAACAGTGTCCCGTGGAAGAAACTACTCAGGACACAAACATATGTCAAGATAAAGAGGGGGAGGCTTGTCAAGGGAGGCAAAGAAGACCTCCTGAATCTCCTTCATCCTTAGCTTTTATTGACCAGAAGCAGAACAGAGGTAACAGAATTACTTGGGAAGGAGACCAGGTGATAAAGGAAAAGAATGACTAAGTCATTTTGCAGACATGGAGAAAGGGCTAATTTGGATCAGTACATTCTTTTTTTTTTTTTTGCTAATTAACAAACACAAAGGAAGGGGCAATCTAGAATCTCTAGGCTAATTTTCTAAAGCCCGTTCACATGCATTCCTTTGTGTCTGCACAAAGGTCACTCACACAATTTCTTGGTGCTTGCATCCAAGAGACATTCATTCAAGGGCTTTTAAATAAAGTTCCCAGTCCAAGTCATAGAGGGTTTAATGTTAGACCGGTGATTCCCTACATTAAACAGGCATGTACTGACCTACCTATGATAAAAAAAAAAATGTTTTATGTTTTATTTTGTATCTAACAACAAAGCCTACAATAAAATATTGAAACATGACAATCTTAACAATGTAATACAAGCAACCAGAAATGCATATACTATATGTTCATCTCAAGAAATTACAAAAATGTTCATAGCAGCATTATTTTTAGTAGCCTAAAACTGTAAATAACCCAAATTTCCATTCCAAATAAATTATAGCATTCATATGATGGAATAATAAATGGCTATGAAATGAAACAATTCACACAGAAATGTTATGCCGATTAACATATATAAAGCTCATTAGTGAAAGAAGCTAAATACAAAAGAATATATAACTATACTGTTCCATTTTGTAGAGCTCAAACTCTGGTAAAGCCAATCTATGTTAGAATAGTGATTAATTTGGGATGTAGAATGGAGTAATAGGGACAAGAATGAAGGGAGCTTCTTGGTTCCTGTATGAACAGTGGCCACTGCAGTCGGGGCCATGCAAGTTCTCATTGGGTTTAGGCAGACAGTAAGGAAACAGTGGAGCCAAAAAATGGTGGGACATTTCATTTATTAAAGTCTCATACAGGCGGACGAGCAAACAGGCAGGGAAGACGGCTTTCCTCTCATTCAGAGCTCCCAAAGCCCTGTGCATTCTCCAGTTCACAACCTAAAAAATCTTCTCCTGTTGCTCTCTCAATCAAAGGCCCCTTCCAGCCTCAACAGAGCTCCCAAAGCCCCCAGCTCCAGTTCCACATCTGCACTCCTTCTCTTCCTGCAAAACCTAGGCTTGGGAAAAAATCCCTTCTCCAGCAAACATTAGCAATGCAGTGGCCCCTCCCAAACTGGAAGGTAATCCACAATTTGCAATCTGCTGCTCTGAGAGCAAGCACCACAGGCAGCCTTTTACAGACTACATACACATGGCACTGCCCAGTGAGCAAAATACAAGCGAGCAAACCAAATAACATATTTTACAAACTTATTTGCCCAACAATTCCTTATAATGTTTTTTTTTACTTAAATTGTAATTACATGTCTTTTTTATGTTGTGATAACTCATGAGGTTTTCACTTTTGAAATCGTACTTTCCTATATGTGTATCATAATTCAATTAAAAAATTTAAATGAAGTTATAATGTCTTAATTGGTTTCCAGTTTCAAAGCAATGATGCAGGCAATGCTACTACAATTGTTAGGGAACAAAATTAATGCCATTAATAAATGTTTTTATAATAAAATTTTGAGACAAAATTAAATTTGGCCACCAATAATTTACTTCAGAAGAATTAATATGGAATGTATACATCTTAAGAAAACAAATGACAAATCTAAATATACAAATCTAAGAATTATAAAACATAAAAAAATGTAGGTACATTATAGAACTTGATCTCATTTAGTTCAAGCCTTTTATTATACAAAAGAGGATCCTGGCCGGTTGGCTCAGTGGTAGAGCGTCAGCCTGGTGTGCAGAAGTCCCGGGTTCGATTCCCGGCCAGGGCACACAGGAGAAGCGCCCATCTGCTTCTCCACCCCTCCCCCTCTCCTCCTTCTCTGTCTCTCTCTTCCCCTCCCGCAGCGAGGCTCCATTGGAGCAAAGATGGCCCAGGCGCTGGGGATGGCTCCTTGGTCTCTGCCCCAGCCGCTAGAGTGGCTCTGGTCTCAACAGAGCAACCCCCCGGAGGGGCAGAGCATCGCCCCCTGGTGGGCAGAGCGTGGCCCCCTGGTGGGCGTGCCGGGTGGATCCTGGTCGGCGCATGCGGGAGTCTATCTGACTGTCTCTCCCCGTTTCCGGCTTCAGAAAAATACAGAAAAAAACAAAACAAAACAAACAAACAAACAAACAAAAGAGGTGACAGACTTATACTATATAAATTAATAACCAACATCAGGTTATTAATAGTAGATTAGGAATTCCAGTGCTTCTGACAACTAAAAAGCTATTCTTTCTTTTATTCACTGGATCTCAGAACATGTATGTACTGTAATGTTAGAACAAACATTTTGACATAGGTTTCAATGATTCTCTATTGTGTTTATACAGTTTCAACCTCCAACCAAAATGAAGCAAAACAAACCTCCTGCAAATCAAGATTCTATTTCTCTATTTGAAAAATTACCAAATTGGTTATGGTCTTTGTTCAAAATAATTAACTGAGTTATTAATAAAGAAATAACTCATCATAAAGTAAGATTCAAAAGCTTCTTGTCATGGGAGTTAATGTCTCTGAAAGAGAACTGCTATGAGGACACCCACCCAATTACCAAAACAATAAAGATAGGTCAGATTTCTTTAAAAATAAAAACCAGGAATAATATTTGTATCTTTTGCTTTAAAAAGATAAAACGGTAAGATACATTTCATTTCCCAGAAACTGATGAATATTTTTCAAATATGTTATTGTTTCTTTTGTTTTAATGATTTCTATGGGAAAAATAAATTTTATTGTAGGCTTAGACACAATTTCAATCAAATCATTATTAATTTCATATCATATAAGATGGCCCACACCTGCCTGACCTGTGGTGGTGCAGTGGATAAAGCTGAGGTCGCTGGTTCAATACCCTGGGATTACCTGGTCAAGGCACATATGGGAGTTGATGCTTCCTGCTCCTCCCCTCTTCTCTCTCTCTCTCTCTCTTTCTCTCTCTCTCTCCTCCTTCTCCTCTCTAAAATGAATAAAGTCTTTAAAAAAAAGGAAGAAAAAAAAGAATTAAGAACAGTTTAAAAAAAAAAGATGGCCCACATTTATATAAACTTTATAAATAATTTTCTTTAGTGTTGAATTCTTTTATTCAACAAATATTATTGGGTAACTATGATGTACAAATTAATATGCCATATTTTAGTGGATATAATATTCACTCTTCCAAAAGAGTTTTCAACCACACTGCAAAATTTATAATTCTAGCTTGTTGAATCCAATGTCTTAGAACAAAACCAGTCTGTCATTATCTGGAAGCTAAGACTCTTTTAAAAATTATGTTAGCTAAATTTCAGGATTCTCTAATATAGGGGGTCCTCAGATTACAACAGTCTTGACATATGACGTTTCAAGTTGACGACACTCATTCCCATGAAAACTTAAAAAAATTAAGACATGACTGTTTGGACTTAGAATGTTAGCTTTGTACTTATGGACTACATGGACAAACTATGATAATTTGGTTGTATGTGGTGAAAGAAGATGCAATAATGTGGCATATGAGTGAGGGAGTTGGCCTTTTCCACTGTGCAAACCAACCACAGGAATAAAGATAAGGAATTATTTTACACTCATATTTATCATTTTTTCTGTTACTACAGTACAGTGTACAATACAGTATATTTCTGTCCTTTTTCTTTTTCTGTGGCTTGGTTCAAGATTATGATTTTACAACTGTGTTAAGATAAGTGACTTAAGCTAGGGTGTGTTTCAATTTACACAAAAATTCAGGTTACATCACTGTTGTAGGAACGGAACTGTGTCGTAACCCAACTGTAAGGTATTTTCCCTATTGAGGAAGAAGGAAGGGCATAATCACAAAGTGTGAAATAATAAAAGCTTTATTTAGTACAGCGCTTCCCGGACAATGTTCTCTGGATTTGGGGGACAGGGGCCAGAGAAGTCGCATGGAGGAAACCACATGGGGGAAATTTAAAGGGTCATTAGGGCAGTCAAGCTAATATGACATGGTGAAATTTCTTTGGCTGGCAGACAGTCGCTCTTTTCCAAAGGACTCCTGGGAAGTTTCTTTTGGCGCGCATGGGTGTGGGTGGTTCCAGCCAAAGTTCTGGAGTCTGGTTCCTCACGTGACCTTCCCCCATTGCCCACTGACCTCATACCGAGGAACCCCTTTACTTTGGATTATCCACTTTTAATAGCACTTCTCCACAAAGACAGCAGTTGTGTGCAAAATACAACTGTTCTATCAAACAACTTCAAATTAAATTTCAATAAAACTTCACATGTATCAAATGACAACAATGTTCAAGACCATATCAGATATACATAGTTATGCAAATTTTTCTATACATATTTATTCTATTATTCTGCTCTGTTAGAATTTTGTATTTCTAATCCACATTAAATGTTTTCCAGAAGTGTTGCCAAGGTCATACCAGTTTTCATGCTGCTTTTTTAACCCTAAAAAAATCTTAAAAATGTGAAGCTAGTTTATTTAGAGTATTTGAACCATATTACTTTTCTAATAACAATAATTCTAGCTTTTGAAAGTGTCCTGCTAACATTTTTCATATCTAAAATGGAACTGTTGAATTCAAAGTGCATTGAGAAAATATTGGTTAAGCTTACTAAAGGTAACATATTAAATCCATGAAATCCATTATAAGCCAGGTAACTCAATACTAATGGTACTGAAACAAAAACCAAGACTGTTTCCAACTGTAGAGTAGAACAACTCTCAATGTTATTACTTTTGTTGAAAACTTATGCATTGACAAAAAGCTTGTTCCTAAATTTCAGTCATATATTCTGTATATACTACCTTAGAAAATCAAAGAAGTCCTTCTTTTGTCCTTGATTTTTTAACTTCATCATTTTATTATGCCAAATTATATGTCAAGGTGCAGATTTGCAAATAACAGGCACTTGAAAGTGATTTCTAAAATGGTCAGAAACCTTGTAGTGTGAAGATTATATTTATCATTAGTTATCTTTCTGAGCATACATAGACACACATTATCATCAAAATGCTGTTTTCCACAGAGTACAGTAAGTTTTCCAACTCTAATATTTATGTACATTTTTTCTAGATACAACAGTTATCTAGATTTGAAAATGTGACCCATAACTTATTTAACGTTGACAAATGTGTTCTTGCTATTTGTTTCATAATAGATTTTAAATCACTAAAGAAAATATCAAATGAAAATGTTTCTTTTATTAAAAACAGCTGTAGCAGACTAAAAATTAAATATTTCAAAGATTCAGGGAAAGTTTTAGAAGACAGGAACAATTTAAATAGTGCAGAATTTGTAACATTCTTATAGCAGAGTTTTAGAATAAGTATATATTTTTACTTTCTATATTTGATTTTCTTCAGGATTGTCAATAACATTTCTCTAGAAAATTTTTTAAGAGTTTTTTATTTATTTATTCATTTTAGAGAGGAGAGAGAGAGAAAAAGAAAGAGAGAGAAGGAGGAAGGAGCAAGAAGCATCAACTACCAGATGTGCCTTGACCAGGCAAACCTGGGGTGGTTTTTTTTTTTCTTTTTCTCTTTTTTTTATTTATTTTTTTAAATAAATTTTTATTAATGTTAATGGGGTGACATCAATAAGTTAGGGTACATATATTCAAGGAAAACATGTCCATGTTATCTTGTCATTCAATTATGTTGCATACCCATCGCCCAGAGTCAGATTGTCCTCAGGTCACCCTCTATCTAGTTTTCTTTGTGCCCCTTCCCCTTCCCCTTCCCCTCTCCCTCCTTCCCTCCTGCACCCTCCCTCCCCCCACCCCTGGTAACCACCACGCTCTACAGGATTCCATACATTGGTGGGACATAAAAAACTAGACTAAGAGACATGGACAAGAGTGTGGTGGAAACCTGGGGTTTTGAACTGGAGACCTCAGTGTTCCAGGTCAGCATTTTATCCACTGTGCCACCACAGGCCAGGATCTCTGGACATTTCAATACATGCATGATATTCTTCAAAAATATTGAAAAATATAAAGTTGTTCAAAAGATAGTACATATATACCTATATTTTAATTTTAAAAATGTAAAAAAAAATTTTTTAAATGGTCCTGGATTATATAATAGAAAGTATACAGGAAGGAGTAAAAGTCATAATACCTAACAAATCAATTAAATGTTTTAAGCCTCAGTTTTCTAATTTATAAAATTAAGAATACTAATACCAGCTATGGTCTCCTCATGGAGTTGTTACTGTGAAAGCAAATGTGTCCATGTAATATGAAAGCACTTAAACTATAAAGTGAATTAAGCCTAAGACTTGAAGACATCTGTTCTATTACATGAGAAAAGCTTCACCCCATAAGGAAATAAACAACTAGTGTGACATCTTTCTTGGCAACAAAATTTCTCCCCTAGTACCTCTCCCTAGTGGCTTAACTCCAGAAGACTGAGCAGAACTCTATGGGAAAATGCAGAACCAAATTTGATCTGTTTCAAGGGCAGTGACAGGCTCAGTGGCACGGCAAGCTTTTCGAGGAAAGCCTGCACTGCTGTCCTGGGGAAAGCAACACCATTATCCAAGGAAGAACAGAGACTCCTACAGGCTGGAGCAAACTGGGATTCGGGAAGAAACGCTCATCATCAGATTAGCCCTGGGTTAGTGAGAATAATACACACCTGATTTACAGGTCTGCTTTCTTTCACAAGCAGTTGTGTCTATTAGCCCTAATATTTCCTCTCTTTAATTCTTTTTTGTTTTTTCTTTTTCTCATTTACTCCAAGTGTGGACAGCTTAGCAAAACTTCAGAAGTTAGCCAGAAATGTTACTTCATTTTGGACCTAGAGTTATAGACTGTAAATTAATATTTACTTTGGTCCACATTTCACTTTTGTTTATATTTTTGTCTGACAATCTAAATCATACTTGAAAAGAGTTATTTACAAGGCAGCATCTGTTGCTGACCACCAAGAATAACAAAAATGAAACAGGACTTCAGCAATAATCAAATATCCCAAGTAAAGTACTCTAGGGCAGAAGCCTTTCAGAGTTAAATCCTAAGAGCATCTTTATAAAATGTATTGACATAGATTCACCCTAAAAGCTGAAGAGTGTTTCTTTTAATTTCCCATGCTTCGCTCAACTTTACCTTTTGACAGATGATCTACACAGGGGAACTTTACAAGATACCTGGGAAGAATGTTAGACTCGACAAGATACTTACCTGAGACAGACCATGATGCTTGAGATCATTTTTATTTTAATGTGAATTTGTTATGGTCAGGCAAATATGACAGACTTCTGGGAGTTTCAGAACAAAAGTTTTCACATGGCACTCACTGATGAATGTTGACTTCAGAGGTAAAAGAGCACATTATGGAGATCCTTCATAATATCCTAATTTTCAAGCACTCTCAAGCCTATCATGAGTAAATGTTTAAAAAGAAATGATAAACTCAATGCATCTGCAGAATTAAAATAATCACATTGATTTTTGCTTTAACTCTCTGTAAAAAAGAAAAAAATCGTTTCGTTGCTGCCATCATGGCCAATTTCATCTTTATTTGTTTAGAGAAACAGTTAAACCACAGAAGTACAAAATCCACATATTAAGCATTTTGAATGCTCAATTAAGCGCTCTGATTATATCCTGTTGATTGTTCTAGGTACTCCTTTAAGTTTCCACTTCTCAGAGCCTCCTTTCTGACCACAGCTGCTTCAAATTATCCTGACTTCTCTCCCAATTTTCAATGACTGCTTATCAGCCAATTAGTTTTGTACGAGTGTACCGTGGTTCTGGAAATGAAACACAGGGAAGGACATATAAGAATACTTCATAGTATCTTTGCAATGCTTCTGCAACTATAATATTATTTTAAAATAATTTTTAAATGTACCAGATGCTGCTATTTAACATATGTCTACTATTTTCCCAAATTTCACATAATTTTTCTGTCTTTGTTCAGGAAGTTTGTTCTTATTTCATACATTATTTTGCTCATAGCATATACTATTTCTTAAGTATGACTCCCTTCAATTGTTCTGTTTACATAATTTTTTTTCTTTCAGGGCTTACTGCACCAAACAGACAGCATAAAACCTAAAATATTAAGACTAAAACCTACTTTTTCTTTCTCCTAACTCCTAGCTATCTCCCCTTGCAAGGAAAGTTTTATTTCATTCTACTCACTCAGAGAACTTATTTTCTTATTCTGAGAATTTACACCCATAGTTCCCTTCCTCTCTAAATAAACTTTCTATCAACTAGTTTAATAATTGATCTGAAACGTTATGCAGAATTAGGTATTCTTAGAATTTTCTTTCTAATCCCCCCATTAAATTTTTTTAGTATATTTTATTTTTTTATTGAATCCATTGGGGTGACATTGGTTTATAAAATTATGTAGGTTTTAGGTGTACAGTTCTATAACACATCATCTGTATATTGTATTGTGTGTTCACCACTCCAAGTCAAGACTCCTTTTATCCTCCCTTTGCTCTCTTCTTCCTGCCCACTCCCTTTCCCCTTTCCCTTTGATAATCACCATACCATTGCCTGTGTCTATGAACCTCTTTTTCTTAATCCCTTCACCTTTTCACTCAGCCCCACAACATCTTTCTCTACTGACAGCTGTCAGTCTGTTCTCTGAATTTATGAGTCTATTTCTATTTTGTTTGTTAGTTTATTTTGTTCCTTAGATTCCACATGAGTGAAATTACATGTTCCCCATCAGAGTTAATATTTCTTTATCTAGATCTGCATTGTCTAAAAAGGTAGACATAGCTGCATGCAGCTACAGAAAACTTGAAATGTGGCTAGTCTAAATAAAGAGGTGTTGTGAGCATAAAATACACACCAGGTTTTAGACACAGCATGAAAAACAATGTAAAAATCTCATTAATACATTTATATCTATTATATATGAAAATAATTATATGGATATATTAGATTAAATAATGTATGTTATTAAACCTAATTCTATTGTTTTTTATATTTTAATGTGGCTACTAGAATATTTAAAATTAAAAATATTGCTTGCATTATATTTTTGTGGGACAGTATTTCTATATTTATTTTCCTCCTTCACATCTCAATCATATTAAATAGGATTAAAACTACCTTCTTTTCATCCTTACTGATTTCAGTGACTAGTGCTCTAAAATTGCTTGATTCCTTCTCTACGTATTTTTTTATCCTCTTCTTCATTGTCATCCCGTGATTTTCTTCACCCACTATTTAGTCAGGATTAACAGTCTTGGATATTCTGTGCTTCAATTTATATATGTTTCCTTTTCTCAGTCATAACCATTTTACTAGTCTCTAGTCAAATCAGCCTCTATTATTTTCTCTAGGATTTTTAAATGTATATGTTGCAACATAAATAAAGAACCATAAAAATATTTTATTTTATCATGCCTCTTGAACTAGAGAATAGAGATTATACCCAAATTACATTAAGCATGAAGCCTGGCTCAATTAAGTTCTCAAAAAATAATCACTGATACAGATTCATCAAAAAATGTTCGCCTTCTTCAACTGAAACAAGTGTATTGAATATTGTTCTTTTCCATGCAATCAAGAACATTACAATGAGTATGAATGTATAAAGATAAAGTGATAAATTTCTTTTATATTTCTTTCTGGTATCTCAGATAGCTTGTGAGTCTTTTCTAGAAGCAAACAGGTGGATAAAATTGTTTTTCCAGACTCTCTTCAGATTTCGTCAGGAATCTATGCTCTAATGCAAGGGTAGTCAACCTTTTTATACCTACCACCCACTTTTGTATCTCTGTTAGTAGTAAAATTTTCTAACTGCCCACCGGTTCCACAGGAATGGTGATTTATAAAGTAGGGAAGTAACTTTACTTTATTAAATTTATAAAGCAGAGTTACAGCAAGTTAAAGCATATAATAATAATTACTTACCTAGTACTTTATGTCAGATTTTCACTAAGTTTGGCAAAATAAATCTTTAAGAAACAACTTGGTATAGTTAAATCTTTTTATTTATACTTTGGTTGCTCTGCTAGTGCCCACCATGAAAGCTGGAACACCCACTAGTGGGCGGTAGGGACCAGGTTGACTACCACTGCTCTAATGTCTCTCACATTAACACCTACAACAGAGTTCCTGGTGAACAGAGAGTTTACACATCTCCCTCACACCTGGTTCCTGTCTGGGATGTGAGAGCAATTACAAAATCCTCGCCAAAGATAACAGCCAAAGTTGGACAGACACTTGGTTACTTCAATGATGAAATAAAATATTTCTTTTCATTCATTATAGTCCCTGATACTATCCCAATCCTATTTTTTATGAAAATTTAAAAGCCACAATGACAGTATTAGGAAATAAAGTGAATGTATTGTCTGACTCTAAAGTACATCTGCATGAAGTTATTAATATTCACAGAAGTACTTTCATTCTTAGGAAAATAATTTTAGGGTTAGCCTACTTACAATGAGACTCAAAGTGTCTCTTTTATCTTTACTAACTAGGAAAATAATCTATAATTCTAAGCAAGACATGATAGAAGCTCTATTTGCTATAGACAAAGAAATGTTCTTAAGGATAATTGAATTTTGGGGGGTGTGATGGTATGATTATGCTTGAAAAAAGTGATAATTTATTATATATATGTAATGAAGCATTTATATAGCAAAATGTGATTCTATAATTTTTTAAAAGTAGTTGAAAGCAGCCTGATCAGATAGATGGCTGCCACAGTGGATAAAGCATCAGTCTGCAACATAGAGGACCCAGGTTCAAGAGCCAGCTTGAGCTCAGTCTCATCTAACTTGAGCCTAGAGTTTCCAGCTTGAGCATGGGATCATAGATATATCCCCAGGGTCACTGGCTTGTAGCTCAAGGTTGCTGGCTTGAGTCCAACATCATTAGCTTGAGCAAGGGGTCAACAGATGAGAAGCAATCAATAAACAACTAAGTGCCACAATTATGAGTTGATGCTTCTCATCTCTCTCCCTTCCTGTTTGTCTCTCTGTCTGTCTTTCTATCACATAAAAAAAATGAGAACAAAAACAACACAGGATAAGATGATAACAAAACAAGAAATGTCAGAAAGTTCATGATTGTTGAAATCAAGAGAGGATGAGTAGTGTTTCATTGTATTACTTTTTCTACTTTTGTGTACATTTTAAGTATTCCAAAATAAAATCTTTAAAAATGTTTCATCTTTCCATGAGGACAGAAAGTTAGCTTTATCTAAAAGTCAGTAATAGAGATGCAACTAAATACAACTGAAGAGTTTCTTTTATGTTTTCCTAAACAGCAACTATTAGTTTGCTTACCTTTTAAAAAAATATTTTTTATTTGTTGATATCAGAGACAGAGGAAAGGAAAGGAAGATATAGATAGAAACATTAATCTGTTTCTGTATGTGCCCTGACCAGGGATACAATCAACAATGTTTACTTATGGAGACAATGCTCCAACCAACTGAGCTATCCGGCCAGGCCATCTTGCTTGCTTTTATCAACATAATTGTTAGATCAAATCATAAAACATGGTATTCAAAATTCATTAAAGTCTAAAACCTAGATTGAAACAAAAAAAAGAAATGTGAAGTAATTTAACTAGTTTTCTCTACAACATTTTATTCCTAAAAGGAGCACTTCCCCCCCACCACATATATTTTTCCATAGCTTTTTTTTAGTTGAAAGACTTTTACAAGCCACTGCTAGTTCCCATTCCTTTTACCTCAATCTTTATTTATTATTTATCATGTCAGGATCTATCTTAGCAATTGATCCCTTTTCTACAAAGTTACCTCTCAACAGCAATTATCTGAACAATGTATTCAAGAAGAAATTCAAAAATGGCTTGCTTCTTCTAAATAAACATAACATGCTGCATAACTTTTTCCCATTTATTTGAGAAAGAGAGAGAGAGAGAAAGAGAGAAGCATTGACTTGCTGTTCCACTTAGTTATGCACTCATTGGATGTGCCCTAAACAATGCCCTCAAAAACTTCAGCATGTTGTGACAATGCTCTATCCACTGAGCTACCCAGCCAGGACCTGCTGCATGATTTTTATCTGTTACTTTGTATTGATTCCACTTCTTGACAGGACTTTAATTCTGTTTATTTCTTTCCTCTGTTCTAGCAATAATCTAATCTATTGACTCCTCCTATGTTTTGACTTTCCTCCTGATTTAAACTTCAGCCTTCTGTTTATACTTCAACTCAGGACAAATTCCCTGGCTCAAAACCCCTTCTCAAATTTTATTTAGAGTTTCCTGGCATTCAGCTTTACCTGCCCATCTGCTATTTGTCCTTAACCAAGTGTTTCCATGTTGATAGAAGTGCTCATGATTTTAACTCATCTCTGTGGCTAAGCACTTTTGCTGAGAGAATGTCAGGCATTGGCATTTTGGAGAAATACTACTTACTAATCTTTGTGAAGAGCATTAACTTTCATTTAGGTTTTTTATATAAGGGGATTACACATACACACAACATGCCCACAAATAGACACATAGTTTTCTATTTTGTGCCACTTGATAACAGTAAAATTATAGCATACATTAATACTAAAGATACCTTTATGATATATTGATCTTCTAAGTCTCAGATGTATGCTCCTACCAAGTCAAAATTCAAACAAATGCTGAATATGTTCAGTTTTTCGCAAAATGAGCCTGAGATAGTGACAAAGAAAGTCCAAACTTGGAGAAGAAATCTTTATGAGAATTTATTTTAGCCAAGATTTGAGGACATGTCTGGAAGCAAGATTTCAAATGGACTAAGGAAATGCTCTGGAAAATGGCAGTTCTGAAACTCATTTTATACATTTAGAACCAAAGGGGCGTGGAGAACAAGAAAAATGGCATCTATTAGTGGTAGATTAAGGAGGCGGGAGAAAGCAAGATGGTAAAGTCTCTAAGATTGGATAAAAAAACAAAAGAGACATATACATCCTCTATATTTGTAAGTACAGAATAGTTATAATTTAATATCAGTAGTAAAAAGAGATGGTATGACTGTAACAAGGTAACATTTAAGTGTTTCTTGGTCTCAGGCTTTGTTGCTCTTGTGCTCTGGCAACAGTGGTTGTGACTTTGAGGAGTCTGAAAAAGAAAATTATTCTGACATTTCAAAGGTATGTTATTTTAGATGCATAAGAACCATGAACAGAGCTCACTCAATGTAAAGATTGACCTTTGCTAAGGAAGCTATACAACTAGGACAGTGGTGCTCAAACTTTTTGAAGTCGGGGTACATTTAAAATGCTACAAATAATTGTAGACACACGTATGGCCAGAAGCCATGGCCAACATCACAGCTACCTGGCCCATGCAGGTTCACATATGATTCGGACAGTCGGTAATGAAACAATGTAGCCAAGAACTGGTGGGCCATTAGCTTTAATCCTAGCTTGCACCTGCGGGCAAGTAATAACATAGACTGAGCTCCAAAACCCACTCATTCAGTGCTCACAAAGCTACTGATTTATCCGAGTTTCCTAGAATCAAAGGTTTCTAGCTCACCAGCCTTATTCACCTCTGTTCCCCATCTCATTCTTTCTTCACAAACTGGCTTCTTCAGCATTCCTCCATCTTGGCTGCCTCTCCTCCTCCATGTGGCCTTACTCTGCTCTCCTCTAATGCTAATCTCAGGAACCAAGAGAGAGCAAGCTCCCAGTCAGCCCCACTTTATAGTGTAGAAACCAAAACCTTTAATCCACTATACAAACAAGGAAGTCTCTGATACAAAGTCACTTATCTGAGGCATAATGGGATTTCTCATGAGAGTGCACCATCCCACATCAAAAAGGGTGGGAAAGGCTTAGTCCAGGGGTCAGGAACCTTTTTGGCTGAGAGAGCCATAAATGTCACATATTTTAAAATGTAATTCTGTAAAAGCCATATAACAACCTGTGTACATTACACATTATCCAATAAAAATTTGTTGTTGTCCCGGAGGACAGCTGTGATTGGCTCCAGCCACCCGCAACCATGAACATGAGCAGTAGGAAATGAATGGATTTCAATACATGATAATGTTTTATATTTTTAATGTTATTATTTTTTTTATTAAAGATTTGTCTGTGAGCCAGATGCAGCCATCAAAAGAGCCACATCTGGCTCGTGAGCCATAAGTTTCCGATCCCTGGCTTGGTCCCAAAACCAAGTCCCAGGCTACAAGGATCCTGCCTGCCCACAGCCCGCCCCCAACACACATTAATATAATCACACCCATCCCAAGCAAGAAGGGAAATCAGTACCAGCACCTGGGCAATGATCTTCCATGTGGACAGTGCCATCTTTAACAAAGTGAGCATAATATATTTTATCTTCCCAACAATCCACCCCTATGCTCACTTTACTACCCACAATCTATACCACTGGCATCCCTATGCAAGGAAATTAGGCACATTATACAAATTACAACAACATGACAAATCATACAATTTTAACAATTACAAAGGTACATTTCACCAGGATCTGAGCACTGTGCAAAAAGTGCAAAATGTCCTCGGCCTTCTTGCGAGCCATGGGAAAAGCTTCCCGGGGCAGAGGAGTGCTTCCAGCAAAGCTGCCCCACACCACATCAGGATATTTCACATTGTCCAAAATCTGTAAGTCCATCCAACAAAGGAGCCAGTGCCCACTCCGGTCATAGTCCAGAAAATCAGTCTACACACACGGGGCATCAGCCACCCCCCTCATTCCTGCTGTCCTGGCAAGTCTTACACTGTCCCAAAGAGGAGCATGTGGCAATGGTAGTCAGCATTTCCATCTCTGCTCCAGAGAGCATGATGGCATTCACCTCTATGTCCCAAAATCACAGACCTACCAGCATTCTAGTAAGGGCTCTCATCTTCTGGATACTGCAGATTGCAACTCCAACCCAATTCTCCTCATCCTCCAAAGAGGAACTGGAAACATCAGCTCCTGCTGCCGGGCTCAAGCCCTGGGCCACGCCACCTTCTGCTAAGCCCCAAGAACTGGTGGGCCATTAGCTTTAATCCTAGCTTGCACCCAGCAGGCAAGTAAAAACACACACTGGGCTCCAAAACCCACTTATTCAGGGCTCCCAAAGCCACTGACTTATTCAAGTTTCCTAGAATCAAAGGTTTGTACTCCACCAGCCTATTCACTCTGTTCCCCATCTGGCCTCCCGCCACTGCTGGCTCTCCACAACGTCCAGGGCAAGCTGCAACTCAGGAACCTGTGATTCCTTCTCCATTTCCAGGCGAATCTTGCAAACCTGGTCGGCCTCCTCCTCCAGCTCCAGTGTCAGCATCTGTTTCTCCTACGTTTCCTCCAGCTCCTTCCACTGCTTGGTTTGCAGGTCCCCAGCAGCCTCTTCCACAGAGCTCTCGGTTTCCTCATGCATGGCTGTAAAAGTCAGCCAGCCTACAGTCCCCAAAAGGAGAACCATGGGGAACCATAACAGCAGCCAGGTCTCTACTCCACTGCTCAAAGGTGGTGGTGGCTTCATACTGAATTCTGAATCCTGACGACTATGCCAAATGTATGGCCAGGAGCCACGGCCACCATCACAGCCACCTGGCCCATGTAGGTTCACATTTGATTCTGACAGTCGGTAATGAAACAATGTAGCCAAGAACTGGTGGGCCATTAGCTTTAATCCTAGCTTGCACCCAGCAGGCAAGTAAAAACACACACTGGGCTCCAAAACCCACTTATTCAGGGCTCCCAAAGCCATTGACTTATTCAAGTTTCCTAGAATCAAAGGTTTGTACTCCACCAGCCTATTCACTCTGTTCTCCATCTCCTTCTCCCTGCACAAACTCTGCACAAACTAGCTTCTCCTTCAGCACTCTGCCATCTTGGCTGCTTCTCCTCTCCTCCACATGGCCTTCTCTGCTCTCTCTTTAATGCTAATCTCAGAAACTGAGAGAGAGCAAGCTCCGGGTCTGCCCCATTTTATAGTGTAGAAACCAAAACCTTTAATCCAATATATTGATACAAATAAGGAAGTCTCTGATACAAAGTCAATTATCTGAGGCATAATGGGATTCCTCATGAGAGTGCACCACCCCACATCAAAAAGGGTGGGAAAGGCTTAGTCCCAAAACCAAGCCCCAGGCTACAAGGATCCTGCCTGCCCACAGCCTGCCCCCAACAACATTAATATCACCTGGGCAACGGGCTTCCACGTGGGCAGCGCCATCTTTAACAAAGTGAGCATAATATTTTTTATCTGCCCAACACACACTATATACAAATCTCTGAGAAATATGTTATAATAATTAAGTCAAATATAAAGAAAAAAATATGAAGTCCAAGCATGCTTTTATGGTAATTAAACAAAATAAATATGACAAAATTACATTTATTCTGACATTAAAAAACATTTTAAGCCCTGGCCGGTTGGCTCAGCGGTAGAGCGTCGGCCTAGCGTGCGGAGGACCCGGGTTCGATTCCCGGCCAGGGCACACAGGAGAAGCGCCCATTTGCTTCTCCACCCCTCCGCCGCGCTTTCCTCTCTGTCTCTCTCTTCCCCTCCCGCAGCCAAGGCTCCATTGGAGCAAAGATGGCCCGGGCGCTGGGGATGGCTCTGTGGCCTCTGCCTCAGGCGCTAGAGTGGCTCTGGTCGCAACATGGCGACACCCAGGATGGGCAGAGCATCGCCCCCTGGTGGGCAGAGCGTCGCCCCTGGTGGGCGTGCCGGGTGGATCCTGGTCGGGCGCATGCGGGAGTCTGTCTGACTGTCTCTCCCTGTTTCCAGCTTCAGAAAAATGAAAAAAAAAAACAAAAACACATTTTAATATTACATTTTTGAGTTATGCTTTTTTAGAATTAGTAAGAAAGAGGAGTTAAAAATTAAAAAATGACAAAAAAGTTATTTTTTTTTATATATATAGATACATTCTTAGTATGATTTAGTAAA
The DNA here is from genome assembly GCF_036850765.1 of Saccopteryx bilineata. Classification (NCBI taxonomy): domain Eukaryota; kingdom Metazoa; phylum Chordata; class Mammalia; order Chiroptera; family Emballonuridae; genus Saccopteryx; species Saccopteryx bilineata. The sequence continues at coordinate 173,748,019 of NC_089494.1, forward strand.
TTCAGCAGGTCCCAATGCAAATGTGTTAAGTTTTTTTCATTCTTGTGTTTATGAGATACATGAGCCTGATGTGTCCTAATAATTTCTTCAATGTTTGGGCATATATTTGAAAGACAAACTCTCATTTTTTTGTCAATACATTGAAAAATTTCTCTTTTTTTACTCTTAATTGTGTTGAATGCAGAAAACCCCCATCTTAACTTTACACCAAACAAAGGATAAAAGAAACTTGCCTCCAGTCTTTCCGGGGAACATGTGAGATAGTGTAAACAATCCAGTATCACAGCTTAACAGCCTTTTGCAACCTAATCAGGCAAATGAGGTGGGGACTTGGTAGACTATCAGCTTACAGCCAAATCCCCACACCTCTGTCCCCTAAAATTCTAAACTCCAAAAACTCTGTTGACTTTTTCATCCCCAACAGGCACATAATTCTCTGGAATACCATAGGGCACACCAGTGCATCCTGGCACACACTTTGAGAACCACTGACATAGGACATGACTATCCCCCATGACCTGCCCAGTTAGGAATTTGCGATTAGATCATTGTGGTTACTTTGATCTCTGAGTTTGTAAGTCCTGCCATGTGATATCCCTGAGCTTGTCAGGTTTATTACATAGCCTCATTTTTGTTCAAAAAGGAAAGACTAATTTTGTATCAGTCTTCTCTGAGATTTAGCCAATATAAAGAAAAAGGGATCAAAAATAGAGTTTTTCTTATTAAAAAGAAACAAAACAAAAAATTATACAGTATTTTATAAAAGAGGTGTTTGTATATCTTAATAAGATAAGATATAGTACATGATATGTTTGTTAAATATAGAAATTTACATTTGTGAATAAATTTATCATTGAGTTTATAGTTATATAGTCTTTTCAAAATTATAAACTTATAATTAAAAACTTTTTAGTGTAGTATATAAGGAAGCATACATATCAGACAACAAAAGTAAAACAAAATATATTAAATTATGAGAATTTTAAATTCCATAACCCTCATTGTATGGCCAGTAGCCATGGCCACCATCACAGCACCCTGGCCCATCACACCATCACACAGAAGGTTCACATTAGATTCAAACAGATGGTAATGAAACAACAAAGCCAAGAACTGGAGGGCCATTAGCTTTAATCCTAGCTTGCACCTGGCAGGCAAGAAATAAACACACAGTGGGAAAACACTTCCCTTTCCATTCAGGGCTCCCAAAGCCACTGACTTATCTGAGCTTCCTAGAATCAAAGCTTTCTACCTCACTAGCCTTATTCACCTCTGTTCTTCATCTCCTCCCCTCTGCACAAACTCTGCACAAGCTGGCTTCTCCTTTAGCACTCTGCCATCTTTGCTGCTTCTCCTCTCCTCCACGTGGCCTTACTCTGCTCTCCTACAGCATGGGCTCCTCCTAGAACGTAATCTCTCTTCCTTGGAACAACATAATCTCTCTTCCTTTTAAAACCTTTTGACGCGAAAGCCCCCCCCTCCCCCAACACACATTAATATAATCATGCCCATGCCAAGCATGAAGGGCAACTAATATTATCACCTGGGTGACGGGTTTCCATGTGGGCAGCGCCATATTTAACAAAGTGAGCATAATATATTTTATCTGCCCAACACTCATCATTAAAATATTTCAAAGTAGATTACAAACACTCTAAAAAAATTTTACTTCTATTTTCAAAAGTGATGTTGACTCATACTTTTTCCACATGTAGGAGATGCTTATTAGTTTTATTTATCCAGAATTTATTCCCCCTTTCAAACAGAAGCACAATTTTCTTCCATATCTCCCAGTAAATGATCTAAATTTATATAGTTGAATATTAGCTTCTGGGATATGAACACTAAAGTCATTATACAAGAATAGAAGAAAAATCTTTAGCTCATTCAGCTTAATGGTAGCACCTGTTCAGTGCTGTTATAGGTCTCTCCTTGTAATTTGTGCTTCTTGTCTCTCCAGAATTTCTTGGTTTCAATCTATTCTTCAACATTGTTCTCCTGCATTTTTAACAATTTTATAAATTTTCAAAGTCTTTATTCTATAAACTCTCTTATTTTTTCAATAAATTCTCTAATTGTTAAGTTTTCCAAAATTTATTTTATTTGTTTATAAAGAAAAACTCCAAATAATACAAATATTGATATGAGAAAGAGAACTGACAGTTGGCACTTACAGAATTGTAGGGTATTTGCAACAATAATGTTGAGATGGGTAAAAGAGAAATGATGTCATAGGTGATAAATAAATAGAGATATATTGATATAGATACACATAGATGCAGATAGAATTAGGTATAGGTACAGATATATAGACGTAGATGATAGATATATGGACACATACATATATTATTGCATTTTAGGATAGAAACTTTGGAATCCTATGAGAAAATAGCCAAAGTATTTACCTAGTATCATCTAGAACATCATTTCACTGAGACTAAGTTACTGGCACACTAAAACATTTTGAAGAGCATGAAGAATTCATTCAAACACCCTATGGCAGGGTGGCTGATTTTCATAATATTGAAAACAAAATGCCAAGCTTAAAACCCAAAATTACTACTTTAAAGAATGAACTGATACCATGAAATAACAAGAATTCAACTGAGGCTTTAGTTTAGTAAGGAACGCCTTAATTTTTTTGTTTGCTTTTTGTTTTTAGCCAGAAGGCAATGATTACAATGATAGTGCTCTGCTTACTTAAAAGGAGAAATAAAAAAGGAAGAAATGACTCACCCACCCTCTCCTATGAAGCACTCTCCAATGATTGCCATCGCCTAAGGAGGTTCTTTTTATTCTTTGGAAGTTGCGCTTCCTCCCTTGCTTAAAATATTATTTCCTTGCCTGAGGAAACTCCCTTAAAAGGGGTAGTTAGCAATTCTTCTCATGCCTTAGCCCATTGTTATTAGACCAGTAACAAGAACCAGACTCCAGAACGCTCAAGGGTATCATATGTAAGATTAAACTTGTGTAGAAAAGCATAACAAATCAACAAAATGGCAAGATTTTGTGGATTTATACTGTCAAAAATCTGTTATTTTGGACTTTGAGAGTACATTACTAGGGAAGCAAAGTTAAATTTAGATTGGCTTAAATTTGTCAAAGTTGATGCACTTACCAGAAAATATGTATGCAACTTGCCATCCGAAACACCTAGTAGGCTCCACAATCTCAGTGAAAATAACAAACCCTGTAGAAGTGAAGTCTCTAGGGAGATCCTATGAGTTCAAGAAAAGCTTTTACTTTTCCCTTGAAGAATTTAAATTAGAGGTTCTCCTCATAATATGTGTTATTATCTGAAATTTTTTTTTTACCTATCTGCTGTATTTCCCCATGTTTAAAATGCACATTTTTTTTTGAAAAATTTGGGGTCTAAAAACTGGGTGTGTCTTATGCAGTGGTTGTAGATTTTTTTAACTTGCATTTCCTGCTTGAGCAGTTGTATTTTATGATGGATAAAACTTGAGTTCAACCTGACCAGGTGGTGGTGCAGTGGATAGAGCATCGAACTAGGATGCAGAGGACCCAGGTTCAAAACCTCAAGGTCACCAGCTTGAGTGTGGGCTCATCTGGTTTGAGCAAGGCTCACCAGCTTGAGCCCAAGGTTGCTGGCTCGAGCAAGGGGTCACTCACTCTGCTGTAGCCCCCAGTCAAGGCACATATGAGAAAACAATTAATGAACAACTAAGGTGCTGCAGTGAAGAATTGATGCTTCTCATCTCTCCCTTCCTGTCCCTATCTGTCCCTCTTTCTCTCTATCTCTGTCATAAAAAAAAAAAAATCTTGAGTTCAATAACTTTATGTAATAAAATTTTTTTCAAATTTTGGGCCCCCAAATTAAGGTGCATCTTATACACAAGAGCATCTTTTACATGGGGAAATACTATATATGACAGAGCAAACTTCTAATTACTGAACATCTGCTCTTTTAAGCACTCTATGGTGAGCTTCCTCCCCTCTGAAAGTTTAGACACCTTAGCTCAGCCTTAGTTCACAATACCATATATACCTCATTTTAACTTTTTGTGTTTGAAACTTTCATGTATGTTGGGTCTCTTACTATATCATGTATGTGGGGTTCTCATACAGACATGTGTAATTACTTTTGATTATTTTTTTTCTTGTTAAATTGTCTCAAGTTGATTTAATTATTAAACAAGCTGGAAGAACCCAGAAGGATAGAGGAAAATTTCTGCCTCCCCCAAGGTTGCCTCTGAATATGATAGCTGGGCATGGCTCATTCTGAAGATCCTGGCACCTCTAACATGTGCTGGTAAAGATAAGGATTCTTGCTGAGTTGGTGAAAGCAGAGTGGTGAAAGCCTTTTATTATTATTTTTTTCTTTCATATTATTGGGAGAAAATACTTGTGGAACTGTCCTTGGTCTTAAGTACTCTGGGGTATTAGTCTGAGCACTTTCATTTTTTATTGACTATGATCTCCCATAGACTGTCACTGACCTGTTACATTGTTTGTCTTGTTCTATGTTTTGAGAACTTAGTTTGACCTCCTCTTTGTTCTATGCCATCCAGAAGGTGCATGTATTAATGTGGGTTTGGCAGCCAGTCAAATAGAGTGGGGATTCCAGGCAGCTGTATCCAAAAGGTTAGCTTGTTTATTGGGTCAGCTGTAGCAAGTAAGCACAACTGGCATCACTTTGTCTTTTTGTCCAACTGTGCCAGCCCTCAGGGTAGTCTATCATAATGGTTTCCTGTCCATAATGGGATTTGTTGTTCCGATCTTCATTGCTTAACAGCTTATAATAATGTCAGTGTTAACATAGGTAGCTGTTGGGCACATAAAATATATTATGCTCACTTTGTTAAAGATGGCATTGCCCACATGGAAGCCTGTCGCCCAGGTGATATTAATGTTGTTGGGGGCAGGCTGTGGGCAGGCAGGATCCTTGTAGCCTGGGGCTTGGTTTTAGGACTAAGCCTTTCCCACCCTTTTTGATGTGGGGTGGTACAATCCCATCATGCCTCAGATAAGTGACTTTGTATTAGAGACTTTCCTATTTTGTATATTGGATTAAGGGGTTTTGGTTTCTACACTATAAAATGGGGGCAGAACAGGAGCTTGCTCTCTTAGTTCCTGAGATTAGCATTAGAGAGCAGAGAGGAGAGCAGAGAAAGGCCTCATGGAGGAGGCCTGAGAAGCAGCCAAGATGGCGGAGTGCTGAAGGAAAAGCCAGTTTATGCAGAGTTTGTGCAGGGAGAAGGAAGGAGATAGGGAACAGAGGTGAATAAGTCTGGTGAGCTAGAAACCTTTGATTCTAGGAAACTCAGATAAGTCAGTAGCTTTGTGAACACTGAATGAGTGGGTTTTGGAGCCCAGTGTGTGTTTTTACTTGCCCGCCAGGTGCAAGCTAGGATTAAAGATGCTGGCCCACCAGTTTTTGGCTCCATTGTTTCTTTGCTGACTGTCCGAATCCAATGCGAACCTGCATATAAATGGCCACAATGGTGGCTCCTGGCTTTACAGTAGCTATGTAATAAGGTGCCAAAGAACTGTAAAACTAAGCATTAGCAATGCCATTTTAAAAAGGAAAAGGCAGGCCTCTTACTCCCTCCTTTCTGTAGAGAAAGAAAAGAGAAGAATGCAGGAGCTTCCTGACTTGCAAGGACAACTGGGTCAGCTAAGTCATAATTTAACTACAGAACAGGGAAGATGGAACTTATCTGAGAATCCCTTCACTTCTCTTTTGGGGACTAAGTCCTGCCTTGGATTTCCTGGGGTACATCTCTTTGTGCTCTCAGGGAAGACAATTAGTGGGGACTAAGTTAAGTCCTGCCTCGAACTTCTCTAGACACCTTTGGGCTGTCTGTCCACATCAATATCTCGTTTTTTTGCTCTTATTGTTTCGGTTTAAAAACCCCTGAGTAATTGGTGTGTAAATGGGGATCTCTGGTGCCTGCACCTGAGTTTTCAGTTTGTGGCTCCACCAATGCTTCGAGACACCTAAGCTCTTGTGAAGGACATTGCTATGCAGGCACCTGAGTGGCTCCTCATGGGGCACCCTCTGTCCCTTGTTCCTCTTGTTCATCAGACCATGTCTAAAAGGTCAAGTGTTAATATATAATATACATGGTAAATTGCTCTGAAGTTTCTCTTGTTCATCAGAGAAATCTCTCATGACATTTTCTGGTTTGAGCTAACTTCCTCAGACTTGCTAGATCTCTTTTCTTGGATCTAAGACCTCTAGTTTCAAGGCTCTCTGTCCAACTTTTCCCCAGAGGAAATTGCTTTTTCTGTTAGCTCCTATCTCTCCTCCTGTGTGAGACCCTTAGCCTTAAAGAGGCGATCTCAATTGGAAATTTCTGGCTGAAAACCTGAGGGCAGAAGTGAAGGGAAATTTGTAAACTTCATATGGTTTACTGGTGTTGGTCAAATAAGTTTGTAAATATGATATATATGTTTGCTCACTTATAGTTTGCACTGGGTGTGGGGACAGGCTGTAAGCAGGTAGGGTGGTTATAGCCTAAGGCTTAGTTTTAAGACTAAGTTTTTCCCCACACCCTTCACTGTTACATGATAGGGGAGTGATGCACTCTTATGAGGAATCCCATTTATGCCTCAGATAAGTAACTTTGTATCAGAAACTTCCTTGTTTGTATATTGGATTAAAGGTTTTGATTTCTACACTATAAAATGGGGAAGACCAGGAGCTTGCTCTCTCTTGGTTCCTGAGATTAGCATTAGAGAGCAGAGAAGGCCATGTGGAGGAGAGAAGAAGCAGCCAAGATGGTGGAGTGCTGAAAGAGAAGCCAGTGTGTGCAGAGTTTGTGCAGAGAGAAGGTGATGGGGAACAGAAGTGAATAGGGCTGGTGAGCTAGAAACCTTTGATTCTAGGAAACTCAGATAAGTCAGTGGCTTTGGGAGCCCTGAATGGAAAGGGAAGTGTTTTCCTTCTGTGTATATTTCTTGCCTGCCAGGTGCAAGCTAGGATAAAGATGATGGCCCACCAGTTCTTGGCTTTGTTGTTTCATTACCGCCTGTTTGAATCAAATGCAAACCTGCACGGGCCAGGCAGCTGTGATGGCGGTCGTGGCTACTGGTTTTATAACTGGCCATCCGCTGGAAGCTGAGGGAAACTTCTACCATCTTCACGTCTGACTTAGAGGTGTATACTGACCAGCCTATACTAAGGAGAGAAAATATCCCAAGGTGGATTCAGCAGATGGTTGTCACTTTTGAAAGGCAACTCTGAGAAAACCATTCTAAAGCCCACAAATTATAAAAAATAATAGCAAAGCAAAATTCATAGAAATTTTATATTGCTTAAAAGCTAAAACTGACTAAAGACTTAAGAGAGTGCTGGAGAAAGTATTGAGTAGAAACCAGTTTCAGATATCCACATACTGACCCAAAGAAGTTTTACCCATTTGGAAGATACAGGTTAGGAATAGTATTAAGAAGGAAAATAGAAAAGATTACAACTTTTCCTTAGAAGAATCTTAAAGAAAAGGGAACAAGGCCAGACAGAAATGTTTGAAAAATAACAAACCACAAGTTTAGACCTTGCTGGTTATCAGTTCCTTGAAATGAACTGCAGCTACAGCAAAAAGAATGAGTGATAGAATCATGTGTGATGGGATCTTGTATGATGGAACCGTGAGTAATGGGATCATGAGGGATGGGATTATGGGTGACAGTATTATCAGAGACAGACCCTCCAAATGCCTCTCCTCTTCCTCTAAGACAAGAAAGGCCCTCCATATGTTAGGAGTAGTGACTTGTCGCCCTCTCTATGGGTGTGTGAGAAGTTGTGTTAAAGAGAATGAGTGCAGAATGAATGAGACTGACACTAGGAGAGGGTTCCAACTCTCTCCCACAGGGCCAAAGCGAGGTTGGGTTCCTTCCAAATTTCCCATACCCTTCACCAAATCCTTCGTGTGGCTTAATTGTTTTCTGATGTGAGAGGCATAGGAGGTTCAAAGGGGAAACCCTCTGCTTTAGCCATGATGGTCAAGACTTGTAAGAAAGGGTTTTTAGGGGATTCTGGGGTTACTATTTCCCCAGGGGAAACTGAGGACTTCATATAAACTAGAATAGCCCACTCTTAGGAAAATGAGTTTGTAAAATTTTGGGGGGTTTTTTGTGTTTGCTACTTTTATTGTTAAAAATAGCGCTGAGGAGCCATGTGTGTGCTTGTCTTCAGAGCAGGGCAGTTGATTGCAAGTAGCAGGTTGGATTACATTCCTGCTTGTGAGGAGCCATTGTTTGGCTAATGTTTGCTGGAGAAGAGGCAGAGAAACAAGACATATTTGCAAAGATAAAGAAAAGAAAAAGGAGGGGGAGTGGCAGCAGGGATAGTGCTGTCCATAGTGTTCAGAGCCCCCTCGCTTATGCTCCCAGGAGTGGTGCCAAGTGGTGACTCCTACGCAGCTCTGGTTGCCTGCTCCCCTTTAGGCACCCCTTAGGAATTCCAGGCACCCCGACCCTTCTATTGACTTGATGATGTAAAGCACTGTAGGTCAGAAAGAGGGTTAGCATCTCTTATGATAGCTGGATAAGTACGAAATAGTGAGTACATTTTGACCATTTCTTATTTTTCTCAGTAAATCAGTGGTTCATTGGGGGATAGTAGTTTATAATCTTCTTACTGTAAATTGTACTAAATTTGTACTAATATAGTGATGCATATAAAATTTTATTGTCTTCCAAATACAAAAGACTTCCTTTTGTACCAAGGACCCATTGTTGTAGAAAAACATTTTCTATGTTAGAAATGTATATGTTATTTCAAGAGTCTTTTGTTAATTCTCCTTTTTATTTGCAATTTCATAGCCCTGTGATGTTGAAATCTTGGTTTAAATATTAGGAGCTATGTAATAATTATTAATGATGTCTTTTTATATGGCGTATAAGTGTTCAGCATATTATCATTTCTGAAGCAGTTAAAGGGGTAAGGTCTAGTCTCCTCATGAGCATGTAGACCATGGAAGCAGTATTGTTCAATATTAAGTCACCAAACCCAGAGTGACAAATATTACTATTGATTAGTTTAATGGAAGAATTCTCAACATAGTAGGTTGAAAGGAGAAAATAGATGACTAATTGTGTCATCTATTTAAGGAAACATTTAAGTTTCGTGCCCAGATTAAAAGGACTAAAGGATGTGAACAGATATCTGTTTCTTTTGAGCTTTTTAGATATTATCTGTTAAAGTGCATAAAGTTACAGCATAAATAAGGTATGTTTTCTTAGAATGTAAAAGGATTTATGATTAAGTAGATTATAAGATATATTTTATAAAGTATTGGTCATTTCAGTTGATGCTTTTAACTAGATCTTTAGAATTTGAGGCATGGATGTAATAGGACATAGTTATAATCCCTTTTTTCCAAAGTGACCTATTGAATTAGAAAGCTCAGAATCCCCTTTCTCAGGGAAGCCTCAAGCCCTAACAGTACTGTTAGAATCTGCACTGTACATATACTGCCCCACTTAAGACAACCGAGACCACCTCGAGAAAATGTTTCTGGTTGGCTGGCTTAAGCGGGACCCTAACACCCAAACAGGAGAGGAAATTTTGGACACTTTCCACCAGTTTCTGTTAGCCAGGATCAGGGAAGATACTAAGAAAAAAACCCATAAATTTGTCTAAGGGTCATTAGTTATTCAGGATCCTCAGAAGATGCCCATAGCTTTCTTAGACTATGGAAAGCTTACAGAGTCTATGCACCTCTAGACCCAGAGGCACCAGAAAATACTAAGGCAGTCAACTTAACCTTTACATAGCATTCAGATCTAAAAATTAGTAAGAAAATCTATTGTAAGTTTTTGAAAAGGTAGAAACATCAGCTGCTAAAAAACAAAAACAAACAAACAAAAAAACTAAGCATTTCAGAAGGGACATTGCTCCCCCCTCACTCACATAACTCTGTTTGGCCCCTAAGATGAATGGTTAGCCAAAGATGGGTAAGATTCCTAAAGGCAGGAACAACCTAAAACAGGCACTGTCAAAGAGGGCTATCAGGAGAAGGCTTAAGAACTAACAAAGGTGAGGCTCAAACCCTCACCCCACCACTGCAGGAGCCTGCTCCCCTGAAATAGTGGCCTTTATCCACTGTCCAGGGCACCAAAAGTGGGGAACTCCCTAGAAACTCAAGAAAAACCAAGCAACTGATGATACTACCAATAAGGTAGCCCTAAAACCAGTGGGGTTTTTAGGAAATTTTAGTAACCTTACTAAATAGAACTCTTGTTGCCAAAGGTTTTTTTGCAACCAATTAGAAAAAGACCTTGCTAGCAGGAAATGAATGACTAAGAATAAGAAGAAATAATTAGAAAAGCCAAACTTAGAATCATTGCAGAAGGCATAATGTCCAAGTGTTTAGTGTTTGCCCATATAAATACTAAGCAAAGTAATTATAAATATAAAGAGAAACAGGGAGAGAGGAACGTTCCCAGATGAACATTTAGAAATAGATTTTACTAAAGTAATCAACACCTTTCTAGGATAGATAGAAGGTTTTCCAACTAGAAATGAGACCACAGTAACAGTTAAGAAATTGCTATATAAAATTATTCCCAGATTTAGCTTGCCAATTAATATTGGGTCTAATAATGGGCCTGCATTTGTATCCAAGATCTCACAGCTAGTAGGAAAGGTACTCAATATTAATTGGAAATTACATTGTGCCTACAGGCCTTGAAGTTCAGGGCAGGTAGAATGCATGAATGGACCTTAAAGGAAACTTTTACCAAATTTGTTTTTGAAACCAGTGAAAAGTGGCCCACCTTACTCCCCTTACCGCTCCTTAGGGCAAGGTACGCCCCCTACAGGGAAGGATTCACTCCTTTTGAAATAATGTTTGGGAGACCTCCTCCCTTACTACCAAATCTCAGAGAAGAAATAAAAGCTAAGTAACCAGTTCTTCCTTAATTACTTACAGGGTCTGCAGAATACTCAGCAGGCTGTCCAAAGACTGTCTGTCCAGGAGGCACTTCCAGCACTTCCCTGAGATCTGTTACATCCCTCCCAGCCTGGGGACTCAGTCTGGGTAATGAAGTACACCACCCAAGGACTGACTCCCACGTGCACAGGTCCACACACCATGATCCTGACCACTCCCACTGCTGCCAAGATAGAGGGCATACCTGCCTGGATTCACCATAGTCAGTTGAAGTCTGCAGCCCCAGTGGAGACACCCTCATGGACAGTGGAGACTGACCCCACCTACACTACAACTTGTAAGTTGACTCTGAGAAGTCAACTTACTCTAGCCACAAACAGGGAGCTGGCTGGTCCATGTACTACCAAAGCCTGAGGAACCTCACCATGAGGATCCTTATAATTGGACTCTGGGGAGGGAGGAGAGTTAGGGCAGAGGACTGTGAACTGTGTATTCATATCACCAAGGAAGGTCAAAAGGTCTCCCCCACCTTGCTTTTCTATAGCTTCTATGATTGCCAGGGAACTCAGAAAGGGACCTGTACCTATGCCAACCATGGCTCAAACTAGGGTCAAAGGAAAGCCAGAATAAGTCACCTTAAGTTTTGATGCATGTGCTGCTATAAATCATACAAAAACAGGGTGTGAGTCTCTCAGTTGGGAGAGAAGTTATAGTGTAAATGAAAAGTATATATGTGCTCATAGCTACTCCTGTGGAATAAGCTGTTACTATTGGTCATGTGTCTGATGGGGAAAGGACACCTCTAAAAGAAAAGAAATATATTTTAAGAGAAGGGTAGCTCTGTCAAACTGCACCACCCAGGGATTTAAATCCTTAGAGCTGATCATGACCTACCCCCTAAACGCCCATGGGAAGGCTGGAGAAGTGCTAACACTTGGTATTGACAGGACAGGGCTAGATCCCATTGTTCCAATTGTTATTAGAGGTCAGGTACTGGACCACCCCACTCAAGCCTTCCAAGTATATAAGTCCTTTTATAAGGAAGCAACTGAACCCCTACCTCCACCCCCACAGTAAACTAAGAACTTACTCCTTAGTATGTCTGAAGGAATAGCCCATTCCCTAAACGTTACCTCTTGCTATGTAGGTGGGGGAACTCTAATGGGGGACAAATGGCCATGGGAAGCCAAGGAACTAGTTCTCATTAGGGCTAGGCCAAATGTAACTAGGACATTGAATTTATAAAAAAAAAGAACCAGTCAGAAATGACATCTACAAAAATGAAGATTACACTAGAAGGAATCAACAGCAGTCTGGATGAAGAGGCTCAAATCAGCAATTTAGAAGATAGGATAAATAGAAGCACAGAAGCAGAATAAAAAGAGGCACAAAAAGACTAAGGAAACTCTAAGAGACCTCTGTGACAATATGAAGATAAACAACATCTGCATCATAGGGGTTTCTGAAGGAGAAGAGAACAAGAAAGGGATAGAGAACCAGTTTAAAAAAATCATAGCTGAAAATTTTCCTAAAATAATGGAAAAAAAGGGCACACATGTTCAAGAAGCACAGAGAGTCCCTTTAAAGAAAAACCCAAGAAGGCCTACACTATCAGACATCATAATCAATATGCCAAAGTTAAGAGACAAAGAAAGAATACTAAAACTGCAAGAGAAAGACAATTAGTTACCTACAGAGAAACCCCCATAAGGATGACATCCAACTTCTCAATAGAAAAACCTGAGGTCAGAAGGGATTGGCAAGAAATAATTCAAAGTGATGCAAAACAAAAACCTACAACCAAGACTACTTTATCCAGCAAAGCTATCATTTAAAATTAAAGGAATAATAAAGTTTCCCAGATAAAATAACAAACAAAAAAATAACCCTCAAGGAATTCATTACAACCAAACCAGTACTGCAAGAAATGTTAAGTGGCCTGCTGTAAAAAACACAAAGAAAAAAGGAAATTGAGAAAATAAAAAGATTGTAGATTTAAAGAATAAAATGGAAATAAATAAGTACATATCAATAACCTTAAAGATAATTGGATTAAATGCTCCAATCAAAAAACATAAGTTAGCACCTGACTAGGTGGTTGTGCAGTGGCTAGAGCATCAGACCTAGACACAAAAGACCCAAGTTTGAACCCTGAGGTCGCCAGCTTGAGCATGGACTTATCTGGTTTGAGCAAGGCTCACCAGCTTGAACCCATGGTTGCTGGTTTGAGCAAGGGGTTACTTGGTCTGCTATAGTACTCGGTCAAGGAACATATGAGAAAGCAATCAAAGAACAACTAAGGTGCCTCAATAACAAATTAATACTTCTTATCTCTCTACCTTCCTGTCTGTCTGTCCCTATCTGTCTCTCTCTCTGTCTCTCTCTGTCTCTGTCACAAAATAAAAAAAAAGACACAGAGTAGCTGCATGGATAAGGAAATAGGATCCATACATATGTGATCTACAAGAAACCCACCACAGAACAAAAGATTCACATATACTGAAAGTGCAGGGATGGAAAAATTATTTCGTGCAAATGGAAACAAACAAAAAAACTTGGGTAGCAATACTTATATCTGACAAAATAGCCTTTAAAACAAAGGCTAAAATAAGGAATAAAGAAGGACACTACATAATGATAGAGTAATCCAACAGGAAGATATAACACTTGTTAATTTAAGTGCCTAATATAGGAGCACCTAAATATATAAAGCAAATTTTGATGGACACAATGGGCAAGATTGACAGCAATACTATAATAGTAGGGGATTTGAATACCCCACTAACATCACTGGACAGATCCTCCAGACAGAAAATTAACAAAGAAACAGCAGCCTTAAATGACACACTAGGTCAACTAACTGGATTTAATTGATATCTTCAGAACCTTTCTTCCCAAAACACCAGAATAAATTTTTTTTTCAAGTGCTCATGGTACATTCTCTAGGACAGACTACATATTAGGATGCAAAACAAGTCTCAAAAAATTTAAGAATATTGAAATCATATCCAGCATCTTCTCTAATCACAGAGGCATGAAATTAGAAATCGACTATAATAGAAAAACTGTAAAACATTTAAACACTTGGAGGCTCAATAGCATGATTTTAAATAATGAATGGGTTAACAATGAGATCAATAAAGAAATAAAATTTCTTGAAACAAATATACATACAACAATTCAAAATTTATATAACACAAAAAAACAGTCCTGAGAAAGAAGTTCATAGCATTACAGGCACACATTAAGCAAGAAGAAGTTCAGATAAAATATTTAATCCTACATTTAAAAGAACTAAAAAAAACCAACAACAAGTAAAGCCCAAAAGAAGTAGAAGGAAGGAAATAATAAAGATCAGAGCAGAAATAAATGACATGGATGCTAAAAAAGCAATACAAATGATCAATGTAACCAAGTACTGGTTCTTTGGAAAGGTAAACAAGGTTGATGAACCTTGAACCAGACTCATCAAGAAAAAAAGAGAGAGGACTCAAATAAATAAAATTAGAAGTGAAAGTGGAGAAATATCAATGGACACTGTAGAAATACAAAGGATTGTAAGAAAATACTATAAAGATCTATATGTCAAAAAAATTGGAAAACCTAGATAAAATGGATCAAGTCTTAAAAACATAAATTTTCAAAACTCAATCTGAAAGAATCAGAAAACCTAAACAGACTGATTACAACAAATGAAATCAAAACATTCTTCAAAAAACTCCCAAGAAACAAAAGTCCTGGGCTGGATGACTTCACAGGTGAATTTTACCAAACATTCAAAAAAGAACTAACACCTATCCTTCTCAAGCTATTTTAAAAAATTCAAGTTGAGGAAAAACTTCCAAACTCTTTTTCTGAGTCAAGCATTATCCTCATTCCAAAACCAGGTAAAGACACTACATAGAAAAAAAACTAGAGGCTGATATTGCTGATGAACATAGATCTGAAAATTCTCAACAAAATATTAGCAAAATGGATCTAGCAATACATCAAAAAGATCATACCTTATGATCAAGGAGGATTCATTCAGAAAGGCAAAGCTGGTACAACATTCACAAATCAATAAATGTGATTCATCACATAAACAAAAGGAAGGATAAAAATCACATGACTTTATCAACAGATGCAGAAAAAGCATTTGGTAAAATTCAGCACTCTTTATGATCAAAACTCACAGCAAAGTGGGGATACAGGGGAAATACCTCAACATAATAAGGGCCATCTATGACAAACTGAGAGCCATCATCACACTCAATGAGCAAAAATTAAAAGTAATCCTTTTAAGATCAGAAACAAGGCAGTCTTATTCAACATAGTTTTGGAAATCCAAGCCACAGCAATCAGACAAGAAGAAGAAATAAAACAAATCCAAATTGAAAAGAAAAAGTAAAACTATTATTATTTGCTGATGATATGATACTGTACATAGAAAACCCTAAAATCTCATTCAAAAAACTACTAGGCCTGATAAATAAATTTGGCAAAGTGGCAGGATATAAAATTAATATTTAGATATCAGTGGTATTTTTATACACCAACAATAAGCTGTCTGAAAAACAAATTAAGAAAACAATTACCTTCACTATTACAACAAAAAGAATAAAGTACCTAGGAGTAAATTTAACCAAAGAAGCAAAAGACACTTGAAAATTTAAGACATAGAAAACAGAAATCAAGGAAGATACAAACAAGTGGAAGCATATACCATGTTCATGGATAGGAAAAATAAATATCATTAAAATGTCTAAATTACTCAAAGCAATCTATAAATTTAATACAATTTCTATTAAAATACCATTACCATACTTCAAAGATACAGAACAAATATTTCAAAAACTTATATGGACCAAAAAAGGACACTAATAGACTTGGAAATCTTGAAAATGAAGAAAAAAGTGGGAGATACCACAATATCAAGTTATAATACAAGGCCATTGTAATCAAAACAGCTTGGTACTGGCATAAGAACAGGCATACAGATCAATGGAACAGAACAGAGAACCCAGAAATAAACCCACACATTATGGTCAATTGATGTTTGACAAAGGAGGTAAGAGCATACAATGAAGTAAAGACAGTCTCTTTAATAAATAATATTGGGGAAATTGAACAGCTGCCTGAAAAAAAATGAAACAAGATCACCAACTTACACCATTCACAAAAATAAATTCAAAATGGGTAAAAGACTTAAATGTAAGTTGTGAAACCATAAGCATCTTAAAAGAAAACATAGGCAGTAAGCTTACCGGCATCTCTCGCAGCAATATGTTTGTTGATTTAACTCTATGGGCAAGTGAAATAAAAGACAGGATAAACAAATAGGACTATATCAAACTAAAAAGCTTTTGCACAGCTAAAGACAATATGAACAGAATAAAAAGACAAACTACACAATGGGAGGACATATTCAACAATATGTCTGGTAAGGGGTTAATAACCAAAGTTTATAAAGAACTTGTAAAACTCAACACCAGGAAGATAAACAATCCAATCAAAACATGGGCAAAAGAAATGAATAGATACTTCTCCAAAGAGGACATACAGATGGCCAATAGGCATATGAAAAAATTTTCAACATCACTAATCATTAGAGAAGTGCAAATTAAAACCACAATGAGATACCACCTCACACTAATCAAAATGGCGCTCATGAACAAAACAACACATAATAAGTGCTGGTGAGGATGTGGAGAAAAGGGAACCCTCTTGCACTGCTGGTGGGAATGCAGACTGGTGCAGCCACTGTGAAAAACAGTATGGAGATTCCTCAGAAAATTAAAAATGGAACTGCCTTTTGACCCAGCCATTCTTCTTTTTGGAATATATCCCAAGAACATCATATCACTGATTCAAAAGGAGAAATGCACCCCCATGTTTATGGCAGCATTGTTCACAATAGTGAAGATCTGGAAACAGCCCAAGTGTCTGTCAGTGGATGAGTGGATTAAAAAGTAGTGGTACATATATACAATGGAATACTATGGGGCCAAGAAAAAGAAGGAAATCTTACCTTTTGCGACAACAGGGATGGACGTGGAAACTATTATGTTAAGTGAAATAAGCCAGGCAGAGAAAGAAAAATATCATATGACTTCACTTATTTGAGGAATCCAATGAACAATGTGAACTGAAGAATCGAATTAAAACAGAGGAGGGATCAAAGGGACCAGAGGAAAAGAAGACAGAGAGAAAGGGATTGTTGGTCAAATAAGTTTTTAAATATGATATATGTTTACTCGCTTATAGTTTACGTTGGGTGTGGGGGACAGGCTGTGAGCAGGCAGGACAGTTATAGCCTAAGGCTTAGTTGTTTTGTTTTGTTTGTTTTTTTGTTTTTTTTTTCATTTTTCTGAAGCTGGAAACAGGGAGAGACAGTCAGACAGACTCCCGCATGCGCCCGACCGGGATCCACCCGGCACGCCCACCAGGGGCGACGCTCTGCCCACCAGGGGGCGATGCTCTGCCCATCCTGGGCGTCGCCATGTTGCGACCAGAGCCACTCTAGCGCCTGGGGCAGAGGCCACAGAGCCATCCCCAGCGCCCGGGCCATCTTTGCTCCAATGGAGCCTTGGCTGCGGGAGGGGAAGAGAGAGACAGAGAGGGAAAGCGCGGCGGAGGGGTGGAGAAGCAAATGGGCGCTTCTCCTGTGTGCCCTGGTCGGGAATCGAACCCGGGTCCTCCGCACGCTAGGCCGACGCTCTACCGCTGAGCCAACCGGTCAGGGCTGCCTAAGGCTTAGTTTTAAGACTAAGTTTTCCCCACACCCTTGACTGATTGCATGATGTGGGATGGTGCACTGTCATGGGGAATCCCATGTATGCCTCTGATAAGTGACTTTGTATCAGAAACTTCCTTGTTTGTATATTGAATTAAAGGTTTTTTTTTCTTTTTTTTCATTTTTTTTCATTTTTTTCTGAAGCTGGAAACAGGGAGAGACAGTCAGACAGACTCCCGCATGTGCCCGACTGGGATCCACCCGGCACGCCCACCAGGGGCGACGCTCTGCCCACCAGGGGGCAATGCTCTGCCCATCCTGGGCGTCGCCTTGTTGTGACCAGAGCCACTCTAGCACCTGAGGCAGAGGCCACAGAGCCGTCCCCAGCGCCCGGGCCATCTTTGCTCCAATGGAGCCCTGGCTGCGGGAGGGGAAGGGAGAGACAGAGAGGAAAGCGGGGTGGAGGAGTGGAGAAGCAAATGAGTGCCTCTCCTGTGTGCCCTGGCCGGGAATCGAACCCGGGTCCTCCGCACGCTAGGCCGACGCTCTACCGCTGAGCCAACCGGCAAGGGCCTTGAATTAAAGGTTTTGATTTCTACACTATAAAATGGGGCAGACCGGGAGCTTGCTCTCTCTTGGTTCCTGAGATTAGAGAGCAGAGAGCAGATAAAGGCCATGTGGAAGAGAGGAGAAGCAGTCAAGATGGCAGAATGCTGAAGGCAAAGCCAGTTTGTGCAAAGCTTGTGCAGAGAGAAGTATTTTGGGAACAGAGGTAAGGCTGGTGATCTAGAAACCTTTGATTTTAGGAAACTCGGATAAGTCAGTAGCTTTGTGAGCACTGAATGAGTGGGTCCTGGAGCCCAATGTTTGTTTTTACTTGCCCACTGGGTGCATGCTAGGGTTAAAGGTAATGGCCCACCAGTTCTTGGCTTCATTGTTTCATTCCCAACTGTCTGAATCAAATGCGAACCTGCATGGGCCAGGTGGCTGTGGCTCCTGGCTTTACAGGGATGATAGGATGGAATAAACCTAAAGGGAAGGGGGGAGGGCACTGTGGGGAGGGGGATAGGAGATGTTGAGGGGAATATGAGCGACGGGGAATGCATTCAGGGGACACTAGAATCTATGTAAACACAATAAATTAAATAAAAAAAAACTGGGACTCAAATTTCAGGTGTGTCTTATACATGGGAGCGTTTTATACATAGGGAAATACACTATGCCAACTTTTGTCCTCCCTGGCAGGAACTCAGCACAGACAAGTGGGAATCTCTGCCCCTGACTGGCCCTCAGCAACCTCCTTATAGCTACATACAATCCAGAGTTTGTGGCTGCCTCTGTTGGGCCCAGGTGCACATGGAAATACCAAACTGCACACCTATGCTGGTTTTTATCCACACTGGCCTGGGGGGAGGTCCCCTTAAAAAGCCAAGGTTCCCTGAGTCTCACCTCCTGCAACCTCTGTCTGCTGGCTACTTGTTGGGCTTGGCCACTGATAAAACCTCTGGTAGAGTCTAGCCTGGGGCAATTCAGGGATTAGGAAGGGTGGTAGGTGTGCCTTTACCCTTGGGCCCCAGTGTCATTCTGTCCAGACTTTTTTCAAAGACCTCATAGGGTATGGCCCCAGGAGTCCAATTGGTGTGGCCTCTGAGACCCAGAGGTGTGGTCTGCCTCCTGATCAGACAGTTTCTACTGAGTCTGCTGTGGGATGAAAGCAACAGTCTTATTCTCCGGGACGTATGGGAAGAAGCTCCGGCCTCAAAACCTGAGTCAGTGACGTGCCCCTTCTTCCTGTTTTCTCAGCATGACCCAGTCTTCATGATTCAGGCAGGAGCGACCCCCGAGGGAGGAGCAGTTGTTTATCCCCAGTCTGATGCTGCTCAGATGGGACTGCTCTATCCAAGAAAGATGACAACTACAGTATTGGAGAATGACTCAGTACAGGGGTTCCGGTGGCTGTCCCCCACAGTGTCTCCCCCTGGGCCTCCAACTTTATACTCTCTTCACACAACCCTAGTCCTCTCAGCTATCCCCTGCCAGAGCTCTGGGTAACTGGCTGGGAACAAGATTTTCTGAGCTGGCCCTTTAAGACGGAGCCTGCATTTCTGAGAGTTCTGTCTCTTTCTTGAAGACAGGAACCCAGACCCTTTTCACTGCCAAATGCTGTCTGGGCACCTCTTCTAGGCTCTGGGGCTCTAGGCTGGGCTGGCCTGGGGCTGAGGACCCACATTGCTCAGGCAACCCTCCCCACAGTGAGAGTCCCTCTGGACACTCCTCCGCTGCTTGCTCCTGGGAGTGGAAACGCCCTTTCTGTGTCTTTGCCCTTCCTACCAGTCTCAGTGCAGTGGCGTAGCGAGGGGGGTCTCCAAGACAAACAAGAAAAGCGTAGTAGAAGCGTAGTTAGGGGGGAGCGGGGTGCCAATAAAGTGTCGTGCCCTGGGTGCCAGTTATGTTCGCTACGCCTCTGTCTCAGTGTGGCTTTTTCCCTGATTCTTGGTTATAGACTCCTCTTCATTTAGTCCAAAGTTGATTTTCAAGATAATTATTCTTAAATTAAGTGGTAATCCTATTTGGTCCTGGGAGCTGGTAGTTGAAACGCCCCTCTACTCTGTCTCCATCTTGGACTCTCCAGAACAAGTCTTAATTGAATGAACTGATTAGGATGATTACACCTTTCATGACATTTTGTTTGAAACATTTCTGGTTCTTTATTTTTTTAGTTTTTTCAAATATAAGGAAGCTTTTCCTCTTAAGCTATTATTTATACATCAACTTGTTTAGCAGAATTGAAACAATTTCTTTCTCCCTACTTAATCTCTTCAAAATTCAGAAACTCCAAGTATTCTTATTTTCATGACAATATTGTTATTTGCATAAGTTAAGAAAGAATCTATTTTTTAAATAACAGGACAAAATTGGAAACTGGTTATGTTACCAAGGCTTTGACTGGAATGTTATATTTGAGAAAAATGTGCATAGACCCAGATATAACAAAACAGCTTTAAGGAATTAAAATTGACTAATATTAGGAAGCTAATAAAACCCTTGGAAACATCAGCAGCCTGGTTCCTGTTTACAGGGTTCTCACTGCCTTAGCAGGTGAGTAAAGAAGGTTACTTCCTGGTAGGCGCAGGAACCTCAATAAATATTGAGGACATTGGAAAGAGAGGAGTTCACCGAAATCTATAGGTATTGAGGGAAAATTTGATAATAAGTCCTTGCCTCGGCCTTTCTGGCCTGGAGAGGTCTCTGAAAGTTCAGTCTGAATATTCATTATGGACAATTCTGCAAAGCAGATTTAAAGGCACTTATAAGGTTAATTACTATTCTGGTGGCATCTACATAAAAAACGGGCCAAGTTTATTAAAAAAAATATTTTTCAAAAAAACAATTAGTCTAAATTTTGCTATCTTTGGTAAAAATTATTTTGTTTTGTTTCAGAAATATATAAATATTTCAGTAATACAGCGTTGTGAATATTAGATTCTAGTGCTGTTCATTGTTTTTTGAGGTTTTTGTTTCTACCTGTAAACTGGGACGAGTCCTCAATTCTTCAGGTTTTCTCCAATACATGGATATGACTCTTCAAACTAACATTTCCTCTTTTACTCTATTTCTAACTTTTGAGTCTTTCTGACTTAGAATCACTGAGAACTGAAACTGTCCTTTTGTAAAAGGCATGCAAACTCAAGTTGTACAACTTGACATAAACTGGAGAGAAATTGCCACAACGGTTAACATATGGACACTCCTCATGCCTGTTGCAGGAAGATCATCAGAAGCATTTGAACTGGAGACCAGGAACGTCTATTAGACTGTCACTACTTGCCCTCACTCCATCTGTGGATGTTTCAAGCCAAACATCTAGAAATGTTTTCAAATGGCTGTCTTCAGAACTCAGAAACTGGGACTATAGTTTACTCCAGTCATTAACCATTGTTTTTATTTTGTTTCCATAGAGACATCTCATATTAAATACCCGATTGTTTGCACAATACAGGCTTAGTTTTGTGAGCTCCACTTACGTCACCACCTCCTGAAATGAAACACAACTATTTAACTGAATTGACTTATTTTCAAGACTAAGACTGTTTTAATGAGATATGAAACAATACCTAACATCTGGAATTTAAAACCTCTTAGGAAGTTCCAGAAGTCAAACATAAGGTGTTCAGAACAGGACTCCCCAAAAGTGCTACTTTGGCATGTAGGTTATTTTGAGCTGAAGACAACTGAGACCCTGCTGACTCAGGAGAGACCTTTACTCTCTGTGGAAGAATTTAAAGAAGAAGCCTTGCCCACAGGGAGTTATCAGAGATAACTTTTTTTTTTTTTACTTATCTACATGGCAAGGCAAAGTCTAATTACTAAACATCTGCCCTTCTTATCATCCTGCCAGTGTCTTTCCGCACCTCTGAAGCTCCAGGCACCTGACCTCACCCCTGAGCTCCAAATGCCGAATATAACTCATTTTAACTTTCTGTCTTTCAATTGCTCGTGCATGTGGGATCTCATCATGTATGTGGGGTTTCCATACATATGTATACAATTAAATTTGGTTGTTTTCTCTTGTAAATCTCTTAGTTGATTTAATTATTAGGTTCCTTTAAGAAGTGAAAAAGATAGAGGAAAATTTATTTCTCTTCCACAACTATAATTCACTGCTCATAAAAATTAAGGGATATTTTATCATTTCATATTCATTTTGAAATTTCCCCTAATTTTTGTGAGCAGTATAGTTAGCAGTAATTAGAATAGTCTGATTTGCATAAATATCTCATGGTTGTTAATTAATCATTAAGTTCCTGAGAATGAATTATATATGAAAATATTCAGGTTTTACCTAATTTATATGACCAAAAATACAATTTTTTTAAAAATAAAATTTTTACCTGGTAACAGAGAATAGTTCTACAAAGAAGTTAAAAACAAAAGTAATAACTTGCCCTGGCCGGTTGGCTCAGCAGTAGAGCGTCGGCCTGGCGTGCAGGGGACCCAGGTTCAATTCCCGACCAGGGCACACAGGAGAAGCACCCATTTGTTTCTCCAACCCCCCCTTCCTTCCTCTCTGTCTCTCTCTTCCCCTCCCGCAGCCAAGGCTCCATTGGAGCAAAGATGGCCCCGGAGCTGGGGATGGCTCCTTGGCCTCTGCCCCAGGCGCTAGAGCGGCTCTGGTCGCGGCAGAGCGACGCCCAGGAGGGGCAGAGCATCGCCCCCTGGTGGGCAGAGCATCACCCCTGGTGGGCGTGCCAGGTGGATCCCGGTGGGGCATATGCGGGAGTCTGTCTGACTGTCTCTCCCCGTTTCCAGCTTCAGAAAAATACAAAAAAAAAAAAAAAAAAAAGTAATAACTTGACATAGATTCTTTTTTCTGTGTGTAAATTAATAAACATTAGTGGTCAAAAACTTCAGTTTTAATGATATTAAGAGACATCACAAAGGAGAAACTCTGGTCAATAAATGTATGCTTATCTCACTTGTAATTAGGAAAGTACAAGGTAAACAAAACAGAAAATTTGGCACATTTCAGAAAAGTCTGACAATACAAAGGCTTGCACACTATATTTGTATTGTAAATTTACATACCACATTAAAGAACTATTAATACTACATAATAGAGCTAAAAATAGATTTTCTCTAAATCCCAAAGAGTCTACTTATAGGTATACAGAGAATTGTATGTACAAAAAGACATATACAAGGATGTTTGTTATAATATTTACTATGTAGCAAAAAATATATAAATGATTTAAAATGTTCATGAAAAAAGACAGTAAATGATATATTCATAAAATGACAATATAAAATAGTTAAAATGAATGAAATAGAGCTATCTCAACCCATATATATATATACATATATATATATATATAGTACAGTGTATATAATATTGAATGCAAGAAACATGTTATCTGATACATAAGGTATGGTCCCTTTAGATGAGGTTTAAAAACAAAAAATAATCTAGATCTATCTAGTGTTTATTAATGCTACACTTATAGAAAAATATGTGTGAGCTCAATTTCCTAAACACTAAAAATTCTGAACTATCAGATCCAGAGTCTTAGAAATGGGAACAAAAATTTTTATAAATTTTGTCAAAGGTTTAATGATGAGAACCACCCCACTTCTATATCTTTTGTTTCCAAGTCTATGAGCATGAGAAAAACAATATATAATTGGTTACTAACTGTACATATATATTGCATTTTATGTCTCAATCATGGAAATGAGTTTTTGCTACGCTTTTTTCTTTTCTTTCTTTCTTTCTTTCTTTCTTTCTTTCTTTCTTCCTTTCTTTCTTTTTCTTTTTCTTTTTTTGAGAATGGCAAGGAAAGAGAGACAGGGAGATTGAGCTGCTCTTGTATGTACCCTGATCGGGGAATTGAACAGGCAACCTCCATGCCGTGGGATGATGCTCCAACCAACTGAGCCCGTGGTGGGATTCAAATAATTTTACAACCAGTTCTCTGCCCTAATGACCATCTAAAGTATAAAAAAGCAATATACCGAAATGTAGTTTATTATTTCATGCATTTAATACTTAAATAAGAACAATAAAAGAGGTATACAAAACTAGATTATAAGAAAGTTTTAAAATATTGAATATTAATGAAAAAATATTAAATAATACTTGACAAAAACTATTATTTAAGATATTTTCATTTTGCTTCTTGATTGAAATCCTCACTTGCAATTTTCTATGCTTTTATCCAAGAAACATCTTCTGTGGGATTTATCCTTAACCATCTTTTCATTATAGGAGTAGGATCTCATTTTTTTAGAGGTAGGCTGATTAAACTAATGGTCATTGTGTTTGATATATTAGAAACAGTTAAGTGACATCTATTCTCTGAACATTATATGCTCATCTTTGATAAACCCCATCTTATAGAGAACTCTGATTGCAAGTGCCATTTTAATAATTGGTTCACCAAACTCAACAAAAAGTTAGGTATCGGTTCTGTCGAACTGGTGCAAACTGGCTGAATACCATCACTGAACTGAGCTACCCAGCGAGGGCTTAATTTTTTTAATTCACTGATAGAGATAAAGAGTAGGAGAAAGGGGAGGGGGAAGGGAAGTATCCATTTGTTGTTTCATTCAGTCATGCATCCATTGGTTGCTTCCCATGTGTGCCCTGACTGGGGATTGAACCCACAACCTTGTCATTTTGGGTTGACACTTAACCAACTGAGCTAACTGGCCAGGGCCTATGCTATTTCTTAATACTGTAAAACCAGATGCTTTTAGTTATAGAAGTATCTAATGACAACGTATCGAGTATATTACAAGTCTGCATAAATTAACATTTGTAGAGATATAACATTAGAGAAAACATATCCAAGTCTAAAATGATTATTTTTTTTCCAAGGTAAAAGTGGAGAATAATCAACCTGAAAACAAGAAATTGATAGCTGACTTCAAGATATGGTATCATCAAGTATCACGACAAAAACAAATGACTACCCAAAGCCTTCTTTATCTCTCATGCTGGGTTAGTGCCCAAAAACATGTTCCTGTAGAAACTGGTAACTTCCATATTATAGTATTTATCACAACTTATTATAATTATATTGTGTTTATTGTTATCATTAGACCAAGCTCCATTGAGGACAAGAGCTTTATCTTATTTACCATTGATCTCTCAGTTTGTAAGAGAATGTCTAACATGTAGTTGCTGCTTAGAAACAATGTTGTACAAATGAATGACTACTCAAGAATTGACAGGCATCTATGAAATATTCTACTTCATGTAAAAAATGTAATGCCTATAAGATTATATTTCCAAAGAGCAATAATTTAGTAATAAGAAGTGACAATATATAGGGCTTACTATTTGCCAGGTACTGTTTTAAGTCTCATTTAACACTACCCAAAAAGCTCATATTATTTTATACTCAGAGAGGCTAAGTACCTCAGCTTTTGAAGCACATTTGGCCCACAAATATGTTATGGAGATACACTCAATACCATTTAAAAAATTTTTAATATATTGAGAGAAAAAAATGGCAGAAATTCAAGTCTCACTACTACCACAAATTGAATTACGCTTGGCCAGCTTTAGTGTTTTTTCTTTCTTCCTTTCTTTCTTTTTATTAAGTGAGAGGAGGGGAGGCAGAGGAAGATTCCTGCTATCACCCTGAGTGGGATCCACCCAGCAAACTCCCTACCAGGCAATGTTCTGTCCATCTGGGACACTGCTTCTTTGCTCAGCAACTGAGCTATTCTTAACCCCTTGAGGCAGAGTCCATGGAGCCATCCTCAGCGTCCAGGGCCAACTTGCTCCAATCAAGCTATGACTCCAGGAGGGGAAGAGGGAGAGCAGTGGAGAAGCAGATTGTCATTTCTTCTGAGTGCCCTGAGCAGGAATCAAACCCTGGACGTCTACAGGCTGAGATTTTTTTTTTGTTTTGCTTTGTTTTATCACTTGCCTGGCCCCTGAAAAGCATTTAAATTACTCACCCATACTCTAACAATAGTTGTAATTATTACTTCTTTTTGCTCACATGGTAATAATTTTGCAGCTTTCTGCAAGTAGATGAGTGACTACATGTAGTGTTCCCCAGTGGATTAAAAACAGGGTAGCTATCTGATTTTGTGTCCACAAGAGATCCAATTAACTAGTTTTATTTTTAGTATAGTTTAAATTACTAAATATTGAGGGTGGGGGTTTCAGAGGTCAGCCTTTGGATAAAATTTCAGTCATTTCTGGGGGTGATAAAATTTCAGACATTTGCAAACATGTCGAAAAAGGTTAGTAGAGTAAAGCGGCTGAAGGTTTTGCTTGGAAGCTGGAAAACTTTACAGAAATAAGACATTCCTAAAGGAAGCAGGAATAAATACTCATTAAACTGGTTTAAGAAGAATAGCTGGTCATAAACACAATGGGGTGATTTTGAGTTTAGTAATTTTTCCACCAAGCTCCTGGTGGTTGAGTGAAGAAAGGGATTCAAAGGCTCCTCCCAATTATTCCACTTTCCAGAAAAATCTAATAAATTTATCCACTCATTTCATACCCAACCTCAGATTAGGGTGGGGGGGAGGCAGAGGGAAAATAATTTATCTGGAAAAATAACTTTGCTTTCCCTGGAATTTCTTCTCTGATTTTCTCTTGTGAGCTTATATCACCTTTCATTTTGGGCCCACACCAAGGAATCTAAGTGTTATTAGATCTCTTGGGCTTAAGTCTCTGCATATGTTCAGCATTATCAGGACAGTTAGCCAAGATTCAGCATATCTAGACCACAGACCACCTTGGGAAAAGGTAAAAAGGCAGAAAGTTATCATGAGGTGACTCAATTAATTATATAAATCCAGCCTCAGGAGCCACATTTCGCCCCAGTTGGGAGCAACTGAGACTCTGGACACTGGAACACTCCTCCAATATCATTGAAGGCATCCCAACACCTATATCTGCCTCAAAAGTCCTAGTCAAATTTCAAGTCACAATTCAAATGCCTCTTTCTCAATAAGACCTTCACAAATTCAGTTAATCATAATTTGTTTTTCTTTCTCTATTTCCTCAAGACTTTGATTGTATTCCTATTATAGTATTCATTGCCATTTTTGCTGTACTCATTGTGTGTATTCATTTCTCAACAAGGCTGTAGCTTCTGAGAAAAACAGAATGCCACAAGGCTCTTGAATTTGGACAAGTACATCATTTCATACTCTTTCGGTCTGGTCTATTTAAAAGTTCATCATTATATCCTGGACCTAAGCCAACATTAATTTAGAATCTGATAGCTGGCCAGTGAAGAAGAGGAAAAAGATCTAAGTGTTCAGTTTTTCTCATTGCCTCATCTTGAAGCAGGTTCCACTATTATCATCACTTCCATTTAATAATGGAGGTGGTTAATAAGTACACTGAAATGAACTGTTCATATGGGAGAGAATTTCAAACTGGGAAGCATAATCCTCAAATTAGGACACAAGAAATTGCTTCATGCAAAACATCATCACACTCAAGAATTATATTTTATAGGAAGGAAGTTATTAAACATTTTAGATGAGTTCAACTAACACCTAAATTTATTTTTGGAGCCAATCATAATAAGTAAATATGCACAAATAACAATTCTCTTAAATGTTAAGATTTCAGTATTCTAATTACTTAGAAAAAAACACTAACTAATAACTCTGGAATCTTTTCATTTCTAAATAGATATTCAATTTCCCCTTGTTTGTAAATATTTAATTATGAAGCAGATTTATGTAACAGATATGTTTTACAGAACATTTTTTTGACATGAACCCATTTCTTGTTTCTAAAGATAAAACTGTTTAAGCAAAGGAAAGAAAATCATGACTTCTGAAGGCTATAAAGTTATGAAATGTTATTTAAACTTAATAATTATATATGATTAATAGAAAAAGAGAGATGTCTGAAAATAACAAGCTTTCAACTCTTACAAGGAACTTGAATACTTAATGTTTTAAACTCAACTATGGTCAGAATTTCATTCATAATTGTACTAGAGAGAAGGCAACCTGGACAGTGAGAATCATAATAAGCTTATTTTTATTGAAAAGTTATTTTTAATTGTGAGGTTTCTATGTGTTTATTACTTCAAGTTAAGTCTCTCCACCATATATTTATGGATGTTTATCAAACAACTATATGTATTTAAGATGGCTATAATCCTGAAACATAATGTAGTATATTTCAGTAGAGTAAAGCCTTTTCCCACTTCCCACCTGCTCCTGATATCTTATTTCCAGAAATGCACCTAACACCTGCTAGTTTAATTTGGTTTATCATTGCAACTGAAATGTTAGTAAAAGTTAAACATAAGTACCCATCTCTTTGAAAATCACTAGAGTGTCAACTCTCCTCTAAATAAATTATACAATTATTTTACTGTTTCTAACAACCAAATATACTTTGCTTCCTCAAATGTCTGACAGCATATTAAACTATTAGCTTTTCCAGAGAAGAATTGTTTTTCTCCCTTCTAAAGCTCATAGGGGCTGGGTCACACTATGTAGGAGGAAAAGAATAGACCTTTTCTGACTATATTTATTTGAACCAATCTGCTGGAGGTCAATTATACAGCAGTAAAATTGACCAGGAACCAGGAGCATAGGTTAAAATACAGCTAATAAGTTCACCCTACATATCACAATTTTCCTATAATTGTTTTGCTGCTAAATTATAGATTCAAACACATGTTGCTATGCAAAGCTGTCTTTCCTCAAAGACTCTCATTAGAGTTTTTCCTATATGCAGCCGCTTCTCATCTCCTTCATTTTCTTTTTTTCTCTAATTATGATAAGAACACAATATGAGATCTATTCTCAGAAGATTTTTAAGTGTGCAATACAGTACTAATATCTATTCACAATGATGTACAGAATATCTGGAATTTATTTATCTTGAGTAACTGAAAATTTATATTTCTTGTCAGCAAATCTCTTTTCCTCCTGCCCTCCATCTCCTAGTAACCATTAATTTATTTGCTTCATTGAATGTAATTCTTTTAGATATCATTATATGTATTGAGTAATGCAGTATTTGTCCTTCTATGACTGGTTTATTTCACTTAGTATAATGACCTCAAGGTTCAATATATTGTTACATATTACAGGATTTCCTCCTTTATAAGACAGAACAATATTCCATTGCATGTATGCCTCATTTTTTTTAATTCATTCATCTGTCAATAGACATTTAAGTTGTTTTCACCTTATGTTGCAATGAACATGGGAGGGCTAATATTTCTTTTAGATGCTGATTTCAATTCTTTGAATAAATACCCAGAAGTGGGATTGCTGGTTCATATGGTAATTCCATCTTTAATTTTTTTAGGAACCTCCATACTGTTTTCCACAACAGCTGCACCATTTTGCATTCCCAACAGTGTTCAAGAGTTTTCATTTCATCACAGCATGCCAATACTTGTCTTTTGATTTATTGATAACAGTAATCCAAACTGGTGTGAAGTTAAACATTGCTATGGCTTTCATTTACATTTCCCTTGTGATTAGTGACATTGAGAATTTTCTCATATATCTGTTGGCTATTGATATGCTTTCTTTGGAGAAATGGTTATTCAAGTCCTTGGCTGTAAAGAACAATTTATGAATTTGACCCCAAAGGCAAGGAAAGTAAAAGCAAAAATAAAGAAATGGGACTATATCAAACTAAAAATATCCTGCACAACAAAAGAAATCGACAACAAAACAAATAGACTGATAACTAAATGGGAGATGATATTTGCAAACAACAGTTCTAATGAGAGATTAATATTCAAAATATATAAAGAACTCACAAAGCTCAACAACAATCAAGTAATCCTATTAAAAACTGAGGAGAGAACCTGAACAGACACTTCTCCCAAGAAGACATACAAATAGCCAACAGATATATGGAAAGATGCTTATCTTGCCTGACCAGGCAGTGGCACAATAGATAGAACGTCAGACTGGGACATGGAGGACACAGGTTCGAAACTCCAAGGTCGCCAGTTTGAGCAGAAGCTCATCTGGTTTGAGCAAGGCTCACCAGCTTGAGTCAGGGTTGCTAGCTTGAGCAAGGGATCACTCTTTTTGCTGTAGCTCTTTGGTCAAGGCACATATGAAAAAGCAATCAATGAAAAAAATAAAAGTGCTGCAGTGAAGAATTGATGCTTATCTCTCTCCCTTCCAGTCTGTCTGTCCCTCTCTCTGTCTCTTTCTGTCTCTGTCACAAAAAAAGATGCTCATCTTCACTAGCTATTCAATAAATACAAGTCAAAACTGCAATGAGCTACCACCTCACACCTATTAGATTGGCTATTTTCAACCAGACAGGTAATAACAAGTTAGAGAGGCTGTGGAGAAAAGGAAACCTTGATTCACTGCTGGTAGGAATGCAAATTGGTACAACCATTATGGTGGTTGAAAGTATGGTGGTTCCTCAAAATATTAAGAATAGATCTGCCATATGACCTAGAAATCCCTCTACTGGGTATATATACCAAAAACTTGAAAACATTGATATGTGAAACACATACACCTCCATGTTCATTGAAGCATTATTTACAATGGCCAAGCCATAGAAACAACCAAAGTGTTCCTGGATAGAAGACTGGATAAAGAAGATGTGGTACATATATACAATGAAATAATATTCCGCCATAAAAAAATGATGACATAGCGACATTTACGACAACATGGATGGACCTTGAGAACATTATATTGAGTGAAATGAGTAAATCAGAAAAAGCTAAAAACTGTATGATTTCACACATAGGTGGAATACAAAACTGAGACTCATGTCCCTAGATAAGAGTGCAGTGGTTACTAGGGAGCAGGAGACATGGGGAAGGGGTTGAGGGAAAGGCTGGGGGAAGGGTGTAAAGAGGGACAAATATAAATGGACAGAAAATGATTGACTTTGGGTGATGGGTATAAAATATAATCAACTGTTCAAATACTATAAAAATGTTTATCTAAAATTTATGTGCTTTTGTTTATCAATGTCATCTTGTTAAATTTAATTTTACAAATATAAAAAAAAATTGAGCTTTTGGTACTTTTGCTGTTGAGTTCTAGCAATTTCTTACATAGCTTGGAAACTAATTCTGTAACAGGTATATGGTTTGCAAATACTTTTCACCACCGTATTTTGCTTTTTTACTGTATTGATTGTTTCTGTTTCTGTGCAGATGCAGAGCCTTTCTAGTTTGATGTAGTCCCATTTATTTACTTTATTAATCTCTTTTATTCTAAAAATAAAATAAAGATGCAATATAGCTTCTGACTAATCAGTCATGTAGTGTATGTCCTAACACCTTTATCCCCTCTTTATTCATTGTATATTTATTGAGTACCTGTGCAAGGGAGGCACTGTTGTAGACATGGGATAATAGTGGTGTAAATGACAGACCCTGTCTTCATGGGGCTTACCCACACTGGTGAGAGAGAGACAATAAAGAAGTAAAAAAAAAAATGTCTGACATGTGGTGGCGCAATGAGTAGGGAGTCGACCTGGAATGCTGAGGTCGCCGGTTCAAAACCCCGGGCTTGCCTAGTCAGGGCACATATGGGAGTTGATGGTTTCTGCTCCTCTCCTTTCTCTCTCTCTCTCTCTCTCTCTGTCTCTCTCTCTAAAATGAATAAATAAAAATTTTTTTAAAGTTAATAAAAAAGAAATAAAAAAATATGTGTAATAAAATGTCAGATAGTAAGTGTTGTTTAAAAATCAAACGGGATAAAAAATTAGAGACTGAATTGTTTTATTTCACTGTTGATATTCTAATTCATTCAATCCAGTGATTTTTTTTTGCAACATAAGTAACAAAGCAAATTAAATGGAATAAGGAGTATTCAAAGAGCTCAATCAACACTAATCAAAGACCTTAATATGATGTATTTGTAATTAAACTACCTTCTATGTGAATTTAGTTTTGTTTCTGAACAAGAGAATTAAAAGGTATTTAACATGCACCATCATATTTTCAAGACAATATTAATAGTATTAGAGTCTAAAAATATGAAATTACTTTCTATAGGCTTACTTTTATAAATATGTAAATATTTAGCAAGCGAACTTGACTCAAAGGAACCGCTGAGCAAAAGCCAGCCCAAAATATGTAGATATTTAGACATTACAAATTTTTCTAAATTATTTTCAATATAATAATATGCTCACTGAGACTACATTTAATGTTTTATTTTTACCTAATAATTATCTAATAGCCAAATATAAATTAAAAAATTCTAAAAATCTGACCAGTAGACTTGAGATATGTAACAGTTAATAACATGGATGAATGCATTTAAAAAATCACTATTTTTATTATTTTGATTCCTGTATTAAATAAAGCTTAGCAACTGTATGACAATCATTCAGATGTGGAATCTGTTGATTTTGAGTGATGACCATGTGCTCTGACCACCTGAGTCCTTGATTCCTCTTTTAGTGTAACAGCATTTTGGATTATTCCTCATCACATACTAAAAACATCATACAACTATGACTCGTTGGGTGGGTGATTTTCAAACTCCTTTGGAAGATCACTAATCCTGTTTTAAAATATTTTTATGATAAGATTTATTATTATTATTATTTTTAAAGATGTTATTTATTGACTTTAGAGACAGGAAGAAGAGAGAAGGGGGGTGGGAGTGAGAAGCATCAACTCATAGTAGTTGCTTCTTGTATGTGCCTTGACTGGGCAAGCCTGGGGTTTAGAACCAGTAACCTCAGCATTCCAGGTCGGTGCTTTATCTATTGAACCACCACAGGTTTGGCAGTTTTATTTTTTTAATTTTGTTAAATCCTGAAGGATTTTACTGCCCTTAGTGCATAAGCTATTGCAAGAGTCATATTTCAAGAGGTGGTGGTTGCCACAGTAATGGGAAATCTTTGACAGCCATCATTATAAAGAGTCCTTTGGACAAGCCACAGATAACAGAAACCACTAGTCTTGGTTTTTTCTCTTCTTCCTACTACTAATTGTAATATTCTATTGAAAGATTTTTTTTAAGCAAGAGAGAGAGACAGAAAGGGAGAGAGTTGAGAAGCATCAACTCAAAGTTGTGTCACTTTAGTTATTCATTGATTGCTTCTTGTACATGTCTGTCATGATGGGGGTGAGGAGGATGAAAAGGAGCCAGTGACCCTTTGCTCAAGCCAACAAACTCGGACTCAAGCTAGTGACCTTGCACTCCAAGCCAGTGACCATGGAATTATGTTGACGATCCCACTCTCAAGCCAGTGACCCAGAACTCAAGCTGTGAGCCTGCTCGTAAGTCAGTGACCTGACCATACCAGGTCGATGTTCTTTTCATTGTGCTACCACCAGCTGAGCTATTGAGAGATTCTTAACATGAGGGAAAACTATGAATGAACTCAATGTGATCCTCAAAAAGATTCAATCTACATATTTTGCAAGGATAGGTACCAATACTCATGGAGCAATATATTCTAGGAGGACTTTTTTCATAAAACACTAATCTGAAAAAAATTCCTATTAAGTCTCCAAAATACACTCAGTTTATACACTCAGAATATATTTCATTGTTCTTTTTCTTTTTTGACAGAGACAGAGACGGAGACAGAAACAGAGAGGGACAGACAAGGACAAACAGACAGGAAGGGAAAGAGATGAGAAGCATTAATTCTTTGTTGCGGAACCTCAGTTATTCAATGATTGCTTACTCATCTGTGTTTTGACCAAGGGGCTCCAGCAGAGTGAGTGACCCCTTGCTCAAGCCAGCGACCTCTGGGCTCAAGCCAGAAAACATGGGGTCGTGTCTATGATCCCATGCTCAAGCTGGCAACCTTGGAGTTTTGAACCTGAGTCTTCCACATCCTGGTCTGACATTTATCCACTGTGCCACTGCCTGGTCAGGCCAGACTATCTTTCAATGTCACAAAAGTGCTAGAAAAGCATTACTTTATTTTATTTTTAATTTTTTTTAATTTTTTTATTTTTTTGTATTTTTCTGAAGCTGGAAACGGGGAGAGACAGTCAGACAGACTCCTGCATGTGCCCGACCGGGATCCACCCGGCACGCCCACCAGGGGGTGACACTCTGCCCACCAGGGGGTGATGCTCTGCCCCTTCGGGTGTCACTCTGTTGCGACCAGAGCCACTCTAGCGCCTGGGGCAGAGGCCAAGGAGCCATCCCCAGCGCCCGGGCCATCTTTGCTCCAGTGGAGCCTCGGCTGCAGGAGGGGAAGAGAGAGACAGAGAGGAAGGAGAGGGGGAGGGGTGGAGAAGCAGATGGGCGCTTCTCCTGTGTGCCCTGGCCAGGAATCGAACCCGGGACTTCTGCACACCAGGCCGATGCTCTACCACTGAGCCAAACGGCCAGGGCCGAAAAACATTACTTTAGCAGAATATTGTTTAGTATGTTTTTTTTCTCTCTGCCAATAAACTACTCATAGATTTTTCTCAGGTGAAAAACTATATTTTGGCAATTTACGTTTTTGCAATATTTTTATCAAGGTTAATGTTAATGTCACTTTTCAAGCTAGGACAAATACTCCCCAAATTAATGTATTAATTCTGTGCTAGGCATTTTTTTCTTTTGTGTAGTTCGATTAAAACAGTATCTTTGATAATAGCTGTTATGTATTAACAAAAGATAGCTTGTGTACATTATCTCATTTAATCTTTACACAACTAGTTAGAGCTGAAATGGAGATTTACAATAGATATTTGAGTCCTATGTCTATATCTTATCATACTATTTCTATAACAATATTATTATATATTTTATGACATTTTAGTTAATGATATATAAAATTTTATATTATATATTATATATTTTATATATTATATATATTATTTTTTATTATATATTATAATATTATGTTAATCCCTCAAAACAAAACTGACATTGGCCTTCAGAAATAGAAGTTATAGAATTCATTACTTTCAATATTCAGAAAATCAAGAATTAAAAAAACATTGATGATAATGATAATAAATTTTTTCATGAGGGAATAATACCTGGAAGCAAGTATATTAGTGCTTCATTGTTTTTCTGCCAAGAATAGTGAATGAAGTATGGGGAGTTTGATTGTGAGATACTAAACAAAAATTTATCCTAAGAGTTAGGGAGGCCTAATATGTGGTTGAAACTATTTCCTCCCATTGTGTTAACTACACTTTTTTTTTTTTTTAATAAATTTTTATTAATGGTAATGGGATGACATTAATAAATCAGGGTACATATATTCAAAGAAAACATGTCTAGGTTATTTTGTCATCAAATTATGTTGCAAACCCCTCGCCCAAAGTCAGATTGTCCTCCGTCACCCTCTATCTAGTTCTCTGTGCCCCTCCCCCTCCCCCTAACTCTCTCCCTCCCTCCCTCCCATGTCCTCCCTCCCCCCCCACCCTTGGTAACCACCACACTCTTGTCCATGTCTCTTAGTCTCATTTTTATGTTCCACCAATGTATGGAATCATGTAGTTCTTGTTTTTTTCTGATTTGCTTATTTCACTCCTTATAATGTTATCAAGATCCCACCATTTTGCTGTAAATGATCTGATGTCATCATTTCTTATGGCTGAGTAGTATTCCATAGTGTATATGTGCCACATCTTCTTTATCCAGTCTTCTATTGAAGGGCTTTTTGGTTGTTTCCATGTCTTGGCCACTGTGAACAGTGCTGCAATGAACATGGGGCTACATGTGTCTTCACGTATCAATGTTTCTGAGGTTTTGGGGTATATACCCAGTAGAGGGATTGCTGGGTCATAAGGTAGTTCTATTTGTAGTTTTTTGAGGAACCACCATACTTTCCTCCATAATGGTTGTACTACTTTACAGTCCCACCAACAGTGAATGAGGGTTCCTTTTTCTCCACAGCCTCTCCAACATTTGCTATTACCCGTCTTGTTGATAATAGCTAATCTAACAGGAGTGAGGTGGTATCTCATTGTAGTTTTGATTTGCATTTCTCTAATAACTAATGAAGCTGAGCATCTTTTCATATATCTGTTGGCCATTTGTATCTCTTCCTGGGAGAAGTGTCTGTTCATGTCCTCTTCCCATTTTTTTATTGGATTGTTTGTTTGTTTGTTGTTGAGTTTTATGAGTTCTTTGTAAATTTTGGATATTAGGCCCTTATCTGAGCTGTCGTTTGAAAATATCAGTTCCCATATAGTTGGCTGTCTGTTTATTTTGATATCAGTTTCTCTTGCTGAGCAAAAACTTTTAATTCTGATGTAGTCCCATTCATTTATCTTTGCCTTCACTTCTCTTGCCATTGGAGTCAAGTTCATAAAATGTTCTTTAAAACCCAGGTCCATGATTTTAGTACCTATGTCTTCTTCTATGTACTTTATTGTTTCAGGTCTTATATTTAGGTCTTTGATCCATTTTGAATTAATTTTAGTACACGGGGACAGGCTGTAGTCGAGTTTCATTCTTTTGCATGTGGCTTTCCAGTTTTCCCAACACCATTTGTTGAAGAGGCTTTCTTTTCTCCATTGTGTGTTGTTGGCCCCTTTATCAAAGATTATTTGACCATATATATGTGGTTTTATTTCTGGGCTTTCTATTCTGTTCCATTGGTCTGAGTGTCTATTTTTTTGCCAATACCATGCTGTTTTGATTATCGTGGCCCTATAATATAGTTTAAAGTCAGGTATTGTAATGCCCCCAGCTTCATTCTTTTTCCTTAGGATTGTTTTGGCTATTCGGGGTTTTTTATAGTTCCATATAAATCTGATGATTTTTTGTTCCACTTCTTTAAAAAATCTCATAGGGATTTTGATGGGAATTGCATTAAATTTGTATATTGCTTTGGGTAATATGGCCATTTTGATTATATTTATTCTTCCTATCCAAGACCAAGGAATATTTTTCCATCTCATTGTATCTTTTTCGATTTCCCTTAACAATGCTTTGTAATTTTTATTATATAGGTCCTTTACGTTCTTTGTTATGTTTATTCCTAGGTATTTTATTTTTTTTGTTGCAATCGTGAAGGGGATTATTTTTTTGAGTTCGTTTTCTAATATTTCATTGTTGGCATATAGAAAGGCTATGGACTTTTGTATGTTAATTTTGTATCCTGCGACCTTACTGTATTGGTTTATTGTTTCTAATAATCTTTTTGTGGAGTCCTTCGGGTTTTCGATGTATAGGATCATATCATCAGCAAAAAGTGATAGCTTTACTTCTTCTTTTCCGATATGGATGCCTTTTATTTCTTTGTCTTGTCTGATTGCTCTGGCCAGAACTTCTAGCACCACGTTGAATAAGAGTGGAGAGAGTGGACAACCCTGTCTTGTTCCTGATTTAAGGTAGAAAGTCCTCAGTTTTATGCCGTTTAATAGGATGTTGGCTGATGGTTTATCATATATGGCCTTTATCATGTTGAGATATTTTCCTTCTATACCCATTTTGTTGAGAGTCTTAAACATAAAATTGTGTTGTATTTTATCAAAAGCCTTTTCTGCATCTATTGATAAGATCATGTGGTTTTTGTTCTTTGTTTTGTTGATATGGTGTATTACATTAACCGTTTTACGTATGTTGAACCATCCTTGAGATTCTGGGATGAATCCCACTTGATCATGATGTATTATTTTTTAAATATGTTGTTGTATTCGGATTGCTAGTATTTTGTTTAGTATTTTAGCATCTGTATTCATTAGAGATATTGGTCTCTAGTTTTCTTTCTTTGTGCCATCCTTGCCAGGTTTTGGTATGAGGGTTATGTTGGCCTCATAAAATGTGTTTGGAAGTATTGCTTCTTCTTCAATTTTTTGGAAGACTTTGAGTAGAATAGGAACCAAGTCTTCTTTGAATGTTTGATAGAATTCACTAGTATAACCGTCTGGGCCTGGACTTTTATTTTTGGGGAGATTTTTAATAGTTTTTTCTATTTCCTCCCTGCTGATTGGTCTGTTTAGGCTTTCTGCTTCTTCATGACTCAGTCTAGGAAGGTTGTATTGTTCTAGGAATTTATCCATTTCTTCTAGATTGTTGTATTTGGTGGCATATAATTTTTCATAGTATTCTACAATAATTCTTTGTATTTCTATGATGTCTGTGGTGATCTCTCCTCTTTCATTTTGGATTTTATTTATTTGAGTCCTGTGTCTTTTTTCCTTGGTGAGTCTTGCCAAGGGTTTGTCAATTTTGTTGATCTTTTCAAAGAACCAGCTCCTTGTTTTATTGATTTTTTCTATAGTTTTTCTGTTCTCTATTTCATTTATTTCTGCTCTGATTTTTATTATCTCCTTTCTTCGGCTGGTTTTGGGTTGTCTTTGTTCTTCTTTTTCTAGTTCCTTAAGGTGTGAAGTTAAGTGGTTTACTTCGGCTCTCTCTTGTTTGTTCATATAGGCCTGAAGTGATATGAACTTTCCTCTTATTACTGCTTTTGCTGCATCCCAGAGATTCTGATATGTCGTATTTTCATTTGTCTGTATATATCTTTTGATTTCTGCGCTTATTTCTTCTTTGACCCATTCATTTTTTAGAAGTATGTTGTTTAGTTTCCACATTTTTGTGGGTTTTTCCCCCTCTTTTTTGCAGTTGAATTCTAGTTTCAAGGCTTTATGATCAGAAAATATGCTTGGTACAATTTCAATTTTTCTAAATTTGCTGATATTGTCTTTGTGGCCCAACATATGGTCAATTCTTGAGAATGTTCCATGTACACTAGAGAAAAATGTATACTCTGTCGCTTTGGGATGAAGTGTCCTGTAGATGTCTATCATATCCAGGTGTTCTAGTATTTCGTTTAAGGCCACTATATCTTTATTGATTCTCTGTTTGGATGACCGATCTAGAGCCGTCAGCGGTGTATTGAGGTCTCCAAGTATGATTGTATTTTTCTTAGTTTTTGTTTTAAGGTCAATAAGTAGCTGTCTTATATATTTTGGTGCTCCTTGGTTTGGTGCATATATATTAAGGATTGTTATGTCTTCTTGATTCAACTTCCCCTTAATCATTATGAAATGACCATTTTTGTCTCTGAGTACTTTTTCTGTCTTGTAGTCAGCATTATTAGATATGAGTATTGCTACGCCTGCTTTTTTTTGGGTGTTGTTTGCTTGGAGTATTGTTTTCCAGCCTTTCACTTTGAATTTGTTTTTATCCTTGTTGCTTAGATGTGTTTCTTGTAGGCAGCATATAGTTGGATTTTCTTTTTTGATCCATTCTGCTACTCTGTGTCTTTTTATTGGTAAGTTTAATCCATTTACATTTAGTGTAATTATTGACACTTGTGGGTTCCCTACTGCCATTTTATAAATTGCTTTCTGTTAGTTTTGTATCTAGTTTGATTCTTCTCTTTTGTTTTTCTATCATTTGTTTTTGTTTGTTTGTGTTCCATACTTCTTTCCTCTGTTGCTACCTTTTTTAAGTCAAGTGTTTTTGTGGTGGTTTTTTTAAGGGTGGTTACCATTAAGTAATGAAAAGGGTACCTACCATATTCATTGTAGTACCCTATCTTATAAGTATTTCTGCACTTTATCGTCCTTTGCTACTGTTAATCTCCATCCTCTCCCCCCTTTTTTTCCTTTGTTGTCACAGTTTAAGTTTGGTTTTATTGTGTTCTTGGTGGAGCTGTTACTTGTGGTGTTGTTTTCCTTTGTTCTTTGAATCTGGTTGGAAAACCCCCTTTAGTATTTCCTGGAGTGGGGGCTTTCTGTTGATAAATTCTCTCATCTTTTCTGTATTTGTGAATGTTTTTATATCTCCTTCATACTTGAAGGACAGCTTTGATGGGTATAGTATTCTTGGCTGAAAGTTCCTCTCTTTCAGGGCTTTAAATATTGGGGTCCACTCTCTTCTAGCTTGTAGAGTTTCTGCTGAGAAATCTGATGATAATCTAATAGGCCTTCCTTTATATGTTGTACTCTTCTTTTCCCTGGCTGTCTTGAGAATTTTTTCTTTGTCATTGGTTTGTGTCATCTTTATTATGATGTGCCTTGGAGTGGGTTTGTTGGGGTTAAGAAAAC
Source organism: Saccopteryx bilineata (assembly GCF_036850765.1). Lineage (NCBI taxonomy): Eukaryota > Metazoa > Chordata > Mammalia > Chiroptera > Emballonuridae > Saccopteryx > Saccopteryx bilineata. The sequence continues at coordinate 173,788,020 of NC_089494.1, forward strand.
TTGGTGTTCTGTTTGCTTCTTGAATTTGAGGCTTTAGTTCCTTGCACAGGCTTGGGAAGTTCTCGTCTATTATTTGTTTGAGTATATTCTCCATTCCATTTTCTTTCTCTTCTCCCTCTGATAGACCTATTATTCTTATGTTATTCTTTCTGATGGAGTCAGACAATTCCTGTAGGGCTTTCTCGTTTTTTATTATTTTTGAGTCTCTTTCTTCTTCTCTCTGTTGTGCCTCAAGTTGTTTGTCTTCTATTTCACTAATCCTATCTTCAATCTGGGCTGTTCCGTTAGCTAAGCTTGTTACCTCGTTTTTCAGCTCGTGAATTGAGTTTTTCATCTCTGTTTGATTTGTTTTTATAGTTTCAATTTCCTTGGTAATATATTCTTTGTGTTCATTGAGTTGTTTTCTGATCTCCCTATATTGCCTTTCTGTGTTTTCTTGTATATCTCGGAGTATTTTTAAGATTTCTATTTTAAATTCTCTGTCATTTAGCTCCAAGGCTTCCAATATGTTAAGTCTTTTCTCCATAGATTTTTCCACATCTATTTGTGTTACCTCTATTTCTTTTGTATCCATAATATTCGATTTCCTCTTTCTTATCGGCATCTGAGGGTGGTCTTATTGATAGCACTAATTAGAATTAATAAAGAGTAAAAAGAAAAAAAAAAGGGTAAAACACCCCACAAAAAAAAACAGTAATAATTTATTATTTCCCCCTTTTTTTCTCTCTTCTCTTTCCCTCCTCTCCCCTCCTCAGGGAAATATCGTGCCTATAATAGAGGGCCTGATTTGGGGTGAAGAGTTCAAGGGGCAAGAAAAAGGGAGTAGGGACCTACTAAATGCAAAAAAAAAAAGGAAGAAAATCTTAGACAAGCATAAGATGATTTGCTTGTAAGTGATGGTCAACTAAGAGATATAATGAGAGGGATAAGAGGGAATCAGAAAAAAGGACCAAAAAAGAATAATAAAGAAGAAAAAATAAAAATAATAAGTAAAAATCTGTTGTATTAAGTGGAGCGAAGACTAAATACAATGGAGACCTTGGGTTGGGAGGACCCAAAATGCCACAAATATAAACAAACAAGAGAAAAAAAAATAAAAACAAAAGCAAAAAAGAGAAATAAAGCCAAAAAAAAGCCTTGAGTCCCAAATTAACTAATTTGTTCGTGATTGAGGATTATATGGGAGGAAAGTAAAATGAGAAAAGAAAAAACGAATAGAAAGGAAAAAATAAGAAAAAGAGAAAAACGAAGGAAGAAATAAAATAGGAGGAGAAAAAAACAAAATAAAGCAAGACAAAAAAAAAAAAAAAAGAGGAGAGAGTGAGAGTTAAGTGTTTTGGAGTATAACCTTAAAGGAGGGTAAGGATGAAGAAGAAAAATAAAATGCAACACTCATGGGTAGTGTAGTTCAAGAAAGGGGAAGCATAAGATGGGCAGAGAATAGAAGGACCGAGGTGGAGGAAATAAAGGCAAAAAGATAGAAGAAACAAACAACAACAACAACAACAACAAAAAATTAGTGGATCAAGTTGTAAAGTCTGTGGGTTTTTCTTGATTTTGAGAGGTTAACTTCTTCCTTTTTCTTTTCTCTCCCTCTTCCTAGTCGGTGACTCTGTACCCCAGGCTCTGCCCTGTGTCACTCTTAGGTAGGGATTTGCAGTTGATGGGATTCTATGGCAATGTCATATAATTGGCTTTAGTCTTGCTGGAAGTAAAGGCTTGTTGGCGTTTGCAGGGTCCAACGATGAGAGAGTTTGCTTTCCTGGATTCTCTCTCCTAGTCCCCCCTTTCTGAATTAGCAGCCTGGTGATCCAGCTATAAGGCTGCAACTGCTTCTGCCTGGGGAGTAAGAGGCTCAAAGAGCTGGGAAATCCCCACTCTATCCCCACTCAGTGCAAGGCTTTGGGAAAGGCTCTGAGAGTCAGGGCCTCCAGTGTAATCAGGCGGGGTTGGGAGTCAATTGTTGTCAAGGTGACTGTTCAGCGCCTATCATTTAGTTGGACCTCTCAACCCAGGCTTTCCACACTTTGTAGCCTGTTTTTGCAGGGAAGAAGAGGCACTAGTCTCTGCTTACGACTAGTGTAGTATAGACCTTATTATCTGCCAAGTCCTTCTTGTTAGCGTTTATCCCTGAATATGGAGGCTCTATCAATCAGAAGTTGCCCCCGCCCCTTTAGCGAGAGGCACTAAAAAATATCACGCCTCTTGTCTTGGATCGCTGAACTGAGAGAGATCTTATCAATTAGAACCGAGGGTGCGCAGATTTTATGGGTTAAGCTAATTTCAGTGATTGGGTCGCAGCTGTGCTTCCGAAGGTATTTTAGGCTGCCTGCGTGCGCCCCTCCCCCAACGCTTGATTGTTAGCTTGAATGGCTGGGTGAGGTGCCCCGCCCACGGAGAGAATCTCCCAAGCCTCTCCCACTTGCCCCGCCGCTGGCGGCTGGACCGCACCAGGCGCAGGATAATGGAGCCCCCTGGGTGTGCGGGCCAGCAGGGCGCCCTGGGTGCGTGGAATGCCCAAGGCACGCGTGCGAATGGGGCGCTCCGGGCACCGGTGACTTGCGACCCCCACTCGCAGTGTGCGGGCTGCTGGGAACGTCAGCGGTGCTCAACCGGACCGGGCGCGCGCGCGGCGGCTCGCGGCGGCGGCTCGCGGCAGCGGCTCGCGTCGGCCGCTCGCGGCGGCTCACGGTTCCCAAGTATATGGGCTGACTCACCGCAGGCGCACTCCCTCGCGGCTTGAATGAGCGTCGCTGCTGCGGTAGCTTCCTCCACACCCTCGTCTCTCAGATTCAAGTGATAACAGTCCTTTTGCTTTCAGTTTGTGTGGAACTCCGGAATGCTCCGAGGATAAATTTTTCTGTTTCTAGTTGATTAATTTGTTGTGATTTAGGGGAGAGCTGTCGGACGTGCTTCTCACGGCGCCATTTCCGTGACGTCACTCAATTACACTTTTTTTTTGTAAGTACAGTTGGTGTTTCTTTTCTGTGACAGCAAATTAAAATCCTGAAAAGATCACATTTCTGCCTCTTTATCATCACATTTTGAAGAGGGATGTGCTGAGTTTGGGTTACAAGTCAGTCTATAAATTCATTGGGAACCAAAAGAACAATAAGTCTTAGTTAATCTTGGGAAAGTTTTTTGTGTCCCTCACCTTTTGTTAAATTTTTCTTATATTGTATATCACTGTAAAAATATCAAAGAAAAACATATTATGGTATTAAGATATAAATATTCAATACAAATGATTATTTAGAGGGTAATGTTACAATTTATTTTATATGGTAAAGCTAGGAAATCCTTTGTAAATTTAAATTGGATAATTAAAGAGGATGAGACATATTCAGAATTACAACATGAATTAATAGGTAAATGTGATTCAGTTTGCTAAAATTCATAGAGATAGGAAGGAGGGTATCAGTACCGAACATTATTGACTTATTTAATGCACAAGTATGAAAGAAACCAGTGTAAAAGGAGCAAGCCTGTGAAACCCAGAAAAAATGGTGATAAGGACATGACCCAGCCATAAAGAATTGCACCAGGAAACTTGGCAGTAGAAAAACTCCACTCTTCACAGGGTTCCTCAATACCATCAGAACTGACTAGACTTGCTCCTGGTTACAAGTTCACATCATAACACCCTGACTTCTTTAGATCACTTTCTAGTCTGAGCTTTGAAATACTCATTAGTCAGTAGACCTTTCATCATTTAATAATAGATAACTTTTCATGTTCCAATATATTTTTTCTCTGCTCAGTGGCTTTGTTATTATTTCAATTATCTCCTATTTTTTTTAATAATAATGAAATTATACTAGTCTATTCAGTCTTAATTTTGAACCCCTGACCAGAATTCAAGGAATCCTTAAATTCTATTATTATTTTAAGATATTATTCTTTTTAACATTATTTAGAGTTCAGATGTTTTACTGTTAAATGTTCATTATTAGTCTCTAAGTATTACTTTGCATAACTTTGTTCCAGCACATATAGTTTTTATAACTGTTAAATATAGACCCAGGCCTCTGACCTAACTTCCCTACTGAGCTAATGGACCCTGAATTTTGGAAATATCTATTTAGACATCCCATAGATATTTTAAACTCAAGACATGAAAACCAGAACTCCTTGATTTCACCTAAGCTCAAATCCTCCTTTCTTGTGCTAGAATCCTAATTTCCCAAAATAAATGTAATGATTATCTTTGATATTTTTTCTTGCAATTTCTGTAGCAAATTAGTCATCAAGCTTTGCTAATTCTACTGCATAAATTTCTCTCAACTGTATCTTTTTAGCTGCATACCTAATGATAGTATAGTAGTTTGATTTCTCATTCCTCTTCTGGGCATAAATTCAAATAATAACTTCACCATATTAGCTGTGACCTTGACTAGCCTAAATCTATCTGAACCTCAGTTTCCTCGTCTGTTAAATAAGAGATATTTACTACTTTGTTTTGAATATGAAATATAATAAGAAGTATAAGTTAAGCATTTAGACAATGTTTAGCATACACTAAATTTGCAATAGATTTCATTTATTTAAAAAAAAAGTACAAAAGAGTCTATGTTTTAAGGATCTGGCAAAGCACTGGACAAAACATAGTCCCTGTAGCTTAGAATGCAAAGGAGACAGAGAAGTAATTAGTCAATCTCAATATAGTATCACAAATGTTTTAATAAGCATGGGAGTATAAGAATATATAGGCAAAACACCTGCTCAAATCTTTAAAAATCTTGAAGGTTGATAGCTAAAATATAAACTGAGGATATGATAAATCAAAAGAAGAGAAGGACAACTTTTAGGAGATAGAAATGGCATGTGGCAATCAGTAAATGAGATTCAAATTTAGTGTGATTAATGCCCAAGGGTTGTAAAGAGAAGTGGTAAAACTATGATTATTGATATAGCCATACATCTGGAAAATCCACAAGAATAAATGATGCATTTTTAGATGATATAAGTATAAAATAAGATAAATGCTTTAAAAATACATGTATATGCAAGTCTGTGCACACCAACGCACACATAGTTTCCCTATATTCTCCAAATAATTAGTTGACATATTATATAAACTAGCTCATGTTTAATAACAAAAAGTGAACATAAAATATGTTGAATTGTAAAATAAATATAAATGAGTATATGGAAAATATGAATTCATAACTCTAACCAGAATTTTAAGTTCAATTTAGGAACATTTAAGAAAACTTGAAAGAATGAATGAAAGTCTATTTTCATAAAAAGAAAAACAATGTTGTAAACATGCCAATGCTGTCTAAACTCAACTTCAAATTTAATGTACAATAATGAAAAATTTGTATATTTGTTTTAATGCTGTAAAAATGTTGCTAGAATTCTTTTGAAGAAATTATTTTGAATGAGAATAGCCAAGAAATTTCTGGAAAAAAAGTTAAAAAAAGAATACTTTGCCAGCCAACTAGAAAAGCCACTTTAAAGACAGAGCATTAAAAAAAAGACATATTCATAAGCAAGTATTTTTCTATATCATATTACATAAAATATATATGATTTTTGTTTATAGCAAATTTGGACTGTAAAATCAGTAAAAAAATAAATGAATAGCTTGGTAAATACAGGGGTGGGAAAAAGTAGGTTACAGTTTATTGTGTATTATTCTTTATTATTATATTATTTACTTGTGCTGCAACTGTAAACCTACTTTTGCCCTCTCCTGTAATGTTGATACTTCTATTTATTTTGCAAAATTTAAATTATATTAATATAAAGTTTATTCTGCCTCACATCTTTAAAGTAATTTCAGAAAAAAGAAAGCATAGATGCATTTCTTTTTATAATTATTTGGATGAGATTGGTACTGTTAAGTATGGCACCAGAGGGAGAAAGCATTCAAAATGATTGATAAATATTAGAGCATAAAAACCTCCTTAAAAAATAAAAAGCGGAGTGCCGGTGGTGTGTGGAAGTCCTGGGTTTGATTCCTGGCTTGGGGACACAGAAGAAATGTCCATCTGCTTCTCCACCTCTCCTCCTCTCACTTTTCTCTCTTTCTCTCTCTCTCTCTCCTCCTCCTCCTCCCTTCTTGCAGCCATAGCTTAATTAGAGCGGGTTGGCCCTGGTGCTGAAGATGCCTCTATGGTCTCCACCTCAGGCGCCAATAAAGAAAAAAAACAAAGGCTCTGGTTGCTTGGGAGCAAGAGCCACAGCTGGCCCCAGCATTGCCCCCTAGTGGGCTTGCCTGGTGAATCCCGGTCAGGCACATGGAGAAGTCTGTTTCTGCCTCCCCTCCCCTCACTAAAAAAAAGAAAAGAGAAAAGAAAAAGAAAAGCTGACAAGAAACAGGTTGTGCTGTTTGCCACCAGTTCTGATAACTGCATAACGATGCATATTTGGAACTATTTTATTGCACTGAACGGAGTACACGGTAAGGCTATCTGGCATATCTTACCACTAGGTGAAACTATGTCCTTTAATTCTGGACAATTTTTCTGAATTGTCATTATATTTCTCTCTTGCATTTCTTCTTTTTTCCCTTTTCATAAATCCTGATTTTTAACACTGGATTTTTTGTACTAGTCTTCTAATTTTCTCTTATTTTCTATCTAGTTACCTTTTTGATTTGCTGTCTTAGGAAGTACCTCAATTTTGTCTTCCATCTCTTCTAATAAATTTTTCAATTCTGCCATCATATTTATAATTTCTATTTTCTAATTATTGTTTACTGTTTTTTAGCATCCTGTTGTTACTTTACAGATATATTCACATTTACCTTCTTCATGTGTTTCCTTCAAGTTACGTTTGATTTGGTCTCTGTTTCCTTTAATATCTGATGTTCTTTTGTTATTTATTCATACTTATATTGGTACCCCAAAAAGTTATATGCCTGAAAGCAACTCATCATCTGTTGGCTATATGGTAGTGTACTGGGTCATTTCAGTAATAAAACCTTGATATCTGTATCCTTAGATCTTTTCTATTGTGCTGTTTAGAATCCCAGAGGAGAGATCATAAATCTGTTTTCTACAAAGAATAAGTTTGCTACCTAGCATTCTTGTGAAAGGAATATGAGAAAGGGCTGGTAAATCTCAATCTTTATAATATAAACTTTTACTAATCCCTGCTTTTACTACGGTGCCTCCTTCTAGCTGGGAATAGGTTCTCAATAAAAAGAATAAATGTTCAGTTTTCTCTAGAGAGAGTCTTCTAGTTGCACCGAGTACAGGAGGAAATCAGGGGGTTCAACCATTCTAAATATGGTATTACTAATTTCTGAGACTTTGGGGTTCAGCAGTGTAACTGGGCATTCTTTGGGCTGTCTTTATAGCAATTGTAAAACTTAATTTTCTTAAATTCAAGTCAGTTACTACTTATCCATCTGCTTTCTAAGTTTCAAAAATGTTTTCCTGATAATATTAGTTTATGTATTTAATATCAGTTTAGGATTTCAGAAAGAATCAGAACAAAATAAAAATCTAATTGGTGGTTCAACATACCATCTTCTTTTTTTTAGAATCTTTTTAAAATTTATTTATTTAGAAAATTAATTTTAACAGTGTGACATTGATCAATAAGTGTGCATAGCTTGACCAGGCAGTGGCGCAGTGGATAGAACTTTGGACTGGGATGCAGAGGTCCCCGGTTCAAGACCCCGAGGTCACTGGCTTGAGCGCGGGCTCATCTGGTTTGAGCAAAAGCCCACCAGCTTGAACACAAAGGTCACTGGCTCCAGCAAGGGGTTACTTGGTCTGCTGAAGGCCCACGGTCAAGGCGCATATGAGAAAGCAATCAATGAACAACTAAGGTGTTGCAACACGCAATGAAAAACTAATGATTGATGCTTCTCGTCTCTCTCCATTCCTGTCTGTCTGTCTCTGTCTATCCCTCTCTCTGACTCACTCTCTGTCTCTGTAAAAAATTAATTAATTAAAAAAAATAAGTGTGCATAAATTTCAGACCAACATCACCCCATCATTTGACTAGTCAATTATGTTGTATATCCATCATCTAATGTCAAATCATTTTCCATCACCTTATGTTTGTCCTTCTTTATACCCTTCCCCAACCCTATTCCCATTCCCCCTGGTAACCACTGCACTCTTATCCATGTCTATGAGACTCTGCTTTGTATCTCACCTATGTGTGAAATTATTCAGTTCTTAGCTTTTTCTGATTTACTTATATCACTCAGTATAACATTCTCAAGTCCATCCATGTTGTCATGAATGACCCTGTGTCGTCATTTCTTATATTGTACATATACAGTGTGTCCGTAAAGTCATGGTGCACTTTTGACTGGTCACAGGAAAGCAAGAAAACATGATAGAAATATGAAATCTGCACCAAATAAAAGGAAAACCCTCCACCCTGGCTGGTTGGCTCAGTGGTAGAGCATCGGCCTGGCGTGCAGGAGTCCTGGGTTCAATTCCCGGCCAGGGCACACAGGAGAGGCGCCCATCTGCTTCTCCACCCCTCCCCCTCTCTTTCCTCTCTGTCTCTCTCTTCCCTTCCCGCAGCCAGGGCTCCATTGGAGCAAAGTTGACCCAGGCACTGAGGATAGCTTAATGGCCTCTGCCTCAAGTGCTAGAATGGCTCTGGTTGCAGCAGAGCAATGCCCTAGATGGGCAGAGCATCGCCCCCTGGTGGGCATGCTGGGTGGATCCCGGTCGGGAGCATGCGGGAGTCTGTCTGACTACCTCCCCATTTCCAACTTCATAAAAATACAAAAAAAAGAATTTAGAAGAAAAACTCTCCCAGTTTCTGTAGGATGATGTGGCAGCATGTGCAGATGATGACGTAACACCATGTATACAGCGGAGCAGCCCGCAGCCATGCCAGTCGAGATGTGGATGGTACAGAGGAAAGTTCAGTGTGTTCTGTGGCTCGCTAAATTTGAATCTGTGACCAAAGTGCAACGTGAATATCGGCACATTTATAATGAAGCACCACCACATAGGAATAACATTACTCGGTGGGATAAGCAGTTGAAAGAAACTGGCAGTTTGGTGGAGAAAACCCGTTCTGGTAGGCCATTAGTCAGTGACAAGTCTGTAGAGGCTATACGGGATAGCTACCTAATGAGCCCTAAAAAATGTGTGTGAGTCCACATAGAACTGCACTGAACAGGTATGAAACTGGGAGAGTTCTCCTTTTATTTGCTGCAGATTTCACATTTCTATTGTCTTTTGTTGCTTTCCTGTGACTGGTCAAAAGTGCACCATGACTTTACGGACACACTGTATATAGCACATCTTTATCCAATCTTCTATTGAATGACACTTTGGTTGTTTCCATGTCTTGGCCACTGTAAATAATACTGCGATGAACATGGCAGTGCATGTGTCTTTACGTACCAATGTTTTTAAATATTTTGAGTAGATACTTGGTAGAGAGATTGCTGGGTCATAACGTAGTTCTATTCTTAATTTTTTGAGGAACCACCATACTTTCTTCCATAATGGTTGTACTAATTTGCATTCCCACCAGCAGTGAATGAGGGTTCCTTTTTCTCCACAGCCTCTCCAACACTTATTATTATTGATAATAGCCAATATAACAGGTTTGAGGTGGTATCTCATTGTAGTTTTGATTTGCATTTATTGAATAGCTAGTGAAGATAATAGTTTTTCATGTATCTGTTGGCCATTTGTATGTCTTCTTGGGAGAATTATCTGTTCATGTCTTCTCCCCATTTCTTAATTGGATCACTTGTTTGTTTGTTGTTGAGCATTGTGAATTCTTTGTATATTTTAGAAATTAACCCCTTATCAGAGTTTCAACATATCATCTTCAGCAAGGTAGATCTAATGCTAAATGGAACACTTGAAAGGCTGAAGTCAGTATATGCTTAGGCATATGGTTCAGGTAAAAGTAAAATAATCAATAGATAATATGTCCTGGTACAGCGAACAAGGGAACTTAGAGTCAAGAATATAGATAGATAGCCTTCATTATGTAACAAGGAAAGGGTTATTTTTTGTTACATGGATGGCTAACTATTGTACATGGAGAAATTCAATCAATATAGGCAAAAAATAGCTAAGAATTCTAGTACCTAACCATTCTTAGAAACTATGTTTATAAAACTGATCAAGTAGATTCATTATGAAAGATTTAGAGAGCCTCAAAATTGTTTTTACATTGCTAAAACTATTCAAATAATATAGTAGATGATTATTAGCAATGCTCTAGATCAGTGCTACTCAAATTTTAATATGCATAAAAATCACACGAGTTCCTTGTTAAAATGCCGATTCTCTGGGGAGAATCTTTTTTTTCTTTTTCTTCTTCTTTTTTTTTGGTATTTTTCTGAAGTTAGAAACTGGGAGGTAGTCAAACTCCCACATGCGCCTGACTGGGATCCACCTGGCATGCCCACCAGGGGGCGATGCTCTGCCCATGTGGGGCATCACTCTGTTGCAACCAGAGCCATTCTAGCACCTGAGTTCTAGCACCTGAGGCAGAGGCCACAGAGCTATCCTCAACGCCCGGGCCAACCTTGCTCCAGTGGAGCCTTGGCTGCGGGAGGAGAAGAGAGAGACAGAGAGGAAGGAGAGGGGGAGGGGTGGAGAAGCAGATGGGCGCTTCTCCTGTGTGCCCTGGCCGGGAATTGAACCCGGGACTCCTGCAAGCCAGGCCAACGCTCTACCACTGAGCCAACCAGCTAGGGCAAATCTGGGGAGAATCTTGAAAATACTTTTAAACAAATTCTCAGGTAATTCTGAGGCTGCTCATGTATAGGCCACACTTTGAGTAGCTACCTGGGTATTAGGATTTTTTAAAGCCCTTGAGATTATTCTAATGTGCAACTTATATAGTTAGAAGTCATCATCATGATTCATTTTCTTCAAATCAGTGGTATTAACAACGTAGGTTATAACTTCATCAAACTGACTTTCTTATAAGTAAGCTGAATCATTTTAAAAAGCAAAATTCCTCTGCAATTATTTTTTCTTCTTTTTTGGTTTTCTTTCTTAAAATAACCATTCATACACTGAGACAAAAAATGTTTATCATGTGCCTGCTCAATATTAGGTACTGCTCTAGGAGAAGCAAAGGAAAGTAAGACTTACCAGTTAGAAAGATAGGCAAGCAAATACATGGCTATAGCAGTCCTATACTAAATGTTTCAATGAAGTATTTATATTATGGGATTCCAGAAGCACCAGTGCAGGAAATAAGGCTAATATGTAATGCCATAAGTAAATCATGTGATTCCTTACCTCACTTGATTTTGTGGTTCATTCTTTTCACCTAGAACAATTCCCCTGACATGCTATCTTTCCCTATAAGGTTAAGTAATACATCCTTCTTTCTGCCACATGCCATATGCACCATCTTCTGAACAAGAGCAACTGTGTGGTGTTAAAAAAGACAAAATTCAATTGAGTAGATTTTAAAGGTTTTATTGGCTTTATTCAGTGATTCATAAATCAGGCAACATCCTACCTAGCAGATAGAAAAGAGCCACAAGGAACTGTACAAAATGAAAACTCTTATTAGCAGAAGGCACTAGGGACCAGGAGTTATACTAGCAAAAAAAAAAAAAGTTGGTTGCAGAAAGTTTGCTTTCTTTTAGAGGATGGCAGGGCTCCATCAGGCAGATGACCTCACTCTTGCTAATTAGGTGATTGATTTGGTTAAGATTCCGTTTCTGAGAGACTGTAATTAAGTTACATCTTAGTTTGATGATTTAGTGGTATTTAGCATAAGTAATTTCATTTTGTGTCTGTTGTCTTTCCTTGTTTATAAGATTTTATTTATTCATTTAAGAAAAGAGAGAGAGACAAAGAGAGAAAGAGGGGGAGAGAGAGAGGGAGGAGCAGGAAGTATCAACTCCCATATGTGCCTTGACCAGGGAAACTTGGGGTTTCGAACCAGTGACTTCAGCATTCCAGGTCGACGCTTTACCCACTGCACCACCACAGGTCAGGCTGTTTTCTTATTTTTAACAGTGGTCCCTAAAACAGTCACAGATTTTAGCTAAAAAAAAAATGCTATTATATAGTACATTTGAACTCTGCTATCTTGTTTTATTCTCTGTCTTTAATTCTTCATTGCTATTTTCCTTGTTTTCTATCTTCTACAATATGGAAACTATTCCTTTATTTTTTACTTGTAGCTTCAGCAGCATTTTTGAACAAATATATTACTGTTTTTCTTCTAATTTTTTATAATTTTTATGGTGGTAAAATATATAAAACATAAAATTTATTATTTTAATCAATTTTAAGTATATAGTTCTGTGGCTATTAAGTACATTCACATTGTTGTGCAATGATCACCACCACTCATCTTCAGAGCTTTCTCATCATTCTCAACCGTGATTCTCCTTTCTGTTCCTGTGAATCTGACTACTCGAGGAACCTAATGTAAATGAAATCATTCAGTATTTGTCTTTTTGTGATTGGTTTGTTATACTTAGCATAATGTCCTCATGCATGTCACAACATGTGTGAAAACTTTGTTCATTTTGAAGGCTGACTAGTATTCCATTGTATGTACATTCCATTGTTTGTTTATCCTTTCATCTAGTGATGGACACTTGAGTTGCTTTCACCTATTTGTATTTGTGAATAATGTCACTATGAATGGATGTACTGCCAATATCTGTTTGAGTTCCTACTTTCACTTCTTTTATGTATGTATGCAGAAGTGAAATTCCAGGACCTTTTAGTAATTCTACAATTAATGTTTTTGAAGAACCATCATACTATTTTCCACAGTGGTATCATTTTACAGTCCTACCAGCAATATGCAAGTGTTCCAATTTATTTTCATATCCACCAACACTTATTTTATGTAATATAGACATTTTAATGGATATAAAGTAGTATTTCATTGTGATTTTGACTTGCGTATTCCTAGTGAATTAATTATGTTAAACTACTATTCATGTTCTTATTTACCATTTGTATATCTTCTTTGTAAAGTGTCTATTCAAATATTTTGCTCATTTTTTAAATCTAGTTGATTCTTATTGTTGTCAAGTTATAGTATATATACTCTAGATATCAATTCCTTATCTGCCATTCTGTGGGTTATCTTTTTACTCTGTTGATTTTATCATTTGTAGCCCAATTTACCATTTTTTTCTTTTGTTAATTGTGTTTTTGGCATTATATCCAAGATATCATTGCCAAATACAGTGCTATAATGCTTTTCCACACTGTTTGTTTTTTTTTTTCTCGAATGGTTTGATAGTTTATGTCTTATGTTTAGGTCTTTGGTCATTTTGTTATTTTTAATATGTGGCGTAAGGTAAAGATCTAACTTTATTATTTTGCATGTGGATATTCGGTTTTTACAACTGAGTCCTGAAAAGACTCTCTTTTCCTCATTATATGGTCTTGACACTCTTGTTGAACATCTATTGACTATATATGTGAGGGTTTATTTCTGGGATTTTTTTTTTCCCGAACCCCATGTCCCCCCATTCACAATACAGACCAGGCAAAGGGCCAGGGCTGAGGTGTACATGGGTGGGTTTACTCTGCCTCCTCTTTCTGTACAGTCAGTGTACGAACACAGCCTGCGGTAAGCACTGGGAGGCCTGGGATTTTTATTTTATTTCATTAGCCTATATGTCTGTCATGTTTGCCAGTACCAGACTATTTTGATTACTGTAGCTTTGTAGCAAGTTTTGAAATTAAGGAGATTATGACTTTGAACTTTGTTCTTCCTTTTCAGAATTATTTAAGGTCCCTTAAATTTCATATAAATTACAAGATGGGTTTATTTTTGCAAAAAAAGTCTCTTAGAATTTTGATAGGGATTGCATGAAATCTATAGGTTGCTTAGGGTAGCATTGATATCTTAACAATATTAACTTTTTTAATTCATGAACACATAATACCTTTTCATTTAATTGCATCTTTTTCAATTGCTTTCAGCAATGTTGTATACTTTTAGTGTACAAGTCTTTCACCTCCTTGGTTAAGTTTTTTTTCTAATATTTTGTTATTTTTATGTTATTGCAAAATGGAATCTTTTTTCTTAATTTTTTTTCTTGGATTAATTTTTGTTAGTATGTAGAAACACAAAACATTTTTTATGTTAAATTTATATCTTAAAACTTTGCTGAATTTAATTATTAGTTATAATAAGTTTGTGTATGTGTATGTGTAGAATCTTTGGGGTTTTCTATAAATAAGATCATGCTGTCAACAAGCGGAGAATTGTAGTTCTTTTTTCCCAATTTGGATTTTTTTTTCTTTTTGCATAAATGCCTTTGACTAGAACTCCCAGTACTGTTTTAAACAGAAGTGGCAAAAGCAGGCATCCCTGCCTCGTTCCTGATCTTAGAGCAAAACTTCAGTCTTTCATCATTGTATATGATGTTAGCTGAGGGTTTTTTCACATAGGGCCTTTGTTATGTTAAGATAGTTTCCTGCTATTTATAGGTTTTAGAGTACTTTTTATCCTGAAATATATTAAATTTTGTCAAATGCTTTTTCTGCATGAGATGATCATATTTTTTCCTTTTATCCTGCTAATTGGTATATTAAATTGATTAATTTTGGGATGTTGAAACAGCTTTGCATTCCAGGAATAAATCCCACCTGGTCATGTTGTATAATCTTTTAATATGCTGTTGAATTCAGTTTGTTCATATTTTGTAGAGAATATTTGGATCAATATTCACCAAAAATATTGGTATGTACTTTTCTTATAGTGTTTTTGTCTGGTTCTGGTTTCAGAATAATGCTGGCCTCAAAGAATAAGTTAAGATGTGTTTTCTCTTCAACTCTTCAGACCACTCTGAAAATAATTAATGTTAATTCTCTATTAAATATTTAGTAGAATTCCTCAGTAAAGCCATCTGGTACTGGGCTTTTGTTAGGAGAGGAAAAGGTACAGAGGTAATTTATAATTCAATTATCATACTAGTTATTGGTCTATTCAGATTTCTTATTTTTTTATGTTTCAGTTTTGGTAAATTGTGTATTTTTAGAACTTTGTTCATTTAATCTAGATTATCTGATTTTTGGCTAAAATTGTTTATATTACTCCTATACTATTTTTTTTTTTACTACTACACAGTTGGTAGTGATGTCTCCTCTTTCATTCTGATTTTAGTTGTCTTCTTTTTTTTTCTTAGTCTAGCTAATAATTTTTTAAGCTCCTTATGTAGTTTAAATTTTTGCAATTCTAATTCTACCCACATATATTCTTGTTTCTGTTCTTATACTTCATAGATATAGATTATTGTTACTAGGTTTTACTGTCTTATAGTTTAAATATTTTCTTTTAAAAATAAGTTGTTATATTTGAATTATCTTTACTAAATTTGCAACATTTATTTATACAACTTAATGTTTAATTAGTGTCTCTGTTCACACTCAGTCATACTATAGCAAATTGAAATCTTAATTTTACTTAAACGTCAAATCTATTTCTCTACATAAAGTCATTTCTTAAGATGGAGATGGTATATGTGGGTGGTATGTTTTATGATAATTTATGTTTAAAAAATTAATTATGCTGCTTTCACATTTTCTTTTAATTTCTGTAAAGATTTTTTCTTATTAGTATTAAGTGTCAGAAGAATGAGGTTAGCTAAACTTTTTCTCTATAAATGTCATGTTTGACCCTGTTTCACCTGCCTAAATATGTATAGAATTTACTTTATTCTTACTATGTTAACCAAAATTTAGTTGAAGTTTTGGTATACTAGTTAATAAGAAAATAAACTTAGAAATAAGAAACCACTAAAAAATTTTAAGAGGTCTTACACAATTCTTGCATCAGTGAGATGATAAAGAAAATAACAATATGATCTTTTTACAATATAAAACACAAAGAAATAGAAGACATAAGTAAAATTATGTTCAAGACAGAAGCTGAAGTTATTTTAAAGAACTTTGTCTTTGAAGCACATCTACCTCAATAGTCTTACAAATGAGTTTTCTTAAAATCTCAAGAAACAGATAAAATGTTTAGAAAAAAATGGCTATTACTGTGATAATGCTAAAACCTAACAATATACTTAAAAATGAAACAAGCCAATCTCACTGATGACTATAAGTACTACATCTAAACAACATTTTAGCAAATTGAATCCAGCAGTTTCTCATAAAATAAAATAAAACATAGATAATTTTATTTCATAAATGAAAGATGTACTGCCTCCTCCTTCTCAGCAGTTGATCTTTCTTCATACTTCACTCAGAAGACAAAGCTCATGCAGTATAAATTCTTTGAACTATTTGTTTAAAATATGAAATGTCTCTGCAGTGCTAACCCTCCAGCTGGTCTTTTAATCCTAACTCTTCTTGATTCTGTTAATATTTTTCCCATCATTTTGTTCCCACTTCAGTTTCCCACATCTTCAATGAAACCTCTCCATTGACTCATTCTTTTATATCTGCAACATCAAGCTATGACTAATTCTTCTCTTCACAGAATTAATTTTCTACTTCACTTTTTTTTACCATATACTTATTTCTTAACCATCTGCAATTTATGTCCTTTTCCACCTTTTTCCCACTGCCCTCAATACTTCCATCATCTTACTTGTCAAACAAGTTGAGTTTTCTCAATCTCTGCAGTCATTGACTGATGTACAAAATTAATGCTATTGACCACCCTTCTTTGCCTGTAGTGACTTTACTCTACCTTGAGTCTTCCACCTCTCAATACTTCCCTTATTCTTCTTTGCAGTTCTTCTTCTCTAGACATTCATATAAAAAAGGAGTCTGTCATTGGTCCTTTTCTCACCCAATTCTCCTTTCTTAATGGACTCATTCACTCTTCGAGTTGGAAAAACACTACCATGTGAAAAGAAAATACCCAAAAAACCCCTGAGGATAAGACAGTTCCTTAATACCTGTCTACATTATTCTTCCCACTGTTAAGCAATTCTTTCTTTTTTTTCCTTTCCTTTTTCAAGTTATTTTCTATTTTGACTTTTAGATACAAAATTTCAGTTCTCTTTCAATCACCCTGGTACATGCCTACATCTAAACCTTAAGTTATGCAATATACAAAAATGCACCTCAACACCTAATTTATTTTCACAATCTTCTGAATATTCTAATACATCCTTCACATCACTACCAAAGTTATTTTTCTAAATTACAAATAAGATCAGGACATCTCTTCACAAAAAATCTTCAATAGTCATATTGCTGTCATGTTGTTTCACTTGTATATTATCATATCTCCCCATGTATAAAATGATTTCATATATAAGATGCACCTTAATTTTGGGCCCAATATTTGAAAAAAAAAGTATTACATAAAGTTATCAAACTCAAGTTTTATTCATATAACTCCTCATCACTGTCAAAACTCCCATTCATTAGCTTGTCTTCATCTGTGTCTGATGACAAATCACTGTCTTCAACAATGAGCACAAAAACAAGTGCAAAAAAGCGGGAAATAGCAGTAAAAGGAATCTACAACTACTGTATAAAAAGCAACCAATTTTTAAACCTCAAATTTTTCAGAAAAAAAGGTGCATCTCATACATGGGGAAATACGGTACTTAGTTTTGCATTGTTAGTTTGCATTTTCCCCCTCCAGTATTCTGTAAACTCTTTGGAAGGAAGTTCTTTAGCCCATGTATATCTCCATAAAATTACTTGACATTTACATAGTAGATGTTCAATAAACATTTGTGGATGGATGGATGGATGGATGGATGGATAAAATTAGGACAGTTAACATTTTTCCTTACAGTTGATTTTGTAAATGACCACAATAAACACTCCTCCAATCAAATTTAACAACATGCATTTTAACCTTTACTGAGTCGGTTTCTTACTCCAGAAAGCAGAGTAAAAGTCTATAAGTGACAAAAGCAATTTTAGGAGGAAAAATTATGATCTGTTTAATCTCAAATCAGAATCTGATATTTGACATACTCTGATAAAATAACTTTATCAGAAGGTGAATAAACATAAAATAATATTTAGCTAATAAGAATATTTTCTTAGCTAATTATAGTGAATCATAGAAGAGAAGCTAATCAATCATTCCAGATTCTTGCTAAAACTATACCGATAGCTGCTAAAGTCTATGTTTACTCATTACCTTCCAATTGAACTTTTCCGATTACATCCAAATTTATTCATTAATATTTCCTTCTATAATATTAAACAGATTGCCAAACCTGTCTCCTCATTGTAGAAAATTAATAATAATAGTAACAACCTACCACATAGTCTCTTGTATTAAAATAAATGGTTAATTAGACAATCTGAAAACTAATAAAATAGGTTATGTGTTTTGAAAGAATCTACAAATCATGTCCTAGAACTTAGAAAAAACATAACTACCAAATGAATATATAAAAATATATACAAAACCTTGGATAAAAGTACATATTTTAACTGAAAAGTACACTTTCTTGCAAGAAAAGCCTTATACTTTTATAAGAAATATGACCACTTATTAGTCAACACATGTTTACTAAATACTTTGAAAAAACTTAAAACTATGTGGTAAAAATTTTTCTTCTGTTTAAGTTTATGACTGATGTAATATGGGGCAAAGTTCAAAATAATTCTAAAGGAAATCAACATTAAGTTATCAGACTCTTTCTGTTGAGAACAAAGAAATGAATTATCTTTCAATCAACTTACCTAGTAGTCAAAATCCAAACGCAGATATCTGCCCCACTCCAGGCTGTTATTACACAGTGTATTTATTCATCTAGACTAAAAACTGATGTCCTCCACAAAACTTGGAAAAGTATAGGCCCAACAGATGTGTAGTATGTTTTACCCACTAATCTGGCAGACCTAGAAATATTATTTCCCATAACACATTGTGTTTACTGTGGAGATTCGATGCCAGAATTGGGGTTGGCTCATTAAAACCTTTGGAAAAATCTGAAAAATATATATTAGCTTAGCAAGGCTTTCCCTGGAGTGAATATTTCAGAATAAGCACATTTGCTTATTTTTGTGGTTACTCAAATTTCTATTCTCATACCAAGCACACTATCTTCACAGAACTAGATAAAATAACCCATGTGGAATTAGAATGGTTTAAACAAGTGCCAGTACTATATACAACATAAAATTTACTCCATGTTCACAAATGTTATTTATAACATTATAGTTAACAAAAGAACCAAAATCAACCTTTACTGACTAGTTTTGACACTTGACATCCTTAATCGTCAATCCTACTCTCCTCTTTTAATTTTGGAAGTCACTAAACGTTTTTCAATCGAAACTTTTAGAACTTATATTCATTATATCAAGATACACTATCACACTAAAGAGAAAGAAGATTTTAGAAAAAGCCATTTTCCTGAACTCTTATAGCTGGTCCATCTCAAAGGCCTGACAAATGTGCCTTTCACAGAGAATCCTGGCTTCCATTTGTTCTTCTGTCCTTCTAAAGAAGACCTGATTGCCAACTTCGCAGAATATTTCAATACTCACATTCATTCTTTTTATCTTTCCTCCCACCATTGTCTTTCCTCTCTCAATCTGCGACTGTCATCATTTTACTATGTGTTTATTTGGTAACATAACTTTCTTGGAAAACACTTTTAATGACTTTCTGCTGTCTAAGAATGTGGTTTAAACTCGCTAACCCAACTTTCAGTCCTCCAAAGTCAAATAAATCTCTAAAGTTGTGTTATTTCAAATAACATTTATTCACTTTAAAAATAAGTCTTTCAGGTACCCAAAATGCACTTTTTTTCTTTGTTCTTGTTACTTTAAAACATTTCACCTTAGCTCTCTACCTAGCTAAGGTCTATTTTTTTAGAATCAACATATTCATTTACCTAAAATGCATCCTCTAGATTATTATGATGTTTCTGTCAGCTGAAATAGAGCAAATATGCTGCAAAATATATTGAGAATTTTTATGGTGTTTTAACTTTCCTAGCATTCTTTTGAAGTATTATTTAAATTTTGTGTTAAAATTTGTATTCAAATTTGGTATTAAAATGTATTTTAAATGTTGAAATGTTATTGCCCAGCATTGGACTGGGATGCCGAGGACCCACGTTCGAGACCCCGAGGTTGCCAGCTCAAGCGCAAGCTCATCTGGCTTGAGCAAAATAAAAAATGCTCACCAGCTTAGACCCAAGGTCACTGGCTCAAACAAGGGGTTACTTGGTCTGCTGAAGGCCTGCGGCAAGGCACATATGAGAAAGCAATCAATAAACAACTAAAGTGTCAAAATGAAAAACTGATGATTGATGCTTCTCATCTCTCTCCGTTCCTGTCTGTCTGTCCCTATCTATCCCTCTGTCTGACTCTCTCTCTGTGTCCCTGTAAAGAAAAAAATAAAAAAAATTTTTTTGAAATGTTATTTAAATTTTGGATAGTGATTTCCCCAGCTAGATTGAAAAGACTCGACAGCATAGTTTTATATGTTTTGTATAACCTCTAGCAATGAGTACATATACTATTGTGTCCTCATCAA
Organism: Saccopteryx bilineata; assembly: GCF_036850765.1. Taxonomy (NCBI): domain Eukaryota; kingdom Metazoa; phylum Chordata; class Mammalia; order Chiroptera; family Emballonuridae; genus Saccopteryx; species Saccopteryx bilineata. The sequence goes on from NC_089494.1 coordinate 173,808,396, forward strand.
CTATTGACTTAGTTGAAAATAAAATTAACCTATGGTCCAGAGATTACAGTTAAAACCTAAAGATAGACACAAATGAACACATATCCTTTAAGACACAAATCTAAAAGCATATACATCCAAGATTACTTTTTATTTTTTATTATAAAAAATTTCAAGCATATACACGGGGTCCTTGGGTTATGACACAGTTCTGTTTCTTTGACAGTGACATAACCCTAATTTTGGTGTAAGTCAAAACACATCCTAGCTTAAGTCACTTATCTATCCTAACACAGTTGTAAAATCATAATCTAGAATAGGGGTCTCAAACTCGCGGCCCGCGGGCCGCATGCGGCCCACCGAACAATTTTGTGCGGCCTGCAGACTAATCCACGAAGTTCAAAATATTTTGGATAAAATTAAGTAAGCCTAGGGGCCTACTTGTATTTTTCATTTCTCTAGCATCCTTGCTAGATATTAGCTTAGTTAACAGCGGTTGTGATGCGAACTACAGTTTCTGGTCATTTTGTGACACTGAGTAAACTGCATGTACGATTGTGCTTGTTGTACTGATTTTTTTTTTTGTTTTCAACTGCAGTGAGAAAAGTGTTGCGTAACAGTTGCCTTTTGTAGACCTAGTGTGGCCCGCCGAACGACTGTGGTCTTGTTCTGCGGCCCACATGCTGAGTTGAGTTTGAGACCCCTGATCTAGAACATAAAAACACAACTAAGCCACAGAAAAAGGAAAAGGACATAAATATAAGAGCCATGATAAGGGTCAAAAAGTCACTGAACAAAGCAACACAAATGGAACACTTGTGCTTCTAACAGTCCAAAATGGCATAGGAAAGCATACTGGGAGACACACTAACTCCCTCACTCATATGCCATGTTACTGCGTATTTTTCTGCCTCTTGCAACCAAACTAATTTACCCATGTAGTGCATAAGTACAACAGTAACAGCATAAGCTGAAGCACTCATGTCTTAATTTCTTTAAATTTTTATGGGAGTGTCATAAATTTGAAACATCCTCTGTTGAGGCTCTTATAACTCGAGATACCCTGTATGAAAATATATGATGGGATAATGAATTCCCATTGACACATTATCCATCTTCAACAATTATTAATTCACAGCTAATCATGTTTCATCTTTCACCTACACATCTCTTTCCTGCCTATATTGTTTAAAACCAAATCCCAGACATCATATCAACATAAGAAATATTTTAAAAATGTACTAGCAATAAAATATATAATGAAGTATGTACTAAGTAGGTTACTGGACTCAGTATTATTAAAGCCAGTTAGGAAGATTGCATGAAGGTGAAGCAAACCTGAGTTTGATATGCCAAAATCATGGTAGATACAGCTACTTAAAAATGTTCTTTATTTCTCAAAGAAGCCAGGCACTCTAAATGCAATCTCTATGGCAAAAAAGAAAACACAAAAAAAAAACCCCAAAAAACAACAAACCCTTCTACATGGCCACTCTATGAAAAAATGAACAATCAACTCTCCTCTATACTGCAGCTAATTTATTTAAATGTCTTTGTCCCAGAAGTTAAAATATTATTACTTTTAAAACCATTCATCTTTCTTCATTCTATTTCTCTGTTCTGCAAAATACATTATAGAGGCTCTTAAACAGCAATAGTTTTTACTAGTAGTGCTAGTAGGCAATAACTCAGACTCTGGAGCTGGATAAATGTAATTAGCTTGAGAACTTCAGGTCTCATATGTGCTGAAGTATTATTAGATGTAAAACAAAGAAAGTTGCACAGAGATTCATAATGATGAAACCCACAGATTTCTTTCACAACTCTAGGAATAATCTGAAATAACTATTGAGATAACTATATCACTTGTGTTGTTTTGGAAGTTGTGTACTAAGAAATATTTAAGACACAAATCACAATATATAGACTACAGGTTTGAAAGGTGGTTTTAAAATAGAATCACAGGACTAGATGGTGAACTTTGAGATCTGGTAGAAAAGATGTTTGAATTGAGGATGAAAGAAAATATTAAATGATATGAAAATCAAAGCAGGTGGCCATGTATGTTTGAGGTTTGAAATATTTTTATTTCTGTCAAGTCTCAGAATATTTTTCAAATAATAGTTTTGATAAACATCTTTTTTTTTTCTTTTGACAGCGACAGAGAGTCAGAGAGACGGACAGACAGACAGGAAGGGAGAGAGATAAGAAACATCAATTCTTCATTGCCGCTCCTTAGTTTTCCTGATTGTCTTCTCATATGTGCCTTGACTGGGGAGCTACAGCAAAGCAAGTGACCCCTTGCTCAAGTTAGCAACCTTGGGCTCAAGCCAGTAACCATAACCATGATCCCACACTCAAGCCAGCAATTCCTTGCTCAAGCTGGTGAGCACGTGCTCAAGCTGGATGAGCCCACGCTCAAGGAGTTGACCTCGGGATTTCGAACCTGGGTCCTCCGTGTCCCAGTTCAATGTTCTATCCACTGCACCACCACCTGGTCAGGCTATAAACTTCTTTGCCATCAATATCTTACTTTTAGCTAGTGAAATTTTACAAGTCTATATATGCAATACCTATAATGTGCTTTAGCAATCAAATACGTACTGTACTCTGCCAGAGTGTGTGTGGAGGACATGTGTGAGACACCCTGATGGCAGGAGTCTCAGTGGAGAGGGACCCAGGGAACTGAACTTCATGAGAGCAGCCTCTCTTTATGAGGAAAGGAAAAGGCAGGAGGGAGAAAGCAGAGCAAGGGGGGAGAGGTGTAGTGAGAACAATGGGAGGTTGGGACTTATTAACCTAGGAAGTACATGTGCTTGTTTATGAACTACTGGAAGGAACCCTGAGAGGGGGATGTGGGAGGGAGAGAGAGAGGGAGAGAAAGAAAGAGAGAATAAAAATATAAAGAATGGAGAGGAGGAAGGAAGGGAAGGGAAAGTGCTGGTTCTAAAAGATGAAAGGGAGTCAACAAAGCAGTTGTAGGACTGAAAATTAGCAAAAAACGAGGCTCCTTTCTTTTGAGACAAAAGAGTAGAAAGTGACAGGAAAAGCCAATGTCCCTTTGTCTATACTGTGGAAGACCAAAATAAAGAAATTCATTGTTGATAGCCTAATTGTCACCAGGATTTAGAATAGATCAATGTTTTAAGAGAGATGAGACTAGAGAAAGCTAAAGAATTAGAAATGGTTGCTTTGGGGAAATGGCATAAGAGCCCACACAGGACAAGTAAAACAGTCACTCATTGTGGCCTAAGGCCCAGCTGAGCAGCCACAGTGAACAGAAATGTGATATTATCCTACCACAAACAACTAAGCACAATGAAAGTTCCCCTCAGCCTAGTCTAGATAACAAGCCGCTCTAGAAAACTAACCTGCCATAGCAGGCTGTCTGACTGTCAAGCAGGAGGTATTTTTCTCACTAGAGAAATTGTTCTCAGAATATTTTTTTTCTTTTTTTGCTCATATACTGCTCCCACTATGGGAAAGTCAAGATTCTCCCCAATATCTCATTCCAACCAATGAAGAAAGAGAGCTATAGAGAGACTAAGTAACTTGCCCAGATGGTACATCTAACAAGTACCTCTCTCAGTTCAACAGATAATATTGTTTTTAACTGTTTAACCATGTTCAGGTAACATAGGAGGAAAAACATTTTTTGAATGAGAAAATAAAGCAAGGAGAAGAAAAGAAGAGTTGTAAATGAGAAAGACTCAAAATTAGTAGCAAAATGGAGGGCAGTGGGAAATGGGAATAATGTGCTGAATAAAGACCTCAAGCTAGACATGAATTTAGAGCTATGTTGTAGCCTCTCATTTATCAGATATGGTGGCCAAGATAGATTCAATGTTGTGTTCAAACTTACACAGCTGATTAACCTTAAGGGTTGAGACAGGACTCTGATGGACTCTTACCCTGGACACCATCTCTAAGCTAGACCTGCACTGAGCACTTAGGATAAAATCTAAACCAAACAGGATTCCCCCCCATCCAGAGGTCTCCATTAAGAGGAAATGACCAATAAATACACAAATAATAACTGTAATGTTGTGTAAGTGCTAGTGGATCTCTGGATAAAGAGAAAAAACTGATTCTTAGTGCTTGATTAGAGAAGGAATATTCTACAGAATAATTAACTATGTAGCAGCAATATAAATGACAAGAAAAATTTTGCCAGGCAGAGAAGAGAGAAGGTCACTGAGGAAAAGTACTAAGCCCACAGGGACACTATAGAGTTCTGAGGCAGCAAAGACATGGTGTGTCTTATAAACACCAAGCACATTATATCTATTTATTTGAATATTTTAAAATTAAGCTAAAATTTGTTGAGAGCCTACTAAGTGCCAGGCATACTTGAAAGACAAATGATAAAAATGTTGTTATCGCCTGACCAGGTGGTGATGCAGTGGATAGAAAGTCGGACTGGGATGCGGAGGACCCACGTTCGAGACCCCGAGGTCGCCAGCTTGAGTGCGGGTTCATCTGGTTTGAGCAAAGCTCACCAGCTTGGACCCAAGGTCGCTGGCTTGAGCAAGGGGTCACTCGGTCTGCTGAAGGCCCATGGTCAAGGCATATATGAGAAAGCAATCAATGAACAACTAAGGTGACGCAACGAAAAACTGATGATTGATGCTTCTCATCTCTCTCCGTTCCTGTCTGTCTGTCCCTATCTATCCCTCTCTCTGATTCTCTCTCTGTCTCTGTAAAAAAAAAAAAAAAAAAAAAAAAAAAAAAAAATGTTATTATCTTCAAGTCTCAAGGAGTTTACAATCTAATTAGGAAAGCCAATTATACTCAAGTGGAAGCAAATTAGCTGGAGTTTTAAGAGACAAATCTCAGTCTATTGTTGGGCTTACAGTCTAAAAAAGTAATTTCTATCTGGAGAGTACATGTTGGTAAGGAAAAGTTTCAAGATGAAGCAACATTTGGTTTGAACCTTGGAAAATGGATAGGTGTTTAGCTGGAGTGTAAATAAATGAACATCTGACTTAAATAGTACCTTTTTGTCAAAGGCTGTCCAACTTGATAAGAAAGCAAGGTGGATAATAACCTTGTAACAGGTTCCTCAGGGCATCTGGATGCAAATAAGCTAGACAGGACTTAAAGAAAAATAAACAACTCTAAATCTATAAACCTCAAGTGTAGCCCATAGTCTCAAATGGCTTTTGGTGACACCAGACCATATGAGGTGGCAAATTCCTTTTAAAGCACTTTCCAGATGAATGAATCACAAAATAAAATGACCGTGGCTCTGGAAAATAAATAGATATCTTGGTCTATTTTATTCCTTTACTTTACACTCTTGGAAAATCTCAACCAAGCCCTCTAGTTTCCTAAACCACACGGGCCTCACCACAGACACTACCAGCTTAGTTCTTGTGTCCAAACATTCAAAGTGGGGTTTTGCCTTCATCTCTTTGGGTGGCAACTGAAAAGTGGCCCATGAAAAATAAGAGGAACAGATGTGGGAAAATAAAAACCCCCAAAACAAAAAAACTGTGACCATTTATTTTGCAGGTTGAAGAAGCCAGCTCATACCCAGACCCTTGCCATGCACAGGGAAGAGGTTAGTGGTGGGAGCGAGTAGGGACAGTATTGTGGTTTGCATGGATTAATATGTTGGCTCAAAAGCAAACAGGTTGATGACTGGATCTGTAGTCAGGGATCAGTCAGCTTTTGATGGAAATTAATTGAGTGCAGCAAAGGACACTTCTCAGCAATGTGCTTACCACCTGTTAATAAGGTCTAACCAATCCTAGACATCTCCAAGTTTGCCTTAAAAACCCAAATGATTTGTTAAACACCATGCATGTCTGAGAACATAATGAGGCAGGCTGAATACCAATTAATGCCCTGGGATCTCAGGCATTTTTGAACCAAACATCACAGAGGAGGAAAGAGAATACCAAGAATACATAAGCCATAAAAAATGAAAATGAACAGAAGGAATAAACATTTTAAAACACACTTCATCAGACTAATCAACCGGTGCCTAAAACCAGCAATTCCTCTGAAGCCTCTTTAATAAGACCACAAATCACCCTGCTGACACAACACAGCAGGCACGCTTTTCCTGGATGGGATCTCAAAGACTGGACATCTGTTGCTCAAAGAAACTTTTTAAAAAGGGCAAGTTCAGTGTACAAGAAGCTAGATGCATCAATTTGTATAGCCGACTTATATTTTAACAGGAAACCAATAAGAGTGACATGGTGTCATATAAATAAAATTCTAGTCTTCTGGTTGACCCATGGACTTTGCAATAGTGGACTATAACATCATCAAAGTGACTGTTTGATATATTGGCTCATGCTACATGTAGTTATACATAGTGAGTGATAGATCTTATCTGTAAGGTACCTGGGATCAGAAATGAACAATCTCATCATTTTATCTAAAAGTTGGCTGCAATATTCTATGGATTTTAAGTAATTAAATTCATTTAAACTAAATAGATGATTTCAGGCTCTTGAGGATCTTTGCTTCAAATAATTTTTTTATAGACTTAAATTAGTTAAAGTTTTTTTTTTGGGGGGGGGGGTTCTCACCAAAACACTGTAACAGAACTTTATTTGAAATATAATAGCTAAAGAGGAAAGACACAGAAAAGGAGGGGGAGAATAAGAGGGAAGGAGGCAGAAAGAGAGGGGTGAGGGAAGGAAAGAATGGATTTTGAGGGAAAGAAAAGTGCTAATTTTAATTAACTGGCAATGGTTTGCATCTATATATAATTTAGCTGTCATTGCATAACAGATGATTGGCTTTTATTTCCTCAATGATAGAAAAAGATTTCCAGTCCCCAGAGTCAAAACCCATATGAGATGTCATATTTTCTCATGTGAATAATGAATTACTCAGTGGTCAAGAAAAGACACAGTCTTTGTCCACAAGTGGCTACCAGATTGAATCAGAATCAAGAGTTCTAACAGACTATGGTCTGACTTCCAGCAGAACACATTTAATTTGTTCATTCTTTCCTTTATTTTTTTCAACAATTTTTGGGTAAACAAAACAGTCAAAGATCCCTTTCCTGATATTCTGGTGAATAAAGATAACAAAATACACAGTTTGCTACATGTTATATATTTAAATATTAGTAAATGCTAAGAAAAATAATAAAGCAGGGACTAGCACTAGAATATGTGAGAGAAGGTTTCATTTTAGATCAAGAGACCAAGGAATACCTTGTTCAGAGGGTATCCTTTCAATCAAGATGTGAAATAGGTAAGGGAGTGAGCTGGGAAATAGGTAAAGGAGTGAGCTGGGTGGATAGTTAGAATAATAGAGTTTCAGGGATGGGAAAAGCAAGGGCCAAAGACCTTCAGGATAAGACACAAAGGTAGCGTGTCTGTGCTAGAGTGAGAAGAGATGTGGACATGGAAAAAGAAATTAGAGAGCTTTTTGGAAACCAAATTATGGAGCACCTATACATTAACAGGACTTTTCTTCTCACATTGTGATGAGGATCCAATGAAAGATTTTAAGCAAAATAATAGCATAATATGATTTATGTTTTATAACAGGATCTTTCCAGAAGACAGACATGCCACAGAGAGTACAACATTTAATTCCAAATATGTTTGAATTTTTTAAATCATCAGCAGTGATCTAAAATAAACTCCAGATTCCTCATTTTATTCAGATAAAATTAAATCCAGGGATGGTGAGTGACTTTTCCAAGTTTATGCCAGTGGTTGGTAGTTGAGCCCAAACTTTTCAATCTGGAGTAGACTGGAAGTCGAAGTGATGAGCTCTATTGGTGGAAACAGAAAAATGCACTGATTTATAAATATTTTTGGAATAACCTATATGCAGAGGGCTGACAAGATCTAATCACATTTTGTGTTTCTACTTGATCTGGTAATTGTATGTAGGTCATGGCCTAAATTATCATTCATTAGTTATCCCAATGAGGATGATGTCATTTCACTTTTGTTATATTTTAGATACTAATCACTTTTAATAAAATTGGGAACTGAGAAATAGGTTTACCATGGAGTAGAAAGAACTAATTTGACCATAGACTAGATAAAGTAGACATGATTCTAGGTTTGGTAAAAATCACCTTGAATAAACAGAAAAGGCTTCAGCAGTACTAAGAGCCCATCTTAAAGAGCTGTTTTAGTGGGAAATTTTTGAACATATAGACCATATCCACCTTTTGTATGTATGGCCATGCACTGAATACAACCCTCTGGTTCTTCAAAACTCAGACCATCTAAGGCACACAGAGTTTCTTTACAGAACGTGTTCCTGTTTATCTAGACAAGTGATTTTTAACCAGGGTGCCAGGGTGCATTTTTAAGTCATGCAATATCTGATTATTTAGTCAAGTGCACTGACCTCTTTCCCCTTAGGTTGTCAAATTAAAGAATGATAATAGCCAACATAAATTTTGCTGTTTAGTGTGAATGAATCATAATTATACATAATATTTTTGTCAAATTGGCAAAAAATACAATATACTTTTTGGTGTGCTGCAGAATTTTAGTAATTAGTTTATGTGTGCAAAGAGATGGGAAAAGTTGAACATCACTGATTTAGACCAAAGGATGGGGTTTCTTTGGGACATGGTTTGTTTGACTTTTACTAGAAGAAGCTACATATTCTTCAAAGATGACATTCTTATTCTCATAGATGGAGTGTGGTCCTTCTGTAGCCTGAGTCTAGCGACATAGATCAAAACTCAAAGTATAAATTCTCATCTGATGAAACTCTGAGTACCTTTCATCATACCAAAACAACATATAGTTTTAAAAATTGAAAGTACTCAAAGAGTAAGTATCACTAAAAATAAGCCCAAGAAAATTTTTTTTAGTTTTCTTTAGATTTTTAATTTGTTCATTTTTGAGTGGAGAGAAACAGAGAGAAAGAGGGGAGAAACAGGAAGTATCAATTCCCATATGTGCCTTGAACAGGCAAGCCCAGGATTTCAAACTGGCAACCTTAGCAATTCAGGTCGACGTTTTATCCACTGCACTACTACAGGTCAAGCCCAAGAAAAAATTAAAAGCCTAGACAAATTTTGAGATAAACACTGTCACAACCCCAAGGATATGGCAGTCTTTTGAACATTGCCACTATAATCACATCAAGGCATGCAGTAAAGGGCTCAAATAAATCAGAATATAAAATAGATAATTAAGCAACCAAACATGATTTGTCTTCCTACTTAAAAAAGAAGAGAGAGAAAAGTGGCTAGTATTTTCACACAGGTCTTAACAATAAGACTAAGTTGTCAAAATAGAGCCCACCACAGATAAAACATCTGCAAATCACTTGCTTGCAAAGATGACTAAAGACTTCAGGATGTGTTATAGAAAGAAAAGACCAGAGAAAGGATTATCCCCAAGAAAGCATTATCATCTAGATATGATGCTATGCAGAGGGTGTGAGGGGATTGATTTCAAAGCCAACATAATGACAATGGAGGGACTCGCCTCTGTAGGGATTTCAAAAGAAAAGCTGATAAACCTAGTCATTAGCTAGATCAACAGCAAATCAACAGAGAAATAAATTTAAAGTGACTAGCACGTCAAATCTAAAATGTTAGAGTAGAACCACTGATGGAAGTAAGCAGTTAAAAAAAAAACCAGAAAAGAAACTTGGATTAAAGAGAATAAAAATAAAAGTTGCTATCTGTTCACTACTTCCTATGTTCTAAGCACTGCATTCATTTATCTGACTTAATTCTCTCAACAACCCTGTTTATTCATATACTTATTTATTCACAAACATTTATCAAGTGCCTATTGTGGATCAGGCATTGTCCTATGTAAGCATTTCAATATTTATGCATGAGGAAACTAAAATTCAGACAGGTAAAAGACCTTGTGCAAGGTACTATAACCAGTAAATGGAAGAGCTGGAATACAAAGCCAGGTCTAGTGCATTCCATGAGTTTTAGTTTTAAATTGATTGAATTCAAAAGCTGACAACTGATGACAATAAATAAATAAATAGCCAGTTGTGACAAGACAAAGAAAAACAAACAAACAATGGAACAAAAACTGGGAAGCCATATGGCTTGTGAGAGTAACTGAATAAGGAAGGGAGGAGGGCAGTAGGAGTCCAGTGTGTGCCTAGGGGAGAGGGGATAATAGGGAGGAGCAGCCTGCCGGCTTAAGCACCTCCTGAGGCGACTGGCCTTGGGTAAGGCTAGGAAGGGTCCAAGATCATTAAACCAAGTACATTGCTGCTGAATTTTCTAGTCTCCAGGACAAGAAAAGATGTTTTAGAGGAATTATGACCCCATGTCACCTCTGCAATTCAAAACAGAAACTGAAAGACCCATTACATTAACCAAATTAATGGTACATTAAGTTATTAAAGTCACACAGACTAGATAATCCTGTGTTACTTATATTATAAATTATTACTATTGTAAGTTGATCTGTGTCCACCCAAAAAGTTATGCTGATGTCCTAATAACCTCCAATACCTCTGAATGTGAAATTACTTGAAAATAGGGTCATTTCACATATAACTAGCTAGTTAAGATGAGGTCATAGTGGAGTAGACCTCCACTATGTGGAGTGGGCGCTTCTTTCTTTTAAGGAAAGAAGAAACACAGAGCTCTCCTGGGAGACATCAAGTGATAATAGAGGCAGAGACTGCTGTGATGAGTCTGCTAGCCCAAAGCCTCCAAGGACTGCCAGCAATACTAAAAGCTAAGAGAAAAGCATGGAACAGATTCTCCTCCACAATAACCAGAAGGAACCAATCCTACTGACACCTTGATTCTGACATCTAGCCTCCAGAACAGTGAGAGACACCAAGTATACTCCATTGTTACAGTACCCTATAGACACTGATACTAGTACTTATCAACCCATCCATTTAAAATGTGCTTATTATAGCCCAGAAACTGTTCTAAGTGCTATACAAAATTAACTCATTTAATCACCATAACAACCCACTATGCTAACTATGATTATTTCCATATTTACTGATGAGGAAGTCAAGGCAGAGTGAGTTTAGGTAACTTGCCAAGAGGAACCCACACAACCTGGCCCCAGAGAACGTACTACCATCCTCTGCTATATGCCATTCTCCCAAGACTTCTTGTTGCCTCACATTTTCAGGGTGCCATTGCAGGTGCTCAGTCTCCTTCCCAAAGCCCTGGCAATCTTGAATTAGTTAATCTTTCAACAATGACACGAAGGCTTATCTATGCATTGTTACAGCATTTTTGGCAAGTGTTTTTTACAGACATTTTGACATTGAATCCAAGTCTTAAAATGTTCTTTACTCTTAAGCGTTTTTTATAAATACAGGCATATCTTGTTTTATTGCATTTTGCTATTTTGTACTTCACAGATTTTTACGATTTTTACCAACTGAAGGTTTGTAGCAACCCTGTGTTGAGCAACTCCATTGGTGCTGTTTTTCTAACAGGTTTAGATGGTTAGCATTTTTTAGCAATAAAGGTTTTTAAATGAACACCTATTCACTGTTTTATAGACTTAATGCTATTGCACACTTAATAGATGACAGTACAGTGTAAACATAATTTTTATATGCACTGGAAAATATAAAAACTGTGTGACTCGCTTTATTGTTACATTCACTTTACTGTAGTATTTGCTTTATTGCGGTGTCCTGGAATGAACCTGCAGGTCTCTGAGGTACGCCTGTATTCAAGTGCACAGACAAGTGTAAGTTTATCAGTGCACATCTTCTCATTTGTGTTAATTAATAAGGCATGTTTGGTAATAATAATAGGAATAACAATTTAAATAGTAGAGGCTACTTTACCTTTCATCCCATTCAATGTGAACCTATACCCTACACTAAATGTGAATTTCTATGCTTCCTGTAGTGTAAAGATCTTGCCCTAACAGGCCACAAAAGGGCCAAGAACAGATGCTAACCATTGCATCTGTTGTTCAAATGGAAAAAAAGTCATCTGTTCCAATGCTGAAGAAAAATCTTCCTGTGTTGGATTTAATAATAAACAATATATCAGAACAAGTTTGTACATATAAAACCATGCATGTTAAATAAACTAAAAATTCCAAGGGATTTTTACATGTAATTTTGGCAATAGATAATTTTTACCATCAACACATTATCTAATTTAGCATGAAATGTAATCTTATTATATAACTTTGACTATTTATTTTAGACTGTCCATACCATTCCTCTCCTAAATGCATAAAATTGAGGACTAATTGCAATCCACAGTTCATAACAGAAAATTTATAGTAGTCAATAAAACTTTTAATACTATCTCCTCCTAAATTATAGGACTACCTATGAAGTTACTTTTTAAAATTTATTTTTAGTTAGAGTTGACATAAATATTATGAGTTTCAGGTGTGCAACAATAGTGGTTTAACATTTATATACCTTACAAAGTGATCACCACAATAAGTCTAGTAACCATCTGTCCCTAGTTATTATGATATTATTGCTTATTTTCCATGGAGGTTATTTGATAGAGGAGATTATAATGTCGATATGCTAAATATTTGACATTTTAAGTGCTTCAATAAATGTTATTATTCCAGAGATGATGTCACAGCAGAATAAACAGAGAACACAAGGAAGTGGAGTATAAATAGAGCAGTTTATAGTACAACTGGGGAACTGTTTTGAATTTAAAGGGTAAAAGCACAAAGAAACTGCTGTTTTGAAACATGATCAAACTAAGGGCAGGAGCCCTTATCTAATCATGATAAACTGCTTAATTTTAGCTCTTTAAATATTACAAAACATACATATGTGTATATATACAAGTGTACATACATACATAAATCAATCCATTCATCCACTCTCCATTATTGGCATGACAGAGATTACCACAGACACAAAGAAGTTAAATAAACTTGTACAAAGTAATGCCACTAGTTCACAAAACCATGTCTTCTTACTCCAAGTCCAGACATTCCCCATCATGAAGAAGGCTGCATTCCTTATAGCCAAACATAGAAAAGTAAATACCATCTAAAGACTATAAGAGCACCAGGAGTGAGGTCTAAGGTAAACTAAGGTGAATAATGAAATAAGATGAAAAGTCATCTCTAAAACTCTTGAGCAGAGTAGGTAAAATAAAGTATAAAATCATGTATATATTTAATAAAAGCTTAATGGTGGCTTGGTCTACTATGAAAATTACCTAATGAAAGATGCATTTTGGCTTCTTTAGAACTACTCCTGTACACAGAAGTAATTCCCTTATTAATGTCTTATTTTTGTATACTTAAATTTATTATGTCTCTATGACAATCTTACCATCATGAAATGGCTTATCATTATCTTCAGAAAATGTCTAATCTGTCCATCTTGGCAACAAAACCTCTGTTGAAGCAAAAATAAATATTTTCCAGTAAAACAAGGCAACTCAGCTGTATCTTTTGGCTCAGCCTTCCTTTTCATCTGCTGTTTTCATCACAAAATTCTCATGTTGGGTTTGTAACCATAGATGCCTCCTTCAAATGCAGTAGGCCTATGCAATTGCCTGCTCCTATAGAAGATATAAAAGTTTGCACTTCTGTTGAACTTAAAATCATTCTGAATAGGATTCTTTGCCCTGTTCCTGAGTTATCCTTGGTCCATGAAGATCATTGGCCCAAAAATATTTTATTTCCATATAATATTTACTTACTCATTTAAAAAAATTTATTTCCAAATAGATTTGAGAAGAGCAACTCAGGACATTTAATCGGAATAGGCTGACAAAATAAATTGTCAATGAATATTGCTCTGAGTATTTGCTTCCAAAATGACAAACTCATTTTAAAAAATTGTATCATGCAGAAATTCTGTAAAACATATGGAAAGCAGAATATTAAGAAAAATACACATAATGTGTGTGAAAACCATTATTCAATTTGAAAATCAAAATTATTCTTCCAGCATAGAAGATAAAAAAATATAGGAAATGTCAAAATAAAATTTTTAACACCAGGTTTTATATATGGCCTAAATTGAATCAAAAGTGAAGTGAAAAAATATGCAGAAAACTGAAAATCAACAGCATAATGAAGGGAAGTGAAGTGCTCTAAATACAAAGTCATTTAAATCTGGAAAAACCTTCAGAAGTCAACTAAGCATGCTGCCTCATTTTATCAAAAGAGAAACTGAACCCTAAGCAGTTCGAGTTCTTGCCTAATGTTATACAGCTAATTAAGGATAGAGCGGAGACAAGGTTTCCATGTATCTCATTTCAGTACTTTCTTCCCATTCCCACTTAAAGTAAATGATGGCAGAAAATAAGCCTTTACTTACTTATACTAGGATAAAAATTGTGTGTATCTAGGGATCAATCTTTCTCTGTTCTTTTCCTCCTTGCTTCTAATCCAACTCAGCTCATAATACAGAAGCAAAGGAGGGTTGTGGTTGTAACTCAAGATAGAAGAGTAGCAGTGTTGTCTTTCTTAGCGACAATGATTGAATTTAATTGATTCAAATTATATATATATATATTAATGCTTGGCAACTTCAGTATTACTTTTATCTCTTAAAAAGATAAAAAAAAGAAAGAAAAATTATATAATAACACAAAAAGAAAGAATCATAAGCAAACAAGCGTGACTCTGACTGAGTTTCACTCTAGGTAACTGATCATTACACATTAAAGCCATGCATGGAAAATGGGCAGATAGCTTCAGGGAGGCCATTTGCATATTTTAAGGCTGCCTGGTATACTTCAGGTTTTGTCATCTGGAATGGAATGCAGCCAAGTTGTGTCAAAGAAATTCCCATGGATAGCAGCAATGAACTCTTCCTAGTTCAATAGCCTCCTTGAGCCGCGCAGCGCGGTTATATGTGTGAGCTCAGCTGCAGCTGAGAAAGACCAATCAAAGACAGTGCAGGTAGCTCTCCATGTACAGGTGCACTTTTCAGATGATAATTTGTTATCCTCAGATCACAATGTGCACAAAAGAAAAGGAACACGGAAGAATGGCATTTATGTAGCCCATAGTGTTGGCACTGTACCGGCTTAGGTATAGTACAGGAATATATCTTCCAATATTGCATTTTATATCTTATACATGAAAGGATAAGAAAGACTGTGCTGTTCATGATTAGCAAAATCATGTGTGTCATCAAAGAAACCAATAGCAGACTCATACCAAAAGTACCGGAGGCATAAATAAAAATACAGCAAAAACTTAAAGATTCAACCAGTAGCTCAGACACACAGTTTTCATTAAACTTTCTGATGCTGAAATTTATATTGTGACCCATTACACTAGAATCAATAAAAATGCTATTTTTTTTTTAGTTTTTTCAATTGTAATGTATTTAAAAACTTTAAAACTAATTAAGGGTAATGAGTTACTAAATATTTCTTAGAAAATCTTCAATGTATTTTTCCTGTCATGTGCCTTACACATGTGCCTTCACAAATTCTTGTGAATTTGTCCAAAATATTTTTGCTTCTTAGTATGCCTTAATATTTCAATTACTCAGCCCTGGCTGGTTGGCTCACTGGTAGAGCGTCTGCCCGGCGTATGGAAGTCCTGGGTTTGATTCCCGGTCAGGGCACACAGGAGAAGCAACATCCGCTTCTCCACCCCTTTTCTCTCTCTCTCTCTCTTCCACAGCCATGGCTCCACTCGAGCAAGTTGGCCCCAGATGCTGAGGTTGGCTCCATGGCCTCACCTCAGGCACTGAAATAGCTTGGTTGCTAAGCAACAGAGCAGTGGGCTCAGATGGGCAGAGCATCACTCTGTGAGGGGCTTGCTGGGTGGATCCTGGTTGGGGTGCATGTGGGAGTCCGTCTCTCTGCCTTCCCACCTCTAAGTAAAAGGAAAATGAAAGAAAAATATTTCAATTACTAGTAAAAAATGCTATAAAAATAAGATTGCATTGCCAGCTTTTGCTAGGTTAAGATTAAAGACTATTGTGCCATATTTTAGGGTTTTTTTTAGAGCTTTCTTTTTTAGGAACTGCTCCGTCTTATTTGGTTCAGATACTAATCACATAGCCCTACCTCTCCTGCTGATAAGGTAGGTATGATATCCCGGTGGGCCAGTCAGAATATCTCCTCTCACTAGACACAATAATTAAGTCAGAAGTAAGCTCAGAGCCGAATAAAATCAATCAAAATCCTTTTAAAGTTTTTAGATGAACATCAATAGAAAAAAATCCCTTTCATATCTTCAGAGACCTTGAGCTTCCAGAGGCCCTCTATGCTGCAGGTATTCCTTTTGAATCCCATTCTCTTGCCATTTATAACTTTTAGAGGCTTCCCTGATTTCTGGGTTTGCAGCTCCTTCTCTCATCTTCAAAGACAGCAGCATAGCATCTTAAAATCTCTCTTCTCTGCTCCCATTATCATTTTTCCTACTCTGACTCTTACATTCATGTTTCTGTCTTATATGGACTTCTGTGATTGCACACCTACATCTGGATAATGTGGGTAGGATAAATTTCCCACTTCTCTGACCTGTGGTGGCACAGTGGATAAAGTGTCGACCTGGAAATGCTGAGGTCGCCGGTTCAAAACCCTGGGCTTGCCTGGTCAAGGCACATATGGGAGTTGATGCTTCCAGCTCCTTCCCCTTCTCTCTCTCTCTCTCTCTCTCTCTCTCTCTCTCTCTCCTCTGTCTCTGCCTCTCCCTCTCTCTCTCCTCTCTAAAAAATGAATAAATAAAATTTTTAAAAAATTTCCTACCTCAAGGTTTTTAGCTTGATCACATCTGCAAGGTCACTTTTGCATGTAAGGTAACATATCATACTCCTAAATTCCAGGGACCAAGACAAAGACATGTCCTGGGGTGAGGTAGGGACATTATTCAGCTGACCACAATGCTGAAGATCAAATCACATAAAAGACAAAAAATGAATTAACAATGTTTAGGTCATTGGTGTCCTTGACCAGAGAGCAATTTTGAATGAGTGATGGGATAAAAAACTGATTGGAGTGTGTGAGAAGAGTTGGAAAAGCTTACAGTTGGAGTTCCCAAGCAGTCAGGCTGGAGGCCAGAAACAGCTGATATTGCAGGTGAAGTCTGAAGGCAGCCTGCTGGCAGAATGCTCTCTTGTTAGAGGGAGGTTGGCCTTTTTTTCTAATCAGGCTTTCATTTGATTGAAAGAGATCCATTTATATTATGAAGGACAATGTGCTTTACTCAAAGTTCATAGACTTAAAGTACATCTTACCTAAAAATACTTTCAAAGAAGCATTCAGAATAATGTTTAACCAAATATCTGGATACTATTGCCCATCTAAGTTGACACATAAAATAAATCATCACAAATAAGGAGAAAAAATGGCACATTAACTTTACTAGGAAGTGAGAACAAAAAAAAAAATATTTTTTAGGATGGAAGAAATCAAAGTATATTTATATACTAAAAAAACAGATCAACTAAAGGTAAAATAATAATAATCATGCTGATGTGAGAGTGGGGGAAACAAATAACCAGTATCCTTGAGTAGGTGGAAGGGGTGGAATTTGATATACAGGTATAGGGATGAACTTTAATGAAGAGCGTAGAGAGTTCTTTTTAGTAACAAGAGGGAAAGTAGAGACATGAAGAACACACATGTGTGTACGTTTTTGTGGTCCTGGAAGTTTGTGAAAATTCTTGTTGATGACTCTCATTTTCTTAATGAGATAAAAAAAAACTAGGTAATCAGCTGATAGTAAGAATGAAGGAGAGAGTTTGAAGATTTGAGGTGAGAGAAGGAGAGAGAGGGAAATAAATGAGGCAGAAAATAGGAGTAATGGGAGTGGTTGGTGGTATTAATGCCCAACTTATGAATAGTGATCAGTCAGTACAGTTTTGTGTTTCTCTGCAGCAGCCTTCAGCAAGATGGATATAGGCATGGAAGAGGTAGACAAATTTCAGTAGAGTAATGGTTTAGCCTAGTAAGAGCAGCAAAGGAGAAAGGGGGAAAAATGAAGGTGTATGCAAGAAACTGATTACAATGATAGCTCATGGAGCCCTGGCTGGTAAGCTCAGTCAGTTAAGCATGTCCTTCCAAAGTGACAAAGTTGCAGGTTTGTCCCAGGTCAGGGTACACACAGGAAACAACCAATGAATACACAACTGAGTGGAACAACAAATGAATGCTTCCCCTCCCTGTCTCTATCTCTATCAATAAGTAAATAATAATAATAATAATAATAATAAGCCCTGGCCACAAAGCTCGTTTGGTTGGAGCTTCATTCCAGAGCACAGAGGTTGCTGGTTCCATTCCCCAGGCAGGGCATATACAGGAGCAGCTCAGTGTTTTTGTATCTCTCTCCCTGCCAGTTTCAAGAAAAAAATAAAGTGAAGTAAAATGATAGGCCATGGAATTTGAGTGATATTATAACATGTAATGATATAAGTAAAAATAAGACAAGCTGAGGAATAATAGAAAGGTAAATTATTAATTAAATTAAAATCTCCATGAGATAGAGGAGTTGTTCAACTTGAGTTACTTAGGAGGAATGAGGTAGAGGAAGTCTGACAGTAAAATAAATGAAATCAAGTTTATGAATGGGCTAATGCTACTGGCAATTACAGATCAAAAGCATGACAAATGAATTGGTCCCTTTGGTAAAGTGGAAGGCAAAGTCACTGAATGAGAGGAATTTAAGAAAATGTGGGGCAGGGGTCAGGATGTTAGAATGGGATCCTGATATTACCAGAAATTCTGACAGTGTTACTGCCCGGCAGACAAAGATCACCAGGAGGACACCTGGATTTGAACAATTCAAGCTTCTTCCTCATTGTGGCAAGGGAAAACACACGAGGAACCATGGAATATCTCAGTAAAAGGATGTTAGCCAGAACAAATGATAGGATTTGGCCTTTGAGAATGGACTTTACGGGATTTGAGGATAAATCTAAGAAAGCTGATATCACTCTAGATTGGAAAATATGAACAATTTTACAACTGAGTCTACTTCAACACATCTTTCTACAGAGGGCGAAATAAAGCAAGATTAAAGCTATAATTGGTAAAAAATAAATAAATAAATAAATAAATAAATGAGAAGTACTCAGTTTAGCCAAGAGAGACTGATGTTTAATATTTTAGGGCTGTATGATAATCAAGTTTAATCTAGTACTATAATCTATATTTAGATAAATTTGTATTTGTCTCCTTTTATCATAATCTCAGAGTTTGAGTTTAATATTACATGAGATTATTTATTATCTGATAAAAAAGTCACATGGTTTTACTTCCAGATGTCTTTTTTTTTTTTTCAAGAAAGACAGAGAGGGACAGATAGGGACAGACAAACAGGAAGGGAGAGAGATGAGAAGTATCACTTTGTTGCGGCACCTTCGTTGTTTATTGATTACTTTTTCATATGTGCCTTGACCAGGAAGCTACAGCAGAGTGAGTGATTCCTTGTTCAAGCCAGCAACCTTGGACTCAAGCCAGCAATTTCAGGCTTCAAGCCAGCAACCATGGGGTCATGTCTATGATTCTATGCTCAAACCAGCCACCCAGCACTCAAGCTGGTGAGCCCACACTCATGCCAAATGAGCCTGTGCTCAAGCCGGAGACATCAGTGTTTTGAACCTGGGTCGTCTGCATCCCAGGCCAATGCTCTACCCTCTATCCACTGTGCCACAACCTGGTCAGGCAGAGGTTATCTTTGATTGGTTTAAAATTTACTTCCTCAACAGGAATAATATCAAATAAAGTATCAATAATCTTGGAGTTGAAATCTTCAAAGAATGAAAGGAAGGAATCCATGAGTCCTGATGACTGTAAACAGGGGAATAGAAGAGGTAGAATCTGATAACATGAGGTACAAGATGTGCATGCTTGTTTGTTCGTTTAATTAGGGGGTTGGGAGGATAGTCTGCTAGCAACAATGAGAAGTAAAAAGGATACTTGTTCCATCTCTAGGCCCAATGTTAAGGCTGAAACCAGTTTCTTATCTTAAGGGCTACAAGAAAAGTGATATCATCAAAAGAACACTTGATTTTATTTCTAGCAGAAGACAAAGCGAATATTCTCTGGAGGAAATGAGGATATATGTACAATGAAAAGGTTTCATTGAGGCATTAAGGAGTAGGGTTAGAAAAGAAGATTTATAGAACCACATCAGGGGTAGCCTGTTCCTGTGGCATACAGTGATAGATAGTAGAGCTGTGAGTGTTAAAGGGAAGAACAGAGAGGTGGAGATACTTGTACTGTGGTGATGGAGGCCTAGAGGTCTGCATAGAATCAGTCCACATCACTGGACAAGAACTGTGTAATTCTTTGACAAACTGACTGACCTGCAAAGGGATACTCTGAACATGCAGGCTCCACTTAAAAGAAAAAGAATTATTTGTTGCTAACTCATTGAAAAATTTTTATTACTTGAATTTATTTTAACGATTCATAAAAACCAAAGAAGTTGCTCAGTTAATTCAATGTATGATATTATATCCACTTGATATTACATATATTTTTGGAAAAGTCTCTTGATGTCTCTCAGATTTTTCTCCTTATTCTTTACTGAGTAACTAAATAATTAACTGTAGATCTCACTTGCTTGTTCTTTGGGTAGCTTAGTATATATTTGCTTCAATTGAGCATTCATTTAATTTAGTCATTTAGTCATTAAAATATGTATTATTTGACCACCAAAAACAAAACATTATGCTATGTACTTTGTTCATTTACTCCATTTATTTAGCCATGAGTTTTGACGTAGTATCAGGAAATAGAATATAATTATGGTTAAACATGGGGGTCTACAGCCAAACTGCATGGAACTGAATCTCAGCTATACCATTGATAATTGGTAACTGTGTAACTACTCTTATTATCAGTTTTTGCATCTTTGAAATGGAGTTAATAATAATGCCTAACTCATGGGTTGTGTGAACATTAAGTGAGTTAACATATGTAAAGTGTTCAGCACAATGACTTCTTGGCATGTAGATAGTATATGTTACAGTACTATTTGCTGTGGTTATTGTCATTATTATTGACTTTATCATCACTACTTTATCTGGACCATCATGGTGTAATGAGAAAAGCAATTGATCTGTATTTGAATACCAGCTGGGGAAGCTATTTAATTTCTCTGAGACTGAATTTCCTTCCCTATAAAATATATACTTTAGTGCTTAACTTCAACAGAACCATGAGAGAATTAAATATGATGGTAAATATACAAATAACTAACACATACTAGGCATGTCAAAAATGTTAGTTTTCTTCTTTCTTTGTGAAAACTAGACAGCTTTTCAAAGACAGTACTTTCCTTTACTGGTTGCTTATTCTTCATAGAATACTGTACAACAATAAATATCTGATGTAAGTTTTACTCATCCAAGATATAAGTATCACTGATCAGAGAGAAATACAGAGCCATATACTTTGGAGATCAGAATGTCTATAAGCAGCAATCTTCCTTTGGTGTTACAACTGCCTCTTAGTACATAGAATCAGAGTAATACGAGTCAAGGTAAGAACTAAAATTTTACATAAAATTACCTAGTTTGCTCTGTTAGAGGCAGAAAAGGATATTTTTCTGAGAGAGAGAACAGAATTTCCAAACATAATTGCATGACCTCTAACAGAAACTATAAACTCTCAACCTTTTCACTCTCTTACTTCAACTATTAGGCCTACTTTCTTGCACTTTCCAGCCAGCCTAGTTACATTGCAGAGTGTACTCTCAGGCTCAAGAAGTATGATGAATCCCTGGGCCATTTAAATGAAATAAAAATATTCATTTTTAAATGAATATTTAAATGAAATAAAAATATTCATTTCATTGACTTCTTGATGCTCACATTCTGAATCATAATGTCTAAGAAAGCAATCATGTTTACAACCATTTCTTGGGTGACTAATGTGGCAGATACTTTGTTGGTTACTGGTCACACAGCAATGACTAGCATATAGACAAGTGAGTAATGGCAGTAAAAGAAATAAGGTAATCAAAAACCACAAGACAAATACTGTATCAAATTCAAAGAAGACTTGTACCTGGGGATATGAAAAAGAAGAAAATTTCTTGGGTAATTTCTAGATTTTTGCCTTGGATGACAATGTAGAAATAATTACAGAGTTGAACTAACATATATGGGACATAGAGCAATAAAAACTGATAAGAGCAACAAAGAAGAACTCGCCTCCCCTTTCCTCCTTGACTGTTATGCACAAAAGAAATGTTAAGACAAAGAGTAATTCTACAAACATTTCTCCTTGTTCATAGTACTTTACTCTTGTTAATGCAAACTATATGGTTGCAAAGAGTGAAGTGGTCTTTTTTAGTACTCTCTTATTTCAACACTATGCATTATTTGCATTATTTTTAATCTATTTTCTCTAGTTACTGAATCAGAGTAACTTTTTTTTTTTTTTTTTTTTTTTTAGTGAGAGGAGGAGAGATAGACTCCTGCATGTGCCCCAACCAGGATCCAGCCAGCAACCCCTTTCTAGGGACAACCCTTGGACCAACCAAACTATCCTCAGCACCTAGGGCCAACACTCGAACCAATCAAGCTACTGGCTGTATGAGAGGAAGAAAGAGAAGGGGGAGAGAGAAAGAAAGAGAAGGAGATGATCACATCTCCTGTGTGTGCCCTGACCGAGGATCAAACCCAGGACATTCATATGCTGGTCTGATGCTCTGTCCACTAAGCCAATCAGCCAGCACCAGGACTAACATTTCTTTCCCTTTCTTTTTTATTTTGCAACAGAGATAGAGAAAAAAAGATAGAGAGAGGGACAGATAAGGACAGATAGAAAGGGAGAGAGATGAGAAGCATCAAGTCTTAGTTGTGGCACCTTAGTTGTTCATTGATTGCTTTCTCATATGTACCTTGACCCAGGGACTACAGTGGAGGGAGTGACCCCTTGTTCAAGCTAGTAACCTTGGACTCAAGCCAGTGACTATTGGGTCATGTCTATGATCCCATGCTGAAGCCAGTGACCCTATGCTCAAGCCAGCAACCCCGCATCTAAGCTGGTGAGTCTCCGCTCAAGCCAGCAACCTCAGGGTTTCAAACCTGGGTCCTCTGAATCCCAGTCCAATGCTCTATCCACTGTGCTATTGCCTGGTCAGGTAGGAATAACATTTCAATACTACATACCATGTGCTTAACAAGTTAATATTTTAAGGCCTAAGTTGATTACTCTAATAAGGAAAGATTTTCTCTCAACACTTGTGAAGATTCTTTTATATTACATATAAAATTTTTAACAGTGCTGAATCTGTGGACCAATCTAGCAGAAAGTCAAACTAAGAAGGAACTAGGTCAAAAGTTTTCTTCCTTTTGGGTAGAGGGATTATGAGTGATATTTTCCACCAGTTTTTCTACTTTTCTGTATTTTTAAAAAATGCTACTAGTAAATATTCATTGCTTTAACAATCTTGAAATAAAAAGTTTAAATGAAGCCAGTCTGGCAAAAACTTCCAGTTGAGCCAAAGGCTCTGGCCTAGTCAATTGAGAGGGAGTTTCACGAAAACCACAGTGGGATACGTTCAGCTCAGAATTATTGGATAGATGCAGAAAACTAAAGCAGAGAATGTCATCAACTAGCAAGTGCTCTCAACGTCCTGTTTTTGTCTTATGAAAAATGGTCTAGACCTCCCAGAAGAGCTTGCAACAAACATAACCTTCAAAATACAAATTACTCATCTAATGATTTCTCCAGGCAGCAAAAATGAACCTATTCTCTGCAGAAGTAATTTTCTGGAAGGTAAGTTAAATTTATGACATTACATCAGTTTTATAAGCCAGGAACTTTGAATTTATCTAGAAGAGACAAGCTAAAGACCACTTTGCATCCAGAAGAAACTGACAAGCAGTGTCAATGCCCTTCTAGTGAAGAGTTCTTTATTTTGTTTCAAGCACAGTCACATTACAGTAAGGAAATTTAATGGCTTGATAAGAGTTGTTTGGACTGGTCTGTCATGTATTAACAGTAATGCAAAGCAAAAGCAAAGAGTCTCTATACCTATGGGCTGTCTCAAAATTATTAGAATAAAAATCATTGCCATTTTGTTACAACTTTTTTGAGATATAATACATCAATTTTCAAGTTAAAGTGTGATAGTTCAATAAAAAGAAAGTTGTGAAAACTCAGTACTGAACTTATAGTATACAAGAGAATAGGCAGTTTAACAGATGGAAGGAAAGAAAATCAAAACCATTAAGCACTTATATACCAGGTCTAGTATTTAATACAATATTCACACATGTATGGCTGAGGATTATGTCTGACAGTGCATTTCCAGCCCATCATTAGATGGTCTAACACACCAGCATTGGCCAGTACATAAACCAAGATGTGTTTTGTTTTGACAAAGAACAGACTCCTAACAAGGGTCTTCAGTTCCTAGTAAGACTTTGTTCTAATATCAGACATGGTTTCAAAAAGCAAGCTATTATAAAGAAAAATGAGCTCTATTTTTTCTCTATGAAGAGAGCTATACTCAAGGCTAGGGTTTTTATTATTTTTTATTTATGGAAAATAAATTATAATTAAGGAAGCATTCTTTTCCTCAGACACATTTCTACATGATTTTTAAGCTGTGTTCTGTGAGCAATGTGTATTGTCCATAGTAATCTCTGTGGATAAACCATGTCCAGTTTTATATTTTGACCCATCTACCTTATTTAACTACAAATTTACTCAGAGACTTATGTGTTACCCTGATTTCTTTCACAGGGTTATTTGGAATTATTTCAAGCCCTGAACATTTAAATTTAAGCAGAAAGGTTTGAAGAAACGTGGTAGAAGAAATCATGGCAGAAAGTAGCTATTTCAGGAAGAGGTTGCTTGCAAAAATGCTGGACAGAGATACTTTGCCAGTAGTGAAAGTTTTACCATACTGTGAGTGCACTAAATGTCACAAAATTGTGCACATTAATAATTAAAATGATAAATTTTATGTTACATGAATATTACTGCAATAAAAAAATAGCCCAAGTTAAAAAAAAAAGTTTTTCTGACATCTCAGAATTATAAATAGCCCCAAATGTTGTCTAAGTAAATGTTTTTTTATGCTGATGGCAGCAACCATTTTGTGGGTCACACAATCAGTTTACATGAGACCAACATTTTTTAATATAATATAAAATAATAAAGAACATGTGAGTATGTCATTTATAATAAGAGCAAGTTTAATTTTATAAAACCATGACTTAGTTGTACGTGTTTGCATGTGTTACATACTGAGTTATAATGTAAAATTTATTTTTCACCATATATTATAATGTAAAAAGTTAAAGGTATCTAGTCTAGCCAAACTTCTTATCCTCTACAAGTATCCTTTCCACAAAATTCTTGACACCTACATTAAAGGGACAAAAGTAGAAGAATATAAACTTAACAGTGGTAAATACATAAATGACAGTAGACTTATCTGATATCAGATAGAGACAAATACCTAGATTATAAGTGTTTTTTATTTTGAAACAACCCAAGCATAAAATTGTAAAACTAGTGTCTATTAATAAACCTATGATCTGTCATTTCCATAAATGTCTCAGAATGTAACCCTGAAAATTTCAGGAGAATATATTTCTCTGCCAATAAAACAAAATAAGATAGAAATGAAGGCATAAGTCTTTTGAACACTTAAGCAAGAAGAGGAAAAGGAAATTGATATTCTGCAGAAACTTTCCCATCAAGTCTATAAGTATGTGACAAATATTCTGGAAGTTCTTTAAAGAAGTAAAAGTAATAAACAATATAAACAAAGTTACCTGTATTAGTGAAAAAACAAGAATAAGGTAAAATAAGCACCTTTTTGCAAAGAGAATTATAATATATTTCTTCTAAGAATCAGGTAAAATTTAAAATAATAATAAACAAGATGGAGAAAGAAAAGATATTAGTAATTTTCATTTGTATACATTTTAATTAGATCTTTTAGATAATGAAAAAGCCATTGGAAAGCTCATATATATACACAAATGCATTGAGCAGCCATGGATGACATTAAGAGTGGACAAGATAAGGTGGTACATTTTGGGGAAAAAAGGTCTAAATTCAACTCAAAATAATAATAGAATATAATTATTATAAATATGCTCTACATGCTGTAGGATCTAGAAAAAAATCATAAAACTGGTGAGAGAAAGATATAAAAATAAACAAAAAGAAATTCTAGAGATTAAAAAATACAATATTAAATGAACGTTTTACTGGGTGAGGTTTAAATCAGATTATACACAACAGAAGAAAAGTTCAGTTCACTTGAAGTTATAACAACAGAAACAATAAAACAGAAGCACAAACAAATAAAAAGATAAAACGTCAAACAGAGATGCAGTGACTTGTTGAACAAAGAACTATGTGTATGGCCCAAATTTTTAAGATTTGATGAGAATTATTGATCTAGGTATCAAAGACATTCAACAAATCCATAGAAATAAACATAAGGAAAATTCAAAAAAGATATATCATAATAGCTTGACCAGGTGTTGGTGCAGTGGGTAAAGCGTCGGCCTGAAAATCCAGGTTTCAAATCTCAAGGTTGCTGGTTTGAGTGTGGTATCATAGACATGACCCGAAAGTCTCCAGCTTAAGCCCAGAGGTTGCTAGCTTGAAGTCACTGGCTTGAGCCCAAGGTCACTGGCTTGGGCAGGGGTCACTGGCTCAGTTGGAGTCCTTGGTCAAGGCACTTACCAGAAAGCAGTCAATGAACAACTAAGATGATACAATGAAGAAGTGATGCTTATTATCTCTCTCCCTTCCTGTCTCTCCCTGTCTGTCCCTCTCTCTCTTACTCTCTCTCACTGAAAATGATAATAATAAATATATATATACATATATATACATGTATATATATATGTACATATCATAATCAAATCACTAGAAAAAATTCATAAAAAATAAATTTAAAAGCAGCTAGGGTAAAAAGATAGATATCACAACAAAGATAAGAATGATTAAATAACTCTTGTCAGCAACTTCTCAATGTAGAAGACAGTAGAACTCCGATTTTGAAAGCATGTTAATTGGAAAATATAAAGTAAAGGAGTCTTTATTCTCAGACTACATGATTATGTAGAAAATCCTAAAAAATTTATAGAACATTATTAGAAGTAATAAGTGAGTTAGGAAGATTGCAGGATACATTAACACTGGAAAAGAATTTTTTCTTCATTTTCTGTTGCATGAGGTTTTAGAACTGTTTCTATATATTTCTGCATCACTGATTCTAAATCTGAAATCTGTTTTTTGGTGCATGCTCTAGTTTTTATGCAATTTTAATTTCTTTTTGTTACAGTTAATGGCATGCATTGGTGTTTAAATTGGAGTTAAAGGGCAATGACTCTTGGATTGAACATAACCACAAAGCAATTAATGTTTTACAAACATCACTTTTACATAATTGTAGTTGTTTTTAAGTGTAAAAATTATTATCTGATAAAAAAACACCCTCTTATTTTGTTTTAAAATTGAATTATGAGCCTGACCTGTGGTGGTGCAGTGGAAAAAGTGTCAACCTGGAAACGCTGAGGTTGCTGGTTCAAAACCTTGGGCTTGCTTGGTCAAGGCACATATGGGAGTTGATGCTTTCTGCTCCTCCCCTCTTCTCTCTCTCTCTCTCTCTCTCTCCCCCTCTCTATAATGAATAAATAAAATCTTTATAAAAAAATTAAAATTGAATTATGACTTCTTTGAGTAGGCTTAAATATAAGAATAGTCCTGACACCTTCTGTTAAATATGTGCTGTTACACACTTCAACATCAAAGGCGCAATATTTCATTATTTGTGACAACTGCGCATATTGCCTATTTTTAAGTTCCCCTTGGCTATCAAGACAAGAATTGGGCTCCTCATATTGTGTGTCATAATTGTGAGGAAATGCTTCAAGACTGAACAAAAGGAAAACACAAAGGAATGCCTTTGGTATTCCCATGGTTTGACGTGAACCTAAGGACCACAACAGTGACTGTTATTTCTGTCTGGTCCATACAAAAAACATCGGCAAGAAAAAATGGCATATGATCGCATATCCTAATATTCCTTCAGCAATACGACCTACTCCACACTCTGAGACACTCCTGGTTCCAGTTTTCAATAGTTTTATTTCTTCTAATGACGAAGAAAGTGAATATGGTGATCAAGTGTATTTTGATAAGATGTGTGAGGAAATGGTTGGAGAATATGAAGGGTCTTCTTCTGATGCTAAGCAGTCATTAACCCCTCAGCAGTTTAGACAACCTGAATTGAATGACTTAGTAAGAGATTTGGGCCTATCAAAGAAAGCAGCTGAGTTATTAGCCTCCAGGCTTCAAGAAAAGAATATACTTCACTGGTCAGCTAAAGTATCCCATTTCAGGAAGCATGAACAAATTTTTGTGGACTTTTTTTCCAAAGACAAACACTTTGTTTACTTTCATGATATCAGTAGTCTTCTCAGCCAGCTAGGTGTTACCACTTACAGTCCAACAGAATGGCGTCTATTTCTTGACAGCTCTAAATGAAGTCTGAAATGTGTTCTCATACACAATGGTAATGTTTATGCAGAGGTTCCAATTGATTATTCAACTCATCTGCAAGATGATTATAATGATATAAAAATTGTCCTCGACTTTCTGAAGTATGAGGAACATAACTGGATCATTTGTGTGGATCTTAAAATAGAAATTTTCTGCTAGAACAACAGACATTTCATGAAGTATCCTTGCTTTCTGTGTTTGTGGGACAGCCGAGCTCAGGAGAAACACTGGACACAGAAAGAGTGGCTGAAACATTAAGCTCTGGAAGTAGGGATGCAAAATATTGTGAATGAACCTGTAGTTAATTGAGACAGGATTGTTTTTTCCCCACTTCACATCAAACTTGGCTTAATGAAGCAGTTTGTTCAGGCAGGCTTTGAATAGAGAAAGTGAATGCTTTCAACATATTATTTCTGCTTTTTCTGCCTTGTCTTTTGAGAAGATAAAAGCAGGTGTATTCGATGGACCTTAAATTTGAACCCTCATACATGATAAAGAATTTGCCAGGAAGAAGAATAAGGAGGAGAAAGCAGCATGGCAGTGTTTTGTGGCAGTTACAAAGAACTTCCTTGGTGTTGGTCAAATAAGTTTTTAAATATGATATATATGTTTGCTCACTTATAGTTTGTATTGGGTATGGGGGATAGGCTGTAAGCAGGCCGGGTCATTATAGCCTAAAGCTTAGTTTTAAAACTAATCTTTTCCCCACACCCTTGGCTGATTGCATGATGTAGGGTGGTACACTCTCATGAGGAATCCCATTATGCCTCAGATAAGTGACTTTGTATCAGAGACTTCCTTTTCTGTATATTGGATTAAAGGTTTGGATTTTTACACTTTAAAGTGGGACAGACCAGGAGCTTGCTCTCTCTTGGTTCCTGAGATTAGCATTAGAGAGAAGAGCAGAGAAAGGCCACATAGAGGAGGCCAGGAGAAGCAGTCAAGATGGAGGAATGCTGAAAGAGAAGCCAGTTAGTGCAGAGTTTGTGCAGAGAGAAGGAGATGGGGAACAAAGGAGAATGAGGTTGGTGAGGTAGAAACCTTTGATTCTAGGAAACTTGGATAAGTCAGTAGCTTTGTGAGTGCTGAATGAGTGGGTTTTGGAGCCCAGTGTGTGTTTTCACTTGCCCACTGGGTACAAGCTAGAATTAAAGATAATGGCCCACTAGTACATGGCTCCGTTGTTTCATTACTGTCTGTCCGAATCTAATGTGAACCTGCATGGGCTAGGCAGCTGTGATGGTGACCATGGCTACTGGCGTTACACATGGCAACAAAAAAGCAGAAAACTATGAACTTCTGGTTCAAAGGATGCTGTTGGCTTTCTGCAACATTGGATGTAACATGAGTGTTAAGATTCACTTCCTGAACAGTCACCTTGATAAATTTTCTGAAAATCATGGAGCTGTTAGTGATGAGCAGACTACTGCTGGAGCATCAAACAAGATTGTCCTCAACAAGTACACAAACGCAAGAGCTACAAACGCAAATTTTTGCCTGAATAGAATTTAAATATGTTTTGTGCAGATTTTATGATTAAAATAAATGTTTTACCAGGAACTGCATTATTCCATACATAGGTGGGACATAAAAGTGAAACTAAGAGACATTGATAAGAGTGTGGTGGTTACGGGGGGAGGGAGGAAAGGAAGAGGGAAAGGGGGGGAGGGGCACAAAGAAAACTAGATAGAAGGTGACAGAAGACAATCTGACTTTGGGTGATGGGTATGCAACATAATTGAACGACAAGATAACCTGGACTTGTTATCTTTGAATATATGTATTGATTTATTGATGTCGCCCATTAAAAAAATAAAATTTTTTTAAAAAAAGTGTTTTAATATGTTCTATTTTAAAACTGTAGACAAATTCTGATGCAATCATATCTTTTAGTATATTAGTATATTTACTGCCTTATATAAATTATATTTTTACAAAGATGATGCCCATGAAGACATTCTATTTCATTATGTTAAACTAAATGTTGAAACTTTTACAAGATGAAAACCTAAAATCTTGAATTGAAAAAAAAGTGTAGCTTATAGAGAAAAACTAATGTCAGACTTGAGATCAGCACACTCAAATTAGGTAAGAACAAGTGTTTTTGTGGATGCAACAAAAATTTTTTCCCCAGAGTAATCAATACATAAAATTCAATTATAATAAATACTAAAGCAATGCGGTATTGATAGATATATTAATGTAACCAACTGGAGAGTCCAGAAACAGAAACATCCTTATAAGGATTTGTTTTACAAATGTGGCAAGATAATTCAATGAGACAACAAATAGATTTCTAACACTGTTTGAATAATTGAATATCAATGTGTAAATTATTAACCTAAACTTTGTCTCACACCATTGACAAAGTAGCCTGAAGTATATTACTGACCTAAAAATAAAATTGAAACTTTTTTTTAAAAGGTGGTAGAAATCTTTAGGGTAGACAACGTTTCCAGAAATAGATCAACATAAGCACCAAAAAATAAAAAATAAAAAATGATGGAGTTCTGGTCAAGATAGCAGAGTAGGTAGACACAGTGCTCATCTCCTCTAATGAACACATCAAAATTACAACAAAATTATAAAAAATAACCTGGAGAAGCATCTTAAGAACATAAGTTTTATGATTTATAACTAATATAAGTTTATACCTAAGAATGTAGAGAAAGTCACATTAGGATTTGTAGTAGGGGCAGAGATGTAAAGTGAGCTGAAACCACAGCCACATGTGGTGATCGAGAATCAGGAGTGATATCTCAGCTGCAGACATCCTTCTTAAGGAGCTAAGAGTCTCAGTTCCACACCAGGCTTTCCAGCTCAGAGCACCAGTACTAGAAAGAGGAAACCCTACAACATCTGGCTGTGCAAATCAACAGCAATTAGTCTGTCAGGGTGAGATGGAAGGTTGTTAGAAATTCAGGTGTCCTCTTAAAGAGCCCACAGACTTATTAACTCACAGATGCTTGCCTGGGACACTGTTGGAAAG
The DNA here is from genome assembly GCF_036850765.1 of Saccopteryx bilineata. NCBI lineage: Eukaryota > Metazoa > Chordata > Mammalia > Chiroptera > Emballonuridae > Saccopteryx > Saccopteryx bilineata. Next base: position 173,839,736 of record NC_089494.1, read on the forward strand.
AGAGCATCTCGAGGGTCACCAAAGACATACAAGGAGAAGCCTAGCTGTATGGCTTATGGACAAGGGCTAGAGGGACAGCCACCATTGTACCTGTGCAGAGCTCTACTCTCATGCACATGACAATGATATCTTTCTTCTACTGAGGCTTAACCATACACCGAATCTAAAAATTTATTGACCTGGTAAACACCGTAAGTACCAATATGATGATTCCCTGAAACACCTAATACAACTTACATAATGCCCAAAGATATTTCAGTGACTTGGCTTTACAAAAACCAATCAGAAATCAACAATACTCAGGGCGCCTTTTTGCGGAGTTGTACCAGGCTTAGTAATGATGGCAACCAGCCGTGGTGTGCAGCATAGCTACTCCTAAATGCCTACAAACTCAGCATAGTCAGCTACCAACTGTGAATTGCTTTTTAGCTCCTTCCAGATTTCACCAGGCTGGTCACAAGCAGTTGCTGAAATTGGCCTGCACTAGAGCTCCTCCCAAGAAATCCTAGAAGCAATGCACCCCATGACCAGCTTCAGACCAAAGCTGAGTACCACCTGATAAGCTCCATAGGTGTTAAGAAAATCCTGTTCTGTTGAGTCAGCCTCCAAACAGCAGCTTATATGCTGTAGGTGGTCAAACTTTATAGCCAGTCAGCTTAATCAAGGCTCAACAACAGGAGGAGGGAACACACATCTCACAAAAGGGACACTCTTGGAAACCTCACTTGAGTGATCAGGGAGATTGTGCCATTGGACCCCACAGGACACATACAACATAAGGCCATCATGACAAGACTGAGAGACATAGCAAATCTACCTAATATATAGAAACAAACATAGAGGTACAAACAAAAGAAAAGGATTAAAAAAAGTCCCAAATTAAAGAACAAAAAAATTCTCCAGAAAAAGAACTAAACAAAATGAAAGCAAGTAATCTACCAGATAGAGTTTAAAACAATGGATATAAGGATGCTCAAGGAACCTAGTGAGACCTTCCATAAAGAGTCACATAAAACAAGGACATAAAACTCATAAAAGAGAACCGGTCAGAAATAAAGAACATAGTAACTGACATAAAGAATATACTAGAAGGAATCAACAGCAGAATAGATGAAGGAGATAATCAAATCATCAATTAGAAAGACAAAGTAGAAGAAAAAACCAATTGAAATAGCAAAAATTTTTTAAATTCCAAAAAATTAGGATAGTGTAAGGAGTCTCTGGGTCAACTTCAAGCATGACAACATTTTCACCACAGGGTTACCAGAAAAAAGAAAAGAACAAGGGATTGAGAACCATTTGAATAAATAATGATTGAAATCTTCCTTAATCTGGCAAAGGAAATAGATTTACAAATACTGGAATTACAAAAAGTCCTCAAATGATGATCTCCCCCCAAAAAGTCTACAAAAATGACCCATCATAATAAAATGTCAGAAATTTGAGACACAAAGAGAACCTTAAAAGCAACAAGAGGAAAGCACTTACATACAAGGGAGCTGTGATAAGACGTCAGATGATTTCTCAACAGAAACATTTCAGGCCAGAAGGGAGTAGCAAAATATATCCAAAGTGAGGAAAAGCAAGGCCCTACAACTAAAACTACTCTACCCAGCAAAATTATCATTCAAAATTGAAAAGAAGATAAAAGTTTCCAGAAAATAAAAAAGTAAGAGTTCATCACCACCAAACCAGTATTACAAGTACTGTTAAAGGAACTTCTTTAAGAAAAAAAAAGGGGGGGGGGGAAGAACATAAATATGAATAATAAAATTATAATAATTGTGTACCTATCACTTTTTTTTTTTTTTTTGTATTTTTCTGAAGCTGGAAACGGGGAGGCAGTCAGACAGACTCCTGCATGCGCCCAACCAGGATCCACCCGGCATGCCCACCAGGGGGCAATGCTCTGCCTATCCGAGGTGTCGCTCTGTCATGACCAGAGTCACTCTAGCGCCTGGGGCAGAAGCCAAGGAGCCATCCCCAGTGCCCAGGCCATCTTTTGCTCCAATGGAGCCTCGGCTGTGGGAGGGGAAGAGAGAGACAGAGAGGAAGGAGAGGGGGAGGGGTGGAGAAGCAGATGGGCACTTCTCCTGTGTGCCCTGGCTGGGAATCGAACCCAGGACTTCCGCACACCAGGCCAACGCTCTACCACTGAGCCAACCGGCCAGGGCCTATTTTATTTTTTTAATGAGAGAGAGAGAGAGAGTGAGAGGGACAGACCGGGACAGACAGACAGGAAAGGAGAGAGATGAGAAGCATCAATTCTTTGTTGCAGCATCTTTAGTTGTTCATTAACTGCTTTCTTATTAGTGTCTTGATCAGGAGCTCCAGAAGAATGAGTGACCCCTTGCTCAAGACAGCAACCTTGGCCTCAAGCCAGCAACCAAGGGGTCCTGTCTTTGACCCCCACTCAAGCTGGTGACCCTACACTCAAGTAGGTAAGCCTGCACTCAAGCTAAATGAGCCTACCCTCAAGCCAGTTACCTCAGGGTTTTGAACCTGGATCCTCAGCATCCTAGGTTGATGCTCTATCCACTGAGCCATCACCTGATCAAGCTCAATAATCACTTTAAATGTAAATGAATTAAATGCTCCAGTTCAAAGACATGGGGTTGCTGAATGGATAAGAAAACAAACACCTGTCTTGGCTAGTTAACTCAGTTGGTTGAGAGCATCATCCTGAAATGACAAGCTTGTGGGTTTGCTTCCTGGTCCGGGCATACATGGGAAGCAACCAATAAATGAACCACTGAGTGGAATAACAAATGAATGCTTCCCTTCCTCCTACCCTCTCACTGTCTGTATCAGTAAATAAAATGTTAAGCCCTGGCTTGATAGCTCAGTTCCAACCAACTGAGTTGTTGTCCCAGAGTGTGGAAGTTGCTGATTCAATTTCCTAATCAGGGCACATTCTGGAGTAGTTTGATGTTCCTGTCTCTCTCTCTGCCTCTCTCAAAAAAGAAAAAGACCATAGATATCATCTACAAAAATTGCACATCAGATTAAAAGACATGCACAGGATTCCAAGATGGTGACAGAGTAGGCAAACAGACATTTCATTCATCTCCTCCCAGGACCAAACTGGAGTTATAACTAAATTTAAGAAAAATCATTCTGAAAAAAACAATTTAGGACTAAATCAGGGGTAGTCAACCTTTTTATACCTACCGCCCACTTTTGTATCTCTGTTAGTAGTAAAATTTTCTAACCGCCCACGGGTTTCACAGTAATGGTGATTTATAAAGTAGAGAAGTAACTTTATTTTATAGAACTTATAAAGCAGAGTTACAATAAGTTAAAGCATATAATAATAATTACTTACCAAGTACTTTATGTCAGATTTTCGCTGTTTGTCAAAATATATCTTTATAAATTAGCTTACTATAGTTAAGTCTATCTTTTTATTAATATTTATACTTTGGTTGCTCCACTACCACCTACCATTAGAGCTGTAACACCCACTAGTGGGCGGTAGGGATCAGGTTGACTACCACTGGACTAAATGAAGGAAAATATATAACCAAGGATTCACAGAAGAAACCAAATTGAGACTGAAAGAAAGGGTGAAGATGTGAAACGTGTTGCCCCTACTCCCAGGAATGAGCAGCTGCCTGGGAGGCTTTTCCCTGAGCAGTGTGGGTTCTAAGCCCCAGACTGGATGCACCAGCATAGAGCACCAGAGCTTAGAAGAGGTGCCCACATAGCATTGGGGGGTGAAAAGAGGCCAATTTCTGTCTACAAGAAAGAGACAGGTGATCTTAGAGACACAGTCACCCTCTTAAAAGGCCAATGCAGAAAATTTCTTTCACAGCAATTACCCTGGGCTCCAGTGAAGGTAGGGCTGAGAAGACTAGAGTCGCTTAAGGAGAGTGTGAAATTGGTGGCCTCAGGGAGAGACGCTGTGGGGAATAGCCACCAGAACACTTTGCTGAGTCATTCTCCAGTACTGCAGTTGCCATATTTTTTTGAGTGGAACAAGTCCCTCCATGTGGCATCAGCCTGGGAGAAAGCAACTTCCTCAACCTCAAAAATCTCTCTTTCCCCACCCTATGAAGATTGGGCTTTGCTGAGAAGTAAGCAGCCTTGGCTAGGAAGTGGGAAGCTAAAAAGACTCAGGGGGTGACAATGATTCAGTTGTCTGGACTTGAGGCTGGAGCTTTTTTTTCTCACTTTCCCAAGAATATGATTGGTGCTTCTGCCTCACAGGAGATTCAGTAGAAACTGTCTGGACTATGGGCAGATCAAATCTCTGGGTTTCAGAGGCCATAACCACTAGACTTCTAGTGGCAATATCCTACTGAGGTCTGTGAAAAAATTCAGAACAAGACAACATCTGGGACCCTGGGGTGGGAACAATGGCTCCAACTTTCCTATTCCCTGAACTACTCCAGCCTCTAGACTCTATCAGAGGTTTTTTTCAAGAGCCAAGCCCAACAAGCAGCAAGCAGACAGAAGTAACAGAAGGTAAATTTCAGGGAACCTTGGGCCTTTTGTTGACTTGCAACCAGGACTAAGGCAAGTAAAAGCCAGCCTCAGAGTGCATCTTGGTCCTCCCATGTGCACCTAAGCCCAGTACAGGCAGCCACAAACTGTGGATTGTTTTAGCTCAAAAAAGGTTGCTCAGGGTCAGTCACTGGCAGTGTCTTACTCTGGACTGCACAAGTTTCTCTCCTAAAAGGCCCAGAAACAAACATATCTAGTGGCCACCTATAGGGAACACTAGAGCAAGACCCAAGTAAACTTACTATCAGCATATTCAAAGGAAGCGCTCATCAGGCATCAAACCCAGGTGATGAAAATTCTTCTTTCTGTGGTCAGCACCTGCACAGCAACTCACACATTGAATAAGATGTAGCTTTACAGTCAGCCAGCTCAAGTTGTGGATATCCTGATCCACTGAGCTAAGATCCATAGGGAGAGAGGCTTAGAACATAAACATTCAAAATGTGAGTTCTTCGGAGTTTATTGTTGTGACTGTTCAAGGAGCTTAGCCACCTTCTTTGGGGCAAGGTTACAAACAGCCCCAGTGGAACACTCTCTCAGTCTTTCTCCCTGAGACTAGGAACTTCTCAGCTGAAAGAACTTCTGCAAAGAAGACTGTTGCCCCTACCCAACCTGAACCTGCTGCTCACTTCACTGGAGAGAAATAGAATTAGAATATCCAGCAGTGGCTGTAGAATTAGGCTCTAGAGGATGGGCCACTTTCCTCATACTGAGCTCCTGAGTGAGAGACCCCTGAAGTAGAGGGTCCCACTAAGGTTTTCATCCTAACTTAGTTGCCCTATACCACCAAGCTTGAAATCAGTGGTGGGGTTGATAGGGTGAGGCTAGTCTGAGTCCACTCTACAGTCTTTCTACAGAAGGATCTGTGTGAAGACCAGGAAGCTGCAAGAAGAAATGGGACAGCTAAAAAGTGGAGGCAAATTTTAAAGAATTTAGGCCCTTTTACTGAGCAGGTGTCAGTGCTAGGTAGGAGGAAGGTGATACTTATGCACAGGTTGGCCTCTTCCATACACACCCAGGTAGAGAAAATGCAGACACTAATTGTCAACAGAGTGATAGCTTCAGACATATAACCCAGAGTGGGTTATAAACAACACCTAACATCACCCCATAACCAAAGTACACCCAGGAGCACCCAGAATGAACTCAACCAGTAGTAAGTGGCAGATTGCACCAATGCTAGATTCAACTAACCACAGAAGTGGCACTTCCAAAAGAGGAGTCCAGCAGACACTGGACTCTCCAGAGAATAACTAAGCCCCATAGGACAGACACCACACAGTATCTGATACACATGATCAAAGGTGACCCTTAGAGCAAGCCAGCCTGAATGGTTAACTCCATTCATGAAAGGATCAACAGCATTCAAGACCACATACAATAAGAAGGTAAATATAGCCATCAAGTAAATTCCTAGAGCAAGGAGTTCAGGTGGCCTGGAGGTTAGTACCACTGAGCCCACCTTCTTAATAAAAATGTCACAACAAATTTGGGAGCAAGAACAGAGCTGGTACTTTATACACAGATAGAATGGGTAGACAAAGAAATATGACCCAAATGAATCAACAAGAAAAATCCCCAGAAAAATAATTAAATAAAATAGAACTAACCAAATTACCAGACTCAGAGATTAAAACAATGGTAATTAGGATGCTCAAAAATCTTAGAGTAAGAAAGGATGATCATTGGTCTGTCCTGTGGTGGCACAGTGGATAAAGCATCAACCTGGAATGCTGAGGTTGCTGGTTTAAAACCCTGGGCTTGCCCAGTCAAGGCAAATATGGGAGTTGATGCTTCTGGCTCCTCCCCCTTCTCTTGCTCTCTACCCTCTTTCTAAAAATGAATAAACTTTTTAAAAATTTAAAAGGAGGCCCTGGCCGGTTGGCTCAGCGGTAGAGCATCAGCCTGGCATGCAGGGGACCCGGGTTTGATTCCTGGCCAGGGCACATAGGAGAAGCGCCCATTTGCTTCTCCACCCCCCCCTCCTTCCTCTCTGTCTCTCTCTTCCCCTCCCGCAGCCAAGGCTCCATTGGAGCAAAGATGGCCCGGGTGCTGGGGATGGCTCCTTGGCCTCTGCCCCAGGCGCTAGAGTGGCTCTGGTCATGGCAGAGCGATGCCCCGGAGGGGCAGAGCATCGCCCCCTGGTGGGCGTGCCGGGTGGATCCCGGTCCGGCAATGCGGGAGTCTGTCTGACTGTCTCTCCCCGTTTCCAGCTTCAGAAAAATACAAAAAAAAAAAAGAAAAAAAAATTTAAAAGATAATCACAATGATAACTTAAACAAAGAGCTAGTAAGCATTAATAAAGGCATTGAAACCATAAAAATTAACCAGTCAGAAGTGGCAGATATACTTGAACTGTGTTGGCACAGTGGATAAAGCATAGACATGTAACACTGAGGTCACCAGTTCAAAACCCTGGGTGTGCCTGGTCAAAGCACATATGGGAGTTGATGCTTTCTGCCCATCCCCTTCTCTCTTTCTCCCCTCTAAAACAAATAAAGTTTAAAAAAAAATTTTAAAGAAATAGCAAATACTATATCTTAAAACTGCAATAGAAGGAAAGAACAGCAGGCTGGATGAAGCAGAGGATTGAATCAGCAAGTTAGAGGATAAAATAAACAACATAAAAGCAGAGTAGCAAAAAAATAGTTTAAAAAGGCTAAGGAAACTCTAAGAGATCTCTGTGACTACATGAAGGGAAACAATATTTGCATCATAGGGGTTCCTGAAGGAGAAAAGAATAAACAAGGAATAGAGAACTTGTTTGAAGCAATAATAGTTGAAATTTTTCCTTAATTGATGAAGAAACAATTCACACAAGTTCAAGAAGCACAGAGATTCCCATTAAAGATGAACTCAAAGAGGCCACCACCAAGACACATCATAATTAAAATACCAAAAATAAAAGACAAAGAAAGAATTCTAAAACCTGCAAGAGAAAAGCAATTAATTACCTAGAAAGGAGCCCCCATAAGACTAACATTTGACTTCTCAATAGAAACACTGCAGGCCAGAAGGAAATGGTTGAGAAACATTCAAAATGATGCAAAACAAGAACCTACAACAAAGGCTACTCTATCCAGAAAAGTTATCATTTAAAATTAAAAGATAAATAAAGAGCTTCTCAGAAAAAAGGAAAAAAAAACCCTCAAGGAATTCATTACCAACAAACCAGTACTATAAGAAATGTTAAAGGGACTGCTATAAAAAGAGAAAAGAAAAACAGAAATTGAGAGAAAAAGGATTATTGGTTTAAAAAAATGGTAAAAACAATAAGTACATTATCAATAACTTTAAATGTAAATGGATTAAATCCTTCAATTAAAAGACATAAGGTAGCTGCATGAATAAGAAACAAGACCCATATATATGCTGACTAAAAAAAGACATACCTCAGAACAAAAGATACACATAGACTGAAAGTAAAGTGATGGACAAAAATATTCCATGCTAAAGGAAATAAAAAAAGCTGGTGTAGCAATATTTATATCTAACAAAATAGCCTTTAAAACAATAGTAAGGGCAAAGAAGGTCATTACATAATGATAAAGGAAGAATCCAATAAGAGGATATCAACATTGTAAATATATATGCAGCCAATATAGAAGCGCTTTATATATATATAAAGCAGGTTTTGAGGCACACAAGGGAAATATTGACAGCAATACAGTAATTGTAGGGGATTTTAATACCTCATTGATATCAATGGGTAGATTCTTTAGACAGAAAATTAATAAAGAAACAGCAACCTTAAATGACACACTAGATCAACTGGGTTTAATTGATATCTTCAGAACATTTCACCCCAAAGCAGCAGAATATTTACTTTTTTCAAGTGTTCATGGTAAATTTCATAGGATAGACCACATGCTAAAACACAAAACAAGTATCAGTAAATTTAAGATTGAAATAATATCAAACATCTTCTCTGACAACAACATGAAACTAGAAATCAACTCTAATAGAAAAAAGAAAAATCATTCAAACACTTGGAGGCTAAATAGCATATTAAAAAATAAATGGGTTAACAAGGAGATCGAGAAACAAATGAACCTAACATATAACAACACAAAATCTATGTGACACAGTAAAAGCAGTCCTGAGAGGGAAGTCCATAGCATTACAGACATACCTTAGGAAGAAAGAAAAATCTCAAATAAATAATCAAACCCTGCACATAAAAGAACTAGAAAGAAAGAAGTCCAGAGGATGTAAAAAAAAATGAAATAATAAAGATCAGAGCATAAATAAATAATATAGAGGCTAAAAAAGCAATACGAAAGATCAATGAAATCAGGAGCTGGTTTTTTGAAAAGGTAAACAAGAGTGAAAAAATCCTTAACCAGACTCATCAAGGAAATAAAAGAAGACACAGATAAGTAAAATCAGAAATGAAGAGGAAGAAATAACAACTTATATCACAGAAATACAAAGCATTGTAAGAATACTACAAAAAACTATATATCAAATAAATTGGACAACTTGGGTGGAATAAATAAATTTCTAGAAACATAAAATCTTCTAAAACAGAACCTGAAAGAATCAGTAAACCTGAGCAGGCAAATTACAACAAATTAAATTGAAACAGTTATAAAAAAAACACACAGTAAACAAGAGTCCTGGACTAAATGGCTTCACAGGGCAAATTTTATCAAACATTTAAAGATCTAACACTTATCCTTCTCAAGCTATTTCAAAAAATTCAAGAGAAAAAAAGAATTTTAAGCTCATTTTATGAGGCATGCATTACTCTAATTCCAAAACCAGGATAAACATGACACAGAAAGAAAAATATAGGCCAAATCCCTGAAAAACATAGAAGCTAAAATTCTCAACAAAATATTAGCAAACTGAATCTATCAATACATTAAAAAAGATCACACATCATGATCAAGTGGGATTGATTCCAGGAAGGCAAGGCTGGTACAATAATCACAAATCAATAAACGTGATTCATCACATAAACAGAAAGATAAAAATCACATGATCATATCAACAGGTAAAAAAAATATTTGACAAAGGAAGCAAAAGTATACAATGGAGTAAAGACGGTCTCTTTAATAAATGGTGTTGGGAAATAAGAACAGGTACATGCAAAACAATAACATTAGACAACCAACTTACACCATTCACAAAAATAAACTCAAAATGGAAAAAAGATTTAAATTTTTTATATTTATTCATTTTAGAGAGGAGAGAGAGAGAGAGAGAGAGAGAGAGAGAGAGAGAGAGAAGAGAGAGAGAGACAGGGGGGAGGAGCTGGAAGCATCAATTCCCATATATGCCTTGACCAGGCAAGCCCGGCAACCTCAGCATTTCCAGGTTGACACTTTATCCACTGTGCCACCACAGGTCAGGCAGGAAAAAAGATTTAAAGTAAGTTGTGGGCCCTGGCCGGTTGGCTCAGCGGTAGAGCGTCGGCCTGGCGTGCGGAGGACCCGGGTTCGATTCCCGGCCAGGGCACATAGGAGAAGCGCCCATTTGCTTCTCCACCCCTCCGCCACGCCTTCCTCTCTGTCTCTCTCTTCCCCTCCCGCAGCCAGGGCTCCATTGGAGCAAAGATGGCCCGGGCGCTGGGGATGGCTCTGTGGCCTCTGCCCCAGGCGCTAGAGTGGCTCTGGTTGCAATATGGCGACACCCAGGAGGGTCGCAACATGGCGACGCCCAGGATGGGCAGAGCATCGCCCCCTGGTGGACAGAGCGTCGCCCCTGGTGGGCATGCCGGGTGGATCCCGGTCGGGCGCATGCGGGAGTCTGTCTGACTGTCTCTCCCTGTTTCTAGCTTCAGAAAAATGCAAAAAAATAAAAATAAAATAAAATAAAGTAAGTTGTGAAACAATAAAAATCCTAGAAGAAAACATAGGCAGTAGACTCTCAGACATCTCTTATAGCAATATTTTTGTTGATGTGTCTCCACAGGCAAGTGATATAAAGGATAAAATAAACAAATGGAACTATTTGAAACTAAAAGGCTTTTGCACAGCGAAAGACACATTTAACAAAATAAAAAGACAACTTACTCAATGAAAGAACATATTTGCTAATGCATCTGATAAGAGATTAACAACCAAAATTTATTTTTTAAAAACTTATAAAGCTTAATACCAGGAAGGGTAAATAATCCAATTTTAAAAATGGGCAAAGGACCTGAATAGACACTTCTCAAAAGAGGACATACTGATGGCCAATAGTAAATGAAAAAATACTGAACGTCATTAATCATTAGAGAAATGCAAATTAAAACCACAATGAGCCACTACCTCACACCTGCCATATGGTTTTCATTAACAAATCAACAAACATCATGTGCTAGTAAGGATGTGGAGAAAAGAAAACCCTCTTGCACTACTGACAGGAATGCAGACTCATGCAGCCACTGTATAAAAAATTTTGGCTTTTCCTCAAAATATTAAAAATAGAACTGCCTTACAACCCAATTATCCCATTTCTAGAAATTTATCTTAAGATAATTCAATAGAAATTTTCCACCTCCATGCTCATTGCAACATCGTTTACAATAGTCAAGATCTGGAAAAAGCAAAATGTCCATCAGTGGATGAGTGAATAAAAAAGCTGTGGTATGTTTACACAATGAAAACTATGCAGCCATAAAAAAGAAGGAAATGTTATCTTTTGCTGCAGCATGGATGGACCTGGAGAATATTGTACTAACTGAAAAGAGCCAGGCAAAAACAAAACAAAACAAAAAACAAATACCATATTATCTCACTTATATATGACATCTAGTGAACACAATAAACTAAGAAACAGTGTAGAAGCAGAGGCAGGGTTACAAGGAACACATGGACAGCTGTCAGAGAGAAGAGGGAAGAGGGAATGGTGTGGGTGGAGTGCAGAGCACATTCCTAGCAGCTGCGGCTGATGCAATGCTGTGAGAATACTCCAGCTCCCAGAAGCCTCCTGGGCATACCCAGAAAGGAAGCTCGCCCGCTATAAGGAAGTGACTTAGTGCCAACCACACAGCTCCCTGATCTTTTCAGCCATTGGATTTGAGGAACACATTGTAACACCCTATAGGTTGAACCCATCTATATAAGCTAGCTTACTTCCTAAATAAAGTGGTTCTGCGTCACTGAACCTGGTCCCTGGAGTCAGGTCTTTGCATCTCTGTTGTCCTCACCCCTGGCAGGACTTGTCCACAGAATGGGACCAAAGAAGGTAGAGGGATTAGTCAAATTATACATACATAACACATAGATACAGAAAACAGGGTGGCAATAGTCAGAGGGAAAGAAAGGTTGGAGGTTGGGTAGGGGGGCCAAGGGAGTAAAACAGCCTTGAAAGGAGACTGGTCATGGGGCATTGGGGTGCATGATATGGTGTGTAGAGGGCATTATATTGAATGGGACACTTGAAACCACATCAACAGAATAAAATAAAAATTTTTAATTAAAAAGAATAAAAGGCACAGAGACTAAAAGTGAATAAATGGAAAAAGATATATCATACAAATAGAAATGATAAAAATGTAAGGCAACTATACTTATATTAAACAAAATAAGTTTTAGAGCAAAGGTTATAATAAGAGACAAAAACAACATTTTTCAACAAGATGATATATCCCTTGTAAACAGTTATGCATCCAACATAGGAGCAGCTAAATATATAAAGCAAATTATAACAAGCATAAAGGGAGAAATCAACAGTAATACGGTCATAGTAGAGGAATTTAGCACCCCATTGACATCAATGGATACATCTTCCCAGCAGAAAATCAGCAAGAAAACAGCGACCTTAAATGACACATTAGGTCATATGAATATAATTGATATTTTTAGAGCATTTAACCCTAAAGCAGAGGAATACACATTTTTTTCAAGTGCACACGAAACATTTTTCAGAATAGACCACATGTTAGGCCACAACAAAAGTCGCAATTAATTTAAGAAGATTGAAATCATATCAAGCATCTTCTCTGACCTCAGTGGAATGAAACTAAAAATTAATTTCAAGAAAAATAAATAAAAAACACAAAACACATGGCAGCTAAATGACATGCTACTAAAAAATGAATTGGAATGGGTTCTGCACATTGCATAGTGCACCTTATGCCACAAGCAAAGTCTCTTTCTATCCCTAGCTCTACATTTGCCCACCTCCACTTAATCCCTTCCCTCCTTACCTACTAGCTATTCCTACTCTGTTGCAGATGGTGTTATATTGAGTTGTACACTGAAAACCTGTATGGTTTTGTGAATCAATGTTATCCCAATAAATTCAGATTTAAAAGAATAATAATGGGCTAATAGTGAGATCAAGGGGGAAAAAAATCAAAAGACGCCTTGAGACAAATAAAAATATAAACACAACCCAAAATCTGTGAGACACAAAAAAAGCAGTCCTAAGAGGAAAATTCATATTAATACAGACTTCCCTTAAGAAGCAAAATAACCTCAAATAAATAATCTGATTTCACATGTAAACAAAGTAGACAACATACAAAGCCCAAAGAGAATAGAAAAAAGAAAAATATACAAAAAAGTATAAAAATACAAAAGATCAATGAAACCAAGAACTGTTTTAATAAAACAGTAACTAAAATTGATAAATTTTTAACCCAAGTCATCAAAGAGAGAGAGAGAAGACCTAAATGAATAAAATTATAAATGAAAGAGCAAAATTCACTAGTGATGTAACAGGAATACAAAAGATTATTTTTAAAAATACTACAAAAACTTTTACTCCAAGAAACTGAACAACGTGAAAAAAATGGGTCAATTTTTAGAAACATAAAATCTTCGAAGGCTGAATCAAGAAAGAACAGGGAAAAAAAGGAACAGACAGTATGAACAAAAAAAAATTGCTAATAACTAAATCAAATCAACAATAAAAAACACCCATCAACAACAACAACAAAAAGATCTGGACCAGACTGATTTACAGGTGAATTTTACCAAACATTTAAAGAAGAATTAACACCTATCTTTTCCAAACTACTTTTTTTTAAATGAGGAGGAGAGTACACTCTGAAACTCATTTTACCAGCATTATTCTAGTTTCAAAACCAAATAAAAACATTAAAAAAACTAAAATTATAAGCCAACAACTCCAATGAACATACAGGCAAAAGCTTCAACAAAATATTTGCAAACCAAATTCAGCAATACATTAAAACAATCACACACTATGATCAAATAAAATTTATTACTGGAATGCAAAGTTGGTTCTATATTCAAAAACCAATCAATGTGTTACACTATATAAACACAATAAAAGATAAAAATTACATGTTTATATCAATAGATAGGGCCCATTTGTGTTAAAAAAAACTTTAGGCAAAGTTGAAAAGAGAAAGAATACCTCAATATAATAAGGGCATATATAAGAAACCCACAGCCAATATCATACTTAATGAGGAAAAGCTAAAATAGTTCTTCTGAAAATAAGGAACAAGACAAGGATATTCACTTTCATTAATTTTATTCAACACAGCCTTGGAAGTTTTAGCTGCAGCAATCAGACAAGAAAAAATGTCAACCAAATTGGAAAAGAAATAAATCTGCCATTATTTCCAGATAACATAATAGTATAAAAAGATAACTCTAAATATTACACCAAAAAAATATTAAAACTGATAAATGAATTTAGTAAAGTAACAGGATACAAAATTAATACTCAGAAATAGTTTTTATTCTTATATACATCAGTAATAAACTATCAGAAAGAGAAATTGAGAAAACAATCTAATTTTCAATTGCATTAAAAAAAATTCCTAGGAATAAATTTAACCAAGCAGGTAAAAAATTTGTAGTCAGAAAATTTTAAGACATTGAAAAATATACAACTAAATGGAAACATGTACTATGCTCATAAATAAAAAAAAATTAACACTGTTAAAATTTTCATACTACCCAATGTAATCTACAGATTTAATGCAATCTATGTCAAAATACAAATTACATTTTTTATATAACTCCAATTTTAAAATTTATACAAAATCACAAAAGACTCATAATACCCACAGTCATCCTGTAGAGGAAAAACTAAGTTGGAGATATTATACTACCTGATATCAAACTATACTATAAAGCTATATTAATCAAAACCACATGAGGTAGGAAGTGAAGATGGCAGCAGACTAGGCAGACGCACAGACTTCAAGCTCATAGCACCAAGCTGCATTACAAATTAATTTTGGAACAATCATTGTGAAAAACCAACTTTGGACTAAAAGAACAGGTCTTAAAAACCAGGGAGCACAGAAGAATCCACACCAATCCAGGAAGGGAGTGCAGGGGTGCAGTGGGAGCTCTCCTACTTCCAGGAGTGAGGGAGGCTGAGGCTGAGAGTCCAGAAGGGTGCTCATTACAAGCAGAGAGACCGTGAGAGACAGGGTCCCTCAGTCTCAGAACTGGAGAACCAGCCTAGAAATCCAGGGACTGGAGGAAACAGATGGAAAGCATTGAGAGGAAAGAGAAAAGTTCTGTGTGTGGGGAGTAGGAGGGGTGCCTTAAAGGGACAGAGCAGAAAATGTCTCTCACAGCCACTTGCCTGGGGCCCCAGGGACAAGGAGGACTAAGAGGACTGGCTTATATTCCACAAGGATAGTGCAGAAAGCAAGACAGACAGTGACAGGCAAAGGAAGCTGACTTATCCAGTTTGGAGGCAGACATAGCTGGGAAAGGGTTGATCCTTCCACACAGCACAAGCCTAAAGTCATTCTGGCTGACCCACCTCCAGAAAGCTCTCCAGCTCCAATCAGAGAAAAAGACACAGCTAAAAGCAGGAAGTGGGGTGGAGGGGCAGTAACTCAGATCTCCAGGGATATCTGAGATACACCTCCCCCTACTGAAGCTGAGAACATGCCCCACCCCCAGAGACCAGCTGGCAGAACCTGCCTTCAGATTCTCAGAGGTCACACCCACCAAGCTCCTGGATACAGTTTCAAATAAGCCCCCTGCTGAGATCAGTAAACAAGCCTACCACTGAGTTAAGTAAACTGAAAACAAACAAATCAAGGCTTCAAAGTGGTTCTACTAGGTAAGGAGATCACCACTGGAACAAGCCTGCAAGCCACACACAGAAGCAATGGGAAGACAGAGAAACTTAAGTCATATGAAAGAGCAAGACAAATTCTCAGAAAAAGATCTGGATGAAATGGAAATAATCAAATTACTGATGCAAAGTATAAAATAATAATTGTTAGAATGCTTAAGGATCTTAAAGCTGCAATGGATGGACTTAATGAACACCTCAATAAAGAAATTATAAGCATCAAAAAAGAAACTATAAAAAAGAACCAGACAGAAATGACAAACACAATATCAGAAATGAAGACTACACTAGAAGAAATTAAAAGCAGGCTGGATGAAGCAAAGGATCAAATTAGCGACTTAGAGGACAAGATAAATGAAAAAACTGAAGCAGAACAGCAAAAAGAAAAGAGAATCAAAAAGCCAGAGGAAACTCTAAGACAGCTTTGTGACAACATGAAGAGAAACAATATCCGCATAATAAGGGTTTGGAAGGAGAAGAGAAAGAACAAGGAATCGAGAACCTGATTGAAGAAATTGTAGCTGAAAATTTGCCTAAATTGATGCAGGAAACAGTCACACAAGTTCAAGAAGCAGAGAGAACCCCTTTAAAAAAGATCCCAAAGAGACCCACACCAAAACACATCATAATCAAAATACCAAAGCTAAGAGATAAAGAAAGAATACTAAAAGCTGTAAGAGAAAAACAATCAATCACCTACAAAGAAACTCCCATAAGGATGAAATCCAAATATTCAACAGAAACACTTGAGGCCAGAAGGGAATGGCAAGAAATATTCAAAAGTAATACAGAACCTAAAACTAAGACTTCTTTATCCAGCAAGGCTATCATTTAAAATTGAAGAAGAATTAAAAACCTTCCCAGACAAAAAAACCCAAAAAACTCAAGAAATTCATCACAATTATACCAATGCTGCAAGAAATGTTAAGGGGCCTTTTGTAGACAGAAAAAAGCAGGGGAAAATCTAGTAAAAGAAGAATGTAGTTTTAAAAAAATGGCAATAAACAATTACATATCAATAATAACCTTAAATGTAAATGGGTTAAGTGATCCAATCAAAAGACATAGGGTAGCTGAATGGATAAGAAAACAGGACCTGTACATATGCTGTCTACAAGAGACCCACCTCAAAACAAAAGATACACATAGACTGAAAGTAAAAGGATGGAAAAAAAATATTTCATGCAGCCCTGGCCGGTTGGCTCAGCAGTAGAGCGTTGGGCTAGCGTGCGGAGGACCTGGGTTCGATTCCCGGCCAGGGCACACAGGAGAAGCGCCCATTTGCTTCTCCACCCCTCTGCCGCGCTTTCCTCTCTGTCTTTCTCTTCCCCTCCCGCAGCCAAAGCTCCATTGGAGCAAAGATGGCCCGGGCGCTGGGGATGGCTCTGTGGCCTCTGCCCCAGGCGCTAGAGTGGCTCTGGTCGCAACATGGCGACACCCAGGATGGGCAGAGCATCGCCCCCTGGTGGGAAGAGAGTCGCCCCATGGTGGGTGAGCCAGGTGGATTCTGGTTGGGCGCATGTGGGAGTCTGTCTGACTGTCTCTCCCTGTTTCCAGCTTCAGAAAAATGAAAAAAAAAATATTTCATGCAAATGAAAATGAAAAAAAAGCTGGGATAACAATACTTATATCTGACAAAATAGACTTTAAAACAAAGACTATAGTAAGGGATAAAGAAGGTCACTACTTAATGATAAAGAGAGCAATCCAACAGGAAAAAATAACCATTATAAATATCTATGTACTTAATATAAGAGCACCTAAATATATAAAGCAGACTTTGATAGACATAAAGGGTGAGATCAACAGCAAATCTATAATAGTATGGGATTTCAATACCTCACTAATATCACTGGATGGATCCTCAAGAAAGAAAATTAACAAACAGGAGAATTAAGAGACACATTAGATCAACTGAATTTAATAGATATCTTCAGAACCTTTTACCCTAAAGCAGCAGAATATACATTATTTTCAAGTGCTCATGGTACATTCTCTAGAATAGACAACATATTAGGGCATAAAATGAGTCTC
Source organism: Saccopteryx bilineata (assembly GCF_036850765.1). Lineage (NCBI taxonomy): Eukaryota > Metazoa > Chordata > Mammalia > Chiroptera > Emballonuridae > Saccopteryx > Saccopteryx bilineata. Next base: position 173,857,292 of record NC_089494.1, read on the forward strand.
AACAAATTTAAGAAGATTGAAATCATAGCAAGCATCTTCTCTGACTACAGTGGCATGAAACTAGAAAGCAATTACAATAGAAAAACTGAAAAACACTCAAACACTTGGAAACTAAATAGCATGTTATTAAATAACAAATGGATCAACAATGAGATGAAGGAAGAAATCAAAATTTTCCTTGAAACAAATGAAAATGACTATAAACCAACTCAAAATCTGTGGGACACAGCAAAAACAGTCCTGAGAGGGAAGTTCATAGCATTGCAGGCATATTTTAAGAACCTAGAAAAAGCTCCAATTAGCAACTTAACCCTGCAACTAAAAGAACTAAAAGAAGAACAGCAAGTAAAGCCTAGAGGAAGTAAAGGAAGGAAATAATAAAGATCAGAGCAAACATAAATGACATAGAGACCAAAAAAACAATACAGAGGATCGATGAAACCAAAAGCTGGTTCTTTGAAAAGATAAACAAGATTGATGAACACTTAGCCAGACTCACCAAGAAAAAAAGAGAGAGAACTAAAATAAATAAAATTAGAAATGAAATTGGAGAAGTAACAATGGACATGCAGATATACAAAGGTTTGTAAGAAAATACTATGAAGAACTGTATGCCAAAAAATTAGAAAATGTAGATGAAATGGACAAATTCCTTGAAAAATATAATTTTTCAAAAATTAATCTGGAAGAATTAGAAAACCTAAATAGGCTGATTACAACAAATGAGATCGAAACAGTTATCAAAAAACTCCCAACAAACAAAAGCCCTGGGCCAGATGGCTTCACAAACAAATTCTACCAAACATTCAAAGAAGAACTAACTCCTTTCCTTCTCAAGCTATTTCAAAAATTCAAGAGGAGAGAAAACTTCTAAGCTCCTTTTAGGAGGTGAGCATAATTCTGATTCCAAAACCAGGCAAAGACAACACAAAGAAAGAAAATTATAGGCCAAAGAGACAAGATGGCGCTGGAGTAGGCTGACGTACCAGCATCTACCTCCCAGAACCAAAGCGGAATACAAACTAATTTTATGAACTATCATCTGGAAAAACCAACTTTGGACTAAACTAAGAGGACTCTTCAACCAAGGAACACTGAAGAATCCACACTGAGACTGGTAGGAAAAGCGGAAACGCGGAAATGTGAAGAGGGCTGCCCAGCTCCTCAGAGCGAACGGCAGCAGGGAGAGACTCGCGTGGCAGGAAGTGAGTTTAGCAGAGAGGAAAGGGTCCTGAGCCCCAGGAACAAAGTCCCAGCCTGCAGCCCCAGAGCCCAGAATAGGCGTAAAAACAGTATTTAGCTGGAAACAAGTCAGGATACTGTTTGTGAGAGAGTCTGATTTCTCAGACCAGGATCCTTCTTAAAGGGACCGCACAGAACATCTCTCTCAAAAACAATCACCTGGGGCTCCTGGGGACAGGGGGAGAGAGGAGAGGACCACAGTAACAGGAAGACAGTGTAATCTAGGAGGCATAGGGAGAAACATTTTGGGAGAAAGCCACCCTAACCCCTGGGATGAGTCACTCCCCAAGGCTGAAGTGAATATTTCCCCTGAAAACAGCAATACCAGCAAAGGGAAGCAGGAGAGCAGCCAAACAAGATCCCCCGCGGCATTCAGAGCAGAGTCACATAGAAGGAGGGAGCTTTCAGGTCTACAGTAGTGAGTCTTAGGGTCCGAGCTGCAACGCCCCCACCCACATGGCTGAGGGCCGGAGAGCAGGTGGCAGCGGGAGACAAAAGCTTGGTTCTGCTGGCAGGTGCGGAAGCCAGCTGGTCACCACTGGGCTCAGGTGTGAGCTCAATCTTGCCCGGCTGGGGAGAAGAAGGCATGCAAAAGCGGTCAAGCTCAGCTGCCAGCAGCCTGTAATCCAGTCTCTGGGAGAAGGGCGGGAACCCCAGAAAGGGTGGAGACCAGCCCCGGAGCAAGGGCAGAGGAGCACAGCCCTGCCCCGCCCATGCAACCCAGGCTTGCGGTCTGACTTGGTAGCCAGCTTCTCCCGCGGGGGTGGAGCCAAAAGCCCAGAAGAGGCAGAGTTCTGCTATGGAGCTGAGCTTGGGCATGCAGCCCTGCCTGGCGGTAGAGCCAAGGCTAGCAGCTGTTCCTGGAGTGGGATCCTCCTGCAAGGGCAGGGCAAAAGCTCGGAAACAGGCGGAGACCCGCAGCTGAGCAAAGGTGCTCACCAGTGCCCTCAGGACCGAGCATAACGTCACACATGGGGGCAGGGCAAAGGCCAAGGCCACTAACCCCTGTGCACCCGAGCACGTGATCACAGGCACTCCCGTGAAGAGAAAATGCAGAGGCAGAGAAATACAACGCAAATAAACCAAGAGAAATCCCCAGAAAAGGACCTAAGTGAATCAGATATAACCAAATTACCAGATGCAGAGTTTAAAATAATGATTGTTAGGATGCCCAAAGATATTAGAACAACCATAGATGGCCATTATGAAAACCTAAATAAAGAGATAACAAATATAAAAAAGGACATTGAAATAATAAAAAAGAATCAGTTAGAAATGACAAATACAATATCTGAAATAAAGAATACAATGGAAGGAATTAAAAGCAGGATGGATGAAGCAGAGAATCTAATCGGTGAGTTACAGGACACAATAAATAAAGGCACGGAAGCAGAGCAGAAAAAAGAAAAGAGACTCAAAAAGTCTGAGGAAACTCTAAGAGAGCTCTGTGACAACATGAAGAGAAATAACATCCACATGATAGGGGTTCCTGAAGAAGAAGAAAAAGAACAAGGGATAGAGACTTTGTTCAAACATATTATAGGGAAAACTTCCCCCAATTAAGGCAGGAAAACATTTCACATGTTCAGGAAGCACAGAGAACTCCATTAAGGAGGAACCCAAAGAAACCAACACCAAGACACATCATAATTAAAATACCAAAGCTAAATGATAAAGAGAAAATATTAAAAGCTGCTAGAGAAAAAAAGACTATCACCTACAAAGAAGCCCCCATAAGGATGACTTCTGACTTCTCAACAGAAACACTTGAGGCCAGAAGGGAATGGCAAGAAATATTCAAAGTAATGCAGAACAAGAACCTACAACCAAGACTACTTTATCCAGCAAGGCTATCATTTAAAATTGAAGGAGAAATAAAAAGCTTTACAGACAAAAAAAATATCAAGGATTTCACTGCAAGCAAACCAAAGCTGCAAGAAATGCTAAGGGACCTGTTGTAAACAGATCAAAGGAAAAAAAGAATATAGCAAAAGAGAAATACAGTTTTAAAGAAAAAAAATGGCAATAAACAATTACATATCAGTAATAACCTTAAATGTTAATGGATTAAATGATCCGATCAAGAGACATAGGGTAGCTGCATGGATAAGAAAACAGGACCCATACATATGCTGTCTACAAGAGACACACCTTAAATCAAAAGATGCACACAGACTGAAGATAAAAGGATGGAAAAAAATATTTCACGCAAATGGAAATGAAAAAAAAGATGGGATAGCAATACTTATATCAAACAAAATGGACTTTAAAACAAAGACCATAGTTAGAGATAAAAAAGGTCACTACATAATGATAAAGGGAGCCATCCAAAAGGAAGATATAACCATTATAAATATCTACGCACCTAATATAGGAGCACCTAAATATATAAAGCAGACTTTGATGGACTTAAAGGGCGAGATCAACAGCAATACTATAATAGTAGGGGATTTCAATACCCCATTAACATCATTAGATAGATCCTCAAGAAAGAAAATTAACAAAGAAACAGCAGACTTAAAGGACATATTAGATCAACTCAATTTAATAGATATCTTCAGAACCTTTCACCCTAAAACAGCAGAATATACATTCTTTTCAAGCGCTCATGGTACATTCTCTAGAATAGACCACATGTTAGGGCACAAAAGCGGGCTCAACAAATTTAAGAAGATTGAAATCATATCAAGCACTTTCTCTGATCACAATGGCATTAAACTAGAAATCAACCACAATAAAAAAATTGAAAAACATTCAAACACTTGGAAACTAAATAGCACATTATTAAACAATGAATGGGTTAACATTGAGATCAAAGAAGAAATTTAAAAATTCCTAGAAACAAACGATAATGAGCATACATCAACTCAAAATTTATGGGACACAGCAAAAGCAGTCCTGAGAGGGAAGTTTATAGCATTACAGGCATATCTCAAGAAGCTAGAAAAAGCTCAAATAAACAACTTAACCCTGCATCTAAAAGAATTAGAAAAAAACAGCAAGTAAAGCCCAAATGTAGTAGAAGGAAGGAAATAATAAAGATCAGAGCAGAAATAAATGACACAGAGGCTAAAGAAACAATACAGAGGATCAATGAAACCAGGAGCTGGTTCTTTGAAAAGGTAAACAAGATCGATGAACCTTTAACGAGACTCACCAAGAAAAAAAGAGAGAGGACTCAAATAAATAAAATTAGAAACGAGAGTGGAGAAATAACAACTGACACAACAGAAATACAAAATATTGTAAGAAAATACTATGAAGAACTGTACGCCAAAAAACTAGACAACCTAGATGAAATGGACAAATTCCTTGAATCATATAATCTTTCAAAAATCAATCTGGAAGAATCAGAAAACCTAAACAGACCAATTACAACAAATGAGATTGAAACAGCTATCAAAAAACTCCCAAAAAAGAAAAGTCCTGGGCCTGATGGCTTCACAAGTGAATTCTACCAAATATTCAAAGAAGAACTAACTCCTATCCTTCTCAAGCTATTTCAAAAAATTCAAGAGGAAGGAAGACTTCCAAACTCCTTTTATGAGGAGAGCATAATTCTGATTCCAAAACCAGTCAAAGACAACACAAAAAAAGAAAATTATAGGCCAATATCCCTGATGAACTTAGATGCAAAAATCCTCAACAAAATATTAGCAAACCGGATCCAGCAATATATGGAAAAAATCATACACCATGATCAAGTAGGATTTATTTGTGGGAGGCAAGGCTGGTACAATATTCACAAATCAATCAATATGATTCATCACATAAACAAAAGAAAGGAGAAAAACCACATGATAATTTCAATAGATGCAGAAAAAGCATTTGATAAAGTCCAGCACCCATTCATGATCAAAACTCTCAGCAAAGTGGGAATACAGAGAACATACCTCAACATGATAAAGGCCATCTATGACAAACCCACAACCAACATCATACTCAATGGGCAAAAATTAAAAGCAATCCCCTTAAGATCAGGAACAAAGCAGGGGTGCCCCCTTTCACTACTCTTATTCAACATAGTTCTGGAAGTCCTAGCCACAGCAATCAGACAAGAAAAAGAAATAAAAGGCATCCAAATTGGAAAAGAAGAAATAAAACTATCATTATTTGCAGATGACATGATATTGTATATAGAAAACCCTAAAGTCTCAGTCAAAAAACTACTAGACCTGATAAATGAATTTGGCAAGGTGGCAGGATATAAAATCCTGCCTCAGAAATCAGAGGCATTTTTATACACTAATAATGAACTGTCAGAAAGAAAAATCAAGGAATCAATCCCCTTTACCATTGCAACCAAAAAAATAAAGTACCTAGGAATAAATCTAACCAAGGAGATTAAAGACTTGTACTCAGAAAATTATAAAACATTGATAAAAGAAATCAGGGAAGATACGAATAAGTGGAGGCATATACCGTGCTCATGGTTAGGAAGAATAAACATCATTAAAATGTCTATATTACCCAAAGCAATTTATAAATTCAATGCAATACCGATTAAAATACCAATGACTTACTTCAAAGACATAGAACACATATTCCAAAAATTTATATGGAACCAAAAGAGAACACGAATAGCCTCAGCAATCTTGAAAAGCAAGAAAAAAGTGGGAGGTGTCACACTTCCAGATATCAAGTTATATTATAAGGCCATTGTACTCAAAACAGCATGGTACTGGCATAAGAACAGGCACATAGATCAATGGAACAGAACAGAGAACCCAGAAATAAACCCACAGCTCTATGGTCAACTGATATTTGACAAAGGAGGTAAGACAATACAATGGAGTAAAGACAGCCTCTTCAACAAATGGTGTTGGGAAAACTGGACAGCTACCTTCAAAAAAATAAAACTAGACCACCAACTTACACCACTCACAAAAATAAACTCAAAATGGATAAAAGACTTGAATGTAAGCTGTGAAACCATAAGCATCTTAGAAGAAAACATAGGCAGTAAGCTCTCTGACATCTCTCACAGCAATATCTTTGCTGAATTGTCTCCACAGGCAAGTGAAATAAAAGACAGGATAAACAAATGGGACTTTATCAAACTAAAAAGCTTCTGCACAGCTAAAGACAATAAGAACAGAATAAAAAGACAAACTACACAATGGGAGAATATATTTGACATAGCGTCTGATAAGGGGTTAATAACCAAAATTTATAAAGAACTTGTAAAACTTAATACCAGGAAGACAAACAATCCAATCCAAAAATGGGCAAAAGAAATGAATAGACACTTCCCAAAGAGGACACAGATAGCCAACAGGCATATGAAAAAATGTTCAACATCACTAATGATTAGAGAAATACAAATTAAAACCACAATGAGATGTCACCTCACAACAGTCAGAGTGGCGCTCATCAATAAAACAACACAGAATAAGTGCTGGCGAGGATGTGGAGAAAAGGGAACCCTCCTGCACTGCTGGTGGGAATGCAGACTGGTGCAGCCACTGTGGAAAATAGTATGGAGATTCCTCAAGAAATTAAAAATCGAACTGCCTTTTGACCCAGCTATACCACTGTTAGGAATATACCCCAAGAACACCATAGCACTGTTTGAAAAGAAGAAATGCACCCCCATGTTTATGGCAGCATTGTTCACAATAGCAAAGATTTGGAAACAGCCCAAGTGTCCATCAGAGGACAAGTGGATTAAAAAGCTTTGGTATATATATACTATGGAATACTACTCAGCCATAAGAAATGATGACATAGGATCTTTTACAACAACATGGATGGGCCTTGATAACATTATACTGAGTGAAAGAAGTAAATCAGAAAAAACTAAGAACTATATGATTCCATACATAGGTGGGACATAAAAATGAGACTCAGAGACATAAACAACAGTGTTGGGGTTACAGGGTTGGGGGAGGGGAGGGGCACAATGATCATGGCTTTTCAGCATTTGCCATATTCCCCCCTTAATCTATAGGCAGACAGCAAATATTTACATATGGTGTTCCCACTATAAAGACTGCTGTCTTAGGGACAAATGCTGATAAACTATTTCAGCAGTTCCTCCTTCTTCAAAGACTTATATGTCAACATAGAGCTCCATGTTTCATAGGACATACTCAAGCTCACTCCATGCTCCCTGGAGCTTTAGCACAAGGGAATGCCCCCCCCCTTTATTTTTTGTAGTATTTTTTCCTTTATTTATTTATTTTTTGTATTTTTCTGAGGATGGAGATAGGCAGGCAGTCAGAGAGACTCCTGCATGGGCCTGACTGGGATCCACCTGGTATGCCTACCAGGGGGGAATGCTCTGCCCATCTGGGGTGTTGCTCTGTTACATCCGGAGCCATTCTGGCGACTCGGGCGGAGGCCATGGGGCCATCCTTAGTGCCCGGGGTGGCTTTGCTCTGGTGGAGCCTTGGCTGCAGGCAGGAGGAGAGAGACAAAGAGGAGGAAGAGGGGGAGGGGTGGAGAGGTAAATGGGCGCTTCTCCAGTATGCTCTGGCCGGGAATCGAACCCGGGAATCCTGCACACCAGGCCAATGACTCCGACGGGTCTACCATATCATGCTTTTTACTTAAAAAAAAAATTTACATTTCTTTTGAATGCTGATGAACAGGAGACACCAAATCTTTTCGCCTGCAAACTACTACCTTCTTTATTAGATCTAGCTAATAACACTGTTTTGTCTTTTTCCAAATAGCTCCAGATATATGGAAAAGATTTATATAAGCAGATGGGGATCCTCAAACCCCTCAGCGAGATCTTCTGAGCATGGCTTTTAAGATACCTAGAGGCAGAAAAAGCCCAATAGAAATCATGGGAACTACCAGCTTTTAGGATACACCCTTAAAGGCTCCAATGCCCCAAAGGGGTTTCATAGGATGCCATCTGGGTCCTGCTTCAATAGGGGAAAGGACAGTCATTGAGCTAAAGCCTGCCAGGCTTACACGCCTCTGCTGTGAGGAAACAGGGACACTGGAAGGTGGGCTTCCCCCTTGCTCCTCTAAGGGAGGGTTCAGTCTCTTCCAGCCCTGCTCCAACCACCTACGACCTAACCTTGCCCAGAAATCTGGGGTTTGCCACTGAAGGCTGAAGGTGCCCAGGGCTGTCAGCTCCATCTACGACACTGTGGACGAGCCTAGGGTATTTCTTCCAAGAAGGAGGTAAACTGATCTCATCTGCACAAGGGCCACTTAACTATGTTTTGCCTGAATAGTCAGGTTTTTTATTCTTCCCTCAAAGATCTCTGTTGTGGGTGTTGATAGTCCTATTTTCTGCTGCTTTGCTTAATATATAGTGTTTTCTTTATCCCTCCTACCTCAATGCCCCACTCATATTTCAGGCTGGGACCTACTCCTAATTTAGAGCTCTCTTTCCTCCTTTTGCCAACTTGTATTATGAATTTACCTTTGCCACCCAGCTGAGTGTATCCCAAGGTTCTCTTTACCAGGCCACAGTCACAGAGCTCCAGGGAAAAGCAACCTGGTCTCAACTCTCCAGGCAGAGGAGAACAGAAGCTCCATATCCATACATGCTGCAAATGGCTTTTACCAGTCTACCAGAATCATTACCAGCTAGAAGCAGTGGTCATTGGGACTTGGACATGAGCTGCAAAGTATAGAAGGGTGACAACAATTCCAGTGCCATGCGGACTTTTCCTGTGGGGAACTTTCCTGGACTCCTGCTCTCTGTGACAGCTCCTAACAGACTGAACTGTGGTTGGGTTGCATTTTTCAGGGATTTGGCATGGTGATGGGGCCAACGTGGACTTGATGAACATGTTAAGGACACTACTCTTTTATGGATTCTTGCTATATTGGCCAACAGTTTGCTTAAAGGCTTTTAATCACTGTAAAAAAAATGGAGGACTGGATGAAGAAGATGGGGCACATATGCACCATGGTATACGATTCAGCTAGGAGAAATGATGACATTGGATCACTTACAGCGGAATGGTGGAGTCTTGGTAGCATTGTGCGGGGTGAAATAAGCGAATTAGAAAAAAACAGGAACTGCAGAATTCCATACATTGGTGGGACATAAAAGCGAGACTAAGAGGCATGGACAGGAGTGTGGTGGTTATGGAGGGGGGGAGGGAAGGAAGGAGAGGGAGAGGGGGAGGGGTACAGAGAGAACTGGATGGAGGGTGGCGGAGGACGATCTCTCTTCGGGTGATGGGTATGCAACAGAACTAAATGACAAGATAACCTGGAAATGTTTTCTTTGAATGTATGTACCCTGATTTATTGATTAAATAAAATCAGGGTACATACAATAAAAATTAAAATAAAAATTTATTTATAAAAAAAATTATAGGCCAATATCCATGATGAATTTTGATGCTAAATTCTCAAAAAAAAAAAAATAGCAAACTGGATCCAGCAATACATGAAAAATATCATACATCATGATCAAGTGGCATTTATTCTGGGGAGGCAAGGCTAGTACAATATTTGCAAATCAATCAATGTGATTCATCACATAAAGAAAAGGAAGGATGAAAATCACATGATAATATCAATAGATGCAGAAAAAGCATTTGATAAAATTCAGCACCCATTTATGATCAAAACTCTCAGTAAAGTGGGAATACAGAGAACATACCTCAACATGATAAAGGCCATCTATGACAGGTCCACAGCCAACATCATACTCAATGGGCAAAAGTTAAAAACAATCCCCTGAAGATCAAGAACAAGGCAGGTGTGCCCCCTTTCACCACTCTTATTCAATATATTTCTAGACGTCCTACCCACAGAAATCAGACAAGAAAAAGAAATAAAAGGCATCCAAATTGGAAAAGAAGTAAAACTATCATTATCTGCAGATGATATGATATTGTACATAGAAAACTCTAAAGTCACAGTCAAAGAACTAGTGGATCTGATAAAAGAATTCAGCAAGGTGTCAGGATATAAAATTCATACTCAGAAATCAGAGGCATCTTTATACACTAACAATAATCTGTCTGAAAGAGAAATTAAGAAAAAATTCCCTTCACTATTGCAACAATAACAAAAAAATACATAGGGGTAAATTTAACCAAGGGGGTTAAAGACTTATACTCAGAAACTTATAAAACATTGATAAAAAAATAAATCAAGAAAGATACAAACAAGTGGAAGCATATACCGTTTTTATGGCTAGAAAGAACAAACATCATTAAAATGTCCATATTACCCAAAGCAATTTATAAATTCAATTCAATTGCTATTAAAATACCAAGGACAAACTTCAAAGGTATAGCACAAATATTCCAAATATTCATATGGAACCACGAATAGCCTCAGCAATCTTGAAAAAGAAGAATAAAGTGGGTGGTATCACATGTTTGGAAGTCAAGTTATACTACAAGGCCATTGTACTCAAAACAACTTGGTACTGGCATAAGAACAGGGATATAGATCAATGGAACAGAACAGAGAACCCAGAAATAAACCTGCACCTTTATGAACAATTGATATTTGACAAAGGAGGTAAGAGCATACAGTGGAGTAAAGACAGTCTCTTCAATAAATGGTGTTGGAAAAATTGAACAGCTACCTGCAAAAAAATGAAACTAGACCACCAACTTACACCATTCACAAAAATAAACTCAAAATAGATAAAAGATTTAAATGTAAGTCATGAAACCATAGCATCCTAGAAGAAAACATAGGCGATAAGCTCTACTATATCACTCACAATAATATACATATTTGCTGATTTATCTCCACGGTCAAGGGAAATAAAGGACAGGATGAACAAATGAGACTACATCAAACTAAAAGCTTTTGCACAGCTAAAGACAATATAAACAAAATATTAAAAAGGCAAACCACACAATGGGAGGACATATTTGAAAATACATCTGATAAGGGGTTAATAACCAAAATTTATAAAGAACTTGTAAAACTCAACACCAGGAAGATAAACAGTCCAATCAAAAAATGGGCAAAAGAATGAATAGACACTTCTCCAAAGAGGACATACAGATAGCCAATAGGCATATGAAAAAATGCTCAACATCACTTATCATTAGAGAAATGCAAACTAAAACCACAATGAGATATCACCTCACACCAGTCAGAATGGTGCTCATCAACAAAACAACACAGAATAAGTGTTGGTGAGGATGTAGAGAAAAGGGAATCCTCTTGCACTGCTGGTGGGAATGCAGACTGGTGCAGCCACTGTGGAAAACAGTATGGAGATTCCTCAAAAACTTAAAAATAGAACTGCTTTTTGACACAGCCATTCCACTTTTGGGAATATATCCCAAGAACACCACATCAATGAGTCAAAAGAAGAAATGCACCCCCATGTATATGGCAGCATTGTTTACAATAGCAAAGATCTAGAAGCAGCAAGTGTCCATCAGTGGACGAGTGGATTAAATAGCAGTGGTACATATACACAATGGAATACTATGGGGCCATGAAAAAGTAGGAAATATTATTTTTTTGTGACAACATGGATGGACCTGGAAATTATTATGTTAAGTGAAATAAGCCAGCCAGAGAAAGAAAGAATATCATATGACCTGTCTCATCTGAGGAATCTAACGAACAATATGAACTGAGGAGCTGAATAGAGACAGAGGCGGGATCACAGAATCCAGAAGGAAAGCAGACAGAGGGAAAGGGGATGATAGGCTGATAGGATGGGATGAGAGCAGAAAAGCAAATCCTGGAGTGAAGGGGGAAATGCATTATGGGTAGGGGGACAGGAGGGATGTACTGGGAAACACGTGGGAGGGGAGGATTAATTTGTGGGACAATAGAATCTATGTAAACACAATAAAAAAAGAAACCACTCCCCACCCCCTGCTACCAGCCACTGGCAACCACTAATCTACCTGAGTGCCTATCACCAGACAATTGAATAAAAAAATGTGTTAGATATATACAATGGAATATTACTCAGCCATAAAAAGTAAAATCTTACAATTTACAACAACATTGATAGACCTAGAGGGTATTACACTAACTAAAATAAGTCAGACAAAGAAAGACAAATGCCATATGATTTCACTTATATGCAAAATCAAAAGACCACAATAAAGGAACAAACAAAACAGAAACAGGCTCACAGATACAGAGATGGTTTCCAGATGACAGGGAATTTGAGGATTGAATGAAAAACGTGAAGGGATTAAGAATTACAATTTGGCAATTACAAACAGTAATGAGAATATAAAGTACAGCATAGGGAATATAGTCAATAATATTGTAATAACTACATATGGTATCAGGTGGATACTAGATTTATCATGGGAATCTCTTAATAAATTATATAAATATCTAACCACTATGCTATTCACCTGAAACTAATATAAAATAATATCAAATGTCAATTGTAATTTCAAAATAAAATTCAAAAATAAAAGCATTAAAAATAATAAATTGGAGTAACTTCAATTTAAAAATTATACTCTTCAAAAAAACCATTAAAAATTAATTCATAGAGCAGGAAAAAATATTTGTGATGCAGTTATCTGAAAAAGAACTTCTATCCATAATATACAAACAATGTAAAACTCAATATATAATTAAGCAACAAAGTATTTTAAATTTTATTTAAAAAATTAAATTTAACAGGATGTTGATCCATAAGAATACATAGGTTTCAGGTAAACATGTCTATAGCATTTGAACTGTGGATTATGCTGTATGCCCATCACCCAAAGTCAAATACTTTTCCATCACCTTATATTTGTTTCTCTTTATACCCTTCCCTCTACAACCTCCCCTACTTACCCTTCCTCTATCCCTTCCTCCCACTGGCAACCACTTTTATCTATGTTCATAAATCTCCATTTTAAATTCCACTTATGTGTGAAATCACACACTTCTTAGCTTTTTCTGATTTACTTATTTTAGCTAGTATAATGTTCTCAAGGTCCATCATGTTGTCATGAATGGCACTATGTCATCATTTCTTATGGTTAAGTAGAATTCTATAGTATATATTTAGTTGGCTATTTGTTTTGTTGTCAGTTTCTTTTGCTCTGCAGAAGCTTTTTAGTTAGATATAGTCCCACTCATTTATTTTGATAGAAAATTCAGAGATTAAAATATATAAAAATAATAGTCATGCATATGAAAAGATGCCATTATATTATTCATTAGGAAAATGCCTATTAAAAGGCACAATAAGTAATCAGAAGATTGATAATAGCAAGTGTTGATGTGAATGTGGAACAAGTGGATATCTCATCAATTGCTGTTGCCATTGTAAATTTTCAAATTCTTTGTAAAAAGAGTTTCAGTGTCTTAAAAATTAAAGCACACTTACCATACAGTCTATCAATTGCATACTTAAATATGTTCCAAACAGCAATGAAAATCTATAACTACACAAAGATATTGCACATGAATTTTCAGAGCATATTACTTTATAAGAAGCAAAGCATGGACATAATACAGTGTCTATCAAAAAGTAAACAGATTCACAAAGTGTGAATACTACTTAGAAAAAGAGAAGAAACAATATACTGATATGCACATTTATGTATCTCAAAATCTTGCAATGAGTGAAAGTAACAAATCCAAAAGAGTATATACTTTATCATTCACTTGTATAAAAGTTTAGAAAAGGTAAATCTACTCTATTGTGTATTTCAGTGTTTGCCTAGGCCCAAAGAAACTAAAAATGATAAAAATTTTCTGTATTTTGGTTGAGGTGGTACGTACATGTAAAGCCAGGAGCTGCGGCCACCATCACAGCCACCTGGCTTTTGCAGGTTTGCATTTGATTCAGACAGATGGTAATGAAGCTACAGAGTCAAAAACTGGTGGGCCATTACCTTTATTCCTAGTTCGCATTCGGCAAGCGAGTAAACATAAACACACTGGGCTCCAAAACCCACTCATTTAGGGCTCACAAAGCCACTGACACATCCGAGTTTTCCTAGAATCAAAGGCCCCCACCAGTCTTATCCTCTCTGGTTCCCCGGCTCCCTTCTCCTCTCTGCACAACTGGCTTCTCCTTCAGCACCCACCCATCTTGACTGCCTCTTCTCCTCCAACCATGTGGCCTCTCTCCCCTGGGAACAACGTGGTCTCCTCCTCTCTCTACAGCAACGTGGTCTCTCTTCCCAAAATGGCCTCCTAGCTCCTTCTTTTAAAACTTTTTGGCGTGAAAGTTCTCCCCCAGCACACGTTAGCATTATCAAGCCCCTTCCCAAGCATGAAAGCAATCAGATGTATCACTTGAGAGCATCATCACGTGAGCAGTGGCCATTTTTAACAATAAGAGTAAGCAAAACCAGAAAATATAGATTATATAACTCATTTTCCCAACAATACATATATGTAGACATATGTCAAACTCATTAAATGGCATTCTTAAAATGGGTGTACTTTATTATATATAAATTAAATCCCAATAAAACCAATTTAAAATACCTATTAAGGCCCTGGCCGGTTGGCTCAGTGGTAGAGCGTCGGCCTGGCGTGCAGGGGACCCAGGTTCGATTCCTGGCCAGGGCACATAGGAGAAGCGCCTATTTGCTTCTCCACCCGGCCCCCCTCCTTCCTCTCTGTCTCTCTCTTCCCCTCCCGCAGCGAGGCTCCATTGGAGCAAAGATGGCCCAGGTGCTGGGGATGGCTCCTTGGCCTCTGCCCCAGGCGTTAAAGTGGCTCTGGTCGCGGCAGAGCGACTCCCTGGAGGGGCAGAGCATCGCCCCTGGTGGGCGTGCCGGGTGGATCCCGGTCGGGCGCATGCGGGAGTCTGTCTATCTCTCCCCACTTCCAGCTTCAGAAAAATACAAAAAAAAAAAAAATTATAAAATACCTATTAAGAGAACAGGTCTATATAATGAATGAATGCTTATATAAAACATCTAAACAAAGGAAGCAGTTGAGTAAAATATTTTACCATGTGCTGCCCTATTTTTTATGTTCAATAAATTAGACGGCAATACAGTAAATTTTACATTCTAGCTGGGCTAATTGAAAGTTTCTTTGTTAGTCAAAAACCCTTTTTCAATATTATAGTGCTTGAGGGTCACTTTTATAAAACGTATTATTAATATTTTGTTATAGAAAACTAAAGCATAGATAACTGTGTTGACTATTTTGAAAGTAAATATAATATAAAAGACATAATGTAGCTATATAATAAAAATAATATATTTGTTTATGTGTGTATTCATACTTATGAGAACTCACAGATTATGAGAATCATAGATTGCATTCTAAATATATTGGAATTTTGAAGTTTAAGTACCTTGTAATTAATATAGAAAGGGTCAAATAGCTTTTTTTGGATATATTTTGGATATCATACTAAATGATGAGAAAATGAAAGCTTTTCCTCTAAAATCAGGAATAAGACAAGTCTGCCCACTCTCTTCACTCATTCAAAATAGTTCTGAAATTTTTAGCCAGAGCAATCAGGCAAGAGAAAGAAATAAAAGGCAGCCATATCAGAAAAGAAGTAAAGGTATCACTTTTTTAGGATGACATGATCCTATATATAGAAAACCCCAAAGACTTCACCAAAAAATTATTAGAAACAATAAAGCAATATAGTAAAGTAGCAGGCTACAAAACCAATATGCAAAAGCTATTGCTTTCTAATATACCAATGATGAAACTTCAGAAAATGAACTAAAAAAAAAAACAATTATTTTCACAATTGCAACAACAACATCAAAAAATAAAATACCTAGGAAAAAACAAAGAATGTGGAAGATCTATATACTGAAAACTGCAAAACGTTATTGAAAGAAATTGAAAAAGACACAATGAAATGAAAATATATTCCATGTTTGTTGACCAGAAGAATCAACATTATTAAAATGTTCATATTATCCATAGCAATATACAAATGTAATGCAATTCCCATTAAAATCTCAATATCAATTTTGAAACTAAGAACTATATGAATCCATATATAGATGGAACATAAAAATGAGACTCAGAGACATGAACAAGAATGTGATGGCAACAGGGGTGGGGGTGGAGGGAGGGGGAGGGGGCGAGGAAAGAGAAAGGGGGTGGGGGAGGGGAGGGGCACAAAGAAAACCAGACAGTGACAGAAGACAATGACTTTGGGTGAGGGGTATACAGCACAATCAAATGTCAAAATAATCTGGAGATGTTTTCTCTCAACATATGTACTCTGATTTATCAATGTCACTGCATTAAATTTAATAATAATAAAAAAGTAAAAGAAATTCTCAATATCATTTTTTTAAAGAAATAGAACAAAAATTACCAGGTTTGTATGAAACTATAAAAAAAAACCTGAATAGCCAAATAAATGCTGAAGAAAAAGAATAAACTCAGAGGTATCACACTACCTGACTTCAAATTATACTATAGAGCCATGATAATCAAAACAGCATGGTATTGGCAGAAAAACATACATACAGACCAATGGAACAGAATCAAGAGCCTAGAAATAAAACCACATATATGTGGACAAATCTTGGAAAAAGGGATCAAAAACACACAATGGGGAAAAAAAACATTTCCAAATGGTGCTGGGAAAATTGGAAAGGCACATGCAAAAGAATGAAACTTGACTACAATATGTTCCCCTGCACAAAAATTAATTCAAAATGGCTCAAAGACTTAAATATAAGATCTGAAACAACAAATTACATAGAAGAAAACATAGGTACTAAACTAATGGACTTTGACCATAGAAAACAATTTATAAATTTGACCCCAAAGGCAAGGGAAGTAAAAGCAAAAATAAATGAATGGAACTATGTCAAACTAAAAAGTTTTTGCATGGCAAAGGGAACTAACAACAAAACTGTCAGCCAACTAAATGAGAGATAATATTTGCAAATAGCTTATTTTTAAGAATTATGAACTATTACTCTTCTGTTTATCCATAACTGGACACCCAGTTTTTTTTGTGTGTGTGGTTTTTTTGACACCCAGTTTTAATATCAAATAATATGCTCTTCCTGAGTGAAAGTGTTCTAGTACCAACTCCCATGTGGAAAAGCGTCAGTTTCCCACATTCAAACAATGCTTCGGATAGCAGGTAAGTGTCCTGCAATTCAAATAAATTCTTACACTATCTGTCATAAGATGGCATCAGATCCAAAAGATAAAAGGTTTAGTTCCTCAAGACCAACCCACTCCTTCAGACACCAATTGCAAGCCCAGATTATCACCTGTGCCTCTATGACCAACAGCCTACAAATCGGAAGATCCAATGAACCTCTCCAACTTAGGATGCCAATCACAAGTCCAGGTTGTTATGTATATTTCTGATTGATGGGTTATAAATAAGAGTTTCCCATAATTTCTTCCTCGGGTTAGATTAATTTATTAGAGTGGTTCATAGAACTCATATAACCCATTTATACACTAGATCACTGATTTATTACAAAAGTTAATAAAGGATATGCATTAACAACCAGATGATGATATACATAGGGAGAGGCCCTACACAAAGAAATTTCTGTCCATGCAGTGTTTGGTACCCAGTCTGGTGACACGTGGAAGGAAGCATCTGGTTTCTCAGCCTTTGAAGCTCTCCAAACACTCTCACTTTGGGTTCTTATGGAGACTTGATACATAGGTATGATTAAGTCATTGGCCATTGGTGACTGAATTCAATCTCTAGACCCTCTGAGGTCAATAGGGTAGAACTTGATTGGTTCAACCAGCCCTCATCTTTAGGTAGAAGTCATAAGCACCTCACTAACACAACAAAAGACATTTTTGTCATTCTTATCACAAGAAATTCCAAAGGTTTTAGCAGCTCTGTGCCAGAAAGGAAAGGGGTATAAAGACTAATTATATATTTCTTACTGAAAGTCACAATATCATATTGAGTAGACTTGATTGACACACCCAAGAATTCTCAAAGAAGATAAATTTTAATATTTTATATATAAGCATTCTTCTAAAAAAGAGTAGCATTTTTTTCATGTAAAGCATAACTTACCTATGTATATCTCATTGGCTTTATTTTCTATCTTTTAATTTTTTTTCTTAAAAAAGTTATGTGCTGTATTCACTTTAGCAAATAAGATACAAAATGACACACAGAGAAATGTTTTTCAAACTTCTGAATTAATTTCTTATCTTTAATGCAGATCTGCAGTTGAGCAACAGAATTAGCTATGTGTGAAGCTTCAAAAAGAGATGCCTTAACTACTTATTTTCAAGTTACATTTAATTATATAATTAATTCTTTTATTTTACATTTACTGAGAATGTCCAGTGTGGCAGATACCATGCACACTGGTAATGGTATAAAGATAAGGTAGGATTGGTAATACCAAAGAGCCTACAGGAAACACTTCTAAAGGTAACATTCTGCCCTTGTTTTTGGAATGTTATATCTAAATATTTTTATCCTGACCATACACTACTTTGGAAATTTCATTAACTAAGAATACTCTTTCTTCTGTGATTTTATTCAAACTCAATATACACATACCCACTTGAAAAGAACTAAAATTATGCATAGAAATAGTTTGGATTACTTCATAAAATAAGCAGAAGAATTTATATTATTTTAAATTATCTTCTGATGTAAATCTTTCATGGGTATGATGATCTTGTTTTATGTTTTGTTCAACACTTAGTGTATTTGACCAAACTATAAATATTAGTGCTATAGTATGTGCTTTCCTATCCATCATTATTGGAAATATATTAGATATTTTTTGTATATCACTCCACAATATTGTCCTAACCACCTGTGAGTAACCTATCTTTTAACCAAAAATAAAATAATAGTGATAACATGGCAGCAATAGCAAAGCAACAGTCCATGTTAACAGGCAAGAGAAACATTTGTACTAAAGACAAAAATTAGTCTCCATTCAAATGCAAAGATGACTAAAATCAAACTCAGATATTAATAATTGATCCAGGATGTCTCAGAATTTCATGACCCACACTGTCAAAAATCATTGCTATAAATAAAAATTACCAGGACTTGTGGTTGCATTGATGGGGTGGGATTGGGGATTGGGGTATGAGTTTCCAAGGTAATCTGGAAATATAGTAAAGTATTGAAAGACTAGAATAGAAGAATCCCTATAAAAAGTAAGCCAAAGCATAATATTTAATTTTTTTTAATTTGCAAAGCAGTTAAAACAACTGCCTTAAAAAAACAGAGACAGAGAGAGAGTCAGAGAGAGGAATAGATAGGGACAGACAGACAGGAATGGAGGGAGATGAGAAGCATCAATCATCAGTTTTTCGTCACGACACCTTAGTTGTTCATTGATTGCTTTCTCATATGTGCCTTGACCGGGGCGGGGGGGGGGGATACAGCAAACCAAGTAACCCCTTGCTCAAGCCAGCAACCTTGGGTCCAAGCTGGTGAACTTTGCTCAAACCAGATGAGCCCATGCTGAAGCTGGTGACCTTGAGTTCTCAAACCCGGGTCTTCTGCATCCCAATTCGACGCTCTATCCACTGCACCACTGCCTGATCAGGCAACTGCCTTTTCTTTTAAAATCAGAAGGAAAGATTGATTATCAAAGGAGCATAAGATGCTTATTTTTTTGTTTTTGGATAGAATTATTCCAAGAAGAAGAAAATTTTTAAATTGTGTTAAGTGCAAAGTGGTCAAAAAATACTTTTGTAAGGTAAGTTGGTGAATTCTGAGGGTTCCTTCCTCCTTTTCCAAATGTCAAATAACAGCAACATTCTTAGAATCTTCACAGAATGACATTCTTTAGACACACCTGAAGATATTTCTGAGATAATATTTTTATGATCAATTTACAAACAGATGAAAAACCAGAGCAACTTATTCTAGTTTTAAGATAGTATAATTACAGAATAAAAATATAATATGACATCTGTACATTTCAGAATATTACATGTTTGGCTTGTTTTCCCATTGAGGAGAGAAATATCTTTGAAAAGGTCTTTCTTTCTTTTATGCTCAAATATTTTCATTTACTTGCTTCTCATCTCTATCACACCTTCCTTCTTTTACTCTAGTGGGAATGTCTTCTTCCAAAATTACTCAAGGGAAAATATAACAATCAAGTTAAAAGAAAAAGAAAAAAATGCTTTAGGTTACAATTTTTTTCCAGGATCACTTTTCTGTAAATTTGGGTTCTTTTGGTAGCCTTAAATTTTAAGAGCTAACACATACCAAAAGTTTTTATGTACAAGGAATTTTCTAACATATTAACATATAATAATTTGCTTAATTTTCACAACTTTAGGAGGTATTATTAATATCTTATCCTCCAAAAGAAATTTTGGCCTGGAGAAGTTAAGTGAAGGTAGTTGATAGAGTTGGAATTGAATTCGGGAGGGCTTTAACACTAACACCAAAAGATCTAACACTGAAACCAGACCATAAAAATTTTTTCTGTAGTTTTTTTTCTTTAGTGATTTTATAAATAATATCAGACACTCCTCATAACACTCCAGAAATCACCAGTCCTAGCCAGATCAAACTGGTCTCAGAGGCTTGAGGAGGCATAGTTAGCAATTAAATGACCCTAAACTGTTATTTAAAGCATGGCAAAACCAGGGTGTTTAGAATGCAAGTAACAGAAGTGCTAGTCATTTGCCTTTCAAAAGTGAGAGGTCCATAAATAAGAACGATTCTGTTCCTAGACCAAATATGGACAAACATTGGACTGATCTGCCAAGCTCTGCTAAATTGAAATTATTTTGTTCTGTTCTTCCCTTTTTTTATGTTCTTCATTATAGATAGCATAGTTCCAAGACTAGCCAATCAGACCCCTTAAATTAAAATTAATGAATATATATAGATCCTCCTTAGCTTATTCTTTAAATTTGCTTCAAATCTTTATTTCAGTAGATAGATATCAACTTTCTTCCCATCTCCACATTGAGATGCCTCAGGAATGAAAACTGCTTCTCCTGGAAAAAAATAAACAAACAAAAAACCTGTTGCTTCACAGTCTGTTTCTGTATTTGATGGGCAAAGGACATCTATTTTGGCTGGTAACAGAATTTGAATACTGAAATTTTGACTTGAGTCAATGTGTTTGATCAATATACTTTTCAGAAGGAAATCAGAGAAATATGAGTTGCTACAAAAAAAAGGATTATTTCATTTGCATAATATGTGTATTAGTCAAAATTAACCTGACCAGGTTGTGGTGCAGTGGACGGAGCATCAGGCTGGGACTCGAAAGATCCAGGTTCAAAATCCCGAGGTAGCCAGCTTGAGCATGGGCTCATCTGGTTTGAGCAAGGCTCACCAGCTTGAGCCCAAGGTCTCTGGCTTGATGAGCAAGGGGTCACTCAGTCTGCTGTAGCCCCCCGGTCAAGTCACATATGAGAAAGCAGTCAATGAACAACTAAGGAGAAACAACGAAGAATTGATGCTTCTCATCTTTCCCTTCCTGTCTGTCTGTCCTTATCTATCCATCTCTCTCTCTGTCTCTCTCTGTCTCTGTCACACACACAAAAAAAATTATATAGATCTTCGAGTCCACCAAAAAATATTCTCTTCCAATTCCCTTTGAGGTAATATATACCTGATAAAATCCAAGTTTCCAAATAAGAAAGATGTGTTTTATAACTGTTATTATGATATAAATATATTCTGATTTCTGGGGGTGCTCTAAACAGTACTACCTGGTACTCCATAAAAAGAACTTCTATTTTTACATCTGTTTCTACTGTCTTTACCACATTCATTATAATTTTTTACTTTTCTTAACATTCTTCTTCATATTTCCTTAATCTTCACTCACTTGTGTAATGAATCTCAGGATTATATATATATTACTAATCTTACACTGATTCACAATGCACACATTAATGTTCACACTTGATTGATATTAGCACTGTTTAATAAATAATCTGAAATTGGTTGTTAAAAACTGATATTTATTAATAGAGACAGTTAAATTCCAAGTTAAACCTAATGCTGTGGTCTTTGTGGTTGTTTTGGGGTGCAGTATAAGCATATTGCACAATGCAAAACCCAGCTGCTCATCTTTCCTATGCAATAAACTATAATTCTCTGGGAAGCCGGATATCTGGTTATTAGTATATACCCATGCTCTGGGTTCACTCTCTCAAATAGTCTCTGTCTGAAAGATGTGTAATTTTCTCCAGACCATAATGACATCTGTCACAGAAAGAAGGTCATCACTTTTATTCAAAAGGAGTGATCATGTTTGCCCCAAATGTTTTCTTATATCATCATAGTCTTACTTGAGATACAATTGAAACATTTCTTAGTTTAGGAAATATTTCCAGTGTACTACTTCACTGGTGAAAGGTGAGAGGCAAATAGGCATGCTCATTTCCTATTTGAATAAATAAATATCAGGGTGATGTTGAGCAAGCTACTTAATGATTCTGTGCCTCAGTTTCTTCATCTATAAGATGAGGATAGAAATAGTACTCATATCATATAGTTGTTAGAAATAGTAACTTAGTTATTTTGACTATTAAATCAGTTAATATATGTAAAGCATAGAGCAGCGATTGGAGCTCGGTGTGACATCTTTATTTTATTCTCTATTTGTTGAGATCTATTGTTATGAAAAAAGGAGATATATTTAGTCCATTGTTTTCCAAAACTAGAAAAAAAAAATGCTAAGCACTGTAGAATATTTATATTGTACCAATCTTGGTGTATTTTTACAAGGTTCAGAAACAACTTGAGCTTGTACACATGTACATTTGTTTCTATTTTGGCTTGCTGGCCTTCTGGGCATGTTGAACTTGAGAGTGGTAAAAAAAATATATAGTTCCTGGAGTTTACAATTTACCAGGAAAAACATGAAGTTAGGAACACTATTTTGGAAGTAAAAATTATTTATTCTGTGAATTCAAACCAGTAATATTAAAACAATTATGTTTGAGATGTATTTAGGAATTCTTTCTACTTGATTTTTTTTGTATGTGTGACAGAGTCAGAGAGAGACAGAGAGAGGGACAGATAGGGACAGACAGACAGGAAGGGAAAGCGATGAGAAGCATCAATTCTTCATTGCAGCACTTAGTTGTTCATTGATTGCTTTTTCATATGTGCCTTGACCAGGGGGCTACAGCAGACCGAAAGACCCCTTGCTCAAGCCAGCAACCTTCGGTCCAAGCTGGTGAGCTGTGCTCAAACCAGATGAGCCTGTGCTCAAGCTGGTGAGCTCAGGGTTTGAACCTAGGTCCTCTGCATCCCAGTCCAATGCTCTATCCACTATGCCACTGCCTGGTCAGGCTCTACTTGATATATTTTAATCTTGCCAAGATTTCTCTCCTCCAGACTTTTACTTTTAGAACCTTACATTAAGTACATAAATGTGACTATGAATATTCTATGTGACCAAAAACAAGATAATTTTATTAAAATGTGTATTGGTGGTGGTGAAACTTTTCTCTATGAAACACTCATGGTGGTACATGACATTTTGCATTTGTCAACACCAGTCAAACTTACAGCACAGAGAGTGAATCTTACTGTATACAACTGAAAATAAATTTAGAAAGTCATGGGATCCCAGGAAGGAATAACCACTGTGAAAAGAGGATCTAATTGTATTACAAATATGTGAGGGAAAAAGACATCATTGAAAGGGTTGAGAAAACTTCCATTCAAGAAGGTGGCATTGGTAAGCACAGTATTTAAAATCTCACAACCACATCAAAATTACAACTAAACTACAGAACAACAATCATTTAAAACCACCTAAAATCTAGCTGAATGGAAATCCTACAATTAAGAATATAAAGAAGAAAATGTATCACAATGAGTCTGGTAAGATGAACAGAGATGCAGAATGGGCTAGTCCCACACCCACATGTGGTGGGTTAAAATTAGCAGGGGTATATTGGATGCAGAGGTACCCACTGAGGAGCGTGAGGTCCCAGCTCCACACCATGCCCCCCATCGCAGGGTTCTAGTGCCTGGAAGAGAAAGAAGTACCCATAACCTCTGGCTGTAAAACCCAGCGAAGATTTTGTTTGAGTAAGACAGAGCTGCAGGAGTCCATAAACCTCTTCTTAAAGGGTCTGTGCACAGACTAAATCAGATTCACTCCTTCTGAGTCCCAGCACTGGGGCAGCAGCTTGAAAGGAACTAGGGACATATGGGGATGAACTGAATTGTCTGCAATCAGAAGAAGAGCTGGCGGGAGGGGGGCAGCTTCCTGCCAGACAAAAAATGTTGGCAGAAGCCACTTTTTTTTTAGACCCCCTCCCTCACATACACACAGAGCTAGCAAACAGGCACCATGTTTGAATTTCCATCAGTCTGGCTCAAACTGTTCACCCTGCCCTGGTGATTCCTTGAGAACCCACCCCATCCAACTTGTGGGCACACTGAAGTGGTTTTCAGCAGCTTTTCCATACAAATGACCCCTCTTGCCTCATGCTTCAGAGTTTCCTTAAATCTCTCAAATAATCAGCATCTGGCTTCTGCATACCCTATGCCTCTTGCTAAGTGGCCCCACACCCGGCACTAACAGCAGCCAGCCTTGGTTCACAGCTTGGTGTCTCCTGGGTACCTCTAAGCCCAGCACAACTGGCAGCCATCTGCACATCACTTTGTAGCTCTTGCTGAGTGGGTCTAGACAAGGAACAAGTGGTGGCTGACCTTAAACTTCCCAGGAGGCCCCAGAGCCAGTGCCTCTGAACTAGACAGCTTCAGACCATGTTAGGTTACAACCTTACCACCTCCACAAGTGACACACTCAAAAGGAATCCTGAATGGTGACTCACTGAGAGTCAAGAGGCTTGACTGCTCCAGAGGCTTGACTCCTGCACAGCAGCACCTCCACTAAAGCCATAGCCATCCTTGCTTCTGATCAGCATAGAGTCAGTCCCTCTCAGTGACTCCAACAAAAATCAAGGCTCAATTACAATAAGGCAGTGCACACAGATGACACATGGGTGTACCTGAAGCACCACATTTAGGTGACTGGGAAGGCTGTCCCACTGGGTCCTACAGGAAACCTACTATATACAAGGTCACTCGAACAAGTCCAGGAGATATAGCAGTTCTATCTAATACATAGGGAAAAAAACTCCAAAACAAAAAAACAAAGGAAAGCAGCCAAAATGCAAAGGCAATAAAA
This sequence comes from Saccopteryx bilineata, assembly GCF_036850765.1. Taxonomy (NCBI): domain Eukaryota; kingdom Metazoa; phylum Chordata; class Mammalia; order Chiroptera; family Emballonuridae; genus Saccopteryx; species Saccopteryx bilineata. The sequence continues at coordinate 173,882,503 of NC_089494.1, forward strand.
CATTCTGAATGAAAGAACAGAAGAAATTTCCAGAAAAAAAACTAAATAAAAATAGAAGCAAGCAAACTACTAGCTATAGAGTTCAAAACAATGTTTATAAGGATGTTTAAAGAACTTAATGAGTACATATACACCATAAAAAGTAACCAGTCAGAAATGAAGTAAACACTGACTGAAATTAAGAATAATTTACAGGGAATCAACAATATAGTAGATGAAATTGAGACTCAAATAAGCAATTTAGAATATAAGGAAGCAAAAAACACCCAATCAAAATGGCAAAAAGAAAAAAAAGAATCCAAGAAATGACAGTTTAAGGAGCTTCTGGGACAACTTCAATCATACCAATATTTGCATCATAGACATGCCGGAAAGAGAAGAGAGGGAGCAAGAAATTGAAACCCTATTTGAAGAAATGACAGAAAACTTCCTTAACTTGGTGAAGGAAATAGACATACAAGTGCAAGAAGCACAAAGTCACAAAAAAGGTGAACCCAAAGAGGACCACACCAAGACACATAATTAAAATGCAAAAGGTTAAAGACAAAGAAAGAATCTTAAGCCTTTCAGCAGTGAGTGTTTTTTCATGCTCACTGATGCCCAGGAGTAAGTTTTTTTTTTTTTTTTCAAAAAATGAAATTAGTTCCAGTTACAGTTTTATTAGAAAAATCATGTTGATTTGATAACCAATTTATGGGAACAAGAAGAATATACATTTGCCTTTTCTGTATAGTTTTATTTAGATAATTAATTTTAACAGGGTGACATTGGTCGACTAGAACACATAGATTTAGAGAAAACATCTCCAGATCATTTTGACATTCGATTATTTTGTATACCCATCACCCAAAGTCAAATTATCCTCCATCACCTGTGCCCTTCCCCTCCCACAAACCCCTCCCTCTCTTCCCTTCCCCTCCCCATGGTAACCACTGCACTCTTATCTACATCCATGAATCTCAATTTTGTGTCCCACCTTTGTATGAAATCATACAGTTCTTAGTTTTTTCTGATTTATTAATTTCACTCATTAATGTTATCAAGATCCATTCACACTGTTGTAAATGTTTCTATGTCATCATTCTTATGACTGAGTAGTATTCCATAGTATATATGTACCACATCTTCTTTATCCAGTCATCTATTGAAGGGTTTTTTGGTTGTTTCCATGTCTTAGACACTGTGAACAATGCTGCAATGAACATGAGGCTGCATGTGTATTTTACATACCAATGATTTTGAATTTTGGGGGTATATACCCAGTAGAGGAATTGCTGGGTCATATTGTAGTTCTATTCTTTTTGTTGTTGTTTGTTGTTTTGTTGTTGTGGTTGTTGTTTATTGTACCCCTCTGAAGCTAGAAGCAGGGATGCAGTCAGACAGACTCCTGAATGTGTCTGACCAGGATCCACTTGGCACGCCCACCAGGGGCACATCCTGGGCACAACGCAGGAGCCATTCTAGTACCTGAGGAGAAGGCCATGGAGCCATCCTTTGCGCCTGGGCCAACCTTTTGCTCCAATGGAGCCTTGGCTGTGAGAGGGAAAGAGAGAGATAGAGGGGAAGTAGAGGGGGAAGGATGGAAAGCAGATGGGCACTTCTCCTGTGTACCCCAACCAGGAATCAAACCTGGGACCCCCACAAGCCAAACTGGGGCTCTACTTCTGAGCCAACAGGCCAGAGCCGATAATTTTATTCTTAATTTTTTGAGGAAACACCATACTTTCTTCCATAGTGGCTGTACCAGTTTACATTCCCACCAGCAGTGAATGAGAATTCATTTTTTTCCACAGCCTCTCCAAAACTTTTTGTTACTTGTCTTGTTGATAAAGTTAATCTAACAGATGTGAGGGGTATCTCATTGTAGTTTTGATTTGCATTTCTCTAACAGCTAGTGAAGATGAGCATCTTTTCATATATCTATTGGCCATTTGTATTTCTTGTTGGAAGAAGTGTCTGTTCAGGTCCTCTTAACATTCTTTAATGATTGTTTGCTTATTTGTTGCTGAGTTTTTTGAGTTCTTTATATATTTTGGATATTAGCCCCTTATCTGAGCTGTTGTTCAAAATATCATCTCCCATTTAGTTGGCTATCTGTTTGTTTTGTTGTCAGTTTCTTTTCTGTGCAAAAGCTTCCTAGTCTGGTGTAGTCTCATTCATTTATCTTTCCCTTTATTTCCTTTGCCTTGGGAGTCAAATTCATAAAATGTTCTCTGTGGCCAAGGTCCATGAGTTTAGTACCTATGTTTTCTTCTATGTAATTTATTGCTTCAGATTTTATATTTAGATCTCTAATCCATTTTGAATTAATTTTTGTACAAGAAGACAAACTGTAGTTGAGTTTTATTCTTTTGTACGTGGCTTTTCAGTATTCCCAGCACCATTTATTGAACAGGCTTTCTTTCCTTCATTGTGTTTTTGGATCTGTTTTCAAAGATGAATTGACCATATATATGAAGTTTTCTTTCTGGTTCTCTATTCTGTTCCATTAGTCTGAGTGTCTATTTTTCTGCCAATACCATGCTATTTTGATTATCGTGGCTCTGTAGTATAATTTAAAGTCAGGTATTTTAATGCCCCCAGCTTCATTTTTTTTCCTTAAGATTACTTTGACTATTTGGGGGTTTTTATGTTTTCTTGTAAGCCTGATGATTTTTTGTTCCATTTCTTTAAAAAATGACATTGGAATTTTGAATGGAATTGCATTAAATTTGTATATTGTTTTGGGTAATATGGTCATTTTAACTGTATTTATTCTTCCTATACAAGAACAAGGAATATTTTTCCATTTTATAGTGTCTTTTTTAATTTCCTTTAACAATGCTTTGTAAAGTTTTCATTATATAGGTCCTTTACATTCTTTGTTGGTTATTCCTAGGCATTTTATTTTTTTTGTTACAATCTTAAAAGTGATTATTTTTTTAATTCATTTTCTGAAGTTTCATTGTTGGCATACAAGAAATCAATAGACTTACGTATGTTAATTTTGTATCCTGTGAAATTACTGTATTGGCTTATAGTTTCTAATAGTCTTTCTGTAGATTCTTTGGGGTTTTCGATGTACAGGATCATATCATCTGCAAAAAGTGAAAATTTGACTTCTTTTATCCCAATATGAATGCCATTTATTTCTTTCTCTTGTCTGATTGCTGTGGCTTAAACTTCCAGCACTACATTAAATAGGAGTGGAGGGAGTGTGCAACCATGTCTTGTTCCTGATTTTAGAGGAAATGTTTTCAGTTTTTTGCCATTTAATATGATGTTAGCTGATGGTTTATCATAAATTCCCTTTATTTTATTCAGATATTTTCCTTCTATACCCATTTTGTTGAGTGTTTTAAACATAAAATGATGTTGTATTTTATCAAATGCCTTTTCTGCATCTATTGATAGAATCATATGGTTTCTGTTCTTTGTGTGTTGATATGGTGTATTATGTTAATTATTTTACATATGTTGAACCATCTTTGTGATTCTGGGATGAATCCCACTTCATCATGGTGAATTATGTTTTTAATATGTTGTTGTATTCGGTTTGCTAGTATTTTGTTTAGAATTTTTGCATCTGTATTCATTAGAGATATTGGTCTGTAGTTTTCTTTTTTTGTGTTGTCCTTGTCAGGTTTTGGTATGAGGGTTATGTTGACCTCATAAAATGTGTTTGGAAGTATTGTTTCTTCTTTAATTATGTGGAAAGCTTTGAGTAGGATAGGAACCAAATCTTTGAATGTTTGACAGAATTCACTAGTATAGCCATCTGGCCCTGAATTTTATTTTTTGAGAAGTTTTTCATAGTTGTTTCTATTTTCTCCCTGTTTATGGGTCTGCTTAGGCTTTCTACTCTTTCATGATTCAGTCTAGAAAGATTATATTGTTCTAGGAATTTATCTATTTCCTCTAGATTGTTAAAGTTGGTGGCATATAGCATTTTACAATATTCTAAAATATTCCTTGGTATATCTATGTTGTCTGTGGTAATTTCTCCTTTTTCATTTTGGATTTTGTTTATATAAGTTCTTTCTCTTTTTTCCTTAGTTAGTCTTGCCAAGGGTTTGTCAAATTTGTTGATCTTTTCAAAGAACCAATTCCTTGTTTTTATTATTCTTTCTATACTATTTCTGTTCTCTATTTTATTTCTTCTCTATTTTTTTATTATTTCCTTTCTTCTTCTGGTTTTGGGATGCCTTTGTTCTTTTTCTAGTTCCTTAAGATGTGATGTTAAGTTGTTTACTTGGGCCATCTTATTTGTTCATATAAGCCTGTAATGATATGAACTTCCCTCTTATTACTGCTTTTGCTGCATTCCAGATATGTCATGTTGTCTTTTTCATTTGTCTGTATATATCTTTTGATCTCTGCTTTTATTTCTTCTTTGACCCACTCATTTGTTAGAAGTATGTTGTTTAATTTCCACATTTTTGTGGGTTTGTTTACTTCTTTTTTGAAGTTGAATTCTAGTTTCAAAGCCTTATGGTCAAAGAATATGCTTGGTATAATATCAATCTTTCTGAATCTGTTGATGTTAGTTTTGTGGCCCAACATATGGTCAATTCTTGAGAATGTTCCATGTACACTGGAGAAAATTGTATATTCTGACATTTTGGAATGAAATGTCCTGTAGATATCTATCATATCCAATTATTCTAGTATTTTGTTTAAGGCCAATATTTCTTTTTTATGATTTTAATTTGTATTTACATAGATTTAAGTGTCCCATCAAATATATCTCCCCCCACCAACTTATTTCATGTTAGCTTCTGCATGGCCCCTCCCCTCAATGCCTTCTCCCTTTTCCTCCAGGATTTGCTGTCCTGTTCTCTATAATGCTGTGTTATGTATATATAATTTCATTATTCTTTTTCCCTTCTCTGATCACATCTTCTCTTCTACTTTCCCTCTGACTACTTTTTCTCTGGTCCCTTTGATCCAACCTCTGCCTCTGTTTTATTGCTTAGTTCACATTGTTCATTAGATTCCTCAAATGAGTGAGATTATATGGTATTTTTCTTTCTCTACCTGACTTATTTCACTTAGTATAATAGTTTCCAGGTCCATCCATGTTGTCACAAAAGGTAAGATTTTCTTCTTCCTCATGGCCACGTAGTATTCCATTGTGTATATGTACCATAGCTTTTAATCCACTCATCCACTGACTAACACTTGGACTGGTTCCAGATCTTGGCTATTATAAACAATGATGCAATAAACATGGGGGTGCATTTTACTTTTGAGTCAGTGATTTGGTATTCATAGGATATATTCTTAAAAGTGGGATAGCTGGGTCAAAGGGCAGTTCCATTTCTAATTTTTTGAGGAATCTCTATACTGTTTTCCACAGTGGCTGCACCAGTCTGCATTTCCACCAGCAGTGCAAGAGGATTCACTTTTCTTCGCATCCTCTCCAGCACTTATTATGTGTTGTTTTGTTAATGAGTGCCATTCTGACAGGAGTGAGGTGGTATCTCATTGTGGTTTTAATTTGCATTTCTCTAATGATTAGTGATGTTGAACATTGTTTCATTTGCCTACTGGCCATCTGTATGTCCTCTTTGGAGAAGTGTCTATTAATTTCTTTTGTCCATGTTTTGATTGGATTGTTTATCTTCCTGGTGTTGAGTTTTACAAGTTCTTTATAAATTTTGGTTATTACCCCCTTATCAGATGTATTGATGAATATATTCGCCCATTGTGTGGGTTTTCTTTTTATTTTGTTAATGGTGTCTTTTTCTGTGCAAAACCTTTTTAGTTTCATATAGTCCCATTTGTTCATCCTGTCTTTTATTTCACTTGCCCGTGGAGATAAAAAAGCAAAAATATTGCTACTAAAGATAGTGGAGAGTTTTTTGCTATGTTTTCTTCCAAGATGATTATGGTTTCATAACTTACATTTAAGTCTTTTATCCATTTTGAGTTTATTTTTGTGTATGGTGTAACTTGGTGATCCAGTTTCATTTTTTTGCAAGTACCTGTCCAATTTTCCCAACACCATTTGTTAAAGAGACTGTCTTTACTCCATTTTATGCTCTTACCTCCTTTGTCAAATATCAGTTGTCCATAACGCTATGGGTTTATTTCTGGGTTCTCTGTTCTATTCCATTGATCTGTATGCTTGTTCTTATGCCAGTACCAACCTGTTTTAAGAATGATGGCCATGAAGTATAACTTCATATCAGGAAGTGTGATACCATCTACTTTATTCTTCTTTTTCAGGATTGCTGAGGTTATTCATGTTCTTTTTTGTTTCTATATAAATTTTTGGAATATTTGTTCTATATCTTTGAAGTATGTCACTGGTATTTTAATAGGAACTGCATTGAATTTATAGATTGCTTTGGGTAATATAGACATTTTAATGATGTTTATTCTTCCTATCCATAAACATGGTATATGCTTCCACTTGTTTGTATCTTCCTTGATTTTCTTTAACAATGTTTTATAATTTTCTGAGTAGTGAAAAGGATTGTTTTCTTAATTTCTCTTTCAGACAGTTCATTGTTGGTGTATAAAAATACCACTGATTTCTGAACATTGATTTTATTTCCCTCCATCTTGCTGAATTTATTTATCAGGTCCAGTAGTTTTTTGACTGAGACTTTAGGATTATCTATGTACAGTATTATATCATCAGCAAATAATGATAGTTTTACTTCTTCTTTTTCAATTTGGATGCCTTTTATTCCTTCTTGTCTGATTGCTGTTGCTAGGACTTCCAGGACTATGATGAATAAGAGTGGTGAATGGGGGCACCTCTGCCTTTTTTCCTGATCTTCAGGGGATTGCTTTTAATTTTTGCCATTGATTATGATGTTGGCTGTGGGTTTGTCATAGATGGCCTTTATCAGGTTGACGTATGTTCTCTGTATTCGCACTTTGCTGAGAGTTTTGATCATAAAAGGGTGCTGGATTTTATCAAATGCTTTTTCTGCATCTATTGCTATTATCATGTGATTTTTCTCCTTTCTTTTGTTTATGTGATGAATCACATTGATTGATTTGTGAATATTGCTCCAGCTTTGTCTCCCTAGAATAAATTCCACTTCTCATGATGTATGATTTTTTGCATGTTTGCTAATATTTTGTTGAGAATTTTAGCATCTCAGTTTATCAGGAATATTGGTCTATAGTTTTCTTTCTTTGTAGTGTCTTTGCTTGGTTTTGTAATCAGTATTATGCTTGCTTCACAAAAGGAGTTTGAAAGTTTTTCCTCCTTTTGAATTTTTTAAAATAGCTTGAGAAGGATAAGAGTTAGTTCTTCTTTGAATATTTGGTAAAATTCATCTGTGAAGCCCAGGACTTTTGTTTGTTGGGAGTTTTTTGATTATTGTTTCAATCTCATTTGATAAAATTGGTCTGTTTAGGTTTTCTGATTCTTCTATATTGATTTTTGAAAGATTATATGTTTTGAAGAATTTGTCCATTTTGCCTAGGTTGTCTAATTTTATAGCATACAGTTAGTTGTTCATAGTATTTTCTTACTATCCTTTGTGTTTCTGCTGTGTCACTTTTTACTTCTCCTCTCTTATTTCTAATTTTATTTATTTGAGTCCTCTCTCTTATTTTCTTGGTGACTGGTTAAAGGTGCATCAATTTTGTTTACCTTTTCAAAAAACCAGTTCTTGATTTTATTGATCCTCTGTATTGTTTCTTTAGCCTCTATGTCATTTATTTCCACTCTGATCTTCATTATTCCCTTCCTTTTACTTCCTCTGGGTTTTACTTGCTGTTCTTTTTCTAGTTCTTTTAGATGCAGGGTTAAGTTGTTTATTTGAGCTTTTTGTAGCTTCTCTAGGTATACCTGTAGTACTATAAACTTCCCTCTTAAGACTGCTTTTGCTGTGTCTCATAAATTTTTAGTTGTTTATGTTCCTTTTCATTTGTTTCAAGAGAATTTTTTATTTCTTCCTTGATCTCATTGTTAACTCATTCTTTATTTAATAACATGCTATTTAGTTTCCAAGTGTTTGAGTGTTTTTCAGTTTTTCTATCTTAGTTGATTTCTAGTTTCATGCCATTATAATCTGAGAAGATGCTTGATATAATATCAATCTTCTTAAATTTGTTGAGACTTGTTTTGTGTCCTAGCATGTGGTCTATCTTAGAGAATGTACCATGAGTCCTTGAAAAGAATGTATATTCTGCTTCTTTAGGGTGCAAGGTTCTGAAGATTTTTATTAAATTCAGTTTATCTAGTGTATCCTTTAAGTCTGCTGTTTCTTTGTTAATTTTCTTCCTTGAGGATCTATTCAGTGAAATTAGTGGGGTATTAAAATCTCTTACTATTATAGTATTGTTGTTGATCTTACCCTTTATGCCTTAAAAATCTGCTTTATATATTTAGATGCTCCTATATTAGGTGAATAGATATTTATAATGGTTATTTCTTTCTGTTGGATTGCTTCCTTTATCATTATGTAATAAACTTCTTTATTCCTTACTATGGCTTTTGTTTTAAAGTCTATTTTGTCTGCTATAAGTATTGCTACCCCAGCTTTTTTTTCATTTCTATTTGCATGAAATATTTTTTTCCATCCTTTACTTTCAGTCTATGTGTATCTTTTGTTTTGAGGTGTGTCTCTTGTAGACAGCATATGTATGGGCCCTGTTTTCTTATTCATGCAGCTACCCTATGTCTTTTGATTGTAGCATTTAATCCATTTACATTTAAGTTTACTATTGATATGTAGTTGTTTATTGCCATTTTATTTTTTAAATCTACATTCCTGTTTTACTTGATTTTTCCCTCCTTTGTTTTGCCACCCCCTCTGCCACCACCTCCATGCTCGGGCATGGGTGTTGCCAGCACAGGCCAGCTGTGGAGGTTGCTGCAGTTTCTGCCTTGCCTCTGCGGGTAGAACTGTGTTTGTGTGCCGGGCTGCAAGCCTTGGCCAACCTGGGCTTTGCACCTCACTCATTGGTGGAACTGCACTCGTTTGCCTGGGCTGCAAGCTCTGGTGGGTCAGGCCCCCTGCCTCTGCCCACCTCTCTAGGCAGGTCTGCATTCATGCTTGCTGAGGGCCACAAGCTTTGGCCCCACAGGTGGGGCTGTGCTCCTGCGGGCAGCAGGTCTCAGACAGTTCCTTGGTTTTCATCTTGTTCCTTCAGACAGGACTGTAGGCAGGCTTGCTCTCGCTCACCCAGCCGTAACCGCAACCGCATATCTGACCACTTTCGTGTGCCCCTTCTGCCACTGTGGCTGCTCTCAGTCTCTGCCCCCGCCAGGCAGAACTGCACTCACGCAAGGCCTCAGTCACCGCCGGCCTAGGCTTTCACCCCACCAACGGGACTTTGTCTCCATGTCCTGCCACCACCTGCCCTCCATGAGCACTCAGCAGTGTGTGTGTGTGTGGGGGGGGGGCAATGCAGCTCAGACCTTAGCACTCAATACTGTATCCCTGATGGTTCCCTGCTTCTAAGTAATTTTTTGCTCTGGCTGCAGCAAGAGAGCTTCCATTTGGCTGGTGACCTGCTTCCCTTTGTTGGTATTGCTGATTCTAGGAAAAATATTCACTTTAGATTTGGAGAGTGACTCAGCCCTGGGGTTAGGGTGGCTTTCCTTCCAAGTGTTTTTCCCTGTGCCTCCTAGATTACACTCTCTTCCTGCTTCTTTGGTCTTCTCATCTGTTCCCATCTCCAGGAGTCCTGGGTGAGTGGTTGTAAAAGAGGTTTTCTGCTTGGACCTTTAAGCCTCTTCTATGCTCTGGGGATGCAGGCTGGGGCTTCATTCCTGGAGTCCAGGACCCTCCCCTCTCTGCTAAACTCACTTCCAGCCACATGAATCCCTCCAGGCTGCTGCTTGTTCCTGGGAGCTGGGCAGCCCTCTCCACATTTCCACTTTTTCTACCAGTCTCAGTGTGGCTCCTTCAGGATTCTTGATTAAAACATCCTCTAATTTTAGTCCAAAATTGGTTTTTTTCAGATGATTGTTCTTAAAATTAAGTTGTAATCCACTTTGGTTCTAGGAGGTGAAAGCAGGTGCATACACCTACTCCATCATCATCATCTTGCCATCCCCCAAGGCCAATATTTCTTCATTGATTTCTGTTTGGATAAACAATCTTGAGCCTATCAGTGGTGTATTGAGGTCTCTAAGTATGATTGTATTTTTGTCAGTTTTTATTTTTAGATCAGTTTGTAGATGTCTTATATACTTTGGTGCTCCTTGGTTTGGTGCATGTATATTAAAACGTGTTGTCTTCTTGATTCAAAGTCCTCTTTATCATTATGAAATGACCATCTTTGTCTCTGATTACCCTTGCTGTCTTGTAGTCAGCATTGTTACATATAAGTATGACTACACCTGCTTTTCTTTGGATATTATTTGCTTGGATAATCATTTTCCAGCCTTTCACTTTGAGTCTGTTTTTATCCTTGTAGCTTAGGTGTATTTCTTGAAGGCAGCATACAGTTGGATTTTTTTTTGATCCGCTCTGCTACTCTGTGTTTTTTATTGGTGAGTTTAATCCATTTACATTTAATGTAATTATTGACACTTGATGGTTTCCTATTGCCATTTTATATAATGCTTTCTAATAGCTATATTTTTTATTTGGTTCTTCTCTTTTGTTTTTCTGTCATTTGTTTTTGTTTGGTTGTATTCCATACTTCTTTCTTCTGTTTCTTCTTTTTTTTTAAACCATGTGTTTCAGTAGTGGTATTTTCAGGGGTGGTTACCATTAGGTAATAACAAAGATATATACCATATTCATTGTAGTACATTATCTCATGAGTGCTTCTGCACTCCATCTTCCTTTGTTAGTATTAATTTTTGTCTTCTCCCTTTTTTTGTTTTTGTCATCACTGATTATTCTTGTTAACATTGTTCTCTTATTAGAGCTTTTACTTGTGGTTTTGTTTTGTTTTGTTCTTTGTATCTGATCAGATAACCCCCTTTAGTATTTCCTGAAGTGGAGGTTTTCTGGTGACAAATTTCCTCATCTTCTCTATATCTGTGAATGTTTTTATTTCCCCTTCATATTTGAAGGAAAGCTTTGATGGGTATAGTATTCTTGGGTGGAAGTTTCTTTCTTTCAGTACTTTAAATTTGGGGTCCACTCTCTTCTGGCTTGCAGAGTTTCTGTTGAGAAATTTAATGATAACCTAATGAGCCTTCCTTTAATGTTGTATTCTTCTTTTCCCTGACTGCCTTGAAGACTTTTTTCTTTGTCCTTGATTTGTGATAATTTCATTATGATGTGCCTTGGAGTAGGTTTGTTTGGGTCAAGGTAATTTGGTATTCTGTTTGCTTCTTGGATTTGAGGCTCCAATTCTTTCTACAGGCTTGGGAAGTTCTCATCGGTTATTTGTTTTAATATATTCTCCATTCCTTTTTCTCTCTCTTCTCTTTCTGATATACCCATTATTCTTATATTGCTCTTTCTGATGAAGTCAGACAATTCTTATAGGGCTTTTTCATTTTTTTAATTTGTAGTTCTCTCTTCTCTCTGTGGTATCTCAGGTTGCCTGTTTTCTGTCACTAATTCTTTTCTATCTGACCTGTTCTATTAGCTAAGCTTGTCACCTCATTTTACAGTTCATGTATTGAGTTTTTCATCTCTGTTTGGTTCCTTTTAATAGTTTCAATTTCTTTGAAATATTCTCTTTTTGATGTTAAATTGTTTTTTTGAACTCATTAGATTGTTTTTAGAGCTTTTTTTGTATTTTTAGGACTTCAATTTTGAATTCCCTGTCATTTAACTCCAAGATATCCACATAATTAATTTTTTTCTAAAAATTTTATATCATCTGTCTTAGCTACATCTATGCCTTTTGTATCCATGATATTTGATTTCTTTTTCTTTAATGGTATTTGAAAGTGGTATTGTTAATAACACTAATAAGAGATAATTAAGAAAGTAAAATAAGAGTTGAAAAAATACAGTGAACAAATAAAAATTTTATATTAATAAATGGAACAAAAACTACTGAAAACAAGGAGTAGGAACTGAGGAGAGATGACAAAATAGAAAAAAATTAAGTAAAAAATGTGCAAAATGCCACAAAGAAAAATATGATTCCAAAATATAATAATTTGATAATAAATGATAATCAAATGATAGAAAAGAAAAGAGAAAAAAGAAGAAGAAAAAAGATAAAGTAGAAGAAATGAGAAGGAAGAATAAAGAGAAGGAAAGGACAAAAACAAAATACAAAACAAAGAGAAATAAAAGGAAAAAAGAACAGAAGTAAAGGATTCTGAAATGAAACCCTCACAAAAAACAAGAATGAAAAATGTAACAACTATGCATAATGTAGTTCAAAAAGAAAATAATTTTAAAAAAAGGAAAGAGGTAAAAATGACATAAAGCATTTAAAAATGTAAATTTTTTCTGGTTTTAAGAGGTAGCTTCTTCCTTTTTTTCAGCAGGTGGCACTTTACTATGAGTCTTGCCTCTGTGGGTCTCTAGGGCAGAAGTCTGCTGGTGTGCTACTGTGGCCATAATGTAAGCTGGGTCTCAGTCCTGTTGGCAGACAGGGTTTGTTAGGGCTTTGCAGTTATACGGCTCTAGTAATGCCAGTCTCAGTTTTCCAGGCATCTCTCTGCACATCCCTCCCTCTGGAGCTAGCAGCCTATAGATTTAGCTGTGGGGTCCACCTCAGCTACTGTCCTCACAGCAAGGGAATCTATGTACAGCCAGAGCTGCTCAAAGCACAGTTCTAGGCAAGGCAGTAGCAATCAGAGCCACCAGCACAACTAGGTTGGGCAGGGCACAGACCAAGAGCCGAGTGCCTTTCTGTTACACACAGGCAAAATTCTATGGGCCAGTGGGCATATCTAGCATGTCTCAGTGCACCAGTTTTAATCTCCACAGGCTTTTCCTGCTTGTGCTGCTTGGTAGCCCGCAATAGGCCAAATGTGTGTCCAGCTCCCACGACTCCAGCAATGCTCATAGATGGTTGCAGCTGCCATTCACGTACCCAGTGCAGGCATTCTCAGGCCAAGGGTCTTGGCCCATGCATGTGCCCACCACTGGAGATCATGGAGCCAGGAATGCCCAAAGACTCTGGCGCCCACACAGGTGCCCAGCATGGACAATCTCAGGCTAAGCACCCCAGTCCCTACACGTGCCCAGTGCTGGAGATCATGGAGCCTGGAGTGCTCAAAAACACTGGTGCTCACGCAGGTGCCTAATGTTGTTAATCTCAGGCTAAGCACCTTGGCCCGCATGAGTGCCTGCTTGCTCCCCATGCTGGTGATGCTAGGTGGAGCCACTAGCACTGCACAGTGATCGTGGAGCTGGGAATTCACAAAGATGCTGGTGCTGGCCCATGCTGGCACCCTGTGGTGATAATTTTAGGTAGATCCCATTGTCCGTGAGTGTGCCCAGTGTCTGAGGTCTCAGGCTGAGCTGGTGTGTTCTTTCTTCTGTTTGAGCGCCTACCCTAACTCATGTCCATCCCCACTAGCTCACTCTCTCCTCTTTGTACGGCCCCAAACAGAAGTGCCCCTACCTCAGATCAGTGCGGAAAACAAAATGCCTTGTCCTCTGCCTTATATATTCAGCCACTTTTTCACCCAATCATGCCTTTGTCTGGGTGTGTAAAATTTGGATGCTCCTAAAGTTTTTTTCTCTGTGTTTAGTTGTTGAATTTGTTGAAATTACAAGGAGACAGATTGGGAGTATCTCTCACGACACTATTTCCCTGATGTCCTATATTTTAAAAATCACATATTTTTTTTAAATGTTGCCTTACACATTTTTTAAATAAAAATTTTGTACGATCATACTCTGGATGGTCAGGAGGCATGAGGAAATATATGAACATTCATACTACTTAAAAGGTTTTAAAAGCGGCAAGAGAAAAACTATTAGGTATTACAAGTGAGCTCATTAAGAATGTCAGCAGGGAGATGACATCAGAGTAATGGCGGAGTAGGAAGTGATAAATCTCCCCCAAAACTCAACAAGATCTTCAACCAGAAACAGAAAAACCTATACTTGGAGCCTCCAGAGCTTCGCAATACACCCAAAGGTATGGTCGAGTGAAAAATTGGCTAAATATATAACCAAACCCCGAAGGAAATAGGGAGTAAGAAATGCTCTGCCTTCCTCACTAACCTAAACAGGGCGGCTTTCTCTGGTAACTGTGAATATAGAAACTGAGGCGGGCAAAGGGGGCGAATACATCCAGGCTGCGGCACAAAGGGCCAAACCAGGCTGTGGCACGGAGATCCTAGCCGAGGAAAAACTGATCCTGTGGCAACCCGGGCAATACAAGCTAACACCCGCGCCAAACCCAAACAAAGAAAGACAAGCGGGGCAGCCATTTTACATGTTCTCCTGGTTGGTGCGCAGTTAGTGGGCGAGAGATTTCTTCCTAAGCCCCAGAAGTGGGTGTCCATGTTACCCCACAGAGAGGCAGGGTCAGAGGCCTTTCTGTGGGCCGAAAGCAGAATCTCTGGGCAGCCCCAGCGCCCTGGTAAAGCCGCGCACGGGAGGGAGCAAGAACTAATTCCAACGGTGGAAATTTTCCGTGCTGGTGAGGGTTTCACTCAGAGGGAAATGCGGCCAGCCTCATATCCTGGTGTGCGCGCACGCAGATAGGAAGTGAGTGATTCCTCCGAGTGCCTCGGCAGTGCGCGCCCATGTTATCGCACAGAGGGGCAGAGTCAGGGGCCTTTATGTGGGCAAAAGCGGAATCTCGGGCCGCCCCAGCGCCTTGCAAAAGCCGCGCATGGGGACGGAGTGAGAGCGAATTCCAACGCTGCAACTTTTCCATGCGGTTGGGGGTTTCACTCAGAGCGTGAGACTGCTGGCCGGATATCCTGGTCTGTGCACGCAGATAGTGAATGAGAGTTTCCTCCAAGCGCCCGGGAAGTGGGCGCCCGCTTGTGTTATCGGACAGTGTGGCAGAGCCAGAAGTCTTTGAGTGGGCGGAAAGCCCGCCTGATTATGCTAGCAGCTCTGACTGACTGAGCCTTACCCAGAGCCCTGTGCTGAGTGGGAATAGAGTGGGGAGTTGCCAGCTCTTTAAACCTCTTACTATCTAGGCAGAGGCAGCAGCAACCCCATAGCTGGATTATCAAGCTACTAATTGAGGAAGGAAAGACTAGGAGAAAGGCTCCAGGAACACGGACTCTCTCACTGGCGGAGCCTATAAATGCTAATGAGCCTCGACTCCCAACGAGACTAAAGCACAATACATGACATTGCCATAGAGACTTATCAACTGCAAACCTCTACCTGAGCATGCCAAAGGGGCAGAACCTGGGGTACAGAGTCACCGACCAGGAAGAGGGAGAGAAAAGAAAAAGCAAGAAGATAACCTCTCAAAATCAAGAATAATCTGCTGACTTTATAACCTATCCCATTTTATTATATTTGTTCGTTTGTTTCTCTTATCTTCATTCTTGATACTTTTTTCCCTCCTCCAATTTGGCCGATTAACTCTCTGCTGGTCTTACTCTCTCCTCTCCTTGAACTACACTACCCATAACTGTTACATCTCCCATTATCTTTTTTCTCCTCTTCTTTTCTCTCTATGAGGGTTGGACTCCAAAACCCTTAACTCTCTCTCTCTCCTTTCTTTTTTCTTCTTTTAGTGGTTCCTTCTTTTTTTCTCTCTCTCTTTCTTTTCTCCCTCTATATTAGTTTCTTCCTTTCTCCTTTACATCTCCTCTCATTCAAACCTCAATAACAAACAAATTATCTTATCTGGGACTCAAACTTATGTTTGTGGCATTTTGGGGGGTCTTTACTTCACCTTTTTAACTCACTAGCAGTGCTCCCATCCCTGGCTCTCCATTTTATCTAGTTCTTGTTCCACTAAATACAATAGTATTTTTTTAATTTGTCCCCCCATTTTTCTGTTTTCCTCTTATTCCTCTCATCATAACTCTTAGACAACCAACACCTAAAAGTAAATCATTTTATTCTTGACCCAAATTTTTTCCTTATTTGCTTTTTGTGGGTCCATCTCCCCCCCCTTTTTTTTTGCCCCTTTATTACTTTTCCCCAATTCAGGCCCTCCATCACAGGCATTGTTTTTTATAATTCACAGTTAACCACAAGATTTTCTCAAGAAAAAGGGGAGAGGAGAGGAAAAAAAGAGGGGGGGGAATAATTTCCTTTTTAAAAAAATTATTATTTTATTTTATTTTTATTTCATTATTAATTTTTTTAAAAAAAACAACTGTTTTTGATTTTTTATTTTTTTTAACTTTTTATTCTTTATTAAATCTCATTAATACTATCAACAAAACCACCCTCAGATGCCATTAAGGAAGAGAAAATCTAATATCATGGATACAAAAGAAAGAGAAGTAACACAGCTAGATGAGGAAAAATCTATGGAGAAAAAATTTAATATATTGGAAACCTTGGAGCTAAATGACAGAGAATTCAAGATAGAAATTCTAAAAATCCTCCGAGATATACAAGAAAACACAGAAAGGCAATTTAGGGAGCTCAGAAAACAACTCAAAGAACACAAAGAATATATGTCCAAAGAAATTGAAACTATAAAAACAAATCAAACAGAGATGAAAAACTCAATTCACGAGCTGAAAAACGAAGTAACAAGCTTAGCTAATAGAACAGGTCAGATAGAAGAGAGGATTAGTGAAATAGAAGACAAGCAACTTGAGGCACAACAGAGAGAAGAAGAAAGAGACTCAAAAATTTAAAAAAATGAGATAGCCCTACAAGAATTATCTGACTCCATCAAAAAGAATAATATAAGAATAATAGGTATATCAGAGGGAGAAGAGAGAGAAAATGGAATGGAGAACATACTCAAACAAATAATAGATGAGAACTTCCCAAGCCTGTGGAAAGAACTAAAGCCCCAAATTCAAGAAGCAAACAGAACACCGAGTTTTCTTAACCCCAACAAACCTACTCCAAGGCATATCATAATGAAATTGACACAAACCAACAGCAAAGAAAAAATTCTCAAGGCAGCCAGGGAAAAGAAGAATACAATATATAAAGGAAGGCCCATTAGATTATCATCAGATTTCTCAGCAGAAACTCTACAAGCTAGAAGAGAGTGGACCCCAATATTTAAAGTCCTGAAAGAGAGGAACTTTCAACCACGAATACTATACCCATCAAAGCTATCCTTCAAATATGAAGGAGAAATAAAAACATTCACAGATACAGAAAAGATGAGGGAATTTATCATCAGAAAACCCCCACTCCAGGAATTACTAAAGGGGGTTCTCCAATCAGATACAAAGAACAAAAAAAAAACAGAGCCACAAGTAAAAGCTCCAAGAAGAACACAATAAAACCAAATTTAAACTGTGACAACAACAAAAAGAAAGAGGGAGAGAAGATGGAGATTAACAGTAGCAAAGGACGATGGAGTGTAAAAGTACTCACAAAATAGTTCGCTACAATGAACAGGGTAGGGACCCCTTTTCATTACTCAAAGGTAACCACCATTGAAAAAACCACCACAGAAGCACATGAGATAAAAAAGATAGCAACAGAGGAAAGATGTATGGAATACAACCAAATAAAAACAAAAGATAGAAAAATGAAAGAGCAGGATCAAACAAGGCACAAAACTAACAGAAAGCAAGATATAAAATGGCAATAGGGAACTCACAAGTATCAATAATTACACTAAATGTAAATGGATTAAACTCACCAATAAAAAGGCACAGAGTAGCAGAATGGATTAAAAAAAAAATCCAACTGTATGCTGCCTACAGGAAACTCATCTAAGTAACAAGGATAAAAACAAATTCAAAGTGAAAGGCTGGAAAACAATACTCCAAGCACATAACATCCAAAAAAAAGCAGGTGTACCAATACTCATATCGGATAATGCTGACTACAAGACAGGAAAAGTACTCAGAGATAAAAATGGCCATTTCATAATGGCTAAGGGGACACTGAATCAAGAAGACATAACAATTCTTAATATATATGCACCAAACCAAGGAGCACCAAAATATATAAGACAGCTACTTAATGATCTTAAAACAAAAACTGACAAAAATACAATCATACTTGGAGATCTCAATACACCGCTGATGGCTCTAGATCGGTCATCCAAACAGAGAATCAACAAAGACATAGTGGCCTTAAACAAAACACTAGAGCACCTGGATATGATAGACATCTACAGGACATTTCATCCCAAAGTGACTGAGTATACATTTTTCTCCAGTGTACATGGATCATTCTCAAGAATTGACCATATGTTGGGCCACAAAAACAACATCAGCAAATTCAGAAAAATCGAAGTTGTACCAAGCATATTTTCTGATCATAAAGCCTTGAAACTAGAATTCAACTGCAAAAAAGAGGAAAAAAATCCCACAAAAATGTGGAAACTAAACAACATACTTTTAAAAAATGAATGGATCAAAGAAGAAATAAGTGCAGAGATCAAAAGATATATACAGACTAATGAAAATAATAATACGACATATCAGAATCTATGGGATGCAGCAAAAGCAGTGATAAGAGGGAAGTTCATATCACTTCAGGCATATATGAACAAACAAGAGAGAGCCCAAGTGAACCACTTAACTTCCCACCTTAAGGAACTAGAAAAAGAAGAACAAAGACAACCCAAAACTAGCCGAAGAAAGGAGATAATAAAAATCAGAGCAGAAATAAATGAATTAGAGAACAGAAAAGCTATAGAAAAAATTAATAGAACAAGGAGCTGGTTCTTTGAAAAGATCAACAAAATTGACAAACCCTTGGCAAGACTTACCAAGGAAAAAAAGGAAAGAACTCATATAAACAAAATCCAAAATGAAAGAGGGGAAATCACCACGGACACCATAGGTATACAAAGAATTATTGTAGAATAGTATAAAAAACTTTATGCCACTAAATTCAACAACCTAGAAGAAATGGATAAATTCCTAGAACAATACAACCTTCCTAGACTGAGTCAAGAAGAAGCAGAAAGCCTAAACAGACCTATCAGTAGAGAAGAAATAGAAAAAACCATTAAAAACCTCCCCAAAAATAAAAGTCCAGGCCCTGACGGCTATACCAGCGAATTTTATCAAACATTCAAAGAAGACTTGGTTCCTATTCTACTCAAAGTCTTCCAAAAAATTAAAAAAGAAGCAATACTTCCAAACACATTTTATGAGGCCAACATAACCCTCATACCAAAACCAGGCAAGGATGGCACAAAAAAAGAAAACTACAGACCAATATCTCTAATGAATACAGATGCTAAAATACTAAACAAAATACTAGCAAATCGAATACAACAACATATTAATAAAATAATACATCATGATCAAGTGGGATTCATCCCAGAATCTCAAGGATGGTTCAACATACGCAAAACGGTTAACGTAATACATCATATCAACAAAACAAAGAACAAAAACCACATGATCTTATCAATAGATGCAGAAAAGGCTTTCGATAAAATACAACACAATTTTATGTTTAAGACTCTCAACAAAATGGGTATAGAAGGAAAATATCTCAACATGATAAAGGCCATATATGATAAACCATCAGCTAACATCATATTAAATGGTACTAAACTGAAGGCTTTCCCCCTTAAATCAGGAACAAGACAGGGTTTTCCACTCTCTACACTCTTATTTAATGTGGTACTAGAGGTTCTAGCCAGAGCAATCAGACAAGACAAAGAAATAAAAGGCATCCATATCGGAAAAGAAGAAGTAAAGGTATCACTTTTTGCAGATGATATGATCCTATACATCAAAAACCCCAAAGAATCCACAAAAAGACTACTAGAAACAATAAGCCAATACAGTAAGGTCACAGGATACAAAATTAACATACAGAAGTCAATAGCCTTTCTATATGCCAACAATGAAACAATTCAGAACGAACTCAAAAGAATAATCCTCTTCACGATTGCAACAAAAAAAATTAAATACTTAGGAATAAACATAACAAAGAATGTAAAGGACTTATATAATGAAAACTATAAACCATTTTTAAGGGAAATTGAAAAGGATATAATGAGATGGAAGAATATACCTTGTTCTTGGCTAGGAAGAATAAATATAATCAAGATGGCTATATTACCCAAAGCAATATACAAATTTAATGCAATTCCCATCAAACTTCCAATGACGTTTTTTAAAGAAATAGAGCAAAAAATCATCAGATTTATATGGAACTATAAAAAACCCCGAATAGCCAAAGCAATCCTAAAGAAAAAGAATGAAGCCGGGGGCATTACAATACCTGACTTCAAACTCTATTATAGGGCCACGACAATCAAAACAGCATGGTATTGGCAGAAAAATAGACACTCAGACCAATGGAACAGAATAGAAAGTCCAGAAATAAAACCACATATATATAGTCAAATAATTTTTGATAAAGGGGCCAACAACACACAATGGAGAAAAGAAAGCCTCTTCAATAAATGGTGCTGGGAAAACTGGAAAGCCACATGCAAAAGAATGAAACTGGACTACAGTCTCTCCCCCTGTACAAAAATTAACTCAAAATGGATCAAAGATCTAAACATAAGACCTGAAACAATTAAGTACATAGAAGAAGACATAGGTACTCAACTCATGGACCTGGGTTTTAAAGAGCATTTTATGAATTTGACTCCACAGGCAAGAGAAGTGAAGGCAAAAATTAATGAATGGGACTACATCAGACTAAGAAGTTTTTGCTCAGCAAGAGAAACTGATAACAAAATAAACAGAAAGCCAACTAAATGGGAAATGATATTTTCAAACAACAACTCAGATAAGGGCCTAATATCCAAAATATACAAAGAACTCATAAAACTCAACAACAAACAAACAAACAATCCCATAAAAAAATGGGAAGAGGATATGAACAGACACTTCTCCCAGGAAGAAATACAAATGGCCAACAGATATATGAAAAGATGCTCATCTTCTTTAGCTATTAGAGAAATGCAAATCAAAACGGCAATGAGATACCACCTCACACCTGTTCGATTAGCTATTATTAGCAAGACAGGTAATAGCAAATGTTGGAGAGGCTGTGGAGAAAAAGGAACCCTCATACACTGTTGGTGGGAATGTAAAGTAGTACAACCATTATGGAAAAAAGTATGGTGGTTCATGAAAAAACTGAAAATAGAACTACCTTTTGACCCAGAAATCCCTCTACTGGGTATATACCCCCAAAACTCAGAAACATTGATATGTAAAGACACATGCAGCCCCATGTTTATTGCAGCATTGTTCACAGTGGCCAGGACATGGAAACAACCAAAAAGCCCATCAATAGATGACTGGATAAAGAAGATGTGGCACATATACACTATGGAATACTACTCAGCCATAAGAAATGATGACATCGGAACATTTACAGCAAAATGGTGGGATCTTGATAACATGATACGAAGTGAAATAAGTAAATCAGAAAAAACCAGGAACTGCATTATTCCATACGTAGGTGGGACATAAAAGTGAAACTGAGTGACATTGATAAGGGTGTGGTGGTTACGGGGGTGGGGAGGAGGGAATGGGAGAGGGAAAGGGGGAGGCGGAGGGGCACAGAGAGAACAAGATAGAGGGTGATGGAGGGCAATCTGACTTTGGGTGATGGGTATGCAACATGATTGAACGACAAGATACCCTGGACTTGTTATCTTTGAATATATGTATCCTGATTTATTGATGTCACCTCATTAAAAAAATAAAATTATTTTTATTAAAAAAAAAAGAATGTCAGCTAATTTTTCAACAAAAACTTTGCAAGTCAGAAAGGAATGGCAAGAAATATTCAAAGTGCTGAAAAGCAAGGACCTACAACCAGGATTATGAGTTGAAGAAAAAAGAAGAAGGAGAAGAAGAAGAATAAGAAAACTATAAATAATAAAATGCCAATAAAACATATCTATTAGCAAATTTTTTTTAATTTTACATAGAAAATTAAATTTTACAGGATGATATTAATCAATAAGTATACATAGTTTCAAATAAACATTTCTATACCATTTGAACTGTTGATTTTGCTGTATACCCATATAGCTATTTTTTAAATGAAGCTTAAATTGTCCAAGCTCCTTTCTGGAATATACATTCCATTTGTGACCACCCAATTAATCCAATTTAAGTTCCAATGTAAGTTTCATTTTTGGGGGGACTCCACCCTAACTTTCAGATTTCTTCAACCCATGGTGACTTCCTCTCTATCTGTGTGTATGCTTTCACAAGAACATGTACTGTATTCATACTCTGGCAGGTACTGTGCTAGGCCCTGGTGATATCAAAATAAAAAGTGTTAACCCTAAGCTCACTAAGGTCTGAGAAGAGCAAAAAGACAAAAAAGTAATTTGAGAAAAACATACAATGACATGATTACTATGACACAATGTGTATTTGTTGTTTGTGTACATGAAGCTAAGAGCAGAATTACTTAGAAAAGTTAATTCAAAAAATAACAAATAAGCTAAGCGTTAAAATTTTCCCTCAAAAGGGTTATTTTCACTATAATCAGTATTAGTACACGATTGATTAAACACCATAAATAAATCATAAATTTTGGTAATAAGTATTAACAAAATATTGTTAAAATATAAGAATACAATCTAAGAATATTACAATAAACTGGGGAACAATTTTTTTTTTGATCTTGCATGAGGTGTTAGAACTGTTTCTATATATTTCTGCATCACTGATTCCAAATCTGAAATCTATTTTTTGGTGCATGCTCTAGTTTATATGCAATTTTAATTTCTTTTTGTTACAGTTAATGGCATGCATTGGTTCTTAAATTGGAGTTAAAGGGCAATGACTCTTGGATTAAACATAACCACAAGGCAATTAATGTTTTAAAAACATCACTTTTACATAATTGTAGTTGTTTATAAATGTAAAAAATTATTATCTGATAAAAAACACCCTCTTATTTTGTTTTAAAATTGAATCATGGCTTCTTCAAGTAGGCATAAATGTAAGAATAGTCCTCACACGTTCTATTATATATGTGGCTGTTGCACACTTCAACATCAAAGGCACAATATTTCATTATTTGTGACACATGTATATATTGCCTATTTTCAAGTTCCCCTTGGCGATCAAGACAAGAATTGGGCTCCTCATATTGTGTGTCATAATTGTGAGAAAATGCTTTGTGACTGGACAGAAAGAAAATGCAAAGGAATGTCTTTTGGTATTTCCATAGTTTGGCGTGAATCTAAGGACCACAGCAGTGACTGTTATTTCTGTCTGAGCCATACAAAGGACATCGGCAAGAAAAAACAGCAGATGAAAGCATATCCTAATATTCCTTCAGCAATACGACCTATCCCACACTCTGAGACACCCCCGGTTCCAGTTTTCAATGGTTTTATTTCTTCTAATGACGAAGAAAATAAACATGGTGATCAAGTGTATTTTGATAAGACGCATGAGGAAATGGTTGTAGAATATGAAGTGCCTTCTTCTGATGCCAAGCAGTCATTAACCCCTCAGCAGTTTAGCCAATCTTAATTGAATGACTTAGTAAGAACGACATAAAAATTGTCCTCGACTTTCTGAAGTATGAGGAGCATGACTAGATCATTTGTGTGGTTCTTAAAATAGTAAATTTCCTGCTAGGACAACAGAGAGGTTTCACAAACTGTCTTTGCTTTCTGTGTTTGTGGGACAGCCGAGCTCAGGAGAAACACTGGACCCAGAAGGAGTGACCAAAACGCGAAGCTCTGGAGGTAGGGATGCAAAATATTGTGAATAAATCTGTAGTTAATTGAGACAGGATCATTTTTTCCCCACTTCACATCAGACTTGGCCTAATGAAGCAGTTTGTTCAGGCTTTGAATAGAGAAAGTGAATGCTTTCAACATATTATTTCTGCTTTTCCTGTCTTGTCTTTCGAGAAGATAAAAGCAGGTATATTCTATGGACCTCAAATTCAAACCTTCATACATTATGAAGAATTTGCCAGGAAGATGAATAAGGAGGAGAAAGCAGCATGGCAGTCTTTTGTGGCAGTTACAATGATCTTCCTTGGCAACAAAAAAGCAGAAAACTATGAACTTCTGGCTCAAAGGATGCTGTTGGCTTTCCGTGACATTGGATGGAACATGAGCATTAAGATTCACTTCCTGAACAGTCACTTTGATAAGTTTCTCAAAAATCATGGAGCTGTTAGTGATGAGCAGACTACTGCTGGAGCATCAAACGAAATTGTCCTCAACAAGTACACAAACGCAAGAGCTACAAATGCAAATTTTTACCTGAATAGAATTTAAATATGTTTTGTGTAAATTTTATGATTAAAATAAATGTTTTAATATGTTCTATTTCAAACTTGTAAACAAATTCTGATGCAATCATATCGTTCACTATATTTACTGCCTTATATAAATTATTATATTTTCACAAAGATGATGCCCAAGAAGACATTCTACTTCTTTATATTAAACTAAATGTTGAAAATTTTACAATAAAATGAAAACCCAAAATCATGAATTGCAAAAAAATTGTAGCTTACAGAGAAAAACTAATGTCAGATTTGAGATCAGCACACTTGAATTAGGTAAGAGCAAGTGTTTTTGTGGATGCAACAAAAATTTTGTTCCCCAGTGTTATCTAAGAAATAGATCTCTTAGATATTGTTTTCAGTAAGTTCATGAATCTATATATTCATATTAAATTTTGCTAAAATGGAACATGAATTAGCATCAATTCTGTTCTTATTTTTATTTTTATACAAATAAGATAACATGCTGCCTTATAAACATTCAGCTGGAATACAAAGTAATTTGCAACAGTAATACCTTTCAAATTTTTGAACCACTTTGGGGCTTCTGAGTCACATGCCCAAATCCTTTAGTGATATACTATAAAAAATAAGTTGTGAGCTATCAGCTGAAAGTTAAAGTATTCCTTCAAATTTGTTAAAAGCAAAGAATGGAGAGCCACTTGACTTTAAAAAGGATTTTTTAAAGTTTATGTCCAGTTACTACATTGCCAGAAAATATGTTCTATAAATATTTCTATACTTCTTCACAGAAAGAGCTTTCTGAAATAAACTACCCTACCAGAAACCTGGATTAAAGATAACCAAATGGCAAACAAGCCTTAACAGTGAGATACCTCTAGGGAAATTTAGAATTACATCTTCCCTGTAGATATTTGTTTACATTCCAAAAGTTGTAAACCTAAGAATACTTCTCCACTCCCCAGAGAAGATTTGTTTACATTCTAGAGCAAATGTTTCTATCTCTAACCCCAGAAGAGAGAGGGTCAACTGTGTCAGCTGCTCTATGTAGCTTCTAGATTTATAATGCTTTCCTTGGTACAGCTCCAATGTGTGTTCAAGTGACATCTGCAATCCATGCATCTCCCCTTGGAACACTGTACCAGAAAGAACTGATGATGCAAGGTTTTCTGTGAGTAAGTTTATTGCAGCATTATTTACAATAGCCAAAATTTGAAAGCAGCCTAAGTGCCCATCAGTAGATGAGTAGATAAAAAAGCTGTGGTGCATTTACACAATGGAATACTGAACAGCCATAAAAAGAAGGAAATCTTACTCTCTGTTACAGTGTGGATGGACCTGGAGAGTATTATGTTAAATGAAATAAGCTAGTCAGAGAAAGACAAATACCATATGATTTCATTTATGTGTGAAATATAATGAACAAAACAAACAAACAAAAGAGAAACAGACTCATAGATTCAGAGAACAGACTGACAGCCGTCAGAGGGGCGGGGGTTTGGGGCTGGGTAAAAAAGGTAAAAGGATTAAGCAAAGAAAAAGAAACTCATAGACACAGACAACAGTACAGTGTTTACCAGAGGCAAAGGGGGATTGGGAGAAGTGGAAGAGTATAAAGGAGGGATAAGTGACAGAAGACTCGACTTTGGGTGGTGAACACACAGATATATAGATGATGTACTGTAGAAATGTGCACCTGAAACCTGTATAATATTATTAACCAATGTCACCCTTATAAACATAATAAAAAAATTTTAAAACACCCCCCAAGTATTAACAACAAAAAAGATTTTATGTAATTAAAAATCTGTCTCTGTTTCTTAGGTCTCATGATTTTGTGTGTGTGTGTGTGTGTAAACACAATTGATAGAGATATGCAAAACTATACAAGTGGAGTAACATCTCAGACCCTTCACAGTTTCAGACTCAACACAGATTAATTAACTTTCACAAGTCCAGTATTTCTAATTGCTCCTATTTTAAATCCCTGAAGGTTTTTACATTGCAAGAACAGGTGTGCTTTTCTTCTGCAAAGGGCAAAAGACATCAATGTAAAATTAAAGGTGGAAAAGTGATAACCAAAAGTCTATTATAGCCAGATCAATTTTAACAAGTGGCAGTATACCCTTTAGAAGTTTTATGCCTTGGTCAGTTTGCTCAGTGGACAGAGCGTCAGCCTGTTATGAGGATGTCCCAGGTTTAATCCCCTATCAGGGCACACATAAAAAGTGATCATCTGCTTCTCTTTCCTTCCTTCTCCCCCTTCTCTACCTCTTTCCTCTCACAGCCAGTGGCTCGACTGGTTCTATTATTGGTGCCGGCACTGAGGATAACTAGGTTGATTCAAGCATTGGCACTAGACAGGGGTTGCCAGTTAGATCTCGATCAGGGCACATGTAAGAGTCTGTCTCTCTACCTTTCTCTCCTCTCACTTAAAAAAAAGTTTATGCATATGCCAATTTGAATACCAGAGGACCAATAAACTTGACCTAGTGAAAAACAATCACAGAGAAATAAGTGAAGGTGATTCTATTTAAACAAAGTAAAAATTTAATGTTATATTTACAGAGTTATATATTTCTGTAATTTAACTACTAAGAAAAGGAATGGAAAGAACTTCAGAACAGCAGCTACTTTCTGAAGAAAAAGGAAATACAGTTATGGGAGGCATTTAGGGAGCCTTCACATATATTGGTAATTTTTTAATTCTAAATATTTATTTTATTATTTTCTATAATATAGTAACATTAATATTAATAATACATAAAATATACCATAAAATATTTTTAACTTAGCAATGTTTAAAAGTAAACTGTCAATGTGACAGCTGAGTAATATTTAAGAGGACCTTAACATCATGAATGCTTATGTTATAAAAGGCACAACAAATAAGAATATTTTACTTATTAATTTACTCACTTGCAAATATTTACAGAGCATCTATTATGTGCCATTGTCTAGGTGATTGGGAATTGTTACTAAAACAGGATGAAACAAAGGAGAGCAGCTGAAAGGTTTCCAGTGGAATAACCAGGCAGAAGATGATAGTGATTTTGACAAGGTAGCAGAAGTGGAGATGAAAAGTCATCTGATAGTAATTCTATTTTAAATGTAGACCACTGGGTCTCCCAATAGTTTATAAGTCAAGTGTAAAAGAAAAGATAATCAGTATGACTCCAAGGTTTTACTTGACCAACTAGAAAAATGGAATTTCTATATATAAAGAGAGGTTACAATGTGGATGAAGCAGGTTTGAGGGAAAAGGAAATTTGATATCTCCATTATGTACCCAAATGACACTGGATGTATATAGGTGTGGAGTTCAAGAGAGAGCGATTAAAACACCAGATGTGCTGCTTACCAAGTCTGTCAACTAAAAGCATCTTATTCTTGTTTGAAATTTTCATTTGAGTTCTTTTCTTATTAAGGAAACTGTTAATAACATCAAGTATTGTCTTCTGACTTGGAACTATATAAAGAAAACAAAAATATTGTTTTTAATGGTAAGGTATAAAATTTTTTAAACACATAACTTCTGATAAATGCATAAGTGTGTGCATGCATTTGTATGTGTGTGTATGTGCATTTACTAAATATAGTGGTAATATGGTTTTAGCACTGATTTCCAAACCCTCTCATGGGGAGATGTGGAAACATTAGCCAGTAATAGCTAAGGAAAATGTCTTTGTCACCTTCTAGCTCTGTATTGCCTTTCCAAGGACCAGTGATGTGACCCACAACATACTGGGTTGAAACTGATATTTCTCTCTGTCATGATTTTTAATGCCAATAACAGAGCTGTTTTAGTCTCTCTGTTTGTAAGTGCTCAAATGTCAGGCTTTAAATAGAGAGTCAATTATTTCTTTGGCTTTAGCTATCTTTGTTCTTAACTACAGATCTTTGATGATTAATGTTCTGTCCCACACCAAACATTTTGTGCAATAGCTGTTGCAACTTTGTTTCTCCACTTTTAGTGCTCTCTGGTAGTCACTCCAGGCACCTTAGCCCTGTGTGAACTATGCAGCAATAAGGGGGCACATTTTACAGCCATTCCAGTTGTTGTTGGATTTTTTTGTTTGTTTTTGTATTTTTCTGAAGTTGGAAATGGGGAGGCAGTCAGACAGACTCCCGCATGCGCCCGACCAGGATCCACCTGGCATGCCCACCAGGGGGTGATGTTCTGCCCATCTGGGGTGTTGCTCTGTTGCAACCAGAGCCATTCTAGTGCCTGAGACAGAGGCCATAGAGCCATCCTCAACACCCAGGCCAATTTTGCTCCAATGGAGCCTTAGCTGCGGGAGGGGAAGAGAGAGACAAAGAGGAAGGAGAGGGGGAGGGGTGGAGAAGCAGATGGGTGCCTCTCCTGTGTGCCCTGGCTGGGAATCAAACCCAGGACTCCTGCACACCAGGTCGATGCTTTACCACTGAGCCAACCGGCCAGGGCCGTTGGTTTGTTTTTTCAAATAAAAACTGAGTAGCATCCACATGGCTAAACTGTTAACTGTGATAAAATTCTCCCACTTTGTGAAAAAGTCATGATCTCTATTTTACTTTATGTATAACAGCAGAAAATGTGCTCTTGGCTCTAGAACTCAGAATTTACTCCCTGAACACATATGTCCTATTTTATAAAAGCTGTAACAATAATCTGTGAAGTTATCTCAAGTCTAGGGTGCGATTTTCAACTTTGTACATTAATAAACTGGATTAGCAGTTGACTCAGATATAAGATTCATTCTATCAAGATAGGCAAGTTTATAATACCAATCTATTATTTTACATGAAAAAGATAAGTTCTAAGAGTGAAATTGTGTTGTTCACTTGACTCTCTATTCTGTTATATGTAGGAAATTTACATAAACAACCAAATTTTTACCAGAATATTGCTTAATAGAGTAATATTGTTTTTAGTAGGTAATTGATTGTTTTTAACACCTAAAGTTATAAAATTAAATATCTGAGAATCAAATTAGAATTAAAGGCAATACCCCTAAATCATACTTAGCTGCTGACAAATTTTTAATCTTTGACTCTTCTTTTTCTAGCACCCATAGAGACTATCACTCATCTTGTTATGTATTATTACTTCAGATGGGTAACAGTACCTTTTAAAATATAAATTATATTGCCTGACCAGGCGGTGGCGCAGTGGATAGAGCGTCCGACTGGGATGCAGAGGACCCAGGTTTGAGACCCCGAGGTTGCCAGCTTGAGTGGGGGCTCATCTGGCTTGAGCAAAAAAGCTCACCAGCTTGGACCCAAGGTCGCTGGCTCGAGCAAGGGGTTACTCAGTCTGCTGAAGGCCCGCGGTCAAGGCACATAAGAGAAAGCAATCAATGAACAACTAAGGTCTTGCAACGAAAAACTGATGATTGATGCTTCTCATCTCTCTCCGTTCCTGTCAGTCTGTCCCTGTCTATCCCTCTTTCTGACTCGCTCTCTGTCCTTGTAAAAAATAAATAAATAAATAAATAAATAAATAAATAAATAAAAATAAAATATAAATTATATTGAAGAATTATTTATTCAACACATTTTTTTAATTGTACTGCACTCTATATTTATAGTGTGTTAAGCATGAGAGAGATTGAAGTTAAAAGATAAATAAACTATGGCTAAAATGTATACAAAACTTAAAGTGTAGAAATTTATTAAATAGTTTTATTTCACTGTGGTGTACATGTTTTCATATTTGTGCAAAAAAATCAATAATATTAATAAGATATCCGTAACTTTATTCTAAGAATGTTTCAAATACATAGTGTTACTTAACTGCACATTGAAAAATAAACAAAAAAAGTTGCAAATAGACAAGTGGTAAAAGATAATTCCTAGTTAGAATATGATGAATTTGCATACTAAACTTCATAAAATAATTTGGTCCTGCAAGAACACAAAGTAATAGAGGGTAAATGACAATATGTAAAGCTAAAAATACAGGCAGGGATTTCTTCTTTCTTCTAAGACTCATGGGATACTCAGTAGGTCTTTCAAAATCTAATAAAAATAAATTGTAACAAACATATTTAAAAGCTATAAGCACTATAAGGCTTAGATAAGATAAAGAAAAATCTGGGATAAAACAAATAAACAAATAATTGAGGAGAGTAAACTAAAACTTGAAAAATAAGAACAGTCAATAAGCATACACTAAAGATAAAATTGCCCTGATATCAGTACCTAGAGCCTATAACAATGTGTCAGACTTAAATATGACATTTCTGAATTAGGCTTAGCTGGTTGAAGGGTACTGAAGTCACAAATTTATTGTACCATCAGAATCCCAGAAGAAGTGAGAAGTTAAGACAAATCCTCTATGGAGAAATTTAGAACCAATTGAAGATTCCAGGATTTCCACTGATTAAATCCAATTAGATAAGAAAATAGGCCACCATAAGTGAAAGTCAGGAGATGGCCCTCTGAAGGAATTCAGATAATGGAATTGCTAAATTCGATTTTAAAAAACTCATGTCTGAAATATTTAAAGAAATACAAGGTGAAATTTAAAAATAAAAAATAAACAATACTATCAAAAATTATTTGATATTTGATAATAAACCAAACAATACAAATAACCCTGAGAAATAAGATATATAATAGTTAATGTATTAAAATTAATATATTCAATGAGTTGGTTAACAGTAGATAAGACAAAGAAAAAAATAATTTGTGAAATGGAAAAAGATATAATGATACTAACCAAAATAAATACATGAGAATCAAAAGGATGGATGTTAAATCCGGCCATGGAGAAGTAAAACGAAGCACATTTACTCTCCATTGTTGTAAACAACTGGAGAGCTGAACAAAATATAATAAACCCTTGAACAACATGGTGGTTAGGAGCACTGACCCCTCACACAGTTAAAAATCTGTATGTAACATTTTAGTCCCCCCAAACCTAGCTACTAATAACTTACTATTGTCCAGAAGCTTTACTAATAACATAAACAGTGAGTTAGAACATATTATGTATATTATATGTAGTATATACTGTATTCTCACAAGAAAGTAAGCTAGAGAAAAAAATGTTACTAATAGAATAATAAAGAAAATACACTGACGGTGACGTCACGGAAATGGCGCCGTGAGCAGCGCGTCCGACAGCTCTCCCCTAAATCACAACAAATTTATCAACTAGAAACAGAAAAATTTATCCTCGGAGCATTCCGGAGTTCCACACAAACTGATAGCGAAAGGACTGTTATCACTTGAATCTGAGAGACGAGGGTGTGGAGGAATCGACCACACGGACGTTCTTTCAAACCGCAAGGAAGTCCGCCTGTGTGCTATCAACAAGACCACCCTCAGATGCCGATAAGAAAGAGGAAATCGAATATTATGGATACAAAAGAAAGAGAGGTAACACAAATAGATGTGAAAAAATCTATGGAGAAAAGACTTAACATATTGGAAGCCTTGGAGCTAAATGACAGAGAATTTAAAATAGAAATCTTAAAAATACTCAGAGATATACAAGAAAACACAGAAAGGCAATATAGGGAGATCAGAAAACAACTCAATGAACACAAAGAATATATTACCAAGGAAATTGAAACTATAAAAACAAATCAAACAGAAATGAAAAACTCAATTCACGAGCTGAAAAACGAGGTAACAAGCTTAGCTAACAGAACAGCCCAGATTGAAGATAGGATTAGTGAAATAGAAGACAAACAACTTGAGGCACAACAGAGAGAAGAAGAAAGAGACTCAAAAATAATAAAAAACGAGAAAGCCCTACAGGAATTGTCTGACACCATCAGAAAGAATAACATAAGAATAATAGGTATATCAGAGGGAGAAGAGAAAGAAAATGGAATGGAGAATATACTCAAACAAATAATAGATGAGAACTTCCCAAGCCTGTGGAAGGAACTAAAGCCTCAAATTCAAGAAGCAAACAGAACACCAAGTTTTCTTAACCCCAACAAACCCACTCCAAGGCACATCATAATAAAGATGACACAAACCAATGACAAAGAAAAAATTCTCAAGGCAGCCAGGGAAAAGAAGAGTACAACATATAAAGGAAGGCCTATTAGATTATCATCAGATTTCTCAGCAGAAACTCTACAAGCTAGAAGAGAGTGGACCCCAATATTTAAAGCCCTGAAAGAGAGGAACTTTCAGCCAAGAATACTATACCCATCAAAGCTATCCTTCAAGTATGAAGGAGATATAAAAACATTCACAAATACAGAAAAGATGAGAGAATTTATCAACAGAAAGCCCCCACTCCAGGAAATACTAAAGGGGGTTTTCCAACCAGATTCAAAGAACAAAAGAAAACAACACCACAAGTAACAGCTCCACCAAGAACACAATAAAACCAAACTTAAACTGTGACAACAAAGGAAAAAAAGGGGGGAGAGGATGGAGATTAACAGTAGCAAAGGATGATGAAGTGCAGAAATACTTATAAGATAGGGTACTACAATGAATATGGTAGGTACCCTTTTCATTACTTAATGGTAACCACCCTTAAAAAAACCACCACAAAAACACTTGACTTAAAAAAGGTAGCAACAGAGGAAAGAAGTATGGAACACAAACAAACAAAAAAAAATTATAGAAAAACAAAAGAGAAGAATCAAACTAGATACAAAACTAACAGAAAGCAATTTATAAAATGGCAGTAGGGAACCCACAAGTGTCAATAATTACACCAAATGTAAATGGATTAAACTTACCAATAAAAAGACACAGAGTAGCAGAATGGATTAAAAAAGAAAATCCAACTATATGCTGCCTACAAGAAACACATCTAAGC
The DNA here is from genome assembly GCF_036850765.1 of Saccopteryx bilineata. Taxonomy (NCBI): domain Eukaryota; kingdom Metazoa; phylum Chordata; class Mammalia; order Chiroptera; family Emballonuridae; genus Saccopteryx; species Saccopteryx bilineata. Next base: position 173,915,401 of record NC_089494.1, read on the forward strand.
AACAAGGATAAAAACAAATTCAAAGTGAAAGGCTGGAAAACAATACTCCAAGCAAACAACACCCAAAAAAAAGCAGGCGTAGCAATACTCATATCTAATAATGCTGACTATAAGACAGAAAAAGTACTCAGAGACAAAAATGGTCATTTCATAATGATTAAGGGGAAGTTGAATCAAGAAGACATAACAATCCTTAATATATATGCACCAAACCAAGGAGCACCAAAATATATAAGACAGCTACTTATTGACCTTAAAACAAAAACTAACAAAAATACAATCATACTTGGAGACCTCAATACACCGCCCACGGCTCTAGATCGGTCATCCAAACAGAGAATCAATAAAGATATAGTGGCCTTAAACGAAATACTAGAACACCTGGATATGATAGACATCTACAGGACACTTCATCCCAAAACGACAAAGTATACATTTTTCTCTAGTATACATGGAACATTCTCAAGAATTGACCATATGTTGGGCCACAAAGACAATATCAGCAAATTTAGAAAAATTGAAATTGTACCAAGCATATTTTCTGATCATAAAGCCTTGAAACTAGAATTCAACTGCAAAAAAGAGGGGGAAAAACCCACAAAAATGTGGAAACTAAACAACATACTTCTAAAAAATGAATGGGTCAAAGAAGAAATAAGCGCAGAAATCAAAAGATATATACAGACAAATGAAATGAAAATACGACATATCAGAATCTCTGGGATGCAGCAAAAGCAGTAATAAGAGGAAAGTTCATATCACTTCAGGCCTATATGAACAAACAAGAGAGAGCCGAAGTAAACCACTTAACTTCACACCTTAAGGAACTAGAAAAAGAAGAACAAAGACAACCCAAAACCAGCCGAAGAAAGGAGATAATAAAAATCAGAGCAGAAATAAATGAAATAGAGAACAGAAAAACTATAGAAAAAATCAATAAAACAAGAAGCTGGTTCTTTGAAAAGATCAACAAAATTGACAAACCCTTGGCAAGACTCACCAAGGAAAAAAGACACAGGACTCAAATAAATAAAATCCAAAATGAAAGAGGAGAGATCACCACAGACATCATAGATATACAAAGAATTATTGTAGAATACTATGAAAAATTATATGCCACCAAATACAACAATCTAGAAGAAATGGATAAATTCCTAGAACAATACAACCTTCCTAGACTGAGTCATGAAGAAGCAGAAAGCCTAAATAGACCAATCAGCAGGGAGGAAATAGAAAAAACTATTAAAAATCTCCCCAAAAATAAAAGTCCAGGCCCAGACGGTTATACTAGTGAATTCTATCAAACATTCAAAGAAGACTTGGTTCCTATTCTACTCAAAGTCTTCCAAAAAATTGAAGAAAAAGCAATACTTCCAAACACATTTTATGAGGCCAACATAACCCTCATACCAAAACCTGGCAAGGATGGCACAAAGAAAGAAAACTACAAACCAATATCTCTAATGAATACAGATGCTAAAATACTAAACAAAATACTGGCAAACCGAATACAACAACATATTAAAAAAATAATACATCATGATCAAGTGGGATTCATCCCAGAATCTCAAGGATGGTTCAACATACGCAAAACAGTTAACGTAATACACCATATCAACAAAACAAAGAACAAAAGCCACATGATCTTATCAATAGATGCAGAAAAGGCTTTCGATAAAATACAACACAATTTTATGTTTAAGACTCTCAACAAAATGGGTATAGAAGGAAAATATCTCAACATGATAAAGGCCATATATGATAAACCATCAGCCAACATCCTATTAAACGGCATAAAACTGAGGACTTTCTACCTTAAATCAGGAACAAGACAGGGTTGTCCACTCTCTCCACTCTTATTCAACATGGTGCTAGAAGTTCTGGCCAGAGCAATCAGACAAGACAAAGAAATAAAAGGCATCCATATCGGAAAAGAAGAAGTAAAGGTATCACTTTTTGCTGATGATATGATCCTATACATCGAAAACCCGAAGGACTCCACAAAAAGATTATTAGAAACAATAAACCAATACAGTAAGGTCGCAGGATACAAAATTAACATACAAAAGTCCATAGCCTTTCTATATGCCAACAATGAAATATTAGAAAACGAACTCAAAAAAATAATCCCCTTCACGATTGCAACAAAAAAAATAAAATACCTAGGAATAAACATAACAAAGAACGTAAAGGACCTATATAATGAAAATTACAAAGCATTGTTAAGGGAAATCGAAAAAGATACAATGAGATGGAAAAATATTCCTTGTTCTTGGATAGGAAGAATAAATATAATCAAAATGGCCATATTACCCAAAGCAATATACAAATTTAATGCAATTCCCATCAAAATCCCTATGAGATTTTTTAAAGAAATGGAACAAAAAATTATCAGATTTATATGGAACTATAAAAAACCCCGAATAGCCAAAACAATCCTAAGGAAAAAGAATGAAGCTGGAGGCATTACAATACTTGACTTTAAACTATATTATAGGGCCACGATAATCAAAACAGCATGGTATTGGCAAAAAAATAGACACTCAGACCAATGGAACAGAATAGGAAGCCCAGAAATAAAACCACATATATATGGTCAAATAATCTTTGATAAAGGGGCCAACAACACACAATGGAGAAAAGAAAGCCTCTTCAACAAATGGTGTTGGGAAAACTGGAAAGCCACATGCAAAAGAATGAAACTCGACTACAGCCTGTCCCCGTGTACTAAAATTAATTCAAAATGGATCAAAGACCTAAATATAAGACCTGAAACAATAAAGTACATAGAAGAAGACATAGGTACTAAAATCATGGACCTGGGTTTTAAAGAACATTTTATGAACTTGACTCCAATGGCAAGAGAAGTGAAGGCAAAGATAAATGAATGGGACTACATCAGAATTAAAAGTTTTTGCTCAGCAAGAGAAACTGATATCAAAATAAACAGACAGCCAACTATATGGGAACTGATATTTTCAAACGACAGCTCAGATAAGGGCCTAATATCCAAAATTTACAAAGAACTCATAAAACTCAACAACAAACAAACAAACAATCCAATAAAAAAATGGGAAGAGGACATGAACAGACACTTCTCCCAGGAAGAGATACAAATGGCCAACAGATATATGAAAAGATGCTCAGCTTCATTAGTTATTAGAGAAATGCAAATCAAAACTACAATGAGATACCACCTCACTCCTGTTAGATTAGCTATTATCAACAAGACGGGTAATAGCAAATGTTGGAGAGGCTGTGGAGAAAAAGGAACCCTCATTCACTGTTGGTGGGACTGTAAAGTAGTACAACCATTATGGAGGAAAGTATGGTGGTTCCTCAAAAAACTACAAATAGAACTACCTTATGACCCAGAAATCCCTCTACTGGGTATATACCCCAAAACCTCAGAAACATTGATACGTGAAGACACATGTAGCCCCATGTTCATTGCAGCACTGTTCACAGTGGCCAAGACATGGAAACAACCAAAAAGCCCTTCAATAGAAGACTGGATAAAGAAGATGTGGCACATATACACTATGGAATACTATTCAGCCATAAGAAATGATGACATCGGATCATTTACAGCAAAATGGTGGGATCTTGATAACATTATAAGGAGTGAAATAAGTAAATCAGAAAAAAACAAGAACTACATGATTCCATACATTGGTGGAACATAAAAATGAGACTAAGAGACATGGACAAGAGTGTGGTGGTTACCAAGGGGGGGGAGGGAGGACATGGGAGGGAGGGAGGGAGAGAGTTAGGGGGAGGGGGAGGGGCACAGAGAACTAGATAGAGGGTGACGGAGGACAATCTGACTTTGGGCGAGGGGTTTGCAAAATAATTTGATGACAAAATAACCTAGACATGTTTTCTTTGAATATATGTACCCTGATTTATTAATGTCATCCCATTACCATTAATAAAAATTTATTAAAAAAAATAAAATAAAATAAAATGAATAAATAAAATTTTTTAACAAATGAAAAAAAAAATACACTGACAAATTTTTTTTTGGGGGGGGGACATTCACATAAGTGGATTCGCACAGTTTAAACTTAAGTTGTTCAAGAATCAACTCTATCTGAAACACCTATTTCAGATATTGAACAGCCAAAAGGGCAAGACTATGACTACTGAAAAAAGAGAAAGATGAGATTTACAGTTGTCTCAGATTTCTGCGTGGACTCACATTCCAGAATGAGTGTAGAGAGAAGAATCCAAGTAGAGCATAGAATTTTCATAGAACTACCTGGTGTCAGATCAGGAAATCTGAGGTAGAGAAATTATGGGTGAAAGTTTCATAAGTACTATAGACTTAAAAAAAAGATGCCTCAGAAATATTCAGAGAGGTCTTAAGATATTTAACTAGTTTGATATAGTACCATTTGTTTATCCTGTCTTTTATTACATTTACTTGTGGAGATAAATCAGCAAAGATATTGCTGCTATAGATGTCGGTGAGCTTACTGCCTAAGTTTTCTTCTAGGATGCTTATGGTTGCACGATTTACATTTAAGTCCTTTATCCATTTTGAGTTTATTTCTGTGCATGGTGGAAGTTGGTGGTCTAGTTTCATTTTTTTTGCAGGTAGCTGTCCAGTTTTCCCAACACCATTTGTTAAAGAGACTGTCTTTACTCCACTGTATGTTCTTACTTCCTTTATCAAATATCAATTTCTATAAAGATGTGGGTTTATTTCTGGGTTCTCTGTTCTGTTCCATTGATCTATATGCCTGTTCTTATGCCAGTACCAAGCTGTTTTGAGTATAGACAATATGAACAAAATAAAAAGACAAACGACACAATGGGAGAACATATTCAATAATACATCTGATAAGGGATTAATAACCAAAATTTATAAAGAACTTGTAAAACTCAACACCAGGAAGACAAACAATCCAATAAAAAAATGGGCACAAGAATGGACACTTCTCCAAAGAAGACATACAAATGGCCAATAGACAAATGAAAAAATGTTCAACATCACTAATCATTAGAGAAATGCAAATTAAAACAACAATGAGATACCACCTCACACCTGTTAGATTAGCTATTATTAACAAGACAGGTAATAGCAAATGTTGGAGAGGCTGTGGAGAAAAAGGAACCCTCATACACTGTTGGTGGGAATGTAAAGTAGTACAACCATTATGGAAGAAAGTATGGTGGTTCCTCAAAAAACTGAAAGTAGAACTACCTTATGACCCAGCAATCCCTCTACTGGGTATATACCTCCAAAACTCAGAAACATTGATACGTAAAGACACATGCAGCCCCATGTTCATTACAGCATTGTTCACAGTGGCCAGGACATGAAAACAACCAAAAAGCCCATCAATAGATGACTAGATAAAGAAGATGTGGCACATATACACCATGGAATACTACTCAGCCATAAGAAATGATGACATCAGATCATTTACAGCAAAATGGTGGGATCTTGATAACATTATACGAAGTGAAATAAGTAAATCAGAAAAAAACAGGAACTGCATTATTCCATACGTAGGTGGGACATAAAAGTGAAACTAAGAGACAATGATAAGAGTGTGGTGGTTACGAAGGGAGGGGGGAAAGGAATAGGGAAAGGGGGAGGGGGAGGGGCACAAAGAAAACTAGATAGAAGTTGACAGAGGACAATCTGACTTTGGGTGATGGGTATGCAACATAAGTGAATGACAAGATAACCTGGACTTGTTATCTTTGAATATATGTATCCTGATTTATTAATGTCGTCCCATTAAAAAAATAAAATTATTTAAAAAAAAGAAACTATCAAACTTAATAATAGAGAAAAAATATAACAAAATAAAATACCCTCAGTGAGCTATAGGACAATGTTAAGATACCTAATATATGTACAATTGGAGTTACAAAAATGTATATGTGTGTGATACAGGGGTGAGAGATAAAACACTGAATTATACTAAAATAAAATTTTTATAATAGAGGAACACTATAATCCAAAATACCAAAAAGATAAATAAAATCAATGCAGGAAATACCCAAAGAAAAACACATTAAGATGCATTATGAGCAGTTTATGGAAAACCAGCAATAAAAAGAAAAATTAAAAGTTGCTAGGGGGAAAAAAGGGACTTTACTTATGAGTGATGGTTGCTTTATATGTCAACTTGATTGAGCAAAAAGATGCCCAGATGGCTAATAAAACATTATTTCTTGAGTATGTCTGTGAGGATGTTTCCAGAAGAGATTAGCATTTGAGTCAGTATACTGCATATAGATCACCCTCACTAATGTGGGTGAGCATCATTTAATCAGTTAAGGGCCTGAATGGAACAAAGATGGAAAAGAGGAGAATTTTCTCATTTGCTTGTGCTGGAACATCTGTGTTTCTGCCCTCAGACAGAGGCACTCCTGGTTTTCAGAACTTTAGACACAAATTAGTACCTGTACCATTGACTGCATTGTTCTTAGGTCTTCTAATTTTCACTGAAACTATACCACCTGCTTCCCTGGGCTTCCTGGTTACAGACAGCAAATTGTGGGACTTCTTGGCCTCTATAATTATGTAGAAAAATTCCCATAATAAATGTTTCTTTTCTTTTGCTCTTTCTTTTCTTTCATTTCTTTTCTTTCTTCTTTTCTTATTTCTTTCTTTTTTCTTTCTTTCTTTTTATTTTTTCCTTCTATTATTCTATCATTTATCTACCTACCAACCTACCCATTGATCTATTAATCACCCATCCACCCATTTATCCATCTATCCAACCATCCATCCATCTTATAGGTTCTATTTCTCTAGAGAACCCTATACACTACAAAAATAAAAATAAGAATTATCACAGGTTTCTTAGTATAAAATATTTAATTTAGATGAAAATAGAACATCTTTAAAAGACTCAAGGAAATAATTTTCATATCCAGAAAAAATATACTTAAAAATAAAAGTAAAAGAAAACTTTCTTTTATGATAACCAACAATAAAAAGAATTTGTCAGCAACAGCCTTGAGCCATTAAAAATATATTACATAAGATTCAGCAGAAATGGAAAGTTGAAACTCTACAAAAAAAAATAGAGCTGAAAATGGTGAAAATGGTAAATATGTGGTGACTATAAAAGATGTTTCTTCATTTTCAATTTTATTTTGACAGTTTGAAGTAAAATAATAATAATAAAATAATAATAATGTATTAGAGGGTTTATGGCTCATCTAGAATGAAATGTATACAGCACCTAGAACGGGAGGAGGTAGTGGAAATATATTATTGTAAAAAGTGATATAATATTAAAGGGCAGATTGTAATAAAATAATGATAAAATTTTAAAACCAAAACCACCATGAAAAAAACAAATAAGTCAATATTGAAATTAAAAATACACATTAAAGTTTTAATTCAAAGAAGTATGTAAAAATGGTAAAAGAAAAAAGATTATATGGGGTAAGTAGAATATAAATAAGAAGATGACACATTTAAAGTCAACTAAACTGATAATTACATTAAATATAAATGGTCTAAATACTCCAGTTAAAAGACAGATATTGTCAGACAAAATATAAAATCAAGGCCCAACAATATACAATTATTTGAAACCTACTTTAAATATAAATTCATCAATAATTTAAAAGTAAGTTGGTGGAAGATAAGAGAATGCACATGCTAATTCTAAGAAAGAATTATATTAGCAAGTTTTAATTTTATCTTATAGGACAAGTCTCTAAAGTTGGATATGAAGATTATTTAGTCATATGTATAAGGAGCATACTAGAATTTTTATTTTTATTTATTTTCTTTAAAAATTGGAAACAAATTAAGCTTTAGTTAAAATAAACATGGACCAAGGTCTCTCTAATTCATACTATGTAAGGTGATCAAATATCTTTTACTAAACCTGTGGTATCCTGAAATAAAAAAAAGTTTCCAAATGAAGAAGTTTATCTGTGTGGTTTTTTTTAGTATTTCAAATAGTTTTATGTTCATATATATGCTCAGTTATCTGTATTCATAAATTATATTTTTAATTTTATCAACATTATATTTTAACTAAATTAATCTCCACAACATTGACAAGTGATTTTTTAAAAAAACAACCCTCTAAGTATAATATTAATCATATATTTAATAATAAAACTGGCATTTTACCAACCACATTATTAGTTTTAAAATGATGATTTAAGAACATTTGTCTCAGCAGAATATGTTATTCCTTTTTTCTCTCCTGTTCAATTTATAATGAGTTGGACATCCATAACTGAACAAAATTTCCTCTGCACAGCACAACAGGACAGCACAAGGATCAATCTGTTTATTGAATGATTTGTTCAGTGAGTAGGTTTTACCTTGGTGGAGGCTACAGAGCCAAGTAAGTTGTGACAGTAGTAGTAGTGGTAAATATTAGGTAAAAAGTGGTGAATGAAAGTCTGCTTTGTCATCAGGACTGCAGCTGAGAGGTTCCACTGTTCTTCAGCAACACCAGATTTCTAAAGAGATGATCTGTGACTAGAAGGAGGGAAAGGAATAGGAAGAATCTTGCTGTCTGTTTTAGGATTTCAGCAAGAGGTTCACCCACAGATTTCTAGGACTCTACTACTCAAGGATTACTTTACTGGGCAGAATTCACACCAAAAATTTCAAATGCAAAGCAAACACCTCCCTCCATTCTGCTGCCAGCTTCTTCTTCTATTTTTAATGCCAACTTTTATTTACATGTTGTGCTCCCAATTTCAGCAGGGAGTCAGCTCCAGTAAGAGAAACCAAAAACTTGTGCTATAGTGCCACCTTCAGGAAAACAAAAGAAAGGCTTCTAATTGCCAACCTCTTGAACTGTCAGAATCAAAGTAAGCAAAACCTTATCTAAATAAAAAAGTGTTACCCTGGTCAGGTACCGGGTAGCTCATTTGGTTACAGCATCATCCAAGTATATCAAAGTTATGGGTTTGTTCCTTAGTCAAGTCAATCAATAAATTCTTAAATGGGTGAAACAAATCAATGTTTCTCTCTTTCCTGTTTCTTCTCTCTCTCTAAAATCAGTAAGTAAAATATTTTAAAAAATAAAAAAGTGTTTAATACTTCAAATATAGTAGCAGAGATACCATTAAACACCATAAGACAATGTGGTAATAAACTATTACAAAGAGAAATGACAATTCTCCAGTAAGTGAACTCAAAGGCACAAAATATTGTAATCTAAAAATTCAAAATAACTCTTATGAAGAAATTTAATGAGCTATAAGAAAACTCAAAATACAATTGAATTAATGGAAAAATAAAACAAACAAAAGAAGTACTTTACCAAAGAGATTGAAATTAAAAAAAATAAAAATAAAACATCCATACAGAAATTCTGGAACTGTAAAACTCATTAAATGAGATAAAGAATGCATTAGAAAGCATTGGAAATAGAGCATATCAGTTAGAAGAGAGAATAAGCAATCAGGAAGATAAGAATTTAGAAATGATTCAGAGGGAAGAGAGAACTAAGATTTTTAAAAGTTGAAGAAACCCTACATGTGTAATCAAAGTCAACTAGAGAAGTCAACATAAGAATACTAGATATAAAAGAAGAGAGGAATAAAAAGGCATAGAGTTTAAAGAAATAATAACTGAGAACTTCCCAAACCTGAGAGAAAAACAGGACATACAAGGTCACAAAGCTAATAGAATATCTTATCTTAATGCAAAAATTCTTTGTCCAAGACAAATTAAAATAAAACTTTCAAATCTCAATGATGAAGAATTTTCAACCAGGAAAGAACAAAGTAACAAACAAAGGAACTTCCATTAGGAAATCAGCAGACTTCTCAGTAGAAACTCTATGGCCAGGAAAAAACAGAATGATGTATTCAAGGAACTGAAATACAAACATTATCATTCTAGAATATTCTATCTGGCAAAGTTATTCTTCAGATATAAAAGATAAAAAAAAAACCTTTCCATACAAACCAAAGCTTAGGGAGTTTACCACCACAGACCTGCCTTACAACAAATAATGAAGGGAGCTTGTCAAGCTGAAATGAAAGGACAGAAGTACACAAAACTCTGATTCAGGTAATAAAAATACAGAATTATAAAACTGTAACTTTATTTTAGAGTAGTGTGTTAATTAATTACAGTCATACACAACATCATGACATTTTGGTCAGTGGTAGACTGCATATACCAGGGGTCCCCAAACTTTTTACACAGGGGGCCAGTTCACTGTTTCTCATACCATCAGAGGGCCGGACTATAAAAAAACTATGGGAAAATCCCTATGCACACTGCACATACCTTATTTTAAAGTAAAAAAACAAAATGGGAACAAATACAATATTTAAAATAAAGAACAAGTAAATTTAAATTAACAAACTGACCAGTATTTCAATGGGAACTATGGGCCTGCTTTTGGCTAATGAGATGGTCAATGTGCTCCTCTCACTGACCACCAATGAAAGAGCTGCCCCTTCTGGAAGTGTGGCGGGGGCCAGATAAATGGCCTCAGGGGGCCGCATGTGGCCCGCGGGCTGTAGTTTGGGGACCCCTGGCATATACCATGATAGTCTTCTTAGACTATAGTGAATCTGAATTACCTGTAAGAAATGGAAGGATATGTGGTTCAGAAAGAATTTTTATTTCTCTGATGCGAGAAATATTTGTTGAGCCTGGCAATAAAACCTTCCTTACACACAACTTCTCAATTTTGAGTGCATAGATTACATTACAGTCAGATAGCCACTGACCTGTTTCAGCACAGAGTAACCTATCACCCAGTGTTACATCTTCAGAGGGTGCTACAGCTCTTCTATATGTAGTGTGATGGTCTTCCAGCATACATTGCTGTACATTCTTTGTTAAAGACACAGGTCCTTAACAAGAATTAAGTGCTACCGCCACTTCAATTAAAGTTTTCTATGGCAGTGAGGAGCCAGCTTGTCCCTGTACTTTAGGAATAGTTTCAGATTGAAATGATGTAAAGCAAAGATAAGTTTTATTTTTTTATTTGCTAAATGCCAGAGAGAGTCTGTTTTGTCAGATAAGCTTAATGATACCAAAACCAAATTTTCAAAGTCAAAGTACTGAGTCACCCTGTCCATGTTAAAACATTGTTTTTTATGAATACCACTAAATTTCTCAATCTGACCATTGCTCTAACATGTAATAACATTGCCATGACAATCTGCTATGATCTTATCTCTCCATTCTGATTACTTATTCCTACTGATTCTTGGGTCACCTTATACTCCCTCCTAAAAGTCATCATTATGGTGATCTATGCCTTACCCAGCCAGTTTCTATATGATATTTCCAATCAATCTAGTCCACATCCTCATTCATGGAGCAGGCTTGCTAGCATCAATGTTCTATTTCTGACCCTGTTGGAAGGAAGTAGAGGTTTGTGGAACAGTGTTCATAAATTATACAGTAGTGTACAGGAATGCACTAGGCTATAGTTTTTATTCATTACTTACTCACTTACTCACCTAGAACAACTTCCAATTCTTCGAGCTCCATTAATGTAAATGGTACTGTTGTACCATTTATATCTTTTATACCATTTTTACTATATTTTTTCTATGTTTAGATATGTTTAAATACATAAATACTCACCATTGTGCTAGGGTTCCCTACCACATTCAGTATAGTAACATGCTGTGCAGGTTGTAGCCTAAGAGCAATGGGTTATACCAGTGTTTTTCAACTGCTGGTCCACCAGAAATTTTGTCTCTGTGTGTGAAAAAGTTAACCACCTTGATGTTGTATGAAGATTATAGACCTAATGGTCAGAGATTTTATAATCTTCCTACAACATCAGTATGTTAACTCTTTCACACAAAGGCACAAAATTTCTGGAGGAATGGCAATGGCCTATGGCCCAGCAGTTGAAAACCACTGGGTTAGCTGTAGAGTCAAGTGTGTAGCCTAATAACACATTTCTTAGAATATGTCCCTGTAGTTAGGCAATGCATAACTATAGAGCATATCGGTTAAAGAAAAAGAGCTTTAGAAACTAACTATAGCTACTACAATTTGGTAACAAATTTATAGCATCAACAAATATTATGTGACATCAAAGATATAAAATGGGAGAACAAAAAGGAACCTTTGTAGGTAAATAAAGAGAAATTGGTATCAGCAGAAAAGAACTCTTATCTATGACATAGTTTATGTAAACCTCACAGAAACCACAAAGCAAAAATCTGGAGGACAGACTTTAAATTTAAAAAAGGTTATGTTAACTCAGCAAATAACCATGGATGTCTATCAAATTTAAAAGATAGATGGAAACAGAAAGAAAAAGAAATAATAAACACAAAATAAGAGGTAAAAGATAAATGACAGTTGTTTAGTTCTTACATATTAATAATCCCCTCAAATGTTCATGGATCAGAAAAATTAATATTGTTATTTGTCCTACTATCAATAGCCATCTACAGAGTCAACACAAACCCCATCAAAATATCAAGGCTAGTCTCCATAGAAATAAAAAATAATCTAATATTTGTGTGGAACCACTAAACAGTCTCAGATAGCCAAGGCAACCTTTAGCAAAAATAACAAAGCTAGAGGTATAATACTTCTCTCTTTCAAACTATACTACAATGTAATAATAACCATACTGTATAATACTGGCACACAAACATATATAGATTAAGGAAACAGAATAGATCTATTTTTCATATTTTGAGGAACAAGCCCTGGCTGGTTGACTCAGTGGTAGAGCGTCGGCCTGGCTTGTAGATGTTCCGGGTTCAATTCCCAGTCAAGGCACACAGAAGAGGTAACCATCTGCTTTTCCATCCATTCCCCTCCCCCTGCTCTCTCTCTCTCTTTTCCCCTTCTGCAGCCATGGTTTGATTGGTTTGAGCACATCACCCCAGGTGCTGAGGATGGCTCTGTAGAGCCTCTCTGCCTCAGGTGCTAAATATAACTCAGTTGTTAGCATGGCCCTAGATGGGCACAGCATCAGCCCCAGACATGGGTCACTGGGTGAATCCCAGTCGGGGTGCATGCAGGAATCTGTCTCTCTATCTCATCTCCTCTCACTTGGATAAGAAAAAAACAATTTTTGAGGAACCACCATACTTTCTTCCATAATGGTGTACTATTTTACATTTCCACCAGCAGTGAATGAGGGTTCCTATTTCTTCACAGCCTCTCCAACACTTGTTATTACTTGTCTTATTGATAAAAACCAATCTATCAGGTATGAAGTGGTATCTTATTGTAGTTCTGATTTGCATTTCTCTAATAGTTAGTCAAGATGAGCATCTTTTCATATATCTATTGGCCACTTATAAAGACACATGCACCCCCATATTCATCACAGCATTATTCATAGTGTTCATGGACATAACCAAAATGTCCTTCGGTAGAGAATTGAATGAAGAAGAAGAGGAATATATATCCAATGAAATACTACTAAGTCATAAGAAATGATGACATATTACCATTTACAACAGCCTGGATGGAACTTGAGAACATACTGATTGAAATAAGTAAAGCAGAAAAAGCTAAGAACTATAAAATTTCACTCATAGGTGGAATGTAAAAATGAGACTCATGGATATAGATAAAAGTTAAATGGTTACTAGGGGTGGGGAGTATAGGGGAGGGGTAGGGGGAAGGAAGTAAAGAGGGACAAATATAAATAAGGTGACAGAAAATGATTTGACTTTGCGTGATGGGTATACAACATAATCAACAGTTCAAATGTTATAAAAATGTTTGCCTGAAAACTATGTAACTTTTATTGATCAATGTCACCCCTTTAAATTTATTTTTTTAAATAAAATTAAAAACAAAAACAAACAAACTAAAAGAAACAGAATAGAAAGCCCAGAATTATATCCTGGTGAATATGGTCAGCCAAAATACAAGAGTCAAGAAAATATAGTGGGGAAAGGATAATGTCTTCAACAAATGGTGCTGGGAAAACTGGAGAAATACATGCAGAACAATGAAACTAGATTTCTATAACATACAATTCCAAGAATTAACTGGAAATGGATTAAAGACTTAAACATAAGACCTGATATTACAGAGCCTGTAAAAGAAACTCCTCAATATTGTCTTGACAACAATTTTCTGAACATGATGGCAAAATCATGAATAAAAGCAAAAGTCAACAAAACACCAAACTCTGGACAGCAAAAGAAACAATAAAATGAAAGGATAACCCAGAATGGGAGGACATTTTGTAATTTATATCAGATAAGGTGTTCATATTCAAAATATATAAAGAACTCAACAATTTAATACAAAACAATCCAATTTTAAAATGGGCAGAAGCACTAAGTTGATATTTTTTCCAAAAAGGATATCAAAATAACCAACAGGCACATGAAAAATGCTTAATATTACTAATCATCTGGAAAATACAAATAAAAAGCACAATGAGATACCACCACACACTTACTAGAATAGCTATTATCGAGAAGATACTCAACAATAGGTGCTCGCAAGGAGGACTCACCCAAGAAATGAGTAGGATCCAAGGTAAGAACGTACTAGTAACTAGTAGAATAGAAAAGAGTAGTTTTTTTCTTTTGTTTTGTTTTGTTTTGGGGGGGTTTTTTTGAGCGATTTGGTCCACAAAATTAAGAAATGCAATTATTGTTGAATGTGAGGCAGATGCATTCCTGAGACTAAGATGAAATCAACAAGGACTGCCAATTCTTTAGGTTTGGTGAAGGAATACGGAGTACATCCCGATGTGCCTTAGGGAAATGTGAAAAAAAATCTCAATCTTCTTCATGGAGATCTCAGAACATATAGCTTTTTGTTATTATTATTAAAGTATAATTGACATATCACAGTGCATTAGCTTCAAGTTGACATAATGATTCAATATTTGTACATATTGTGAAATGATCACTACAATAAGTCTAGTTGCCATTCTTCCCATACATAGTTACAGGATGTTTTTTTCTTGTGATGTGACTTTAAAATCCAGAACATGCTATACACATAGATAATCTTACCTGTTTTATATTAAATTATTGGATGTAATTACAAATAATCTATGACTTTCAAATCAATTTTTTAAATATAAATCTATTGACTATCTAGTAAATATCTCTGTTCTTCATTTCAATATTAAAGTTAGAGAAACATGTTCCCTTTATGGTTTCTTTCATTAAAGGTCAATAGACTCGCATGTTTTGTTGTTGTTGTTTTAATTCATTTTAGAGAGGAGAGAGAGTAAGGGTGAGAGAGAAAGAGAGAGAGAGAAAGGGGGGAGGAGCAGGAAGCATCAACTCACATATGTGCCTTGACCAGATGAGTGCAGGGTTTCAAACTGGTGACCTCAGCGTTCCAGGTCGACGCTTTATCCACTGTACCACCACAGATCAGGCTATGCATGTTTGAATACTACTTATATATTCATTGCATAAGTATTCATATTTTTATTCAAATCAATCGTTCCTTTCTAAGACTATTAAGTAATAATAAACAAGTTGAAAAAAAGACTGCTTTAATCAGAAAACCTCTAGTCATAAAAATTCCTAAGCAATACCTTCTCTATTTTTCTTGCATTTGCAGAGCTGCCATTTTCCTTTTGTGAGAACTTTTGTCAGTCTTTTTTCACAGCCTCTGAGAATGAAAAACACTACAATTGTTAATGACACAGTGATGTCAGTCTGAAAAGTACAATAAGTTTTAAGCCAAATAAGTAAAACATTATACTATTGGTGCCAGTGAAAATCACAGCCTAAAAATAGAAAACTGCAAGGCTTAATGACAAAAACAGAGAGAAGGGAACAGAACAAGAGGTAAATGGGGCAAAGGAGAAAGAGGTGGCATATGCCACGAAGAACGAAGACATAGGTCCTCAGTCTTCCTGAGTTCTGACAGTGGCCTTAGTAAAACTACTGCAATTCTTGTTTGAAATTATATATTATTCTGATATGTGGGAGTAAGTTATTATATATGCTTAATATTGATACAAAAAGAAAACAAAAGATTTTAATTACTTTTGAAGAATACAGAGAATATCCTTTGAAAGCTTGTGGATCTCAGATACACAGCCTGCAAATATTTAACAAACAGAAGAACATTGGAAAGTTCTTTACTCTTGTCCCCTTTTTGGCTTCAAACTGGTTTAGAATTCATGACACAATTAATCAGACAAACATAAAATGCAAAAGGAATTCCTACTGGCATTTGGCAATATAAATATTATATGTACAGGGATGAAGTTTTGTTAACATTCTACAAACCCTGTTTTCAATTTCCTCAATTCTTTTATATAATAAAGTTTTAGTTATGTCTCTAGATACAGGATAAATTAGGTAAAATTTAAAGTGCTGTCTTCTTAATTATTCTTATAAAGTATCCTAAAAACTTCATTTAATTGGTTCCTTCAGGACTTTAAATACAAGGGCACGGACAAATTTGCATGTGATGAAGTGTTTGACATAAAACTCAGAAATAGTGAAACTATATCATGCCTTTGTCGTCTTACTTAAAGTATTCATTCTCCAATATATAGAGACAAGTATTTAGTTTTTCAGTTCTTTCTTGATTTATATTTCTAATGATCCAAAATAGAGGTTTTTTGCAACTCTCAGAGAGACTATTCTACTGTCTATGAGATATAGAATTCTTAAATTATTATCTTCAATATTCTTTAAACTTAATGACAAAATGTTATCCCTTATCAACATTTTTATTATGTATTAAAGCCAAAGGGAAAATTACTTCAAAAAGAGTTACATAATGCATAAGCAAAATGTGATGTTTACACATACATACACACAGACGTTATTCAGCTTCGAAAAGGAGAAAATTCTGACACACTGATTGAGATAAACCAGTTATAAAAAGACACATACTGTGTGATTCTATTTATATGAAGTACCTAGAGTCATTAAATTTATCAGAGCAACTGGCAGACACTCCTGGTAACAGTAGCCCGTCTCCACTGCACAGGCACAGTGCACTGACCATTGGGTGGAGTGCCTTCTTCTCAGATTCAGCCACAGAATGGAAACAGTGGTTCCTTCCATGAAACCCCTTATACAGCTGAGTCTTTGCACAGTGAAATCCTACACATTCTCCATACTCTTACTGGCACCACTTCACACTGCTCTTCTAGTTGGTTCAAAGCTTGCGAGTTTTATCCCAGGTCAGGGCACATATAAGAATCAACCAATGCATGCATGGGTGGTTGGAAAAACAAACTAATGTTTCTCTCTCTCTCTCTCTCTCTCTTCTTCCCTTCCTCTCTATAACCATTAAGTAAATTTTTAAAAATAAGTAAATCTGTATTTCTTACAGGAAATTACTTAGTGTATACATAATTCAAAAAAATAAAAAACTAAAAATTATAGAAGCAATAATTTTTAAATCATAACAACCTGAAGCTATTCGGTATAAAACAACTCAAATAAGATAATCACTGAGGATATTATTGAGTCACATTATGGCTCATTAATTGTTATTCATAATGATAGTCCTGAGACAATAATATTTAAATTTAGTACCAAATAATCTTTCTCTAAAAAAGTTATTAAATATGTAACACACTTTAAAAAATTTCTTCAAAAATTTAAAATTTTAGCACTAAATACAGATAAGCTATCTGGAAAAGTCACTTATATGGATTGGGTCATTCCATACATACTGAAACTATTAGGTGTCTTCCTACTGCATGGAGGTTTCTTTTTGTTTGTTTGTTTGTTTGTTTGTTTGTTTTTTAGTGAATTAGTTCTTCACTGGGACTCTGGAAAACAATGATTCTTGGCTTTTAACACCTAAAGAAATCATCAGTTTTTCTCCTTTGGAAATTTATGACTGGAATCAAAGACACCTATATCTCCTTGGTTTTCATTTCAACCTCATACCATGTGGTTTAGAATCCAGAGAGCCTATGGCTGTTTTTTTTATATATATATATACTCTTGGCTGCCAGCTCTAGAACTTCCTCCTTTTCTCTGTGTTATCTCCTAGCCTCTGAAATAAATAAAAAAAATAATTGAAACAAATATAATAAAGACATTCCAAGATAGAAATTATGAAACAAAAATTCTTGACATTCAGTTAAAGAAGTGGCCTGTTCATCATCAGTCAATACTAAGAGGAGATAACATAACTTACTTCGGTAATTTTGTCTTCAATTTTGTCAGAGTGATCTGCAAGACAATGGGTTAGATATAAAATTATAAGTTAGATACAATGACTTTATTAAGATAAAAAAGAAACTACATCCTTCAAATCACATAAGGCAAGTTATGGATAACTCCCAATACAACTGATCTTCTTATTGTATCCAGAGCCAAGACAGCATGATGTGGAAGTAAAAGAGGACTGAGAAAGGAAGCAGATCTTCAGCCACAGTCTTTTAGGGTCAGGATCTCTTTATCCTAAATCTTGTGAATGCGAGTCACAGCTCACTAAGTCAATCACAGGAACACAGAATTACAAAAATTCTGACACCAAAACACAGTTACCCTGGTTTTCATCTTTATAATAAAGGCCTTTTTTTCTAGAAATTGTCCTTTTGACTATAGATGAAGCAATTCCATTATGTCTTCTTTGTAGAGAAATCTTGTTGCATCTTTTCCTGGTTGCTCAAGCCAAAATCCAGAAGTTTCCTGTGACTCTTTTTATTTGTATCCCTTCATCTCTCAATCACTCCTTCCAAAAAATAAATAAATAACAAATCTATCACTATTGTCACAGTATTAGTTCAAACCAACACATGCTTTGCTTAAATGTTTACAGTAGCACACAGTTCCATTGCCCCCACAGACAGGACATTAACACTTAGAATCCACTCGTTTCTGCAATTTAAAGCTCTAACAGTTAGAGTCAGTCTAGTTGTCCTCAGATGAAGCACAACATTTTAATGCAAGCTGACAAGACTCTACTCAATCAAACTTATTCACACTTTTTCAGCTGCATTGTGCCAGGGATGTTTATTAGGGATCTACAGCTACGAGAGAAAAAGGATAAAATTAAGATTGGGAAGAAGGAGAAGGTGAACTGTGATGCAGGTCTAACAAAGCCTCAGTCACCTGGAGAGAACAAGTGGAATGACTAATGCCCATGAGAGAAATCTGTCACTAAGCTAAAATGGAAAAAGCTTTTATGGGCTTGCTTTCATCTGTCACTGGACACAAACTGGCTCTAGAAGGGAGAAACCTCAAGTGAAACAACTCTATGCAGCTGAGGCATACCCTGAGGAGTTGGTGCCTGCAGTCTGTCTGCTACCTCCACTCCCACATTTGTCATCAAACCTTTTATGGAGAAGAAATTGGGTAATGCAGGTCCTTGTCTACTGCAGCCCACCCCTTGTACCACTCAGATATAATTCTATACATTTGGGGAGCAGTTCCTTTAGGATTTAGTGGGATTCTTTCCCAGAAGGAAAACATAAAAGAGAGAGTTTAGTGAGATAACAACAGAATTTCTTTTATAACTGTCTCAGGTCCACAATTGATACTCATCATGTGTCTCATCCACAATATAGATTTCCTTCACACTTAGCTTCTACCTGTTCTGGCTTTCATGGTTTACCTGGTGCCATGACCCAAATCTTCATACTCAAGCATCTTGGTTTTCTCTTACCATGCACTCTTCTGGTTGAGGTTGCTGGATCTGATTTATTTGCAGTAACCTTTGGGAAAGTGAGTACCAAGGGACACCTATGTAGGTCATCTGAATTCAACACATATTCCTTCTGGTCTCATTGTATAGCAGAAGATCTACCTCTTCTTTATGATTAGAATAATTTATCCCTATCAAGATGTCGAAACTTCTTTTTGCATGCTGGTCTTAGGATATAAAGAGCCCAAAATGTGTAACTTAAAAGTCAATAGCACCCTTTCTGTGTCCCCTTGTTAAAAGGGTAGCTTTTTGTAAGCCTAGGGTTTCTAACACTTCAGAGCCTAAAGTAGAAAGAGTATGAATCACGCCTGATTGGTGGTGGTGCAGTGGATAGAGCATTGACCTGGAATGCTGAGGACCAAGGTTCAAAACTCCAAGGTCACTGGCTTGAGCACAGGCTCATCCAACTTCAGCACAGGCTCACCAGCTTGAGCGCAGGGTTGCAGGTTTGTGCATGGGATCATAGACATGATACCATAGTCACTGTCTTGAGCCCAAAGGTCACTGGATTGAAGCTCAAAGTTCCTGGCTTGAGCCCAATGTCGCTGGCTTTAGTAAAAGGTCACTGGCTCAGTTGGACACCCCTGGTCAAGGCACATATGAGAAGCAGTCAATGAACAACTAAAATGATGCAACTACATATTGATGCTTCTCATCTCTCTCCCTTCCTGCCTGCTTGTCTGTCTGCCCCTCTCTCTCTCACTTAAAAAAAAAAGAATATGCACCACAAATGCCCACAGTGGGTTAGTGGAAGTCACAGTACATAGAGCCATTTCTCTTCCACGTGTTTTCTTTTCCTAATGGGAGCACAATGCCATGCAAGGTCTTTGACTCAGTGCATATACTGTATTCCGAAGAATGGCATGTCATCCATGCAAAGTATCACCTACGAACTGACAACTTATCTATGTCTTCATCAGGTGTTCACAATGCTCTATCAGATTCTAGATAATACAGTATGTGATATGACCAGTTTATCACACAGTCAAGGTCCATTCCAACATCATTTCTGATAAGTATGCCCCTTGTTCTAATGCAATGTTATGTAGAATCTTACACAAGGGGATCCAACACTTAAGTCTTCAGATAGTGATATGGGCTAAGTCCTGTGGACAGAAAAAACAAATGCATACCTGGAATATATGCAAATTCTTTTAAGAGTAAACCACTGATTTCCAAAGATTAGAAAGAACAACAATAACAAATAGCCCCAATAAAATAATCAGCTTGCCAACAATGGGCAAATTTATCTCCTGGAGAAATGATGCCTTAAGGGGATCTCAGTACTTGTCTCACTGGCAGATTAGAGACATTCAGCAGTGGCCATAGCTAGCTCAGCCTTGGTAAGTAGGAATCTATGATATTGACCCCATGCATAACCTCCAACTTTGTCACTGGCACTTATGTGGCCATCTTGCTAGCACTGAGAGACAATGATATAGACTAACTAACATCAAAATCGGTTGAAAAAGAACTGGTTGAGTCATATTGTTCACCTGCTTGCTTAGTGCCTCTTCTGTACTGAATGCTCCCTGGTGGACATAAACTACTACTATGAAGATGTTTGCACTCTGTACTCACTCATATATTTATTTACATACTCCTACCCCATGCCATCTTTTCTCCAATATTTTAACAGTTTTTTTATTTTAAGTTCCCACTAGGCCATTTGTCTCTTCTCATAATTCATATATATTCTAACCAGATGCACTTTCTTAAACTTTATCTATTGGGAGAATTTTTTATTTCTACTGTTTTACAAGGCAACTCCTGAGTGAGGCTGTCATGCACTTTTATGTATACCCATACTCATTCATTCAACTTTTATGGAGCACTTACATTTGCCCATTACATAGTGTTTGAGAATCAAAGAATAATAAGACCCCATCTTTCCTCACTAATTCAGAGTTTGTGGAAGTCAGAGAAAAAAATAACATGGTAAGTGATACTAGTAGCATTAATTGAATGTTGTCAGGGAAATAGATATAAATCATAAATGTTTCAAAGAAGTAAGTTATTAAGTAATAGACAGATTGGCCTGAAGACTGAATATGCATGTTTTCACAAACTTAAAGTTATAAGCAGTGGTGAGATTCAAATAATTTAACAACCATTCTCTGCCCTAATGACCGTTTAAAGTATAAAAAAATGATATACAAAAGGGTAGTTTATTATTTTATGCAAATAAGAACAATAAAAAAGGTACACAAAACTAGATTATTTTATAAGAAAGATTTTTAAAATATTAATGAAAAAATATTAAATAATACCTAACAAAAAACATAAAACCATTATTTAAAATATTACCATATTCCCCTGATAATTGGAAGAGGGGGAAATGCATTCAGGGTGACACTAGAATCTATGTAAACACAATAAACTAAATAAAAAAACAAAACAAAAAAAACCGATTACTCACGCACATACGCATCACAAGAACTGAAATATACTTTAAATATTATTTGTTATTGTTACTGAATAAAGCTTGTTCCCTTTGTTTCAAAATATGTATATTTCCATATTGCTTCTTGATTGGCATCCTCACTTGCAATTTATTTCACCTATGGATGAAGTGAACATTACAATGGGCGTTTAGAACACACTGTTGCACAGATGAACATTAAAAAAGAGTAAGAAATGTAAATTTGTGATTTTCACATTGGGCGGCTCCCAGGTATTCACTTTAGAGAAAACCCTGCTTATAAGTGACATTTTAACAACCAGTTCGCTGAACTAAAAAACAAGGTATCTGTTTTGCCCAAATGGTGCAAACCGGCTAAATCCTAGCATTGGTTATAAGTAAAAATAAAAAGTTTAACTTACAAATGTGATTATCAGTCATAGAGATGAAGCCCAGTAAATACATTGGGGAAGATGGTAAAATGATAATTGTTCAATACTGTCAATATAGCACACCAAGTTCTGAGCTTATTTAATTTCTCTTCTTCAAACACATGGCTCAGGGTATTTCTCAAATGCCATCATTTCCTGTTCACAGTGGAATGGATTCACCTTGGGCAGGTGATGAGAGAGAGTGCCAAAGGAGGCAAAGAGAGAAGAGAAAGAAGGGTGAGCAAAAAGAAAGGTGTGCATTACAGAACATTGTGTTCCTAAATAATACAGATGTGCTTCATCCGTTGAGTCTCTGTGGTTTCTGGCACAACTCCTCAAAACAAGTCAATTAGGCATAAGCAAATGTTTTCAGCATTACAGAATGAATGGTTAAGAGTCCAGAAAGAAAATTATACCCCAATTGAGATTCTGACATAAAAATCTCAAGCTACTCCAAAAAGGAGAATGTCAACAGTCTGTTCCAAAAGAAGGTGTTGCTCATCTCAACATCTGCTTATAAGTCAGGGTTCCTAGGTAGAAACAAGGGTCCTCAATTTAGGAGATACCCCCATCAACAGCAGTCAGAGTAAATCTAGACCCTCTCCCCAACTAGATAATACTGACCCTGAGAAATGTTTCCTTTTCTTTTAAGTGTATACAATGAAAAAGGGAAAGAGAAAAAAATCAGCTAACTAAATTCTGAAATTCTAACAGAATAAGCATTGAGATATTTGGACATCTACCCATGTCATTAAAAAGTCCAAAAATTTTTAACTTAAGAAATCTGGCCTTATTTATTGTAGAAAATATGGAATTATGGCATTTCTAAAACTTACTGGATTTATTCATACAGTATCTCAGAACTTCTGTGTAATTTACTCATCCTAATGATGAGAATGAAAATCAAAGCATGTTTCTTAGTGAATTAGTTTATGGTATTTGAATGAACTACAGCAGACAAGTCCAGGATTATTATCAAAGCATTATGTTCATTCTTGGCATGGCCAATGTTCATTCAACATTATTTGACAGTCAATAATATTTTGTGACAAAGGAAGCCTTGCCCAAAAAGAGAGTGAATTCTTGCCAATTACTGACAAAGCACTATTTACACACCTTACACCAGGAAAATAACAACTGATTAAAAGGCATTAAGTAAGAATAAGTAAGAATACCTGTAAAATGTATTTCCACATGCAGTATGTGAGTGGCATAAAAAATTCCATCTTTAGTAATATGCCATTGGAACCTTCCTAGGTATCCAAAATCACTGTTAGATGGTTGTGGACACTTCTGAGGCTGACTCTTCCATAACAAGATTCACAGCAAATTTGCCTTGTGACAATACATTTAGACAGCAATCCAATAGATGTTAACTACTGTAGAAATTAAATTTTAAACTATTGTTCCACTATTTCATTATATTTCATAATGTATTCATACATTTCTTTTTCATTATAATTGTTTATTTGATCCAACTCTTTCCTCGTCAATAATCAATGTCAGAGCTAAGTCACGGATTCTAAATTTTATTCATTTTATAAGCATTGTTCACTGATTTTATAAACAATTAAGAGCATTTTCCAACACCAAATGCCTTTTCTGGGAGGTAAGAAAATGTTTATTTTAGCCAAAAACTTTAAGTTAATTATTCAGTTAAAAAAAAACTTTTGTTTTTCAAAGAAAAAAATATAAAAACTAATGTTAAAACTGAGATTTTAATAAACATTTACCAAGTAAAATAAATCTCTAACGTGAAATAATAGGGTTTATTGATAAGAAACTAATTAAACAGATGACATTTCCTAGCTTATCTGCTTATCATCAGAAATATTTGTTGCAGCATCACAAAGCACACCTGTTACCTAGAGATATGGTAACACCCCATGGAGTTTAATTCCAGTTGTTTTCCATGGATATATTCCCTTCAACTTTCTTTTTTTTGTTATTATTCCTTACTTTTTTTTCTTTTAATTTATTGTGTAGCCCTGGCCAATTGGCTCAGTTGTAAAGCATCCACCTGGCATGTGGCAATCCTGGATTGATTCCCAGTCAGGGAACACAGGAGAAACGACTATCTGATTCTCCACTCCTTCCTCTTTTCTCTCTTCCTCTCTCCTCTCTCTTATTTCCTCTGGCAGCCATGACTCAAACTATTTGAGCAAGTTGATCTCAGGAAATGAGGATGGCTCCAGGGCCTCTGCGCTAAATTGGCTCAGTTGCTGAGCAACAAAGCAGCAGTCCCAGAGGGCAGAGCATCACTGGGTGGAGGGTTTGCCAGGTAGATCTTGATCAGGGTGCATGTGGGAATCTGTCTCTGTCTCCCCACCTCTCAGTTAATAAAAAAAAATTATTATATTGACACAGTTTCAAGTGTCCCACTCAATATAACACAATCTACATGCCGCATCATGTCCCCCATGCCCCATGCAAAGTCTCTACTCCCATTTCCCACCCTTCACCTCTTTTCCCCAGCCTACCCCCTACCTTACCTCTGGCTGTTGCTAGCCTGTCATCTGTATATATATCTTATGTATACAGTAGTCCTTCGTCTTATCTCAGAAGTTAGGGTTCAGAAGCCCCTGCAATAGGCGAAAATCCACAAAGTAGGGACCTTATATTTATTTTATTATTTATATATATATTAAGGCTTTATAAACCCTCCCCACACTCTCATAAACCTTTCCCACACTCTTATAAACACTTCCTATGCTCTTAAACACTTTCTATACTCTTAAACCTATGTAATTTTAACAACATATAAAATTCCATATAGGTACTCACCATTGAATATACATATTTATATTTAATATTCTTTTAACATGTCTTAATATTTTTATATTGTTTTCAATTTTTAGGCTAAAAAGTGGTTATTTCACCACAAAAATAATTAAAATAATATATAAAAATAGCTATATACTGCAAAATCCCATGATATAGCGAAAAGTTTCTGATACAAAATTAGATATATACAATTTAAAAATCCACGATACAGTGAGACTGCGAAAAGTGAAACACAATATGGTGAGGGATGACTGTTTATAGTGTTTGATTAATTCCTTCACCTTCTTTGATCCAGTTCCCTCTTCTGCCTTCCTTCTAACCACTGTCTATCTTCTGAGGCTCTGCCTCTGTTTCTATGTATTTTGTTCCTTAATTTATTGTGTTCATTAAATTTCACATATAAGTTAGATCATATGATATTTGTCTTTCTCTGCCTAGCTTATTTCAATTAGCATAATAATCTCCAGATCCATTCATGCTGTCTCAAAAGGTAAGGTTTCTTCTTTTTTTATGGCCATGTAGTATTCCATTGTGTAAATAAATGTACCACAGCTTTTTAAATTTAAATCCACTCGTCCACTGATAGACACTTGGGCTATTTCCAGATCTTGGCTATTTTAAATAACACTGTAATGAGTGTGGAGGTTTATATCTTCTTTCAAATTAGTGCATTGAGATTCTTAAGATATATTCTTAGATGTGGGATAGCTGGATCAAAAGGCAGATTCATTTATAATTTTTTGAGGCAACTTCATACCATTTTACACAGTGGCTGCACAAATCTGTTATACTTTCGGGATTGTTCTATAGTTTGTTATTCTCTTTTCAAATTTGCATTTTGTTTTTGAAATGCTCAGCTGTTATGATTAGCAGAAAAACAAAAATAAGGAGTATTAAAACAAAATTAGGAATCATCAGGGCATCAGTCTAAACACATATAAGTTAGTATGTTTGACCACAAGTAATAGAAACCCTAAGGAAATATAAACACCAAAAAAAATGTATTATTTCACATAACAGAAACTCAGAAAAAATTCAGGTTACAGAATAAGTTACTTAATCATTCCAAGAATCTCATGAAATCCTGAGATTCTTATTATCTCTCCTTTCTTCCCTCCTTGCTTTGACCTCATTTATAGGCCATTAGATCAATATCTTGAAGCAGGACCAATTGCATAATCTATACAATAAAAAAAGATAGGTCATCCTATAGTGTGAATCTCTCTTAGGATTCAGGCCATTTTTTAGGAAATGCACCAACAGATTTCACTTCACAATTCATTAGCTAGGATGGGATCACATTTTTATTCCTGGACCAATCACTAGCCAGGATAATCAGCTGAACCTAAGAAAAACTAGTTACATCACTGCAGCTAAGTCATCTCTTGGGGGCACATGGCTACATATGGCATTGCTATACACCTGAATAAATCTAGGTGTTATAAGGAAGGAGAAAAAAACTGAAAGGTGGGTAGATAACCAAAAGTGTTATCTTTACAGTAACTGTAACTGCATTAGGATTGTCAAGGCTAATGATTGGGGATAAAGATAGTTAGAGTATCATTGAGGAGGTGAGGTAGAAATAGAGATTAAATCAAAAGCAACACATCTTTCAAGAATAAGTATGTCTTAGTATTGAAAAGTGAACAATTATAACATTCAGTTCTAATGTGCCAGTTTATAAATGAGAAAACCAAAGCTTAAAAGAGTTTAAATTCTTTGTGATTACAAAAGAAATCAGTGATTGGCAGATATGCTAAAACTCATGGTATTCTTTCTGAATACCAACAATCACTTCAATTCTGCCCCAAATTCATGGTACAGTATTTATTGGGTGTCATTTCTGGGTATAAAGATTAGTCAGTTATGACTTTTTAAAGAAAAATATTAAAGTTATTCCAAATTTCACAAAATGCTTTATATTGACACTAGCAAGGGAAATAAATCACCTCCTTTCTGTTTTAGCATTCTATATATTTTTGGAAATTAAATTATTATTTTAATATTGATACCAATATGTAATCACCTACTCTGTGCCATTCATTCTGGCACAGGTTACTCTGTGGTAACCTGTTTTATACTCATTATCTCTAATTGTGAACATCCCAAAAGGGAATTGTAATATGCCCTTTTTGAAGGTGAACTGAGACTCACAGCTAAGTTACTTGCCTGAAATTAAATTGGTTCTAAGGTCAGGATCTAAAGCTAGAAATGTTTCTTTTTAAAGCTCTTTCAATTCACTAATCTTCCTCAAAAAGGTGCTTTGTAAAATAAACTCTTCTCCTGATAGATGCTCCATTAAAAAAAAAAAAGAATCCTGGGTCTACTTACTTTAGGAAATACAGTGCTTTATATCCTTCTCCTGGAGAGTAAAGATGTACAATGTAATACTTAAAATATGGGAAATCCTAAAAAAAAAGAAGAAATTTATCCAACTCATTTTAAACCAGTATTTCTTATTTGAAGATAACTTTTTTCACGTAATATACATTAATATTCAAGAAAGTAATGTTCAGTGGCACCCACTTTGAGAAATTCTGCCCTACATTATTGACATTCAAAATATATTAATGCATGTAAGCAATCAAATCATAAATAAATGATAGTATTAATATGTGTGTGTGTGTGTGTGTGTGTGTGTGTGTGTGTATATATATATATATATATATAAAACCAGTGGAAGAGTCTTACTATGAAATTACTTGGTTTTTTTCAGTTACTATTGTCAAATGTCACATCTTGGGTTCATACCCCTCTTCAACAATAATCTTCACAACATCTTGCTCAAATTACCTTTGTCAGTAATAATTATATTTTACATATAAAACTTAATATTAGAAAACAATAGGGAAATCAATGAAACAAAGAACTAGTTTGTTAAGATCAATAAAATTAATAAGCTTCTAGGCAGACATTATCAAAATGTTTCAGAAGCAACAATAACCACTAACAGGAATGGAAGAGTTAACAACAAGACTGTTACCAGATGTTAAAAGAATGACCGGGATTGTTATGAACAAGTTTATATCCATAAATTTCACATCTTAAATAGCATGCACAAATTTTTTGAAACATATTGTAAAAGCTCATCCAAAATGAAGAAAGCTCATCTTAATAGCCCTATCTACATTAAAGAAATTGAATTTGCAGTTGAAACCTTCCCACAAAAAAAAGGAAGAAAGAAAATAAAAAGAAAAACTTTAGACCAGATGGCTTCAGTTGTGAGTTTTAACAAAAACTTAAGAAATAAATAAGACTAATTCTACATAAACACTTTCAGAAAATTGAATAGGAGAAACATTTTTCAATATATTATGGGGCCAGCATCGCCTTGATACCAAAGCTAGACAAAGGTATTACAATAAAACTATAGAACAATATATCTTGTGATATAAGGAACAAATTCTAAACAAAATTTTATAAAATTGAATATAAGAATACATAAAATTATATTACATCTAAACCAAATGGGATTTATCCCAAGAATATAAGGAATGTAATTTTTCTTAAAAAATAATAAATTTTTATAATAAGAGATTTAAAAAAACTAATTAAAATCATTTAAATGAGTGTAGAAAAAACATTTGACAGAACCTGATGTCTATTTTTTTTTCAGCTAGAGAGAGAGAAAAAGAGGGACAGATGGGGACAGATAGACAAGAAAAGAGAGAGATAAGAAGCATCAATTTGTAGTTGTGGTACTTCAGCTGTTCATTGATTGCTTTTTCATATGTGCTTAGACCACAGGACTCCAGCCAAGCCAGTGACCCCTTGCTCAAGCAACTTTGGACTTCAAGCCAGAGAACTCTGAGCTCAGGCTACAGACCATTTGGTCATGTTTATGATCCCATGCTCAAGCCACAACCCCACGCTCAAGCTGGTGAGCCCACACTCAAGCTGGATGCACCCACACTCATCTGGTCAAGCCAGCAACCTCAGGGTTTCAAATCTGGGTTCTCAGCATCCCAGGCCAACACTATCCACTGCACCACCACCTGGTCAGGCCTAATGTGTATTCTTGATTAAAAAAAAAAATCTCAGCAAACCAGAAATAAGAGGTAACTTCTTCAACCTGAAAAAAGATCATCTATAAAAATCTTTCAGTTAACATCACATGTGTGATGAAAGATTGATGTTTTCCCCTAAGATAAAAAACAAAGTAAGGCTGTCATCAGTCATCCCTTCTATTCATCATTGTACTGGTGGTTTTGACTGATACAATAAAATATGAAAAATTATATATGGTTTCTTGATTAGAAAGTAAAAAGTAAAACTGTCTTTATTCACAGATGAAGTAATTATATATGTTGAAAATCTGATGGAATATGTAACATAGCAACTAGAACTAGCAGGTTTGGCACAGTTGCAGCATAAGAGATCAATATACAAAAATAAATTCTTCTATATAATAGAAACTATCATAAATTGAAAAGTTAAATAATTATAACATCATAACTATAAAATATTTAGAGATATATTTGAAAATGATGTGAAGGACCTATATAGTGGAAACTACAAAATATTGCTGGAAAAAATTATGAAGTCTAAAAATATAGAGAAATATATTGTGTACACAACTGGAAGACTTAGTAATGTCAAAATATGTTTTCTCTAAAATAATATATTGATTCAATACAATCCCAATTAAAATCACTGAAGGTTGTTTTTTTTGTTTTTGTTTTTGTAGGAAGTTACAAGCTGAAAAGGAAATGCAAAGGATCCAAAAGAGTCAAAACAACTTTGAAAAAGAAAATTAGGAGATGACATCAGAGTAATGGCAGCATGAAAGATACTCCTGATTTCTCTCCTTGAAAGTTCAACAAATTAAACAAATATAACACAGCAAAGGAACCCCACCTAGGCTTACAGGTGCACATGAAAGATCCATGCACCAAATGGACTAAAAGTGAAATAAGGTGAAAAGGGGGACAAAAGACAAAACACATTTGCAATGGGCTCTGTAGAGAAGACAAACCCAGGATGACTAGGGTTTTTTTTTTTCTGCTGAACTACAAGGAGGAGGGAAGCTCAGGCTCTCTGAATTTTGTCTGAGGGGTACATAAAGGGAAACTCAGAGAGACTAGGTCGCCTTCTACTGGGAGGAGTGGTGAGATAGAGGACAGAGGGAAAGAAACTAAACCAAAGTGTCCAGAGCTCAGGGTCATGGCCAATTTTCCTATGGTCAGCCTGCAGCCTGCACTTGGCAGAAACAAAGAAAACTAGAGTGCAGACCCCTCAGCCTCCCAGATCTCATATCCTTCACCTTGCAGCACAGAGACTGGCAGAGAGAAACCCCATATTTAGCTCTCCAGACCCACTCTCTCCCCAAAAAACAGAGGTGCTCTATATCTGGTCCCTGGATCTGCTCAGACTTGGGGAGGAGCACCCAGAAGCCTCAGATAATCATTGCTAGAGCCATAAAGCTTGAAAGCCAAAGTCATAAAGTAAAAGCCATAATGACCTCACAACACACCCCACCCACCAACATGACTGCAGGCCTGCCTATATCATTGCTACAGCAACATCTCAGCAGAAGACAGCCCAAAGATTTTACAAATATAGCAACCCTTATTAAAAGAAATTTCTCAAAACTAAATTTTATTTTTCTATTTTTTTCCTTTTTTTCCTTTTTATTCTTATTATTTGTGGGTATTTTTGATTTTTTTTGATTTTTGGTTTCAATCTTTGTTTTCCATGTTATTTTTTTTACTTCACATAATTTTTAAATTTTTTATACTTTTCATTGTATTTTTTATTTTAATTTTTTATTTTTTAGTTGTTTTTTAATTTTTGTTAGGGTCCTTGACAATACCACTCTCAAATGACATCAAAGAAGAAGAAATTGAATAACCATGGCTATAGAAGACAGAGATGTAGTTCAGAAAAAAAATTAAAAATCTCCAGAAAATAATTTTTAATCACATGGAAACCTTAGAGTTAAATGATAGAGAATTCAAAATTGAAGATCTGAAAATACTCAACAAGATACCAGAAAACACTGGTGTGCATGAAACATTCTGAATAATAGACCATATGTTTAGCCATGAAACTAACATGAACAAATTCAGGAAGACTGAATTTATAACAAGCATATTTTCTGACCATAAGGCTTTGAAATTAGAATTCAACTGTAAAAATCAACTTTAAAAAGAAAGTAGAGAAACCCACAAATATGTGGAAATTGCACAACATACTTCTAAGAAATGATTGAGTCAAAGTAGAAATAAAAGCAGAGATCAAAAGATATGTACAGACAAATGTAAATGACAACACGACATATCAAGATTTCTGGGATTGCAGTGAAAGAAGTAATAATGGAGAAGTTTATATAAACACAGATTTATATTAAGAAACAAGAGATGTCCCAAGTACATCACATCTTAAGGAACTAGAAAAAGAAGAACAAAGGCAACCCAAAATCAACAGAAGAAAAAAATAGTAA
The DNA here is from genome assembly GCF_036850765.1 of Saccopteryx bilineata. Lineage (NCBI taxonomy): Eukaryota > Metazoa > Chordata > Mammalia > Chiroptera > Emballonuridae > Saccopteryx > Saccopteryx bilineata. Next base: position 173,947,026 of record NC_089494.1, read on the forward strand.
AAATTAGAGCAGAACTAAATGAAACAGAAAACAAAAAACTATAAAAAAATTAATACAACAAAGAGCTGATTCTTTGAAAAGGTCAATAAAATCAACAAACAACTGGCTAGACTCACTAAGGAAAAAAGAGGAAGGATGCATATAAACAAAATATAAAATGAAACAAGAGAAATTACCACAGACATCATAGATATACAAAGGATCACTATGAAAGATTATATGCCAATATGAATTTGGTTGTTGAACCAAATTCAACAAGCTAGATGAAATGGATAAATTCCAGAACTATACAATCGTCCTAGACTGAGTCACAAAGAAATAGAAAACCTACATAGATCTATAAGTAGAGAGGAAATAAAAACAACTATCAAAAACCTCTCAAAAAACAAAAGTCCAGGACCAGATGGCTACACTAACAAATTTTACCAAATATTCAAAAAAGATTTAGTATCTATCCTTCTCAAAGTCTTCCAAAAAATAGAAGAAGTAATACTCCCTAACACATTTTATGAAACCAACATAACTCTGATACCAAAACCTGGAAAAAAAGAAAACTATAGATTAATATCTCTAATGAATACAGATTTAAAAATCTTAAACGAAATACTAACAAATTGAATACAACAATATATTTAAAAAATAATACATCATGATCAAGTGGGATTCATTCCAGAAGCACAAGGATGGTTCAACATATAGAAACTAATCAAAGTAATACACCACATCAACAAAACAAGGAACAAAAATCATATGATTCTTTCAATAGATACAGAAAAGGCATTGGTTAAGATACAACATCCCTTTATGTTTTTTTTTTTTTTTTTTTTTACAGAGACAGAGAGAGAGTCAGAGATAGGGATAAACAGATAGGAGTGGAGAGAGATGAGAAGCATCAATTATCAGTTTTTCGTCACGACACCTTGGTTGTTCATTGATTGCTTTCAATGATGTGCCTTGACCATGGGCCTTTAGCAGACCAAGGAACCCCTTGCTTGAGCCAGCAACCTTGGGTCCAAGCTGGCGAGCTTTGCTCAAACCAGATGAGCCCGCGCTCAAGCTGGCAACCATGGAGTCTCAAACCTGGGTCCTTCCGCATCCCAGTCCGATGCTCTATCCACTGTGCCACCACCTGATCAGGCAACATCCCTTTATGTTTAAAACACTCAATAAAATCAGCATCGAAGAAAATTACCTCAACATAATAAAGGCCATATATGACAAACCATCAGCTATTAACATACTAAACGGTGAAGAAATAAAGGATTTTTCTCTAAAATCAGTAACAGGACAAGGCTCCCCACTCTCTCCACTTTTATTCAACATAGTTCTGGAAGTTTAGGACAGAGTGATTAGGCAAGAGAAAAAAATAAAAGACATCTATATCAAGAAAGAAGAAGTAAGGGTATCATGTTTTGCAGATGACATGATCTTGTATATAGAAAACCCCAAAGACTTCATCAAAAAACTATTAGAAACAATAAACAGAGTGACGTCATGGAAATGGCGCGGTGAGCAGCGCGTCCGACAGCTCTCCCCTAAATCACAACAAATTTATCAACTAGAAACAGAAAAATTTATCCTCGGAGCATTCCGGAGTTCCACACAAACTGATAGCGAAAGGACTGTTATCACTTGAATCTGAGAGACGCGGGTGTGGAGGAAGCTACCGCAGGGACATTCATTCAAGCCGCGAGGTTGTGCGCCTGTGGTGAGTCAGCCCACACTCGGGAGCCGCGAGCAGCCGCGAGCAGTCCCGAGCAGCCGCGGGCGCGCGCCCCGTACGGTTGCAGAACGAGCACCGCCCACACTCGGGAGCAGCGAGCAGCCGGCGGCGCACCCGGTCCGGTTGCAGAGCGAGCACCGCTAACGTTCCCAGCGGCCCCGCACACCGCGAGTGAGAGTCGCCAGCCACCGGTGCCCAGAGCACCCCATTCGCGCATGTGCCCTGGGCATTCCACACGCCCAGAGCGCCCTACTGGCCCGCACACCCAGGGTGCCCCATTATCCTGCGCCTGGTGCGATCCAGCCGCCAGCGGCAGGGCAAGCAGGAGAGGCACCAGGGTGGTCTTACCTACTTGGGAGATTCTCTCCGTGGGCGGGGCACCTCACCCAGCCATTCAAGCTAACAATCAAGTGTTGGGGGAGGGGCGCGTGCAGGCAGCCTAAAATACCTTCGGGAGCACAGCTGCGACCCAATCACTGAAATTAGCTTAACCCATGAAATCTGCGCACCCTCAGTTCTAATTGATAAGATCTCTCTCAGTTCAGTGACCCAAGACAAGAGGCGTGATATTTTTTAGTGCCTCTCGCTAAAGGGGCGGGGGAAACTCCTGATTGATAGAGCCTCCATATTCAGAGATAAACGCTAACAAGAAGGACTTGGCAGATAATAAGATCTATACTACACTAGTCGCAAGCAGAGACTAGTGCCTCTTCTTCCCAGCAAAAACAGGCTACAAAGTGTGGAAAGCCTGGGTTGAGAGGTCCAACTGAATGATAGGTGCTGAACAGTCACCTTGACAACAATTGACTCCCACCCCCGCCTGATTACACTGGAGGCCCTGACTGCCAGAGCCTTTCCCAAAGCCTTGCACTGAGTGGGGATAGAGTGGGGATTTCCCAGCTCTTTGAGCCTCTTACTCCCCAGGCAGAAGCAGTTGCAGCCTTATAGCTGGATCACCAGGCTGCTAATTCAGAAAGGGGGGACTAGGAGAGAGAATCCAGGAAAGCAAACTCTCTCATCGTTGGACCCTGCAAACGCCAACAAGCCTTGACTACCAGCAAGACTAAAGCCAATTATATGACATTGCCATAGAATCCCATCAACTGCAAATCCCTACCTAAGAGTGACACAGGGGCAGAGCCTGGGGTACAGAGTCACCGACCAGGAAGAGGGAGAGAAAAGAAAAAGGAAGAAGTTAACCTCTCAAAATCAAGAAAAATCCACAGACTTTACAACTTGTTCCACTAATTTTTTGTTGTTGTTGTTTGTTTCTTCTATCTTATTGCCTTTATTTCCTCCACCTCGGTCCTTCTATTCTCTGCCCATCTTATGCTTCCCTTTTCTTGAACTACACTACCCATGAGTGTTACATTTTATTTCTCTTCTTCATCCTCACCCTCCTTTAAGGTTATACTCCAAAACACTTAAGTCTCACTCTCTCCTCTTTTGTTTTTTTTTTTTGTTTGTTTTGCTTTATTTTGTTTCTTTTCTTTCCCTTTTTTATTTCTTCCTTCGTTTTTCTCTTTTTCTTATTTTTTCCTTTCTATTCGTTTTTTCTTCTCTCATTTTACTTTCCTCCCATTTAATCCTCAATCACGTACAAATTAGTTAATTTGGGACTCAAGGCTTTTTTTGGCTTTATTTTTCTTTTTTGCTTTTGTTTTTATTTTTTTCTTGTTTGTTTATTTTTGTGGCATTTTGAGTCCTCCCAACCGAAGGTCTCCATTGTATTTAGTCTTTGCTCCACTTAATACAACAGATTTTTACTTATTATTTTTATTTTTTTCTTCTTTATTATTCTTTTTTGGTCCTTTTTTCTGGTTCCCTCTTATCCCTCTCATTATATCTCTTAGTTGACCATCACTTACAAGCAAATCATCTTATGCTTGTCTAAGATTTTCTTCCTTTTTTTTTTTTTGCATTTAATAGGTCCCTACTCCCCTTTTTTTTTGCCCCTTGAACTCTTCACCCCAAATCAAGCCCTCCATTATAGGCACGATATTTCCCTGAGAAGGGGAGAGGAGGGAAAGGGAAGAAAAATGGGGGAAATAATAAATTATTATTGTTTTTATTGTGGGGTGTTTTACCTTTTTTTTTTTTTACTTTTTACTCTTTATTAATTCTAATTAGTGCTATCAACAAGACCACCCTCAGATGCCGATAAGAAAGAGAAAATCGAATATTATGGATACAAAAGAAAGAGAGGTAACACAAATAGATGTGGAAAAATCAATGGAGAAAAGACTTAACATATTGGAAGCCTTGGAGCTAAATGACAGAGAATTTAAAATAGAAATCTTAAAAATACTCAGAGATATACAAGAAAACACAGAAAGGCAATATAGGGAGATCAGAAAACAACTCAATGAACACAAAGAATATATTACCAAGGAAATTGAAACTATAAAAACAAATCAAACAGAAATGAAAAACTAGCCTGACCTGTGGTGGCGCAGTGGATAAAGCGTTGACCTGGAAATGCTGAGGTCGCCGGTTCAAAACCCTGGGCTTGCCCGGTCAAGGCACATATGGGAGTTGATGCTTCCAGCTCCTCCCCCTTCTCTCTCTCTGTTTCTCTCTCTTCCTACTCTCTCTCTTCTGTAAAAAAAAAAAAAATGAATAAATAAAATTAAAAAAAAATACTTAAAAAAAAAGAAATGAAAAACTCAATTCACGAGCTGAAAAACGAGGTAACAAGCTTAGCTAACAGAACAGCCCAGATTGAAGATAGGATTAGTGAAATAGAAGACAAACAACTTGAGGCACAACAGAGAGAAGAAGAAAGAGACTCAAAAATAATAAAAAACGAGAAAGCCCTACAGGAATTGTCTGACTCCATCAGAAAGAATAACATAAGAATAATAGGTATATCAGAGGGAGAAGAGAAAGAAAATGGAATGGAGAATATACTCAAACAAATAATAGACAAGAACTTCCCAAGCCTGTGGAAGGAACTAAAGCCTCAAATTCAAGAAGCAAACAGAACACCGAGTTTTCTTAACCCCAACAAACCCACTCCAAGACACATCATAATAAAGATGACACAAACCAATGACAAAGAAAAAATTCTCAAGGCAGCCAGGGAAAAGAAGAGTACAACATATAAAGGAAGGCCTATTAGATTATCATCAGATTTCTCAGCAGAAACTCTACAAGCTAGAAGAGAGTGGACCCCAATATTTAAAGCCCTGAAAGAGAGGAACTTTCAGCCAAGAATACTATACACATCAAAGCTATCCTTCAAGTATGAAGGAGATATAAAAACATTCACAAATACAGAAAAGATGAGAGAATTTATCAACAGAAAGCCCCCACTCCAGGAAATACTAAAGGGGGTTTTCCAACCAGATTCAAAGAACAAAGGAAAACAACACCACAAGTAACAGCTCCACCAAGAACACAATAAAACCAAACTTAAACTGTGACAACAAAGGAAAAAAAGGGGGGAGAGGATGGAGATTAACAGTAGCAAAGGACGATGAAGTGCAGAAATACTTATAAGATAGGGTACTACAATGAATATGGTAGGTACCCTTTTCATTACTTAATGGTAACCACCCTTAAAAAAACCACCACAAAAACACTTGACTTAAAAAAGGTAGCAACAGAGGAAAGAAGTATGGAACACAAACAAACAAAAACAAATGATAGAAAAACAAAAGAGAAGAATCAAACTAGATACAAAACTAACAGAAAGCAATTTATAAAATGGCAGTAGGGAACCCACAAGTGTCAATAATTACACTAAATGTAAATGGATTAAACTTACCAATAAAAAGACACAGAGTAGCAGAATGGATCAAAAAAGAAAATCCAACTATATGCTGCCTACAAGAAACACATCTAAGCAACAAGGATAAAAACAAATTCAAAGCGAAAGGCTGGAAAACAATACTCCAAGCAAATAACACCCAAAAAAAAGCAGGTGTAGCAATACTCATATCTAATAATGCTGACTACAAGACAGAAAAAGTACTCAGAGACAAAAATGGTCATTTCATAATGATTAAGGGGAAGTTGAATCAAGAAGACATAACAATCCTTAATATATATGCACCAAACCAAGGAGCACCAAAATATATAAGACAGCTACTTATTGACCTTAAAACAAAAACTAACAAAAATACAATCATACTTGGAGACCTCAATACACCGCCCACGGCTCTAGATCGGTCATCGAAACAGAGAATCAATAAAGATATAGTGGCCTTAAACGAAATACTAGAACACCTGGATATGATAGACATCTACAGGACACTTCATCCCAAAGCGACAGAGTATACATTTTTCTCTAGTGTACATGGAACATTCTCAAGAATTGACCATATGTTGGGCCACAAAGACAATATCAGCAAATTTAGAAAAATTGAAATTGTACCAAGCATATTTTCTGATCATAAAGCCTTGAAACTAGAATTCAACTGCAAAAAAGAGGGGGAAAAACCCACAAAAATGTGGAAACTAAACAACATACTTCTAAAAAATGAATGGGTCAAAGAAGAAATAAGCGCAGAGATCAAAAGATATATACAGACAAATGAAAATGAAAATACAACATATCAGAATCTCTGGGATGCAGCAAAAGCAGTAATAAGAGGAAAGTTCATATCACTTCAGGCCTATATGAACAAACAAGAGAGAGCCGAAGTAAACCACTTAACTTCACACCTTAAGGAACTAGAAAAAGAAGAACAAAGACAACCCAAAACCAGCCGAAGAAAGGAGATAATAAAAATCAGAGCAGAAATAAATGAAATAGAGAACAGAAAAACTATAGAAAAAATCAATAAAACAAGAAGCTGGTTCTTTGAAAAGATCAACAAAATTGACAAACCCTTGGCAAGACTCACCAAGGAAAAAAGACACAGGACTCAAATAAATAAAATCCAAAATGAAAGAGGAGAGATCACCACAGACATCATAGATATACAAAGAATTATTGTAGAATACTATGAAAAATTATATGCCACCAAATACAACAATCTAGAAGAAATGGATAAATTCCTAGAACAATACAACCTTCCTAGACTGAGTCATGAAGAAGCAGAAAGCCTAAACAGACCAATCAGCAGGGAGGAAATAGAAAAAACTATTAAAAACCTCCCCAAAAATAAAAGTCCAGGCCCAGACGGTTATACTAGTGAATTCTATCAAACATTCAAAGAAGACTTGGTTCCTATTCTACTCAAAGTCTTCCAAAAAATTGAAGAAGAAGCAATACTTCCAAACACATTTTATGAGGCCAACATAACCCTCATACCAAAACCTGGCAAGGATGGCACAAAGAAAGAAAACTACAGACCAATATCTCTAATGAACACAGATGCTAAAATACTAAACAAAATACTGGCAAACCGAATACAACAACATATTAAAAAAATAATACATCATGATCAAGTGGGATTCATCCCAGAATCTCAAGGATGGTTCAACATACGCAAAACGGTTAACGTAATACACCATATCAACAAAACAAAGAACAAAAACCACATGATCTTATCAATAGATGCAGAAAAGGCTTTTGATAAAATACAACACAATTTTATGTTTAAGACTCTCAACAAAATGGGTATAGAAGGAAAACATCTCAACATGATGAAGGCCATATATGATAAACCATCAGCTAACATCCTATTAAATGGCATAAAACTGAGGACTTTCTACCTTAAATCAGGAACAAGACAGGGTTGTCCACTCTCTCCACTCTTATTTAACGTGGTGCTAGAAGTTCTGGCCAGAGCAATCAGACAAGACAAAGAAATAAAAGGCATCCATATCGGAAAAGAAGAAGTAAAGCTATCACTTTTTGCTGATGATATGATCCTATACATCGAAAACCCGAAGGACTCCACAAAAAGATTATTAGAAACAATAAACCAATACAGTAAGGTCGCAGGATACAAAATTAACATACAAAAGTCCATAGCCTTTCTATATGCCAACAATGAAATATTAGAAAACGAACTCAAAAAAATAATCCCCTTCACGATTGCAACAAAAAAAATAAAATACCTAGGAATAAACATAACAAAGAATGTAAAGGACCTATATAATGAAAATTACAAAGCATTGTTAAGGGAAATCGAAAAAGATACAATGAGATGAAAAAATATTCCTTGTTCTTGGATAGGAAGAATAAATATAATCAAAATGCCCATATTACCCAAAGCAATATACAAATTTAATGCAATTCCCATCAAAATCCCTATGAGATTTTTTAAAGAAATGGAACAAAAAATCATCAGATTTATATGGAACTATAAAAAACCCCGAATAGCCAAAACAATCCTAAGGAAAAAGAATGAAGCTGGGGGCATTACAATACCTGACTTTAAACTATATTATAGGGCCACGATAATCAAAACAGCATGGTATTGGCAGAAAAATAGACACTCAGACCAATGGAACAGAATAGAAAGCCCAGAAATAAAACCACATATATATGGTCAAATAATCTTTGATAAAGGGGCCAACAACACACAATGGAGAAAAGAAAGCCTCTTCAACAAATGGTGTTGGGAAAACTGGAAAGCCACATGCAAAAGAATGAAACTCGACTACAGCCTGTCCCCGTGTACTAAAATTAATTCAAAATGGATCAAAGACCTAAATATAAGACCTGAAACAATAAAGTACATAGAAGAAGACATAGGTACTAAAATCATGGACCTGGGTTTTAAAGAACATTTTATGAATTTGACTCCAATGGCAAGAGAAGTGAAGGCAAAGATAAATGAATGGGACTACATCAGAATAAAAAGTTTTTGCTCAGCAAGAGAAACTGATATCAAAATAAACAGACAGCCAACTAAATGGGAAATGATATTTTCAAACAACAGCTCAGATAAGGGCCTAATATCCAAAATTTACAAAGAACTCATAAAACTCAACAACAAACAAACAAACAATCCAATAAAGAAATGGGAAGAAGACATGAACAGACACTTCTCCCAGGAAGAGATACAAATGGCCAACAGATATATGAAAAGATGCTCAGCTTCATTAGTTATTAGAGAAATGCAAATCAAAACTACAATGAGATACCACCTCACTCCTGTTAGATTAGCTATTATCAACAAGACGGGTAATAGCAAATGTTGGAGAGGCTGTGGAGAAAAAGGAACCCTCATTCACTGTTGGTGGGACTGTAAAGTAGTACAACCATTATGGAGGAAAGTATGGTGGTTCCTCAAAAAACTGCAAATAGAACTACCTTATGACCCAGCAATCCCTCTACTGGGTATATACCCCAAAACCTCAGAAACATTGATACGTGAAGACACATGTAGCCCCATGTTCATTGCAGCACTGTTCACAGTGGCCAAGACATGGAAACAACCAAAAAGCCCTTCAATAGAAGACTGGATAAAGAAGATGTGGCACATATACACTATGGAATACTATTCAGCCATAAGAAATGATGACATCAGATCATTTACAGCAAAATGGTGGGATCTTGATAACATTATAAGGAGTGAAATAAGTAAATCAGAAAAAAACAAGAACTACATGATTCCATACATTGGTGGAACATAAAAATGAGACTAAGAGACATGGACAAGAGTGTGGTGGTTACCAGGGGTGGGGGGAGGGAGGACATGGGAGGGAGGGAGGGAGAGAGTTAGGGGGAGGGGGAGGGGCACAGAGAACTAGATAGAGGGTGGCGGAGGACAATCTGACTTTGGGTGAGGGGTATGCAACATAATTTAATGACAAAATAACCTAGACATGTTTCTTTGAATATATGTACCCTGATTTATTAATGTCATCCCATTACCATTAATAAAAGTTTATTAAAAAAAAATAGAAAGAAACAATAAACAAACACATTAAAGTCACAGGACACAAAATGAATATACAAAAGTTTATTGCTTTCCTATATACCAACAATGAAACTTCAGAAAATGAACTGAAAAATAATGTTTTTTACAATTGCAACAACAAAAAATTAGAATACTTAGAAATAAACATAACAAAGGATAAGAAGGGCCTATATACTGAAAACTACAAAACATTATTGAAATAAATTTAAAAAGACACAATGAAATGGGAAAATATTCCATATTCATGGACTGAAAGAATCAACATAGTTAAAATGACCATATTACCCAAAGCAATATGCAAATTTAATGCAAAATCCAAAGTTAAAATCCCAAAGTCATTTTTTAAAGAAACAGAACAAAAATTATCAGGTTTATATGGAACCATAAAAAAACCCAAACTGCCAAAACAATCCTGAGAAAAAAGAATGAAATTGGAGGTATCACACTATAGAGCCACAATAATCAAAACTACGTGGTATTGGCAGAAAAATATGCATGCAAACCAGTGGAACAGAATCAAGAGCCCAGAAATAAAGCCACATACAGATAAACAAATAATCTTGGACAAATGAGCCAAAATCACACAATGGAGAAAAGAAAACTTCTTTAATAAATGGTACTGGGGCAATTGGAAAGCCACATGCAAAAGAATGAAACTTGACTAGTTTGTCCCACTGCACAAAAATTAATTTAAAATGGCTTAAAGATCTTAACACAAGATCTGAAACAATAAATTACATAGAAGTAAACATAGGTACTAAATTCATGGACCTTAGCCATAGAGAACAATTTATGCATTTGACCCCAAAGGCAAGGGAAGTAAAGGCAAAAATAAATAAATGTGACTATATCAAACTAAAAAGCTTCTGCACAGCAAAAGAAACTGACAACAAAATAGAAAGGCAGCCAACCAAATGGGGGATAATATTTACAAGCAACAGCTGTGAAAAAGAATTAATACCCAAAATATATAAAGAACTGACAAAATTCAGCAACAAACAAGCAAACAATCCAATTAAAAATGGAAAGAGGACCTGAACAGATAGATACTTCTCCCAAGAGGACATACAAATCACCAACAGATATATGAAAAGATATGCTCATCCTCACTAGCTATTCGAGAACTGCAAATCAAAACTACAATGAGATATCACCTCACACCTGTTAGATAGGCTATTATCAACAAGACAGGTAATAACAAGTGTTGGATAGTCTGTGAAGAAAAAGGAACCCTCATTCACTGCTGGTGAGAATGTGAATTGATACAACCATTATGGAAGAAAGTATAGTGGTTCCTCAAAAAACTTAAGAATGGAACTGTCATATTATCCAACAATTCCTCTACTGAGTATCTACCCCCAAAACATTGATACATAAAGATACATGCACCCCATGTTCACTGCAGCATTATTCACAGTGACCAAGACATGGAAACCAACGTGCCCCTCGATAGAAGATTGAATAAAGAAGATGTGGTACATGTATACAATCAAATACTACTCAGCCATAAGAAATGATGACATAATGCCATTTACTACAACATAGATGACTTGAGAACACTATACTGAGTGAAATAAGTAAATCAGAAAAAGCTAAGAGCTGTATGATTTCACACATAGGTGGGATATAAAACTAAGACTCATGGACATAGATCAAAGTGAAGGAAGTGGTTACATAGGGAGGGGGACACAAGAGTAGGGGACATGGGGAAGGGGGTGGGGAGAAGAGTGTAGAGAGGGACAAATATAAGGTGACAAAATGATATGACTTTGGGTGACGAGTATACAACATTATCAACAGTTCAAATGTTATAGAAATGTTTACCTGAAACCTATGTATTCTTATGGGTTAATGTCACCATTTTAAATTTCATTTTCTAAATAAAATTAAAAAAAAAGAAAAAGGAAAATTAAGTCAGAAAATTATGTAACTGAGTTCAAGTCTTGTTTTTAAACTATAATAATAAAGCAATGTGCTTTGGTTTAAATATAAAAAATAAACATATATACATGTATGTCTCATACACATATAGATAACTGATATTTACAAAGGTAATTTGGAGGAGAAAAGATAGTTTTTTCAACAAATTTTATTGAAAATATTAGAAATCCACGTGCAAAAAAAAAACAACTTTGAACTGTATCTCCTGCCATGTACAAAAATTAACTAGTGAATTATAGATATATTAAAAATAAGTCAAAGAAAACATACAAAAAATCTTTGTGATCTTGAATGAGATTAAGATTTGTTAGTTATAACACAAAAATTATGATTTATAAAAAGAAAAACTTGATTTTATTAAAATTTAAAACTTCTACTTTTAAAAGACAATGTTAAGAGATTAAATTCCTTTAGTGTGGGGCAAAGATTATATTTAGAAAGATGGGGTAAAGAAGAAAGAAGGCATGGTCTCTGTACAACTTTCCTCTTGTTGGTAGTTGACTGGTGTTTCTGTTCTCATTCTGGTTGAGTCTGGTTTCATTTGCTTTTGGGGAGTTTGCTGATAATAGAATCTGCATATGTGTAGTGTATATAATTTCCTCAGAATGGTGTGTTCACTTTCTCTGAGCTTCCTCTATCGCTCAAGAGACCACCTTAGAAGAGCAGCTATGTCTTGCTTTGGTTCCACTAGCCATAATTCATATCTCCCAACTATTTCTCTGTGTTGGGCATTTTGACACGTTTTTAAATGGCTACCTATGCATATACAGAAGTTGTCCATTTAGTTCTTTCTATGTGACTTCATATGAAACCACCTCTCAAAAGCCTTGCAGACCTAAAATTGGAAGCTATTGCCCTCATTTTCTTCTCAAGACAAACTACTGTATACTGCTCATTCCTCAACACCTGCTACTCCGAGGAGCTTCTTGTCTTCAGAAAGCAGATGTCAGTCTGTTCACTACCTAGACCCTTAAACAGAAAGGGCCAGTCTCTGTTCACTACCTAGACCCTTAAACCTTTCCCTTCACAAAGAGAGATTAGAGGAACATAGTAAGACTACATGCTATACTCTTGGGCTCCTCAAATTTTCACCAGAACTCTCTCCCCAAGCTCAATGCTTTGGAGGGTTTGGAAGCTCAGAAAGCACCCATTAAGGAAAGAAAACTCAATTTCCCCTTCTTAAATATAACAACCAGTCATCATGAGTTATCTTATTGATTTCCCCTTCACTTAGCTTTAGTAAGAAAGTGAGGGAAGTCTTTTGCCTATGAATATTTTACTTCACAGTGGCACAGACAACTATCTGATTACTAAACCTATTTTAAATTTTTCTGGGAACAAAAATAGTCTATATTTTTTGGAACTGCTAGCATATATGTGTGGCCATGAGACTGAGTTCTATGCAATAAGCAGAGGTGAAGTGTACAACTTTTAGCCCTAGCACATTAAAATCTCTAAGATACAATTTCCTGTTTTTTTCCCAAGACTCCAACAGCCAAAATGAACAAATAGACTCAATATTCCTTTCTTCCCACTTGGATCCACATTACTGTTAAGTAAGCAGAAATAAACTTTTATTCTATTAAAACTCCATTTATGTTTATCTGTTATAGTAGTTAACCAACCATAAGTACTACAAATAAAAGACATTGTCTAATCAGACAAGTGGTAAGATAAATAATATTGGAGCTAGAAAGACGGAGACTCATGTTATATAGCAACAAAATATCTGGCCAAACTTCTCCTACTTGGAAGGTGAAACAATGGGATCTGAACCAGTCATTCTAGGGGAAATCAATTTAAAGAGCAAGAGTGATAGTATGTCTGGGATTTTCCTTAATACTTTATTTTTTACAAGGTACTATAAGAGAGAAATGAGATCAGGAAAGATTTGCACAGACTGCAAACAGAAATAAAATAGAATAGAAAGAAACTAAAAATCCAGGCTTTCAAAAATTCAAGAAAGCAATTCTTTCTTCACTCAAAATAGTAAGAAATTGGTAAGTCCTTATAGCAACAGAATCACAGTAAGACTTAACCAAACAAGAAACTTAGTTCTGCCTTTGAGACTTAATTGGGAACAGTGTATTTCTACCTCAAACTATAGTTTCATATGGCCTCAAGGTAGTTTTCCTTAAACTCCATTCTAAGAGAAACGGGTGGGGAGTGAAGAAGGTAGTAAAGGCGTAAACTATATTTGAGGTATATTTGGGAAAGAATTTCAGTGTGCTTATTGATACATGAAACTCAATAGAAACAAATAGATCAAAATTTTCCCAAGTTGTTGAGGGCATTATGTTGCAAAAAAAAAACCCAAAACAAAATAAAACAAACAAACAAAAACAAAACAAAACATATATACTACTGACTTCTTGAGTTTTCAAACAACTTGGGTGCTCAAACTTGCCTGAACAGGGAGGGAATGAGCTGCAAAATTTGAGCAACTTCAATTAAGCCTATCCCAAAACTCACTTGAGATGTGAGCATAGAGGGTAGTAGACAAGAAGGAGTTTCCCAAAGAATAGATACAGGGGCCTCGGGAACAGTAATCAGGGATGGTGGTCCCAGAGGCAGAACAGGATCTAATGGAGAACTGCTAGAGCAAAGGACTCTTATAATACCTGCTCGACAGGAGTTCATTATTGCTGTTTACCAGACACTGCTGTGTAACTCTCATTCTTCCTCATTTACACTTTATTACTCTGATTGTGTCCCTGTTTCACTATTATATATTAGGTGTGGAGGCAAGACTGAGCAGAAAACTTGTCTTTTTAGTTCATAGTCACTGGACCCTAAGAAGCTATATCTGAATCATATAGAAAAAATTTTGCACATCACCAGGATATCATACATTATCTGTAGAAGCAGGGTAAGTAAATTCCATGAGTAAGAAGTGTGAAATGGATGTTTGGTGACCAGACTATAGAGAATACTCCCTGATCAAAGACATTTATTTTCCTTCTTCCTGGGTACACCAGTAAACTACATTTCCTAGATCCTTTCGCTTTTAGGTATAGCCATAAGTCAGAGTTCCAGCCAAATATTTCATTGAATGTAAGTGATGTAAATCACTTCAGCGATTTATCCATGTTATTGAATTATATCCTCTTTAAATTATATGTTAAAATTCTAACCTCCAGTTCTTCATAACGTGACTATATGTGAAGATAAGATCTTTCAAAAATTCTTTAATTTAGCATCACTAAGTTAAAATGAGGCCATTAGGGTGGACTCTAACCAATTCAGTGTCTTTTATAAGAAGAGGAAATTTGGACACACAAAGTGACACCAGGGATGCAGTACACCAAGGAAAGACCAGGAGAGGACACAGTCAGAAGGTGCCATCTACAAGTAAAAGAGACAGACCCAGTGGTGGATTCAGCTGGTTCACACCAGTTTGGCAGAACTGATACCTAATTTTTTGTTGAGTTCAGCAAACAAGTTCTTAAAATGGCACTTGTAATCAGAGTTCTCCCTAAGATGGGTGGCTGGGCAGCCACCCAATATGGAAATCACACATTTACATTTCTTACTATTTTTTAACATTCATCTGTGCAACAGCGTATTCTTAGCACCCATAGTAATGTTCATTCCATACACAGGTGAAAAAAATTGCAAATGAGGATGGTAATCAAGAAGCAATATGGAAATAGCTTAACAGTCTTATTGTTTTCTTTTTCAGGTATTATTTAATATATTTTCATTAATAGTTTAAAACTTTCTTATTACATAATCTAATTTTGTGTACCTCTTTTATTGTTCTTATTAAAGTATTAAATGCAAGAAATAATAAACTACCTTGCAAGTATATCATTTTTTTAATACTTAAAATGGTCATTAGGGCAGAGAACGAGATGTTAAATTGTTTGAATCCCACCACTGGAGAGACCCCAGAAGAAATCAAACTTGCTGACACTTTGATCTTGGACTTCAAGCCACCAGAACTGTGAGAAAATATTTTTTTGTTGTTTAAGCCAACCAGTCTGTGGTATTTTGCTACATCAGCCCTAGTTGCCCATAAGCCCTCTCCCATGTACAATGCTCCATGCTCTCTTTCTGAGTGGCTGGAATAAAGATGACTCCCCAGAACAAAGCTGAAAGTCAGGTACTAAAATTGGCAAAGTTACAAACCGAAAAGAGGGCTTGAAAGAAAAGCATCCAACCAGGAACTTCCACATTGTTCAATTACGTGAGTGAAAAGTAAATTTTTATTTTATTATGAAACATAGGGGTTTGTTAGTTACAGCAGTTAGCATCACTCTCAACTGGTATACCTACAAGGCAGATAATCCCTTTTTCTCTCAGCTCTTTTCTTAGTCACTGTTGGCAGTGGGCGGTCTGCACTTTTCACCTCTAAACAAGCCCTGTGGGAATGTAGCTGGCTTCCATTACATGCTGGTTTTCAAAGTAGGATACTTAGCGCCTCTTGACCACAGTTTGAGGCCTTAACCACAACTCTGGGACACAATGAATTTTCCACTCAATGTCTTCTAAAATATTTATAAATATATTGCTTAAGATAAAAAAAATAAAAAATAGAAAATTCACAAATATATAAATAATAAAAACATATCCCAATTATGCGTCAATCAAATGGAAGAATTTTCATTATTTTGGAGGAAAGGAGGAAGCAATCTATTTTTTTTAATAACACTTCAGTTATAAGTACCCTATATAACTATTCTTTTTTTTTTATAACTATTCTTTCAAGACTGGAATATAGAGGTTGTAGTCCAACTACAGACATTGTCAAGGACCTTGAGGTTGATATAAACATTCTTTCCTCTCATCTTCAACACAGGCTCTTTAAGAATTAATGGAAAATAAAAACCAGCAAGGCTATAAATTACTATTAATACAAAAAATAAGTTATGTAATATATATCATGTTTCTGTCCTGATCATTGCCTCTTTAAAAAAAAATGGCTTAGGTGCTATATCTTTGAACTAGTATGTCAGATATCTTTGAAATTCAGAGAAAAACAAAATCTATACAAAATTATGCAGCCTTGCTTAACCTCAATTTACTTCACAAGTTTTCCCTGATTTTTCTTTCAGTTTGCTTAACATTTTAGACAATTAAGTAAAACCAAGACAGATATAGTGTAAATATTATTAGTTCAAGAATGTGAAGTTTATGCATAGTTTTTAGAATTGTGGGATATTAATCTCCCTATGGTCATCAACCATGGTAACTAAGAGAAAACTGGAAGTGAGTCTCCCTACACCTCTCTGAAGGCTTACCTTGCTATTTATGTTAGCACATTTCATATCTACCTTATAAGCCTTGATCAACGATCTCAAATCCTCACTAATCTCCGACGCTTGCCTTAGTAACAGTTTTTGCTTTTTTAGGAGGTGGTGTGGTAATAATTGAACAAACATTTGTTAAATGCTCTCTATGTACTAGGCTGTTAAGGACCTTAACATTTAGCTTATAAGCTCTTGGAAGTAGAATCTTTTTCATCTTTCTATCTCTTTCGATCATAACACCACTAGTGTCTTCCTTTGTGCACAGTGAATATATTATTAATTCTTTAACATTCTAAAACAGGTTTATTAAAGATAAAATGTACTTAAGGTAAGAAAGTGCTACATAAGGCAATGTAATAAGCAGTGTCTTCAATAAAACCTAATATTCTGTTAACAAATCCTTCAAATTAATTGAATACAAATAAAACAAAGGAATTCCAATGAACAGCATTTTCTTTAATGCCTGCCTCTAAAGAAATATTACCTAAATGTTTAGCTATATAATTTCTTTCTTTCAGTTTTATTCAGATTTACCCTGGGGTATTTCAAGAGATGGATATGCCTTTTATTAGGATGTCTTCTAATGAGATTTTCAAAAGTTTTTTTTAAGTCTCTGTCATTTATTTCTACTTTTATCTTTTATTATTTCCTTTCTTCTACTTACTATGGGGTTGTTTTTTGTTCTTTTATGTGAAACTTTAGATTTTTTATTTGAAAATTTTCTTCTCCTATGTGCACTGATGGGAATCAAACCCAGGACATCTACACACCGGGCTGACACTCTACCACTGAGCCAGCTGTCCAGGGAGGAAAATTTTCTTGCTTCTTGAGGTTGGCTATGAACTTCCTTCTCAGGACTGCTTTCACTGTGTCCCATAGATTTGGGTTGTTGGATGTTCATTTTCATTTGTTTCCAAGTAATTTTTTATTTATTCCTTGATCCCATTGTTAACCCATTCATGGTTTAACAAAATTCTATTTAGCCTCCATGTGTTTGAATGTTTTTTAGTTCTTTTATTGTACTTGATTTCTAGTTTCATACTATTGTGGTCAAAGAAGATGCTTGATATGATTTCAATTTTCTTACATTTGTTAAAATTTATTTTGTGTCATAACGTGATCTATGTGACTGCTCCATGTGCACTTCAAAAGAATGAATATTCTGCTGCTTTGAGGTGATGTGTTCTGTACATCCATCTGATCCAGTGTATCTTTTAAGGTCACTCTTGCCTTGTTGATTTTTTTGTCTGAAACTTTGATTCATTGATGACAATAAGTGTTAAAATCCCCTACTATTTCTGTATTTCTGTTGATCTCTCCCTTAATATCCATTAAGCTTTTCTTTATATATTTAGGTGGTCCTATGTTAAATGCATATATGTCTACAAGGGTTACATCCTCTTGTCGAATCAATTCCTTTAGTATCATGTAGTGACCCATTCACTTCATATGGCCTTTGTTTTGAAGTTCATTTTGTCAGCTATATGTACAGCTACCCCATCTCTTTTTGTTTGTTTCCATTTGCATGGAATGTTTTGTTCCAACCCTCCACTTTCAGTTTGTGTGTGTATTTTTTTTCTCAGGTGGGTCTATTGCAAACAGTATGCATATGGGTCATGTTTTCTTATCAGTTTAGCTATGCTATGTCTTTTGATTGGAACATGTAATCTGTTTACATTTAAGGTTGTTACTCATTGGTATTTATTATTGTCATTTAATTCTTTATACCTATATTCTTCTCCCTATATATATCTTTGCTCCCCTTCTTAAAGCAGGTCCTTTAACATTTCTTACCATACTCTTTTGGTATAATAAATTCCTTTAGCTTTTCTACTTTTTGTTTGGAAAACTCTCCTTTTGTCCTTAAATTTTAAATGATAGCCTTGTTGGATAGTGTGGTCTTGGTTATAAGTCCTTGATTTTTATAACTTTGAATATTTCCTGCCAATCCCTTCTGGTCTGAAGTGCTTCTGTTCAGAATTCAGCTGACAACCTACCCAAGTAAACAAAATCAGAAATGAAAGAGGATATGTAACAACTGACATAACAGTAATACAAAGAATTGTAAGAAGATACTATGAACAAATATATGCCAAAAAATTGGACAATCTGGAAAAAATAAATAAATTCCTGGAAACATACAATCTTCCAAAACTGAAATTGGAAGATTCAGAAAACCTGAATAGACTGATTACAATTAATGCAATTTTGAAGCAAACTTTCAGCAAACAGTTCTGGACTAGATGGCTTCACAGGTGAAATTTACCAAACTTTCAGAAAGGAACTAACACTTGTTCTTCTCAAGCTAGACCAAAATATTTAAGAAGACTTTTAAGATCTTTTTATGAGGCCAGCATTCTCTTAATTCCAAAACCAGATAAAGATACTACAAAGAAAGAAAATTATAGGCCACCATCCCTGATGAACATAGATGCTAAAATCCTCAACAAAATATTAGCAAACCAGTTCTAGCAATACATTAAAAAGATCATACATCATGATCAAGTGGGATTTATTCCAGGGTGACAAAGTTAGCACAATATTCTCAGATCAATAAATGTGATGCACCATATAAAGGAAATAAAGGACAGAAACCACTTGATCATATAAATGATGCAGAAAAATATTTTAATAAAATTCAGGACCCATTTCTCATAAAAACTTTCAGCAAAGTGGGAGAGATCATACCTCAACATAATAAGGTTATATATGACAAACCCACAACCAACATCATGGTTCAATGGGCAAAAACTGCAAGTGTTTCCTTTAAAATTGAGAACAAGACAGAGATGTTACTTTCACAACTTTTCTTCAACAGAGTCTTGGAAATACTAGCCACAGCAATCAAACAAGAAGAAAAAATAAAAGGCATACAAATAGGAAAGAAAGAAGTAAATCTTTTACTATCTGCAGATGACATGATAGTCTATATAGAGAACCCTAAAGATTTCACCAAAAAAAGCCTTTTAGAACTGATGAATTAAGTAAATGAGCAAAATAGAAGATAAATATCCAGATTTAAATTGCATTTTTATATACAATAATGAACTATCAGAAAAAGAAATTAAGGAAACAATCCCATTTACTATTGCAACAACAACAAGATAAGGTACTTAAGAATAAATTTAACCAAAGAGGTAAAAGACTTGTAACTCAGAAAATTATAAGACATTGAAGAAAGAATTTGAAAAAGATACAAATAAGTAGAAGTATGTATGTACTCTGTTCATGGACTGGATGAATTAGCACCATTACAATATCACTACCCAAAGCAATCTACAGATTCAAGGCAATTCCTATTAAAATTCCAATGGCATATTTCACAGATCTATAACAAATATTCCAAAACTTCATATGGTACCAAAATGACCCAAAATACTCTCAATAATCTTGAGAAAGAAGAACAAAGTTGGAAGTATTATACTACCTGATATCAAGCTATAAAACAAGTCTATTGTAATCAAAACTGCCTGGTTCTGGAATAATAACAGGCATATAGAGCCATAGAACAGAACAGAGAGCCCAGCTATAAACCCATGACTTTATGGCAGGGGTCTCAAACTCGCAGCCCGCGGGCCGCATGCAGCCCGCTGAACAATTTTGTGTGGCCCGCAGACTAATCCACGAAGTTCAAAATATTTTGGATAAAATTAAGTAAGCCTAGGGGCCTACTTGAATTTTTTATTTCTCTAGCATCCTAGCTAGATATTAGCTTAGTTAACAGCAGTTGTGATGCGAACTACAGTTTCTGGTCGTTTTGTGACACTGAGTAAACTGCATGTACGATTGTGCTTGTTGTACTGATTTTTTTTTTGTTTTCAACTGCAGTGAGAAAAGTGTTGCGCAACAGTTGCCTTTTGTAGACCTAGTGCAGCCCGCCGAACGACTGTGATCTTGCTCTGCGGCCCACATGCTGAGTTGAGTTTGAGACCCCTGCTTTATGGTCAATTAATATTTGCAAAGGAGGCAATAGCATACAATGGAGTAAAAACAGTCTCTTCAATAAGTGGTGTTGGGAAAATTGGACAGGTATATGAAAAAAGCAAAATAAAACAAAACTAGATTATCTTCTACAACATGTACAAGAATAAACTAAAAATAGATAAAAGACTTACATGTAAATCACAAAACCATAAAAATTCTAGAAGAAAAAATAGTCAGTGAAAGCTCAGACAATCTTGTAGCAATATTTTTGCCAATATATCTCGTGAGGTAAAGGAAACAAAGAAAAATAATAATAAATGTAACTACATCAAACTAAAAAGGTTTAGCACAGCAAAAAGAAAAAAACAAAACAAAAAACAACCATCAACAAAATGAAAAGAGAAGCCACTGAATGGGGTAACTGTTCACCAATACATCTGAGAAAGGATTAATTAATATCCAAAATTCATAAATAATTTATAAAACAACATCAGGAATGATAATAATCCAATTAAACAATGAGAAAAAGACTTGAATAGACACTTCTCTGAAGAGGACATACAGATGGTCAATAGGTATATTAAAAGATGCTCGGCCCTGGCCGGTTGGCTCAGCGGTAGAGCGTCAGCCTGGCGTGCGGGGGAACCGGGTTCGATTCCCGGCAAGGGCACGCGGGAGAGGCACCCATTTGCTTCTCCACCCCCCCCTCCTTCCTCTCTGTCTCTCTCTTCCCCTCCTGCAGCCGGGGCTCCATTGGAGCAAAGATGGCCCGGGCACTGGGGATGGTTCCTTGGCCTCTGCCCCAGGCGCTGGAGTGGCTCTGGTCGCGGCAGAGCGACACCCCGGAGGGGCAGAGCATCACCCCCTGGTGGGCAGAGCATGGCCCCTGGTGGGCGTTCCGGGTGGATCTCAGTCGGGCGCATGCGGGAGTCTGTCCAACTGTCTCTCCCCGTTTCCAGCTTCAGAAAAATACAAAAAAAAAAAAAGATGCTCAACCACAATGAGATATCACCTATCTCACTACAGAATAGCTAACATCTCTTACAGAATAGCCATCATCAATAAATTAACAAACAAGTGTTGGCAAGGATGTCAGGAAAAGGGAAATTTTGTGCACTCTTGGTGATAAAGCAGATTCATATAGCCACTGTGAAAAACAGTATGAAGTTTCCTCAAAAATTAAAAATGTATCTGCCTTTTGATCCAGTGATCTCACTTCAGGGAATAGATTCTAAGAATCCCAAAACATCCCTGGCCAGTTGACTCAGCGGTAGAGCATCGGCCCAGCCCGTGGAAGTCCCAGGTTTGATTCCTAGTCAGGGCACACAGGAGAAGTGCCCATCTGCTTCTCCACCCTTCCCCCTCTCCTTTCTCTCTAACTCTTTCTTCCTCTCCCACATATCCAGGGCTCCATTGGAGCAAAGTTGGACCCGGGTGCTGAGGAAGGCTCCATGGCCTTTGCCTCAGACACTAGAATGGTTCTGGCTGCAACAGAGCAACACCTCAGATGGGCAGAGCATCGCCCCCTGGTGGGCATGCCTGGTGGATCCCGGATGGGTGCATGCAGGAGTCTAACTGCCTCCCCGCTTCTAACTTCAGAAAAATACAAAAAAGAACCCCAAAACAACAATTTTAAAAATATATGCACCCTTATTTTCACTGCAGCATTATTTACAGTAGCCAAGATATTGAAGCAGCCCATGTACCCATCAGTAGGTGAGTAGATAAAAAAAGCTGTGATGCATTTACTCAATGGAATACTATGCATTCATATAAAAGAAAAAAGTCTCACTATTTGTGACAGCATGGATGGACCTGGCAATTATTATGTTAAGTGAAATAAGCCAGGCAAAGACAGATGAATACCATATGATCTCACTTATATGTGAAATCTAATGAGCAAAATAAACTGATAAAAAAAATAGGAACAGAGGCATGGACATATGGAACAGACTGACAGCTGTCAGAGGGAAGGAGAGTGAGCAGACTGTATAAAACAAGATGAAGGAATTTGCCAAAATATGTACAGTATGTACATAACCCACGGACAGAGACAACAGCTTGGTGATAGCCAGAGGGGTAAGGGGGTTGGGATTAGGTGTCAGTGGGCAAAAGGGGGGGGAGCAGATAGTGTTTTATTGAGTGTGCGCTTGACACCTGTATGGTCTTGTGAACCAATGTCATCCCAATAAATTCAATTAATAATAGAAAAAAAAAGAGCGCTGGCAGATTGGCTCAGTGGTAGAAAAGTCAGCCTGGCCTATGGATGTCCTCTGCTTCTCCATCCCTGCCCCTTCTTCTCTCTCTTCCCCTACCGAAGCCATAACTTGATTGGTTCAAGCTCATCAGCTGGGGCACTAAGGATGGCTCTGTGTAGCCTTCTTTTTTTTAATTTTTTTTTAACTTTCTTTTTTTTATAATTGATATTTTATTTATTTTATTTATTTTATTTTTTATTTATTCATTTTTTTTAGAGAGGAGAGGGAGAGACAGAGAGAGAGAGGAGAGACAGAGAGAAAGGGGGGAGGAGCTGGAAGCATCAACTCCCATATGTGCCTTGACTAGGCAAGCCCAGGGTTTCGAACCGGCGACCTCAGCATTTCCAGGTCGACGCTTTATCCACTGCACCACCACAGGTCAGGCGGCTCTGTGTAGCCTTTATCTCAGGGACTAAAAAAACAGCTCGGTTGTAAGCATGGCCTCAAGTAGGCAGAATATTGGCCCCAGACAGGGTTCCTGGGTGGAATTCGGTTGGGGCACATGTGGGAGTCCATCTCTCTATCTCCCCTCCTCTCAGTTGGAAAAGAAAAAATAAGTTCTTTAAAGGGAGTGAGGGTAGGCAGAGGTGGACAAAGTGGGGAGAAATGAAGACAAAACAAACTTTGTTTTGGACAATGGGCATATGATGCAGTGTGAAGGTGATGTTTTATTGAATTTCACACCTGAACCTGTACCCCCCAAAATTCAATTTATAAATAAAATAAGTTCTCAAAAATGGACATTGTTAATACAAATCAACCCTCATTTTATATTTGTGTTTCTGTAGGCTTTGACAATGCTCTCTCAAAATGTTTATCTTCCTTAAATTCTTTCATAAATTAGTCAGTTTTTATCATAAATTTTCTCTCAATTTATGCATAGATTAATCACAGTAACAGCAGAAACTGAAATTTTCAGCTTAGAAAAAATTTGCAGAATGATCTCTCAACCTCATTTAAGTTCAGAAGTATTTCAGTTCAGGTTACCTTTCATCATCCTTGGTGTTTATTCTAGGAATTCCATCATCAAAAGTAGCTCAGGGCAGACTTAGCCACATTGACACAGCAGAAATCAATTTTTCAAGGAACTAAGAAAAGAAAACTTGCAATGTGTTAAAAGGGTTTATGATCTTTGGTATTTTAAACTATGAACAGAGAAGCAGTTAATGCCACCTTTATTGGCAGCACTTTAGGGGCATAGTTTTCAAATTGTATAAAGAATATGTGACTTTTCTGTTCACTATGTATTTTATAGTTTGAAACTCTATATTTGGGACATATAATCTTAAAAGGAAGAGGAATTTCATAGTCTAGCTCCCAGAAGCCAAACCATCACCTTTGGTATGCCCATCTCTGCACAATGATGGCTTCAAGGAAACCAGTTCCTCCATATCAGAATTATAAATGGTAATTCATCTAGCTAGAGTCATATTTTAAGCTTTATGATATTTCTATAAATATAAATTATCTACCCTTCTGACTTGTCTACCGAGCCATTTTCATCCATGATGATATGTGATTTTAGTCCCACCTCCACCACCCGACCCCATTCTGAGCTTTTCTTACCAGGATCACTTATCACAAAGGTCACATCCTTTTAAAAATAAATTGAAGTAAAAAGAGACCCAATTGATATTTTTCGTATAGTTATAAATGGGTTTGTTAGCACCTTAAAAACAAATTAATATTAATAACATTCTTTTTTTTTACATTAATTTCTCCCAGTCTGCTCCTCAAAAACCAAATGAGTATACTATGTCTGAGCTGCTGCAAAACAGCCTTTGCATTGCACGTATTCCCTTACCTTAATCAGGTATAAGAAGGTCTCTGTACTTTAATCAGGAATCAGAGGTAAGCTCAGCAGCTGTGAGCTATAGAGATTAGACTCCTCTTCTCTTAAGTCATAATTGTGAACTTGGGAAAGATGCTAAACCACCCTGTGTCTCAGTATCCACAGCTGAAAATGAGGCTATAAAACCAGTCCTTTGGGTTCAGACTCATAGGGTGGCTATGGAGATTAAAAGAAAAAATATTTGTAACATGTTTACAGTGATGCATAGGACATACATAGTTGGAGGTTAATGAATGTTGGCCAATTTAATAACAGGTAATTAGAATGTGTAAGTAGCAGTGTACCAACAATAGTATTGGAAATGAAACTGGAAAAGAAAGGAAAAGCTGTCAGTACCTAAAGACTGGTTTTATTCAGTATTTTATGATTTTTAGTTATATATTAATAGTTATAAAGTTATTGTTGAGATTCCTGTAAGAAAAAAAACATGCAATTATGCAATTGCAATTCTAATTCCCCCATCTGCCTTGAAATTATTGTTTGATAATATGGCTTAAGTCAACTCATCTCAAGGCTTCTTTGGAATACAAACAGCAGTTTATAGCTTAATAATAAGTATATAATCTTATATCTATGTTGCTTATAAAAAAATTGAGGAACAATAGAAAAGGATACTGAGAATGATTAAAGAGTTCATGGAAAAGCATTTTGCACTAGATGGACACCCCAAAGCATATAATTTCATTCATTAATGCTTTCAATACTCATAAAAATTCCTCCCACAAAAGATTTGATGTGATGTGATTTACTGCATCGAACAATGGATTAACTCTCAAAGTTTAAAAGTACAAGATATCCAGTCCAGTTAGAATTTCTCTGACCAGAAAAAAGCACATCAAAGACAAGTAATGTGAGTGATCCCAGCTGGAAAGGCATTATAATCCACTTCATAGAAACAGTCTAATAAGTAAATTTTATCTCTCTCTCTCTCTCTATATATATATATATACACACACACACACACATACTGTATATATATACATACACACACAAATATACACACATATATACACACACAGAAACACATGTGTATTTCATATCATTTATATATCTATATATATAAAACTATATATATATGCCTTATATACCTATACATACAGGCAAAGTCACATGTGTAATCCTGCTATAGGTCAGCAAATTTACCCTTTTTTGGTTCCAAGCTGACAAGTTAATAACACCTACCATGACCTTCTAATGTTTAAATTGAGTTGGCACTTAACCTTTGCTCTTGGCACTTGGCACTTAGCTTAAATAACTCATTCCCCACAAAACATTCCTTTAATACACCTCTAAGTAGGTCTTTTCTAGTTAATGTCTGTCATTTCAACCTATTTGTCACTTCATAAAACTTATCACTTTATGAAAGTATTATTTATTTATTCACATATGTCTTTGCTCAATGTTTTCCACCCAACTTCATAAGCACTGATACCTGTGTGTTTAGTTAACCTCAACATATCAACTATATACTGCAGCACCTAGCACATAGCAGGAACTCTTTGTAGATCAAATGAATAAGGAGTAAAAGTTCTGCAAGACATTAATCTAGACAAATATGTCAACTTAACAATTTAAGACATCATCTCTTATTGCTAAACAGAACAATAACAGCACAAAGTTATCAAGTATAGTTGTTTGGATTAATTTCACTCCCCTTGTTTTGTTTTCCACTGTTT
The DNA here is from genome assembly GCF_036850765.1 of Saccopteryx bilineata. Classification (NCBI taxonomy): domain Eukaryota; kingdom Metazoa; phylum Chordata; class Mammalia; order Chiroptera; family Emballonuridae; genus Saccopteryx; species Saccopteryx bilineata. Next base: position 173,973,475 of record NC_089494.1, read on the forward strand.
TTAACTCTACTGCTCTCAAAAATTAGGAGATATTTTATTGCTTCATATTTATTGTAAAATGACCCCTAATTTTTATGAGCAGTATATTTTATTTCTTATCACTTCTTTTATCTTCTTTTAATGCAGATTTTAAAAAAAACTGAAATGTTAGTGCCTTATGCAAAAGATTTTGTAAAGCTTATTACTAAACGACTTCTAAAACAAAATTTTTTTGCTACTGATGGGGAGAGGGATGTCTAAATTCCTAATAAAAGTATAAATTGCAACCTTTTTCTTTCTGGCACAGATAATGAAGATTGAGATCTGCAGCAAATCAGCAAGTTTTGAGTTGAGGTATTTGCTGAAATAAGCATTGATTTTGTCTTACCACGTCCAAGTAAATAGGCCTTCACTTGAATTTACAATTCAAGTTAGAATGAACATTTGCTCCTGTATAATTATTAGCATGATAAAAAGTTTCATTAACTAAAATAAAAGAACGGTTGCTTTTACCCAACACTGGGGAACAATTTTTTTTTTCATTTTCTGTTGCATGAGGTTTCAGAACTGTTTCTATATACTTCTGCATCACTGATTCCAAATCAGAAATACATTTTTTGGTGCACGCTCTAGTTTTTATGCAATTTTAATTTCTTTTTGTTATAGTTAATGGCATGCATTGGTTTTTAAATTGGAGTTAAAGGGCAATGACTCTTAGACTGAACATAATCATAAGGCAATTAATGTTTAACAAACATCACTTTTACATAATTGTAGTTGTTTTTAAATGTAAAAAATTATTATCTGATAAAAACATCCTTTTATTTTGTTTTAAGATTGAATCATGGCTTCTTTGAATAGGCATAAATGTAAGAATAGTCCTGACACCTTCTGTTATATATGTGGCTGTTACACAATTCAATGTCAAAGGCTCAATATTTCATCATTTGTGACACGTGCATATATTGCCTATTTTCAAGTTCCCCTTGGCGATCAAGACAAGAATTGGGTTCCTCATATTGTGTGTCATAATTGTGAGAAAATGCTTTGTGACTGGACAAAAGGAAAACACAAAGGAATGCTTTTTGGTATTCCCATGGTTTGGCGTGAACCTAAGGACCACAGCAATGACTGTTATTTCTGTCTGATCCATACAAAGGGCACTGGCAAGAAAAAATGGCATATGAAAGCATATCCTAATATTCCTTCCGCAATATGACCTACCCCACACTCTGAAACACTCCTGGTTCCAGTTTTCAATGGTTTTATTTCTTCTAATGACGAAGAAAGTGAACATGGTGATCAAGTGTATTTTGACAAGATGCATGAGAAAATGGTTGTAGAATCTGAAGGGTCTTCTAATGCCAAGCAGTCATTAACCCCTCAGTGGCCAACCCGAATTAAATGACTTAGTAAGAGATTTGGGCCTATCAAAGAAAGCAGCTGAGTTATTAGCCTCCAGGCTTCAAGAAAAGAATGTACTTCACCAGTAAGCTAAAGAATCCCATTTCAGGAAGCGTGAACAAATTTTTGTGGATTTTTTTTCCCAAGACAAATGCTTTGTTTACTGTCATGATATCAGTAGTCTTCTCAGCCAGCTAGGTGTTACCATTTACAGTCCAACAGAATGGCAGCTATGTCTTGACAGCTCCAAACGGAGTCTGAAATGTGTTCCCCTACACAACGGTAATGTTTATGCTGCGGTTCCAATTGGTTATTCAACTCATCTGAGAGAAGATTATAATGACATAAAAATTGTCCTTGACTTTCTGAAGTATGAGGAGCATGATAAAAAGGTTCATTTACTAAAATAAAAGAACAGTTGCTTTTACCCAACACTGGGGAACAATTTTTTTTTCATTTTCTGTTGCATAACTGAATCATTTGTGTGGATCTTAAAATGGTAAACTTCCTGCTAAGACAACAGAGAGGTTTCATGAAGTATCCTTGCTTTCTGTGTTTGTGGGACAGCCGAGCTCAGGAGAAACACTGGACACAGAGGAGTGGTCAAAATGTGAAGCTTTGGAAGTAGGGATGCAAAATATTGTGAATGAACCTGTAGTTAATTGAGACAGGATCATTTTCCCCCCACTTCACATCAAACTTGGCTTAATGAAGCAGTTTGTTCAGGCAGGCTTTGAATAGAGAAAGTGAATGCTTTCAACATATTATTTCTGCTTTTCCTGCCTTGTCTTTTGAGAAGATAAAAGCAGGTGTATTCAATGAACCTCAAATTCTAACCCTCATATGTGACAAAGAATTTTCCAGGAAGATGAATAAGGAGGAGAAAACAGCATGGCAGTCTTTTGTGGCAGGTACAAAGAACTTCCTTGGCAACAAAAAAGCAGAAAACTATGAACTTCTGGTTCAAAGCATGCTGTTGGCTTTCTGCGACATTGGATGAAACATGAGCATTAAGATTCACTTCCTGAATAGTCACCTTGATAAATTTCCCAAAAATCTTAGAGTTGTTAGTGATGATCAGACTACTGATGGAGCATCAAACGAGATTGTCCTCAACAAGCACACAAATGCAAGAGCTACAAACGCAAATTTTTGCCTGAATAGAATTTAAAGAAGTTTTGCACAAATTTTATGATTAAAAAAACAGTGTTTTAATATGTTCTATTTTGAAATTGTAGACAAATTCTGATGCAATCATATCTTAGTGTATTAGTGTATTTACTGCATTATATAAATTATTATATTTTCACAAAGATGATGCCCAAGAAGACATACTACTTCATTATGTTAAACTAAATGTTGAAAATTTTACAATAAGATGAAAACCTAAAATATTGAATTGCATAAAAACTGTAGCTTACAGAGAAAAACTAATGTCCGATTTGAGATCAGCACACTCAAATTAGCTAATAACAAGTGTTTTTGTGGATGCAACAAAAATTTTGTTCCCCTGTGTTATTGAAATTAAACAGAAAGAAATATAATTTCTGTAGAAACAAAATGAACATATAGCAATCTCAAATTCAAAGCACATACTAAAAGAACTTCTCAGTAGTTTATGAAACATCACCAAAGTCTTTCTTGCAATCAAAGATTATACAAACATGGCGTAAGTTTGCCCTTAGACAGGTATGTTATAAAGACTTGTGTTCTGGTCCTACATAAACTTAAACTGAGCTTTAAGAAGTCATCTTGGCCCTGGCCAGTTAGCTCAGTGATAGAGTGTTGTCCCGGTGTGTGGAAGTCCTGGGTTCGACTGCCGGCCAGGGCACACAGGAGAAACGTCCATCTGCTTCTCCACGCCTCCCCCTCTCCTTTCTTTTGGTCTCTAGTTTCCCCTCCCACAGCCAAGGCTCCATTGGAGCTATGTTGACCCAGGCCCTGAGGATGGCTTCATGGCTTCCACCTCAGGTGCTACAGTGGTTTTGTTTGCAAGGGAGCAACACCCCAGATGGGCAGAGCAACACCCCCTAGTAGGCATGCTGGGTGTATCCTGGTCTGGCGCATGCGGGAGTCTTTCTGTCTGCCTTCCTGCTTCTGAATTCAGAAAAATCCAAAAAAAATAAAAAATAAAAAGTCACCTCAAGCTCAGTGAATTACTTCCTGCATAATAACTTCCAAGCCATTTGCCAATATGTTTTGTGAAAATTTTGCAATTGTAATTGATAAGTAAAATATGAGCAGTTACAGCAGGTTGATTTTTTTCCAAAAATTTTATGTTCTTATGGAGAAAAATCCCTGAGGACATTTTTGGTAGTAATCTTATAGTGCTTTACTGCTTGGGAGTTAGGGAAATTAATGCTTCATAAATTGATGCTTTAGTTATTTTTTTTTCCAACTCAATTTCCTCCAATACCTTAGGGAAATCAGAGAATCTGGTATGTTGTTTCTTTAATGAATGAATAGTTTTTTTGACATGTTAGATGAGTAATGACAGAGGTGTCTGTAGTTTCTTTTACCAGTTTATCACAATGAGATGGATTTTATGAGAAATTGAAAAATTCAAAATAAAATTTTATTTAAAAAATAAATCATACAGTTATTGATAGTGTTGAGAACTATAACTGATATTTAAGGTGGTACTTGGGACTCAGAAGTCAAACAGAATCTATTGTCCTCTTTAATTTCCTTCATGTCATGTTTCATTCTCTAAAATGGTTTTGTTCATGTGTTAGCTAATTGTCTTAGATGTTTATTGTTCCCTCTACCTTCCAACCAATCACAACATTCTCAGAAGAAAGAGCCAGGTCGTAATCTCTGGTGCCTGTGAATGTTATCTTATTTGAAAATAAGGTCATTGTAAATATAACTAAATTAAGGATTTGGGGATGAGATCATCCTGACTTTAAGCTGGGCCATAAGTTTTATGACCAGTGCTCTCATAAGAGAAAGAAGAGGCAGATTTTAGAACAGAGGTTATTTGGGAGAAGAGATAAAGGTAGAAGCAGAGATTAAAGTGATGCATCTACCTACAACCATAGCGGCTAGGGGAAAGGCATGGAATGAACTCTCCCTAAGAGCCTCTAGACAGAACTAACTCAGCCAATAACTTGATTGTGAATTCTCTTCTCCAAAAGTGTGAAAGAATAAATTTCTATTGTTTTAAGCCACCAAGTATGTGGTGATTTGTTGCATCAATCCTAGGAAACAAAAACAAGATAAAGCTGAAATCAAAATTATTAACCTTTTCTTTCTTATAATGGTAGAAAAGAAGATAGGATCTTGACTGGTCATTCATCAATATGTGATGAAAAGAGTCTATATAATAATATTTTACTAGGAATGTTTTATAATAAACACTAATAAAAAATCATAAAGCAATGAAAGTTGCAGTTTGATTAGGTAATGGATGAATGTGGCAGTATGAGGCAGTGATGCCAGATATCTGCATTCAAATCCTGGTCTACCACTTACTATGTGTACTCAGACAAGTTATTGACCTTTTGAGTCTCCTCTGGAAAATGAAGGTAATTAGTATTTACCTCTTAAGGTGATTGTGGGAATTTATGTGAGCAAAAATCTTCAGCAGTGCCTGAAACTCAGGAAGTGCTAGTAATTGCTTATGAATATCTTAATCATATTTAAGAGAATCCAGTTATGCAAATAAAGCCCAGGATTAATATCAATTGAAGACAGCATAAAGGGGTACACCAAGAAATATGTTCGTGATTTAGAAAGTCTTCCCAATTGAAACCACAAGTTTCAAAATCCTACGGCTTAGGGTTTCTTCCTCCCTATTTCTCTTACTTTCTCTCTGGAAGTTTTAGCTAAAAAGAAATGTCTTATACCCTTTTATTTGAGTTTCTCCTTTTGTATCCTAATAACTTTAGAAAAAGGAAGAAATGGGAGTGAGTAAAGGGTGGAAATTATAGTCTCCATCTCCCTATTATATTAATGGCATAGACTGGGAACATTAAAGGTTCATTCAAAACTCTTTAATTCAACTCCTTTGTTCACAGATGTCTAGAGAGTTTGTAAAACTCATCTGAGTAGGTTTATGAAGGCAGAGAACTCAGGTATTTATGAACTACTATATACTTTTATGTTATTACAAGTCTTGGGCATAAAAACAGATAAATGAATAATTGACAAGTAAATCAATGCCATCACCACTAGTATTGTATTGTATGTGTTCCACACCTCATTATGAAAGAGATTTAAATGTATGGTAATATAGTGAAGACAAATATGTTGATGTATGTGTGTTGCAAACCTAAAGTATATCATATTGATTATTTTATATTGTAGAGATAAGCCCTGATATTACTGAAAACAAATGTCACCTTATCAGAATCTATGCAAATAATAAAGAGGATTTTATAGGCATAAAGTCACTTAGACTAACAAACGTATTATAAGGTTTTTTTCTCTCCATATTTTTTTCTTGCTCTGTAAGATTTATCTTAAGGAGGTACTAGTAGAATATCATCTATTTCCAGAAATACCAGACCCCCTTTCTAATTCCATCTGCAAGACACATGTGGCCATCTCTCTTTTTTTTCGGAGGGAATCAGCTTGTGTCCATATTCCAGAAACCGAGTTTAGAAGGTTACAGGGAGTGGTAGGTGGTAGAAAAGTCAGCCAAAATGAGCAATTTCAACTTATTTGGATTTTATTTTTTATTTTTTTACTGTATAAATGTGGTGGCAAAGACCCAAAAAGCTCTGGTTTTCCCGCCAGTGTGCAGTTTTTCCATCACTCCTCTCTGGCTAGAACTTTGATCCCTGAGAATCACTTGCAAAGTCATTTATCATCAGGTGTTTAACATCCCATAGAGGAGCTCTATTTCTGGGCCCCTGTAAAGGATGTTAAGGGAAAATACACAATTTTACCATATTAAGTTTAAGATATACGATTCTACTCTATTTGCTTCATTGAAAAAGTCACTTTAGACACAACATCAATTTATAATAGTATCTTATAAATCAAAGCCTTTTACCCAAAAACTTAAGTTGGGGTATAGAAAATAATCTTACTAAGTTACATAAAAACTGAAGGATTCTCCTCATGTTTTATTCTTCTTAATTTACTGCAGAAAGCAAGAATGACTTCATTTGGAACCAACAGAAGTTCTGGATCCAGATCTCAGAACTATCAAAAGGACAGTGATAGGAGGATATGAGGCAGGATAGCAAGAAGCTAGGAAAATTCCTTGGCAAGTTGAATGGAGAAACTGAAACAGATAGCTGCACACACTGGCCAAGCAATTTACAGTCAGGTACAGGTCACCTCCCTGGAGGTAACATCTAGGCCTCAGTTGTATTTTAGCTGCAGGCCCAGAAAAGCAGCAAAACCAGGTGGGTGATGCCAGGACCTCCTGCAGTGACTAAAAATCCCCTGCCTTGGGGCTGACCAATCGGTAGAGACCACCATCCTGAAAGGGCACACCTGGAAAGTTGATGAATAGTCTATTGAAATCCTCCTCTAAGCTTCCAGCCTTTTTTTTCTAAAACTTATTTACTGATTTTAGAGAAGGAAAGGGAAGAGAGACACTGAAACATACAGCTGTTCCTGTTTGAGCCCTGACCAGGGTTCAAACCACTCCCAGCCTTTAAAAACCCGCAAATTGAAGGACCCAGTGCTCTCTCCCTCCCAGGAGCATTCCTGTGCCTTGCCCTTCCTCTTCTTCTTCCCCTACAGGCCTGCATCTCTAAACTCTTAGGGTCGCCAGGAGACTTGGAACCAGGGGAGCAATGGGCAGCAGCAGCTCATCCCAGGATAACCTCCTGGACCTGTCTCCAAAACCCACTTTTCTCTTCTGACTTCTCAGTGAGTCAAAGCAGCCTGTGTAATCTCTTTTCTGTTGCTTCTTTTATTCTAGGCCATTCTTTGTTTCACTGAGCCCAGCTTTAATAAACGTACTCTCATAATCACCAGGACTCATGTTGTGAAATTTTTCCTGCACAAAGTCAAGAACCCACTCACTACTGCCCTGCTCTAGGGAGACCAGGTCCCCTTTCCAGTAACAGATATTCATAAAGAAGCATTAAGGTATCAGAACAAATGACCTGTAGAATTGGTATAATTTTCATTGTACCAAGAGCCACTTTATGTTCCACAGTATTCCTTCACACTTACATAAAGGAAAATCCTTATTTTTTGTTAAAATGGTGCTTTTGCTCTATAATCTGAGATGTTTTATTTATTTCTTTATAGATATATGTTAATATAGATATATAAGGTTGAAATTTAGAAGGAAAAAATAATTGGCTTCCAAGTAATTAGTAGTTGTTGGCTTAGACATGTTTCCTGAAGAGAGCTTTCACTTTAGCTAAGTTTCTTGACTAGAAGAGACAAAGTAAGACTTTAAAAAATAGACTGAAGCTTTTTCAGAACATCAGCACCACCAGTCAGCTCTGCAGCTTGTAACAAAAGCATGAATTCATTGTGCCCTATTCTTTGTTCCCCATTCAGCTCTTAGGCTTGGGTTTTCTTTTTTTCCTGGATAGAACAATATGACAATGTATCTGCTTATAAAACTTTTTGGGGGGATGCTAGTAACAGGCTCCATGCTGTTATTAATATTCTCTCATTGGGTTCTACTTTAAACCCAGGGTGAATACTTGTTTGTTTTAGCTTAAAAGAGGTTTTCATTTTGTGGCCACTGAACTATTTCCTCTTTGTGAAATTCACTTGTATATTGATCTCTTTATCACTATGAGTTCAGCAAACAGACTTTATCTACATTTTTAACATCTTTCCTAATTGTTCCTTTTTAACTGATTATCCCATTATGTCTCTTTCTGGGTTAATTTGCTTTCTTTCTGCAAGATCAACTTCTTGCCTCCTTTCCTTATTATTTACCTCTCAACAATTCTTTGGAATAATAATCCTAAAGGAAAGACTAACAGGAACAAATATTTTTTAAAGTAAAACATAAGCCCTATGCATAAGAGTAATATTTATTACAGATTAGCTTTGAAATACTTTGATCAAAGAACTAGTTTGGGGTATTTTGTGTTCAGGTTAACTTCATAATACAACTTTACTTCCTATAATAATATAGCTGTATTGTTTAACCTTACTATTTTTTTAAAATATCTGAACTCTGAAAGTGCTCAGGTTCTAATTTCCAAAACTCTTTCTTCTATTCAGGCTGACTTTAATAGAAAACTTAAGCCTGACCTGTGGTGGCTCAGTGGGATAAAGCGTCAACCTGGAACACTGAGGTTGCTGGTTCAAAACCTTGGGCTTGCCTGGTCAAGGCACATATGGGAGTTGATGCTTCCTGCTCCTCTCCCTTCTCTCTCTCTCTCTCTCTCTCTAAAAGTCAATCAATAAAATATATATATAAAGAAAACTTAGTTGATTATTATGAAAATTCTACATAATACTAAACATTTTAAAAGTCCATTTAAAAGATTAATCATATCTCAAAACACCTATGAGAAGTAATGTATGAATGAGTGACTTAACCTCCCAGACTCTCTGTCTTCTCATCTGTAAAGTGAGCCAGTTGAACAAACTTATCTCTTAGGCCCCTTCCAACCTTAAAAGTCTTTTAGATCAGTGTTTCTTCCCTAAATATCCTGAATTCCAGAAAAGCATCCAAGCACAGTCTTATATATTAGAATCTTAAACTAGATTGTTTTAAATTTTTAACTCCATCATCTGTTCCTTCTCATGTGAATCAAAATACATTTTCTGAAATATTTATGATGCCAAGCAAATTAGAAATATAAATTGCTGACAATCACTAAGATGAATGTTCTCTAAATACTTTCACTTGCTTTGTTTAACTGAAGCTACTAAATCCTAAAATAACACCACAGAAATTTAATCTGAAGATTTTATTAAAAAGGTATATAGAGGTCCTCAAGAAAAGAAAACTTCAAAATCTTACTCTGGAACAAAACATGTAATATGACAAAAAAATAAATCATGAATACAATAGAAAAAAGGCTTCTGCATTGCTTCCAAGTAATTCATCTATGAAGTTAAACTAGTAAGACTAATATTTTAGAGGCAGAAGAAAAAAATCTCCTCAAAAGTCAAAATAACATTTTCCCATACTTCCAACATTACAGTGATAACTAAATCAAACTACATAAATGGAAGACTTTTGCTTGTATATCTGTTACTTAATAATTTCATTGCAAGTGACAAGAGAAAGCTTAAAAGCATTCCTACTGGTGAAAGAACACATTTGAATCAGAACTCTGCCTTAGGAGCGCAGTATTTGTCAGAAAACTTCACTGGTTCTTCATCTTTGCTGTGTGTATTCCAGCAATGTACTTTAAGTATGTAAACTTTATGTGGTCACATAGTTTCTGCACTGTTTGCATAGCTCATAAAATGATTAGGAAGTATTTTTAAAAATTGCTTAAAGAAGTTGGGCCACAAAGAACTTAAGCTTCATAGATCCCAATGGTCAGCCTTAATTTCATTTTCAAGAAAGGAATATTTTCATTGCAAATGCACTGGCAACATCTGTATTTCAGATTCTCTTGGAAGAACAAATAAGACATGGTTCTTCCCAATGTATATTATTTGGCTGTCACTCTGAAATATGTGATGCTCCAGTTAGTTTTTTTCATGAAATCATTCACACAAATGTATCCTCCCTCTTTCCCTTAACATCATCCTCTTTTTGTTGGTCACTTCCAGCTATCTGACTATGCTAGAAAGATATTATGTCATGACCAGCTTAATAACATCTGCAAAGAATCCCTTTGGAATCTATCGCAATAGCTGTCAAAACCAGAATGTGCTCTTGGACCTGAAGTTCACTACTTACAAGGGCTGACCTTTAGCCCAATAGCATTTGAATTCTTGTTTTTCCTATAGACTGATAGGGAATACAAAGCAAGAGAAGTATCACAAACAAGATCTCAGTTTATAGCTATCTAGAGAATCAGTGAATCAAGCAACAGCAAAGCATTGTAAGTATCAGCTTGCCTTTTCTATTTAGTTTTGGTGTTTTACAGGATAAAGGGTGGTACTAGATAATTTGAGTTTAATTGAATGTGCATTTTCTCTGAAATGCATGTTTGGAGCTCTACACTTGGGTCTTATGCTCAACTTTATGTAATAAAACTGTCATCAATGCAGGCTAATAAACACACAACATATTAGGTGAATGTGTATGAATTCATTACTATAAACTGAGGAGGAAACTGTCAGACCAGCTCCAAAACAGCTGCCTCGTTTATGAAAGACATACACTCCCAGCAAAGTTGGCATAGAGAAGACAATATCCAGTCTTCCCTTTCTAATTATTTGTCCCATCACCTATTACAATATATACATCTTCCTTTAACCATGGTAGGACAAGAATTTAAGAAGAGAATTAAAAGAAATCTGAAAATATTCTTACTGGGCAGAATAATGTTACAATTTTAGCTTGACAATTAAAAAGTTGTATGTAGGTAACATATGGACTTTTATGAAAATAAACTTGTAACCTTCCTATTTCAGACATTTAAGCTGAAGAAGAATTTCAGCTCAGATTACTGTCCCAGTTAGTAGTCTTGAAAAAAGAAACAAACTCCATCAACACATAAGCGGTGTCTTCCTTTTAAAGGGATGTATTTAATGAACTAAACAATTATGGGGGAGCGTTGGTGTGGGAGCCAAGGGTCAGATGTCCCTACTTCATGATGTATGTATGATGTTAACTGTAGACTGTGTTGTCTGCATTCAGTCATGGCTCATTACTACATGTCTGTCAGAATTAGCCTTTTAGGGAAAAAAAATTCAAAATCTCATCAAGCACATGGTACATTTCCAGTCTCCTGGGAAAGGTGAATCTATCCTGCCCCTCACTCCCAAGTCCTCAAAACTCTGACCCTGTAACACTATAAAGTCACTTTAAAAACTTGAGCAAAATGTTGGTATTGTAGCTAGATGGGTTAGGAGTGAAATGTATACATAACCAAGAAGGCTTATCCATAATCTTAACAGAAAAAATAAAAATGAAATCAATCAGTAATAAAAGAAAAATTTGATTTATGGAATATATTCTCAATTAATTGTTCCAGCATTCAGCTTTACTACAACTTAAGTAATCAGAGAATTTTATGTACCTCTTAAGCTGTAAACAAGTAAAATGAGCCAAAGGTCAGCAAGTATTTTTCAACTTCCTCATTCTGAAATAAAAAATGTTTGGAAGAGCACAGTGCAAATCTAAACTCATCCTTGAAGGTGTTTCTCCCAGTCTGGGACTTGGTTATCACTACTTAAATCAAGACAAAGTTAATAAAGCCAGATCTGTTCCCAGAAAGACCCATCAGCAGGAGTCACATTCAGTATATTGTCCTGGTCACTGCTTTGACCTGTGGAAACAGGCACAGCATGATTGATCCAATGCTGAGATGATACTTACCAAGAATACTTCACTTCCAAAGTCAGATATACCTTTGCCAATAGGAAGAAACTGAATATTTCTCATATTCTTTGAGAAAAAAAAAAGAAGGCTCTGGGATGGCCTATCATGACCACATTAGCTTGCAAAGCATTCTGAACTGTCACAAACTGTGCTAATGGGGATAAAGAGGGAAAAAAATTAGGTACAGGCCAGTTTAGCAGTGTCCCAGATGGTTTTAGAAAGAAACAAGAAAGCACAGGAACTTCCAAAGGGCTGACCCACCCTCCAACCAATCAGAGCAGATTTCATTTTGTTTGTTGTACCAAAGTCCACCAGCTGATCATCATTTCTGGCACTAGGGAGAGAGAACAAGCAGTTATTGAGATGCTTCTGGTGAGGGCAGCTAGATTAGCCAAGGCATGCAACTCTAATATGATTCTAAATATCTTTGTTCCCATAAAGTTATTCTAGTGAGCAAAGAATCGAGAATATTGTGGAAACCACTTGAGTTGTTATAATTTCAATAGGACCTGTCTTCCCACTTCAGAATGGTTGAAAAGACAGTGAAAGATAAGAGAGAATAAGAAACAGGAATCAAGATCCAGGCCTGGGAAGGAAATGAACAAAATACAAGCACTGCCATTCTATTTGAAGTTTGAAGCCAGACCAGGTGGTGGCGCAATGGATAGAACATTAGACTGGGACATAGAGTACCCAGGTTTGAAATCCCAAGGTCGCTAGCTTGAGCGCGAACTCATCCAGTTTGAGCAAAGCTCACCAGCTTGAACCCAAGGTCACTGGCTTGAACAAGGGGTCACTCGGTCTGCTGTAGCCCCCCAGTCAAGGCACATATGAGAAAGCAATCAGTGAACAACTAAGGTGCCACAACAAAGAATTGATGCTTCTCATCTCTCTCCCTCCCTGCCTGTCTGTCTCTATTTGTCCCTCTCTCTGTCTTTCTCTGTCTCTGTCTCTGTCTCTGTCACACACACACACACACACACACACACACACGATGCAATTGTGTGTGTGTGATGCATAATAAATATGTTTAAAAGCTTAAATCTCTGAAGAATGAGTCCGGTTGTGGGATGGAAGTTGTTTTTTTGTTGGGTTGGGGTATTTTTGGACAGAAACAGAATCAGAGAGATGAACAGATTGGGATAGACGGACAGGAAGGGAGAGAGATGAGAAGCATCAATTCTTCGTTGCGGCACCTTAACTGTTCACTGATTGCTTTCTCATATGTGCCTTGACCGGGAGGCTATAGCAGACCGAGTGACCCCTTGCTCAAGCCAGTGACCTTGGTCTTAAGCCAGCGACCTTGGGTTCAAGCCAGAGACCATGGGGTAATGTCTATGATCCCACGCTCAAGCCAGTGGCCCCACGCTCAAACTAATGAGTCCATGCTCAAGCCGAATGAGCCCACACTCAAGCCAGCAACCTCTGGGTTTCAAATCTGGGTCCTCTGTGGCCCAGTCTGATGCTCTATCTACTGCGCTGCTGCTTAGTCAGGCAGAAGTTTATTTTTAATGAGCTTATAAATTCTCACAGGGACATTACATAATTTGTCTCTCTTGTTTCTCTGAAATGGGATAAAAACCTCTTAGACCAGTGGTCCCCAACCTTTTTTGGGCCACGGACCAGTTTAATGTCAGAAAATATTTTCACCGACCGGCCTTTAGGGTGGGATGGATAAATGTATCACGTGACCGAGACAAGCATCAAGAGTGAGTCTTAGACAAATGTAACAGAAGGAATCTGGTCATTTTTAAAAAATAAAACATCATTCAGACTTAAATATAAATAAAATGGAAATAATGTAAGTTATTTATTCTTTCTCTGCAGACCGGTACCAAATGGCCCATGGACCGGTACCAACCAGTCCATGGTCCAGGGGTTGGGGACCACTGTCTTAGACTATATACCCATGAAGTAGACTGATTAGCTCCAGTTTTACCAATGTGTATTGAAAGAATCCTCTTAATCTCATGGTGTAAACATTGCTATGGTTGTGTGAATATAGTAGTGCATCAAATAAATAAAAATAAAGCAAAGTAATTGGATTTACAGAGTTTATATACTAATGAATAGAAACCAATATGTATTAAATTAATATTGTAATAGAGATTAACTGCTTTCTAACTTTTTAAAAATAGGATCTCACATATTTATTTCAAAGATGTAATATTAGGTTATAGTAAGTAACAGGCAAATAATTAATGAGGTTCTACAAACTGTTTGCTGGAGTTAAAACAAGTCTGAGTTTATCTTATTCAAATTCAGAAAAAATATACTTGAGGAAATTTTTTTTTAAATTCACAAGCACAGCCTAACTGGTGCAGTGAATAGAGCATTGACTTGGAACACTGAGGTTCCTGGTTCAAAACCTCAAGGTCACCAGCTTGAACACAGGCTTGTGGGCTTGAGGACAAGGTCACCAGCTTGAGCATGGGATCATCAGATTGAGTGCGAGATCATTGACATGATCCCAAGGTCTCTGGCTTGAACCCAAAGATCCCTGGCTTGAAGCCCAAGGTTACTGGTTTGAACCCAGTCATCGGCTTGAGTCCAAAGGTCACTGACTTGAGCAAGGGGTCACTGGCTTGGCTTGAGCCTCCCGGTCAAGGCACATATGAGAAGCAATCAATGAACTACAAGTTCATGCTCGAAGCAACTACAAGTTAATGCTCGTCATCTCTCACCTCTCTCTCCCTTCCCTTCTCTGTCTCTCTCCAAAAATAAAAAGTTTAAAATTTTTAAAAATTCAAGAGCGCTAATATTAAACCTCACCATAAACCTATGACACTCCCTCCAGATATTCCTCTACTTCTTTAGAATGGTTAGGCTGAAATGTGCCTGAGACACAGAATCCACAACTAGAAGACACACTAAAAAATCCAGGTTAGAAATATACATTTTAAAATAATTTCTTATTTTTAAATTTTATTTTTTCCTTTAATGTATTTATATTATTTTCTTAAACTTATGTAGGTAACTTATTATTCTTTTATCAGTTATCTTTTGCTGAATAAAAAACTACCACAAAACTTAATAGCTTAAAACAACAAACAGTTATTTATCTGAAGTCTCTGTGTGTTGGCACTTTGAGGTGGGCTCACTGGATAATTGTTAAACTGCTCTCATCTGAGGTCATGTTTGCATTTGTGGACAACTGATACATTGCCTAAAGTTGACTGTATTTTTCTAGAACAACTGGGACACCTAGGAAATATATCTGTCATCATCTAGCTATCTAGCTTAGCATATTCACCTGATGGCAGTCACAAGATTCTGAAGGGCAGCAAAAAAGAGCAAGCCTCAATATAAAAGTCTT
Source organism: Saccopteryx bilineata (assembly GCF_036850765.1). NCBI lineage: Eukaryota > Metazoa > Chordata > Mammalia > Chiroptera > Emballonuridae > Saccopteryx > Saccopteryx bilineata. The sequence goes on from NC_089494.1 coordinate 173,988,561, forward strand.
TTCATACCCCTGACTCCATGATGTCTTTAATGTCCAGTTGGATAAAGCAAGTCAAAAGGCTGGCTAGAAGCTTGCAGGAGGCACTACCAACAAGAATGGATAAAAGGAGAAAGATTGCTTTATACTACTTTTTAAAATCCATCACAGCTCATTTATTTGTTAGTTGGTTGGTCCGCTTTCAATGCTAGATCAGGTCAGGTATTTTTATGTGAGATATGGTATCAGTTATTCACTGCTGAAGAACAAACTATTCAAAACTTAATAGTTTAAAACAACTTATTGTTTATCTAAAATTTAAAAAACAAAAAGTTCGATCATGTCTTTTTAAAAAATACATTTAAATTTGTATTCTTTTTTCAATTTTTAAATCTTTTTTATTAAATTTATTGGGGTGACATTGGTTAATAAGATTATATAGATTTCAAGTATACAATTTTTTTGATCCATCATCTGTATATTGCCCTGTATGCCCGCCATTCAAAGTTAAATCTTCTTCTGTTGCCATATTTTTTTTTCCTTTACCCTTTATTATCTCCCTACCCCCTCCCTCTCTCTGGTAACCTCCATACTGTTGTCTACATCTATGAGTTTTTATTTGTTTCTTTTTCTTGTTTGTTCATTTGTTGCTTTCAGTTTTATCTCTCACGTAAGAGTGAATTCATATTGTTCTTAACATTTTCTGTCTGAATTATTTTACTTAGCATGATATTCTCAAGATCCATCCATGGATCTTGGTGTTGCAAATAGCAGTATTTCATTTTTTCTTATGGCTTAGCAGTATTTCATAGTATATATGTATGTCTTCTTCTTTATTTAATTACCTATCGCAGAACACTTTGGTTGTTACAGCCACGGTGAATAATGCTGCAATAAACATAGTGGTGCATGTATGTATCTTTGTAAATAAATCTTTGCTCCCAAATTAAAAATCAAATTCTATTAAAAATTAGATGGATTCATTCCAAGCCTTTCAAAATTCTCTAAATTTACAAATACTCTAAGACCATACCATTTTTTTTCCACAAAATAAAGTCTGCTCCACTGTCCATAGCAGAGATTAGGGCTGATACCAAATTTAATATTTTATTTTTCATTTATGCAAAATTTCTATTTATGCTTAAGAAGAAACACTTTCATAGAGATTATCCCTTTTTCTCTTGTACACCATGAAGACTAGTAATTGGTTTTCTTTTAGAGTTGATTTTACACACAGAGACTAATCACACACACACTCACATACACAGGAAATTATACCCCAAACCTATGATATTGTTTTCAATTCAATTTACTTTGGTTAAGTATATGATAATGAGAGAGAGAATATAATACCATATGTCAACAAAGAAGTCTGATGACCATCTATACTCATTAAGTCAAATCTTTTCCCTTTTTCTACATATGAAGACTGTAAGCATAAAAATCACTGATGACTGACTATGTGTCATAATATTTTAGGATCCTTGCAAATAATTGAAGCCAAGAATGTTAAATTCATGACTACCAAGATTATATACTATCCTGTTCCTCATATCAAGAAAAAAATGAAATAGTTGAGTACATATAAACATATGGATATATCTCTATATACTGGATTATTTTTTTAAATTAAATTTATTGGGGTGACATTGGTTAATACACTTCTATAGCTTTCAAGGGTACAATTCTATGATACATCATATATATACTGCACTGCATGCCCACCACCCAGAGTCAAATCTTCTTCTGTCACATGTTTACTCCCTTTACCCTTTACTACCCTTCATTTTCCTTCCCTTTGGTAAGTACCATACTAGCTCATTTTCAACATAGGAAGTTGCCACTTGTTTTTAATTATGCCAATAGTATCTGAAAACCCTCAATGTGTTATAGCTACAAGGAATTTAATTCTAAAACTTTACCAAAGAAATACTCTGCTAGACTACTTAACTATTTCTTTCATAATTCCCAGTACTTACCAGTGCCTCATATATCTAGCATACAAGGACCAAAACTTCTTAAAAGTATTTATTAAAATAGTGTCTTTTGGTAGTACCTTAGCAAATGCCTGTTACATCTCTATCCAGCATTAACTACACAGTTAAAAAAGTAGAGTTATTAAACTACTTACTCAACACAAAATGTGATGAAACTTTTTTCTGGCACATTAAAAAAAAAAAAGTAAGTAAGTCTCAACCACCAAACAAAAATGAGACAGTGTTAGCTAAAGAGTAGTTTTGTTGGCCAACAGAGGAGTCACAGAGGACATGTCTGGGAAAGCACTTTGATCTCTGCTGACTGTGACCGTCATGGTTAGCATGACATACTTCTCCCTTTACACAGAATGAGAACTCAGGAAACTTCTCCACACTGTTGATAGGTCAGACAACCAGGGTGTGGGTGGGGGGTTGCTGGGAACTGTGAGTTAAGTAAAGTGGATTCTTTTTCTGCCACGCCATGCAGTTGTCTGCTTTCCAGTGTCCTTGACATACTGCACTTTTCCCCAGCAAGTTCCTAGCACTCTCCAACAAGCTTCTTGAATTATAGTCACATATCTATACCCCGCTGTTCTATAAAGATAATAAAGAAACACTGTAACGTGCTACATTTGGACAACCTTCTCAGTGAGGCAAAACAGATGTCAAGAGAGGAGGACTATCAATCTCAAGCTAAAGTGAGATGAGAAAATTAAAATAAAAACTTCAAATAAATCACTCACTAGGGAGTTGGTAGATGACAGAGTATGACAAAGTGGGGTGACAGCTCCAGGGAGAAGGCTCAAGCAAGATAGGCTCACAATCCTCTTTCCAAACCAGAGTGCATTCAAAGTGTCAGAAGAGCCTCATTTTAAACAGGGTCAGTGTGGCTCCACAAAGGAATTGCAGGAGGTAGACATTCTTATGAAACTTATCATAGGACTCCATTGTTCCCTTTATAAAGGCATGCTCCCAAACTATTTATAAATCTATAATCGTACATATTAAATATATCCTTCCAAAGTTCCAGCCTACCAAGACCATCTTTGGACCCTCCATATATCTGTGCAATAGTAGTCATTTTCTTTCTCTTCTTTCCCTCTCTACTTCTCCCTACTCCATTCATTTTGTTCCCTAGAGAGCTATATAGTTATGTAGATAGAAATAGTTCTCTCTCTCTGTCTATCTCTATCTGCCCTTCTAAATTACAAGGTCCTAGAAAGCAGGAACAGTGTCTGCTTTGCAATATGTTTATACAACCAAGTGCTTTATCCTATGGTGATTGCTGAAAACTACTTTTGTACAGTTGGATTAAATAATTCAACAAACATCATGGAAAATATACATGTAACAGAATATATACAATGAGAACCGAATGATTTTGAATGTTTTCAGAAGAAAAATGCCAAACCCTACTTGGCAAAGATAAGTGGCTTTATTTTATTTCAATGACACTTCAAGAGGCACAACAGAGGCCAAAATTTAATGTTTTAAAAATAGTTTTTTAAATACTCAGAATCAGCGGTTCAATTCTGTTTTGTAAATTCTATATTTTGGCACTGGGGAAACTACATTGCTGGGGCAAGATGATAATCCTGTTCTTGAATCCGTGGTATATAATTTGAAGATTTCATAGCACTGAATTATAGCAAGCATCTGATTCAGTTAATGTTTAGCAAGCTCTGGTTAAGCAAAGACTCCATCTGGCCTAAATCAAACTTACCAAAGAACCAGAGGAGAAGAGTTGTGTTGGGCTATCTGTCCAGTTATTTGTGTGTGTTGCTGAAACTGACCAGTTCTTTGTGTGTGTTAAGTGCCATTTAGTCAGCTCCTGCTTCTGGTGACTCTATGAACTAGTGATGTCCACAATGTCTTGTCCTAAACAACCTTGCTCGGCTCCCATAAACTCATGCCAAAGGCTTCTTTTATAAAGTCAATTTATCTTATATTTGGACTTCTTTTTTCCCTGCTGCCATCCATCCCCCCACCCCAGCATTATTGTCTTTTCTAAAGAATCCTGCCTTCTCATGATGTACGCAAGTAGGACAGCTTCAGTTTTGTCATTTTTGCCTCCAGCCATGTTTCAGGATTAATTTGATCTAGTGTCTACTTATTTTTCCTTCTGGTAGTTCAAAGAATCCTTGGAGCTCTCCTCAAATATCATATTTCAAATGAATCAATTTTTTTTTCCTCTCAGCTTTCTTCACTATGCAACTTTCACATTCATACATAGTAATGGGGGGGGGGGAGTGTGAATGAGCTTAGCTTTGTTCTCTAATGATACATCTTTGCTCTTAGTGATCTTTTGTAATTCTTTCATGGCTCCCTTTTCAAGTATCAGCCTTCTCTTGATTTCTTGGCTTCAGTCTCCATTTGAATTGATAACTAAACCAAATTAAGCAAAATCTTTAGCAATTTCAATGACATTGTTGTTTATGTTAAAGTTGTGTGTTTCTTCTGTAGTCATGATTTTTGTCTTTTTAATGTTCAGATTTCTAAGAAGGTGAAATTCCAGGGAAAGCAGTAGTTTATTTAATTTGAGTATCATTTACAAGGCTGTCTCCAAAGGTAGAGGACTGCTAATGAGCTAAGTCAAACACTATTTCTTTAGTTCTATGCAAGTCTGTACCTAAGTTATCTTACTTGGACAACTGCCTCTCCTTTATATCAATCTTGTAGTACCACCATTAATATTATCCTCAACCTTGTACCAAAATAAAAAATTCTATGTAGGCTCTGGGTGCTCAGTAGATAACGCATTGTCCTGGTGCACCGAGGTCTTGGGTTCAATCCCTGATCAGGGAACATACAAGAGACAATCAATGAGTGGACAAATAAGTAGAACAATGGGTTGGTGCTTCTCTCTCTCATTTCTCTTCTATCTCTCAAATCAATGGAAACATTTAAAAAGGAAGGAAGGAAGGAAGGAAGGAAGGAAGGAAGGAAGGAAGGAAGGAAGGAAGGAAGGAAGGAAGGAAGAAAGAGCTTCTATGTATCTCATAATGAATTACTTGCCCTGGCATCTCCTAGTACCAATATCAGGAAGCTCTTACTATCTATAACCTGTTTAAATTTAAGCCCATTTATTTTCATGTTCTAAAATATATCTGAAAATAAATGTGATTTAAGGAAGACTTGGAGTACGACTCCTTATAATTAAGAATTATTCAATAAAATTTTTTTTAAAACCCTCAGGTACACAGGTCAAGGGAACACTATTACTTTTTTATTACAGTTCTAGATAATATATCAAGAGTAATTTACTTAGTCATGCATGTTTGATGTAGTTTAAGTTTAATGAACAAGTTTAATGAAGTTTAGGTTTAATGAACAGCCCTGAGACAATAGGTCATTCATTTCCATATTTCAGGTAATGGAAACAGTAACTTTATCCCAAGACCTGTTGAAAGGCTAGTAAAGTCGCTGTATTACACTAACTTACATTTCTGGGCCTCTACATGGTGCTTATAAAATTGTGTTTGGATAAACACTTCACAGTATTTAATGATGAGTGCTTTCACATTAGAAAATGTGAGTCACACAGTTTTTAACAAGGGTATCTGCCTCATGAAGAAAGCCTGAAAAACTGGAATGAAATGTTACCCCTGACAGAAGAGTGTCAGGAGGCATACCGAAAGACAGAGTGTGAAACCGAACAAGTTACACTCTGTAAAACAAAGTTCCATTTTGCTATTTAGCAAGTGGACTTTGGCAGCAAATTCTTTATTGTCCTGAGCAACAAAAGTGGGAACCAGAATGTTTGCTATGAAAGTTTATAGTTTATATAACCCAGAGTTCTTCAGCACATTTTCCTTCTCTGAGTATCCTAGTGATTTTCTTTACTATGGCTGAGAATAATAAAAAACATTTTCTTTAAATATAATTCACATAGACAGACTTAATTACATTTAAACACTGTATGATCCTTATGCAATGTGGAGTTGGAAACTTCAATCCAGGTGGAGGGTGAGGTGATGGAGGCATTATTTATCTATTTGCCATGCAGCAACCCAGCAATTAAGCGGTTTTCCATTTTATAATCAATATGGATTTTATGAGGTGTGAAGTTACGGAAATTTTAAAGTATTCTTTAAAAATATATAAAAATCTCAGGTGCAAAAATTTGTTTACATCTATAACTAAATTAATAATATTTGGGGAACTGACTCAAACTGAGCAAAAACACTTTTACAAAAACATTTTTCTTTAAAATATATATTCAGATTTTTTAGTTTTTTAGTTTTCTGAAGAAGTTTTTCTAAATAACAGCCTTTTTAACTTCATTGTGAAATATTGCCTTCATGAATATTATGTTTTTCAATAATCAAATTGGAAATTAAAATAGGTTAATTATAAGGAACTTCTACAAAAGTAAGTTTTTTGCTTTGAATTTTAGCATTTTTAATTTAAATACAAATATTTTCTATTTACTGAGCTTATATATAATTTTTTAAAAGAGGAAACATATGTAGAGGTAGGTCTTTATAAATTTAAAAAAGGAAAGACTATTTTAACATGCTACAAAAGTGTTTTAGTAAAAATAAATGTTTATTATGCTTCCTTTGTTTTGGTTTCCACATAAATCTAATTTTTTTTGTTTACTACAAACAAAAAATGCTAATAAAGATAAAGTGGATATAAACATTTTGATTAAGAAATGTAATTTACATGTAAATTAAGAAAGCACATTCAAATGTACTCATTAAGGTCAAACTCCAGTTCTGGAAGTTACATTTCCAAACAACTAACATATTTTATAACTTCAGATCCAAATCAGTTTTCTAAAATGTCACACGTTATGGATAAATCTTCACATTAGTAACTGACACACATACTTTAATAAAAGTGAAAAAAAATATGTGGAAAGGTAAAGTAACACCAGAGATGCAATTATCATGACTAAATTTTATATGTCAAGTTGTAACAATTTTTTGATCAATGACTGTCACTTGCTTAAGAATGCTACAAGTTTATGTAGTTATAGTAAATGTACCAGCTGGTATCTGAATCATGTGCTCCTTTCCTGAGGCCAAATGTAAGTGCATTGCTTGCTCCCCCGTCAACTGAATGTTATATAATTCTAGTAAGTGAAAATGATTTTATTTTAAAGATAATCTTCCATCTGCTCTGATTTTGTGTTATTAATTACTAAAAAAATTGGTCCTGTATTTGTGTAATACATCATTGGAAATAAACTTGCTATCAAATTATAACGTATATGGCTCTTAGGATACTATGGCTAAAATGTGATACTTTTTTAAAAAGTGTTTTTAACACAATATTCAATACTGCTTTACTACCTACATGTATAAAAGTAAAAGCATATTCCAAAAAGGAAAAGTAAATTAGTTACCAAAAATCATGTGCTTGGGAGGACATGAAGGCACAGAGCTGCTTGCTAAATCACATGCTCATAACGAAAAAATATAGCAATCAGATTAGTTTACAAAGCGTGTTTTTACTTAAGGTGACCTTTCCTGGTGTCTGAAAATTAATATAGAGAGTCTGGTGCCTCTGATCAGACAATAATATCTCCAGCACCTTACAAATGAATCTTCAAATTCTTAATTTCTAGGGTCAAATGTTAATGACTTTTAGCAAACAAAAGCAAAGCATTAAAACATTTTTCCAGAGACACTGTGTGAGTCTCACTAAGATTTTTCTGTAAGAATATAAAATCATGAAATGTCTTAGCATTTCATGCACTTTTATGAAATTTCAAATTTAAGATTCATGAAGAAGTTGATGTCTATGTAAAGTTGGCAAGGTTAGTATTTCTTCTTTAAAATCAGAGTACATTATCACATTTTCCAATCATGTCAGCTTGAAGACCTTTTGAAAGAGCCAGGTCTGTATGTAGCCCCTTCTTGCCTGTTAAATGTTGCTGTTTTTAATTTAAGGTATTAATAAATGCTCCAGTTCTACTCTGGGGCTCTTCCCTGAAAGGGCTTCATTTGAATCTAGGGCTCACCTTGTATATGTGGATATTCAGAAAAAGACTGTTGCACCAAAGTGTCTTATATCTAGCCACACCAATCTATGTATGTATGGGGAGGCTCAGTCTCCATTCACCTCCAGATCCTGTTCCTCTAGGTCAGTAGTACATTTATGGATATTTGAGAGAATAAGTTTACCAGACAGAATTATACACTTAAAACCTATATAATTCTATTAACCAATGTCACCCCAATAAATTCAATAGACATTTTTAAAAAGAATGCAAAAGCTATATCAACTTTTAGCCAAGGATTACAAAAATGGGGAAAAGTTTACATGAATCTGACCAGAAAATACTTGTTACAACTTAAAAAGATTACTACAGGGAAAAAAAAATAGTCACCGAAATAGCTAAAATTTAGCTCAGAGATAAAGCCTGTAACACTCCCATGGTCTGAGGGAGAAATAAAACACACAGAATAACCTGACCTGTGGTGGCGCAGTGGATAAAAGCATTGACTGAGGTTGCCAGTTCAAACTCCTGGGCTTGCCTGGTCAAGGCACATACCTTCTCCTCCCCCACGCCCTCCCCACTCCTCTCTCTCTGAAAAAGTCAATAAATAAAATATTTTTAAAAAACCACAGAATACTTTTTTTTTAAATAATTTTATTTTTTTAATGGGGTGACATCAATAAATCAGGATACATATATTCAAAGATAACATGTCCAGGTTATCTTGGCGTTCAATTATGTTGCATACCCATGACCCAGAGTCAGATTGTCCTCTGTCACCTTCTATCTAGTTTTCTTTGTGCCCCTCCCCCTCCCCTTTCCTTCTCCCTCTCCCCCCTCCCCCCATAACGACCACACTCTTATCAATGTCTCTCAGTTTCACCTTTATGTCCCACCTACATATGGAATAATGCAGTTCCTGATTTTTTCTGATTTACTTATTTCACTTCGTATAATGTTATAAAGATCCCACCATTTCATTTACTTCCTTAGCACCATCCAATGCATCCCACACCCACAGGAGAAAGTTCACACTTTTCAAAAAATTTTACTCCCATTGCTACCTGCCAGCTGTGACAGAGATTGGTATACATTCACCCAATAGTTACCTTTTGTTTTCTAGACTTTTATACAATTTTTTTTTACCTCATAGATGGTTAAGACAAGTGTGTCTTTTTCATGCCTTCTTTCTCCTTTGAAGATGGAGGAGACCAAGCAAACACCTAACCATATCAGAGATGTGGAGCCATTGTGGAAGAAGCCTAGGTGCCCAGAGACCACATAGAGAAGAGTCTGTCCCTCTGACTTGCACTGAACATTGACAAGAGCAGAAAATATACTTTTGTTTTAAGCTTCTTCAGGTCTGAAAGCTGTTTGTTACAGGTAAGCATATCCTGATTAAATTACTCCTTTGTTAATGTCGTGTCACAGTCAAGAGTATAATCTTACTATTTGGACTTCTAAAAAAATTTTCTTTTTCATTGTACAAAGAATTATCATGGCCAAGCCAGTAGGAGTTTTACAAAGCTTCTCTCAACTTAAGTTACTCTTTGTATCTTCCTCAATCGTGACTTATCCAGTGACCATTCTAAAACCATTTCCTTCTTTGTTACTATAACTCACTTGCAATAATAGAGAAGTAAGTAGGATAATGACCTTGGAGTTCCAGAGAGAGGCTAGCTAGCTCAGGGGTCGGAAACTTATGGCTCATGAGCCAGATGTGGCTCTTATGATAGCTGCATCTGGCTCACAGACAAATCTTTAATAGAAAAAAATAACGTTAAAAATATAAAATATTCTCATATATTATATACAATCTATTCATTTCCTACCACTCATGGTTATGGTTGTGGGTGGCTGGAGCCAATCACAGCTGTCCTCCGGGACAACAAAAAATTTTTATTGGATAATGCATAGTGTACACAGGTTGTTGTATGGCTCTTACGGAATTACATTTTAAAATATGTGGCGTTCATGGCTCTCTCAGCAAAAAAGGTTCTCGACCCCTAGGCTAGCTGTATGAAACAGAGATGTGATCACTTTTTGCTGAACTACAATAACTAAGATTTCAGAATCACGGAAGTGTTAAATAATGTTAGGCCACTAACTTTGGTCTTTCTGGGAATTTTCATTGCTTTACAATGCAATAAACTATTACACAAATCAGAGATATGGTGGAAGAGAAAAAAATTCAGGAAGCTGAGTGGAATTAACCTTATCTTATAGATATTCAGTTTCCCACATTTACACTTTGTGAGCATTCTTTGGGGATGAAAAACACAGAGAACACATTAGAAGCTCAAATTCCACTGTTGGTACATTGAAATTTTCAACCATTGTTTTCATCTGGACAAGTGTAAAATAATAAACTTAGATGTTCTGAGTGTGGCCTTTGGAACTCTCTTTGTTGATGCTATCAAAGTCCACATATTAAAAGTGAAATGGAAGATGAATAGTTTACAAGGTAAAGAAATATTTTCCATCTTCACAAATGGTTTCAGGACTCCCCTAAGGTCTTAAAATGAAGTCTACTTGGTGGTCTCAACCCTAACCCCTGGAGAATGTATTCCACATCGCCAGCACAGAACACCTGATTCTGCAGAATTTGACACTTTTCTGCAGCCTCCACACAGAAAACAGAGGACATGACATGCATGGAGATTAAATTATCTTCCACCCCTAGAGATATTCTGTCCTCCCAGGTCAGGGTTACATGAAGGTCAAATGAAGGAGCTCAGATTTCAACCAATTCCACACTAGCTGTGAATCGACAGAAAACACATCCTTTAGAGTTCTTGATGATGTGCTACATTTTACATGAGCCATCAGAAATAAGAATAAAATCAACACACAAAGTAAATCACCTTAAAGGAAAAATAGTTTTGTATTATCAAATAGGTGATTATCTTAAATGCTAGAAGTTTGACTCTAGAGTGTGAATTTCCCAGAAGTTTTCAAATGTATCAGTAAATTCTAGGACAGTTATAAAAATTCAGACTGTCTTAACAAAGACTGACCCTAACTGTTTATTAACCTTCATAAAAAGTTAGGAGCCATTCACTTCACTTTATTGAATAATAATTCACAATCGTAAGTTATATCTGAATGGCTTAGATGCAATGAAATATAGAGATTTTACAACTCATCATTAAGGCTTCAACAAAAATATAGAGGTACTTAAAATATGGGATAAAAATCATTTTAATGAGAATCATTGGTATTCATGGATGCTCTTTCAATGCGTAAATACATTTGACTTACTTAACTTACATATTTTCAAAAATACTTTTCATCTCTGAGAGTAGCCTATGTTATCTGTCCACTTCCACTAAATGTCTTCCCAGCTGACATGTCCAGCAACAGGATAAACCTCAGCCAAACCAGGAAAGTTCAAAATATACAACCCTAGTGCAATAGAGTACTTTTAGACACATTACATTTCTCACACTCTGGCAAAGTTTGGATCATTTAATTTATATAATTATTTCTAGAAATAAGAATGATTTGTTGCAACCTAAAGACACCCAGACTTTGAAAGCAGAAGATATGAAAGTTTTTCTGAATTCCTAGCTATCACCTACTCTGCTCTTGTTTATTCTTTGTGCTACCTAATCTTTTCATAGTTATTATGCAACAGAAACAAATCCAAGAAGCAAGTTTTCTCTCCTTTCTCAATGGAGTTTACAGCAACATAATCTGTGGACACATAGCCTCCAATGAAGATATAAATGACTTAACTCTGCTACCTTATGGGTAGCAGCAGGTCAATACAATTAAACATGTGCATTTTCAGAACTCAGGCCATTCTTTCAATAATGGGCACATAGGGATTAAACCCCCATAATCATCCTCAGGTTCTTTGATCAAATGTAATCACATGTCAATTGTCATCTACTAAGTCAAACTGTCAAACTTCTTGACACAAGAATTTCATATCTGGAGCATGCCCAGTAAGGGCACATGGCTAGGCAACTCTTCTCACTTTCACCATTCAAAAAAAATAAAAAAAAAGACTCCTAATAAAGAACACAAAGAAATTACAGTGTTCTACAAATGAGTTAACTAGAGCAGTGTGAAGACAGCACGCAATTCAGCTAACCTCTCACTGAAGACTGCCTGCTTATCTTCTAATAATTTATCTTTTCATTTATCAAAAACACTTGGGTTCCCACCTTCCTGGCTCTTCAGAATATCAGCATTAGACCAAAGGGAATTTCTCCCACCTTCTTCCAAAGAGTCTTTCCTACAACCTGGTATTTTCCAGGAGAAGGTTTATTTTCCCAGGCAAATATTTCTAGATCCCCAACCTTAACATTAGGTCTGAAAACCATCACACTCAGGAACTCTCGGACTTTAGAAGCCTGTATGACCTGTGAAAAGGGTAGAGTCACTCTTTTTTGTTAAAACTATAAAGCAGCACTGACAAGTTTGCTCAGTCAGTTAAGAGCATCATCCCGAAACAACAAAGTTATGGCTTCGATTCCAGTTAGAGCACATGGGAAGCCACCAATGAATGCTTCCCTTTCCCTTCCCCTCTATCCCCTTTCTCTCGCTGCCTCTCTAAAAATCAATCAATAAATAATAAAAGCCTGGCCGGATAGCTTGAAGGGCTTGAGTGTCATCTCAGGGCAGAGGTTGCTGGTTCAATTCTTCAGTCAGGGCACCTACAAGCGTAGCTTGATATTCCTATTTCTCTCTCTCTCCCTGCTTCCCTCAAAAATAAATAAACAAACAAACAAACACACAAACAGACAAAAAACTGCAAAGCCCTCAGAGACGTTAGCAAAAATGTTCTGACTAGATAAAAGCAACCACCTCTAAAGAGAGGGGGCAGCAGCAGCAACCTTGCTAGAGGCAGACCTCTGGGAGAACCATACCGACAGGGAGCACCCACCTTTCTGATTCCCTTGGCACCATGTGAGAACAAAATTAAACTCACTTTCTGCCCTTCAGGAAAACTGAAACTAACACAGTCAATGCACAAAGCTACAGAACATTCCTATTACCAAAAGGTAAATCTATATTCCCAGATCAAATAGTATGCATTGCTTGCTCGCATCTTTTATTTGAATTTAAAAATAATATGTGTTGATTATTCAAAATACATAAGATATAGTCATCTTTCCCCAGTACCATAATCCTTACTAGGGGTCACCCTCACAAACAATTTTTTATGCATTTATACATATAAACAACAACAATAATAGTCAAATTTTATACAGTACTTATTATATAATGCTTACATAAATGATAATTCAATTAATCCTCATAATAAGCCAGAGAAAACTATTATTATCTACACAATACAGATAAAACTGAGGCACAGAGAAAGTGATTTGCCCAAGTTACACAGTTAGTAAGTGGCTCAGCTGAGATTTGAATCCATGAACTTTCTCTAGATTTCGTGTTTAAATCTAATGGGATACCATTTGCAAATAGGTAAAATGACAGAGATTGAATGCATGTGGAGGTAGAGGCACAGATAGCAATGCCGACTCTATTTAAATTTGGCAGTCAAGACAGAGATTGTCTGAGCTGTAGATATGGGTGTGGCGGAAACACATGCATAGACACAGAGTAGCTCAAGATGATTTATGTCATTTTCTGGGGTTTTTTTACACCAATAGGATAATTTTCTGTGTAGTATTCTGGGATTTTCTTTTCCCCAGCTTGGTTTATTGAAGTATAATCTACATACAATGCATTGAAATTGTCTTATAGTACAGTTTTATAAATTTAACCTACGGTTGGGTAATCACTACCTCAGTAAAAATAGAAAATATTTCCCTTATCCCCAAAAGTTCCCTTATGCTGCTTTGAAGTCAGCCTTTCCCCTATGTCTAGTACTTGACAAACATTGATCTGCTTTCTATGAGAATTAACGATGTATCTTGAAAATTATTCTGTGGGAACTGTAAGGGTAGAATAAATTCTAGTGACTTTGCAAAATATAATTTATATTAGATAAACTAATAGATGCTTTATATGTTTCATATGCTTCATATGTTTATAATAGTTTTCACAGAACATTAGAAATGGAATTATTGAATAGGTTTGTTCATTAGCCCTTTTATATTTTTTTTATTTCAAAATCTGTAGCAAATACTAAACAAGAGCAATATGGACCTCATAACTTTTCTCCAAAATGATTCTCAAGCATTATAAAGAAAAAAATAGCTATTAATTTATCCTTCTTCAAATTAGTGCAAAGTAAAGGCATTTGAATAAGTATTGGTAGAAAGGAGTAAAAAAGAGGAAAGAAACATTATAAACACTGTAATTATTTTGCACATTTTTAAAAACTATGTAAATTAGATTGGTATGTGTAATAGGATAAAAATATAATACATTTCTCAGGGCCTGCCCTTCAGAAAAAAGGCCAGGTTTGAAAATAGTAAAAGAATAGCCAGAAGACAAAGGACTTAGAAGGTTTTTTTGTTTCTTTTTTTCTTTTTTACGGGGTAAGAGTGTTCATCTTTTTAGGTACCTGATGCCAAAAAATGGACAAAGTTTTGCATAATTTCTTCAGCACAGCATAATCATGACCCTCAAATATCAAATTAAATATTCTTATTTACTATTTCATAAGCTTCTACAAGGTTCCAAACAAGAGCAAATACATTTTTTTCTTTCAGATTAATTTTTTGGCCCTCTTGAATGTACCCAGAGGAATCCATAAATAATATCTATTCACACATGCAAAAAGAAAAAGCTAAGGTTATTGACTAACATGTTAATAAGTTGAAACCCGGCCAGCAGCTGGTTTTCATGGAACTGCTGTGTATTAAACAACAGAAGCAAAATGCCTGCACTTTCTCTATATGGATTGCATCTATAATGGGTATAAGATTACAGAATATAATGCAATTTTACTAAAAACTCTGTTATACTTGTGTTTTCAATTAAACTTGTTGGCTTAAGGAGGTATAATCTGATGGAAGACATATCACCTGGATGTTCCTGGAAGACATGACAAAGATTTAGGCTCATGAGTCAACTGCAGGATGGTATTTTGGAGGAGCATAGTAGGAAAGTCACCATTTTTAAAAGATACTTGAGAGCCCAAGTCTCCGAATATTATTACATTGTCAGGGTACACTTTAAAGACAAAGGGTGTATAATTCTCACCAAGCTGATTGCTAGAGTGCAGCAGGGAGACCCTTACAAAGGAGGAGGCTCTTTCACTCCATGTGTTGGTTTTCCTCTTCTACCTGTTTTCTGTCCAGTTAGTCCATAACAACACAAAGAGGAAATTCCATTCTTTTGTTTCTAAAGTAAATGATCTATTTCTATAACGTAACACTCCACCATATACCACCAACTGGTCTAGAAGCTTATGAGTTCTAGCCTCAGTTTTATAACCAGAGAGTTGCAGTTGAATTTAATGCCTGTGTCTCAGTAGGCCTCAGAGAACTCCAGCTTCCAGCCACTGAGCATTGAGAGCTCAGGAAAATAGAGAAGTTTGTGAATTTTCTTCCACCTGATCCACTTCCACAACTCTAGCCTGAAAGGTTGGTGTAATATAGGTGAATCGAAGAACACAAGTTGAGTATCTTTTTAAATTTTGTGTAGGTTTCAGCTTTTTATCCCTAGTTCTAGGAGGATGGGTTAGAGATTAAATTATTTTAAGAGAGAAAATGGCATTTCTCAATTTGGGTAGTAGATTCAATTTAAGAGATTTTTTTTTTTTAAGTGAGAAGAGGGGAGATAGAGACAGACTCCTGCATGCACCTCCACTGAAACCCACCCGGCAACACCCAACTGGGGCTGATGCTCAAAGCTCTAATCAACTGAGTTATCCTCAGCATCATACCAATCAAGCCACTGGTTGTGAGAGATGAAGAAAGAGAGAAGGGGGGTGGGGAGGGAGAGAGAAGTACATGGTCGCTCCTCTTGTGTGCGCTGACTGAGATTGAATTCAGAACATCCGCAAGTCAGCTGACGTTCTATCCACTGAGCAAACCAGCCAGGCACAAGGGATGATTTAAGAATATTGTTCTTGAGAATGATGTAGGAACAAGATTTCAATATATTAACTAAATATTTGTAATAGATGGTAAAGGAACCATATTGGTCTGTTTCTCTCATTTTAAGGTTATGTTGTTTTATTTGCCATTTATTATGCAAAGACAAGTAATATTCTTATTATCCTAGCATTTCATTTTGAACACTCTCCACAATTAACCTTCACAATAGTCATACCAGGTAGGTAGTTATGTTCTTGCTTTATAAGATAAAGTTGAGTTTCAAAGATGTACAAAGGCCTGCCCCAGAGCAAGCAGTATTTAAGTGAGAGAACTGGAGCTAAAACCCAAGTCTTCTGTGTTTCAGTCCACTGACACAGCTGTCTCCTGAGTCACTTAGTCCCCACATGAAAACGTGGTGAAAGTTACAGAGTGAGCTAAGGAGGTTAGAATTGGTGAGACCTGATGATTTATAACAATAGGTATTAAAATGGTTCTCTAAGATTCTGAAGCTGCTAATGAATTGATTTATTAATATTGGACTCCCTTTATCTGGCCTTAAATTCCCAGATTGAGTCATGCAGAATGTCCCAGAACCTGTAATAGGATCTCTCTAAGTCAGTAGGAACCAGAAGATGGGAATGAGAAATTAGGCCTTGCCTGTGGTTGAGACAGAAGGTCTTAGGGCTTCTGTTAGGCCGTGGGGATAATCGGGTTCCTGGTATGAAAATCATTCAATAAAAAGAATTGACTTGTTTAGAAGAAAATAGTGGTCTCCTTCATATATTTTTTGAGAATATTTAGACATATCTATAGTCGAACTTCCCAATTAACTGAATCAAACATCAACTACAAGGTTAGAAAAAAACTGGATTGGTATCCAAAAGCAAACAAACCAAAATCATCCTGTCATCAAACCACATGACATTTTGTAATTCTAATAATTATTTATTTTTCATCAAAGAAAATATTTTTGATATTTTGTGCTTGATTTCTCAACTTTACAGTGATACCTTGAGATACGAGTTTAATTCGTTCTGTAACCGAGCTCGTAAGTCAGTCAACTCATATATCAAACAAATTTCTCCCATTTAAAATAACTGAAATAGATTTAATCCATTTCAGCCCTGTGAAACATCCCTAAATCATCCTAAATTATGAAAAAAAAAACATGTTTGTTGGTTTGTTTGTTTTTACAGAGACACAGAGAGAGTCAGAGAGAGGGATAGATAGAGACAGACAGACAGGAATGAAGAGAGATGAGAAGCATCAATCATCAGTTTTTCGTTGCGACACCTTAGTTGTTCACTGATTGCTTTCTCATATGTGTCTTGACCGTGGGCCTTCAGCAGACCGAGTAACCCCTTGCTCAAGCCAGTGACCTTGGGTCCAAGCTCGTGAGCTTTGCTCAAACCAGATGAGCCTGTGCTCAAGCTGGGGATCTTGGGGTCTTGAACCTGGGTCCTCCGCATCCCAGTCTGATGCTCTAGCCACTGCACCACCGCTTGGTCAGGCGAAAAAAGACGTTTTTAATTAAGAAACACACATGTATACTTTACCAATGCATAACAAAATATATGAAATAAAAGAAAAAAGTGTTATTTAGTACTGTACTGTACTCTATTCTTACCTTGGAGACAGACGAGTGCGGCTAACGGAGGTGAATGGCGGAGGAGGAGGGATGGAAGAAGGGATGCAGGCACTATAGACACGTAAATTAAAACTGCACTTTCTTAACACTAAATGTAAACTAAAACTGCATTTTCTTTACTTTAAACAAAACTAAAACTGCACTTTCTTTACTTAAAATGAATCCACAAAAACTTAATTGTAAAAAATACACTTTCTTAACTTTAAACTTAACCTAAGCTTAACATTAAGTATTTTTCATTTAATCATCACCTGTTTTTGCCTTTTTGGCTGCACTTTCAGCACTTTCACTTGCATGACTTTTGAATAAAAATCTACCCAAAGAGGTTTGCGTTTGCCTGCCTTTTAAAATGTTACGGAAATGTGACAAGCGTCATTAAAAAGTGCTGAAGCACGACCAGTTGAAACTTTTTCTGGGTGTTTCTTTTCAATGAAACTTGAAAGCTTCTCCCACATTGCCAGCATGTCTTTAATTTCACTTGTAGAGATTACTTCCTCCGATTCTACCTCCTCCTAACTACTAATCTCTTGCAGAAGCTCTGTATGTTGCATCATCTGTAGCTCCTTCAACTTTTTAGTTGAGAGTTCCTCCTCATGTTCCTCAATGAGCTCGTTTACGTCACTCTCATCTAGCTCCAGACCTGTCGACTTTCCAAGGGATATAATCTCCTCTAACACTTCTACCTTGGTCTCAGTCTCTGGTTCGAATCCTTCGAAGTCCCTGTCTACAACAACATCAAGCTGTAACTTTTTCCATGCTGAGTTCAAGGTTCTTCTTGTAACCTCTTGCCATGCCAAGTCAATATGTGTAAACATATCACAAAGTTGTAATGATCTTTCCAAAACCCTCAAAGGTTTAGATTTGAATTCTCAGTCACCTCAAAGCAGCGGTGGAACAAGTGCTTTATGTAAAGCTTTTTAAAGTTGAAGATGACCTGCTGATCCATAGGTTGCAAGATTGAAGTCATGTTGGGAGAGAGGTAGAGGACTTTCACATATTTGAACTCATCGAGAATGTCATCTTCAAGATCAGGTGGGTGGGCTGGAGCATTTTCAAGGATTAGTAATGCTTTCATTAGGAGTTTATTTTCTTGAAAATAAACCAAAGACGAGATTTACCCATTCAATAAAAAACTGCCGTGAAACCCATGCCCTTGCATTGGTGCACCACATAACCTGCAGTTTTTCTTTAAGAATCTTGTGAGTCTTAAAGGCTCGAGGATTTTTGGAATGATACACTAGCAGTGGCTTTACTTTATAGTTACTGCTAGCATTTGCACACAATACAAGGGTAGACGGTTCTTCAAGGGTTTATGGCCCGGCAGCTTCTTCTCCTCTGTGGTGATGAAAGTCCTCCGGGGCATTTTTTTCCAAAACAATCCTGTTTTGTCACAGGTGAACACTTGTTGGGGGATGTAGCCTTCCTTTGCAATAAGCGCAGCAAAACGTGTGATGTACTCCTCAGCTGCCTTAACATTAGCACTCGCAGCTTCACCATGCCTCACCAATGAGGTGAGATGCCAGATCTCTTCTTGAAAATTTCAAACCAACCATGGCTTGCCTTAAATGTATCTTATGCTTCCTCTTTTGAGGTTGATGATTCTTTCTTCTTCAAGTTGACATAATAATACATGCCTTTTCACATATTACAGTCTCAGTCACTGTATCTCCTGCCAGCTCTTTCTCTTTCACCCACACTAGTAGAAGCTTCTCCATTTCTTCATGGATATTTGTCCTTAATATGGACAGAATTATAGTTCCTTTCACTGGATTTGTGCTTTTGATGGCATCCTTTTGTTTAAGGATGGTACACATTCTAGATGTATTGCGGTTGTACAGCCTTGCCAGTTCAATCACTCGTACACCAAGCTCATGTTTTTCTATTATTTCTTGCTTTGCTTCTATCGACATCATTCTCTTCTTCTTCTCACCACTGTCCCTTGCACTCACTTTCTTTGGCCCCATGATAGCACACAAAAAAAGTTAGTAAAAAATGCAAAAATGATGCAAGAATGAGTACAGTTCACAAGATTCTACTTGAATCTGTGGGTAACACATGAGAAAGAACAAGATGCTGGTGTTGTGTTGCCGATACTGGACCCATGCACCAATGCGCCAACTAGTGGCAGCTTCCCAAATCATGACTCATATCTCGGAATTTTGCTCAGATCTGGAACAAAAATACAGACCAAGTCGCAGCTCATACCTTAAAAATTCTTATGTTGGTCTGCTCATATCTCAAAGTACCACTGTAGTTACAGACATGTGAAAATCTTGCTGATTTGGAATAGAATGCTTGAGACTAATTAAGATAATAGTAAAGTGGATTAAGCCAAGAACTTATGCAATTTAGTAAAAGAACATATATATATATATTTTTTTATATATATATAATTTTATTTTTTTAATGGGGTGACATCAATAAATCAGGATACATATATTCAAAGATAACAAGTCCAGGTTATCTTGTCGTTCAATTATGTTGCATACCCACCACCCAAAGTCAGATTGTCCTCTGTCACCTTCTATCTTGTTTTCTTTGTGCCCCTCCCCACCCCCTATTCCTCTCCCATTCCCCCCTCCCCCCGTAACCACCACACTCTTATCAATGTCTCTTAGTTTCACTATTATGTCCCACCTACGTATGGAATAATACAGTTCCTGTTTTTTTCTGATTTACTTATTTCGCTTCGTATCATGTTATCAAGATCCCACCATTTTGCTGTAAATGTTCCGATGTCATCATTTCTTATGGCTGAGTAGTATTCCATAGTGTATATGTGCCACATCTTCTTTATCCAGTCATCTATTGATGGGCTTTTTGGTTGTTTCCATGTCCTGGCCACTGTGAACAATGCTGCAATAAACATGGGGCTGCATGTGAAAAGAACATATATTTTAATCAGGCTATACTATGAAAATTCTTTCGAAATCATCATTTGTGTTTTCTACTTTTCAATTTAGTCAATTGATAAGATAAAATGTTATCTTTGCATGTTAATAACACTCTTAAAATTCTTGTAAAATTTCAGCAAATAGGAAAAATATTTATTAATTTTGTCTATAATGTCTATTGGAACATGCATATATTTAAGGTCAAATTATCACAGGTATCCTAAAGATAGATATTTGAAAACATTAAATAAAATATGTGTGGGAGAAAAATTTTTTGACAACTCAAAATTAGGCTCTGGCCAGTTGGCTCAGTGGTAGAGCATCTGGCCAGCATGTGGAAGTCCTGAGTTCAACACAGGAGAGGTGAGCATCTGCTTTTCCACCCTTTCCCTTCCGTTCTCTCTCTCTCTCTCTCTTCCTCTCTCTCTCTCTCTTCCCCTCCATCAGCCATGGTTTAACTAGTTGAGCAAGTTGTCCCCCAGTGCTGAGGATGGCTCCATGGCCTTGCCTTAGATGCTGAAATAGCTCAGTTGCAAAGCAATGGAGCAATGGTTCCAAATAGGTAGAGCATCACCCAGTAGGGGGCTTGCCAGGTGGATCCTGGTGGGGGCATATGCAGAGAGCGGCTGCCCTGACTCTCACCTAATAATAATTTTAAAAAATAATAAAACCTAAAGTTAAACATATGTTGACTGCAAGGCTTTCATTAAAAGTTAGCCTTGCCTGACCTGTGGTGGCACAGTGAATAAAGCGTCCACCTGGAACACTGAGGTTGCTGATTCGAAATCCTGGTCTTACCTGATCAAGGTACAGATGGAGTTGATGTTTTCTGCTCCTTCCCTTTCTCTTTCTCTCCTCTCTCTATAAAAATGAATAAATAGAGTCCCTGGCTGGTTGGCTCAGTGGTAGAGCATCGGCCCCATGAGTGGATGTCTGGAGTTCGTTTCCTGGTCAAGGCACATAGGAGAAGAGACTATCTACTTCTCCACCATTTTCCCTCCCCTTTCTCTCTATCTCTCTCTTCCCTTCCCATAGCCAGGGCTCAATTGGAGCAGAGTTGGCCCAGGCGCTTAGGATGGCTCCATGGCCTCTGCCTAAGGCGCCAGAATGGCTCCAGTTGCAACAGAGCAATGCCCCAGATGGCAAAGCATCACCCCCTAGTGGGCATGCTGATACAGATCCCAGTCAAGTGCATGCAGAAGTCTGTCTCTCTGCCTCCCTGCTTCTTACTTCAGAAAAATACAAAAAATAAAAATTAAATTAAATTTAAAAATGAATAAATAGTAATCTAAATATACATATATATGCTAGAGGTTCTTTTAAAAAAAAGTTAGCCTTATGAGTCTTTTCTTTCTGTCAAAATTGTTGGGTCAACTGTTTAATGCTGCTTGTGGTAGATTCAATAAATTGCTTTTTGGCTTATTTCAGTGTTTGTATAACATTATAATACCTGAGAATGCACACAAAAAAATAATGACAGTTGAATTAACCATAAAGAGTAACGCTGATAAAAGTTTGCCTACTCCTCAAGGTTCTACCATTATCACAACCACCACATGCCCCTGGGTTTCTAATGTAAACATATTTAACTGTGATTCATACATATCTTTGTCAATATCTTCACTTAGCTAAATTTAGGTATACCAGATATTAGATCACTTCTTTCTTCCATTTATCCCAAAATCACCTAGAAGATGTTTCTACTTCTAGCTGGCAATTAAACAACTGTTTGTTAAATTTGGTCAATTAACTCTGATGTCATATACTTGATTTCAATATGATTTCATACATAGGTGGGACACAAAATTGAGACTCATGGACATAGATAAGAGTGCAGTGGTTTTGAGATGAGGGCATAAAAAGAAACAAAAGGTGACGGAGGACGATTTGACTTTGGGTGATGGATATACAAAATAATTGAATGTCAAAATGATATGGAGATGTTTTCTCTAAATCTATGTGCTCTAGTTGACCAATGTCACCTCGTTAAAATTAATTGTCTAAATAAAATAAAATACTAACTAAAAAAAGAAGACCTCAGTTTGAGGCACAGGGCACTCAGCCATCTTCAGAGCCTCTGGATTATGACAAGTATTACATATAATTCCGAATGCTGAAGTCCTTCCGACACTCCATATTTTGGCAATTTAGCCTTTTGATGAGAGTAAATCTGCTTGATGGATGGTCCTGAACAGGAGTTATGTGATCTCTGGCCTTTGTGTGATAGAAAACATTTTTGGGAAAACAGTGCTTTATATAATCCAGCACGAAACAATCTTTCAATTTATCTGTTGTGACTCCAGTCTTCCCGCACCAACATAAATGTGCTTCAGATAATGTTAGTCTCAGTTCAGATGAAATTCTGCGTTTGGCAATCCACCCACCATTGCCAGCTGGAACAAGGCCTCCTTTTAGTTAATAGCACACATATAAAATCCAGGCCCAGAATGAGCTATCTGTTGAGCACGGATTATGTGTGTGAACACAGCAGATGTGGAAATGCTTCTATAGCCAGGTCCAGACTACAGGCAGGAAAGGATTCAGGGGACTCAGTCTGGTGGGACTGTGCCTAGAGATCCAGAGACCATTTGGTCTTCTCTATACCACCCATTATTGCTAAAAACGTCATTTGCTATGTCAAAGTAGGAGTCTTGTTTTTGTTTTTTTGTTGTTGTTTTTTTGTTTGTTTGCTTTAGTCGTGTTTCTTTTAGGTAGCTATATCATTCACCAAAAAGCCATTTACTCAGGATGTTTGTCTAGGTGAGAACCAGCAGGAGAAAGATCTTGGAGAATTAGAAAATAGAAAACTACCTATTACCACTTGAATTGCTTGTGGCATGTGAAGTTTTCATTTCTGTTTTTGGCTGTGTTTTCACAACCTTGAACAAGACCAATTGTGATTGTGCAAGTTACTTGGTTACTTAAAATACAGATTCTTAAATCACTCACTCCTTCTGTTTCAAATAGCATACGGTGAACAATCTGTTTGCAATAATAATAGGCATAAAAATTCCCCACTTCCCCAGCTAAATAGATGCTGATACGAAACCTGCTGTGTTTACTTTGCACCTGAATTCCACTGTGGTGAGTATTTGAGAGATTCATATTCCAAGAAAAGATTCCAAATGGCATTCTGGCAGATGACAAAGAATACAAACATAGTTGATTTTTATATTAATTTATAGGCAGCCATGTCCCAAATCTCTTGGGCATCTTAATAAAATTAGGAAGAAAAAATAACTACACATGCACTCAAGTAAAATATATCCACATAAAGCCAAGATCAAGAGCTCAAAATAAATAGTGCTCTAATGAATACCACAAACTACAAAGGAAAAACAAAGCTTTGAATTACTCAAAGTAATTTGAAGCTGAAGATACAATTAACCAATTAACAGTTGCAAAGTATTTTGAAGCTATACAGCTTCCTATTAATGAGAGTTTTATGAGTTTGGAATAATAATTCACAAAAAGATGTTTTCAGCCAGCCCTTTCCTAATTGCAGCCAGCAAGGATAATTCTGGGTCTGCAAGCTGATCCCAGCAACTGAGGCACGACCAAGAGCAGAATGGGCACTGTTTGATTTATTTTAATCATGTTTTGATGTAAATTGACAAAGGTCAACAGTTAGCTTCTACAAAGGAAGCTGAATCATTTCATTTTTAATACAAAGAAATTACTGACTTACATGAGGAATTAAAAGAGAAATCATGACATTAAATGAAGATAAAGACTTTAGAGATGGTGTCAGAATAATGGTGCAGTAGGAAGCAATACTTATAAATCTCCCCCAAAATTCAACAAGATCTTCAACCAGAAACAGAAAAACCTATCCTTGGAACCTCCAGATGTTTCACAATACACCTGAAGATATGGTTGAGTGAAAAATTGGCTAAATATATAATCAAACCCGAAAGGAAATAGGGAGTAAGAAATGCTCTGCCTTCCTCACTAACCTAAACAGGGCTGCTTTCACTGGGAACTGAGAATATAGAAACTAAGGCAGGCAGAGGGGGTGAATAGATCCAGGCCGTGGCACAAATGGCCGAACCAGGCTGTGGCACGAAGATCCAAGCCGAGGAAAAACTGTGCCTGTGGCAACCCCAGGCAATACAAGCTAACACTCGCACCAAACCCAGACGAAGAAAGACAAGCGGGGCAGCCATTTTCCCTGATCTCCTGGTCGGCGCCCGCAAATAGTGGGTGAGAGATTCCTCCGAGTGCCTCAGCAGTGGGTGCTCGTGTTACCCCACAGAAAGGCAGAGTCAGGGGCTTTTGTGTGGGCCAAAAGTGGAATCTATGGGCCACCACAGCATCCTGAAAAAGCCACGCACGGGGAAGGAGTGAGAGCCAATTCCAATGCTGGAACTTTTCTGTGCGGGTGGGGGTTTCACTCAGAGGGTGAGGCGGCTGGCCTGATATCCTGGTCAGCGCACATGGAGAGTGAGCGAGAGTTTCCTCCAAGCACCACGGGAGTGGGCGCCTGCCCGTGTTACCGAACAGAGTGGCAGAGCCAGAGGTCTTTGAGTGGGCGGAAGCCCCGCCTGATTATGCTAGCAGCTCTGACTGAGCCTTACCTAGAGCCCTGTGCTGAGTGGGAATAGAGTGGGGAGTTGCCAGCTCTTTGAACCTCTTACTATCCAGGCAGAGGCAGCAGCAACCCCATAGCTGGATTATCAGGCTACTAATTGAGGAAGGAAAGACTAGGAGAGAGGCTCCAGGAACACGGACTCTCTCACTGGCAGAGCCTATAAATGCTAATGAGCCTCGCTGCCAACGAGACTGAAGCACAATACATGACATCACCATAGAGACTTATCAACTGCAAACCTCTACCGGAGAGTGCCAAAAGGGCAGAACCCGGGGTACAGAGTCACCGACCAGGAAGAGGGAGAGAAAAGAAAAAGAAAAAAGATAACCTCTCAAAATCAAGAATAATCCGCAGACTTTATAACCTATCCCATTTTATTATATTTGTTCATTTGTTTCTCTTATCTTCATTTTTTATTTCTTTTTTTTCTCCTCCAATTTGGTCGTTTAACTCTGTGCCGGTCTTACTCTCTCCTCTCCTTGAACTACACTACAAATAAGTGTTACATTTCCCATTATCTTTTCTTTCCTCTTCCTTTCTCTCTATGAGGGTTGCACTCCAAAACCCTTAACTCTCTCTCTCTCTCTCCTCTTTTTTCCTTTTTCTTCTTTGAGTGGTTCCCTCTTTTTTTCTCTCTCTTTCTTTTCTCCCTCTATATTAGTTTCTTCCTTTCTCCTTTACGTCTCCTCTCATTCAAACCTCAATAATGAACAAATTATCTTATCTGGGACTCAAACTTACATTTGTGGCATTTTGGGGTTTTTTTATTTCACCTTTTTAACTCACTAGCCATGCTCCCATCCCTGGCTCTCCATTTTATCTAGTTCTTGTTCCACTAAATACAATAGTAATTTTTTAATTAGTCCGCCCATTTTCCTGTTTTCCTCTTATTCCTCTCATCATACCTCTTAATCAACCAACACCTAAAAGCAAGTCATTTTATTCTTGACCCAAACTTTTTCCTTAATTGCTTTTTGTGGGTCTACACCCCTTTTTTCTCTCTCTTTTTTTTTTTTCCCCTGTATTACTTCTCCCCATTCAGGCCCTCCATTACAGGCTTTGTTTGTTCTATTTAGTACAATATAATTCACAGTTCACCACAAGATTTTCTCAAGAAAAAGGGGAGAAGAGAGGGGAAGAAAAAAGGAGTGGGAAATGATTTCATTATTTTTTAATTTTTATTTTATTTTATTATTAACTTTTTTAAAAAAAACAACTCTTTTTAATTTTTTATTTTTTAACTTGTTATTCTTTATTAAATCTCATTAATACTATCAACAAAACCACCCTCAGATGCCATTAAGGAAGAGAATATCGAATATCATGGATACAAAGAAAAGAAAGGTAACACAGATAGATGAGAAAAAATCTATGGAAAAAAAATTTAATATATTGGAAACCTTGGAGTTAAAAGACAGAGAATTTAAAATAGAAATCCTAAAAATACTCAGAGATATACAAGAAAACACAGAAAGGCAATTTAGGGAGCTCAGAAAACAACTCAATGAACACAAAGAATATATTACCAAGGAAATTGAAACTATAAAAACAAATCAAACACAGATGAAAAACTCAATTCATGAGCTGAAAAACGAGGTAACAAACTTAGCTAATAGAACAGGCCAGATAGAATGTACGATTAGTGAAATAGAAGACAAGCAACTTGAGGCACAACAGAGAGAAGAAGAAACTCAAAAATTTTAAAAAATGAGATAGCCCTACAGGAATTATCTGACTCCATCAAAAAGAATAACATAAGAATAATAGGTATATCAGAAGGAGAACAGAGAGAAAATGGATTGGAAAACATACTCAAACAAAGAATAGATGAGAACTTCCCAAGCCTGTGGAAAGAACTAAAGCCTAAAATTCAAGAAGCAAATAGAACTCCGAGTTTTCTTAACCTAACAAACCTACTCCAAGGCACATCATAATGAAATTGGCACAAACCAATGGCAAAGAAAAAAATTCTCAAGGCAGCCAGGGAAAAGAAGAATACAATATATAAAGGAAGGCCCATTAGATTATCATCCGATTTCTCAACAGAAACTATACAAGCTAGAAGAGAGTGAACCCTAATATTTAAAGTCCTGAAAAAGAGAAACTTTCAGCCATGAATAATATAACCATCAAAGCTATCCTTCATATATGAAGGACAAATAAAAACATTCACAGATGCAGAAAAGATGAGGGAATTTATCATCAGAAAATCCCCACTCCAGGAATTACTAAAGGGGGTTCTCCTATCAGATACAAAGAACAAAAAAAAAAAACCAAAGCCACAAGTAAAACCTGCAAGAAGAACACAATAAAACCAAATTTAAACTGTAACAACAACAAAAAGAAAGGGGGGAAGAGAGGATGGAGATTAACAGTAGCAAAGGAAGATGGAGTGCAAAAGTACTCACAAAATAGTTCATTACAATGAACAGGATAGGAACCTTTTCATTACTTAAAGATAACCACCATTGAAGAAACCACCACAAAAGCACATGATTTAAAAAAGATAGCAACAGAGGAAAGATGTATGGATACAACCAAATAAAAACAAAAGATAGAAAAATGAAAGAAAAGAATCAAACAAGACACAAAACTAACAGAAAGCAAGATATAAAATGGCAATAGAGAACTCACAAGTGTCAATAATTACACTAAATGTAAACAGATTAAACTCACCAATAAAAAGGAACAGAGTAGCAGAATGGATTAAAAAAGAAAATCCAACTGTATGCTGCCTACAATAAACTCATCTAAGTAACAAAGATAAACACAATTTCAAAGTGAAAGGCTGGAAACAATACTTCAAGCAAATAACATCCAAAAAAACAGCAGGCGTAGCAATACTCATATCTGATAATGTTGAATACAAGACAGCAAAAGTACTTAGAGACAAAAATGGCCATTTCATAATGGCTAAGGGGACACTGACTCAAGAAGACATAACAATTCTTAATATAAATGCACCAAACAAGGAGCACTAAAATATATAAGACAGCTACTTATTGACCATAAAACAAAAACTGACAAAAATACAATCATACTTGGAGACCTCAATACACCGCTGACGGCTCTAGATCCGTCATCCAAACAGAGAATCAACAAAGATATAGTGGCCTTAAACAAAACACTAGAGCACCTGGATATGATAGACATCTACAGGACATTTCATCCCAAAGTGACTGAGTATACATTTTACTCCAGTGTACATGGATCATTCTCAAAAAATGACCATATGTTGAGACCACAAAAACAACATCAGCAAATTCAAAATAATCGAAGTTGTACCAAGCATATTTTCTGATCATAAAACCTTGAAACTAGAATTCAACTGCAAAAGATGAAAAAGTTCCACAAAAATGTGGAAAATAAACAACATACTTTTAAAAAATGAATGGGTCAAAGAAGAAATAAGTGCAGAGATCAAAAGATATATACAGACAAATGAAAATGGCAATACGACATATCAGAATCTATGGGATGCAGCAAAAGCAGTGATAAGAGGGAAGTTCATATCACTTCAGGCCTTTATGAACAAATAAGAGAGAGCCCAAATGAACCACTTAACTTCACACCTTAAGGAACTAGAAAAAGAAGAACAAAGACAACCCAAAACCAGCCGAAGAAAGGAGATAATAAAAATCAGAGCAGAAATAAATGAAATAGAGAACAGAAAAACTATAGAAAAAATTAATAGAACAAGGAGCTGGTTCTTCGAAAAGATCAACAAAATTGACAAACCCTTGGCAAGACTTACCAAGGAAAAAAGAGAAAGAACTCATATAAACAAAATACAAAATGAAAGAGGAG
The DNA here is from genome assembly GCF_036850765.1 of Saccopteryx bilineata. Taxonomy (NCBI): domain Eukaryota; kingdom Metazoa; phylum Chordata; class Mammalia; order Chiroptera; family Emballonuridae; genus Saccopteryx; species Saccopteryx bilineata. The sequence continues at coordinate 174,017,370 of NC_089494.1, forward strand.
AAATCACCACGGACACCGTAGATATACAAGAATTACTGTAGAATACAATGAAACACTTTATGCCACTAAATTCAACAACCTAGAAGAAATGGATAAATTTCTAGAACAATACAACCTTCCCAGACTGAGTCAAGAAGAAGCAAAAAGCCTAAATAGACCTATTAGTAGAGAAGAAATAGAAAAAAACATTAAAAACCTCCCAAAAATAAAAGTCCAGGTCCAGATGGCTATACCAGTGAATTTTATCAAACATTTATAGAAGACTTGGTTCCTATTATACTGAAAATCTTCCAAAAAGTTGAAGAAGAAGCAATACTTCCAAACATATTTTATGAGGCCAACATAACCCTCATACCAAAACCAGGCAAGGATGGCACAAAAAAAGAAAACTTCAGACCAATATCTCTAATGAATACAGACACTAAAATACTAAACAAAATACTAGCAAATCGAATACAACAACATATTAAAAAAATGATACATCATGATCAAGTGGGATTCATTCCAGAATCTCAAGGATGGTTCAACATACATAAAACAGTTAATGTAATACACCATATCAACAAAACAAAGAACAAAAACCACATGATCTTATCAATAGATGCAGAAAAGGCATTCGATAAAATACAACACAATTTTATGTTTAAGACTCTCAACAAAATGGGAATAGAAGGAAAATATCTCAACATGATAAAGGCCATATATGATAAACCATCAGCCAACATCATATTAAATGACACAAAACTGAAGGCTTTCCCCCTTAAATCAGGAACAAGACAGGGTTGTCCACTCTCTCTACTCTTATTTAATGTGATGCTAGAGGTTCTAGCCAGAGCAATCAGACAAGAAAAAGAAATAAACGGCATCCATATTGGAAAAGAAGAAGTAAAGGTATCACTTTTTGCAGATGATATGATCCTATACATCAAAAATCCCAAAGACTCCACAAAAAGACTACTAGAAACAATAAGCCAATACAGTAAGGTCGCAGGATACAAAATTAACATACAGAAGTAATACCCTTTCTATATGCCAACAATGAAACATTTGAGAATGAACTCAAAAGAATAATCCCCTTCACGATTGCAACAAAAAAATAAAATCCCTAGGAATAAACATAACAAAGAATGTAAAGGACTTATATAATGAAAACTATAAACCATTGTTAAGGGAAATCAAAAAATATATAATGAGATGGAAGAATATTTCTTGTTCTTGGTTAGGAAGAATAAATATAATCAAGATGGCCATATTACCCAAAGCAATATACAAATTTAATGCAATTCCCATCAAAATTCTAATTACATTTTTTAAAGAAATGGAACAAAAAATCATCAGATTTATATGGAACTATAAAAAACCCCAAATAGACAAAGCAATCCTAAAGAAAAAGAATAAAGCTGGGAGCATTACAATACCTGACTTCAAACTATATTACAGGGCCACGACAATGAAAACAGCATGATATTGGCAGAAAAATAGACACTCAGACCAGTGGAACAGAATAGAAAGCCAAGAAATAAAACGACATATATATAGTCAAATAATTTTTAATAAAGGGGCCAAGAACACACAATGAAGAAAAGAAAGTCTCTTCAATAAATAGTGCTGGGAAAACTGGAAAGCCACATGCAAAAGAATGAAACTGGACTACAGTTTGTCCCCCTGTACTAAACTTAACTCAAATTGGATCAAAGATCTAAACATAAGACCTGAAACAATTAAGTACATAGAAGAAGACATAGGTGCTAAACTCATGGACCTGGGTTTTAGAGAGCATTTTATGAATTTGACTCCAAAGGCAAGAGAAGTGAAGGCAAAAATTAATGAATGGGACTACATCAGACTAAGAAGTTTTTGCTCAGCAAGAGAAACTGATAGCAAAATAAACAGACAGCCAAGTAAATGGGAAATGATATTTTCAAACAACAGCTCAGATAAGGGCCTAATATCCAAAATATATAAAGAACTCATAAAACTCAAAAACAAACAAACAAACAATCCAATAAAAAAATGGAAAGAGGACATGAATAGACACTTCTCCCAGGAAGAAATACAAATGGCCAACAGATATATGAAAAGATGCTCATCTTCTTGATTTATTAGAGAAATGCAAATCAAAACTACAATGAGATACCACCTCACACCTGTTAGATTAGCTATTATTAACAAGACAGTTAATAGCAAATGTTGGAGAGGCTGTGGAGAAAAAGGAACCCTCATCCACTGTTGGTGGGAATGTAAAGTAGTACAACCATTATGGAAGAAAGTATGGTGGTTCCTCAAAATGCTGAAAATAGAACTACTTTATGACCCAGCAATCCCTCTACTGGGTATATACCCACAAAACTCAGAAACATTGATACATAAAGACACATGCAGCCCCATGTTCATTGCAGCATTGTTCACAGTGGCCAGGACATGGAAACAATGGATAAAGAAGATGTGGCACATATACACTATGGAATACTACTTAGCCATAAGAAATGATGACATCGGAACATTTACAGCAAAATGGTGGGATCTCTTTTTTTTTTATTTTTCTGAAGCTAGAAACGGGGAGAGACAGTCAGACAAACTCCCACATGCGCCTGACCAGGATCCACCCGGCACACCCACCAGGGGGCAACACTCTGCCCACTAGGGGGCGATGCTCTGCCCCTCTGGGGTGTCACTCTGCCGTGACCAGAGCCACTCTAGCGCCTGGGGCAGAGGCCAAGGAGCCATCCCCAGCGCCCGGGCCATCTTTGCTCCAATGGAGCCTTGGCTGTGGGAGGGGAAGAGAGAGACAGAGAGGAAGGAGAGGGAGAGGGGTGTAGAAGCAGATGGGCGCTTCTCCTGTGTGCCCTGGCCGGGAATCAAACCCGGGACTTCCACAAGACAGGCCAACGCTCTACCACTGAGCCAACTGGCCAGGGCCAAAATGGTGGGATGTTGATAACATTATACGAAGTGAAATAAGTAAATCAGAAAAAACCAGGAACTGCATTATTCCATACATAGGTGGGACATAAAAGGGAGACTAAGAGACATTGATAAGAGTGTGGTGGTTACGGGGGGAGGGAGGAGAGGGAGAGGGGAAGGGGGAGGGGGAGGGGCACAAAGAAAACTAGATAGAAGGTGACAGAGAACAATCTGACTTTGGGTGATGGGTATGCAACATAATTGAATGACAAGATAACCTGGACATGTTATCTTTGAATATATGTATCCTGATTTATTGATGTCGTCCCATTAAAAAAATAAAATTATTTTTAAAAATAAATAAATAAATAAAGACTTTAAAAATATATGAAATTTATTAGACAATTAACTATATTACCAATTTATCCAAGTGTGACAGTGAAGGGGTTACTTTTTCCTAGGAATAGTGCAATGTATAAATAATCTTAATCTCAGAATATATCCACATGCTATCTTTGATTCAAAACCAAATCATGGTGTTCATTGAAGTCTGGATTTAAATGTTTAGTTCTTCTTTATAAAAAGTCAAAGAAAACTTTAGCGAATAAATTGAGTAATATTTTTGGTGTGTGATAATGAAAATAATTAATTCTATATACTCATGTTTTTGGGCTCTGACACTAGCACAGTATGAAGAGAAGTTCAGAAATCAGAAAAATTTAGAGTGGATCCAAGAAGTTGGCATCACCCTCAGTACCATGCCAAAGAGATGTTAGTGAGACAAACGGAGTGATGCTGAGAGTACATCTATAATTGCCTTGTTTAGACCTTTTCCTGAAATAACTGTCAAAGCACTACCACCAGGTGGAAACCATATAGCAACAATTTTAACAAGTTTTGCTTTCTTTGAATGACTGAAATTTAAATGCAAAAGTGAGACAGAAATAAAACTCGAAACATAGAATCAAGAAATTTGTTTAATATTCACATTGAATCGATTGAGCTGCCAAAATTGAAAAATGTATTCAGGTTTATATCATATTAAAATTTAAATTCAACTTTATAATATAAATTTATTTGTAAATAAATTATAGTCCAATGTAATAGGTCTCAAATTTCTATTTAATTTTTTTAAGACTTTATTTGTTTCAGAGAGAAAGAGAGAGAGACGAGGGGGAGCAGGAAACATCAACTCCCATATATGCCTTGACAGGCAGGCCCAGGGTTTTTAACTGGTGACCTCTCCATTCCAGATTGGCGTTTTATCCACTGTGCCACCACAGATATGGCTTAAATTTATATTTAAGCAGAGGAACAATGTGTGTATATATGTGCTTTTTAATAAAATCTCAAACAAAATCTCAATTTTTTTTCTCTAAAGCAAGTAGAAATAAATTGGCTAAACCAGGAGCCTGCACTTCTTGGTTTGTCCCCTCCTCATGTCATATCATAATTATTTACTTGTTTTATTTTCTCTGACCATTAAAAGCTTATAAAAGCAAAACTATTCATGTCTAATTAATTTTTATAACCTGAGCATCATGCACAGTACCTGACCATAGTTTTTGTTTGCTTGTTTCTTTGTTTGTTTTATGAGAGAGAGAGGCAGGGAGAGAGAGACAGGAATATTGAGCTTCTCCTGTATGTGTCCTGACCAGGGAATCAAACTGGCAACCTCCACTCTCTGGGAGGATGCTGTAACCAACCAAGCTATCCGGCCAGGGCTAAATGATCATCATTTTTTGTTTGTTTGTTTTATTTTTTTATTAATTTTACTAGGGTGACATCAATAAATCAGCGTACATATGTTCAAAGAAAACATGTCCAGGTTATCTTGTCATTCAATTATGTTGCATACCCATCACCCAAAGTAAGATTGTCCTCCGTCACCTTCTATCTAGTTTTCTTTGTGCCCCGCCCCCCCTGTAACCACCACACTCTTGTCAATGTCTCTTAGTCTCGTTTTTATGTCCCACCTACGTATGGAATAATACAGTTCTTGGTTTTTTCTGATTTATTTATTTCACTCCGTATAGTGTTATCAAGATCACACCATTTTGTTGTAAATGATCCGATGTCATCATTTCTTATGGCTGAGTAGTATTCCATAGTGTATATGTGCCACATCTTCTTTATCCAGTCTTCTATTGAAGGGCTTTTGGGTTGTTTCCATGTCTTGGCCACTGTGAACAATGCAGCAATAAACATGGGGCTGCATGTGTCTTTATGTATCAATATTTCTGAGTTTTGTGGGTATATGCCCAGTAGAGGGATTGCTGGGTCATAAGGTTTTCAGTTTTTTGAGGAACCACCATACTTTCTTTCATAATCGTTGTACTATTTTACATTCCCACCAACAGTGAATGAGGGTTCCTTTTTCTCCGCAGCCTCTCCAACATTTGCTATTACCTGTCTTGTTGATAATAGCTAATCTAACAGGTGTGAGGTGGTATCTCATTGTAGTTTTGATTTGCATTTCTCTAATAACTAATGAAGATGAGGTTCTTTTCATATTTCTGTTAGCCATTTGTATTTCTTCCTGAGAGCAGTGTCTGTTCACGTCCTCTTCCCATTTTTTTATTGGATTTTTTGTTGTTGAGTTTCATGAGTTCTTTGTAAATTTTGGATATTAGGCCCTTATCTGAGCTGTTGTTTGAAAATATCATTTCCCATTTAGTTGGCTGTCTGTTTATTTTGTTGTCAGTTTCTCTTGCTGAGCAAAAACTTCTTAGTCTGATGTAGTCCCATTCATTTATCTTTGCCTTCACTTCTCTTGCCTTTGGAGACAAATTCATAAAATGCTCATTAAAACCAAGGTTCATGAGTTTAGAACCTATGTCTTCTTTTATATACTTTATTGTTTCAGGTCTTATATTTAAAACTTTGATTCATTTTGAATTAATTTTAGTACAAGGGGACAAACTGTAGTCAAGTTTTATTCTTTTGCATGTAGCTTTCCAGTTTTCCCAGCACCATTTGTTGAAGAGGCTTTCTTTTCTTCATTGTGTGTTTTTGGTCCCTTTATCAAAAATTATTTGACCATATCTATGTGGTTTTATTTCTGGACTTTCTATTCTGTTCCATTGGTCAGAGTGTCTATTTTTCTGCCAATACCATGCTGTTTTGATTGTCGTGGCTCTATAATATAATTTGAAGTCAGGTATTGTAATGCCCCCAGCTTCATTCTTTTTCTTTAGGATTACTTTGGCTACTCAAGGTTTTTTATAGTTCCATATAAATCTGACGATTTTTTGTTCCATTTCTTTAAAAAAATGTAATTGGAATTTTGATGGGAATTGCATTAAATTTGTATATTGCTTTGGGTAATATGGCCATCTTGATTATATTTATTCTTCCTATCCAAGAGGAAGGAATATTCTTCCATCTCATTGTATCTTTTTCGATTTCCCTTAACAATGCTTTGTAGTTTTCATTATATAGGTCCTTTACATTCTTTATTCTGTTTATTCCTAGGGATTTTTGTTGTTGTTGTTGCAATCGTGAAGGGGATTATTTTTTTGAGTTCATTCTCAAATGTTTCATTGTTGGTATATAGAAAGGCTATGGACTTTTGTATGTTAATTTTGTATCCTGCGACCTTACTGTATTGGCTTATTGTTTCTAGTAGTTTTTTTGTAGATTCTTTGGGGTTTTTGATGTATAGGATCATATCATCTGCAAAAAGTGATACCTTTACTTCTTCTTTTCCGATATGGATGACTTTTATATTTTTATCTTGTCTAATTGCTCTGGCTAGAACTTCTAGCACCACATTAAATAAGAGTGGAGAGAGTGGACAACCCTGTCTTGTTCCTGATTTAAGGGGGAAAGCCTTCAGTTTTGTGTCATTTAATATGATGTTAGCTGATGATTTATCATATATGGCCTTTATCATGTTGAGATATTTTCCTTCTATTCCCATTTTGTTGAGAGTCTTAAACATAAAATTGTGTTGTATTTTATCGAATGCCTTTTCTGCATCTATTGATAAGATCATGTGGTTTTTGTTCTTTGTTTTGTTGATATGGTGTATTACATTAACTGTTTTATGTATGTTGAACCATCCTTGAGATTCTGGAATGAATCCCATTGATCATGATGTATTATTTTTTATAATATGTTGTTGTATTCAATTTACTAGTATTTTGTTTTGTATTTTAGCATCTGTATTCATTAGAGATATTGGTCTCTAGTTTTCTTTTTTTGTGCTGTCTTTGCCCAGTTTCAGTACGAGGGTTATGTTGGCCTCATAAAATGTGTTTGGAAGTATTGCTTCTTCTTCAATTTTTTGGAAGACTTTCAGTAGAATAGGAACCAAGTCTTCTTTGAATGTTTGATAGATTTCACTAGTATAACCGTCTAGGCCTGGACTTTTATTTTTGGGGAAGTTTTCAATAGTTTTTTCTATTTCTTCCCTACTAATTGGTCTGTTTAGGCTGCTTCTTCTTGACTCAGTCTAGGAAGCTTATATTGTTCTAGAAATTTATCCATTTCTTCTAGATTGTTGAATTTAGTGGCATAAAGTTTTTCATTGTATTCTACAGTAATTCTTTGTATATCTACGGTGTCCGTGGTGATTTCTCCTCTTTCATTTTGGATTTTGTTTATATGAGTTCTTTCTTTTTTTTCCTTGGTAAGTCTTGCCAAGGGTTTGTCAATTTTGTTGATCCTTTCGAAGAACCAGCTCCTTGTTCTATTAATTTTTTCTATAGTTTTTCTGTTCTCTATTTCATTTATTTCTGCTCTGATTTTTATTATCTCCTTTCTTCGGCTGGTTTTGGGTTGTCTTTGTTCTTCTTTTTCTAGTTCCTTAAGGTGTGAAATTAAGTGATTCACTTGGGCTCTCTCTTGTTTGATCATAAAGGCCTGAAGTGATATGAACTTCCCTCTTATCACTGCTTTTGCTGCATCCCATAGATTCTGATATGTCGTATTGCCATTTTCATTTGTCTGTATATATCTTTTGATCTCTGCACTTATTTCTTCTTTGACCCATTCATTTTTTAAAAGTATGTTGTTTAGTTTCCACATTTTTGTGGGGATTTTTTTTCTCTTTTGCAGTTGAATTCTAGTGTCAAGGCTTTATGATCAGAAAATATGCTTGGTACAAATTTAATTTTTCTGAATTTGCTGATGTTATTTTTGTGGTCTCAACATATGGTCAATTCTTGAGAATGATCCATGTATACTGGAGAAAAATGTATACTCTGTCACTTTGGGGTGAAATGTCCTGTAGATGTCTATCATATCCAGGTGCTCTAGTGTTTTGTTTAAGGCCAATATATCTTTATTGATTCTCTGTTTGGTTGACCAATCTAGAGCCATCAGCGGTGTATTGAGGTCTCCAAGTATGACTGTATTTTTGTCAGTTTTTGTTTTAAAGTCAATAAGTAGCTGTCTTATATACTTTGGTGCTCCTTTGTTTGGTACATATATATTAAGGATTGTTATGTCTTCTTGATTCAGTGTCCCCTTAATCATTATGAAATGACCATTTTTGTCTCTGAATACTTTTGCTGTCTTGTAGTCAGCATTATCAGATATGAGTCAGATATGAGTATTGCTATGCCTGCTTTATTCTTTTTTGGATATTATTTGCTTGGAGTATTGTTTCGAACTTTTCACTTTGAATTTGTTTTATCCTTGTTGCTTAGATGAGTTTCTTGTAGGCAGCGTACAGTTGGATTTTCTTTTTTAATCCATTCTGTTACTCTGTGCCTTTTTATTGGTGAGTTTAATCCGTTTACATTTAGTGTAACTATTGACACTTATGAGCTCCCTATTGCCATTTTATACATTGCTTTCTGTCAGTTTTGTGTCTTCTTTGATTTTTCTCTTTTGTTTTTTTTATCCTTTGTTTTTTTTTTGGTTGTATTCCATACTTCTTTCCTCTTTGCTATCTTTTTTAAATCATGTGCTTCTGTAGTGGTTTTTTTAAGGGTGGTTACCATTAAGTAATGAAAATGATTTCTACCCTGGTCACTGTAATGCACTATCTTGTGAGTACTTCTGTACTCCATCGTCCTTTGCTACTGTTAATTTCCGTCCTATCCCCCTTTTTTTGTTTGTTTTTGTTGTCACAGTTTAAATTTGGTTTTATTGCTTTCTTGGTAGAGCTTTTACTTGTGGTTTTGTTTTGCTTTGTTCTTTGTATCTGGTTGGAATACCCCTTTTAGTAATTCCTGGAGTGGGGATTTTCTGATGATAAATTCCCTCATCTTTTCTGTATCTGTGAATGTTTTTATTTCTCCTTCATATTTGAAGGATAGCTTTGATGGGTATAGTATTCTTGGCTGGAAGTTCCTCTCTTTCATGACTTTAAATATTGGGGTCCACTCTCTTCTAGCTTGTAGTGTTTCTGTTGAGAAATCAGATGATAATCTAATGGGCCTTCCTTTATATGTTGTATTCTTCTTTTCCCTGGCTGCCTTGGGAATTTTTTTCTTTGCCGTTGGTTTGTACCAATTTCATTATGATGTGCCTTGGAGTAGGTTTGTTGGGGTTAAGAAAACTCGGAGTTCTGTTTGCTTCTTGAACTTGAGGCTTTAGTTCTTTCCACAGGCTTGGGAAGTTCTCATTTATTATTTGTTTGAGTATGTTTTCCATTCCATTTTCTCTCTCTTCTTCCTCTGATATACCTATTATTCTTATGTTATTCTTTTTTATGGAGTCAGACAATTCCTGTAGGGCTTTCTCATTTTTTAAAATTTTTGAGTCTCTTTCTTCTTCTCTCTGTTTTGTCTGAAGTTTCTTGTCTTCTATTTCACTAATCGTACATTCTATCTTGCCTGTTCTATTAGCTAAGCTTGTTACCTTGTTTTTCAGTTCATGAATTGAGTTTTTCATCTTTGTCTGATTTGTTTTTATAGTTTCAATTTCCTTGGTAATATATTCTTTGTGTTCGTTGAGTTGTTTTCTGAGCTCCCTAAATTGCCTTTCTGTGTTTTCTTGTATATCTCTGAGTATTTTTAGGATTTCTATTTTAAATTCTCTGTCATTTAGCTCCAAGTTTTCCAATATATTAAATTTTTTCTCCATATATTTTTCCTCATCTATCTGCTCTACCTATCTGTCTTTTGTATCCATGATATTTAATTTTCTTTTCCTTAATGGCATCTGAGGGTGGTTTTGTTGATAATAATAATGAGAATTAATAAGGAATAAAAAATAAAAAATGAAAAAATTTATTATTTCCTTTTTTTTCACACCTCTCCTCTTCCCTCCTTCTTGAGAGAATCTTCTGGTGAACTGTGAATTATATTGTGCTAAGTAAAACAAAAACTACCTATAATGGAAGGCCTGAGTTGGAGAGAAGTTATAAAGGGGCAAAAAAAGGGAGTATGAACCCACAAAATGCAAAAAAGGAAAAATTTGGGTCAAGAATAAAATGATTTTCTTTTAGGTGATGTTTAACTAAGAGATATAATGAGAGGAATCAGAAGGAAACAGGAAAAATAGAAAAAATAATTAAAAATTACTATTGTATTTAGTGGAGCAAAAACTAGATTAAATGGAGAGCCAGGGTTGGGAGCACCACTAGTGTGTTAAAAAAGCAAAGGAAAAAAACCTCGAAGTGCCACAAAGAAAAATTTGAGTTCTAAATAAAATAATTTGTTCATGATTGAGGATTGAATGAGAGGAAAAGTAAAAGAGAAAAGAAGAAACTAATATAGAGGGAGAAGAAAAGGAGAGGAAAACACAAAAAGAAGAAAAAAGAGCAAAAGGAGAGAGAGAGAGTTAAGGGTTTTGGAGTGCAACCCTCATAGAGAGAAAGGAAGAAGAAAGAAAAGATAACGGGAGATGTAACACTTGTGGGTAGTGTCGTTCAAGGAGAGGAAAGAGTAAGACTGACAGAGAATTAAATGACCAAATTGGAAAATGAAGAAAATAATCAAGACAAGAAGATAAGAGAAACAAATGAACACATATAATAAAATGGGATAGGTTATAAAGTCTGTGGATTATTCTTGATTTTGAGAGGTTATCTTCTTGCTCTTTCTTTTCTCTTCCTCTACCTGGTCGGTGACTCTGTACTCCAGATTCTGCCCCTGTGGCTCATTTAGGTAGAGGTTTGCAGTTGATAAGTCTTTATGGTGATGTCATATATTGGGCTTCAGTCTTGTTGGCAGTTGAGGCTCATAGCATCTGCAGGCTCCGACAATGAGAGGCTCTGTTTTCCCGGAGCCTCTCTCGTAGTCTTTCCTTCCTGAATTAGCAGCCTGATGATGCAGCTATGGGGTTGCTGCTGCCTCTGCCTGGAGAGTAAGAGGCTCAAAGAGTTGGCAAATCCCCACTCTATTCCCACTCAGCACAGGGCTCTGGGTAAGGCTCAATCAGTCAGAGCCACTAGCATAATCAGTCAGGGCTGGGAGCCAATTGTTTTTAAGGTGCCTTGCTATGCCCCTCTAGGCACATCCTGAATGCCTCAGCACTCTGTGGGATCCCTTTCCCCAGGCTTTTGGCATGTTGTAAGCTGTTTTGGCTGGGTAGAAGATGCCCTAGTCACTGTTTGCAAAGCAGGAGGACTTACAAGCTGTCAAATCCCTCTTTTTAACATATATCCCTGAGTATGCAAGCTCTGCCAATCAGAGGTTGCCCCTACCCCTATGTGCATAGCATAACAAGAGGTACTAAAAAATATCTCCCCTCTTGTCTTAGACTGCTGACCTGAGAGAGATCTTGTCAGTTAGGGTTGCATAGGTCAGTTGGGAGGCGAGCAAACTATGGGTTAAGCTAATCCTTCACGGGTCTGTTAGCTTGTATGGCTGGGTGAGGTGCCCCACCTGCCTGGAGAAGTTCAAGCATAGGGAATCTCACTTTCATGCACCGCTCTTCAGGGCACAGGGGTGACACTGAAACTCTGGTCAGAGTCCATGCAAAAGCCTCTGACTCTGCCCCTCTGTCTGGGAATACGGGCACCCACTCCCGGGGGAATCTCTCACACACTCTCTGTGCTCACCAACCAGGATATCACACCAGTTGCCTCTCGCCCCCGGTGAAGCACCCTCCCTGCCAGCAGAAGTTTGAGCATAGGAAATTTCACTCCTGCTCACTCCCCACATGCCGCTTTTTCAGGGCATAGGGGTGACCCTGAGACTCCAGATTTGGCCCACACAAAGGCCTCTGACTCTGCCCCTCTGTCCAGTAACATGCGTGCGCCCACTCCTGGAGCTCTAGGAGGAATCTTTCGCACACTATCTGCATGTGCCGACCAGGAGATCGGGGTAGATGGCTGTCCCACTTGCCTTTCTTTGTCTGGATTTGGTGCGAGCATTAGCTTGTGTTGACTGGATTGCCACAAGCACAATTTTTCCTCGGCTTGGATTTCCGTGCCACAGCCTCGTTCGGATGTTTGTGCCGCAGCCTGGTTCTATTCACACTCTATGCCCGCTTAGTTACTATACTCTCAGTTCCCAGTGAAAGCAGCCCTTATTTAGGTTAGTGAGGAAGGCGGAGTGTTTCTTCCTCCATCTTATTTCCTTCGGGGTTGATTATATAATTAGTCAATTTTTTGTTCAATCATACCTTTGCGTTTAGTATGGAACTGCTGGAGGCTCCAAGGATAGATTTTTCTGTCTCTGGTTGAAGATCTTGATGAATTTTTGGAGAGATTTATCGGTATCGCTCTTTATGGCGCCATTTCTCTGACGTCACTTTATCTGATCATCGTTTGTTTGTTTTTTTGCATTTTTATGAAGCTGGAAACAGGGAGAGACAGTCAGACAGACTCCCGCATGTGCCCGACCGGGATCCACCCGGCACGCCCACCATGGGGCGATGCTCTGCCCACCAGGGGGCTATGCTCTGCCCATCCTGGGCATCGCCATGTTGCGACCAGAGCCACTCTAGTGCCTGAGGCAGAGGCCACAGAGCCATCCCCAGCACCCGGGCCCTCTTTGCTCCAATGGAGCCTTGGCTGCGGGAGGAGAAGAGAGAGACAGAGAGGAAGGCGCAACGGAGGGGTGGAGAAGCAAATGGGCGCTTCTCCTGTGTGCCCTGGCCGGGAATCGAACCCGGGTCCTCCGCACGCTAGGCCGACGCTCTACCGCTGAGCCAACCGGCATCGTTTTAATAAACAAATTTTGAAGAAAATAAATGAAAGAGAAGGAGAAAGGAAAAGTGAAAAGAAGGGAAGAAAAATAACTGGAAGCTTAGACCTAAAAAAGTACCACTCACTACATATGAGCATTAGTATCTGTACTGAGTACTCCAGGCAGTGAAACGTGCGAGCCTTGCCTTCATCAGGTTTCTATAAGGCAGGCATAAAAATGCTTCACAAAGATGTTCCCATAACCATTTCACATTTCTCTATTATAATAGTCGTTGTATTTTAATTCAATGTCTACTACCATATGTGCACCACCCCACAAGTGATGATAATTTCTTAGTATATTTCTGTCCCTGACACCTTGCACAGTGCCTATCACATAGTAACACTCAAGAAATACTTGTTGAACGAGTAATATTTTCATCTTCTTGTAAAAGATCTTGTGAAAAATATAGTACTTCATTACAAAGTTTTCATCTGAGACATATCAGCATATATTTTAATTATTATGAATGAGAAAGCATAACTAGCAAACTCATTATTAAATAAAAAATATCATTTATTGAATAAAATAATTTATCTTTTGGAATCATAACACCCTGGATTTTCCATAAATTCTTACTGCACAATTTTTTATAGTTATGGGAAATTGGAAATCAGTCATATGTCAAAAAATTGGATGAGAGTTAATTGTAGAAACGATCTTTCTGATGGAAGCATTATATATCTATTTAGAGCTATGATTTTGAAAGCCATTCAGAAATTTTTAAAATGGTTAAAATATGTTTATTTTTTTAAAGAATATACACTATAGTGTGTTGTCACACACTATTTCTGTGACTTGGATAGATCATAATTTTCCTGATTGTTGGCTTAGCTATGGAATGAGAAGCACAGTCTCTTTCCCAGCAATATAAATTTACTTACAGATCAAAATGACTTTTATTCTGACAACCTATAAATTCAGTTAGTTACAGTATTTAACTCCTGATTTATTAAAACACCTATTTCTCCTTAGTGGATATGAAATAGCATTTGCTTATTTACTAAGAAAGTAAAAAGGGAAGGGAACTAATAATTTTGAGCACTCTAATGTGATGAATATTTTATTGTGTTTTTACAGCATTTGATTGTATCTGATTCCTTTTTCTCATTCTTTAGCATATGACAAGAGAATAATGGATAAAGTTACCTCCCCAAGTTGCCTCTAAAAAAATGATCTCTTCAGCCTTTAGAATCCGTTCTAGTCATTGGCATGTGTACACTATTTATGGGTGAGTGGCTGAGAAATTCTACCTGCTACATTTTGGAATTGTATGAACACAAGAAAGTGAGAAAGACACCTAACTTTTTTGAAGAATAAATTGAAACCCAAAATAACCTTGACAGAGGGAATTAGAAAAAAAATTGGCAGGAGGTAGTGAAGAGAGAATAACAAACACATGTCATGAATTCAGGATGGGGAAGAATAGGTTTAGCATAGAAGCTAAGAGGCGCCATTATGAATCTTTAACTGAACATGAGTCAGCAGTACACGGCTATTATTTTAAAAACCAGCAAAACAGAGGAATGCATTAACAAGAACAAAACATGCAAAAACCCTGAAGCAATTGTCCCAAAGGGCATTGGTCAGGCACTTATTAGAGTACTAGATCCAGTTTAAGGTCCAGAAACTAAAGACGGATAGGAAACTTGGAGAGACATGAGAAAAAAACAACAGAGAAGATTAAAATTTTAAATAAAAAGGTCTACGAGGAATTGGAATTCACAGAGTAGAGCCTGTAAAAAAAGTGACTTTTCTAAGTGTTCCTATAGTTACATGCTTTCCCATAAACTTTATACTTATCTAGGATATTTTGCAATCTTTTCTGGGGCCCCTTGTAGCCTTTTAATAACAACGGATTAAAACAATCTGACTTGGCAGTGATAGGAAGAGAGAGAAATATTAGATACCAACTATGTCAGTTTGTTAATTTTAAAAAAAAGTTGTATAATCATCTACAGAACATCTATTACTGGTACTTCAAACTTAACAAATTTCCTCTGTTTGATCTATTTTTTTTCCTTATATCTTCTTATCTTATTTAGTGGTATTGAGGGAGGAAGAAACAAGAAGAATGCAGAGGCCAGGGAGTCTACAATGTCTAAGGTCTTACACTCCAGCCCGTGACCTCAGTGTTCTTGACGGAAGGAACAAGGGCAAACAGAAAAGTTTGAAAAATAACAAACCACGGGGGTAGACCTTGCTTGTTATCAGTTCCTTGAAATGAACTTGCAGCTCCATCAAGAAGAATGAGTACTAGTATTATCAAGGAAAGATCCTCCCGCCTTCTCTCCCCTTCTCCTCCCTAAGACACGAATGTCACGTAGGCCTGCAAAGAAGTCATAGAAATCAGACATTTGTCATGTGAAAGCTAAAGCTGAAAAGGTATATAAGATGTAAGAAATCTAACTTCAGGGAGCTTGTGTTTTGTTGACTATTAGGGTCACGCAACTCCGCCGGCTAAATAAATCCCTCTTCCTTCATCAAGATGGGCATTTTAGTCCTCCTTTGATTCCTGCAATAATATCACTATGCATCTAGTGACCCAAAACTGACAGGATCCATCTTTGACTTCTCTGGCTTCCTGACCAACTGCAGTGAATTAATCCTGACATTCTATTGATTCTACCCACTAGTAAATCTTTTTTTTTCTCTTTTTTTTGTATTTTTCTGAAGCTGGAAACGGGGAGAGACAGACAGACTCCAGCATGCGCCCGACCGGGATCCACCCGGCACACCCACCAGGGGCGACGCTCTGCCCACCAGGGGCGATGCTCTGCCCCTCCGGGGCGTCGCTCTGTTGCGACCAGAGCCACTCTAGCGCCTGGGGCAGAGGCCAAGGAGCCATCCCCAGCGCCCGGGCCATCTTTGCTCCAATGGAGCCTCGGCTACAGGAGGGGAAGAGAGAGACAGAGAGGAAGGAGAGGGGAAGGGGTGGAGAAGCAGATGGGCGCTTCTCCTGTGTGCCCTGGCCGGGAATCGAACCAGGGACTTCTGCACGTCAGGCTGATGCTCCACCACTGAGCCAACCAGCCAAGGCCCCACTAGTAAATCTTAATGGACTCCTCCCTCTTCATTATTGCTGTTGGTATCTTCTTCCAGGACCTTATCATCTATTATTTGGACTATTACAGCAGATTCTTAATTGTATATGCTAACACCAATCTTTTGCTATTCCAGCTCATTTTCCACACTATCATCCTGAAAAACATATTGGATTATATCCATTCCCTGTTTGAAGACTTTGGCTGGTTCTTAAAGGATAAAATCAAACTTTTTGTAGCATGACATGCCTTCAGGTTCCCACCTAGCAATGACCTCAAAATCCCTTCCATGTACCTTATATTCCAGCCACAATGAAACTCCTTAGCATGTGCTGACTGAGTTTTTCTTTTATGTCTTTATTTGACAACAATTTTTTACTTTGGCTGAAATGCCTCCATCCCCCTCTTCCAATCTCCTGAATGCTTATACATTTGCATTTTCTCAAAGTTCATGTAAGATGTTATACCTTCTCAAAACTCTCCCTGAAAACCATGACCAAAACTTAGATCAGATTTCTTGCCTTTACGCACCCTTGTGCTTATTTCCCTCATAGCACTCTGCGGTTTATTATTACACCTGTCAAGTCAGGGCCTCTCCATTTCAGTTGTGAGTCTCTTGAAAACAGAAAATATATCATTTGCGACTGTTATGTGCTCACATTCTCAGCTTCTGGCACAGAATATATCACATCTTATCAATGTTTGTATTGGGGTGAGGAGTAAGAGGGACAAATATATGGTGATGGGCACACAACACAATCAACAGTTCAAATGCTACAGAAATGTTTACCTGAAACCTATGCAGTCTTATTGATCACTGTCACTCCATTAAATTTAATTTTCTATATAAATTTTTAAAAAATTAAAATTGAAATAATAAAGAATTTTTCATCAATAAATTACCAAATGCATAAATTATTTAACTCTAAGTTCCTATTTATAGAATGATTTAAATATTCATTAATAGCATGCAGGTTAGGTTTTAAATAAGCTATATAGAATATCTCAGAAACATGGTTTTTTATTAACTTTCACCTGCATCCCAGAAACTTAGCCAGGAAATATTGTCATCCACTCAATCACTTCTGTGAAGCTGGCAGAAGCTATACAAAGAATAACTAGCTACTTAGAATATATGTAATATTTTCCTTATCAAAATATATATACATAAATTATAGGTAAATATTGGCAGCAGTTACAGTTCCATCTGCCAGCTAACCCAAGGCAGCATGTACTCTTTCAATCATTCAAAAATAAATATCAATTATATTATTCCAAAATTTTCTCACAAATACCCAAAATTAGTTCATAATAAAAAGAACTCATTAATATAATAAAACAATATAGAAATTAAATTTACATGTAAATGAGTCATAAATATATTCCAACTAGGACTATGCTAAGTATAGTTTTAGAAAAAAATGTTTTTTTTCTTGTCTATATGCCTTCTTTGAAGATGAGAAAATAAACATTTTTTTTATTTTTTAATTTTAACATTCTGTGATTATGAAAAGGTATCTCTTTGAGAATTTAATTTTCATCTCTCTGATGAATAATGTTAAGTTTTTATCATATTTATTTTTTGATGTGTATTTTTAATTGGATGGTTTTATTTATCATTTGGTAATATAAATTCTTTATATTTTTATTACAAATGTTTTTTCATATATATTTCTTAAATATTTCTACTAGTCTATAACTTGTACATTCATGTTTGTAAGGGCAAGTTTAGGTGAGCTTTAATATTGAAGTTCATTTTATCATTGGTTTTCTTTTATGTCCCAATAAAGAAACCTTTGCCTATCCAAAGTTACAAATACATTTTCCAGTTTCATACTAAAGCTTTATGGTTTTAACTTTACATCTAGGTCTGTGATACATCAGAAATAAATTTTTGTTGTATGTTGTGAAATACTTGTCAACACTGATTTTTTTAGTTGATTCCACACCAAAAGCACTTTCTTTTTTTAATTGAATTATTTCAACTTCTTTACTCAACTGTATATATTTAGGCTATTCTTGGACTCTATTCTGTTCCATTGAGTTATTTGCTTTTGTTATAATATCTTGATTATTATAGTTTTATTTTGTCTTAAAATGAGACAATGCCAGTCCTCCAACTTTACTCTTTTTTATGATTACTTTGACCATTTTATGTCCTTTATATTTACATACAAATTTTAGAATCAATGTATCTATCTTGATACATTAAAAGAACTTTAGCTTTTTAATTTTGTTGGTATAAGAATAAATCTATAGATGATTTTAAAGAGAATTGACATCCTAACCAATTAATATGACAAATATTTTTATTTTTATATCTTATTTCATTTCCCTGAATGATGTTTTATAGCTATTACTGTGAGAGTCTTCCATATATATATATTTTTTAATTATTCTACATTTTATAAGAAAATTTATATGCAAATAAAAGAATCCATGGATTTTGTTCTTGACTACAAGAAAGAAAATCTGGGGGTAGGGACTCTGAAGAGAACAGGAATAAGGACAAAGAAAGGGGAAAAGTTGGTGGCTCTTAAACTCTTACCTTCTAACCAGCTTGACAGGCAGGTGTAGAGCCTTTATGAGAGTATCAGGACCAGAAGTTTAAAGAATTGGATGAATAGAAAACTATGAAAATATTTATAAAGAGAAAAGAAAACAATGTGGAGCCTGAGGGTCCAGAGAATAGTACAACACAGAGTTGGGAGAAGACCAGTGTTTGCCTCCCTGAGTCCACTGACTTCAATACTACAGACCTCATGCTCAGGTGCCACAGATAGAGCCTGGCCCTGGGGAAATATCTCACAGGGACCAAACAGAGATGATAAGGACAAACAGTCATTAATAAGATTCTGAAGATCAAAAAGTCTCCCTTAAAGACCTAAAGCATGGCCTGACCTGGTGGCACAGTGGATCAAGCTTCGACCTGGAATGCTGAGGTCACTGGTTCACAACCCTGGGCTTGCCTGATCAAGACACATATGGGAGTTGATACTTCCTGATCCCCCCCCTCTGTCTCTCTTCTCTAAAATGAATATATAAATAAAAATAATCAAAAAATTAAATTAATTTTTTTAAAAAGGACCTAAAGCATGTTTCAGAAAGGGGGAGCATAACTGACATCAAAATAACCTCATTTACACTTACAGATAGAAAATCCCTGGGATTTTAGGTTATACTTACAAGTAAAATTTAGAAAGTTATACCCATGTATGTACAAGTGCTTACATACATACCTTTCTTTCCTTCCTGAAGACACATTCTCTGACTGTCAGTGAATGCAGTTAAATATTAGTTCATCTGTTACATTGACCCTAAGTATCCTTTTATTTTTCACAGCTCAGCAAGTGCTTCTATAAACAGACCTTCACTCAGAGGCACCCACATGCATTAGTGAGGGTAGATAGATAGATAGAAAGATAGATGATGATAGATGATAATAGGTAGATGATAGATAGATAGATAGATAGATGATATATAGATGATAGATAAGATAGATAGGTAGATGATAGATAAGATACAGTTATGCCTAGATAATATGGATATAGATATAGATAAAGAGATTTATTACAAGAATTAGATCACATGGTCATGAAAACTAAGTTCTACAGTTTGCCTGCTGTAAGCTAGAGAAGCAGGGGTAAGCCAGTGATGTAATGCAGTCCCAGTCTGAAGGCCTGAGAATCATGGGGTTTATGGTATATAATCCTGGTCTGAGTTCAAAAGCTCAAGAACCATGAATGAAGATGTCTAAAGGTAGGAGAAGACAATGTTCCAGCTGAAGAAGAGAGAGCAAATTAACCCTTTATCTGCCTTTGTTCCATTCAGACTCTCAGAGGATTGAGTGATGCTTACCAACATTGGTGAGGAGAGATGTTCTTTACTCAGTCTGCTGATTCAAATGCTAATCTCCTCCACAAATATCCTCACCAACACACCCAAAAGTTTGTGCTGGATACCCAGTTATTTGGGCATCCCTCAGCCCAGGTAAGTAGACACATAAAATTAATCAGCATAACACACTTCTACAATTTTCTTTTCTAAGTAGATTACATCTGTCCTTCTTTATCAATTCTTTGTTTTACTTTGAAATGACAAAAAGAAATTATGAAAATAAATAGATTGATGCTATATCATGCCTTACACTTTGTAATAGAAGATATCCTCTGCCTGTAGGGATATTAAAATCTTGTAAAGCAAATGAGATATTACATAAATCACTAGAAAACAAGATGGAACGTGATAAGTAAGTTGAAGAGATACCTAGTATGAGCATTCAGAAGGAGACAATGAGTAACATCAACAATAATATTCAACATTTAAGGACCACTTAGTATATATGTCAAATGCTACCTAAGTGTTTCATATTTATTATTTTATTTAGTCTTCACAATAGTCTACTGAGATAGTTGCTATTATTCTCTTTTTTTTTTCCAGTGAACACATTGAAGCATAGAGACATTAAGTAAGATGTTTAAATTCACACAAATTGAAATTGTCAGAGCAGGAGAACAAAACAATAAGAATTCACTACACAAAACAAAGAAAAACTGATAAACTTTTAAATTGAATTAGACACAATAAAGGGCTGGTTCCACTAACTTCTAAAAATATGATAATGAAAAATTTTAAAGGTCTCATTCAGCTTTTCATTTTTCACAGATTAAATGTAAATTTCTCAAGCACAACTACTCTAGATTAAGTAAACTTTCTTATTTAATTTTAATTTCTGTACTTTTACCTTTTTTGCAATGGTATTGTTTTTATTTTTTTCCTTTGTAATCAGAAGTATTTAAAACAGTGGGTAAAGCCAGCTGAAATATAATAACCATATTTCTAAAAACAAATTTACAAATGAACATTTGAAATACTACTTCCATGTGACTTGAGAATGTCTACATAGATAGACAAATAGGTAGATAATGGGAAGATAGATGATAGAGAGATGACAGATAGATAGATGATAGATAGATAGATAGATGATATAGATAGATAGATAGATAGATAGATAGATAGATAGATAGATAGATAGATAGATAGATAGATGATAGATAGGTTATAGATAGGTAGGTAGGGAGATAGAGAGATAGATAGAGAAATAGTTGTGTATTTATTAGTATGTGCTAAGCAGTATGCCGGGTAATGAAAGGTACAAAAAGGAGGTAAGCAGAGATATTGTCTTCCAGGAGTTTTTAATATTTTTTTCTAATAAAGAACCTATCTTCTAAGAGTTTCAAGTATGTAAGATAAAATATGACAAGTAAATAAATATATAATTTAAAATAAATAAACTAATGCCATGAAAGAGTAGAAAAAATTGCTAGGTTAATTTAGAAAAATTTTGTGTTGGACATCAGGTATCAGTAAAGACTTTTAAATTTATGATAACCAAAAACACATTTGTATGAAAATAGGGTGTCATAGGTTAAATATCCCTGCTGTTTAGTAATTGACATTGATATCATTAAGCAACAAGAAGGAGAAAGTATTCCTCAAAAATAAACAAACAAAAAACACTAGTAGAAAAACTAGCAGACAACACACACAGAAGAAATTGCAGTGCTATCATTCAGCCTAGTGAAGGGTTCTTTTCAACTGGGGAAAATACATAGAAAAATGATCTAGTTCTGATACATGTACCCATACATACTCATACATACACCACCTAAACAACTTTAGAAAAGACTACATTTACTCAATAAATAACGACTTTGAAGTATTTATTTCTGGAAATTAAGCAGGCATATATTAAATGCACATCTTTCATATAATTTCTAAAACTGATATCTGAAGTGAAATAAGATCATATGACCAGTATTTTATATGATCGCATATTGAAATTTCATGTTATACCTTAAAGAAGTTTCTATAGGCCCTGGCCTATAGGCTCAATGGTAAAGCATGGGCCTAGTGTGTGGATATCCTGGGTTTGATTTTGGCCAGGTAACACAGGACCAGCACCCATCTGTTTCTCCTCCCTTTCCTCTCTCCTTTCTCTCTACCACTCTCTTCTCCTCCCTCAGCCAAGGCTCCATTGGAGCAAAGTTGGCCCGGACACTGAGGATGGCTCCATGGCCTCTGTCTCAGGCGCTACAATGGCTCTGGTTACAACAGAGCAATGTACTAGATGGGCAGAGCATCTCCCCCTAGTGGGCATGCCTGGTGGATCCCGCTAGGGGTCAAGTGGAGGTGTCTCTCTGCCTCCCTGCTTCTCACTTTAGAAAAATACCAAAAAAAAAAAAATGAAATGAGAAAAGAAAGAAAAAAATTCCTATATAGTAGTTAAAACATTTTTAGTTGACTCCAATAGATTTTGTAGTTTCCATAAATTAACTATTCATATGAGGGATTACTTTTTACTTGATTACCAGGTTAAACATCACTAATATATGTAGCTTTTTTAGCATTTCTTAGAAGATAACATGAGACTTACAGAAAAACCTATGATTTAGAAGTTGAATGAACTTAATTGGGGACTCATTTTTAAAGTAACAATTGAGACTATCCCTTTATCAAAGTTGGTATATTTAAATCTACTTCCCTCAGTTATTATTATTTAAAATGGTGGGAATTCCAATCACTAAGATTGTGCTCTTTCAACTTAAATCAATCTGAATCAAATTAAATTCACTCCAATTACAGTTGTATCTACAATTCTGAACAAGAATGGAATAATTTTAGAGGTGATAAATTTCACACAACTTAACACCTTTTGCCCTCAATTTTGAGAGTAATGAAAATCGTTCTTTCTATTTTAAGTCATTGTTTTTTAAAGGAAATTTGATTTTGAACTTTCCTTTGGATTAATAGAAGCTTCTGTTAAAACAAACATCAAAAGTTATTCTAAGTAATTTAGAGACTGAAGTTGTTTTAATGCAACATTTCAGAGTTGGAACTCTGTGATAACCATATAGAATGAGGAGCGTAAGAGATTTTTGTTCTTAATTTATATACCATAATTTTCTTTTGAATTCTAAATTTAAAACATTGTTTTCTACCTTCTGTAATTTAAACCTAAACTATCTATTAAATTTTTTCTGGACAGAACTCTGTAACTGATGATTTTAATCATAACACTAAAGATACTTGACTTCTATTTTCATACAGATTTATTTCCAAGAAGTGTTCAAAGAATAATTGAAAAAGAAAAAAAGAAACAGTGGACTTTTAATAATTTAATTACACTGGTAAGACTTAAAGAAAAATTCAAGGTGAATAATTTTACCCTTGGTTATACAGCATATATTTTGGGAAATCCATTAATTAGTGAAGCCACAATTTAGTACTTACTATTCCCCTTGAGATATCTTTCTGACTTCCTTAAATACAGGATTTGATTCATTTTGCCACTATAACACTAAAACAGATTTATTTATGTGATTAATATTAAATTATAAATAACCATTACTTTTCTGTTAAGTAGCAAAAATATATACAATGTATACAAAAAGATGTGTTTTTTTCTGGGAGAACTAGATATAAAACATTTTTTTTACAGTTCTTTTTTTTTATGAGACAGAGAGAGACAGAGGTTGGGACAGATAGAGACAGACAGACAGGAAGGAAGAGTGATGAGAAGCATCAATTCTTTGTTGTGGCACCTTAGTTATTCATTGATTGCTTTCTCATATGTGCCTTGACTGGAGGGCTACAGAAGACCAAGTGACCCCTTGCAAAAGCCAGTGACCTTGGGCTCAAGCTGGTGAGCCTTGCTCAAACCAGATGAGCCCACACTCAAGCTGGCAACCTAAGGGTTTCAAACCTGGGTCCTCTGCATCCCAGTCCAACACACTATCCACTGCGCCACCACCTGGTCGCGCTTTTTCACAATTCTTTTTTTTTTTTTTTTTTGCATTTTTCTGAAGCTGGAAACAGGGAGAGACAGTCAGACAGACTCCCGCATGTGCCTGACCGGGATCCACCCGGCACGCCCACCAGGGGGCTATGCTCTGCCCATCCTGGGCGTCGCCATGTTGCGACCAGAGCCACTCTAGTGCCTGAGGCAGAGGCCACAGAGCCATCCTCAGCGCTCAGGCCATCTTTGCTCCAATGGAGCCTTGGCTGTGGGAGGGGAAGAGAGAGACAGAGAGGAAGGCGCGGCAGAGGGGTGGAGAAGCAAATGGGCGCTTCTCCTGTGTGCCCTGGCCGGGAATCGAACCCAGGTCCTCCGCACGCTAGGCCAACGCTCTACCGCTGAGCCAACCGGCCAGGGCCACAATTCTTAAAAATATATAAAATATACTTCCAAAAGTACATTTTTGGCATGACTTAGAACTATATTTTCCACATTTTATTTTAATTTTTTGAAGCATAACATACATTTAATTCTAAAGTGCACAAATCTTGTATACAAAGTGTATAGCTGTACAATTTTTTCCAGTGATCATGTGTAACCATCAAGATCAAAATATAACATTACAAGCATCCATCCCATTAGTCATTACCACCACTCCCATTTAAAGTAAGAACCTTAGTGTCTGAATTTTATTATTGAGTATTATTCATGAGGTTATGTTAGTTATATGTCTAGAAATTCATTTTTCCGTGCAGTATTTTATTTTGCTGTATGTATACACCACACTTAATTTATCAATTCTAATTTTGGTGAACATTTGGGTCATTTCTAGTACTACAACATTTGAATCATGCTGCCATGAATGTCCTTGACTATTGGTACAAATATGTATTTATTTCTATTGTATATATGTCTAGGAATGAAATTGGTGAGTCATACAATATATGTAAGTTTAGCTTTACCAGATGTTGCCTGACATTTTTTTACAAATAACTTTTAAAGCATTGTATGAAATTTCCAGATATTCCACATTATTGCCAACATTTGAAATATATATATATTTACATTAAGTTTTCACTATTCTGGAGGGCTTATAGTGCTATCTCATAAGGTTTTACAATTTTGTTTTTCCTTAATAAATATTTTATGTGTGATTTTTTGAGAAGTGTCTATTCAGATTTTATCCTTATTTAAATTTGTCTGAATTATTGATTTGTAGAATTTATACGCATCATGGAAATAATTCTTTTGTTAGCCTGACCTGTGTTGGTGCAGTGGATAAAGCGTTGACCTGGAAATGCTGAGATCACCGGTTCGAAACCCTGGGCTTGCCTGGTCAAGGCACATATGGGAGTTGATGCTTCCTGCTCCTCCCCCCCTTCTGTCTGTCTGTCTGTCTGTCTCTCTCCTCTAAAATGAATAAATAAATAAAAATAATTAAAAATATATATATATAGTCACATTTTTCAGCTCCATGACTTGTTTTTGTGTATAATTATTATGTGTTTTGACAAATAAAAATTGGTAATTTTGATGAATGTATCACTCTTTTCTTCAGTTTTATGTTTCCTTCTCTGTTTCATATACCTTGTAAGAAACCTTTATCTAAGCCTAAAGTCATGATCATATTCTCTTATATTAGGTATTAAAGCTCCATTGTTTTACTTTTTATATTTTAATATATGTTGTGAAATTATGTGACTGTTTCATTACTTATATAATTTTAGCATATTTTATTCAAAGTATTTTCTCTAATATATTACAATAACACTTTTGTTGTATGTCAGATGTATATGTGACTCAGTATCTATGTTCTCTGTTTTATTGCTCTATATATTTAGTATTGTTCCAATACCACAGTGTCTTAATTTCCATGACTTTAATATAAATCTTGATATATAGTAATTCAAATTTTCAACTTTTGTTTTTCATTTTCAAGATTTTTTTGGTTATTCTTGACCCTTTGTATTTCCATGTAAGTTTTAGAATCACCTTGTTAATCTCTCTCAATATACCTTGCTAAGCCTTGGCTGGGCAGCTCAGTTGATTAGAGCATCACCCCAATATGTTAAGGTTGTGGGTTCAATCCCTAGTCATGGGACATACAAGAATCAACCAATGAATGTGTAAATAAGTGGAACAACAATATCAATGTTTTACTCTCTTTCTTCTTCTTTCCCTCAAATCAACTCAAAAAAGAGAAAACTTTGCTGAAATTTTATTGAAATTGCATTGAATCTATATATCAGTTTGGGGAAAATTAACATTTATGCAGTATGATGTCAACTCTTTCATTTTGTTCTGGTTAGGTATTGATGAATAAAAACCATAGCAAAATAGTGATTTAAAATAATCAATATCTCCTTTATAAATATGAAAATTGACTGGCTCAACCAGAACATTCTGGTTTCTCAAGAAGTTATAGTCAGATATAACTGAGGCAAGGGTTATTCTAAGTATTAATTAATAAAACCAAAAAAATAATAGTGCAGAAATATGTTTGAAATATATGTAAAATTAAAATTTACAGCAATAGTAGAAGAAAGGTAAATAAAGATAAAAGTGTGTCAAGGTTTTTGAACCATTTGACAAGTGGTAAAAGGCCAACTTAATACAGATGTAATAAAGCAAAAATAAATCAATCACTAGGGGAACTCATAGCTCACTGATGTTCAATATTTTTTAGTTATTTTTCTCCTGTTGTGTCTTATTTTGATAATTCTTACTATATCTTCATGTTCATTAATCTATTCTTTTTCACTTAATTAATCATATTGAATGTATTTTGCGCTTTATTCTTTTTTACCTCTGGAAGTTCAAGTTCGTTCCTTTCTTACATTTTATGTTGCTACTTAATATTGTCAATCCTTTGTCTAGCTTCTTTAACTTATGGATACAGTTAATAATAACAGTTGGAATAATCTTTTCTAAAAATCTGTCACTTGTGTCAATAGTAGGTTTTATTGATTGCTTTTTCTTCTCATTGTTGGTCTTATTTCCTGACTTTTTGCACACTTGGCAATTTTTAACTGGATCTCAAACATTGTAAATTTTACATTGCTGGATGATGGACATCTTTCTATTACTGTAACTATTCTTGAGCATTATTCTTGATCATAGTGAAAAATCCTTTCTGATTTTGTGCTTGAATTTAATAAGTGAAACCAGCATTTAATATAAAGTGATAATTTCTTCAATGCTCAGGCAAAACCCTTTTGTGTACTCTATCTAATGTCTAACAAATTTCCTCCCATCTCCAAACCCATCTGGGTTATTTCTCCTGTTTCAAAATTTATAATTGGAATACATAGCAACTGAGAGAATCCCCACATTAGTTTCCTGACCTGTGTTGGGAAAGGCTATGTAGAAGCAATTAGAACTGAGTCTACCTAGGAAAAAGTAAAATAAATACAGCACTACATTTCTGGAGGAATTGCAGGGATTAGTGTCACCATTAAGAATTTAAAAGACATTGGTGTGGTGATTCCCACCACATCCCCATTAAGCTCTCCTATTTATTGTGCATAAGCTGATGAATCTTAAAGAATGACAGTAGGTTTTTATGAGTCAAATAGACTGTGACATCAATTACAAATGCTGTCCTAGAAAAGGTTTCATTTCTTTTGGAAATTGACACATTTCCTGGTACCTGAATGCTGTTGTTGATCTGGCAAATGCCTTCTTTTCATATGTCTTCAGAAAGCCTACTAGAAGTAGTTTGCTTTTAGGTGGCATGGTGGGCGTGCCGGGTGGATCCCGGTCGGGCGCATGCGGGAGTCTGTCTGACTGTCTCTCCCTGTTTCCAGCTTCAGAAAAATGCAAAAAAAAAAAAAAAAAAAAGTTTGCACCATTTTGCTCTTTTAGGCAATCATTCTTTCAATCATTCTTTAGAGACTTGTTCAAAATTAAAATTTTCTGCTTTTTAAAAGATACTACTAAGAAAGTTCAAAGGGAAACTATACTGCAAGAGAATATTTACAAATCACATAAAAATTTTATCAAAATATATAACAAACTATCTAAATTCAACAATAAAAAAACAAACAACTTAATTTTTAAATGGGCAAATGATTTGAACACACAGTTCACCAGAGAAAATATATAACAAATAAGCTCATGAAAAGATATTCAATATCATTAGTCATTAAGGAAGTGAATATTAACACTATAGTGAGATACCTCTATACACCCATTAAAATACCTACTATTTAGAATATTGGTTATACCAATTGTCTTTGTTTTCCCATGCTTTCAAAACAAAATACCTCAGACTGGGAAGATTGGGAGGGTATAAATAGAATTTTTTTTTCTCAGACTTCTGGAAGTTAGAAATCCAAGATCAGGTACCAGTATAGACTGGTTTCGGTGAAGATCTCTTCATAGCTCACAGAGGGCCTTTTTATTGTGTCCTCACATGGTTGGGGGAAAGAGGCCAAGGAGAAAACACAAAAGCTCTCTAGTGTCTCTTCTTATAATAGCACTAATCCCATCATGAGAACTGCAATCTTTGATCTCATCTAAATCTAATTATCTCCCCAACGTTCTATCTCAAAATATCACATTGGGGGTTAGGGAATCAACAATAAATTTTGGCAGGACAAATTCAGTCAGTTGTACAAAACATTGACAAAGATTTAAAACTCCTTGAGCTCTTACAGCTGGTAAGAATATAAAATGGTACAATCACTTTGGGAAATAGTTTGGCAGAGTTGTAAAAAGTTAAACATACACCATCTGTGGATGTATACACCAGACATTTGTAGGTATTTGTTCAAAAGCAATAAAAGCGTGTTTATAAAAAGACTCATACATGAAGTTTATAGCAATCTTATTTATAATAGCTAAAAACTGAAAACAACCCAAATGTTTTTCAACAGGTTTATCACATTGTGATACAACCACATATTGGAGTACTACTCATCAATGATTATTTGCTGCTAGTATATATAAATACTGTTGTTCTTTGCATATTGATCTGTATTTTTCAATCTTGTTAAACTCACTTATTAACAAATGAACTGTTAATGCAGAAAAAAATAGATGAGCATATCGGATGTTGTGCTGAGAGAAAAAATCAAGACAAAGGAGAGTGTAAGTTTTTATAATTCCATTCATATCAGCTTTAAAAAAATGCAAACTGCTCTGTAGTGATGGACATCAGATCTGTAATTGTCCACAGATGGGAATGGGGCAAAAAGGAAGAAGAAGTGGGCAATAGAGAAACTTTCCAGAATAATAGATTATTCATTATTGTGATTGCAGTGATAAGGTTATGAGTTTATGCAATTGTCAAATTTCATTATGTTGTATACTTTAAATATATGTAGTTTATAGCATATCAATTGTACATTAATGAATTTATTGAAATTTAAAATATATAAAAACTTTATAACATTTTTAGCTCTTCTCATTTTATATTTTTTTAAAATTTTTAAAAACTCACATGGAAAAGAACCACTATTTTTACCAGCAGCAAGGATACATGGATTGAGAGTGCATGGTGAGCCCAAGAAGAACATCAGCCTAGATCTAATGTTTCAGTGTTTTGAATTTAAATAAAATTTTAAGTCTGGCAAGAAAAAAACCTTAGTACTAACATAGACATCATAAAACTTTTAAAAATTTTTGTTATATCAAGTATTTCTCACTAAAGAATATTTTGATAAATAAATATGTGTATGTATATATGTGTGTATGTGTGTGTGTGTGTGTATATATATATATATATATATACAAACATAAAGAAAACATAGTTGTTTTTCTTGATATACCCATGGTTTTAAAATAGCATTAACTTTATTTTTTATGCAATATTTCCTATATATATAACATTTGATGGCCTAAAATATCAAGTGACCACATTCAATTCAACAAATGTTACATTATGGAAATAAACTATTTTCACTAACACCTTAGAGTGAAGAATAAGATATTGAAAGAGAAATAGAAGACAAAATTTTAATTATAACTGGGCCAATTTTCAATATTGGATCAAGTTATTCATTTTACCTATATTACTTTCATCTTCAGTTAAACCTTTAGACTTCAAAAGATTGATCCAAGAAAGAACAATGAAATATGCCTTTCCCTTAACAGATATTCTTAATACTCTTTAGTACTTTATGTATAACTACACTATCAAAAAATAAATATCAAATATAATATATGTCTCGATATTGGCAGTGACCATGGCAACAAAACTAGATAATCTTTTTTTTCTCAAGAATTTATGTTTACTGTTTTGTGATTGAGGTTAATTTTGACACATAATTGATCAGATAATTATCCTTGTACTTCAGTGAGACAGCCAAAATAATTGACATGTCTTCACTAAGCTCCCAGTACACATGATCATTCCAGCAATTAAAGAAGCCAAAAGATTGTTTAAAGGGATTAGTCTTTGAATCAGAGAATATGGATTTGTGTTCTGATTATTTGATTTCCAATTTTGTGACCTTGAAAAATTACAGATGTTGTAATTTCAGTTTTTCTACATAAGAAATGGAAATCAAAAACAACTATATGATAATTCATTATGCATATTTAATAAGGAATTGTGCAGGTAAGGTGCTTTGAAATAACAAAGCACCATGCTTACACAAAGTTATGTTATCTGATGAGTAGGGGAAATAGAAGAGTGTGCATTTTTATTTTGATTTTTCTAACTTTCTTCAGTTAGTAGGTTTATGAATCATAGGACAACTCTTCTATTTCTTCTAAAAAATGGCTTCAGGACCTGAGGTGAATGACTCTTTTTATATCGATTAATTTTGAAAAGGATAGTCAACTTCTAAAACTAATTTGGAAAATAAGTACCTGCTATAAAATTATAGACTCAATAACCCATTACTTTATTATCAGGATGACTTATGAAATCATGTTTCCACTTACTTTGTTAAGTTGCAGAACCTATATGAATGATGCTGTATTGACATGGCTCCATGAAAGACAGGATGACAAGATTAAAGCTGTATGATCCTTTACTTGGCATTAGTCATTCCAGGAAATAATTCATTGATGGCGCCACATAACTTTCATTTAAACTATTAAAAATCTGATGAGATTTTTTCCCATTTGAAAATAATTAGAGTCATTTGTTTTACTGTTTTATTAGTCTTTTATAATTTATTTTCCCAACTTTGTCATTAGGATAACAATGGCTTTCACACAGATAGCAAGACATGTGAGCACAAATATATAATTTCTGCAAATAGTATCCAGTAGTTAATCATCTTCTGAATTCAGAACTTCTATTCTGGATATCAGAAATAGAGTATAAAAGATTTGGTAACAAGAATAAGTCACTGTCGAAGATCTCTGAAAGTTCAGGAAGACACAAATAATGCACCATTTACTTAAAACATTCTTTTCTAATCTTCAATTGCACAGTGGAAAGAGAAAGCAGAAGAAGCGAGATTACTATTTTGTCAGGGATAAGGAGCTGAAAAATAATGAGAAATGTAATTAGAAAATGTTTTTAAATTATTTATATCTTTATACTATTTTATATTTTTAAGACTTTGTTTGAATTTAGCTTTAAATTTATGTTACACTTTATTTTAGGAAAACACTTAAGAGGGGAATAAGTAAATTCTGTTGAATCAATGTATGAGTAAAGGGAGACACAGTGACACAGACTTTAGGACAAGATTTGTATATGGCAGCATGATTCCTATTCTGGCTTCCCATGACTATATTCTTTTATTTTTTTTAATTTGTTGATTTCTTGAGGGTGGGGAGAGAGAGAAAAGGAGGAGAGAGATGAGAAGCATCTCATGGTTGCTTCACTTTCATTGTTCATTGATTGCTTCTCATACATGCCTTGATGGGAAATAAAATAGGGGGTGGGGCAGGGCTCAAGTCAAGGCAATGACCCCTTGCTCAGGCCAGTGACCTTGGGCTCAAGCCAGTGACCTTGGGCTCAAGCCAAATACTTTGGATCATGTCAATGATGCCACACTCAAGCTGGCAACCCACCCTCAAGCTGGCCACCCCTTGCTCTAGTCAAGCCAGCTCTTTTTTTTTTTCCTAAGCTGGAAATGGGGAGGCAGTCAGACAGACTCCCACATGCGCCCAACTGGGATCCACCCGGCACACCCACCAGGGGGCGATGCTCTGCCCATCTTGGGGCATCGCTCTGCCGCAATCAGAGCCATTCTAGTGCCTGAGAAGAGGCCACAGAGCCATCCTCAGCGCCAGGGCACACTTTGCTTCAGTGGAGCCTTGGCTGCAGGAGGGAAAGAGAGAGACAGAGAGGAAGGAGAGGGAAAGGAGTGGAGAAGCAGATGGGTGCTTCTCTTGTGTGCCCTGGCCGGGAGTTGAACCCAGGACTCCTGCACGCCAGGCCCACACTCTACCACTGAGCCAACCGGCCAGGGCCCAAGCCAGCTCTTAATCTGACAATCTCAGGGGTTTAAACCAAGAACCTCAGTGTTTCAAGTTGATTCTCTATCCATTGTATTACCACCACCAGTCAGGCCCCATGACTATATTCTAAAATGAGTGACCATCAAGCTCTTTGTTGTAGACTTTATGAGCTGACAATGGCACATGTGGTCATCATAAGTATCACTATGCATTTGGTATGGGAATCTCTTTTCTCTATTTCATTCATAATTTCATTTTTTAGGTTGTATAAAATTAATTTTTTCTCCTATTATTTTGAGTATTCCCAGCAGTGGGATTCAAATAATTTAACAACCAGATCTCTACCCTAATGACTGTTTTAAGTATAAAAAATATATATATATACCAAAAGGTAATTTATTATTTCATGCATTTAATACTTAAATAAGAACAATAAAAGAGGTACCCAAAACTATATTATGCTATAAGAAAGACTTTTAAAATTTTAATAAAAAAATATTAAAGAATATCTGACAAAAAACAATACAAAGTTATCAACCCCTGCATGTTTGGCACTTTTTCTCTTTACGTTATATGTTTGTTTACTAAAGAAACAAATGCTAAAAAATTAAAATGTAGTATTTCAGCAAAGGTATGAGTTTCATGAAATAAATAAATAAATATTACAAGCATATTTTCATCAAATTTTTTAATCTATGGACGGAATGAACATTACTATGGACGCTTAGAATACACTGTTGCACAGATGAACATTAAAAAAGAGTAAGGAATGTAGATTTGTCATTAACACATTGGGCAGCTGCCCAGGCATCCACCTTAGAGAGAACACTTATTGCAAATGCCATTTTAACAACTGGCTCATCAAACTCAACAAAAAGTTAGATATCAGTTCTGCCGAATAGGTGCAAACTGGCTGAACCCTATCATTAAGTGTTCTTTCTAATTGCATTAAGTTCGTAGAGAAAAAAATAAATCATAGAAATTGAAAATATTGAAGTGTATACAGAGAGCCCTATTACAGTTTTTTTATAACAATTTTTTTACTTTATGATGGTACAAAATGCACATTCAGTAGAAACTGTAGTTTGGATTTTGAATTTTAATCTTTTCCTAGGCTAGTGATATAGGATACAATACTCTCTCATTATGTTGGGCTATAGTTGTGAGATAATTTTGCTCATCTTAGGCTAACATAAGTGTTCTGAGTATATTTAATGTAGTCTAGGTTAAGTGCCTGTCAAGATAGTACAGCAGTTAAACACTGCACACCTCTTTCCATAACCACATTGAAATTACACTTAAACTACAGAACAACAATCACTGAGAACTGCCTGAAGTCTAGTTAAGAAAGGTCTTATAACTAAGGATACATAGAAGGCACATTGAAACTCATATGAAAGGCATAGACACAGAACTGTTTGGTCCAATGCTCACCTGTGGCAATTAAAAATGAGGAAGGATATTTTAGCTGCAGAACTCCTATGAAATAAAAGAGGTTCCAACCCCACACAAGGATCCCCAGCTCAGGTTTCCAGTGTCAGGAAGAGAGTCCCCATAGCTTCTGGCTATAAAAATTAGTGGGGATTGGGGCTGAGGGAGATGAAGAGCTGGTGGTGACACAGGCAGTACTCTTAAAGGGTCCACACAAGCTTACTTGGTGATAGACTTGCTCTATGTTTTAGCACTGGCACAGCAGTTTGAAAGGTACCAGAGATATACAGGAAGAAACTGAATTGTCTGGCTTTAGGATGAGGGTTGCATGGGGAGCTTTCTCTCAGATAGAAGTGTTGAAAGAGGCCATTGTTCCTTTGCTAAACTCTCCCCCTGCAGGTGCCATATCTGAATCTCCATTAATCTAGCTATTCTCTCTACTTTACCCTATTGATTCCCTGAGACCCCACCTTACCCAATTTGCAGCACACCCAAACCCCTTCCAGTGAATTTTTCCATACAAACAGCCTGTCTTGGCTCATGCTACAAACTTTCCCAAAATCTCTCAAATTTTCACAAACTTCAAATGAGCAGCATCTGGCTGCAGCATGCCCCATGTCTCTTGCTAAACAGCTCCAAACCCAACACTAGTGGCAGACAGCCTCAGTTTGAATTTTAACCTC
Organism: Saccopteryx bilineata; assembly: GCF_036850765.1. NCBI lineage: Eukaryota > Metazoa > Chordata > Mammalia > Chiroptera > Emballonuridae > Saccopteryx > Saccopteryx bilineata. Next base: position 174,051,688 of record NC_089494.1, read on the forward strand.
TTCCAGGAACCTCCAAGCCCAGCATAAATGGTAACCATATGCAGATCACTTTGTAGCTCATACCAAGTGTTCTCAGGCAGGGCACAGGCAACAGCTGAACTTGGCATGCACCAGGGCCTCTTCAGAAGTAACACATCCAGTGGCAAGCTTCAGACCACATCAGAGTACCACCCAACCTTTTTCACTAATGACAAAACCAAGGGGCAGACTCAGCAGGCACCAAAGCCCCACTAAAGTGAATCCTGTTCTGTAAGATCAGTCCTTGCAGCTCCTTCACTGTTGTCAGGGCCAAATCCTCACAACCAAGCTTGAGTGTCAATTCCTCCCATTGTTATACTAACAGCAATCAAAGCTCAACTACAGCAGGATGCCCACACAACCCACACAAGGGACACATATGGAGCATTGGGCTCAGGTGACCAAGGAGACTGCCACTGGACCCCACAGGACATCTAAAACACAAAGCCACTATATCAAAACTGAGAGACATAGCAGCTCTACCCAATACATAGAAACAAGTACAAGAAGGCAGTCAAGATGAGGAGACAAATAAACATGCCCCAAATAAATGAATAGAATAAAACTCCATAAAAAGAACTAAACAAGATAGAGACGACAAGTAATCTACAAGATGCAGAGTTCAAAACATTAGTTATAAAGATACTCAATGATCTTAGTGAGAACTTCAACAAAGAGATAGAAAACACAAAAGTGGAGCTAGAAAATCTAAAAAAGAACCAGTCAGAAATGAACACTACAAAAACTGAAGTAAAGAACACAGTAAAGGGAATAAACAGTAGATTAGATAAAGCAGAGGACTAAATCAGTGATTTGGAAGATAAGGTAGTAGAAAACAACCAATCAGAGCAATGTTTAAGGAACCCCTGGCACAACTTCAAGCATAAACTTTCACATCATAAGGGTATTAAAAGAAATCAAGAAATTGAGAAACTATTTGAAGAATAATGACTGAAAACTTCTCTAACAGAGTTAAGGAAAAAGATACACAAATCTGGGAAGTCCTAAACAAGTTAAATCCAAAGAGGTTCACACCAAGATACATTATAATTAAAATGGCAAAAGTAATAGACATAGAGAGAATCCTAAAAGCAGCAAAAGAAAGAGAGTTACCTAAAAAGGAGGTCCCATCAGAAAGTCAACTGATTTCTCAACAGAAACTTTGCAGGACAGAAGGGATTGGCACAAAATATTTAAAGTGATGAAAAGCAAGGACCTACCACAAAGATTACTCAATCCAGGAAAGCTATTATTTAGAACTGGAGAACAGAAAAAGAGCTTCCCAGACAATGAAAAGCTAAAGGAGTTTATAACTATCAAACTAGTATTACAAAAAATGTTAAAGAGACTTCTTTCAGAAGAAGAAACAAGAAATAAATGAATAATAAAATGACAATAACTACATATCTATCAATAATTACTTTAAATGTAAATGTATTAAATGCTCAAATCAAAAGACACATGGTAGCTGCATGGATGAGAAAACAAGACACTTACATATACTCTCTATGAAAGACACTTCAGATCAAAAGACACATACAGACTGAAAGTAAAGTAATAAAAAAAGATATTTTGTAAAAGTGAAAAAATTTTAAAAGAAATATTTATACCAGAACACAGAGACCTTAAAACAAAGGCTATATGGCCTGACCAGGCAGTGGCGCAGTGGATAGAGCATTAGACTAGGATGTGGAGGACCCAGGTTCAAGACCCCGAGGTCACCAGCTTGAGCACGGGCTCATCTGGTTGGAGCAAGGTTAACCAGCTTGAGCCCAAGGTTGCTTGCTTGAGCAAGGGGTCACTCGGTCTGCTTTAGCCCCCCTCCCCTGTCAAGGCATATATGAGAAATCAATCAATGAACAACTAAGGAGCCGCAGCGAAGAATTGATATTTCTCATCTCTTTCCCTTCCTGTCTGTCTCTATCTGTCCCTCTCTCTGACTCTCTTTGTCTCTGCCACACAAAAAAAGGCTATATAATAGACAAAGAAAGACCTAGCCATTTCATTTCTTGGATATACATCCAAAGAAACCAAAAACACTAATTTGAAAGACACATACATCCATATGTTCATTGCAGTATTATTTATAATAGCCAAGATATGAAAATACCTAGGTGTTCAGCAATAAATGAGTGAAGTGGTACATATATATAATGGATTTTTTCTCAGCCATAAGAAAAGAATAAAATCTTGCTATTTGAAACAACATTAAAGGACCTAAAGGGTATCATTCTAAGTGAAGTAAGTCAGACTGAGAAAGACAAATACCATATGATTTCACTTATATGTGGAATCTAAAAAATAAAACAAGCAAAACAGATATAAATTCATAGATACAGAGAATATTTTATGGTTGTCAGATGGGAGAGTGTTGGGGTATGAGCAAAAAAGGTGAAAGGATTAAATAAGTACCAGATTGGTAGTTATAAAATAATCATAAGGATATAAAGTACTGCAAAGGGAATATAGTCAATAATATTGTAATAGCTATTGTATGGTGCCAGATGGGTACTTGAAATATCAAGGGGTTCACTTTATAAGTTATACAACTGGCTACTCAGTTTGTCCTAAGCATAGGACCACTATAATATATGTGAACTTAAAGTAAAAAATATTTTAAAATAAGATAGGTAGGTTAAACTATGAAGTTTGGTAGGTTAAATGTATTACGTGCATTTTCTACTTACAATATTTTCAATTTACAATGGATTTATAGGGACATACTTCATTGTAGGTCAAGGAGCATCTATATTTTAATATCATATTTGGGGACCACTGCATAAAGAGAATAGTAAACTATAAGGATTCTATTTATTTTTTCTCACTTCATTCAGTTTTATCAATTTCTTTCAAGTTGCTATACTCTCTCATCTAGTAATACCACCCATAAAATTATATTAATAACCACATGTTTATAAATAACCTATAGAATTCTCTTATAATATAAAAAAATTTTTAAGTAAATTTGTTTCTCCTGTGTTAGTTTTATCATGTAAATTTAATGTGCAAGTGCTGAGTATACTATTTCATTGTAAATTTTTATAAATATTGGTAAAAATACTATTGTTTAATGGACTAACAAGTAAAATAATAAAAATCTAATAAAGTATAACAATTGTTTCAAATAATCCAAATAGGCAAAGCCAGAATAAATAAAACAAAGGATAAATTCATTCACTAAACAAATATTTATTGACACCTCACTATGTATTTTCAAGGAAACGACACAATAAATTGATGAACAGATCTCAGTCTATGAAACTGTCCTCTGAAAAAAGTCAGGAAAAAGCCATTGTTTTTATCATTAGGGAGCTGAATTTGTGATTCAACAGAGAGTAGAAAGAAAGATTTTCCCTTGGGCAACTCACTTTACCTTGCAAAGCCTTGGTTTCTCATCTATAATATCCAGGTGTTAATAGTGGTACTTGTCTAGTATAGTGCTATAGTAACAGCTTAAGTAATACATACAAAAACACTTAAAAATGACAAAAAATAAAGTATACAAAAAACAAATTTTAAAAAGCCTAACAAGCATATTGTATTGTCTCTAGGTTATACTTAAACAACCTAATATATATATATATATATATATATACACACACACACACACACACACACACACACACTATATATATATATATATATATATTTATTTATTTATTTATTTATTTATTTATACACACACACACACACACTTTAGGTGACCTTAGAATATTAAAATCTTACTACAGAATCTGAATCATTTTTTTCCTGAAGCACTGACTATATAGCAACATCTCCTTCTTGAATTGCTCCCATTTCCTGTACTTTTGTCCTGAGCTTTGTGATTTCAGTGCATGTTCCAGTTATGTTGACTTTGTGTATGGACCTTAACAGAGTTAATCTTCTTCACCCTTTCTTCTGAAATCTGCCAGTTTAATTCTATTATTGAATGTGGTTTGTGAACAATAGAACAGGGTGAAGGGAAATGAAATTCACAGTCATCCTCACAGATGAGGAAGATTGTCCCTGAAATGCACCTCCTTGCAAGGATATTATCTTTCCTGTAAAAAAAAATAATGCTTTAGATTAGAATTTTTCTTTGTTTTAGAAATAGCCTACACTCTTTAGTGAAAGTAGGAGAGCGCTACATATGGACTTATAAATCATTGAATAAGGAAGGTATCCTTTGCAATATATAGGGACAATAGCCAATGACTGGCTGGACCTAACAAGTAGTAAATTGTAAGAGATGATTTTGTTCATCCTCTTCCCATTTTCACATTTATTGGTAGTTGGTTGCTTAAAATCTGCCAAGTTCTTTAAGCACAACAACATCTAGAGATTCTTGCTTCAGTCATCCAACCCCCAACCATCTACCCATCTGCCTATCTCTCCTTTCATACACTGATCCATCAGCTTTCCACTTATCCATCCACATACATTTACACCTACATTTACATCTACATCTACTACCTACATTTCACTTGGTAGTTTGAAATTACTCCAAGAATATTGACATGTGCTAAAATTATGTACTTTTTGTTTTTTAGGAGAGCTATTTGTTAAACAACTTGTTGTGTTTAACATTATCACAACACCAGCAATAACCTGTAACTACTCTCTTCTCTGAACCATTTTTTCCTGGTATACAAATTGCCAATATTTTAAATTGATCATAAAAATTACGAGATGGGCCCTGGCCAGTTGGCTTAGTGGTAGAGTGTCACCCAGAGTGTGAAAGTCCCTGGTTTGATTCCCAATCAGAGCACACAGGAGAAGTGACCATCTACTTCTCCACCCTTCCCCCTTCTCTCTCTCTCTCCCTCTCTCTCTTTTCCTCCCACTGCCATGGCTTATTCGAGCAAGTTGGCCCCAGGCGCTGAGGATGGCACCATGGTCTTGCCTCAGGCGCTCAAATAGCTCTGCTCTGAACAACGAAGCAGCAACCCCAGATGGGCAGAGCATCGCCTCCCAATGAGTTTGCTGGGTGGATTCCAGTAGGGGCACATGAAGAAGTCTGTCTCTCTGCCTCCTGGCCTCCCTGCCTCTCACTTAATGAAAAAAATATTTTAAAAAATCACAAGATGGCCAAGTGGCCTGCTATTTAATATATCAGGCTAATGGGTCTATCTGCATGCAGGGAACCCATGAACTGAAAATGCTCAGTAGAGAGAACCTGGAGCCAGGGTATAGGAAGTCCAGTTGTATCAGCATACTAAGAGGTAGACTTTGGAAATATGGGAGGGAATAAGGAATAAATACATATAAATTTTACTCCCTAAAGCCTATGCAAAATAAGTGAATAAATTTACATTATTTTTTCTTAAAACAGAATTTAATTTTTCTTTTGAATCCCGTTCCACAAAATTCTAGAGACTTAATCTCAGTCTTTATCATCCTTTTCTTGGTGATATACCAAAATTTGAGTGCATAATGTCATAGTGTGAATTGTTGAGGTCATATAGCTAATCACTGGTGATATCAAAAGCTCATACTGACATCTCATCTGTTAAGGAATAAGGTACTTATCTTTTTTTCTGATCACTGATTTATTCAGCTCACTGCTGGCCATCTTTGCCACAATGTAAATATTCTTCTGCTCTCATCATCTCTGAGCCCTAGGAAACTGAGACTAACTCAGAAAAGCCTAAGTAAACACTCTCTACATTAGTGGTAGTCAACCTGGTCCCTACCGCCCACTAGTGGGCATTCCAACTTTCATGGTGGGTGGTAGTGGAGCAACCAAAGTATAAATAAAAAGATAGAGTTAACTATAGCAAGTTGTTTTATAAAGATTTATTCTGCCAAACTTAGTGAAAATCTGACATAAAGTACTTGGTAACTATTATTATATGTGTTAACTTGCTATAACTCTACTTTATAAATTTTATAAAGTAAAGTTACTTCCCTACTTTATAAATCACCATTACTGTGGAACCGGTGGACAGTTAGAAAATTTTACTACTAACAGAGGTACAAAAGTGAGTGGTAGGTATAAAAAGGTTGACTACCCCTGCTCTACATGATTTTCACTCTCCCAAACTCGACTGAAGATGGTTGAGGGAGGCTAATCACATAGGACCATTTTGCTTTCCGATATGCCTATTTATCTGGGATTTCTGATACCTTTCTCCCCCTTTTGGAACTCTTTCTATGGGATCTGTCTGAAGAAAATAATGTATTCTCTCTAGTTCTCCCATCTCTCCCCCTCACACTGGAAACTGTTTTTCAATGTAGATTTTTTTAAAAGACTTTCTTTTATAGCATTACAGATTTTATATTTCCTGAATGTTTTAGACCTAAATTTTTGCAATTCAAAGTTTAGAGTTGGAAAACTTAAAAGTCCCCCCATCCCATTTTTCTGCTTCATGTTTCTCAATTGAAATGAATACTTCCATTTGTATAGAAGAAACGGTAAGAGATGGAAGAAAACAAATAAGTGCAAAGAACTGTAAGCGCATTGGATAGGACCTCAAATAATATACTTCATCACTCTTGCTTTAATATATCTTCTTATAGGACAAAGGTAGAAACCTCTTCTTACAATAAGTAATAGCTTATATTTTATTGGTAGTTGTAGAGTCAAGTGAAGGGTATAAACAGTGTTTGGGCAGGAAACAAGTGACTCTGTAAGGATTAAGTCCAGGGATGTCTATTATAGAATGCAAACTGACACCTGTACCCTGGGAGGTAGTTAAAGAGACAAGAATAGCTGCATGCATTAGGAAGCAAAACAAAAAAGAAACTTGTTTTATATATTTCATGTTATCTCCCTATCTTTTTCTCCTAGATGCTTGAAAACTGGAGTGAGAGCATAGGTCTCTGGGTATACATAAAAGTTGTCTTTTTGACTTTCCTTTAAAAAAATTGGAGGATTAGATTAAAATCTAATCAGAAATGTGAGACATAAAGGTACATTACATGCTGAAGTTTAGCAAAGTTTTTAAGTGAGTAGAACATCTTAAATCAGATTCCTCCGTTATCTCATTTTTCTGAAGAATATAAACTACTGATATTATATTCACAATTTTTGGTAACTTTTTCTAAACTTTCTCAATAATTCACAGCTTCTCCTAACTTTTATAACCCTATAAAAGGATACTGAATCACTGAGAGTGTGAGCTCAGTATAAGTTCTTTTACTTCCCAAATAGAGAAAGAAAATGTCACAGAACATACTGAATGAAAGGACTGATCATAATCACATACTATTCCAAAAGGAGAATTCAATCAAATACAGTTGTTAATATTTTTTATAAAAACAATTTTTGCAAGAGTTGGCCAAGGAAGGACAGATAATAATTATAGTATTTCTTTCTCTAAAGCATGCTTATTCTTAATTTATGTCTTTGCACCTTTCACAAAGAATATTAGAAATAAATTCTCCTAAGATTTTTACTGTTAAATCCAAGTTCAAAAATAAGACAATATATTCCTGGGAAATTTATTGGCCATTATGAACTACTTAAATTAAGCCCTAGTTTCTCTCTCTCTCTCTCTCTCTCTCTCTCTCTCTATATATATATATATATATATATATATATATATATATATACTAGAAAGCCCAGCAGTCATACGAAATGACCGCTGTTCTAGATATTATAAATTGTAATTAAAATGATTTGTGCAAAGGTGTCTGCTAATTCAAACTGAATTACCCAGGGCAGGCAGCGAGGAAACCCCTTTGCTTAATGCCGCATGGGGTTTCCTCCTTCTACTTGCTTAATTGCTTAAAGTAGAGTGCAATGAAGGAAACCACTGGTGGTACATTTCTTAAGAGCCACATCTAGCTCAATAAATAAAGGTGATTTAAATAATAAAATGTTAATTCACATGTCAAAGATCTCTTTGTACACAACCTTTCTTGTGTAGATCTTTCCATCATTATCAAGCTCACCTTGCAGAGGACCATCAATTATTTTTAATTTTATGTCCGTTCTTTCACAAACTCTTGAACAGACAACATAAAGTTGACCGTGTCCAAATGCAGGCTCAGGTAAAAAAAATGCCAACACGCTTAAGCGTTTGGCCCTGAGACTTATTGATGGTCATAGCAAAGGCAAGTTTTACAGGAAATTGTCTATGTCTCAATTGAAACGGCAACCCTGTTTGAGATGAATGCTCAAAAATTAAAGTTTCTCCGTTTGAAACTGTTTTAATCCTTTTTGCGTTTTGGTCAGCATTACTCTGTCGTTTTTTTTGCATTTCTCTCCTGCCTTTGTTCAAGGGACTCATTTTGTCGAGACAGGCTTTTTTGTCTTGCATCTGAGGCAAGCCTCGTTTCTCTATGCTCATCAGTCTCATTTTGCCGAGTAAAACGCATTTGGTCTGCGATTGAAGCAAGCCTTGTTTTTCTCTGCTCAGTGGGTTCTTTTTGTTGAGAAAACTGTTTTTGTGCAGCTTTAGCTCCTTTTCTCTCCTCTTCAGTGCTGTATTTTCTAGGAGGCATTCTTAAAAGAAATTACATTAAGATGTAGTTTTTATGTAAAACAGATGATTGCCAATGCAAACAAATGTTCACCTTCCCCCTGACACGCTCAATTTGCATTCAGCCTTAAATTGTTTCAAAAGCAGATGATTGCCAATGCAAACAAATGTTCACCTTCCCCCTGACCCGCTCAATTTGCGTTCAGCCGTGGCAACTTCACCCCATTGGCTAGTACAGTTCCTCAAGCAACCAATAAGCTATTGGCTACAAACAGACACTTAAGCCGCATATAATAAAGATATATATATATATATTCCATGTGATACATAACATTTATTTCTTTAGTACATATAATTCTTTATACATTAAAATTGATATATTTTATCCAGGACTAATCTGTATTAAGATAACATGCAATATAAGGTGACTCCTCATGGGAGAAGAATATTAGAAATTTCTTGATTATCTGCTTTGGAGACAACACCAAAACAATGCTACCAAAAATGACAAATAAGTCTGTAAGTACTGCTGTTGTCAAGTCATCTTAGCCGAGACTCTGCTGGCAAAGCTACATGCATTATGGACCATAAATGCAAAGGTTTTGTGCATCAGTCTTAGGAACTGGAGGTCATATAAGTCCAGCTCTGTATCTCATTCATCTTAAAAAGGAAGAAAGTAGCATTAGTTCAACCAAAGTGGTATCCAGAATATAATCAGGTTTGCCTGCTATTCTCTATGAGTTCTGAGAGATAAGCTGTATTATTTTGTCATTTATTAATTATGCTTATAAGCCACTTAAAATCCTTTCTGGCACTTCACACCCTAAAACTGATTTAAACAGATTGACTGGTTAAAAAGTAAAACATATGCTTTTGGAGGGAAATAATTCTAGCTTTCAATCCCAGTACCTTCAATAAGTAGGTGTGGATATTTAAACACATTACAAAACTTTTGGAGCATTATTAATTTTCTTATCAGTAGAAGAGAGATGAAATCACACAAACTGTAAGATTGTTAGAAGTATGTAAAATATGTGTGTAAAACAACAGAGTGACCATCCCGGAGTCTGTACTGGTTAAACACCGATTCTTTTTTTTTTTCCTTTTGTATTTTTTAACACAAAAGATATGTTGATAAAATGAGAGAGAAAAAAACCACATCTTACCCATCATTCAGCTCTAAAAATCTACTTTAGAGCACCTTCTTAGCCCGGGGTGCTTAGAATATAGAGCCTGTGGCAAAGCTTGAGTCTTGATCCTTTATTGGGAAATGCCAATGTATTGAAAAGGAATATAAGGCAAAGAATGGAAACAAAGAGGTGGTGTATTACTCTGAAGTCCTTACTTCATAAATAGACAGGAACCTTCCCTCTGTTACTTGTAACATCAACAGACAGGCTTCAGAAAAACACCATGCTCCTAAATGGACAGACAAGGGAAATGGAGAAGGACTTGATCTGTGTGCTTCCACCATCTTTCATTGATCAGTATTTCCCCATGTGCAGTTCCAGTTTGCATCTGACAGGTCAGATAATGAAACTGCCCAGATATGCATAAGGAGAAGTTCTCCTCAGGAGCAGCTAGAGCAGACCAAAATACCAAGGGTCCCAAAAAGGTAAATGAGAATTTGAGGTAGCATGTGAGACATATCAAATCATATATTCATAATCTTCACAATCTTTACTTCATCAGATTTGCTTGAATGTCATGTGGCACCTAGTCTCCTTTGTTGAATGCCTTAAACTTTTATTGTTGGATTTTAAATACAAAAGGATGAGAGAGTTCTTTCAACATCAGAAACATCTGTGTAGAGGTGTCATAGCACAGTCTGAGGCATACAATGGCAGGTGATTTTAAATGTCAAAATTAGATATTGACACAGAGAACAGATTGACAACTGTCAGAGAAGAGGGAGTTGATGGGCTAGATGAAAAAGATGAAGAGATTAAGAAAAAAATCTCATAGACACCAGACAACAGTATGGTGATTATCAGAGGGAAAGGAGGGTTGGAGAAGGTATGAGGGTAAAGTGGGAATACAGTGTGTCCATAAAGTCATGATGCACTTTTGACTGGTGCATCATGAAAGCAACAAAAGACGATAGAAATGTGAAATCTGCACCAAATAAAAGGAAAACTCTCCCAGTTTCATACCTATTCAGTGCAGTTCAATGTGGGCTCACGCACAGATTTTTTAGGGCTTCTTAGGTAGCTATCCCGTATAGCCTCTACAGACCCGTCACTGACTGATGGCCTACCAGAACGGGGTTTCTCCACCAAACTGCCAATTTCCTTCAACTGCTTATCCCACCGAGTAATGTTATTCCTATGTGGTGGGGCTTCGTTATAAATGCACCGATATTCACATTGCACTTTGGTTACGGATTCGAATTTAGCAAGCCACAGAACACGCTGAACTTTCCTCTGTACCATCCACATTTCAATTGGCATGGCCGTGGGCTGCTCCACTGTATACACAGTGTTAAGTCATCATCTGAGCATGCACACATGCTGCCACATCATCCTACAGAAACTGGGAGGGTTTTCCTTTTATTTGGTGCAGATTTCACATTTCTATCGTCTTTTGTTGCTTTCCTGTGACTGGTCAAAAGTGCACCATGACTTTATGGACACATTGTATATGATGATGGAAGGAAACTAGACTTGGGGTAATAAACACAATACAATATTTAGATGTATTGTAGAATTGTACACCTGAAACCTATATAATTTTATTAACCAATACCACCTCAGTAAATTCAATAAAAAATCAAATAAATACTAAAATTTTTAAAAAATTAGATATTGACATCCCAGTTTTTTTTATTTTGGCATCTCTTCATATATACAGATAAAACACTATATATATAAAATACATGAACGACCAAAATAATCATCCAAGATTAAGATAACATTCTAGTTTCTATTTTAAAATAAAAATATAAATTGTAGTTAAATATAATGGAACTAAGATCTCAAGATTAAGTAAGGGGACTTACTGAATTTCAGATCTTATCTAAAAAAATCCAATAGATACTTGATGCAAGAACAAATGAGTATTACATAGTGAAAAAGATCTCTAAGAATAAGAAATAAAATTATAAAAACCATAAAGAGATTGAAGTCATTAGGTTTTTTAACTGTTATGTTTTTCTTTGAAACTTAATCACTGTCTCAATGTTTTGAAAAATAACCCATAATTTTAAATTTTTTTCTTCCTCCATTTCTTTTTGAAAAGTGTAATCATTTTATATTTGGGGGGCTTATAATACTTATATTCTGATCTTAAACTAATGAGTCTCTCATTTCAGAACAAAAATGTGTACTCTGTATTATAAAGAACTCAAGTATTTTATCAGCTTTGTATTGTTTTGTTTTATTTCTATTGTTATTGTTAGTCTTTTTTTAAAAAAAACAGCTTTTATGAGTCCTTTGTTTTGATTCATCTTGGTTTCTGAATTTTATCACCAAATTAATATTTTTCACAAAAAGTTCAAATGTACATATTCTTTGTACTTGCCCAAGATTTGTCTCTTGTCTTCATTCTCAGAAGACAACATGACTTGGTATAAAATTCTTGGGTCTTGTTCACATTCTCCTTGTATAACCATTACATCGATGCGTAGCATCTAGCTTTGCACTAGTCAAACCATGACTTCCCTCATTCACCCTGGTTGTCCAGCTTTATCAGTATTTTTGTTTTCAAGAATATTTCTAAATGCTTTGTTCCTTTATTTCTTCCTGTTTAGGACTATCTGCTATTGCCTTTACATTTGCATGACTACTTCCATTTTGTATAATATTCTTTAAAAATATTTTCTTTCTGACAATGATTGATATTACTTTATAGTTGTTTGATATTAACTATTGCTATGGAAAATTTTAAGTCCAGACTTTGAGTGTCATTACTTTATGGTTGTTTGGTATTAACTATTACTGTGGAAAATTTTAAGTCCAGACTTTGAGTGTCAGGATAACTAAGAAATCAATTCCTTAACCTCAGAACTCAATAATTTGCCTAACCAGACCAGGTAGTGGCACAGTAGATAGAGCATCAGTCTGGGACACAGAGGACCCAGGTTCAAAACCCCAAGGTCATCAGCTTGAGCATGGGCTCATCTGGTTTGAGCACAGCTCACCAGCTTGAACTCAAGGTCACTGGCTTGAGCAAGGGGTCACTCAGTCTGCTCTAGCCTCCCAGTCAAGGTACTTACAAGAAATCAATCAATGAACAACTAAGATGCTGTAACGAAGATTGATGCTTCTCATCTCCCTCTTTTTCTGTCTGTCTGTCTGTCCCTATCTGTCCCTTTTTGTCTCTGTCACACACACACACACAAAAAAAGAAACTCAATAATTTAAATGAAATATGACAATATTTATTCCCTAGAAAATGAGGTATCCTTACATCTATAGATTAATTTTTTCTTTACTTTATAAAATTATCTTCAATTATATCATTGAATACTTCTGTTGTCCCCTTTGTTAAATTACCTACTTCAGATACACCAATTTTTCTAATGTTGAACGGTGTTTGTCCTAGATCTTTTTTTTCAGTCTTCTTCTAGTTGTTTTAATTTTTTTATATATTTACATTTAATGTAATTATATTGAGCTTTTCTCCTATGCAGTTATTTCAAGCATCAGCTGTATCAGCTATTTTTAACTTGTCTTTTAATTATAGAATAGTATTTTGATCTCCATTATTTTCTATCTTTTGACAATTTTCATTTTTGTCTCAGTCTGTTGTTTTCCTATTTCATGGCTTTCAAATCTGAATTCTTCTTTCCTTTTTTATATATATACATAGTATTATATACATATATAATGATCCTTTATTTTATTTCTGGTAATAGTGTGTTTTCATATCTACCACACTCAAACAGCTATAACTAAGACTTTATTTTTTCTGAGAAGGCATTGACATTTCTCTTTGATTTTCTTTCCATCTTATTTGAAACCTGCCTGTGTGTGATACAACAAAAAAGGATGAAGAAGAATGGGAGAAGGAGAAGGCAAAACCTTACTGAGAATATTAATTATCTTTGTTGGATGACATAAGCTGCACTGATTCATTAGTTAAATTCCTTGTACCAGAATTCTTTATACTTGGTCAATGCATTCCATTCCTTTGGGGATATATCACAGGCTTCATATCAATAATACTCCCCCATTCAATATGAGGCCCACAAGAAAGAGTCAGTCCCTACAATTCACAACCACTACTTTTTTAATCATTCATCCAGCAGATGTTCCCATCTCCCTGCACTTCAGTTATGCTTCATATTATGAGAGGGAAACTTTAGCTAGGACTCTCAATAAACCTCATCTGTTCAACTTCCATCATGCTGACTATGATTTGTTTATTTTTTCTTTTTTCTTCTGACTTCATCCATTAATGACTCTATGATAAGGAGTTCATTCAATTATGGACTTTAGCCTTAAACATCAACCATTGTAAAAAGCCATATAAATCCAAACTAAAGCTAGATTACCATGCATTGGGTAACTGCAAATGACAGCAAATATATGTTCAAAGAAAAAAGCTGGCTTATTTTGAATCAGCCTGAATGAACATAGAGGCAACAGATAATACCCATCAAACTCAATAGCCAAAAGACACACTAGAGCCACAGAGCATGGCCACAGAGCTGGACTTGGCCATACAATTGGGCAAACAAGTAATAATGCTTAAATTATTGATACTGAGAAGTCCCAACTAAGAAATCAAAAATCCCATGAATTGAGCAGAAACAATAACAGTGAAATATGAACTGCTTAGTAAAATAAGTAGATGAGTGTAATCGGTAGGAACAGGGGAAAAACTCATCTAACAAGCAGGAATTCTCCTGGGAAAATAGAAAGAGAGCCAGGATTCATGAAAGTAACAGGGAAACTCGATTATATAAGAAAGGAGAACCTAAGTAAGTGGACCACAGCCTACATCAGTGAAGTACTCGCAAATAGTGAGAGGAATGAACCTGAGGAATGAAAAGCATGCAAGTTACGGAGTACTTTTGGCTATTGAGTTTGATGGGTATTATCTGTTGCCTCTATGTTCATTCAGGCTGATTCAAAATAAGCCAGCTTTTTTCTTTGAACATATATTTGCTGTCATTTGCAGTTCTATATCTCAGATATGACTTTCTATTAACTCCCATTCAATCTATCATTGGAACAAACTGACACTTTGTTTACCGATCAGGATTGGCTCAGAAACTGATTTGAGACAGTCTTCAGAAGGAAATATCATGGAAGCCATGTATGCCTGAAATATTGAAGGCAGAAGAAAGCCACTGGAAATTAGTTGGTAGTAAATTTATATACAATTAGGTTGTACAAAAAATTCTCCCCAGTTAAAGGTAATCTTTTTTTTTTTTTAAATTTTATTTTTTTAATGGGGTGACATCAATAAATCAGGATACATATGTTCAAAGATAACAAGTCCAGGGTACCTTGTCGTTCAATTATGTTGCATACCCACCACCCAAAGTCAGATTGTCCTCTGTCACCTTCTATCTTGTTTTCTTTGTGCCCCTCCCCACCCCTTTTCCCTCTCCCATTCCCCCCTCCCCCCTGTAACCACCACACTCTTATCAATGTCTCTTAGTTTCACTATTACGTCCCACCTACGTATGGAATAATATAGTTCCTGGTTTTTTCTGATTTACTTATTTCGCTTCGTATCATGTTATCAAGATCCCACCATTTTGCTGTAAATGTTCCAATGTCATCATTTCTTATGGCTGAGTAGTATTCCATAGTGGATATGTGCCACATCTTCTTTATCCAGTCATCTATTGATGGGCTTTTTGGTTGTTTCCATGTCCTGGCCACTGTGAACAATGCTGCAATAAACATGGGGCTGCATGTGTCTTTACGTATCAATGTTTCTGAGTTTTTGGGATATATGCCCAGTAGAGGGATTGCTGGGTCATAAGGTAGTTCTATTTTCAGTTTTTTGAGGAACCACCATACTTTCTTCCATAATGGTTGTACTACTTTACATTCCCACCAACAGTGTATGAGGGTTCTTTTTTCTCCACAGCCTCTCCAACATTTGCTATTACCTGACTTGCTAATAACAGCTAATCGAACAGGTGTGAAGTGGTATCTCATTGCCGTTTTGATTTGCATTTCTCCAATAGCTAAAGAAGATGAGCATCTTTTCATATATCTGTTGGCCATTTGTATTTCTTCCTGGGAGAAGTGTCTGTTCATATCCTCTTCCCATTTTTTTATGGGATTGTTTGTTTGTTTGTTGTTGAGTTTTATGAGTTCTTTGTATATTTTGGATATTAGGCCCTTATCTGAGCTGTTGTTTGAAAATATCATTTCCCATTTAGTTGGCTTTCTGTTTATTTTGTTATCAGTTTCTCTTGCTGAGCAAAAACTTCTTACTCTGATGTAGTCCCATTCATTAATTTTTGCCTTCACTTCTCTTGCCTGTGGAGTCAAATTCATAAAATGCTCTTTAAAACCCAGGTCCATGAGTTGAGTACCTATGTCTTCTTCTATGTACTTAATTGTTTCAGGTCTTATATTTAGATCTTTGATCCATTTTGAGTTAATTTTTGTACAGGGGGACAGACTGTAGTCCAGTTTCATTCTTTTTCATGTGGCTTTCCAGTTTTCCCAGCACCATTTATTGAAGAGGCTTTCTTTTCTCCATTGTGTGTTGTTGGCCCCTTTATCAAAAATTATTTGACTATATATATGTGGTTTTATTTCTGGACTTTCTATTCTGTTCCATTGGTCTGAGTGTCTATTTTTCTGCCAATACCATGCTGTTTTGATTGTCGTGGCCCTATAATAGAGTTTGAAGTCAGGTATTGTAATGCCCCCAGCTTCATTCTTTTTCTTTAGGATTGCTTTGGCTATTCAGGGTTTTTTATAGTTCCATATAAATCTGATGATTTTTTGCTCTATTTCTTTAAAAAACGTCATTGGAAGTTTGATGGGAATTGCATTAAATTTGTATATTGCTTTGGGTAATATAGCCATCTTGATTATATTTATTCTTCCTAGCCAAGAACAAGGTATATTCTTCCATCTCATTATATCTTTTTCAATTTCCCTTAACAATGGTTTATAGTTTTCATTATATAAGTCCTTTACATTCTTTGTTATGTTTATTCCTAAGTATTTTATTTTTTTTGTTGCAATCGTGAAGGGGATTATTCTTTTGAGTTCCTTCTCAGTTGTTTCATTGTTGGCATATAGAAAGGCTATTGACTTCTGTATGTTAATTTTGTATCCTGCGACCTTACTGTATTGGCTTATTGTTTCTAGTAGTCTTTTTGTGGATTCTTTGGGGTTTTCGATGTATAGGATCATATCATCTGCAAAAAGTGATACCTTTACTTCTTCTTTTCCGAAATGGATGCCTTTTATTTCTTTGTCTTGTCTGATTGCTCTGGCTAGAACCTCTAGTACCACATTAAATAAGAGTGGAGAGAGTGGACAACCCTGTCTTGTTCCTGATTTAAGGGGGAAAGCCTTCAGTTTAGTGCCATTTAATATGATGTTAGCTGATGGTTTATCATATATGGCCTTTATCATGTTGAGATATTTTCCTTCTATACCCATTTTGTTGAGAGTCTTAAACATAAAATTGTGTTGTATTTTATCGAATGCCTTTTCTGCGTCTATTGATAAGATCATGTGGTTTTTGTTCTTTGTTTTGTTGATATGATGTATTACGTTAACCGTTTTACGTATGTTGAACCATCCTTGAGATTCTGGGATGAATCCCACTTGATCATGATGTATTATTTTTTTAATATGTTGTTGTATTCGATTTGCTAGTATTTTGTTTAGTATTTTAGCATCTGTATTCATTAGAGATATTGGTCTCTAGTTTTCTTTTTTTGTGCCATCCTTGCCTGGTTTTGGTATGAGGGTTATGTTGGCCTCATAAAATGTGTTTGGAAATATTGCTTCTTCTTCAATTTTTTGGAAGACTTTGTGTAGAATAGGAACCAAGTCTTCTTTGAATGTTTGATAAAATTCGCTGGTATAGCCGTCAGGGCCTGGACTTTTATTTTTGGGGAGATTTTTAATGGTTTTTTCTATTTCTTCTCTACTGATAGGTCTGTTTAGGCTTTCTGCTTCTTCTTGACTCAGTCTAGGAAGGTTGTATTGTTCTAGGAATTTATCCATTTCTTCTAGGTTGTTGAATTTAGTGGCATAAAGTTTTTCATAGTATTCTACAATAATTCTTTGTATATCTACGGTGTCCGTGGTGATTTCTCCTCTTTCATTTTGGATTTTGTTTATATGAGTTCTTTCTCTTTTTTCCTTGGTAAGTCTTGCCAAGGGTTTGTCAATTTTGTTGATCTTTTCAAAGAACCAGCTCCTTGTTCTATTAATTTTTTCTATAGTTTTTCTGTTCTCTAATTCATTTATTTCTGCTCTGATTTTTATTATCTCCTTTCTTCGGCTGGTTTTGGGTTGTTTTTGTTCTTCTTTTTCTAGTTCCTTAAGGTGTGAAGTTAAGTGGTTCACTTGGGCTCTCTCTTGTTTGTTCATATATGCCTGAAGTGATATGAACTTCCCTCTTATCACTGCTTTTGCTGCATCCCATAGATTCTGATATGTCGTATTGTCATTTTCATTAGTCTGTATATATCTTTTGATCTCTGCACTTATTTCTTCTTTGACCCATTCATTTTTTAAAAGTATGTTGTTTAGTTTCCACATTTTTGTGAGATTTTTTTCCTCTTTTTTGCAGTTGAATTCTAGTTTCAAGGCTTTATGATCAGAAAATATGCTTGGTACAACTTCAATTTTTCTGAATTTGCTGATGTTGTTTTTGTGGCCCAACATATGGTCAATTCTTGAGAATGATCCATGTACACTGGAGAAAAATGTATACTCAGTCACTTTGGGATGAAATGTCCTGTAGATGTCTATCATATCCAGGTGCTCTAGTGTTTTTGTTTAAGGCCACTATGTCTTTATTGATTTTCTGTTTGGATGACCGATCTGGAGCCGTCAGCGGTGTATTGAGGTCTCCAAGTATGATTGTATTTTTGTCAGTTTTTGTTTTAAGATCAATAAGTAGCTGTCTTATATATTTTGGTGCTCCTTGGTTTGGTGCATATATATTAAGAATTGTTATGTCTTCTTGATTCAGTGTCCCCTTAGCCATTATGAAATGGCCATTTTTGTCTCTGAGTACTTTTCCTGTCTTGTAGTCAGCATTATCCGATATGAGTATTGCTACACCTGCTTTTTTTTGGATGTTATTTGCTTAGAATATTGTTTTCCAGCCTTTCACTTTGAATTTGTTTTTATCCTTGTTACTTAGATGAGTTTCCTGTAGGCAGCATACAGTTGGATTTTCTTTTTTAATCCATTCTGCTACTCTGTGCCTTTTTATTGGTGAGTTTAATCCGTTTACATTTAGTGTAATTATTGATACTTGTGAGTTCCTTATTGCCATTTTATATCTTGCTTTCTGTTAGTTTTGTGTCTTGTTTGATCCTTCTCTTTCATTTTTCTATCTTTTGTTTTTATTTGGTTGTATTCCATACATCTTTCCTCTGTTGCTATCTTTTTTATCTCATGTGCTTCTGCGGTAGTTTTTTCAATGGTGGTTACCTTTAAGTAATGAAAAGGGTCCCTACCCTGTTCATTGTAGCGAACTATTTTGTGAGTACTTTTGCACTCCATCGTCCTTTGCTACTGTTAATCTCCATCTTCTCCCCCTCTTTCTTTTTGTTTTTGTCACAGTTTAAATTTGGTTTTATTGTCTTCTTCTTGGAGTTTTTACTTGTGGCTCTTTTTTTTTTTTGTTCTTTGTATCTGATTGGAGAACCCCCTTTAGTAATTCCTGGAGTGGGGGTTTTCTGATGATAAATTCCCTTATCTTTTCTGTATCTGTGAATGTTTTTATGTCTCCTTCATATTTGAAGGATAGCTTTGATGGGTATAGTATTCATGGCTGAAAGTTCCTCTCTTTCAGGACTTTAAGTATTGGGGTCCACTCTCTTCTAGCTTGTAGAGTTTCTGCTGAGAAATCTGATGATAATCTAATGGGCCTTCCTTTATATGTTGTATTCTTCTTTTCCCTGGCTGCCTTGAGAATTTTTTCTTTGCTGTTGGTTTGTGTCAATTTCATTATGATATGCCTTGGAGTAGGTTTGTTGGGGTTAAGAAAACTCGGAGTTCTGTTTGCTTCTTGAACTTGAGGCTTTAGTTCTTTCTACAGGCTTGGGAAGTTCTCATCTATTATTTGTTTGAGTATGTTCTCCATTCCATTTTCTTTCTCTTCTCCCTCTGATATACCTATTATTCTTATGTTATTCTTTTTGATGGAGTCAGATAATTCTTGTAGGGCTATCTCATTTTTTTTTTATTTTTGAGTCTCTTTCTTCTTCTCTCTGTTGTGCCTCAAGTTGCTTGTCTTCTATTTCACTAATCCTCTCTTCTATCTGACCTGTTCTATTAGCTAAGCTTGTTACTTCGTTTTTCAGCTCGTGAATTGAGTTTTTCATCTCTGTTTGATTTGTTTTTATAGTTTCAATTTTCTTGGACATATATTCTTTGTGTTCATTGAGTTGTTTTCTGAGCTCCCTAAATTGCCTTTCTGTGTTTTCTTGTATATCTCGGAGGATTTTTAGGATTTCTATCTTGAATTCTCTGTCATTTAGCTCCAAGGTTTCCAATATATTAAATTTTTTCTCCATAGATTTTTCCTCATCTAGCTGTGTTACCTCTCTTTCTTTTGTATCCATGATATTCGATTTTCTTAAAGGTAATCTTTTTGGTCCACTAGAGGTACTGGCTATAGATACCATATAGGTTATTCCTAAATTTTATCATTTTTACAAAGTCTTATTTTACCTTGAGGTTTTAGTTTAAAGCACAATTTAAGTAACTTGTGCATAAATATATCTATCTGACTAATCGTGATTAAGCTACTTTCTCTCTAGAATTTTCATGCTCACCATGATCCCTGCTTCCCCCAAGAGAAAAAAATTTTTTTTAATTTTACATAAATTATTACAATGAAATGGCATTATTTTTTCTTGTAAACACTGAGTTACTTGGCAAATTGGCTAACCACTTTCTGAACTCAGGCTGTTTGATGATATGTCTCCCTTAGAGACCAATTCTCACTGAAGTAAAGTACTCTTCTCTTAAGAAGTTTTGGGGCAGTCACTTACGTATGATGGCTGGTGGAAAATTCCTTGTGAGTTATATTACATATTCCCAACAGTTTCCAAAAATATCCTCTGTGTACTGTAATTCAGAAATTTAAAAATTAATCTAAGCTTCAGAAAACCTAGAAATTTTTTTTTCCATTTTACCTTAAAATATTAAGTATAAAATACAGGTTAATTTAAGCTAAAGATGAAAATCACTCTGTACTAGTAGCCAATACACACAGGTAATTTCCAATACTTCCTATCCCCAACACTGCATAGCTTAGATTACATAACTGAAAAGGTAATAAAAAGTGATCCTCATATTTACAATACTAAGGAATTTCAAGTAGAGACAGACAGGCATGTAAATATTCAAGGAGAAATTCTGGATGTTTACCAGGAATTCTGTGATGCATGTTAAAAGTTCTTTTAATTGAGTAAGATTCTCAACAACTCAGAGTCTATGATTTTTTTTTTTTTGAACTTTATGCAAGTTGATTAGAACCGATAGGGGGATGGAAAAATATAAGGTCTTATGGCTGTAATTCTCAAAGAGAATATTTCTCAGAAGAGATAGGGGATTCTTAAACCTAATAATCTGCCTTTACAATCTCATATAATTACATTAAGGAATGAAGAGACAGCATCTAAATCAGCAGTTCTCAAATTGTGGTCTGGAACACTGAGGAGTCCCTGAATTCTTTTCATGTAACTGTAAAAACAAAACTGTTTTCCTAATTTCACTAAGAGATCATTTGCTTGATTTCTTCTTATTTACTCATAATGTGTACAGTGGAGTTTTCCAAAATGACATATATAATAATATTATTGCTATGAAAGCTAATGAAATAAATCCTTGTACATTCTTTTTTTTTTTAATTTTCTAAGATAGCAGGTTTTGAGTATAAATATGTACATTTTCAGGTATTAACTTGGTTCTCAGAACTTCTAATATGCTCTTATTAGCTTTTTTTCACTTTATACCTAGTATAATCTCTGTAACCTCATTAATGTCTATAAATTATTATTTTGAAATATCAGTTTTCCTTTTGCCTACTTGTAAACACAAAATGTTGGTACACTTTGTAGTCTTGTTTTACAATATTATTTTTAAATTTCTATTTTAATTTTTTTTTTTTTTGTATTTTTCTGAAGCTGGAAACGGGGAGAGACAGTCAGGCAGACTCCCGCATGCGCCCGACCGGGATCCCCCCCCCCCCCCCCGGCACGCCCACCAGGGGGCGATGCTCTGCCCCTCTGGGGCATCGTTCTGCCGCGACCAGAGCCACTCTAGCGCCTGGGGCAGAGGCCAAGGAGCCATCCCCAGCGCCCGGGCCATCTTTGCTCCAATGGAGCCTTGGCTGCAGGAGGGGAAGAGAGAGACAGAGAGGAAGGAGGGGGTGGGGAGTGGAGAAGCAAATGGGCGCTTCTCCTATGTGCCCTGGCCGCAAATCGAACCCAGGTCCCCCGCACGCCAGGCCGACGCTCTACTGCTGAGCCAACCGGCCAGGGCCAATATTTTAATTTCTAATGCAATAAAGGTCTTTCTATCTTCAGTAATTTTATTTTTATTTTATTTTTAATTTTTTATTGATTGATTGATTTTAGAGAGAGAGAAGGGGGAGAGAGAGAGAGACATCGATTTGTTGTTCCACTTATTTATGCATTTATTGGTTGATTCTGGTATGTTACATGACTGGAGATTGAACCCATAGCCTTGGTGTATTGGAGCAATGCTCTAACCAACTGAGCTCCTGACCTAGGACATCTGTAATAATTTTAAGAGTATAAATAGCCCTGGTCAGTGATTCAGTGGATAGAGCATTGGCCCAGGGTATGGACGTACAGGGTTTGATTCCTGATCAAGGCACACAGGAGAAATGACCATCTGATTCTCCTCTCCTCCCCTCCCCTTTCTTTCCCTCTTCCCCTCCCACAGCCAGTGACTTAATTGGTTCAGCATGGCCCCAGTTGGTCTCAGCACATCAGCCCCAGGCACTAAAAATACTTCAGTATTTGAGCAGCCCCAGATGGGGTAGCCAGGTAGATCCTGGTTGGGGCTCATGCAGGAGTCTGCCTTACTATCTCCCCTTCCTCACCTAAAAAAAAAAAAAGGTGTAAAGAGACACTGAGACAAAGAAGTTTGAGAAGCAGTAATATAACAAACTTTTATACCTAAATCTGGTGATTTCTTTTTTTTTTAATAAATAAATTTTTATTTTAATGGGGCGACATCAATAAATCAGGGTACATACATTCAAAGAAAACATTTCCAGGTTATCTTGTCATTTAGTTATATTGCATACCCATCACCCGAAGAGAGATCGTCCTCCGCCACTCTCCATCCAGTTCTCTCTGTACCCCTCCCCTTCCCCCTCTCCCTCCTTCCCTCCCCCCACCCCCCATAGCCACCACACTCCTGTTCATGCCTCTTAGTCTCGCTTGTTACCTTTGCCACCCAGCTTAGTGTATCCCAAGGTTCTCTTTACCATGCCACAGTCACAGAGCTCCAGGGAAAAGCAACCTGGTCTCAACTCTCCAGGCAGAAGAGAACAGAAGCTCCATATCCACGCATGCTGCAAATGGCTTTTTCCAGTCTACCTGAATCATTACCAGCTAGAAGCAGCGGTCATTGGGACTTGGACATGAGCTGCAAAGTATAGAATGGTGACAACAATTCCAGTGCCATGCGGACTTTTCCTAAATCTGGTGATTTCTGACGAGCACTCTCATGGAATTATACAAACTATATAAAAATGCACTCTTGTAGCCAAAGATAAATCCAAAAAGTTTGTACTAAACTATAGTTATTAGTCAAAATGCTAAATTTAATATCATATCTCTTTTAATTATTTCAAAAAATAAAAATTATAATGACTTTGCCTCAACAATATCGTAAAGGTAAATGAAGATAAAGAAAAATAGTTTCAACATTACTTTTACAATTAAGAAGAATAACTTTTTTATGCAGTAGATTAATATGAAACAGGGGAAAATAAATTGTGTATTGCTCCCTGTATGTTATTGCAGAAAAATACTGCTTTGAAGTATCATGTTCTCTTTCTTAAGTTAGTGGAACAGAAGGATAGAATCTAAAAAGAGAGAAAGCAGACACAAATTATGTATGTATAAATGTCTATCTTGTTCAGTTGCTTCTAACACAGGTAAACTTTTTTGTAGCTCAGAATACTAAATAATACTACAGTAGCAACATTAAAACTCCATGTATAAATCATTAACTGCTTAGTAATCTCTTATGTTATAAAAAGAAAGTTAGTATATTATAAAAATTTGTGTGTAAAACCCTTCCAAATTCAAAATACCTTTATACCAGGGTTCTTAACACAAGTTTTATAGTTAGTTTTCACAGGGTCTATGAACATTTCATTAAATTGCCTAAAATGTGTTTAATTAAAAATATATGGGTATTTTTCTGGAAAGATGAGTCACAGCATTCATCAGGTTCTCAGGTAAGTTTGAATCCCAGAAATATTCTTAAAATACACGCTTATAATTAATTTTTAAAGTAATACTCAATTGAAATGGATATCTATGTATAGTATAGCAATTATTTTAAAAACTCTTCATCTGGGTCATTATAATGAGGTCCAAATTTAAGAAATGATCCTTTTTTCTTATCTATAATTTACAAATATTTATCCATGAGACTATGGAAATATTATTAGAAATATCCTACATAATTTGTTTGAAAGACTGCTTGAATTTCTGAGAGCTGTCAAAGTTTCCAAAATAAATAAGGAAAATGAATAGTATATTGTTTAATTGGGTATAATTCACATTTTTCTAATGTTTATTTTACAAGAAAATGTTTTGAGACAATATGGAAAGCAGCTGATTAAATAAATAGGATTTATGATAATGTGTTTTTCATTAAGTCTTAGTATTTCTTTCTTAAACTTTTTATGTGTTCTCTAAGACCAAAATGGGGCATTTCTTGTCTATTTCTAAGCTTTAGACTTATAGTCAAGCTTTATTTTTTATTCTAATGAAAAAATTATACATTTAATTTTGAAGTAATATACATTTAATTTTGTCAACACAGCTAAATTTCTTGTAACAAACTAAGAAAATCTTACAATGTTTAGAGGGCATAGTTTTTATAATAGTAGTAGTTTCAACTACATATAAAAGAATTTTAAATAACAAGATGTAGTAAGTTTATTTCTCATGTGAAAGAAACCTCGATAGGCCACACAAGACTAATGAATTGACTAAGAATTTAACTCCTTCTAGCTTTCCTATCTACCATCCATCTCTACACTGTAGAACTTGCCTCATAGTTCAAGGAGGCTGCTTGAGTACACTGGGAAGAGGGATGAAGACAATAAAAAAAAAGACATTTCTTCTCCCCTTTAAAGGAACTTCCCATGAGTCCTACACAACATCTCCAGCTCCATTCATAGCTGGCTTTCTACTATCACCAACTATGGAAGGCAAATAGATTCCCCCAAATTTTTACCCTAATCCCTGGAATTTGTAACTATGTTAAATTACATAGCAAGTGGGATTTTGCAAATAGAATTTAAGTTACAAAACTTTAAAAAGGGGGAGTGTCCTGGATTATTCAGGTGGGACCAATTTAATCACAGGAGCCCTTAAAAGTGGAGAACTTTCTCCAGCTGCAAGTAAGAGGGCAATGACATCAGGGGAAGTCACAGAGGTCCCAAGCATGATTACACCTAGCTTGGTCAGTCCTGAGATGTAGGGACCCACATGCAATGCACAGCAAGTGGCCTCGAGGTGCTAAGGGCAGCCTGCAGCTGACAGTAAGCAAGGTAACAGGGCCCTTGTTCTACAAATTCAAGGAACTGGTTTCTGCCAACACCTGAATGAGTTTGGAAGTGATTTCTTTCCATATCTTTCTTATAAAAACCCAGCCACAAACACCTTGATTTTGTCTTTGTGAAACCCAGAGAAGAGAAACCAACCAAGCTAAACCAGACTTCTAACCTACAGAACCATGAGATAACAAATTTGTGTGGTTCTAAGTTAGTAAGTTTGTGCTGATTTGTTGCAGAGGCCACAGAAAACCAGTATACCTGGTCACACCCAGTAGCCATTCAGGTCAGGCAACATGGTCTTCCTTCTAGCTCTGTGGCAGCATGTACTGCCGCAAACCAGCGTGGCTCATAATTCTCCAGGTCCTGAGTGAGAACTGTGTGGAATGAAGAAATAAACTCGGAGAGAAAAAGGATGGGATCAGGAGGTCTCTGCAAGTTGATAGCAAGCCAGAGCAAAAGCAAAATCCCCAGTCTGCTTCTATATAGTGCAGAGCTATATGCAAATAAGGAAGTCTCTGATACAAAGTCACACATCTGAGGCATAAACTGGAATCCTCGTAAGAGTGCACCCCCCCAACACACAACAGTCAAGGGTGTTGGTAAGATCTTAGTCTTAAAAGGGTGGGGAAGAGCTTAGTCTTAAACTAAGGCCTAGGGTATAAGGACTTTGTCAGTTTACAGCCTGTCTCCCACAATGTACAGCTGAAAACTCTGAGTCAATTTGTTTGAAAAGGAATGGGGAGAGTGTGTATCTGTTCAACAGCTAGTCTCCACTATCAAAGAAGAGAGCTTGAATTAATGAATAAAGAGAAGGATAAAATAGATTTGGTATTTCTAACATTAAATAAAATAGAAATAAAACTAATGAATGTTGCTCTCAATGAGGTTCAAAATTATTAAGGACCTTTCAAAATATCAAACTCTTTAAATTTTGCCACTAAATGTGCTATTTTTACAAACTGATACAGGGTAATACATGGAATCAAACCTCTCTCATCTCTCATGCATGAGACTGGCAATTGGCTAGTTAATAATTTTCTTGAAAGTCAGTTACATTGGGGAATCATAATGAAAAACACATACTTAAAGAGTCTATTTTAGCTTAAATCATAAGTATACATTTATTAGCCAATCTTTTTACAATATATAGAGTCTGGGCCTTTCTTTGAACGCATGGCAAATAATGGTTTTCTTGTACTCTGTAAAATTTTCTGTTTGAGCTTCTTTAAAATACAGAAAAAACTTAAAGAAACTTGCAATGCAATCTGAGAACATAATCCTTCCAAAGTTTCTTTAGAAGCCCATCTCTCCCACAACTAATTCATCATCATCCCTTTTATCTGCATATGTTTATGCTTGCCACAGTATTCAATTTAGTCTTCTACAATTTTTATATACTTTACACTCATATTTCATCAGGTCATGTAATATATATATTAAACTATACAATCCCAACAATAAGTAGTATTTGTATGTACATGTTTGGTTTTTGATGAATGAGAAAGAAATGAGTGTATACATAATGCTTGGGCCTTCTCGGTGGAATAAGTCAGTATACTTACAGAGGAAACAGACAGCAGCCCTTAATTTTGTGGATCAGTTAGAGTGGACAAGAGGATTTGTAATTTTTCACTATCCCTAGAGAAAAACTAATGAAAACAGCAAATTGCATCTCTATTGACAAGTTAAATCTCTAGCTTCATAGGGACCTTTGAATTAAGCATGTAATGTAGAACCATCAGTCAGTTTTCCTCACACTCAAGAAACTGCGAAGGCCTGAAAGAAAAATAAAGTCATGACTTCCCTCTTCTTTTGGAAAGCGCTCACGCCTTTGTGAGTTCTAGAAGTCAAGTAGAGTGTCTCAGACAAAAGGCATGGTGGAGGATCCTCAACAAGAATATAAGGTTTTTGTTTGTCAAAAATGGAATGATGTGGGACACAGAGCAAGGCGTGGGAAGAGTGAGGGAGAATTATGCAATCTCATTCTATAAATGTTCTCATCTTCTTAAATGGCAACTTTAAGGCAAATTTCTGAAGAGGAAAGATAAACATTATTTTCCGGTAAAACAATTAAAAATTTATCTTTGTAAACTAAACTTTATCTGCTAGAGAATATCAATTATGTTCTGACTTCCCAAACTAATTTCATATTTCAAAACAAGTCATTTTATTTGAGAATGATTTTTTTAAAGTGTCATGATTTAAGTCTCTCTTTTGGATAGTTAAGCATCTTTAATTTTTATAATCTAATTTTTTTAAATCAATGAAAAAATTTTAATACTAGCAGAGATTTTTGAATAAAGAATTAACTATGATTTCACCATTCCAAGAAAACTATTTTTCTTTTAAATTTGTCTTTCAGGATTTTGTCTATTTGCATAACAGTTTTGATATAATTGTAAACATACTGTACATTTCTACTGTATTATTCTTTTTTACATTTGACATTCAATGATAAACATTCTTCCATGTTTGTTAAATAGTTTTCATAATTATCATCTGGAGAATTCCTTTCCAAACTAACATGTGCTCGATGTTAGGAATAAAATAGTACCATGACCTTGACTGTCTTATTACAACATGCAAATAATTGATCATTAGTCATATGCCAGCACTAACTGCAAGGTTTAGAGTTTGGGCTTTGAAGTCAGATGGGTTTTGCTTTGAGCCCAGGGTCTGCCATGTATTAACTATGTAACTTTGAGCACCTTGTATAACACCTCTGAGGTTGTCATCTGTAATTTGGGGAGAAAAAATCATATCTAAGTCATAGAAAAATTGCAAAGATTGACTAAAACGTTGCATATAAAGCACTTGACCAGAATGCTTGACACATAGTATTTAATGAGTTATATTTGTTGTGAGGTAACATGTCCCATTCTCTGTTCTGCTTAAGCATTATATACCCTTTGATTCTCACACTTATACTATTTTATAGCTTAAAATGAAAATATGGAGGAAGGAAAACCCAATTAGACATCGTTTTCTTCAACGTCTGTTCTCAGCCACATTAGCCCTTGATGTTGTACACCTGCTGCCTACCTCGCTCATTGGCCCAACACCTGCTATTTCCATTATAATATATTTCCATCTGAACAGGCTGTATCTCCTAAGATAAACTGTTTTCTATCCAAAGCCAGGAACGATAATAATGTCACCAAGAACGTGTCATCACTTTTAGTCCATCACGTCTCCACAGCAATGTCTTTGTTCAGTATTCCACATCATCCTGGATGTTGGCATTGCTTCTATTCAATAGTTTGGCCTCTTTCCTTATACTTTCCAATTCATCTCTTTTGGCCTAGTTTTACACATCTTCTAAATTAATGTTAAGAACATTTGGATTTAAAAAGAAGGATTGTGGTAGAGGAAAATGTAGCTTTGGGTGGAAAACAGAGTATTTCAAACACTAAAGTGGATAAATAAATTTAAAATGTTTGTTTAAACTTGTTTTCCATTGTATTTATTTACTGTTCCAAATCCTTTACTGAAGAAGTCTTAAACATGAACATATTTAAAATAAGAGGTTTAAAAAGATGCATGTGAAGACTCTATCCAAACCTCTGTAATACACCCTAGTCCCAGAATCAGCCAATTTCACTAAGTTTGGCAGAGTTCAAAACTGATTTTTACTATAGGGCCCAATGGAATCACAAACTTCATTGTATTTGACAGGTTTATCACTCAAGTCCCATACAAACCAAACTCCACTGAAAAAAAACAAACTCCATTGAAAAAAAGCCATTTCAACAACCACAGGAAAGTCAAACGAAATTCAGGCAGAATAGTTTCTATAGACATTTGTATCTGCAACCTGAAGATAGCATCTGTCATATGTCAGACTGATGTTGGCAATGGTTTCAGTTAGCTGCATTCTATTCTGCTATTGCCAAGTCCAAAGTTAGTACTTTTGAACTTACTGCATCTTTAACATACCACACTTATAATAGGAAAATATCCAGCTGACCACTATACAGGGACTAGAGGCATAGAATATAGAATCACAAGTGTTGAGCAGAGATCCTGTGAAATCTCAGCTTCATTTTGAACCTGATTACACTTATGAGTTATAGATAGTTTCTAAACTGGTGAAAGCTTTATTTGTGGTATTATAATTTGCTTAGGACAAAAAGAATATCCGAATGCAATTGAATTTGTAAAACTCAACCTCATATACTTATGCTATGGTAAACCACAAACCAAAGAAAGTCATTGAACTGAACTCTCATGTTTTACAGGGCCCAGCATAGGAAATAGCCAGCTGGAGCACTGTGAGAACGGACATGTCATGCTTTATACCACACCTGTAACTGCCATTGTTAGGGAGACATTTCTTCGACTAAGGATTAATGAAAGGTCTGAGCAGTGGATGAGAACAATTATGTACTGGGGAGAGGGTTATCATAAAAAGAGAAATAAAAGAAAAAGATTATTTCTAGAAACAGTAAAAACTTCCATTAGACTCTTCACGAACCAGTAGAATTAAGTTGTTTGGAGTAGAGGCCACTTAGAATTCTCTCTTCTCCATCTCTCCCTGTGAATCCTATCTCTGCTTCCAACATAAACTCAGGTCACCTCTACTGTAAGTCTTTTTCTGATTTTCCCAAGGGTAGTGAATCCCGCCATGGCATGGCCCTCTCATTAGGGCTACATTTATCATAGTCTCCTGCATGAGGTCTCTCGTTCCTGTTAAACTCCCAGCTCCCTGAGAGCAGAGAATGTGATCTGCTATCTTTAAATGCCCTCACCCTGGCACCGAGCATAATGCCTCCTAATTGGAAGTAAATATATTAAGCCAACTCCTTCTTGTGTGGGTTTTTTTCTATGCACCATCCAGCAGATGGCAGCAGTACCACCTTCAGCAGAGGAGAAGGACTTCATCAATATTCTGGCCAGCTCATTAATAAAAGCATTGCTTTATTTTCCTTTCTCCTTCATCTACTGCTGAGCCATCAAGTCATGAACGTTAATTCACGGTAGTGTGCTTGCCAACAATATATGAATCTCTGATGTACAACTCTGTAATCATCTAAAAAATAGAAGTAGAAAATTTGAGATGTAATAATCCACATTCCCCTTTTCCCGCTAACACACACATTTTGGAACATGAGGCATAATTGCTATCACCATAATATATCACACATACGTGATAAGTAAAATGTGTTCCTCGGGTGAGGGGATGGGGATAGATCCTCTATTACCCCTGTTTCCAGCTAAGGAGTATTTAGCTGTACAACCTCTTCACCTTCCTTTCTACCCTAATCAATTGGTTTGATGGTAGATTGGAAGAAGTCACTGTGCAAGTTTACCTTAACCTTTTCCTCACCTTCTGGAGCCATTTACTCAAGGACCATACCTTCAGTCTGCTCCATATCATGTGGTAAACATCCTGACCCATGGGGGAGGTACACAGATATCAGGTGTTGAAGCTTATGCCAGATGAATAAGTGTGCTTAAAGTGGCGAAGGGTTAGAAGGGTAATTGTAGCTGCATATCAAAGTTCATTCTTCAGCCTAGATTTCAATTAGTAATAAAATTGGTCCTTTGATCTCCATTTTTCTGATTCCTTAGTCGATACCAGTGGTAGTCAACCTGGTCCCTACCGCCCACTAGTGGATGTTCCAGCTTTCATGGTGGGCAGTAGTGGAGCAACCAAAATATAAATAAAAAGATAGATTTAACTATAGTAAGTTGTTTTATAAAGATTTATTCTGCCAAACTTAGCGAAAATCTGACATAAAGTACTTGGTAAGTAATTATTATTATATGCTTTAACTTGCTGTAACTCTGCTTTATACATTTTATAAAGTAAAGTTCCTTCCCTACTTTATAAATCACCATTACTATGGAACCAGTGAGTGGTTAGAAAATTTTACTACTAACAGAGGTACAAAAGTGGGCAGTAGGTATAAAGAGGTTGACTACCCCTGGTCTATACTTACTAAGGGTAAATATATATTTTATTTGAAGTCCCACCTACAAATGGTATACAAAACAGTCTTATATTTTAAAGCTCAATAAAATTTATACCTAAATTTTTCTCTTGTTTTATAGCCAACTTTAAAACTATTATGCTTTAAAATTTCTCACTTTTGATCATTAGCTGCTTTATCAAATGCTGAAATTAAATATTTTAAAAATAAGCTATCAAAGACTACTCTTTGTTACTATAAGTAATTGTTATTAAAATCAGTACACATAGCAGCTATAGTCTTCACAACAAAATAACTTTATGTGAGAAAAAATTCCCTCCCCCCACTAGAAAAATTTTCATTCCTTCCAAAGGTAACGTACCATACTTTCAACATTCATTTCACCAATGAAACAAAGCACACTGATTTACCTCACTAAATAAAATGCTCAAAAGCATTTTCCTTTCTGGACTAGCTAAGTCTTATAGCTTTGTATATGTTTTATTCCTTAATGAGGCCTTGAGCAACTAATTATTTCAAAACCCTAGGGTAATCTTCAATATTCTCAAAATAAACCTTGACATTTTTAGTTGCTAATCAGCTACAGCTGAAGAGAATTTCAGAAGCAGTAATGGGATAGACCAATGGTGTATACATTTATATTCCAAAGCCAAAGATTCTCCCTTTTTATCCCCAAATTAACATAATCTTAAATCAAGATTCAAACACCAATATTTGTAGTCTCTTTTTCACTTCATTTCTGAAATCTTTTAGAGAGTGGGAAAATTAAGAAGTTAAAAACACTTGTTTACAGTACGTTTCCTCTTATCCCAATGTCCTTCCTTTTCCCCTCATTCTTCTTTTTATTTTCTATTATTGCTTATCTGAATCTCATTGCATGGAATTGGATTAACCACAATCTGTTGTTGATGACATAGTCTCATCATTGTTGTATTTATAATTTGGTTTTATTTAGTTAGTTATTTTATTTATAAGTTTAATAATAGGGAAATTACCTATAATTTTGCAACTCACAGCAAAAATCTCTGTCCTCAAGGATACAGTCAAGAATTATATTGGACTAGGGGGCAGAGAAAATAGACAATAAACATTTTTAAGTAAATAGCGTATGTCAAACATAATAAACACTATGAAACACAGATACACAGCAGAGAAGGATAAAGGAGATAGAAATTTTCAAATATGAGAGAGAGAAATGTAGTATTAAATAAGGTGGATAGAAAGTGATGGAAGACAATTTGACTTTGGGTGAGGTGTATGCAACATAATCAAATGTCAAAATAATCTGGAGATGTTTTCTCGGAACATATGTACCCTGATTTATCAATGTCACCCCATTAAAATTAATTTAATTTTTTTTTGGAAAAATAAATAAATAAATAAATAAATAAGGAGGGCATAGTAGGCTTTATTTAAAAAGTGAGATTTAATAAAAAAACTTGAAGAAGACAAAGTGTTATCCGAGCAGATATCTGAGAGAAGAATATTCCAGGTAAAAGGAATATTCAAAAGAAGGATCTCAAGGTGGGAAAGTCCTTGGAGCATGTGAAAAATAACAAGGAGACCCCTGTAATGACAGGAGACTGAATAAGGGAGAAAGTAGTGGGAAAAGAAGTCAGAGAAGAAATGGAAGGTCCTAGATTTGTAGCCATTGTATGGACTATAGTTTTTACCTTAAATAAAATGAGGAGCTATTCTATGATTTTAAATAAAAGAGTACCATGGTATGATTCAAGTTTTAAGAAACTCACTCTGGCTTATTTGTTGACAGTAGATTCTAAGTCTTATCATAGACAGGCAGGAAGGGCAGAGGAGTCTTCCTCATTGGCCAAGCTGACACAGGGGAGGTTCTTGCACTGAACATGCCAAAAGCTGGAAATACAAGTGGATAGTGCCCCAGCACTCAAAAAACTAGCAAGATAATTGGATTGAGAAAGAAGCCCTCCCCTCCATATCCCTATAGGCAGTAAGGGGAGATGGTCTTTGAGACAAGACTCCACCATTCTCCCAGGTTGGGGCAACTGAATAAACCTCTTTCTTTTTGCACCGCATTTTTTTCATGAGTTTGTTTTTGCTGAAGCAGGCAGCTAAACCCACTTATTCAGTTATATAAGGAGACAAGAATAATAGAAAACCTAATTAAGGACTTTAATGACTCAGTGATGGGGATGAGAAATGGGAAGATCCTGAGTATATGTTTTAATTAGAGCTAATAAAGTTTCCCAAAAGATTAGATGTGGAGTGTGAAAGAACAAAAGTAGTCAAAGACGGTTTTCTACTTGTTCTCAGCAGCAACAGGGATATAACTGAGATTAGTTAAGCAGGACTGTGAATGGTTAGAAATTCACTGTTAGACATGTAGGATTTGAGAAGTATTGGATATCCAAGTGGAAATACTGCTGGATGTGTAAATGTTATTTTTGGAAGACTGATGGACCTAGAACTGTGAATATGAGAGTAATTATCATACAGATAATATTTAAGGCCATCAGTGTAGATAAAGAGGAACAAAAAAAGAGAATAATCTAACATTCCAAAATTAAGTAAGGAAGAAGAGGATCCAGCCCAGACTCAGAAACCAACTTAAGAACGTTTATTAAGGAAGAGAAAGTGATTAGATGTGTCAAATAAAACTGACAGGTCAAGGAAGATGAGGATTGAGAATTGACCAACATTTTAAGATCATAGAGGCCATTGATGACCTCAAGAACAATTTTTGGACTCATGACAAAGAAAGACTAATTAGGTTGTATTGAAAGAGCAAGGAAGAAGAATTAAAATCAGGGAGCCAAGAAATGGGGCGGTAGGTAAAGTGGAAAATACTATAGGTGAAGATATTTCTTTAAGATGAAAGGAAAAGTTGTATACTTGCGAGAATAATTCAGTAAAGTGGGAAAATTTGATGATAAGGGAGAGGGAAGGTAATACTGCTGAAGCAATGCCTTTGAATAGGCTACAGAGAATAAGATCTAAAGAGTAAAAAAACTCAAGGCTGATCACAGACCTGAGTTTTCATGAGGACGATAGAGTGAAAGGGTTTTAGGAGCAAGGACTAGGAGGAAAAAATAATAGAATGGTGATGTGCAGAGCCTGTGTAGAGTTTCTCTCAGGTTTTCAAATACTATTTATATAAGTACAAACACTCTTAACTTCAGTATTCAGCAACTGATTATCCAAGATTTTCTATTCCACTGCCTAGTCTAATCTCCTTAAAGATTGGTAAGAAAAAAAGATGGAGATAAAACTCAAATCCATATCAATTGGGACACTTTTAGCAGATCATCAGATTAAAGCTGAGTAATGGTGAAAGATTATTTATAAAATACATTTAAGCATTTTCTGAGGACCTTACATACCTATGTTATTCACATTTTCCATTACCAGACATTTTCAAGTTGCATATATGAGTATAATTCTATGGATGTGCAACTCAAAAATATAGTATTAAATAAAGAACAAGTAGATTTAATGGAAATCTGGATCTTTGGCATAGCTAAAAGAGAAAAGATTTCTAGTTATTAATTACAATAAATAAATGTTTCCATAATAACAGAGTTGAGAACAATGAAGAACACTTCCTTTTGTGAAATAATTGATTAATTAAAGACTTTCTAATCCATTGGAATATTACGTGGGCCTTAAAAACAGGTGGGTCTGTATTCCTTGACATTAAAAAATTTTCAATATTTTTCTGGATAAAAAGGCTGGTTACAATAAAATATAATATTATATTATATCAGTACAAAATTAGAGAATAGTCAAATCACACTCCCCCAAAAAATATTCAATAAAATATAAATAGTCCCCATGTAGTGGTGAGAATTCAAGTGATTATCTTGCCCTATACTTTCTGTATTTGCTTAAATCATTTCTAATATCATCTTTATAATTAAGAAAAAGCATAATAAAGACATTATTTTGAATAAAAGAAGCAACAATCAAGAAAATAGCAAATTTATCACACAATTATGTAATGTTAGTGAAGAGTTCTAGCTAGCATCAAAAGACACAGACTTAGAATGTAATATTTTAACCTTAATTCTATCATTGTCTTGCTTGTGTGGCTTCAAGCAAATAATGTCATTTGTAAGATTACTATCTCACTGCAAAAAATGATAATAAAAGTTATTACACCAGGGTGTGGTGGGTTAACTAATCAGTGCTTGAAAGAAACTTTGGAAAAATAATGTCAATATTTTGAAAAAAATATTTTAATTCATAATTTAAAGTCTGTGCTTTTCCAAGAAAATAATACCAGAGCTCCA
Organism: Saccopteryx bilineata; assembly: GCF_036850765.1. Lineage (NCBI taxonomy): Eukaryota > Metazoa > Chordata > Mammalia > Chiroptera > Emballonuridae > Saccopteryx > Saccopteryx bilineata. Next base: position 174,087,268 of record NC_089494.1, read on the forward strand.
GAGACATTCAGCTCCAAAACCCAAATTCTTGCCTCAGGTATGTGTGTACAACTAGCTGCATGTGTATAACTGAGGACAGAATTTGATCTATAAAATTTGGAATATCTAGAGAATTTTAAATCTGGAAATAATTAAAATCTGCTTGAAAAAAATAATTATGATGTGACCCAATTCAAATGGGCTTTGATGTGTTTAAAAAATAGTGTTTTCACTTATGTGAAAAAATAAAAATTTTACTCAGCTCAATCCAGAACATACAATTGTTAAGGATAAGAAGGAAGAAGTTATCACCATTGATCTTTCTCCAGGGTTACAAAGATCACATCAATAAGAAATGAGTTTGTGTTCCCTTACTACTAAGGAATGCTTCACACCACAAAAGAGAAAAAAAAGAGGAGAGGAAAAAGGGGAGGGGAAGGGCCTAGGAGTGAATAATTTTGACCTCCCCAGAGAATTCATAACTGAGGCTTTCACTTACATCTGGTATACTTTTGCTATCTACAAATCCCCTTATCCTGCACTCCCTAATCATTAAAAGAGTCAACTCTTTTGCAAATAGATCCTTCCCAAAGTCATCTATCGAATATAAAATCAGCCCAAGCAAAGTGAACTTTCTTTCAAGCTTTTGTTTCTACTTCAGTTTTCCTTTTGCGTGTCATGGTAACAGGACTGCCAAAGTTTTGTTTCTCATAATTTCTGAAGCCTCTTTCAATTTTTCATTTAAAAACGGAAATTGGCGTGGGGCGGGGGTGTTGAGGAAATTAAGTCCCATACCTAGATCTTTATCATATCCTAAACTTTTTCTCTCAATGTCACAATTTAAATTTTGACATGTTCTTCATCTTGCCATCTCACCGAGTGGGGGTCAGAACAGAGAAATAACAAAAACCACAACTCTTTCTCCATTTCTGCCTTTAAAAAAGAGCTGTACAATGTGCATAATGTTTATTCTTCTGGCTGTGTGTGTTGAGCTATTTATCAACCTACAAAATATGATCTGTTTCTCCTTTATGGTCTTTTCAACACAAAAAAATATTGGCATTGCTTCTCCCCACTTCTCAAGAGAGTCATCTGGATTATAACCACACTACCCACGGGATTAAACCACTTGTAAAGAAGAGGAGTCTTTTGTATTTGGATCTTGAAACTTTGAAAACAACCTTCAGCCATCCTTCTAAAAACATTAGAAGTAGCATTCTTGTGTGCTTTTCAGACATCTTTATAAGTTCTTATGAAAGGATAAATGTGGCTGGTTTGCATTTTACATGTTATTTCCAAATAGCCTTGCCTATCACCATAGATATGGCTATAAAATCAAAAGAAAAAGGTCAAAGTCTGTCTAAATTGCCTTTTTTTCTCTCTGTGCACCAAAAAAAAGGATATTTTCCAATTAAATATTATTTTTCTAATTGAATTTATTGGGGTGACACTGATTAACATAATTATACAGGATTCAGGTGCCCAATTCTACAACACATCTCTGTATTCTGTATTATGTTCAACTCTCCTACAAATAAATATTAATATGGTCTCTGCCCACTTATTCAATTATCAAAACTAACGTAACTGGTCAGAGAGCTGGTGCTGCCCACCTCCCCCATCCAGTAAATCACAAAGCCTGCATTTCAGCTTGAAGTTTTCAAGGGCCTGGTCTATTTTGTCAGAATCTAAACGTTTGTTTCACACTCTCAATCTAGAAATGCCCTCTAATAGCAGCAGCGTTTTACCCTCTTTGAAGGTAAGGTTTTAGTTCATAGTATAGTAAAGTTTGTGAGGGCTGCCATAACAAAATACCGTAGACTGGGTGACTTATTTACTCACAGTTCTGAAGGCTGGAAGTCCAAGAGCGAGAGGACAGCAGGGTTGGTTTCTCCTGAGGCCTCCTTAGCTTGTTCTCTTCACATGGTCATCCCACTGGACATAAATCCCTGGTGTGTCTCTTTCTCTTCCTATAAGGATACCAGTCATATTGAATTCATACCTCACCTTTAAGGCCTTAACTTAATCACATCTTTAAAGACTTTATCTCTAAAAACAGTTATATTCTGAGGTATATTGTTTATTCAATGGAACAACTTAAGTAAATAAATTTGCTACTAGCAGGCAATTTTCAAATTACAACACTACCCCCCACCCATGTCTGTGGTTGTGATGTGATTTTGTAACTAAATGTGCTTCTAGTAAGTCTATAAATGTCAAATTTTATTTAATGTAAATACATTTCTAATAATTTTTAAACCATAGTAAATTTTGTTCAGGATTTAAAATAATTTTTTTTATCCTGTACATTATCAAAAGTCTAATTGATTCAGTGACTCATTGACTAAAGACTAGAAACTCCCCAAGGCACTGTGAGTGTTCTGCCTGCCCTCCCATGTAGGCATTCCATTCCCCAGGTCCTCTCATCAGCTCTCCTCTCAACTCATTTGGCACACATTCCCCTGATGACCTCACCCATTCCCACACTTTCACTCTCACCTTTCCACCAGTGACTCCCAAATCTGCATCTCCTCCTGAGAACCCAAACCTACATTTCCAGCTGCCTGCTGGGTATCTCTGCAGATTGCAAGCCCCTCCCAGAGTAATCATCTTCTCTTAAAAATATGATTGTCATAGAAAGGTTGTGATATTGTATCATAATAAAAAATATGTATTTGGTCATCATCCCTGGCTGTTTACACAGAACTTCTAAAACCATTAGAATTTCCTGACTGCTAAGGGTAAGGGAGCGTCCTTTATTTTCATAAGTCCCTTTCAACCATAGCTGTGCTTAAGATAATAAAATGATGCATGAAGGATGAGGACTGATTGCCAAAGAACCAACCATGTGACTAGAGGGTTGGAACTTATTTTCAGCCCCCACCCTCAAGTTAATCACCAATAGCCAATGATTTAATATATTGTGCCTAAGTAATAGAACCTTAAAAATAAAAATAAAAAATTAGAGATTTGGAGAGATTCCAGGTTGATAAATGCATCCACGTGCCAAGAGAGTAGCACATCCCAGACTCCACAAGGACAGAAGCTCTTGCACTCAAGACACTTCCAGACATTGCCCCATATACCTCTATATCTGCCTATGTCTTTTCCTTTAAAACAAACCAGTAATGATAAGTAAAGTATTTCTCTTAGATCTTTGAGCCATTGTAGCAAATTATTAAAACTAAGGTAGGAATTATGGGATCCCCCAATTTGTAGTTAATCCAGACAGAAGTGTAAGTAAACTGGAAGCCACTACTGTGAATGGCATTTGAAATGGGGGCAGAAGAAATCTGTGGGACTGAGTCCTTGTGACTATGCTAACCTTGGGTAGTTAGGGTTGGGGTTTTTTTGGGGGGGAGTAGTTAGTTTTAAAATAAATTAAATTGCAAGAAACCATATGGTGTCCACATAGAACTGGAAAGTTCTTAGTGTGGAAAATCAATACATTTGGTGTCACAGGGTTGTGAAAAGAAAACTCATTTTCTTTCAAAGCTAAAGAACATGACATTCAGATTCAGACTGAGCTGGGTTCCAACCCAAGTTCTCACACTTGCCTGTTAGCGACTTTGAACAAGCTACTCAAGCTTTTTGACCCTTGATCTAATCAAGCAACAAAGCAAGCAAGCAATTAACTAACATTTGTCTCTTTCATTGGGTCACTGTGAAAGTTAAATAAAAAGATTAAATTAAAAAACATGAACTTAGCATGTGTTCAATAAACTAGAGTGCTACAAAAATAAGAGAAGGAAGGGAAAATTTTTTTAAAGATTGAAAAGGGTTACAAAAGTAAAGTAAAAGTAGTATATATATGCATATACAAAGTAGTATATATGTATATATAAATATATATATTATTTAACTATGTAGATCAGGGGCAGTCAACCTTTTTATACCTACCGCCCACTTTTGTACCTCTGTTAGTAGTAAAATTTTCTAACTGCCCACCGGTTCCACAGTAATGGTGATTTATTGGGTTGGGGAATAAGTTCGTAGCATTTTTATATTTTATTTTACAATGATTTGTTTGCTGTTTGGCAAAGGGTAAGTATTCATTCGATAAAACGCTTTCTGCTCTACAAAACTATGTTAATTGTATTTTTGAGTTATTTAATTTTTTATTAGTTTTGAGGCTTAGAAATGGAATACCCAGGAGGCAAAAATCAACATTTTCGACACCTGCTCTTCTTTGCTTTTCATCAAGGTCAAAAAGCTGCTGAAGCAGCCTGGGACATTTGCGACGTGTATGGAGAAGGTGTCATAGGCAAGTCTACATACAGCACGGAAATGGTTTGCAAAGTTCAAAAATGGCGACTTTGACGTCGATGACACGTCCCGCAGCGGAAGACCTTCTGAATTCGATGAAGAATGTCTCAAATCACTTTTGAAGGAGAACGATCGCCAAACCAGCCGTGAATTGGTGGAAAAAATGAACTGCGATCATAAAATGATTCTCAATCACCTTCATTCAATGGGATTTACCGAAAAATTGGGAGCCTGGGTGCCTCACGAGCTCAATGAAAAAAACAAAGAAAGTCGCCTTCAAATTGCTTCTCAGCATCTCGCCTGCCATCGAGCAACACGTGGTCATAAACAGCGCTTTTTGTACCGAATCGTCACGGGAGATGAGAAATGGTGCCTATACATCAATATGAAGCAAAGAAAGGAGTGGGTGGCTCCAGGAGATACGCCAAAGCCGAGAGTCAAACCAGACCTTCATCCAAAGAAGATCATGATATGTGTTTGGTAGGACTAGGAGGGCATGGTGCACTGGGAAATGCTCGAAAAGAATGTCACGGTCAACAAGGAGCTCTACATTGCCCAGCTACACCGCGTGAATGAGGCTATTCAACTGAAAAGACCTGATCGACATGGTCAAACCATACTCCTTCACGACAACACCAGGCCCCATGTTGCACAAGTCATCAAAGCCGCACTCCAAGAGCTCGAATGGGAGGTCCTTCAGCATCCGCCGTATTCTCCGGACCTTGCACCGACCGATTACCATCTTTTCCGCTCCCTGTCAAACCATATGAAGGGCGTTACCTTCGATAACAAAGAGGTCCTTAAAAACTGGCTCAACAACTTCTTTGACACCAGACCAGGTGATTTTTGGCAGAACGGCATCAACAAACTGGTCGAGAGGTGGGAAGAGGTTGTAAACAGCAACGGCGAATATATAATTGATTAACTTATTGATATAATTATTGTTTTTTGTTTAAATAAAAGACTTCGGTAAAAACTCTACGAACTTATTCCCCAACCCAATATAAAGTAGGGAACTAACTTTACTTTATAAAATTTATAAAGCAGAGTTACAGCAAGTTAAAGCATATAATAATAATTACTTATGAAGTACTTTATGTCGGATTTTCTCTAAGTTTGGCAGGATAAATCTTTATAAAACAACTTACTATAGTTAAATCTATCTTTTTATTTATACTTTGGTTGCTCTGCTACTGCCCACCATCAAAGCTAGAACGCCCAGTAGTGGGCGGTAGGGACCAGGTTGACTACCACTGATGTAGATTAATGAAATAGTCATTCTCCCAATTTGTATGGATTAAAAATTTGTCAAATTCTGCTTCTCTCTACTCAATTTTCATATTTAATCAACAGCTAAATTCTATTCATTGACCTCTAAAATATGTACTTAACACATCTCCTCTTTTCTATTCTGACTGCTTCAGTTCATATTTTTATTGCTCTTCAGTTAGATAGGATATCTGGTCTAATATTTTTGTTTTTCTTCCCTCCAACTTTCCCTTGTCATTTCTATCCCTGTCCCTAGGCTTTCTTTCACACTACACATAACTTTTTTATCCTTTTAGTATCTGACTATACAGATTGAAAATATTTCATGGTTCTTTCTGCATAGAATAGCAATTAATATTTATTCCCACCCTGTTTTATCCAATATCTTTTTCATTAAAGTCCCCAAAAGCATTCTAAGCTAGACATGAGATTTATTATTCACAAACTCACATTGCAGAAGTATATAAACATTTGCTCCCCTTTACTAACATTGTCCCCTGCATCTAAAACATTTTCTTCCTGAGATTCACCTGTCAAAAATTCTATCTACTGTTCTGATATGACAATGACCATTTATCCTAACTTCATGGTCCTCTCTATATGCTGAATTGGCTGGGAATAAATATAGTGATCAGCCTAATACATGAGTAGTCAAATAGACATAAACATTGTCAAAATACTGGTTTTATTATCGGTAATATTGGGTTAAAGATAGCAGCTTGATCTATGACCATAATTATTACTTTTTTAACTCTCCTCTCCCAAATCTACAGATCAGGACTATTACTCCAAAAGAGAGTTGAGATCCTCAGGACAGAAACTCTTATCCAGAATCAGAATTTTCCCACACTCACTGGGTTCTGGTCCCAGAGGAGTCTAGGAAAAAACCCACATCTTTCCTCAAGGCAAACAGACCTCAGAGAGGGCCAAGGTAGGTGTACCTAGGCCAAGCCAGTGCAGTGATCTTCTTCTCAGTTTCACCAATCAATTAAGTCAGTCTTCTTTGGGAAGGTGAAGGGAGAGATGAGCAAGGGTCAGGCTTCATTTTTCATTAGTTATGAGAGTTTGTGCTTTTTGAGAGTGTGCAGGCAGGAGCACTACCTTTCAGTGTTTTATTTTGAAACCTTAAAATTGTCATGAAAAAAGTAACTTTCTGTGGAAAAAGTCAAAGTTATAGCTAAATATAAAAACTATTAAAAATATGAATACCAAAATTTAAATATCAGTTAATATAGAGGGAAAAATAAAAAATATTGACTAGCCATGATGGAAATAGGAAACAAAAATATATGAGAACTTTTGTTTAATTACTAAAGCACATGTAGTTAAAAAAATTAAATAAATATAAATGTTTGTATATGTTTAAATATGTTTACATTTTTTTTTCTCTGTAGTGAGTAACATTATAAGGCAGATTTGTGCCTTATTTAGTTGTAAATTCTGAATTTCCTGAAAGAAAAAGTAAAGACTATTAGACATAAATAAAAAGATTTGGAACCTTTTTTTTTGACATACTATAAATATGAAATTATAAAATTTAGCTTGCCTGACCTGTGGTGGCACAATGGATAAAGCGTCGACCTGGAAATTCTGAGATCACCGGTTCAAAACCCTGGGCTTGCCTGGTCAAGGCACATATGGGAGTTGATGCTTCTAGCTCCTCCCCACCTTCTCTCTCTGTCTCTCTCTCTCCCTTTCTCTCTCCTCTCTAAAATGAATAAATAAAATAAAATAAAAAGAAATGTTTAAAAAAATAAAATAAAATAAAATTTAGCTTGGTATTATTGCTGACAGTACTATAGTGTTATGGTATAGTTGTAGTTAAGAAAAAACTTGAAAAATATATGAAAACATGTACTTGAGTTTTTTTCTTAAGAGAAAAATGATATATACATATATATACATACATATAAATATATATGTATGCACAAACATACTGTTAAAGTTGACATTTCTGAGCCTGACCTGTGGAGATGCAGTGGATAAAGCATCAACCTGGAACGTTGAGGTTGCCAGTTTGAAACCCTGAGCTTGCCTGGCCAAGGCACATATGGGAGTTGATGCTTCCTGCTTCTCCTTCCTTCCTTCCTTCCTTCCTTCCTTCCTTCCTTCCTTCCTTCCTTCCTTCCTTCTCTCTCTCTCTCCTCTCTAAAATGAATAAATAAAATATTTAAAAATTAAAAAAAATTAAGTTGACATTTCAAATGCTCATTTCTCAGCTTAAAGGTAATTTTTAAAAAGAAAATATAAAAGAATTCATTCAATCATTTGTGATTTATCTAAATATTTTTAAACCATTTTTTTTACATTAAAAATGGATTTGGTGTGTATTTATCTGTACTTAGATAGGTCCAAACTATGGGTTTGAAAAAGAACTTTGAATTTGACACGCATAGAAAGCCTCTTTGATATATTAAAGGGAAAAATCCACCTAGAATATAAATAGCCAAGTTGAAAAAGTTTTAAAGGTGTGTTCAAATTACCTGAAATACTGAATTTTCCACTAAAATAATTCATAAAACTCAAAGAAAACGGGGTATCCTAAATTCTTAAAGTAATAAACATGCTGGAGTTTACACATTAAATATTTAAAAGACAATATACATGAATTAAGATGCATTTATCTATTCATTATTCAGAAAAGGAAGAGACTAATATGATTATAAAAAAGACAAGCATGGTACATAACAAGCTATCGCATGCTACAAAGAAAATATAAAGCAGGAAAGAGAATTTAAAATATTTCAGGGTAGGGGAAGACAACTACTGAAATTGTTTATGAGTTTTCAAATACCAGGGCAGTGAATGGTCAGTTTCAGGGTTATAGTAGTTCTGGTTTTAGGAGAATGCTTTGTGATTCTGTCTCAGACTAGGAGACAGTGCAAGAAGCTCTGAGCCTTACATTTTTGTTCATCCCTGTAGAACTTCACTGTCAGAAGAACTGATCAGATTTACACTAGATAAAGAGCAAAGCAGTGTCAAAAGGTAGCTCCATTTTTTATCTTAGGAAACTCCATACTGTTTTCCACAATGGCTGACGAGTTTGCGTTCCCATCAACAGTGCTGGAGGGTTCCCAGACCAATGTCATCCCAATAAATTCAATTTAAAAAAAATCAAGGCACCAGCTTCTGCAAAATCAGCTCTGCTGTTCATTTTACATATGACCAAGTAGATCACATGTGTTTAAAAAACAGATTCTCCAATTTTAGTTGGTGGCAGCCTAAGAACTAAAAGTGTGTGGTTCCGACAGCAGCTGTTTCAGAAACTTTCCTTTACTCGTTCTCAACAAGAGAAGTGCGAATTTAAGAAAAGCGCATATAAAACTTTTAAGGGTACTTTGGCAGAGAAGTCTTATTCTATTTTATCTACTAATAAAATAATTCAAGATTATATTTATTTGTCTTTACTTATTTTTTAGTAATTCACCTTTTTTTATTTTATAAAAGAATCAATATGAGACAAATTAGAAAGTCAGAAACCAAATTAGTTCTTCTCCACAGATAGTTTAAGAAGCATTGGACTAAAATTCTGATCACTCGACTCAAAGTCATTGCAAAAACAACCATATAATAGTATGAGTGGCTTTGATGTGCCAGGCACTATGTTAAGGGACACAGACTCAGAAATACACAGTTAGTGCCCTCATGAAGTTTACTGTAAATAGAGTGAGATAATCAACAAGAAACACTGGGCATAAATGGTCCAGTATTTTCCATTAAATCTCACTGTCTCCCATTTGTATGGACTGAAACAAAATATTTGATTATGCAACCATTCAATATAACTAGTGTAGACTCACTTATGGAAATAATATTTGGGAACACATATGATATCCAGGGTGACTGTATATTTCTTTTAAATAGGGATCTGAGTAAATCTGTTTGTAGAAGCAAGAATCTGAGGAATAAGATCAGGATATTTTTTTCTTTCAATAAACTGCCTTCAAACAATCTTATCATATTGGATACATTTTAAAATGTGGTGAAAGGAATAGTCTATCTGCAAACCCTAAATCAGAAGTCATCTTTTTCTGCTTTAAACTGTCAAAAAAGTTATTTATGAACTTTCATCAGCCTTGTGACTTACTATAATCACAAGTTTTTAATATATTTTTAAATTTTAATCTTGAGTTTATAATCCTTTTATACAATAGTACAATTGATAATTATAAAAACAAATTCTTTAAGAGAATAAATATTTTTTAAATAGTTTGGGAGTCTATAAGTATTCTAGCCTTGAATCCACCTCAGGTTTATGAAGAGGTTTAACATGGAATGGTGGTATTTATTTTGCTTTATTAGTAGTAGTAGTAATAGTAGTAGTATTAATTTTAGTCAGTAGCTCCTACACATAGTAATAATAAAAGACTAAAATAAAAGAGATTAGGAAGAGACATGTGAGACATTTTGAAATGCTCATCCATCTTTGGTGAAAGACAAAAATTCTTCTGACAGTAATATATATATTATATATAGGTGTGTGTGTGTATATATATATATATACCTATATATATCAGTTTTAACGGGTAGCATCTAGAAAAATAGCAGAGCTATTATAGAGAGCTTTAAAGTGACTGAATGAGGTAGATAATAGATAGCAAAGTGGATACCCTAATATTTCTCAGGGCAAAATAGCATGAAAGTTAGGAAAGTACATTTGACTCTGCCATCTCTATCACTGTGGATAAATAAACTTGACATGTTAATAAAATATCAAAGATGCTACTAATACCCTCTAGTCATCCAAAGGATGTTTTTTATTTCTCTAAAAAGAATGTCTGGCCCTGATTGACTAGCTCAGGGGTTAAAGTGTTGCCCCACTATGCCAAGGTTGCAGGTTCGATCCCTGGTCAGGACACATAAAGGAATCAACCAATGAATGCATAAATAAGTGGAAGAACAAGTTGATTTTTCTGTATCTTTTCCTTCCTCTCTCTAAAAATAAAAATAAAGAAATAGTGTCTGAAAAATTTGCAACTTGCCTTGAAATTATAATCTCTCAAAAAGTTGGTGAAGCAATGAGAAAAAAATTCAACCCACAGGACCAGATTGTTTGTTAAAGGAAATCACAGCTATAAACATGTCACTTTCCAGCTCCAAAACATTCAAAGACCAAAAGTTGTTGGCTGAATAATGTACTAATAGCAAGGTCCCTCAGCAGTTTGGCTCAACTCTCCTTTCTAGGCTTTGCTCCCACGATTTACTTATAAGGGTGGGAAGAGTGAAGAAGCACATTTATCTGAGGATATGTTATAAGCCAAGCACTGCATTACGTTATTCCATTTTATCCTCACAACTCTTACATCACAGAAATATTGTGAGGGGTGAACAAGGTAATGAATGTTAAGTGATGCATGGAGGTATTTAAATTGATAGAATTAATGTGCTTAGAACATTGTTGGACACATAGTAAGGCCTCAGTCAATATATGCATTTATTAGTATTTAAGAAGAACATAGAAAAGAAAACATCAACATTTCTCTTTTAGGACAAGGAAACACATGATCATAAATGTTACGTTGTTTTCCCTAAATGACAACACTGTGAGGATTTTACACAATTCACAAGTTCTTGTTCTTCCCACTTTGTCGACCTCTCTCTGCTCTGATACTATTCTTCAGCTAAACTAGACTCAACTCTTCCTCAACATTACATCACAAGCTTTCCCAACATGTTACCTTTGCTTGTGCTTTTGACATCTTCTGTAACATCCCTGCCTTCATCTCTACCTTCTGAAAGTAGAGGATCAGCTTGAACTAATTGTCTATTCCATACTCTCTCCAATCCATCCATTTGCCAACTGCCTGAACAATTTCACCCTGGCACTAACATAGCAAATGTATTGACTCAAGATAGCCTGACTTAATTATTTTTTCTGCATTATAACTCCATTGTTTCTGAATTTTTAAAGGCAGATGATAGAGTCATATTTTTTATTTATTTTAAAATTTATCTCAATAAATAATTATTGAATTCCTACCATGTGCCCAACAATGGACATATTCTAAGGTATAACATGTACAAGATGAAAAAAAGGAAGCATATTTCCACATGGGCTTAATAAATGTTGACTTAATAAAGAGATGACATCTGTCTTATAAATACAGCATTAGAAAAGAGCGAAAGTCATCCCTAAAAATACACAGAACAAACCTGTTTAGATTTGAGCTATCAGTAGCTCAAATGATAACTCAATTATATTTCTGACAAAACCCTATACCTATCCTAATAGGTATAAGGACAGTCATATCCTTGTCCATTTATGGATTGAAAGTTTTATATAATATTTGGGTCTTATTACTTCTTATTCTTCAGATTCTCCCACACTCCTCTCCCAAAGTAACTTTTACTTAGGGAAGAAATACAAAGTCATTTCAATCTTGGAGGCTTGCAATGTAACTTTTCTAGACTTGGTAATAAGTTCTGCTCATATAAGACCCATCAAACAGGATTATCCCAGATATGCTTATTGCTTACTCAGAGACTAAGAGATTGCCCTGTTTATAAATTCCTTTTGGCATTGTATCTTCACAGTGCTGATCATCCTCCCAGTTCCTCAAAATCAATTAATCAAGACATTTGATTAATTGAAAGCTTCCCTTGCTCTTTTACTAATGTTTTTCTCTAGGTAGAATTACCTTGTATTTTATCTATAAAAGCAAGCCTTTTTGTCAGATAACTCATAGTGTGTTTCTCTATCATACTATGCCATTTGCTACCCTTTCTAAACATAGACTATTTTCTTATAGATGTTAAGTGTATTTGATTGCTTACTGTAGATTATTAAAGTGGGATTTTTAATTGTTTAGACATTTAATGCAGAGTGTTATATGACAAATGATTCATTTGGGTTTATTTGGTAGAACATTTTAAGTAGATTGTTTTAAAAAACTAGACATTGATTCTTAACATATTCCAACAATTGAAACATCCTTAGAAAAGTATGATCCCACGTTTTATAGTCACCGTGCCATAGTGCGAAACTGTGTTAACAGATTCTCCAACCAATGAATAAATTTAAGGCCTGGGCTAGATTTCTACAACCTGTCTCTTGTGAGTCAACTGTGCAAATCTGCAAATAATATTAGATTGAGACATGAGTGAGCTTTCAATAGTCTGTTTTGGCACACCTTAAAAGATGATGTTCTTCAATTATTCTACATTCAGATTCACCAAAGGCTCCCTGTTGCCATTAGAATTAAGAACAATCTCCCTACAATGCCTCAAGACCCTATACCTTCAAGCCTCTGAGAGCATTTCCAAACCCATCTCTCCTTTTTCCACTAAACTCAAGTCACTCATGGCTTCTTTCTGTTCTTTGTCTCTGCTGAGCTCATACCTTTATCAGTCGTGAAACTTGTGCTCCCTTGCCCTAGAATGCTCTTCCTTCAGATCTTCATGTGGCTACTTCTTTCTTATCCTTTAAGCTTTCACTCTGGTGGCCTATCTTGAGAAAAGCCCTTCCTTTATCTCCATGGCTAGGGGCTCAATCCCCTTTCTGTTATTCCCAGCCCTCTACCCCAGTCTCTCTTTACCCTCCATCCTATTTTGTAACCTGTCACTCTATTTCAAAGCATATATCAATATTTTAAATATTATTTGCTTTGTTTTACTTATAATCTGCTTCTCTCCACTAGAATATAGGCTCCACAAAAAAAGCAAGGATCTTCCCCATCTGCAGCTGTATTACTGGCACTCAGAGCCTGGCAAGGTAAGTGCTAAATAAATATTTGATGAATCAATAAATACATGTTTATTTATACGAGAGACTGAGCATTGCAAATAGTAAGATCAAAGAAAGAAGACAGTTTGTGTCAGCTGCAGCTTCCATCCTGCTGTCTGGAGCTAATCCTCAGTGCTGTTGTTATCTGGCCTACTTACCTTTAAAAATGGTTTTCTGCTCATTGAGCTACAGAGAGGAGTCTCTCCTTCCTTAACCACCAAAGTGGCCTCTTAATTTTTTATTTTCTATCATTTAACAGTACTATTTATGAAAGTATTTCTTATATGTTACATTCTCCAAACTAATATATTTCCATTAATCTTTAAGCAGCTCCTAAGTCTGTCCTGATGACTACATTCCTCCTGTTTCGGAAGACCTTGAATAGAGCACACAGAGACCTAATAACTCCATTCTCTTCTTACAGTTTATGCTCATTCATTCTTTCACTCCACATGTCCTTATGGATCAGAAGAGATCATGTTCCAGCCACCTTGCAAGATAATAGTGATAACATAATTTTAAAAAATATTTAAGGATTAAAAAAATCTCTTATGCAATTCTAGTAAAAATAATCAGATAATAAACAAAAGTTATTTGAAGTAAATTATATAATATGCTCAAGGTATTAAATGCTACTAAAAATGTATATAATAAGATAAAGGGGTAGGAAACACCTCAAGGCAATGAGTTATAATTTTAACAGAATAGTTATAGAAGCCTTTATTAAGAAGTAAAAATTTAAGTGAAAACTTGAAGGAAATAAGGAAGTAATCATATGACTATCAGGAGCAAAGGTGAATATTAAGAAATAGCAAAAAGATTGACATGGCTAGAACAGAATGAACAAGGATGTAAGGGAGGGAAGGTAGAGGTGGAAGAGATAGTCCCAGAGATGGGGAGCACCTGGTCATAGGACTGTATGGACCGCAGCAGTAAGGAACCCCACTCTTACTGAGAGATAGGAGGCCTTCCGAAGATTTTGAGCAAAGGAGTGACAGAATCAGCCTTTTGTTTGAATAGGGTCACTCTGATTAATGATGGACTGACTATAAGTGAGAAAGATCAGGAGTGGAAGGACAGCACAATAATTCAGGAAATACGCTGCTCACAAAATTAGGGTATGTTTCAAAATTAATATGAAGTGATAAAATATCCTCTAATTTTTGTGAGCAATACAGTTCATGAACCTTAACAAGGCTAGTGTTAAGTGTTAGGAAATGTTTGGATTTTGGGTAATCAATGTTTATTGACATAATATTCAACTCTCATAAAAAAAGAAAAAGCAATATAAAGTAAAATGACAGTACCAACGTCAAACAGTTTGGGTACAGCTGGTGAATCTGACACCTCCTTAATGCTTGAGTTTATACAGGTTATTTGCCTTCTATAAATCTCAACATAGTCTTTTGTGAAAAGGAAGATAAGAGAAGTGTACTTGTTAAAATAATGAACAATATTCAAGCTGTGAAAAGGTTCTAACATGAGAAAAATTTATTTCTTATCCGTGTAAAGTCTGATGAAGATATTTCTAATCAGTGGGGTCTGTCTCCACAAGAAGTGTTTCTGAAGTCCAAGTTGCTTTCAACATCTGGCTTTGCCATTTTTTTAACATTTGGCTTCTGAGGTCTTGGGCATGGATTTCCAATCAGCAGATGATAGAAAATCAGGAAGCTTATATGTGGGAAGTTAGTAATGGGCTGGGCCTAGAAGCAGCCCACAACCCTAACTGCAAGGGTGCTGTGATACCTGATCTCACTGTGTGCCAGGGTGACGATAAAACAGGCGTGTGAGCAGCTGAAGAGTCTTCACCACTATCAATTTTCATTGAGGTACTATTGAGTAGATAAGTGAGTGAACAATTGGGAAGCACCCATCCCAAGGCCTGCTATTATAAGTGGTTGTTATTAATTCAGGAAAAGGAAGGGGAGAGACACACCTATAGTTGTTTTTCCCACTACCCAATTAACAGTAATTTCTGTTTATTTGGTTGGAGGAAGCTTGTCTTAGAAGAGTTCCTGAGTCTCTCCTTCCATGGGTAGAAATCCAGACCCTCCAGTTTCTGCAACATTTATTGAAACAGAATAACTATCTTACATTCATATGAAAGCAATACATATTCATAGAGAGAGAAAAAAAGAAACATTTTCTTTCTTAGATGCATGCTTATTAATATGAAAAATCAAGTATCAAGAATTCTCAAGCAACCCTTTTTTTTTTTTTTTTTTTTTTAGAGAAGCAGAGAGAGAGGGATAGAAGCATCGAGCTGCTCCTGAACGTACCCTGACTGGGGAATCGAACCAGCAACCTCCGCGTTCAGGAAGGATGTTTCAACTTAGCTATCCGGCCAGACTTAATTTTTATTGATTTTCTTAGAGAGACAGAGGCAGGAAAGGTGAAAGAAGGGAGGGGAAAAGGAAGCATTCATTTGTTGTTCCTCTCTGTTGTCCATTCCTTGGCTGCTTTCTATGTGTGCCCTGACTGGGAATCAAACCCTCAACCTTGTCATTTCAGGATGACACTCTGAACTGATTGGAAATATTTTTTGAGCTAAGGAAGTAGGGAGCACTCTCAATTTATACCCCTTTTGCTAAAAATAATTTTAAATAATTTTATTGAGTTATAATTTATATACTATAAAATTTACTTGTTTTAAGTGCACAATTCAGCTGTTTTTAGTAAATATATAGTTTGCAATCATTACCACAATCCAATTTTAAAACATTTCTATTATTCCAAAAAGTTCCCTCACACCCATGTGCAGACAATCCATCCCAGGCCACCACTAACCTGCTTCTGCTTCCATAGATTTGATTTAATGTGAGTGAAATCATACAATATGGGGTGTTTGTTTTATGCCTGTCTTATTTCACTTAGCATAATATTTTGAGGTTCATCTATGTTGCAGTATTATTGGTAATTCATTCTTTTTTGAATGTTGAATGAGTAGTATTTTACCTTATTGATGTCCCACATTTCGTTTACCTATTTATCAATTGCTGAGCATTTGAATGTTTGTAGTATTTGGCTATTGTGAATAATTTTAGCAGAGCTTCTCATCCTTCCAATGGTAGCCAGATGTTATCTTCTCAGAGTCTTTGTCGAAAGGAGGTGGTGGTATTTAGAGTAATAGAGTGATAGAGTGGAAATATCATCATACTGTTTTTAATATCAAAATGACTTACACTTACCTCTTACTTCCCTCTTTTTTGAACTACCTGACCTTAGAGAATAACTTCACACTTGCTGGTATTATTAGAATGGGTCCCTGGATCTTTGGTTCAATGGTAAAGTGTCAGCTTGGCATGTGGATGTCCTAGGTTCAACTCCCTGTCAGAGCATACAAGAGAAGAGACTGTCTGCTTCTACACACCTCCATTCCCCTTCTCTCTCTCTCTTCCCCTACCATAGCCATGGCTCAACTGGTTTGAGCAAGTTGACCCCTGATGTTGAGGATGGCTCTTGGAACCTCTGCCTCAGGTGCTAAAAATAGCTTACTTGCCAAGCAATGGCAAAGCATCTCTGAGTAGAGGGTTCGCCGGTGGATCCCAGTTGGGGCTCTGTCTCCCCTTTTCTCACTTAAAAGAAAAAAAGAGCCTAGAATGATTTTTGACTAAGTAGATGGTCCACAAATAAAAATTTCTATTCTATTGTCCTAGGTCCATTGTCTCACATTCTCCTCTGTAATACATTCAAAACCTCTTATCAGCACCCCCAAATGCTGAATTAAAACTTCCTATATTTACATAGATTGTTTTTAATATTTAGAAATCAGTGGCATTTTATACACCAATAATGAGATATCAGAAAGAGAAATTAAGAAAATAATTTCATTTGCTGCTGCAACAACAGCAACAAAATGTACCTAGGAATAAATTTTACCAAGAAAGTAAAAGACTTGTACAAGGAAGATACAAACAAATGGAAGCATACACCCTGTTTACAGATAGGAAGAATTAACATCACTAAAATGTCCATATTTTCTAAAGCAATCAACAGATTCAATGCAAATCTTATTAAAATACCAATGGCATACTGCACAGATCTAAAACATATATTCCAAAGGTTTATATGGAACAAAAAAGAACCCGAATAGCCTCAGCAATACTGAAGATAAAGAACTAAGTGGGAGGTATCACACTTCTTGATATCAAGTTATACTACAAGGCCATCATAATTAAAACAGTCTGGTACTGGCATAAGAACAGACAACAGATCAATGAAACAGAACAGAGAACCCAGAAATAAACCCATTGCTTTATTGCCAATTAATATTTGACAAAGGAGGCAAGAGTATACAACGGAGTACAGGTAGTCTCTTTAATAAATGATGTTGGGAAAATTGGACAAGTATATGCAAAAAAAAATGAAACTAGACTATCAATTTATACCAGTCACAAAAATAAACTCAAAATGGTTAAAAGACTTAAATGTAAGTCAAGAAATCACAAAAATCCTAGAAGAAAAAATAGGCAGTAGACTCTCAGACATCTCTTGTAGCAATATTATTGCCAATATATCTCCTTGAGTAAGTTAAATAAAGGATTAAATAAACAAATAGAACTATATCAAACTAAAAACTTTTGCACAGCAAAAGACACTATTAACAAAATAAAAAGACAATTTGCTCTATGGGAGTACATTATCGCCAATACATCTGATAAGGGATGAATAACCAAAATTTATAAGGACTTATAAAACTCGACCCCAGGAAGGTAAACAGTCCAATTAAAAAATGGACAAAAGACATGAGTAGATACTTCTCCAAAGAGAACATACAGATGGCCAATAGGCATATGAAAAAAATGCTCAACATCACTAATCATTAGATATGTAAATTACAATAACAATGAGCTATCACCTGACACTTCCCAGATGGCTTTCACTTAGCACATCAACAAACGAGTGCTGGTGAGGGTGTGGAGAAAAGTGAACCTTCCTGCACTGCTGGTGGGAATGCAGACTTCTGCACCCATTGTCAAAAATAGTATAGTGTTTTCTCAAAAAATTAAAATGGAACTGCTTTATGACCCAGCTATTCCACATCTAGGAATATATCTTAAGAATTCTGAAACACTAATTCAAAGGAACATATGCATCCCATGTTTATTGCATCTTTCTTTGCAATAGCCAAGATCGGAAACAGCCCAGTCAGTGTCCAGCAGTGGAAGAGTAGATAAAAAAGCTGTGGTACCTTTACAATGGAATACTACACAGTCATAAAAAGGATATCTTACCTTTTGTGACAGCATGGATGGACCTGTCGATTATTATGCTATGTAAAATAAACCAAGAAAAAAAAGGCAAATACCTTATGATCTCACTTTTATGTGAAATCTCATGAACAAAATAAACTGAGGAACAAAATAGAAACAGAGGCAGGGTCACAGGGAACAGATGGACAGCTGTCAGAGAGAAGGGGGAAGAATGAACAGGATCAAAAAAGTAAAGGGACTAGCTAAAATTATATATATACATAACACATGGATATGGACAGAAGGGTGGCAATGGCCAGGGTGGGGAGGGGCTGGAGTCAGGAGAAAGGAGACTTTGCATGGGGTACAGGGTGGAGCATAATGCAGTGTGTAAAGGGTGTTGTATTGAATGGAACACTTGCAACCATGTCAACACAATAAGAAAGAATTTGCATAGATTTTTTTTACCAAGACTGTGAGTAAAATATGGGTACATTTAATATGTACTTTGAAGGAAGCTATTTTCTCTCCCTTACTCTTTTCCTACTGGTTCAAAGAATAAGAGTTCTGCTGCTCTCAGAACTGTTAATTAGAAGCATCTATTAATCTTTCTTTGTCTCATTTGTTCCTCTCCACAAGAGGAGCAGCAATTAATGTGTTTGACGTGTTCAAGAATCTGATATTCATTGATCTATATTTCTATAGTAGTTAAGAGCAACATGGTAAGTCACACAGGAGGCCTTCTTCTTGTTCCCCTGACCTAGGCTTCCTGGCTCAACATGGTGAGACATTGCTGGTTGGTTAAGTTACTGTTCTAGAGGTCTTACAACTCAAGTGAATCCACATTTAGTTCTCGAAAAAAAATATTAGAAAGCCAGATAAGTCACCTTCAAGCTACATTTGCCAAACTAGCTTCACCTTCAACAAAACTGACATTACAATATTCTGATTTCTCTGCAGTATTGAGGGGCAAATGATGCTGTTAATTTCCTCAAGTCCAACATATGAAGGCTGTTAGTCTATTTCAAAAAGTCAAAGCTAGAAATATATTTAGGCAGACTTTTTTTTAAATTAAATATATTGAGTCAAAACTGGTTAACATAATGATACAGGTTTCAGCTGCCCAATTCTACAACCTATCTCTGTATACTGTATTGTGTGTTCACCGCACCCCCACCCCAAATTAAGGGCAGACAAACTTTTGCAGTCTTTTTTTTTTTCCTTCCATGTGGAGAAAACTCTTAGGACTAATGACCCAGTAACAAAATATTATTATCCTATCATTTAACACAAGTTTATCCAATCCCTCTTGGGTTTCCCAAAAGAATTTTTTAGCTTTCTTTCTCTGAAGTAACAAATTACAGTTTGAGTCTGCCTCATATACCACATCAATCACTGTTCAGTCCCTGGGATTGCTAAATGATTGACCAAACTGGGTAGTTTTAGCTGTCCAATCATTTGGATTTGGGGTGTTAAAACAACTGAAGTGGTCTGACTACTTAGACTTAGAATGCCTGACAAACCATGATGAAGACAAAAACATTCAATTTAATTGGAAAACAAAGTTGTGGAATCTTTTAGATGTGTCCACATGTGTGCACAAACACAAATAGTATCTCTCGGCTTCTCATTCTCTCTCTTTCCTCCTCATTTCTCCCCACCACTCTCCCTCTCTGGACCTCGCCCTTTCCTTTCCCTCTCAACTTTCATGTTTCTTTACTTCAATCTTTGTCTCTTTTTTATTTAGGTATAATTTACATATAATGTATTAGATTCAGGTTGACAATGTAATGATTTGTTATTTGTACATAATGTGAGATTATCACTACAATAAGTCTACTTAATATTCATCACCCTTTCTCACCATAGAACCTGTGAAACCTACTCTCTTGTATCTTTGTGTCTTTACCATCTGCATGTTTTATCTGTCTCTTGAGACCGAGCAAATATTCATAATGATGAAATACACATTTTTTATTAGCAGTGCTTCTTTCTCATTTCACCCAACTGCAGAATCTAAAAAGATCAAAAAGAAATTCTTACTGTTGTTTTATTTAGGATTGAGATGAGTCAGTGAACTAGTTCGTCCTGTGTAAGAAGAAAAAGTTTGACTTTGGCAGGAGTTGAGACATAAAGAACATCCCAGAGACTAAACAGGTCCCAGCATATTAAGATAGGGCAAGCCTCCCTGTAGTCCTTAACACTATCTCAGTCTTTATAGCAACAAGTTAAATGTTACCCCAAAATTTACAATCTAATATTATCCTCTTGGCAACCAGCCATTCTTATTCTTCACCTCTGAGTGCTTTTTATCATAAATGTTTGACCTGAGTCCTTCAGAGAGTGGTAAATTCTGTGAAGATCCATCCCCTGGCAATGATCACTGAAGAAAGATAAAAGTTAAACAATTAGGAAGTAGTTAAAGATACACTTAATTTTTAGCAGAGGAAGATCATCACCTGCTGGGCTTCCAGTTAGCCTCTGATATCTATAAGGTCATTCTTTAAGACTGGGAAATTAACATTGCAAGTACTCCTCATGTGAATCGGGGCATAAGAAACAGCTGGACTATCCCAAGAGGAGCAATGCCTTGTCAATGACACAACCAGTGTTAGAGAAATCCCATGAGCAGCTCTCCACAGTTGAAATTGTTGGCCATTATTCAAGGTTTAAAAATCCTCATTTTGAAGACAACTCTCAAGGACTCAGCTTTTGAGATTTTGGCTCATGAATGTGCGTTACTCTCAGTACTACTGAAAAGAACCACTAAACACAACAGAACCTTATCCAAAAGAAAATAGAGGACATAAAATTCTCTCTAATGTGTATAAAGGAAAAACCACAAAAACTCTTAATTTAAAAAATGTGATATTTGGAAAGTACATTGTATTACAGAACAGATTACTCAGTACATCAAATGCTTGTGGGCTTTTCCTGTGTGTCTGAAACATGGAACATTTTAATCATAAGATTGTTAATGCATTGCAAATTGATCTTTCTTTCAGTTTTTTCTAATTTCTTTCAAAATAAACTGACAATTGCCCTTTGGTCAAAACTTACTCTAAGACACCAAACGTATTTTTATTTTATTTTGAATTTTACTTAGACTTAAAAAACTAAATAGAGCCCCAGAGATAAGAAAACTTTTATATAGATTTATTAGATCTGGACATTTTATTTTAATGTCTATTTCAGCTGCTAAAATTGTTGCTAATAAATGCCTATAAAATTGTATTTCATTATTATTTTATTTGAATTTTATTTATTACTAAATTTTTCAAACTCAACTGCTGTTTTATATTCCTCTTTCCTGGACTGTACATTCATATCCTTTGCCCATTATTATGGGATTGAGAAGGAATTTATGTGGAGAACTGGCTGGGACTATGAACCAAATTGGCAATGACTAGTTGCTATAAATCAGTTAAACATGTTCAGATGTATTTTAAATGTTAACGTGCATATTCCTAGGCTAAATGTGATCAAGTAACTTGTAACTTTGTTTAGCATCACCTGTGCTTCACGCTCCCAGAGGAGACATAAAGATTGTTGTGCCATCCAAAAGAATTAACAATCAAATTATCTTTTGTCCTTCAAAATGACTTCTCTGACTCTTTAAAAAAAATAGATTTGTAGGATTCCAAGACTAGTTTTTAAAAGGCTAATTTAGATATTCAGTATCCATTCCATATCTTCTAATGATAGTATCCACCCCGTAATCTTAAAGCAACGTAACACATTTGTTTGTTCACAGTAATAGGTGAGCTGGATCATTTGTATTAAATCCAAAAAGTAAGAGGGTACTCATGCACAATTCTCCTTTTTTTCTATTGGATTATCTTTTCCCTATTGATTGGTAGAACTTCTATATATATATTCTAGATATTAATCTTTTGTTCCTTATATCATAAACATATTCTCACATTTTGTTTATCATATCTTTTCTTGTTCAATATTTATTATAACTTATAATTTATAGTTTCAATAGATCACTTTAATATAGTTATGTGTATAATTATAGACATTTAGTATATATAAAATGCAATGTAAAGATATTCTTTATATATTTTTAAATATTATAAGATCTTTAATCAAATGAAATTGAATATGTGCATTTCTTTATTTTCATAGTTAGATATACAGTTGTTCCAACACAATTTATTATAGTTTGACATATGATAATAACATTTCTCTCATGAACTGAAATCCCACAAATATAGGACTATGTCATTTTGGTTTGTTTGTTTGCTGCAACTTTCTCCTTTGTCCTTTTAATGTAGTTGTCCTTCCCTGAGCTAACCCCATAATGGTTTACATTCTACAAGCACATAAAAATGATTCATAATTAGTATGGCACATGTATTCTCACCCTCTTTCTTCCTCTTCATAATTAATTCAGCTCTTTTTGGACTTATACTTTTTTATATTAATTTTAGAATCAGTTTCTCAAATACCATTAAAACAGCTGACTTTTTTATTGAAACCACATTGAATTTAAAGATAAATTTGGGTGAGTTGAAATCTTTATGATGTTGAATCCTTTCACCTCTGAACATAGTATAATCATCTCTTTTTAAATGCTTCAAAACTATTTTATAATTTTATCCATGTAAAATTTGAATATATATTTTCAATTTATTCCTAGGTAACTTACCTGACTGGAATCCACCTGGCAACTCCATCTGGAGTGATGCTCTGCCCATCTGGGGCCATGCTCGCAACCAAGCAATTTTTAGTGCCTGAGGTAGATGCTCCATAGACCCATCTTCAGCAACCAGGGCTGATGCATTTGAAACAATCAAGCCATGGCTATAGGAGGAGAAGAAAGAGAGAGAAGGAGAAAGAGAATGGAAGTGGGGTGGGAGTGGTGGAGAAGCAAATGGTCACTTCTCCTATGTGCCATGACCAGGAATCAAACCCGGGACATTTATACACCAGCCAACGTTCTACCACTGAGCCACCTGGCCAGGGCCAGAAATTTCTATAACATTTCCAAAGAGGTTTGGTGCTGTCATATAGGACCATTATGAACTTCATATATAAATCTTATATCCATCTTCTCAGCTGAACTCTCATTATTTTCAATAATTTGTCTGGAGTCTTTTGCATTTGTTTAATAGAAAACTATATTGCCTGAAAATTACAGTTTTGTCTTTTTATACTTAATTTTTACATCTCTTATAGCCTTCCCTTTTCTTGTTATAATTATTAAA
Organism: Saccopteryx bilineata; assembly: GCF_036850765.1. NCBI lineage: Eukaryota > Metazoa > Chordata > Mammalia > Chiroptera > Emballonuridae > Saccopteryx > Saccopteryx bilineata. Next base: position 174,110,910 of record NC_089494.1, read on the forward strand.
ATGATCAAATAACATGAATAGTATTGGTAATAGCAGTGATTTTGAGGAAGATCAATCATATTTTTTCATTCCTTGTTTACTAATAGCTTTTATTATTAAAGAATAATGAATTTTATTAAATGCTTTTCTTGCATTAATTGAGATAATTGTATGTTTTATTACATTTTATCTAGTGATGTGCTGAATACATAAACATATTTTCTACTGTTGAACAATTCATCTATACTAGAATAAACACCATTTGGTAATGTTGCCGATATACTCAATTTTGCCTTAAAATTCTCTAGCAAGATTGACCAGAAAAAGAGATAAAGTGTTGTAATTTTGCATCTATATTAATTTTTTATAAAATTTCTTTATTGATTTTAGAGGTAGAAGAAGAGGGGAAGAGAGAGAAAGAGAAAGAGATCTGTTCTTGTATGTGCCCTGACTGGGGATTGAACCACAACCTTTGGATATTGGAATGATGCTTTAACCAACTGAGCTATCCAACAAGGGCTGCATTTACATTTATAAGTGAGATTACACTTTAGTATTCTTATTGTACTTTCCTTAAACAGTTTGAATATGAAGTTAATCAAATTATATTAGCTTCAAAAAATGACATAAAATTACAATGACATGCAAATTAAAGATTGCTAAAACTCCCCAGTGGGCTTAGTGTCTTTGTAGGGTGAAGGTAGGTGTGTTTGAATTGTGATTACTAATTAAACATTTTAATGGTTATTGGCTTATTGAAGTTTGCTTTTATTTTTCTTGAATCAATTTTGATAAATTTTATTTTAAACCCTTTAATTTATCTAAATTGAGTCATAAAAATAATCATAATATTCTCTTTGGACTGGGGAGGTAGAAAGAAAGGTATCTATAGTTTTGACTTAGTTTTTCTTATATTTGTTTTTGTCCTCTATTTCCTTTACTCGATCGATTTTCCAAATGTTAATCTAATTGTTAGTGCTTTTTCTTTGAATTGCTGCTCTTGTTGATCATTGTAATGGCTTCATACTTATTTAATTTCTGCTTTTATTATTTTTCCTTCTTTCTACTTATATTGGGTTCAGACTTTTTTAAAATAGGGTTCTATAGAAAAAAACTTGTTTTATTAACTTTTAATCTTCATTTATTGTATATACATAAATTTACTTCTTTTTCCAAAGAAATGCTTTAAGTATATATCACAAGTTTTGATTTGTAGCATATTTCTTCTTAATAATTTTCTTGATTTCTTCTTTAATCAATTAATTAATTAGAAGTATGTTCCTATTTTGTAAACATATGGAAGTTGTTTTTTTCTGTTGTTTCCTTATTGGTTTCAGTTTTTTGCATTATGTTCAGCAATGAGAGTTTTGCTTCATCTATTATTTGGAATTTATTGAGAATTTATTTTAGCCTGAAATAAGATCAGTTGTTGTAAATGTGTCATGCATGATTAAACAGGGTGAATCACTATTTTTGGTGTGATTGAATATATGTATAATCCTGTATATGTGTGTATATATAAATATAAATATATTATAGATAGGTCATATATACATATCATCAAGCTTGTTACATAATAATTATTATAATTGCTCAGTTGCATAAAACACAGTTTAAGAAAATGGGTAGTTACATTTTAAAACTCAGATTATTAAATACCAAAACTTTTTTTTGAGCCAACACTTTGTAAAACATGGTATTAAGTAAGTACTAGGGAGAATGTTAAAGATACCACACAATTCCCTGATGTGATCAAGTTTATAACATGGTTGTCTCTAAGCAACCCATAATAAACTCAAGAAAACTAATGTTGATAATAAAAAAATTGACTAAATTTTAGTGAGCTCTTACTATGTGGGCAATACTGCTCCCAGTACTTTACTGTTTTAACTAATTTAATCCTCACAATAATGGGACAAAGCTGAGCAAAAGTTAGTTTGTTCCAGCACATTGTAGGAATGTGGCACTTTTGAATTTCTGTGAACTCAAAATGTGGAATCTTAGTTTTTTGTTCTCAGCTGCATATGCTTAACCACCATGTGAGACAACAGAACATTCTACTGGGTCCCTAACTCCACCCTGCTATATTATTTTGATTAGTACTGATCTTATAATATCTGTGGTCATCACTGTAAGTCATTGCAACTAAAAAAAAATTCCTTTGCTCCTGAATTTGCAACATCTCTACATGCTTCTCAAAGATATTTAAAAACATAACCACAATGGGATTCACTCAAGCCTTTTAAAAATTTGATGCTCTAGTTAATTAAAATTCACCTTCAGTGGTTGCTTTCTTTGAAAAACAAAACAACTTTCATTAAATTTTAAATAAAAATAATATGTTTATATTAGAAAACCAAAGTCCTAGGAGGATGCAAAGTCCTACAGTTCAGTCTCACAGGGTGTCAGAGGAGCAACAACGTTCCCACAGGGTTTCTAGCTGAGGTCTCTCTGACCTTCCGTTAAATGCAGATGGAGATATGACACGTGGCTGATAATAAAGATTAACTTAAACAGTGTTTATCAAGTGGTATGGTAATAACATTTCTTCAAAATGAAGTAAAACTAACAAAAGTGGGGGTTTTTTTCTTTTTTAATGGCCATAGAGATACCCTATATAGCAGGGGTCGGGAACCTTTTTGGCTGAGAGAACCATGAACGCCACAAATTTTAAAATGTAATTCCGTGAGAGCCATACAACAGCCCATGTACGTTAGGCATTATCCAATAAAAATTTGGTGTTGTCCTGGAGGACAGCTGTGATTGGCTCCAGCCACCCGCAACCATGAACATAAGTGGTAGGAAATGAATGGATTGTAATACATGAGAATGTTTTATATTTTTAACGTTATTATTTTTTTTACTCAAGATTTGTATGCGAGCTATATGCAGCCATCAAAAGAGCCACATCTGGCTCACAAGCCATAGGTTCCTGACCCCTGCTATATAGCAACACAGAGCTTCAATTTGAGAATGTGTAAAAATTCAGGAAAATTGAGTCCTAAACTCAGTTAAAATTTTATCTCCTTAATTTTATACTTTTTTTGGTTGAAGTTTAATTTGGTTTACATACACTTTCAAACTGTGTTATGGGAAGGCCCAGCCCTGTAATGCAGGTGCCCTCAGGACTACCCAAGAGCAGAGGTCAACAGAAGAGCCAGCTGCTAGAGCCCCAGGTCCTCACCCTTTCCTCTCAATCCAAAGCAGCTCTGCTTTTAGCTGTGATAGGATAAGGGATAAGACTGTATTAAAGAAATCATTCTAAATCCACTATCTCAGACCAACTAATCAGCTAAAATATTGCTTATCTAACTGTATACCTTTTATCATAAGCCTACATAGTAACACGTCAGTTGAGAAGCAACAGATTACAGTCTGATGTCAAATGTAAAAGGCTTGCCTCTGAAAGAAAACCACTTCTCAGACAGCACCAAATAAAGATGATGCAGTACTGCATGTAATTATTTGATGACTTACATAATGTTTACTGCCTTGAAAGCCGGACTGAAACATCCTCTGTAAATACCCCAGAGTGCTCTAAAGAATTGATGTAACTCATTCTGAGCTTTTAGTTATTTCTGGCATCTTCAATTAATCTGGCTTTGGTCCTGATACTTAATACTCAGTTCTATTTCTGGCTGATACAAACAATATATAAACACTCAGAAACACACAAAAAAATATTTTAAATTCACACCAGACTTGCAAACCAGTTCAATAAGGACAGGATTTTGTGGCATTCTGCCTTTACATGCCTTTGGCATGCCATGAGTTAAAAGCACTTATCATTATCTAAGTTATGTGTCCAAAGTCTCACCTCTTTTTGGTAGTGATGCTGAGGACAGAACTGAATAAGAGTTAAGAGTTATGGACATAAGCTCTGGAGTTTGTACTTTTGCTCCTCCACTTACCAGCTTTGAGAGTATGGGAAAGCAAAATAACTTCCCTGCACTTCTGAAATAATGATGCCTATTTTATAGGGCTATTGAGGCTATTGAGATGATCAAATGCAAAAATACACGTAAACCATGTGGAATAGCATCTACCATATACCTTGCATATGGTAGCAATTCAATCAACATCAAGTTATGGTACATGACTACTGTTATAAACTATGCTATATCACACTTCTAATTACTCTAGTTTCTCTTTACAAAGAATGGAGCAATGATTTCACCTACAATGTAACTGAATCTGTGTTTAATGAGTTTTAGTTTATAGACACTATAAACTTGGATTGGATTATCCAATTAACATCAGAATTTCTAATATAAGAAATATTAATAAATGACCATTCAAATTTCTACTTTTTAAATTAATCCTTGGTTTTTGAAATCTCATCAAGTTCTTGTTTCTCTACCCTTTTCTGGGACTTAATCTTTCCTTTAGCATTTTCTCACCTTCAAACATTAGCAACATGTAAACCCCTCCTTTTCCATCAGTTTTGTTTGTTTCCTTCTGTAGGTCATCTCTCATATTAGAAACAAAAAATTAAAACAAGAAGGAACCTAAAAAAGCAGGTGTGTTGTTTGGCTCTGCTCAACTAGATCTTACTTAGCAGAGCATGGCCTGTGTTTGATTAGGCAGCTTTGATACACTTGTCAATTCTTCCTTCAGTTCTGGGACTGCTATTCCCCGTCTGTCTCATTATCATATATCATCTCTGTTTTTGAAAGTGAACACACTTTGAAGAATTATGCAACTTAAGAAAAAGCTCTCTCTCTCTTCTGTCAAATGGCAAAAGGAGGGGGGACAGGGGTTGTAGCTGGATGGGACAGCTAGTGAGAAAGCAAAAATATTTGCTGTTACTGTTATATAATAATCAGAATGAAGTACATATAAATGACATCTGGGGCTGGAGTTCTTCAGAAGGAAAAAGGAGAAATATCTGCTGTTACTGTTAGGTAATAATCAGAATGAAGTACATATAAATGGCACCTGGGGCTGGACCACTCCTGAAGGAAACAATATTTATTAAGTGACATGGCAGATTGTTTGAGTTATCATGTACCACTTGATGGCTATAAAATAATTTTGGAGAAAGCATAACGACTATACAAAGGAAGCAAGGTCAGAATGCTCAGAATGCTTGGCAAAGTGTGTGAGCCACCTCACGCCTGCTTAACGGTCATTAGTGGCTTTCATACCTGACTGGTGCCTAATAAATCTAATGTGACTTCACTCTCAAATAAGGTTTTCAGGCCCTTATTCTCCAAGCTTTGAAACATGTACCTACATAAAAGTGTGAAAAGAGACCTTCCTGTCCTCAAAAGCTTTGCCTCTCAGAACTCAGACAAAGATGGACACTTCAGTGTGTGCTCCTATGACCCAACTGATTCATCTTTTTGGAGTCTTATCACACAAGAGTATACTTTATATTTTAAAAATCATATTCTGCACCTTTATAAGCAAAAAAGTTTATGTTGATGAGTTTTCTGTCTGTACAATACCCAGCTTCTTGAAAATTAAATTTTGTTTTCAAGTAAAATTTAGAAATAATAATACCAAATATTTGAGTTACTTTATACCTATTGTTCTAAAATAATATAATTCTCTTTTCATCTTCAAATGCATCCTAGTTTATGGGTGATTAATTAGATAACCACTTTATCATATAACATTTACTAGGTGTTCCTAAGTGGTTAAAAAAACCCACCAGAGCCTGACCAGGCAGTGGCGCAGTGGATAGAGCATCAGACTGGGATGCGGAGGACCCAGGTTCAAGACCCCGAGGTCCCCAGCTTGAGTGCAGACCCATCTGGTTTGAGCAAAGCTCACCAGCTTGGACCCAAGGTCACTGGCTCAGGCAAGGGGTTACTTGGTCTGCTGAAGGCCCATGGTCAAAGCACATATGAGAAAGCAATCAATGAACAACTAAGGTGTCGCAATGAAAAACTAATGATTGATGCTTCTCATCTCTCTCCGTTCCCATCTGTCTGTCCCTATCTATCCCTCTCTCTGACTCTCTCTCTGTCTCTGTAAAAAAAAAACAACAAACACCAGAGCCAAAGAGAATACATGGAGAGGATGAAAGATGGACCAAGCTGTCAGGTTCTATACTTCTATGGTCTTAACTTAAAAAAACAAAAAACAACTATTTTATATTGCATAATATTTCATAAGGTTTGATTTTTTTTCTATTTCTACCTTTGTTATATTTTTTAATGACCTTGAAGTCATGAGATAAACCTTTGAGCATTCACTAGAATCAATTTATATATGAACTTAAGCCCTCAAATGCTTAGATACAGAGGGGTGTTTTGATTCAAATCTTCCAGAATTGGTTATCCAAGTAAGGAGTCTCATAGATTAAAGAAAAATGAGAAGGAAGAAAGAAGGCCCAAGTACTATTATAAGTCATCTTTGCAGGAAACCAAGCATTTCTTCTCCCCAGAAGCCTGCTATAGAAAATGGGTTGTAGAAATGAAAAAAATGGGTTAGTTGACATTTGGAATTTGGAAATGATTGAATTGCATGACAAAGAGGAAGACTGATTTTCATATTTGTGTAAAGATGATGAAGCCAAGGCCATATATTTCAAGCAGCTGCCAAGATACAATCAAATATGTAAGATCCGAGAACCTTAGTCATTGAAACCTGTTGCAGGAAGACAGATTCATATTCAGGGACTTGTATTAAGAGGACTCTTCACATTCTTTCACCTTGATCCTAGGAAGAGCGACTACTATTCTGTTTCATTGAAACTCTTACCTTAACTATTCCAGCTCACACTTCCAGACAGCTTTGTTAGTTTCTCAGAGGATGTTCAAAAGTCTAAGAAAGGCTTGGGGTCCTCTGTTCTTCATCAGGTTATGCCTTCCTTAATCTCAATATATTGTTGGAATTCAAAGTGTTCCCAATTAATATCAGTAAAATCACAATTGTCTTAAACATTTTAGACAATTTATTCAGGTGTCTATAACTTCTTTAGTTTCATTTTAAACAATTTTATTAATTATTATTGTGAATATTTCTGTGTGGTTTTTTTTCTTTGCCAGATGCACTACAATTAGTAGTGATAACATGCACGTATATAAACACTCTTTGGAATTCAAACTTGTTTCTCAGCTTTTTACTTCATATTATCCTTTCAACATAATTAAGAGGTTCCCAAGATCATCTTCAGGTTTAATGATTTGCTAGAAAGGCTCACAAAACTTAGCATATAGTCTTACTTACAGTTATGATTTATTACAACAGAAAGATACAAAGCAGTATCAACAAAAATAAAGGTATATAGGATAAGGGGAAAACAAGCATATACTTCAGAGTCACTGCCTGATGGAATAAGAAGAGTATATTTAAGTTCCCTAGAAACAAGTAGTGACAACACATGCAAAGTGTTGTTTACCGAAAAAGCTTGTTAGGCTCAGGAGCAGAGTTTTTTGAGGGGGCTCATCCTACAGGCACCCTTTGCCTGGCATGTGCACAAATTCCAGACTTCCAGAAGGAAAGCAGGTGTTCAGCATAAACCATGTTATACAGCATTTCTGGCACTGTAAGCTACTCTTATGAGGAAATGGTGGGACTCTCCTGAAATCCACGTTCCCAGATGCCAGCCAAGGGCTAATCTTGTAAGCAGACCTTGCTAATGATAGCAATCAAGCTTGCTGTTTTCTGCACTATTTCATAACTTGATTTTCCATAGATAAATATAACTTTAAAAAGTCAAATTCTTTTCTCATAATCATGAGTTTCTGGTTGGGCCAAATTCCAGTTATTCGAGCTCCCTATCCAATATTTCTTCCAGTTGACACACAGCTGTTCAGAAAAGCATCTGATAACCAGGCAACTAAGATGGATTTAAACAAATTGAAGTGACTAAAAATCAAGGATGCAGTTATAGCTTTTTGTCCTCCATATATGGACTGGAAATAATAATAGACCCTGGATTAGCACTGATTAGATCATTCAGAATGATGGAAATCTATAAACTATTCTGTCCAACACAGTAGTTGCTATTGACATCTGACTATTGAGCACTTGAAATGTGGTTAGTGTGATTAAGAAACAAGTATTTAATTTTGTTCAACTTTAATTAAAAATATTTTAAATAGTTATGTGTAGCTAGTAGCTATATATTGGAAGCACAGCCTCATAATTTAAAACTCACTTTATTAAACAAATTATCCTGAGATTTATTGATTAGCCCCTGAAAAATCAGTATTCCCTTTGGATTTCCTGAGGCCAGACCAATATCGCCATATGGAATCCCAAATATCTTCACTTCTTGTGGTTTTAGTCCAACATTATAAGGTTTAACCAGAAAAAGAATACTCCAGGGACACTTACTGAACTTTTTTGTTCTTTTAAGTGTCATTTGAAAAATGATTTAGGGTCTGGAGACTAGCAGTAGTTATCTGCACAAATGGTACTGATTCATAGCCTTCAGGAAAAGGGAGAGCCTGCCATTTTGTATGAGCAGGCTTGGACTGGTGCAAAACCAGTCAATGAATCTCAGGGGTTAGGTATCAGTTCACATATCTACAGAGTTTACTGGTCACTATGATGGGGAAAAAAAGATAAAAGGTAAAAAGCAAAAGAAATAATTTTCTTCATAAAAGTAATGAAATAAATCATTTCAACTTACTTCAAATATTATAATATTTGGCAGACATACCTTTATGATATTATATTCCCCAACTCCAATAAAAATTAGTTTTGAATATGTGCAACACATTAGAAAAATGATAGTATATAAAATAAGCAAGGTCATTTTTGAGATAGTGTCAAAGCACTATTTTTGTTTTCTGTGCCTGTATAAAAGTCACAAATTTTTCATTAAGTTAGAAACTAAACACAAATGAGTGCCGTCTGTGGTGGCAAATTATCCCCCTCTTCCAAAATAGGCTTCTCCAACCACATTAGAAACGCTTTTGAACTCAACCTCAAGCACTTTCTCATATTTTGTCTTTAGTTCAACTACAGAGTATAGAAAATAAAAATAAAATTGAACAACTGGAAGTAGATGGAAGGACCTGAGATTATATATTTTGACAGAAGTGAACATCAGAGTGAAAAACATTTCTATGGAAAATAAAGACATATTAGTAATATGTAAAAAGACTTCCAAAATTAATACAGTGAAGTTGATAGCTATGGAGAAAATAAACAAAAGTCTATATAATATAAGATCTTTTTAAAAGAAAAGAAAAGAAACTACACAAAGTAGTAATGTTACCCTATTGGTACTAAGGTTTCTGGTAAATAAAGAAAAGAATAAGAATAAAAAGGGATAATTTGGTTAATTCTGTTTTATTCTATCCATTTTAAAAATGCTCAAAAAGAATATTACTGATATAAAAAGTACTTTCCTGCTAGTGAATATATAAAATATTTCAGCACAAAATGTCATATTCAAAACGAGAATGTTTGAATGCAGTGGGCATCAAACAGGATTTGCCTACAGTTGTATCACAGTGATAAGTGGTATTAAAACACAGCAATCCATGACAAGTGTTATTAGGAAAGCTAAGTTAAGGCCAAAGATGTATTTATGGCAGGATTATTTACTCTTTAATATGTTCATATGTATTGTGAATACTCAAGAGATAGATTTAAGTTTTATCACTTTCTAAATTTTTATAGATAGAGTAACATTTTTTTCTGCCTTTGGAGTATATCCAAGTACTAACATTCTACAAGAACATTTTGGGAAACATTGCTTATTCAAGAGTTCCAAATTATTTTCATTGAAGTAATCTTTCAGCATTCTTTCTCACTTGGTCTACCAGGATATGTTATTGCAAAAGGAAAGAACACACATAACTAAGGAAGAGTTGTATCTGTAAATAAGAACTTGACTTATTAATTATGAGTTAGACATCACTTAATGTGGCCAACACAGCCAATTACTTCTTTTAAAACTTTTAGTTGTAGCAGTGGACTAATAATCTCACTCATAGCTTTGAGGAGTACTAACAAAGCCTTTTTCCAAAACAACTTATAAAATTAAGAAATATAACAATAATTGTTGATTAAGTAACCATAGGTAACATAGTTTCACTGCATAAGGAGATTCTAGTGGAAAAATAATGTGTGGCACAAATTGGGTAACTATTCACCAAATTATTTAATTTTTCTCCTACTCACAAAACAAGGGTACATTTTCTGCTCTCCTTTATTTTTAAATGTTACTATCTGACTAATTTTTACCAATGCAATACAGATGGAATAATGTACATAATTTTCAGGTTTTCCCTTAGACTCCTTCTGCATGATTTTACACCCTCTCTCTTGTCCCCAGTTGACCAGCAGGAGTTGACACTCAGAAAGATTTGAAAGCCATGGATTAAAAACTAGTCTCATTCAGCCTGGGTTCCTGCATAACCACACAGAATATAGGCCACCTTCCACTACCAGCATCTCTGACTGACTTACGTGAACAAGAAATAAAGAGTTGCATTAAGTCTCCAAGATCTCAAGTTCATTCTATTTATAGCATCTAGCACTACTTTAACTACCAAAGGAGGATATAAGGTAGTTTGCAACCAAACAATAATTTTGCTAAATTTAATTAAATTGTTTTTAAAGTTTTTAACAGTATTGATGGGTTTCTTCTTTTTCAAGATGCTCCATATTTTATTTATTTTCCTTATATGTGGAGAAGCAGTGAGAAAAAAAACGTACATGTAGAAACAGAAATCCTGTCTTTTAATCTAGCCACACACCCTCTCCTAATGCATCCCCTTTTGCATTTGACCTAGGCTTTCTCCTTCTTATTCTGCCTTTTTCTGATGTGACTGTATAGTTACAAGTTATGGCAACACAACCCCACTATGTAATAATGTTTCCTTCCTTTAACTTACTCTTTCAAATAACTCGTTTATATGAAACTCCTTTAGGACTCTCCACCATCTTCTTTGTCTGGCTCAGCCACATCCAGGACTGGTCCCCTCAACTAAGCTGTGAGCATGTTCCTAACACCCAGTTAAAATGCAACCTCAAAATATGCTACCAGGATTCAAGTTCAATCCTTTTTTTACTAAGATAGACCATATCCTCAGCGATAAGACAAACCACAACATTTTTAAAATTTAAATAACACAGAATGTGTTTTCTGGTCAGAATTGAATCAATCTAGAAATCAATAACTGAAAATTAAAAGTCTCTAAATATGTGAAAGTTAAACAGAACATCTAAAAATCCATGAATCAAAGAGAAAGTATCAAAGAAAGTTTTTTAAAATGCATGGCACTGAATAAAAATGACAGTACAACATATAAAAATATGTGAAATGTATCTAAAGTAGCAGTACTAAGAAAAATATTTTTAGCATTAAATGCTTACATTAAAAACAAGCAAATGTTCCAAGTCAATAATCTAAGATTATTACTCAAAAAACTAAAAAGAAAAATAAATAAAGTTGAAACAAGCAGAAGGAATAAAATTAAAAATAAAAGCAGAAATCAGTGAAATTAAAAACAAGTAAAACAATAGAGATCATTGGTGAAACAAGCTGTTTTTTAAAAAATCAAGAAAATGAATACACCTTTTGCAAGACTGACAAAATTACAAGAGAAAAGAGAATTTTTCATTATCAAAAATGAAAGAGGAAATCAGTACAGAGCCAGCAGCTACCAGAAGAATAATAAAGAATACTATGAAGGATTTTTTTACTTATAAATTTGACATCTTAGAATAAATAGACCATTCTTTAAAAATCAAAAATAATCCAAGATGAAATACATAATCTGAGTAGTTCTATAACTATTAAATAAATGGACTTAAATTGTAATTTAAAAGCTCTCAAGAAGTAATTTCCAGCTCAGATGGTCTCATTAGATAATTCTACCAAACATTTAAAAAAAATCACCTTTATACAATATCTTTTAGAAAATTAGAAAAGAACTTCCCACCTTATTTTATCAGAACAGTATTTTTTTAAGTATGAAACCAAATTTAAAATAAAATAAATTACTAACCAATGTATCTTGTAAACTTAGAGAAAAAAATCTTCAAAAAAAAAACCATTAGCAAACTACATCCAATAATGTAGAGAAAATTATACACCATGACTAAATGGGATGTATTCAAGGTATTTAAGGCATGTTAAACAATCAAAAGTAAATTAATAAAATCCACCATTACAATAAGCTAAATAAGAAAATTCATATAATCATTTCAACTGATGCTGGAAAAACATTTAACAAAAACCAAAATCCACTTACCAAAAAAGCTTCCAGCAAGACAGAAGAAAAACTTTTCAACTTGATGAACAGCATCTTAAAAACTATGTTACACTTAATGGTTAAAATTTGAATGATTTCTCCTAAAATTAGGAAGAAAGTATGTCTGTTTTATAATCTTGTTTAATGTAATGCTGAAAATGCTGATCACTCAAATTAGGCAAGAAAATAAGATAAAAGAAACACAGATTAACAAAGAAAAATAAAATATTCCTATCTGGACATAACATATTTGTCAACATAGAAAATTTCAACAATGTTACAACCCCCCCAAAAGAAGAAAAATCTCTTTATCAAGGTTGCATGGTTCAAAACCAAGAAACAAAAATTATGTACATTTCTGTATACTAACAATGAACATGAAAATATCAAAGTTAAAAACAACACTATTTAAAATCATTTCAAAGAAAATAAAACATAAAAATACTTAACAAATATGTAGAGATATTATATGCTAAAAATTATGCAATATTGCTTAGAGAAATAAAAAAGATATAAATAAATGGAGAGACATATCATGTTCATGGTTCAGAAGAATCAACATAGTAAAGATGTCAATTCTTCACAAATTGACCAATAGGTTTACCACTGTTTTATAAAAATCTCAGCAAGGGCTTGACCAGGCAGTGGCACAGTGGATAGAGCATCAGCCTGGGGATTCACAAGACTCAGGTTCAAAATCCCAAGGTCATTGGCTTGAGCACAGACTCACCAGCTTGAGCACGGGGTCATAGAAATGATCCCATGATTATTGGCTTGAGCTAAAGGTCACTGGGAAAGGGTTGACCAAGGGGTTACTCACTCTTTTGTAGCGCCCTGGTCAAGGCACATATGAGAAAGCAATCAATGAACAAACTAAGGTGCCACAACAAAGAATTGATGCTTCTCATCTTTCTCCCTTCCTGTCTGTCTGTCTGTCTCTCTCTTGCTAAAAAAAAAAAAAAAAGTCAACAAGGTTTTCAATGGATTTAGACAAGTTTATTTTAAAATTTATATTAAAAGGCACAGGCCCTAGAATACCTTACGTAATCTTGGCAAAGAAATATAAATTGGATCTCTCTCTCTTTCTCTCTCTCTCTCTTTCTCAAAAAATAAAAATAAATTAGGTGAAATCACTCTGACATTGAGGTTTACCATAGAGCTACAGTAATGATGACAAGGTGGTATTGGTGGAGGCATTAACACATGCAAATCAATGAAACAAAAGAAAGAACTCAGTAATAAGCCCATACAAATACTTTCATTTTATTTTATTTTTGCGAGAGTAAAAGCAATCTAATGGAAGAAATATCATATATATCTTTTTTAGTAAATGGTGCTAAAGCAATTGAATATCCACAGCAAAAGATGAACCTCAACCAAAAACTCATATTTAACACAAAATTTATATCATATTCTTTAAAATGTAAAACTATAAAGCTTCAGATAAAAATGAGAAAATCTTCAGGATCTAAAGCCTGACAAAACATTCTTATACTTTCCACCAAAACATAAACCAAAAAAGAAATCTTGATAAATGAGACCTTACAAAACTAAAAATATTTGCCTTGTAAAAGACCATCTGAGGCAATGAAAAGACAAGTTACATAGTAGGTAAAAAATATTTGCAAACCACTTATCTAACAAAGAATTAGTATCTGGAATATTAAAGAACTCTGAAAACTGAATTATTAAATTATAAATAAAATTAATACCTCAGTTAAAAAATGGGCAAAAGATATGCACAGATACTTCACCAAAGAGGATGAATACATGATAAATAAGCACATGAAAAGATGTTCAACATAATATGTAACATGAAGAAAATTCAAATTAAACCACAATGAAATATTACTACATGCCTAAAAGAATAGCTAAAGCAGCCTGACCAGGCAGTGGCGCAGTGGATAAAGCGTCAGACTGGGATGTAGAGGACCCAGTTTCGAGACCCCGAAGTCATCAGCTTGAGCATGGGCTCATCTGATTTGAGCAAGGCTCACTAGCTTGAGCCCAAGATCACTGGCTCGAGCAAGGGGTCACTTATTCTGCTGTAGCCCCCTGGTCAAGGCACATAAGAGAAATCAATCAATGAACAACTAAGGAGCTGCAATAAAGAATTGATGTTTCTCATCTCTCTCCCTTCCTGTCTGTCTGTCCCTATCTGTCCCTCTCTCTGACTCTCTCTGTCTCTGTCCCCCCCCAAGAAAAGAATAGCTGAAGTAAACTATAATGACATCAAATCCTGGCAAGGATGCAGAGAAACTGTACCATTCTTACATTTGGTGAGAATGTAAAATGGTCCAACCACTCTGAAAGAGTTAAGCAATTTCTTATAAAATAAAATATTCAATTACCTTATGACCTACCAATTTTACTCCTGAATATTTACCCCAGAGAAATAAAAATTTATGTCCACATAAAAATAAAAAGCTTATAATTGATGCTAATAGCAGCTTTATTTATAATAGCCAAAACTAGAAAAAAAAGTTGATATCATTCTATGTGTGAATGGTTAAACAAATTGCTGTAATCATTACCATGTGTATCTCATATGGACCCGAGCAGATTTATTTAATGTGAACTACAAGAAGGAATTATCTGCTGAGATAAACAACCCATGGTCAACCAGATTTTATAAGTGATAAGAGCCTAGCAACCATTTACTGACAGGGACTTCTGTACTCTGTCTACCAGGAAGAACCTCAGATTGAATGCTCAGCTTCCAGCAGTATTCCCTACTTGTTTACACTGTCTGAATTAAACACTGCAGGGAAACCCTGGTCTGTCTTTCTACCAAGGACCTGAGACCTTCCCTGTCCAATCAAAACTGCTCAATTGGGGGATACCTCATTTACATAAAGCAGATCTAATTGGAAACCCAGACTTTTGCTATAAAAGGCAGCCTCCCCTTTGTCTCTGTAAAACACAATTTCGGTTGCTACCAAAATTGTGCCTCCCAGGCTGCAACTCCTTCTTGCTCAAATAAATGCTTTTTTAATTTTTTTTTTCCTGAAGCTGGAAATGGGGAGGCAGTCAGACAGACTCCCGCATGCGCCCTACCGGGATCCACCTGGCACGCCCACCAGGGGGCGATCCTCTGCCCATACGGGGCTTCGCTCTGTCGTGACCAGAGCCACTCTAGCGCATGGGGCAGAGGCCACGGAGCCATCCCCAGCGCCCAGGCCATCTTTTGCTCCAATGGAACCTTGGCTGCGGGAGGGGAAGAGGGAGACAGAGAGGAAGGAGAGGGGGAGGGGTGGAGAAGCAGATGGGTGCTTCTCCAGTGTGCCCTGGCCGGGAAGCGAACCCGGGACTTCCGCACGCCAGGCCGATGCTCTACCACTGAGCCAACCAGCCAGAGCCTTAATTCTTTATTAGAATCTAAAATTAATTTTGGTTTATACATGTAATACATGTATTATTTAATACTACTCATCAATAAAAAGGAAAACTATTGATATAATTTAACTGAATCTTTAAAGTTTATGTTAAGTGAAAAAATTACCCCCCCAATTACATACTGTATGATTACACACACAGAGATACACATGAGGGTATTTATGTACATAGATGTATGCATCTATACTTTTTACATGATAAAATTTTAGAAAGGAAGAACATATAAGTGGTTACCAAGAATTAGGAACAGAATAGGATGAGGACAGAAATGATAAGAGGAAAGTAGATGTGGTTATTAAAGGGCAACTAACCAGAGATATACTAATGGTGATGGAATTGTTCTGTATCTTAACTGGTGTGGAATACAAAACCTATACACATAATTAATATTATATAGAACAAAATACACACACATACACAGACACAACAAGTACAAGTAAACTAGTAAAATCTGATTAGGATCAGCAGATTGCATCAATGTCAACAATATCCAGATTGTGATATAATTTTGAAAGATGATAACACTGGGTAAAGGGTATTACTTCTTCCAACCTCAAGTGAATCTACAAATTTATCAATAAAAATCTCAGTTTTATAAAAAAAAAATCACAACCTTACTGCTAATCATCACTGTTCTTCCACCACCATCACCAGGAATACCAAGAGTGGCCAACCATCCCTGTTTTCTCAGGATTGAAATATTTCCTGGATGCAGCACTTTCTGTTTTTTAAATTCAGACAGCCTCTATATAGAAAACCCTAAGTATTCCACACAAAAAACCCTGTTAAAACTAATAAGCAAATTTAGCAAAGTTACAACATATAAAATCAATATATAAAAATCAGTTGCATTTCTACACATTACCAATAAACTATCCAAAAAGGAAATTAAAACTTTTTACATTTATAATAATAACAAAGTAAATAATACTTAGAAATAAATCTAACTAAGGTGGTGAAAGACTTGTGTACTAAAACTATAAAACATTGCTGAAATATATTAAGAAAGACACAAATAAGTGAAATGAATCCCATGTTTATAGGTTGGAATACAATATTAATAAGATGTTTATACTACCCAAAGTCATCTACAGATTTAACAAAACCTGATCAAAATTACAACAGCATTTTTTTCATAAATAGAAAATACATAAGGAAAATTTTTCATGACATTGGACTTGCAATGATTTCTTGGATATGACACCAAAAGCACAGTCAACAAAAGAAATAAACAGGAATATAACAAACGTAAAAATTTTTGTGTCTCAAAGTACACAACCAACAATCAACAGAGTGAAAAAACAACATATGGATTGGGAGAAAATTCTTAAATCATATATATATATATGAGTTTAATATCAAAAATTAAAAACTTTTCCAACTCAAGAATAAAAAATCAAACAACTCAAATTAAAAATGGGTAAAGGACTTGACGTTTCTCCAAAGATTATATACGAATGTCCAATAAGCATATGAAAAGATGCTCAAAGCGTGCGGAGGACCCGGGTTCGATTCCCGGCCAGGGCACACAGGAGAAGTGCCCATTTGCTTCTCCACCCCTCCGCCGCGCTTTCCTCTCTGTCTCTCTCCTCCCCTCCCGCAGCCGAGGCTCCATTGGAGCAAAAGATGGCCCGGGCGCTGGGGATGGCTCTGTGGCCTCTGCCTCAGGCGCTAGAGTGGCTCTGGTCGCAACATGGCGACGCCCAGGATGGGCAGAGCACCGCCCCCTGGTGGGCAGAGCGTCGCCCCATGGTGGGCGTGCCAGGTGGATCCCGGTCGGACGCATGCGGGAGTCTGTCTGACTGTCTCTCCCTGTTTCCAGCTTCAGAAAAAATGAAAAAAAAAAGAAAAGAAAAGATGCTCAACATCAACAATCATCAGAGAAATAAAAAGTACACTGAGATATCACCTCCTACCAACAAAATGACTACTACCAAAAAAATTGGTGTGACTGCTATGGAAAACAATGTGAAAATTCCTCAAAAGTTAAAAATATAGAACTATCATTTTGTCCAGCACTCCCACTTCTGGGTATATATCCAAAGGCATTGAAAGTAGAGTCTTGAAGAGATATTTGCATATTCATGTTTATAGCAGCACTATTCACAATAAGTAAAAGGTGGAAGTGACCCAGATGTCTACTGAGGGATGAATAGATTTAACAAAATGTAGTGTATACATACAATAGAATATTATCTAGCCTTAAAAAGGAAGAAAATTCTCTCCCATACTACAACGTAGATAAAACTTGAGATATGCTAAGTAAAATAAGCCAATTACAAAAAGAAAAATAGCATGTGAATCCAATTATATTAGGTATTCAAAGTAGTTGCATTTATAAAAACAGAATGTAGGATAGTAGATACAGAGTTTGGGAAGAGGGGGGAAAAGGGAATATAGAACATTATGTATTACATATACATTTTTAAATTTGAAAGATAAAAGGGTCTGGAGATGTTTCACAACAATGTAAATATACTTAATACTACTGAACTGTATACTTAAAAATGGTTAAGATGTTAAATTTTGCATTGTCTTTTCAATCACAATTAGAAAAACTGAGATAGACTCAAAGAAACTGGACTAAGTCACCAAGCATCATCACACCTAGCTAAAGATGTGTTGTAATTTCATATTGGAAAAAATGAACACTCCTGCTTCTTAGGCTCAGAAGATACTGCTATCTTGCAAACTCAAACACAGCATACTTTCCTTAGTCTTCTAGGACAGCTAGACACAAAATTAAGGAAGACGTTACTGAAGCTTAGAATAAAAATACTGAGACTGCATATTCTCTCTTCCTGGAATACATAAGATAGAACAGGCTTAGTTGTCTCCAAGGAATAAGGTGTTTGATGAGACAGACTATTTGATTTTTTAATTATTGACTATGCCCTTATTTGAAAAGCCATTATCGGCCTTGGCTGGTTGGCTCAGTGGCAGAGCATCAGACTGGTGTGTGGATATCCCGAGATCAATTACCAGTCAGGGCATGCAGCAGAAGTAACCATCTGTTTCTCCCTCCCTCCCCTTTCTCTTTCTCTCTCTCTCTCTCTCTCTCTCTTTCTTCCATGCCCACAAGCATGGCTCGATTGGCTTGAGAGCATTGGCGCTGGGTGCTGTGAATGACTCCAAGGAGCCTCTGCCTCAGGTACTAAAAATAGCTAGGGTGTGAGCATGGCCCCAGATGGGCAGAGCATTAGCACCAGATGGTGGTTGCTGGTTTGCTCCCAATGGCGGTGAACGTGGGAGTCTGCATCTCTATCTCCCTTCTCCTTACTTGTAAAATAACAACAACAACAAAAGCCATTATAACCACATGTTTAAGAAAACCTAATTATTGTTGCCTTGTGTCTGCAGGGATGTGAGGAATTATCAGTTAGTTGGTGTGTCCACACTTGGTTCTGAGTGTTAAAAAGAGAAAAAGTGTTCTCAGGATAGTGTTGAATGATTTCCCGATATAAAGGTGCATCCCGGGGCAAAATTGTGAAAGTCAACCACTCCTTCTCATGTTGAGGGTCTCACTCCATAGCTACTCATGGAAGTTCAATGATTAAATTTTTGTCTGACTTACCTGACAAATACTTACTTTAAGATTATGCTGAGGCTTTATCTTTTTAAACTTTCCTTAGCCCCTACCCTTACTCAGACAGTTCCAGATAGGGGCTCCTTCCTCTCTGTTCTCTTCACTTTTGCATATGGTAACTTTGCTATTTAAAAAGATGATATAGATAGATAATAGATAGATAGATAGATAGATAGATAGATAGATAGATAGATAGATAGATAGATAGATAGATAGATGATAGATAGATGATAATAGGTAGATAGATGATGATGATAGAGGATGATGATGATGAAAGATATATAGATAGATGATAGATAGATGATAGATAGATAGATAGATAGATAGATAGATAGATAGATAGATAGATGATAGATAAAGTATCTTCCACTGTACTATAAACTCTCTTATGGACAGAAGATTCTTTTTCATTTATATTTATTCACTACTGGCTCAAAAAATGGTTGTTGAATAAGTATATGAAGTTCTTTGGCAATTTGGAGCCAAAGAATCAAAAAAGA
Organism: Saccopteryx bilineata; assembly: GCF_036850765.1. Taxonomy (NCBI): domain Eukaryota; kingdom Metazoa; phylum Chordata; class Mammalia; order Chiroptera; family Emballonuridae; genus Saccopteryx; species Saccopteryx bilineata. The sequence continues at coordinate 174,130,541 of NC_089494.1, forward strand.
GTAAAATTGCCTTCAAAATGATTTCTCCACATCTATCTTTAAATATTACAATTGTTTTTAAATTCTCTGTTGAAACTTCCATCACAAAATTAGTTTCTGTGGCTCTCAGGGCGAATTTTCCAAGATATATTTCATAAAACAACACATGGCTGGACACAGCTGAATGAACAAACTGGACTCTTCCCATTCCTCCTTCCCACATCCGGTGACAAAAACTGTGATGTTGTACCTTCTCTTTTGTCTATATTTTCTTTCCACATACCTTAAAATAATTAGACCATAATATGAATTAATCACTTTCCAAATTTCCTGTTCTTAAAAACTAAAAAGTATGGTTTTAATTAGAAAGAACAAAAGGAAAAAGAAAAAATAATCTCATTCTTTTAAAAGTTGAATATGACTTGAGAATTCCTTATAATCAAATTCTATACACACAAAAAATTATTCCTTTGGGGCTTGCATTCTGTACCCTGTGAATCAGGTTAGGATTAATGGTTAGTATTTTTTCCTAACCCTATGAAATCATTCTTTTAAAAATGAAATGCTATTAAACCCCTACTAGCAAGATCCCAGGCAGGGATTTTTAAAATTTCACGTTCTTGATTTATTTATCTATTGTGACATCTCCACCATATTGATCTCTTTAGCAGTTCCTAGTACAAACTACATTTTCTTTTATTCTCCTTTGTCTTTGCTAAAAACGTCCTTTTCTTCTTCCTTATCTTCCCACCTTTCTTGTTCTAGCAAAAGCCTCCCCATCCTTCAAGTGACAGAACAGATGATATTTAATCATGGCCTCTTTATCTGACCATGTCTTTTATGAAAACAAAATTACTTTAAATATCTACTTCAGGTATTTTCATTGGGCCAGGTATATACATCTATCATAGCACAATCCTGCTGTAATGTCACTACCTGCTATTGTAATATTGTCACCTTACTATTGTTTCAACAGGTGACAAACTCCAAGGCAGATACTAAGGCATAGTCTTTATGGTATCTTCAGCTAGCATTCATTAGGTAGTATGGCACAGTTGTCTGAAGAGATAGATCTTTACTGAATGATATTAACTAGCATTAACAAATGACAAACATTTTAAATTTCAAACAATCTTAAAGAAAGAATTATTATGCTAGTTAAACTTCTTTTCCCTCCATAGATGCCTATGATTGTGTGTTGCTTTTTTTTTTAATCTTGCAGAGAGATTATATAATTATTTTCCCCATAATTTGTCGTGGAGAAAAATTCCTCCAAATTTAATTTAAAACAATTACTTGGAATTCAACCACATAAACATGTTTTGAAAACCAGTATACTCCTCTATTATTTTTCCTCCATCCTCAACTCAGTCCTGGGCACACACTTCTTTCTGAGTTGAGCTGCATCTGTAACCTTTAAATATATAAGAACTTCAATCATGGAGTTCTTATCAACTTCTAAGAAAATTTATTCTTATTCATATTTTCTGCTTCAACTGCAAAGTCTTAAAAAAAAGAGCCTTCTAGAGTAAAACTAAATATTGCACACATATAAGATCATTATCATAGGTGAGTAATATGCCATCCCATCTACTCCTCTAAGGAATAAATTTCAAATAGCTCTCTATATATTGAGGATCCATGTGGTAATATACCTACAAAAACGGTATGTACAACACCAGTATGTGACATTGCCGTTTGTTCATTTGGAAATCATTTATTTAAAATTTAGTTTTTTGGCCCTGGCCAGTTGGCTCAGTGAATAAAGTATCGCCTGGCATATGGACATACTGGGTTCAATTCCCAGTCACAGCACAGAAGAGTAGCAACCGTCTGCTTCTCTACCTCTCCCACTACCCCTTCTCTCTATCTTACCCTACCACAGCCAGTGGCTCAGTTGATTCAAGTGTCAGCCCCTGGCACTGAGGATGGCTCAGTTGGTCCAAGTGCATCAGCCTCAGTGCTAAAAATAGCTTGGTTGATTTGAGCATCAGCACCAAATGGGGCTTGTCGGGTGAATCCCATTGGGGCACATGTCTCACTATCTCTCCTCCTTTCACTTAAAAAAATCAGTTTTTCAGTGTTAGCTTGGAGAATTCTGTTTAACCATTATGGAAGGAGCTTTTATTAAAGTGCTCCTGCTCCTTTAGTTACATTAAAAATGGCTATCCATATCACTCATTTAATGCATGCAAGAACTCTGACCTAAGACATATATAGCCATTAAGATGCCTGACAAGCTCTAGGAAAATCAGGAATAAGAATGGGAGTGGTGGTGATGGTAGTGGTGGTGTAGGTGGTCATGTGGTTAGAAGTAGAGGTGGTGGTGATGGTGGTCGTGGCTGTGATGATACTGGTGGTTGAAATCACAGTAGTGACAGTGGTGATGATAGTAATGTGATAATGTCAGTTGTTGCTGGTGGCAATGATAATACAATAGTGATCATGATTGTGGTGATGGTGGTAACTGTGGTGATAACAACAGCGATAATGGCAGTACTGGTTTTGGTGGTAGTTTTGGGTGGTGATAGTAATATAATGATGGTGGTATTTGTGGTAAACAGTGGTGGTGGTAATGGTAACAATAATATCTGTGGTTGTCTCCAGGGGTGATAGTACCCGTGGTGGTATAGATGGCAGCAGTACAGCTTATGTTTAGTATTTTAGAGACTCAGTACAAGACTAAGAGGGATGACTTTTTATTAAGCCCCTGACAACTCTTCTTCATGAATATCCAAGAAAAACTGAATAATCAATAAATATTGAGAAAAAGTCTCATTTATATATAGTTAGTTAATATGATGTCCAGGTCCTTTAAAGTCACTTCCTAGATGCCGTCTGGCATCTGTCCCTCACTCAGACATATCACAATCATTACCCCTCTTTCATTATTTATGTAGAGAACTCAAACTACATGTCATTTCCTTTGAGACATCTCCCTTGACACTAACTCCACAATATTTCCAAAGACTTTCTACTCACCAAGTATTTATCACAGTTTTAAACTACTTACCTATCTCTCCAGTAAATAAAAGAATCCTAGAAGACAGGCAAAACTGCTTTTTCATCTCTATTCCCAATGTCTAGTTCAGGGTGTGAAGTAGATGTTTATTGAAAACCTTCATGGAAAAATGTATCTTTCCTAGAAGATAGTGTATTTCTTTAAAGGAATGAGTCATGTCATTTTCCTCTTAGTGGTTTGTCTGTTCGTTTTGCAATGTTCTTACATAATGGCTTTTTTAGTTAAGGAAAAATAAATTCAAAAAAGAGATTTAATATTCATTTGACCCACAAAACAACACAGAAGTAGATAGATATAGATATAGATATAGATTTTTTTTTTTTTTTTTACAGAGAGAGAGAGTCAGAGAGAGGGATAGACAAGGACAGACAGACAGGAATGGAGAGAGATGAGAAGCATCAATCATTAGTTTTTCATTGCGCATTGCAACACCTTAGTTGTTCATTGATTGCTTTCTCATATGTGCCTTGACCGTGGGCCTTCAGCAGACCGAGTAACCCCTTGCTCGTGCCAGCGACCTTGTGTCCAAGCTGGTGAACTTCGCTCAAACCAGATGTGCCCGCACTCAAGCTGGCAACCTCGGGGTCTCGAACCTGGGTCTTCTGCATCCCAATCCAACGCTTTATCCACTGCGCCACCTCCTGGTGAGGCAGATAGAGATATTAATATCCCAGAGTCCCTTCTATGCCTAAGATTCAATGAGCTGCTATGATGAGGTATAATTAATTACATAGGAGAAGAAACACTAAAGTCCAAAGTTGTCTTACTTCAATCTCACATTATTTCAGGAGCAGAGCCCAGCCCTTTTTACTCCATCTAGTTCTCCCATCACAAAATCATGTCAACATATAACTCATTTTGTGGTTCTTATGGATCTCTTTTATATGTGGTATTGAGTACTTACTAGAACAACGTTCCTCCAGTAAGACATAAAATATATAGTAGTTACACTGTTTCTGTTTTCACAATTCACCTCTTCTCCAGTTAAAGCAGAGACAGTCACCTTAGAAAATAACACCTGCAAAGATATAGAAAAAAATTACTTGGTCCAGATGGTAACATTTGGCAGTTGCCAAAAGATTCACATGGCCAGAGCTTCAAGCCAAATCAATTCCATCCCATTTTTGCTCTAAGATAGGCTGAAGACAAAAATATGGTCCTCTCTCAGTGTCATTATTGTTTCTTTGATGTAGATTCGCACCCATTAGGGACACAGTCCTGGGACCACAGATCAAAACAACTGGTCTTTGTTATCCATTGTCTGTTCCCTCTGACACTGCTTGCTCAAAGAAAAGGAGGTGAATGATTTCCAACTTGGGTTTAGCTCTCCTGAGAAGTTTGCGGTTCATGAATCTGAAAGCAGTACAGTCATTCCCAAGACCACTTTGTCCAATAGCGTTCACAGGATCCCCAAAGCAGAGCTCTAAAACCAAGAAAGCCAGTTCAACCAGCAGCCAAGAGTCATCCTTGATAAATACGATTTTAATAAGTGCTAGAAAATCAGGAAATTGCAGGCCCTTGGCTCTTGTGATTTTTATCATGCCGAGTTCCCTACGGAGAGCTGAAGAAGAGCCAGTAATGTGTCATCCTTTCCATCAGAGTCCTGAAAACAGTCAGTGTTGAAGAGACATTTTCCTGTCAGGTACTACTGTATATCAAATGTATCCACCTCTTGGAGCAAAAAGACGAAATTAATTTGAAAACAAAGAGAAGAGTCTGTAGCAACACTGGCAGAGGATAAGGTTTACAAGCCGGCCCAAGGGTACTCCAAATCTACCATAAGGGAAACAGCTGACACAGAAATATGTGTGCTGGCAACTTGTTTGATTGTAATTTCAATGAAAAATTGAAACCATACTTCCATGGGATTAAACTTCCCTCATTCAGCAGAAGGAGGTTCCTGTTAACAAATGTGGACCATGTTAGCGTCCCCCACACTTCTCCTTTCAGGCTGCTTGCCCGTAACTATGCTCTGTGAGCTTGAGATGGAAAAGACCACCTCAATGTGGTCACAGGTGGCAGAGTTGGTTTTTAATACATTGAGAACTAAAGTGATTGCACCAGAGACAAAAAATAGATATATACCTTACAAATGTGTTATTAATGATGTGAGTAAATAAGTTCAAAGGGTCTCTTTTCCAGAGAGGTAGTAAGGCTCTCTTGATAGTATTCAAAAGAGGCTCCTTGTTTACCTCTTACAGTGTAATAATGCTGAATGGAGGGAAGACACTTTAATTTATTTTCTCCATGGGTATGTATCTTTTTCACTGTCATACACAGGAGGGTGGTATAAGGAAAATGGTCATGCTCATGGTTTGCAAAAGAACAAACATTTGGTAAGGAAAAGCAATGACTAGAACCCAAGGGGTTCCTCACAGTATGTGTTTGCAAAGAACACCAGAACTGTTTACAGCATGTAAATATCCCAGAGAGTCACTCAAAGCAGTAATAATTAATGTGTTTAAAGATTAATAAGCTCAAGACCAGTATATGGTGAATACAGCTGACAGTTCAACAAATGCAAGGGCTGGAAGAAGGAATTTTTTTTGTCTGTATTTTTGTTTATTTTTCCCAGAACTGCTGCCCTTCCCTGCCTTATGGTCCCCATTTGCCTTTTCACAGTAATCTGACCATCCACAGACACTTAATGGATATTGACCTCCTGTGACTAGGTGTTTCATAGAAAAAAATCAATCCCTGGGATAGAAAAAGGATATTCTACTCCAATGAAGTTATTTTACTGTATAAACTATTGAATTATTTAGGAGTGTTTTTAAGAGAAACCCACATCTGGTGGGAAGAAGGAGAATGTATTTGAAGGTTATTCCCTTATGAAAGGGCTCTAGCCAAAGAATCTTCTATAGAATATGTGATGAAATACTTTCCCTGGGTAGCACTAATTGTGTAGGAAAATGTCTAACGTTGCCCTACCATGTCTATAGTTTATGTAAGTTTCCAAGGGCAGGAGCCATACCTTTTAAACACTGACTCTATCATCTGGTAATGATTGATTCTCAGTTAGTAGAGTCACATAAAATACCTTTTATAGATACTTTGCTTTTATACAATTCAAGAGAAAACATAAAAAATCAGAAGCCAAGAGTCTTCAATATGAAAATCGGTAAGACTTGCTATAATCAAAGAAAAAATAGCTAAATGTTTACATATTACATTAAGACAAACTCCAGTTTCAGCAGTCAGTCCAAGCTTGATTGGCCTTATTCATTTCTTCCACTACTCTAATGGGTAGCCTAGTGACTTAAAATTATTACTTTATTTCCAAAGAGGAAACACTATCAGTGTGGGCACTAGATAGAATCACTCCAAGAATTCCAACAGCTTTCTGCCTGCATAACCCCTTGTCTGGCCATAGTAGATAACAAGAAATAATCTCATACCTCTAAATGTGCAAAGGTAAAAGTCATGCAGGGCACCAAAGATCCTGTACATTTCTGAGTATGTCACCTGGTTTTGTTTAGAGACTTCTTCAAAGAAGGAAAGCTGTTCTTCCATGTCTTTCTTCATCCCAGAAGGCAGTTTATACTATATTATAAATGACCTATGGGAGAATATTTTTCTTTTGTGAATACCCAACTCAATTATGATGTTGCTTGAAGGCAAATGAATGAATGAAATTCTGTTCCCTCAGATCATTGAAACTAAGAGAAAATGTTGTTTTACAAAAGTATTTCCCCCTACACACCAAAAGGCAAACTGAAAAAATAGAAATAACCAGAAACTCACATAGATGGTCTCAGACTGCGGGCCCTGGATCAGTACCATTGGCATCACCAGGGAACCAGCTCCAAATGCAAGTTTTTCCAGACCTACTGAATCAAAAAGTCTGGAGGTGGACTCAGGCTATGAGTGTTTTACCATGCCCTCTACATGATTCTGGAACTTGCTAAAATTTAAGAGCTCCTGCTATGGATTAAGGAGAAGGGCAGAGAAGAGGTAACTAGGAACAAAAATGCCTGTCAGATGGCAGATATGAAAAATGGCAGAAACAAAAAGGTGGAGCAGTTATAGTTGCAGACAGTGGATTAACTAGAAATATTATATTAAACCAATAATCCTTAAATATGTATTAAACTTAACTTTACTACATTCAGTTCTTTTTTATCAATAATTATTCTTCACTAATTAAGAATAGTTCTAAATTATGACAGAGAATTTTAGTTAAGTAGAGTTGTTCAGCAATGGTATAATTGACATGAATAAGGTGCATAATCTCTCTCTTTTTTTTTTTAGATCTTAAGTCAATTTTTATCTTCTGGGATGATTTACAAGCAGTATATTTAAATGGTGAAGAGATACATTACCTTTAAATTTATCTTCTGATCTCAGTCTATAAGTTCATAAATACAGTTTTTATAAAAATATATATTTACCAGATCTATATAATTTTACAAATACATATTTACCTTACAATGTGAACCCAAAAAGCATTAGACAGTTCCTGAGGGATCAAGCATTTAAGAGACAATATGTTAAACTATATCTTTTTAAATAGTTTTAATGTCTTAAGAACTTAAATTAGAAGATTTAAATTTTACCCTGCTTCTTCTTAGCTGTGTATATTGAGACAAATCCCTTAGTCTTTCTCAGACACATTTGTTATTTATAATTAACATGTTATGAAACCTTTCTCAAAAGGTTTTTAGCTTAAATGGGATAATGCATGGTAAAGTCTCGGTAAAACTTGTGCGCTATATAAACAAAAGGTAAGGCTTTAAAAAGTCTAGACGGGGCAGTCAATCTTTTTATACCTACCGCCCACTTTTGTATCTCTGTTAGTAAAATTTTCTAACCACCCACTAGTTCCACAGTAATTACAGTAATGGTGATTTATAAAGTAGGGAAGTAACTTTATAAAATTTATAAAGCATAGTTACAGCAAGTTAAAGCATATAATAATAATTAATTACCAAGTACTTTATGTCAGAGTTTCGCTAAGTTTGGCAGAATAAATCTTTATAAAACAACTTACTATAGTTAAAAATCTATCTTTTTATTTATACTTTGGTTGCTTTGCTACCGCCCACCATGAAAGCTGGAATGCCCACTAGTGGGCAGTAGGGACCAGGTTGACTACCACTGGTCTAGAACATTCCTACGCTTTAAAAACGTTGGAGTTTTTTATAGATCATTTAACATAAGAACCTTTAAATTGCCAAACTACGCAACATTCTTTGAGAAGTCTAATATTTTTTTATCAGTAAATTAAAATTTATACTTTCTTTTGTATATGGCTAAAGTAGTTTCTTCTGAACTACCTTAAAAACTATTTTTACATATTAAGTTTATTAGATTGAAATTGTTATTTATTAAGAATAGCCAGAAATCACCCTAATAAGCATTACTTTGGCTTGTGCTAATATATGGAACAATTGTAAAGGGATATGCTTGGCCTTCTATATTCACTTAGCAATTTATAGCCCAAAATACAGATTCTCAAAGAGCTGTTTTACAGTATCTCCGTCCATCTACAATAGTATTGTCAAAAGGCCGGGATGATATTGCCTGGGGAAGAGACGACATTTTGAAAACTGTAAGCAAAGCAACAGCCTCCATGCTCAGGTGACCTGGAGCCACAGGCAGATCACACACTGATTTGCAAAGCAAGAGTGAAGGTCTTAAGATGCAAACACAGCTGAGAAATAAGTTGATTTGATGACTTTTACATGATTCACGGTCAGAATAAGATGAAATACAGGGAGACTAAGAGATTCATTCAGAGTCTATTAAACCTTTACCATGGTTCAGTCCCCAGAGAATCCAGTTATCTATGATGCAACATGATCTAGTTCATTCAAGTTTTTCCTTGGTATTTCAACTTCTAGGAAGAACACTGCCCCTGTCCGATTTCGCTGGTGACCATATTTGATGAAAAGTTCTATTTAAGTTATATGTTGGGGAGAAGGGTAACTCTCCTCAAATAACCTAAGATTTCTATGAAATTTTATAGGGAAGAACGATTTTTTACATGGGAAGAAAATCCCAAATAAAGCCACTTGGGAAGTAGGACTTGTCCCCCCCCCCCCACAGGGACAGCAGAGGAGTTCATGTTTCCTTAGTGTACTTTATTAAGTATTTACATATGGTCCACTCCTGCTCATCTCTGGAGCACCCTATATCTTTAGCATTTCATTGTTTTGGGAATTTTCCATTGGTTTTAACAATATAAGGCAAATACCTTTCTAAAATGGCACCTTTTGAATTGTGAATCCTGTCACTCACTAAGCTAAATCATTCTGAGGCTGTTTCAGTGCCCACGTGCTATTTTGATTTTAGCTTTCCCTAATGGAGAAGAGGCTCAGATCATCTGGGGTGAACACGATAGCCACAGACTCAGAAATTATTTTTATCGTAAACCATGACAAACAACTACTTCCTCCATGTTCGATGTCAACTCGATTTTTCACCTGAAGATTAACTTTTCTGTGGTCTGTCAGCTGTATACACTCTGGTAGAACCTCTGATGGCTGGCTCTGGCTGTCGGCTGAGAAGCCAGTTAAAAAATATTTGGATCCTGAATGTTGACTTTGGGGCTTTCTGATCCAGAGGGAGGTATCAAATATTATGTGGATCAGGCACTAAAGCCCTTCCCAGCCTAGTCAAGTTTCCATTATAATTGTGATGCTATAAACTGGATAGTAGCCGCCTCAGTGCTTCACTCTAGAAGTCTAGAATGGTCTGAATGGTCCTGGGAGAGCAAGTTTTTGAGGCCTTCCCAAATGTTGAGCTCAGAGCTACCCTTGCCCCGACTCAGGCTACACATAGCTGCTTACACAGGCAACCTACCCTGTGCTAAACCTTTCTTGATATATACTTCAGTCAGCTGCTCTTGGATTTGTGGGACCAGAGGGAAATAGAGAGACAGAAAAGTGAGAAAGAGGGAAACAGAGGTCTTCACAGCCTGTGTTCCCAAGGGGTTATTATCTGGGTAAGTTTGCGAGTTCTTTCAGTACATTGTACAGACTCACTGTGTTTCTCCGGAGGAGAAAAATGATCCTCAGCGTGTTTAACAGTAAAGCCTGCAGCATTACTGAAATCAGGTCAGTTACTTGGTCAAGTCCCTGCAGAGCAGATTAATCAGTCTCCTTCTGCCTTTCACAACTCCCTCACAGGCCCCACATTCCAAGGCCCTTTCTCATCCCTCCACCCCCCTCCCCATCTCTCATCTCCCTTCTGACTTGGAGTGTGTCTGTCTATCTCTCTGTGTGTCTGTATGTGCTCTATCGGTGTGCCTTTCTCTATCTATCACTCTAGGTGTGTGTCTAAGTGTGTCTCTTTCTGTCTTTCTCTATCTCTCTGTCTCTTTCTTTCTTTCACTCTCTCTTGGTCTGTGGCTATGTGTGTTTCTCTTTTATAATTCTATTTCTCCCTGCCTGCCTCTTTCCCAAACCATTTTTGATCAGGTAGGAAATAACACAAATTTAATGTTTCTAAAAACACATCAACCACTGATATTTCCAATTCTGCTTTTAAAAGGTACAGTGTCAGTACAAATATATATTGAGGGTAACAAAAAGAAACTTGACTTTGGGTGGTAAAAACACAGTGCAATAAATATACAGATGATATATTCCAAAATTGTACACTTGACACTTAAATAATTTTATTAACCAATGTCACCCCAATAAATTTAATCTAAATTTTTAAAAGTGTATATTAAAAAGAGAAATAGAATCATTCTTTTAGGTGTCTCCCATAAAAGAAGGGGATCAGGGAAGATCTGGAAATTCTCTTTTGTTTCAGGATTAATTGTTGGGGGGGCAGCTCAGATGACAGCCATGAGCCATCCCAAATTGAATCTCTGCCCTTGGAATTTCTAGAGGCAACACTGAGCCCTGGGAGTGATGGTGTGTGGCATAGTTGCAGGCCACTCACCTCCCAGGGCGCTTGTATTCTCCGGGGGCTGGTGCCCATCTCTGCTCTGCAGTCTTTTCCAGTGGGTGTTTTTACTAAAGCAACAAAACAGATTTGTGTAAACAGCATAAACTTTGCAATTAAAAGGCCTAAATTCATAATTCTCACTCTGCCTCTTACTGTGTGGCATTGAAGCCACCTTTTATATATAAAGTGAAGAAATCATTAATGTGCCTTTTGAGATTTGTTTTTAAGTCTTGGGACAGTGATATGATAATATGTAGTGTAAGGGTTATTGGGTTTGGTTTGGTATTTTGTTTATTAATTCTAAGGTGCACTGATTCTCAACTGAGGCAAGTTCTCCCCACTCTCCCCCAAGGGACATCTAGCAATGTCTGGAGATAATTGTGGTTGTCACTCTGGAGGAGCTTTTCTGGAATCGACTGGATTGAAACCAAGGATGCTGCTAAATATCCCACAATGCACAGAGTATTTGCCACATCAAAAAATTATCTGGTCCAAAATCATACTAGTGCAGAGGTTAAGAAACCTTGGATTAGAATAATAAACTTTTTAGAATAGTTTTATGTTGTTATTGTATATCATTTTATTTTTATTATTTTATTACTTTTAACATGCTTTTTCTAGCAGTGTACTTTCCATATTTTATCTCCTTGGTACTCAGGCCCTAAGGCAAAGGAAGTTGGCCAGCTTCCACTCTTTGGCCATGCAACTTCTAATATCTTTGATAAACCCCTGAGCAATACATATATAATATACTATATAAAGTTATATAAAGATCCACAAGGCCAAATTCTTCCTTATACTGTAGTAATTATAGGTCCACTGACAACATAGCTCAGTTTATTCATTTGACCATCTGAAAATAGATGGATTAATTTTGGTAAGGCACTGTGATAAGCACTAAGGAAAGAGAATTACAATAAATCCAGATATGATCTCTGGCACCAGGGATTTATAGTCAAATAGAAAAAACAGGAATTAAACAAAAAAATATTTAAACAAATATATAAGTACAAATTATAAGTATAATAAATGAGAAGAAATAGGTTCTAAGAATGAAAACAACTGAATGGGGCCTCATTTAAAAGATGAGAGGGGGTGAGGTCAAGAAGCTAAGCTGTGGCCAGAGGGAAGAGTAGGAGGTAGCCCAGAAAGAGACTTCTGCAGAAGAGTGGATAGCATGTGGCAGAACCCTGAGGTCAGAAAAAGCTTGAACCATTTAGAAAGCTGAGATTTTGAAGTATGTTTGTCTCCTTGTCTTGAATCATCTAAATTCTTTTGAAAACTATTAACTATATCTGGCTACATTTCTCATTCTTTACAGACAGTCTCAGAAGTTGGTAAGGTTTTTTTCACTATTATCTTTTTTTTATTAATATATAATCAAGGCAAGTATGTTAATGAATGTGACATAATCATGAATAATAAACCCCAGATAAAGGAAGTTAAAGACAATAAAATTGTGTAGCTAAAAGAGACGTCCAACTATCTAATTTTATCAAAAACTTAAGTGGCATGCATGAATATCACTCCTCAAGCTGTCTGTAATACTAGGACTAGGACCAAAGTCTCCTGACTCCTGGTCATTATCTTGTCCTTCTTTGAGATGCAGCCCCCAAATCTTGCAGTAGCATAATGAAATGTCATGTTGGTTTTCTACAAAATGTGCAAAATCAGAAATAGACATTGTTATATATTGACCACTGTTCTGATTCACTGTGGGGTTTGTTTTTTGGTTGTTGTTTTTTTGCTTGTTCCTATTCAAACTCTATTAAATAAATTAACCAAACAGGAGCTCCCCTTCCAACAAAAGGTCAAAATATAGCCATATTAGTAAAAATTGAATTTTACTTTTTAATAAAGAAAATAATATATAGAAGAAAATATGTATGCTAAAATTTCTTATGTGCTAGATACCTTTCATTTAAACCCAGATTCACTCTTTACCCTGTTAAATGGCTTATGCACTGGCTTGACGAGTGTAGGGATCGGGAGAGCTAGTAGCAGGAATCTGATCTGTATATACTATATCAACATGTTGCCCTCAGCTTTTGGTTTGGTTTGATCATTTAAGTAGCATTGGCAGGAGGGATGGAGAGAAGAGATCAGGATATATTTTAGCTCTGGCTGCCTCCATGCAGAGTATCCATGGCATGGCTGTACCCCTTGTTTGACCAAAGTCTCCCTCTCCCTACCGTCCTTGCTCATTATAGGCTTCTTTTTTTAAAGTCTCCTCAAATTATGTATCCTTAATATGTCATCCCCAATAGTAAACAGGACAGAGAAACTGTCCATCATTAAACAACTTCCACATTAGCTGCTCACACAAACATAAAAGTCACAAAGTAAAAAATGCTCCCTTATTTTAGATGAGTTGTATGTTTCAAACCCTAGAGATCCCACAATTGGAAGGGGCTTCAGCATTGCCTTTTTTGCTCTAGTCATTACCTCCTCATTGCTCAATGGGCCTCAGCCTTTGACTAATGCTTCTGAAGCCACCTCAGTGACTTTTGTGGGGGGGAGGGGGATCAATTGAGAACAAACCTCTCCTCTTTGGATTCTGTTATATAGATTGAATTGTGTCCCTTCAAAAGGTGATAAAGTTCTATCCCTCAATAATTGTGCGTGTGACCTTATTTGGGATTAGTCTTTGCAGATACAATCAAGTTAAGTGAAGTCATATTCAATTAGGGTGGATCCTAATCCAATATGGGGAAAAGAAGGGGGAGGAGAAAGAAAAAATACCTTGTAAAAATGAAGGCAGATTACAAAAATCAACTCAAAATGGATAAAAGACTTAAATGTAAGCTGTGAAACCATAAGCATCTTAGAAGAAGACATAGGCAGTAAGCTCTCTGACATTTCTTGCAGCAATATACTTGCCGATTTGTCTCCACAGGCAAGTGAAGAAAAGACAGGATAAACAAATGGGACTATATCAAACTAAAATGCTTCTGCACAGCTAAAGACAATAAAAACAGAATAAAAAGACAAACTACACAATGAGAGAATATATTTGACAATGCGTCTGATAAGGGGTTAATAACCAAAATTTATAAAGAACTTGTAAAACTTAATACCAGGAAGACAAACAATCCAATCAAAAAATGGGCAAAAGAAATGAATAGACACTTCTCCAAAGAGGACATACAGATGGCCAATAGGCATATGAAAAAAATGCTCAACATCACTAATCATTAGAGAAATGCAAATTAAAACGACAATGAGATATCACCTCATACCAGTCCCAATGGCGCTCATCAACAAAACAACACAGAATAAGTGCTGGCGAGGATGTGGATAAAAGGGAACCCTCCTGCACTGCTGATGGGAATGCAGACTGGTGCAACCACTGTGGAAAACAGTATGGAGATTCCTCAAAAAATTAAAAATCAAACTGCCTTTTGACCCAGCTATCCCACTGTTAGGAATATACCCCAAGAACACCATAGCACTGTTTGAAAAGAAGAAATGCACCCCCATGTTTATGGCAGCATTGTTCACAATAGTGAAGATCTGGAAACAGCCCAAGTGTCCGTCAGAGGACGAGTGAATTAAAAAGTTTTGGTACATATATACTATGGAATACTACTCAGCCCTAAGAAATTATGACATCAGATCATTTACAACAACATGAATGAACCTTGAGAATATTATACTGAGCGAAATAAGTAAATCAGAAAAAACTAAGAACTATATGATTCCATACATAGGTGGGACATAAAAATGAGACTCAGAGACATGGACAAGAGTGTGAGGGTTACAGAGTGGGGGGGAGTAGAGGAAAGGGTTGAGGGAGGGGAGGGGCACAAAGAAAACCAGTTAGAAGGTGATGGGAGACAATTGGACTTTGGGTGATGGGAATGCAGCATAAGCAAATGTCAAAATAACCTAGAGCTGTTTTCTCTGAACATATGTACCCTGATTAATCAATGTCACCCCATTAAAATTAATAAATAAAAAAAAAGAATTTGTCTCAGGGCTAATTCAGGCAGTTAGAAGAATAGTATAAGTATGCTCATTCTGCTTCTCAGGCCACATCCTGCAAAAATGGTCCCAAGAAAATTGGCGATTTGGCTCCTCTGATTTTGCCAATTGGATTTAAAAAAAATAGGTCAGGAATGCCCTGAAATGGAACTAACAATACATGAGCATAAATTTAAAGGACTTTTAGATACTGCAGCTGATGTATCTGTTATTGCTAAGCTACATTGGCCTCCTTCCTGGCCCATTCATGCAGCAGCCACAGAATTACAAGGTATAGGGCAGAGTAAATCCCCTCAACAAAATTCTAGTTGTTTATATCGGGAAGATTAAGAAGGTTATTCTGGATTTTTTTAAGCCTTATGAGCTCCCTGGATAGCCAGTTAATTTGTGGGGTAGAGATGTTTTGAAAAATATGGGAGCATTGCTTGTCAGTCCTAATGGTTTAGTCAGTACTCAGATGTTTGATCGGGGATTTTTGCCCACTAAGGGACTAGGGAAAGAACAGCGAGGAATTCTCACCCCCATAGAAATGTCACCCAATACCAGAAGGTGTGGATTAGGATATCAAAATTTAGCATAAGCAGCTTGGTAGCTCCTGCTACCCCAATAATGCATAATGCAGACCCAATTACTTGGAAATCAGATAATCCTGTATGGGTAGACCAATTTTCTCAGGAGAAGCTTAGGGCAGCTGCTCGATTGGTACAAGAGCAGCTACAGCTTGGGCACATTGAACCATCTAATAGCCCATGGAATGCACTTCCATATTTTGATCTTGTCGCCTCCTTGATTATCAAGGGGCATAGCGACCCTTACAGCTTATAGGTTTTGAGCCTCAAAATTATTGTTGTTCCTTTTTTCAAAGGATCAACAACAATGGCTCTGGGAAACTTCCACTAAATGGCAAATCGCTTTTGCAAATCAATGGAAAACTTTATACTGAAACAGTCAACTTAAAATCAGCTCAAAGACTAGAATTATATGCCATTATCATGGCTTTTCAGCATTTGCCATATTCCTCCTTTAATCTATATACAGACAGAAAATATTTACTTATGCTTGTTTCCACTATAAAAACTGCTGTCTTTGGGACAACTGCGGATGAACTATTTCAGCAGTTCCTCCTTCTTCAAGACTTATATGTCAAAATAGAGCCCCATGTTTTATAGGACATACTCGAGCTCACTCCATGCTCCCTGGAGCTTTGTCACAAGAAAATGCCCTTGTTGATCAAGCTACCCAAAAGAAAATTATTTGGAGCAACCATGACAGATCGAACAATTCAGTCTCATACTATTCATCACCAGAACACTGCAGCCCTGTGTAAACAGCTTCAACTTTCTCGGGAAGCAGCATGGCATATTGGTAAATCCAGTCCAAGGATTTACTACAATCTGTCCCCTCATTTGGAGTTAACCCTCAAGGACTCCTACCAGGACAACTTTGGCAAATGGAGGTTACTCATATACCTTCATTTGACAAACAGACCTATGTCCACATTACAGTGAATACTTATTTTGGATTTATAGTAACCTCTTCCAGAACAGGAGAGGCTGCTAAGCATGTTATAGCTCATTGTCTGTATGCATTTTTCTATTATTGGATTTCCTAAACTGGTTAAACTGACAATGCTCCTGCATATATAGCAAAAGCATTTACTGTATTTTGTCAAACCTTTCGAATTATGGGTATTTCTTACAATCTTTAAAAACAAGGTATTATTAAAGCATACCCAGCAAATATTTTAAGGTTAATTTAAAAAAATTTAAAAAGGGGGAGTCATATCCTGGAACTCCTATGGGTCTACCATATCATGCTTTTTACTTAAAATTTTTAAAATTTCTTTTGAATGCTGATGAACAGGAGACGCCAAATCTTCTTCTCCTACAAACTTCTACCTTCTTTTATTTGATCCAGCTAATAACATTATTTTGTCTTTTTCCAAATAGCTCCAGATATGTGGAAAAGGTTTATATAGGCAGATGGGGATCCTCAAACCCCTCAGCAAGATCTTCTGAGCATGGCTTTTAACATACTAAGAGGCAGAAAAAGCCCAATAGAGATCAGGTGAACTACCAGCATTTAGGATACACCCTTAAAGGCTCCAAAACCCCAAAGGGGTCTCATAGGATTCCATCTGGGTCCTGCTTTAATAGTGAAAAGGAAGGTCATTGAGCTAAAGCCTGCCCAGCTTACATGCCTTTGCTGTGAGGAAAAAGGGACATGGAAGGTAGGCTTCCCCCTCGCTCCTCTACGGGAGGGTTCAGTCTCTTCCAGCCCTGCTCCAGCCAGCTATGACCTAACCTTGCCCAGAATACTAGGGTTTGCCACGGAAGGCTGAAGGTGCCCAGGGCCGTCGGCCCCATCTATGACACTGTGGACGAGCCTAGAGTATTTCTTCCAAGAAGCAGGTAAACTGATCTCATTTGCACAAGGGCCATTAACTATGTCTTGCCCGAATAGTCAGGTTTTTTATTCTTCCCTCAAAGATCTCTGTTGTGGGTGTTGATAGTCCTATTTTCTGCTGCTTTGTTTAATATATAGTGTTTTCTTTATTCCTCCTACCTCAATGCCCCACTCATATTTCAGGCTGGGACCTACTCCAAATTTAGAGCTCTCTCTCCCCCTTTTGCCAACTTCTAGTGTGAATTTACCTTTGCCACCCAGCTTAGTGTATCCCAAGTTTCTCTTTACCACACCACAGTTGCAGAGCTCCAGGGAAAAGCACCCTGGACTCATCTCTCGAGGCAGAGGAGAAAAGAGGCTCCATCTCCACACATGCTGCAGATGGCTTTTCCAGTCTACCTAAATCATTACCAGCTAGAAGCAGCGGTCATTGGGACTTGGACATGAGCTGCAAAGTATAGAATTGTGACAACAATTTCAGTGCCATGCAGACTTTTCCTGGAGGTGGATCTTTTCTGGACTACTGCTCCTTGTGATAGATCCTAACGGACTGAACTGGGGTTGAACTGCATTTGCAGGGATTTGGAATGGTGTTGGTGCCAACTAGGAACTTGGTGAACATGTTAAGGATATTACTCTTTTATGGATTCTTGTTGTATTGGCCAAGAGTTTGCTTAAAGGCTTTAATCACTGTAAAATAAAATAAAATAAAATAAAATAATATATATATATATATGGAAGGCTGGATAAAGAAGATGTAGCACATATGGTATACTACTCAGCCATAAAAAATGGTGGCATCAGATCATTTACAACAAAATGGTGGGATCTTGATAACATTATACAGAGTGAAATAAGTAAATCAGAAAAAACCAAGAACTGCATGATTCCATACATTGGTGGGACATAAAAATGAGACTAAGAGACATGGACAAGAGTGTGGTGGTTATGGAGGGGGAAGGAAGAAGTAGGGAAGGGGGAGGGGGAGGGGCACAAAGAAAACTAGATAGAAGGTGACGGAGGACAATCTGACTTTGGGTGATGGGTATGCAACATAATTGAATGACAAGATAACCTGGACATGTTTTATTTGAATATATGTACCCTGATTTATTGATGCCACCTCATTAAAATTAATAAAAATTAAAAAAACAAAAAAAATGAAGGCAGAGAGTGGAATGATACATCTGTAAGATATGGATTGCCAGAAGCTAAGAAATTGTATGAAATAGCTTCTCCCATAGAGCCTTCAGAGAGAGCATGACCCAACTCTCATCTCACCTCCTCAGTCCCTACCAATAGTACCCATTCATTTCAGGACTGTCCAGTTCTCTTCTGCATGAACTTAGGGAACTTAGATCTCATGTGTGGGCAGCTACACCATAATGACCACAAGGGCCTTTTGTATCTTTTCAAGTCCAAATAAAAATGTGTAGAATTGTACATAATGGGGGGGGGGGGTTTTTAAGGCAATAAATACACCCATTTTGTTAGACTTACTTCCAGTATAGTGATTCTCATCCAAGGGTGGCTTTGTTCCCCCAACCCCAGGCTGTATGTGGAGGTGTTGTGGTTGTCACAATGTAAAAGATTGTTACTGGTATCTAGAGAGTAAAACCAAGGATGCTACTATAGCTACATAGCACAAAATAGCCCAACTAAGGATATCTGGCCTGAAATGTCAACAGTACCAAGGATGAGAAACTCTGCTATAGCACGTGCCCTGAATATCTTCACTTCCACTTTGTCTATTGAAAAGAGGAAATGTGTTTGACTGAGTAGCAATGAGACATAATTCACTAGGCACCATGAAAATACTTGATCCATTGTGTTCTATTTTCAAGAGACAAAGTTCTTCAAGAATTACTCTTAGAATTTCAGAAAAAGTACAAATATGTTTCCCTTTCAGGCAGCAGTACATTATTCCTTTCATGCAAAATTTCATTTTTATGTCAATACACATTTAAACTTTTTAATCTGGAACTAAAATTGCAAACTTTTGGCACAAAGCAGTTTTCTTTTTGGTGCCCTGTTGACTTTAAGATATCTGTTTGCCTCTAAACCTTACAGCTCAGACATGTGTTGTAGTTCTTATACACTATCTCCTCTTTTTCCTGTCACTACTCTCTGTATCCCTTCTCATTGTTGCTCTGACTAAATTATAAGAAATTGTGGGCCCTGGCCAGTTGACTCAGGGGATAGAGTGTCAGGCCAATGTATAGACATTCTGGATTGGCTTCTTGGTCAGGGCACACAAGAGAAGAAACCATCTGCTTCTCCTCTTTCTTTCCTTCTTCCCCTTCTTCAGTCAATGGCTCAATTAGTTTGGGCATGGTCCAGGGTGCTGAGGATAGCTGAGTTAATTTGAGCCTTGTCCCTAGACGGAATTACCGGGTGGATCCTGGTCCGGGCATATGCAGGATTTTGTCTAATTATCTCCTCTCCTCTCACTTAAAAAACAAAACAAAACAAAAAAAAATGAAAGAAAGAAAGAAATTGTGCACTTTTAAAAGAATTAATCTACCTGAAAAAAAAAAAATCCTGAAACATTTTAAGGAAAACATGACTAACATGAAACATGTAGGTGGTTTTTTCTCCAGCCACTGCATAGGCTGAAAATGAGTCAGCTTTTACTAAACTTGAATAATTTGAATTACTACCTCCTTTTTCTAAGAAGCATTTTTTTTTCTGAAGCTGGAAATGGGGAGAGAAAGTCAGACAGACTCCCGCATGCGCCTGACCGGGATCCACCCGGCACGCCCACCAGGGGCGACGCTCTGCCCACCAGGGGGCGATGTTCTGCCCCTCCAGGGTGTCGCTCTGCCATGACCAGAGCCACTCTAGCGCCTGGGGCAGAGGCCAAGGAGCCATCCCCAGCGCCCCGGCCATCTTTGCTCCAATGGAGCCTTGGCTGCAGGAGGGGGAGAGACAGAGAGGAAGGGGTGGGGGTGGAGAAGCAAATGGGCGCTTCTCCTATGTGCCCTGGCCGGGAATAGAACCCGAGTCCCCCGCACGCCAGGCCAACACTCTACCACTGAGCCAACCGGCCAGGGCCTCTAAGAAGCATTTTAAACACCGTGCCACATTGTTATTTTCATCTTTCAAGCGAAAAGCACGTGTCACACAAAATACTGTTTTGTCAGAGAATTCTTGATATATTTGAATTTTGACTTTCATTGTTCTTTTGTAAGCATTCTTGTTTGCTCTTCCTAAAAGACTAAAGCTAATAGTAGGCATTGTAGTTCTACTTAGGTGGAAGAAGACTCTGGTTTACAAATGAGATTACTAAACTGGGAAAAAAAATTTAAAAGGGAGGCAGGTTACATATGCTCTATTTTGTCACTGTTGTATGGTATAGCTTTGGGAAATGTGATTCTTTCAGTGGGATGATTTATCTTCTCATATTCAAAGTAAAGATGGTACAAGTGGCAAAAAGTCCACAATTCGTAATAACCAAATTTTGAATATATCTTCTATGCATGTTGGGATGGTTCATTTTCATCTCAGATCTGAAAGCTGAAGCCTGAAAGAATAGTTGTGGGATAAAATGCATTTCCCCACATTGAGTCAAACCACACATGGACCCGTAGTCATAATGGAATACAGTTAGAATTTTTTTTTTTAAATGTTTTACCCCACTTTAATATAAAGTTTGAAATAATAGCTTTAAAGCTGACTGAGCAGCTTCACATGTCTCAACTCATTAGGAGTACTGCTACCTCTTTTTGTCACGTTGTCATACTGTTAAAAGCCAAAATGAGTTTTCTAGAGAAAGACAACAAGAAATCTTTTTCTTTCTTTTTTTGTAGAAAAAAGAAATCAACAATAGAAAAGAATCAAACAATCTGGGTGAGGACTTGAGTGAGACATTTTTTTTAATAAATATGACAGATTTAGAGGCCACAGTATACCTCTTCATACTATTGATACTATTTTAATAATCACTAGAGTGGTTGCACTATTGTAGAAAAGACACTAGAACTTCAAACATGCAGAAGTCAGCTCAATGTGGAAAAAAAACATAATGTTAAGAAATATGGTTTGTATATATTACAACAAAAAAATAGCATGGCAAATTTTGTTTTATATGTAAAGTTAAATGACAGGTTGTTGATACAGAACATACGTAGTGATGACTATATTTCATCAAATCAAAGACATTGTCAATTGTAAAACAAACTAAGAAAGGGAAAAACTTCCAATTCATTGTAAGGCCATATGTGAAGTGCAGGTAAAAAATAAAAATTGGTGCCAATTGAATTATGACATCATGTTATAATTCTAATTATGACATGATGTCATAATGCTAACTACACTGAGCATAAAAGGAATCTCAGTTTCAGTGAAGAATGGGTTTCTTAGAATGGAGAAAATACATTAGGTACCATGTTTTCTCATGTATAGGGCACACCTTAATTTTGAGGCTCAAAATTTGAGGAAAAAAATGTATTGCATAAAGTTACTGAACTCAAGTTTTATTCATCATAAATTTTTATTATTATTATTAATTTTAATGGCATCACACTGATAAATCAGGATACATATCTTCAGAGAAAACATCCCCAGGTTATTTTGACATTTGATTATGTTGCATACCTATCACCCAGAGTCAAATTGTCTTCTGTCACCTTCTATCTGGTTTTCTTTGTGCCCCTCCCCGCACCCCTCTCCTACCCCCCCCCACCACCTCCCGTAACCACCAACCTCTTGTTCATGTCTCTGAGTCTCATTTTTATGTCCCACCTATGTATGGAATCATATACTTCTTAGTTTTTTCTGATTTACTTATTTCACTCAGTATAATGTTATCAAGATTCATCCATGTTGATGTAAATGATCCAATGTCATCATTTCTTAGGGCTGAGTAGTATTCCATAGTATATATGTACCAAAGCTTTTTAATCCACTCGTCCACTGATGGACACTTGGGCTGTTTCCAGATCTTCGCTATTGTGAACAATGCTGCCATAAACATGGGGGTGCATTTCTCCTTTTGAAACGGTGCTATGGTGTTTTTGGGGTATATTCCTAAAAGTGGGATAGCTGGGTCAAAAGGCAGTTTGATTTTTAATTTTTTGAGGAATCTCTATACTGTTTTCCACAGTGGCTGCAACAGTCTGCATTCCCACCAGCAGTGCAGGAGGGTTCCCTTTTCTCCACATCCTCACCAGCACTTATTCTGTGTTGTTTTGTTGATGAGCACCATTCTGACTGGTGTGAGATGATATCTCATTGTGGTTTTAATTTGCATTTCTCTAATGATTAGTGATGTTGAGCATTTTTTTCATATGCCCATTGGCCATCTGTATGTCCTCTTTGGAGAAGTGTCTATTCATTTCTTTTGCCCATTTTTTGATTGGATTGTATGCCTTCCTGGTGTTGAGTTTTACAAGTTCTTTATAAATTTTGGTTATTAACCCCTTATCAGTTGTATTGTCAAATATGATCTCCAGTTGTGTAGTTTGTCTTTTATTCTGTTTTTATTGACTTTAGCTGTGCAAAAGCTTTTTAGTTTGATATAGTCCCATCTGTTTATCCTGTCTTTTATTTCACTTGCCCGTGGAGATAAATCGGCAAATATATTGCTGTGAGAGATGTCGGAAAGCATACTGCCTATGTTTTCTTCTAAGATGCTTATGGTTTCACAGCTTACATTTAAGTCTTTTATCCATTTTGAGTTTATTTTTGTGAATGGTGTAAGTTGGTGGTCTAGTTTCACTTTTTTACAGGTAGATGTCCAATTTTCCCAACACCATTTGTTAAAGAAGCTGTCTTTACTTCATTGTATTTCCTTACCTCCTTTGTCCAAGATCAGTTGTCCATGAAGGTGTGAGTTTATATCTGGGTTCTCTGTTCTGTTCCATTGATCTATATGCCTGTTCTTATGCCAGTACCAGGCTGTTTTGAGTACAATGGCCTTGTAGTATAACTTGATATCAGGAAATGTGATACCTCCCACTTTATTCTTCCTTTTCAAGATTGCTGAGGCTATTTGTGTTCTTATTTGGTTCCATATAAATTTTTGGAATATGTGTTCTATATCTTTCAAGTATGTCATTGGTATTTTAATTGGTATTCCATTGAATTTATAAATTGCTTTGGGTAATATAGACATTTTAATGATGTTTATTCTTCCTAACCATGAGCATGGTATATGCTTCCACTTGTTTGTATCTTCCTTGATTTCTTTTATCAATGTTTTATAATTTTCCAAGTACAAGTATTTTACCTCCTTGGTTAAATTTACTCCTAGGTATTTTTTGTTGTTGTTGCAATAGTGAAGGGGATTGTTTCCTTAATTTCTCTTTCTGACAGTTCATTGTTGGTGTATAAGATTGCCTCTGATTTCTGAGTATTGATTTTATATCCTGCCACCTTGAAATTCATTTATCAGGTCGGTCCTGTAGTTTTTTGACAGAGACTTTAGGGTTTTTTATATACAATTTCATATCATCTGCAAATAATGATAGTTGTACTTCTTCTTTTCCAATTTGGATGTCTTTTATTTCTTCTTCTTGTCTAATTGCTGTGGCTAGAACTTCAAGAACTATGTTGAATAAGAGTGGTGAAAGGGGACACCCCTGCCTTGTTCCTAATCTTAAGGGGATTGCTTTTAATTTTTGCCCATTGACCATGATGTTGGCTGTGGATTTGTCATAGATGGCCTTTATCATATTGAGGTATGTTCCCTATATTCCCACTTTGCTGAGAGTTTTGATCATGAATGGGTGCTGGATTTTATCAAATGCTTTTTCTGTATCTATTGAAATTATTATGTGGTCTTTCTCCTTCCTTTTTTTTATGTGATGAATCACATTGATTGATTTGCAAATATTATACCAGCCTTGCCTCCCCAGAATAAATCCCACTTGGTCATGATGTATGATTTTTTTTTTCATATATTGCTTGATCTGGTTTGCTAATATTTTGTTGAGGATTTTAGCATCTAAATTCATCAGAGATATTGGTCTATAATTTTTTTCTTTGTTTTGTCTTTGCCTGGTTTTGAAATCAGATTTATGCTTGCCTCATAAAAGGAGCTTGGAAGTCTTTCTTCCTCTGAATTTTTTGTAATAGCTTGAGAAGGATAGGAGTTCTTCTTTGAATATTTGGTAGAATTCACTTGTGAAGCCATCAGACCCAGGATTTTTCTTTGTTGGGAGTTTTTTGATAACTGTTTCTATCTCCTTTGTTGTAATTTGTCTGTTTAGGTTTTCTGATTCTTCCAGATTAATTTTTGGAAGATTATATGTTTCAAGGAATTTGTCCGTTTAATCTAGGTTGTCTCATTTTTTGGCATACAGTTCTTCATAATATTTTCTTACAATATTTTGTATTTCTGTTGTGTCAGTTGTTATTTCTCCATGCTCATTTCTAATTTTATTTATTTGAGTCCTCTCTCTTTTTTTCTTGGTGAGTGTGGTTAAAGGTTCATAGATCTTGTTTACCTTTTCAAAGAACCAGCTCCTGGTTTCATTGATTCTCTGTATTGTTTCTTTAGCCTCTATGTCATTTATTTCCACTCTGATTTTTATTATTTCCTTCCTTCTACTACTTCTGGGCTTTATGCTGTTCTTTTTCTAGTTCTTTTAGATGCAGGGTCAAGTTGTTTATTTGAGCTTTTTCTAGCTTCATAAGGTATGCCTGTAATGCTATGAGCTTCCCTCTCAGGACTGCTTTTGCTGTGTCCCATAAATTTTGAGTTGATGTATGCTCATTATCATTCATTTTTAGGAATATTTTATTTCTTCTTTTATCTCATTGTTAACCCATTTGTTATTTAATAACATGCTATTTAGTTTCCAAGTGTTTGAGAATTTTTGAGTTTTTCTGTTGTGGTTGATTTCTAGTTTCATGTCATTGTGATCAGAGAAAATGCTTGATATGATTTCAATCTTCTTAAATTGTTGAGACCGATTTTTTGCCCTAACTTGTAGTCTATCCTAGAGAATGTACCATGGGCACTTGAAAAGAATGTATATTCTGCTGCTTTAGGTGGAAGATTCTGAAGATGTCTATTTAATTGGGTTGATCGAGTGTATTGTTTATGTCTGCTGTTTCTTTTTAAATTTTCATTCTTGAAGATCTATCTAGAGATGTTAGTGGGGTATTGAAATCCTCTACTATTAATGTATTGCTGTTGATCTTGCTCTTTATATCCATCAAAGTCTTCTTTATATATTTACTTGCTCCTATATTAGGTGCCTAGATATTTATAATGGTTATATCTTCCTGTTGGATTCTCCCTTTATCATTTTGTAGTGACCTTGTTTATCTCTTACTATAGCCTTTGTTTTAAAGTTCATTTTGTCTGATGTAAGTATTGCTACCCCTGCTTTTTTACATTTCCATTTGCATAAAATATGTTTTTCCATCCTTTTACCTTCAGTCTATATGCATCTTTTGTTTTAAGGAGTGTCTCTTGTAGACAGCATTTGTATGGGTTCTGTTTTCTTATCCACGCAGCTACCTATGTCTTTTGATTGAATCATTTAATCCATTTACATTTTAGATTATTATTGATATGTAGTTATTTATTGCCATTTTATTCTTTAAAGCTGTATTGCTCTTTTCCTATATTCTTTTTCCCCTTTGATATGTCTACAACAGACCCCTTAGCATTTCTTGCAGCATTGGTTTGGTTTTAATAAATTCCTTGAGGTTTTTTTTTTGGTCTGGGAAGCTTTTTATTTCTCCTTCAATTTTAAACAATAGCCTTGCTAAATAAAGTAGTCTTGGTTGTAGGCTCTTGTTCTGCTTTACTTTGAATATTTCTTGCCATTCCCTTCTGGCCTCGAGTGTTTTTGTTGAGAAGTTGGATGTCATCCTTATGGGGGCTCCTTTGTAGGTGATAGTAGCCTTTTTTTCTCTATCAGCTTTTAATATTTTCTCTTTATCACTTAGTTTTGGTATTTTAATTATGATGTGTCTTGGTGTTGATTTCTTTGGGTTTCTCTTTAATGGAGTTCTCTGTGCTTCTTAAACTTGTGAGTCTTTTTCCTGCATTGATTTAGGGAAGTTTTCAGCTATGATATGATTGAACAAAGTCTCTATCCCTTGTTCTTTCTCTTCTTCTTCAGGAACCCCTATGATGCAGATGTTATTTCTATTCATGCTGTCACAAAGCTCTCTTAGAGTTTCCTCAGACTTTTTGAGTCTCTTTTCTTTTTTTCTGCTCTGCTTCCATGGCTTCATTTATCTTATCCTTTACTCGCTGATTTGATCCTCAGCTTCATCCATCCTGCTTTTAATTCCTTCCATTGTGGTCTTTATTTCTGATATTATATTTGTCATTTCTGACTTACTTTTTTTTATTATTTCAATGTCCTTTTTTATATTTGCTATGTCTTTATTTAGGTGTTCATAATGACCATCTATTGTTGTTCTAAGATCTTTGAGCATCCTAACAATCCTTATTTTAAACTCTTCATCCAGTAATTTGGTTATGTCAGACTCATTCAGATCCTTTTCAGGGGATTTCTCTTAATTCATTTGTGCTGCATTTCTCTGCCTTCCCATTTTGTCTGTGTATAAGAAGGTTTTGGCCTCTGGAGTCCAATGGGTGTGGCCTATATGTTCCCTAGGTGTGGTCTGTTGCAGGACCCTACCCCCTCTGCCACTGATGCCTAGGGCATTCAGGTATGGACATTGCCGGTGCCAGCCCGCTGGGGCTGTCTCTGGGGTTTCCACCTCTCCTCCATGGGAGGGGCTGTGATCACATGCCCGGGTCTATAAGCCTCTCAGGACTCAGCCTTTGCCCTGCCCCCACAGGTGGGGTTATACACCATGCCTGGGCCACAAGCCTCTGCACTGAAGGCCAGATTGAGCACCTTTGCTCAGCTGCTGGGCTCTGCCTGTTTCCGAGCTTTCATCCCTCCCCCACGGAATGAGCCCATTCGCGGGTTGGCTGCAAGCTTCAGCTCCACAGGCCAGATGGGGCTGCATGCTCACTTTCTGTCATGGACTCCACCTATTCTGGGCTTTCATCCCACCCCTGCGGGAGGAGCCCACTCGCACGTTAGGCCACAAGCCTCAGTTCTGTGGGTGGGGCAAGGCTGTGTGCTCAGTGGTAGATCTCTGCCCCTTCCCCTGCAGGTAGGGTTGCAGGCAGCCCACAGTTGGGCCTGACCATTTTCACATGTTCCCTTCACCCCCACCAGGCAAGACTGAGCACACACCCGGTCCTCAATCATGGCCAGCTGGTTCCTGCTCTTGCAGACAAAACTGCGCTTCCGCATCCTACTGCCGCCAGCTCTCTGGTGAGTCCTAAGTCGTGTGGGTGGGGGCACTGCAGCTCAGACCCTAACACTCTATACTGTAGTCCCAAAATCTCCCTCCTTCTAAGCGACTCTGCTCTGAGTGCCGCAGGAGAATGTGTTTGGCTGGTGTCCTGCTTCCCTTTGCTGGTATTGTTTTTTCCAGGGGAAATATTTGCTTCAGATTTGGGGAGTTACTCAGCCCAGGGTTAGGGTGGCTGTCCCTCAAAGTGTTTCTCCCTGTGCCTCCTAGATTACACTCTCTTCCCACTGCTCTGGTCCCTTCCTCTCTCCTGTCCCCCAGAGTCCCGGGTGGTTGTTGTGAGAGAGGTTTTCTGCACGGTTCCTTTAAGAAGAATCCTGGGTCTGAGAAATCTGTCTCTTTCTTACAAACAGTATCCTGACTTGTTCCACAGCTAAATACTGTCTGTATGCCTCTTCTAGGTTCTGGGGCTTCAGGCTGGGGCTTTGTTCCTGGAGTTCAGGACCCTCCCCTCTCTGCTAAACTCACTTCCTGCCACACAAGACTATCCAGGCTACTGCTCATACCAAGGAGCTGGGCAGCCCTCTCCACATTTCTGCTTTTCCTACCAGTCTCAGTTTGGCTTCTTTAGTGTTCCTTGATTGAAGAGTCCTCTTAGTTTAGTCCAAAGTTGGTTTTTCCAGATGATGGTTCTTAAAATTAAGTTATAATCCACTTTGGTTCTGGGAGGTGGAAATTGGTATGTCCTCCTACTCCGTTGCTATCTTGCCACCCTCATCATAAAATTTATACAACTCCTCATCACTGTCAAAACTCCCATCCAATAGCTTGTCCTCACCTGTGTCTGATGACGAATCACTGTCTTCATTCTCAGTTCCATCTAAGGCATTTGAAACACCACATTTCTTAAATGACTTGACAACTATCTCGATCTTGATATTATCCCAGGATCTTTTCAGCCAGGTACAAACTTCTCCTATACTTGGTTTATTTATTCTTTCTGTGGTGTCAAATTGTACTCAGAAGACTTCATCCATTGGTTCCATTCATCTCTCGTGGCAGCTTTGAAGGGTTTGTTAATGCTGACATCAAGTGGTTGGAGCTGGGATGTCAGGCTTCCAAGGTATGACAGCAAGTTTTGTTTTTTGCTCTGCAGTAACCTTCTTTGTTTTTTGTTATGTGTGCCCTGAACTGATCAAGCACCAATAGGGCGGATTTTCATAAGAGCCCACTTGGTCTTCTTCTTCAAAATTTCTCAAGCCAGATCTTCATTTCTTCCCGATCCATCCAACCCTTGTTATGAACATGGACAATCACTCCTCGAGTAATGTCTTCATTTGGCATTGTTCTGTGTTTGGAAATCAGCATAGGAAGCAGCTTGGTTCCGTTGGCACAACAAACTAGAACAACTGTATAATGGCTTTTTACATGTCCATTTTTCTTCACAGTTACAGTTTTCACCCCTTTTTATCAACATCTGGTAGTTGGGACATCAAATTGAAGGGGGGCTTTGTCCATATTTGCAATCTGTCTCAACTCAAACTGATGTGTCTTCTGACATTTAATGACAAAGCTATAAAATTCAAGGACCTTCTGCTCATAGCTTTCAGGCATCTTTTGGGCAAGTCTGGTGCATGTACGCATGCTTAGTCTGTTCTTTTTCAAGAACTTGAAGCACCAATTGTGTCCTCCTTTAAAATCAGTAACTTCTATTTCATCAGCTATTTTTCTTGCCTCATACTGAACCATCTTTGTGGACACAGGAATTCCAATTGCCCTTTGCTCTTCAATCCATGTCTTCAGTTCCCTCTCTCAATCAGGCCATTTTGCTGACCTGCTTCTCATGTCCTTCTTCTGCTATAGCATTTTCAGTAGGGTTTCTTCTTCCTGTAGCCAGTCTCGGATTGATTTCTCAGTTAGAGGAGGACCAAACTTATGTTTAGCAACATGATTTCCATTCACTTTTGCAAACTGGATTGGTTTTTACTTGAATTCAACACTAAACAAAAATCTTTTCTGAGCCATTTCTGGGAAGAACATGGCAAAACGTAACTTACCATAATATACCAGTAATAAGTGCAAAACAATGAGTACAAAGACAACAAGCATGAAAAAGCAGGAAATGCAAGTAAAAAAAGTCTACAACAATGAGCTCCAAAACAAACATGAAAAAGCGGGAAATGTAAGTAAAAAAACTACAACCACTGTATAAGATTCTCCCAGTTTTTAGACCCCAAATTTTTTGGAAAAGGGTGCATAAATATGTATGTTGAGAAACTTTTTGCTCTCCTTTCCCATCCCTTCTTATAAAGTTGGAAATATTATGAACTTTGGAAAGAAGAAGGAATTTAGTGATATTCTGCTAGATAGAAGAGACAACAGAAACTTTCTTAGCATTATCTTGAATGAAACCTGTTTGTAAATGCTGGCTGGTATCAGCGAGCCTTTTGCTCATGGTAGAGTAGCAGATCATTTGGGGACTTGATCTGTGCTAGGGTACATACTATCAAACAGATTGCTTGATATTATACTAACTGGCCAACTGTTGAACATTTTAGCTGTTATGATTTACTATGTAAACTAGTCAGAAGTAAGAGGAATTATGAGAAAACAACTAGGTAGATTTAGTCTAGCTGACATTTGATTAGATTACTCACAGAGGTGTATTATTTCAAACAAGAGGGGAAATTAAAGCATTCCAAATAGCAAACTATAAGCTGCTACGGCCAACTGGTAGATTGTCAGAACTGGTTTCACAAATGTCTTTAACTGTTCTACACATTTTTCTCTCAGCTGACTTCAGAATCTACCACTCCTAGTCTACTACTGTTAAGATTATCAGTTTAGTTTTTGTAGGTTCTGCTATAACCAAGAGACCCAGCATCCCAGCAGTTTAATACAATAAAAAAGTCTATTGCTTTCTCATGCATCACTCTAAAGCAGGTATGTCCAGCCAAAGTTTTCCAGAATCTCTCTTTTTCAGAAAGTCACAGACCCAGAACTTTGTCCAGATCTCAGAGCCCTCTCCACTCATATGGAAGATGTGAAAGTACAATCATTGTATGTAACTTATTTACATGGCCATATCTAAATATAAGGGGAGCTGAGAAATAAAGTATAATTTTCTGTCTGAGAAAAAAAAGGAAATAACAAAGTAGCTCTGCCACAATTAGTAATGCTTCCAGGTGGCCAAGTATGTTTACATATACAAACTCTCAGCAGAATTTAAGACATTGATGAAACACTCCTTATAACACTAATTTCTTAGTGTCTGTGACACCACACTCTACTAGTTCTACTAGTTCTATCTCAGTATACACAACTGCTCAGTCTTCTTTGATGATCCTTCTTCTTCCCAATAGCCAAATGTTGCTTTAACCCAGGACCCATTAGACACCTTCTTGTTGTCTAATCCTTCCTACATGATTTCATGCAGCCCTATAGCTCCAAATACAATTCACATACAAATGACTTTGACAGTTATGTTTCTGGGTATGACTTCTCCACTATTTTTCAGATTTATTATACATTCAGCTGCCCACTTCATAAATATATATATATATTAAGTCTAATAATATATATATATTTTAGTCTAGTAAATATGCTACATAGTATTTGTCCTAAGTAACCATCTTGTGTATGTGTATATGTATTTGTGAGAGAGAGATTCTGTCTGTAACTTATCAAAAAAGGCTCTACCACTCTTACTCCCCAGGCAGAAGCAGTAGCAGCCTTATAGCTGGATCACCAGGCTGCTAATTCAGGAAGGGGGGACTAGGAGAGAGACTCCAGGAAAGCAAACTTTCTCATCGTTGGACCCTGCAAACACCAACAAGCCTTGACTACCAGCAAGACTAAAGCCAATTATGTGACACTGCCATAGAATCCCATCAACTGCAAAGCCCTACCTAAGTGTGACACAGGGGCAGAGCCTGGGGTACAGAGTCACCGACCAGGAAGAGGGAGAGAAAAGAAAAAGGAAGAAGTTAACCTCTCAAAATCAAGAAGAATCCACAGACTTTACAACTTGTTCCACTAATTTTTTGTTGTTGTTGTTTGTTTCTTCTATCTTATTGCCTTTATTATTATTATTTCTATTTCCTCCACCTCGGTCCTTCTATTCTCTGCCCATCTTATGCTTCCCTTTTCTTGAACTACACTACTCATGAGTGTTACATTTTATTTCTTATCTTCATCCTCACCCTCCTTTAAGGTTATACTCCAAAACACTTAACTCTCACTCTCTCCTCTTTTGTTTTGTTTTTTTGTTTTGCTTTATTTTGTTTTTTTTCTCTTCCTTTTCTTTTCTTCCTTCATTTTTCTCTTTTTCTTATTTTTTCCTTTCTATTCGTTTTTTCTTTTCTCGTTTTACTTTTCCTCCCATTTAATCCTCAATCACGAACAAATTAGTTAATTTGGGACTCAAGGTTTTTTTTTTGGTTTTATTTTTCTTTTTCGCTTTTGTTTTTGTTTTTTTTTGTTTGTTTGTTTATTTTTGTGGCATTTTGGGTACTTTTTACGTTGCTTTTTAACTCACTAGCATTCCTCCCAACCCAAGGTCTCCATTGTATTTAGTCTTCGCTCCACTTAATACAACAGATTTTTACTTATTATTTTTATTTTTTTCTTCTTTATTATTCTTTTTTTTCTCCTTTTTTCTGGTTCCCTCTTATCCCTCTCATTATATCTCTTAGTCGACCATCACTTACAAGCAAATCATCTTATGCTTGTCAAAGATTTTCTTCCTTTTTTTTTTTTTTGCATTTAGTAGGTCCCTACTCCCTTTTTTTGCCCCTTGAACTCTTCACCCCAAATCAGGCCCTCCATTATAGGCAGTTTTTGTTCCACTTAGCATAATATAATTCACAGGTCATCATGATATTTCCCTGAGGAGGGGAGAGGAGGGAAAGAGAAGAAAGAAAAAAGGGAGAAATAATAAATTATTACTGGTTTTTTTTGTGGGGTGTTTTACCTTTTTTTATTTATTTTTTTTTACTTTTTACTCTTGATTAATTCTAATTAGTGCTATCAACAAGACCACCCTCAGATGCCAATAAGAAAGAGGAAATCAAATATTATGGATACAAAAGAAAGAGAGGTAACACAAATAGATGTGGAAAAATCTATGGAGAAAAGACTTAACATATTGGAAGCCTTGGAGCTAAATGACAGAGAATTTAAAATAGAAATCTTAAAAATACTCAGAGATATACAAGAAAACACAGAAAGGCAATATAGGGAGATCAGAAAACAACTCAATAAACGCAAAGAATATATTACCAAGGAAATTGAAACTATAAAAACAAATCAAACAGAAATGAAAAAACACAATTCACGAGCTGAAAAACGAGGTAACAAGCTTGGCTAACAGAACAGCCCAGATAGGATTAGTGAAATAGAAGACAAACAACTTGAGGCACAACAGAGAGAAGAAGAAAGAGACTCAAAAATAATAAAAAATGAGAAAGCCCTACAGGAATTGTCTGACTCCATCAGAAAGAATAACATAAGAATAATAGGTATATCAGAGGGAGAAGAGAAAGAAAATGGAATGGAGAATATACTCAAACAAATAATAGACAAGAACTTCCCAAGCCTGTGGAAAGAACTAAAGCCTCAAATTCAAGAAGCAAAAAGAACACCAAGTTTTCTTAACCCCAACAAACCCACTCCAAGGCACATCATAATAAAGATGACACAAACCAATGACAAAGAAAAAATTCTCAAGGCAGCCAGGGAAAAGAAGAGTACAACATATAAAGGAAGGCCTATTAGATTATCATCAGATCTCTCAGCAGAAACTCTACAAGCTAGAAGAGAGTGGACCCCAATATTTAAAGCCCTGAAAGAGAGGAACTTTCAGCCAAGAATACTACACCCATCAAAGCTATCCTTCAAGTACGAAGGAGATATAAAAACATTCACAAATACAGAAAAGATGAGAGAATTTATCAGCAGAAAATTTCCCACTCCAGGAAATACTAAAGGGGGTTTTCCAACCAGATTCAAAGAACAAAAGAAAACAACACCACAAGTAACAGCTCCACCAAGAACACAATAAAACCAAACTTAAACTGTGACAACAAAGGAAAAAAAGGGGGAGACGATGGAGATTAACAGTAGCAAAGGACGATGAAGTGCAGAAATACTCATAAGATAGGGTACTACAATGAATATGGTAGGTACCCTTTTCATTACTTAATGGTAACCACCCTTAAAAAAACCACCACAAAACACTTGACTTAAAAAAGGTAGCAACAGAGGAAAGAAGTATGGAACACAAACAAACAAAAACAAATGATAGAAAAACAAAATAGAAGAATCAAACAAGATAAAAAACTAACAGAAAGCAATTTATAAAATGGCAGTAGGGAACCCACAAGTGTCAATAATTACACTAAATGTAAATGGATTAAACTTACCAATAAAAAGACACAAAGTAGCAGAATGGATTAAAAAAGAAAATCCAACTATATGCTGCCTACAAGAAACACATCTAAGCAACAAGGATAAAAACAAATTCAAAGTGAAAGGCTGGAAAACAATACTCCAAGCAAACAACACCCCAAAAAAAGCAGGTGTAGCAATACTCATATCTAATAATGCTGACTACAAGACAGAAAAAGTACTCAGAGACAAAAATGGTCATTTCATAATGATTAAGGGGAAGTTGAATCAAGAAGACATAACAATCCTTAATATATATGCACCAAACCAAGGAGCACCAAAATATATAAGACAGCTACTTATTGACCTTAAAACAAAAACTAACAAAAATACAATCATACTTGGAGACCTCAATACACCGCTGACGGCTCTAGATCGGTCATCCAAACAGAGAATCAATAAAGATATAGTGGCCTTAAACGAAATACTAGAACACCTGGATATGATAGACATCTACAGGACACTTCATCCCAAAGCGACAGAGTATACATTTTTCTCTAGTGTACATGGAACATTCTCAAGAATTGACCATATGTTGGGCCACAAAGACAATATCAGCAAATTTAGAAAAATTGAAATTGTACCAAGCATATTTTCTGATCATAAAGCCTTGAAACTAGAATTCAACTGCAAAAAAGAGGGGGAAAAACCCACAAAAATGTGGAAACTAAACAACATACTTCTAAAAAATGAATGGGTCAAAGAAGAAATAAGCGCAGAGATCAAAAGATATATACAGACAAATGAAAATGAAAATACAACATATCAGAATCTCTCGGATGCAGCAAAAGCAGTAATAAGAGGAAAGTTCATATCATTTCAGGCCTATATGAACAAACAAGAGAGAGCCGAAGTAAACCACTTAACTTCACACCTTAAGGAACTAGAAAAAGAAGAACAAAGACAACCCAAAACCAGCCGAAGAAAGGAGATAATAAAAATCAGAGCAGAAATAAATGAAATAGAGAACAGAAAAAGTATAGAAAAAATCAATAAAACAAGGAGCTGGTTCTTTGAAAAGATCAACAAAATTGACAAACCCTTGGCAAGACTCACCAAGGAAAAAAGGCACAGGACTCAAATAAATAAAATCCAAACTGAAACAGGAGAGATCACCACAGACATCATAGATATACAAAGAATTATTGTAGAATACTATGAAAAATTATATGCCACCAAATACAACAATCTAGAAGAAATGGATAAATTCCTAGAACAATACAACCTTCCTAGATTGAGTCATGAAGAAGCAGAAAACCTAAACAGACCAATCAGCAGGGAGGAAATAGAAAAAACTATTAAAAACCTCCCCAAAAATAAAAGTCCAGGCCCAGACGGTTATACTAGTGAATTCTATCAAACATTCAAAGAAGACTTGGTTCCTATTCTACTCAAAGTCTTCCAAAAAACTGAAGAAGAAGCAATACTTCCAAACACATTTTATGAGGCCAACATAACCCTCATACCAAAACCTGGCAAGGATGGCACAAAGAAAGAAAACTACAGACCAATATCTCTAATGAATACAGATGCTAAAATACTAAACAAAATACTGGCAAACCGAATACAACAACATATTAAAAAAATAATACATCATGATCAAGTGGGATTCATCCCAGAATCTCAAGGATGGTTCAACATACGCAAAACGGTTAACGTAATACACCATATCAACAAAACAAAGAACAAAAACCACATGATCTTATCAATAGATGCAGAAAAGGCTTTTGATAAAATACAACACAATTTTATATTTAAGACTCTCAACAAAATGGGTATAGAAGGAAAATATCTCAACATGATAAAGGCTATATATGATAAACCATCAGCCAACATCATATTAAACGGCATAAAACTGAGGACTTTCTACCTTAAATCAGGAACAAGACAGGGTTGTCCACTCTCTCCACTCTTATTTAACATGGTGCTAGAAGTTCTGGCCAGAGCAATCAGACAAGACAAAGAAATAAAAGGCATCCATATCGGAAAAGAAGAAGTAAAGGTATCACTTTTTGCTGATGATATGATCCTATACATCGAAAACCCGAAGGACTCCACAAAAAGATTATTAGAAACAATAAACCAATACAGTAAGGTCGCAGGATACAAAATTAACATACAAAAGTCCATAGCCTTTCTATATGCCAACAATGAAATATTAGAAAACGAACTCAAAAAAATAATCCCCTTCACGATTGCAACAAAAAAAATTAAATACCTAGGAATAAACATAACAAAGAATGTAAAGGACCTATATAATGAAAACTACAAGGCATTATTAAGAGAAATAGAAAAAGACACAATGAGATGGAAAAATATTCCTTGTTCTTGGATAGGAAGAATAAATATAATTAACATGGCCATATTACCCAAAGCAATATATAAATTTAATGCAATTCCCATCAAAATTCCTATGATATTTTTTAAAGAAATGGAACAAAAAATCATCAGATTTATATGGAACTATAAAAAACCCCGAATAGCCAAAACAATCCTAAGGAAAAAGAATGAAGCTGGGGGCATTACAATACCTGACTTTAACCTATATTATAGGGCCACGATAATCAAAACAGCATGGTATTGGCAGAAAAATAGACACTCAGACCAATGGAACAGAATAGAAAGCCCAGAAATAAAACCACATATATATGGTCAAATAATCTTTGATAAAGGGGCCAACAACACACAATGGAGAAAAGAAAGCCTCTTCAACAAATGGTGTTGGGAAAACTGGAAAGCCACATGCAAAAGAATGAAACTCGACTACAGCCTGTCCCCGTGTACTAAAATTAATTCAAAATGGATCAAAGACCTAAATATAAGACCTGAAACAATAAAGTACATAGAAGAAGACATAGGTACTAAAATCATGGACCTGGGTTTTAAAGAACATTTTATGAACTTGACTCCAATGGCAAGAGAAGTGAAGGCAAAGATAAATGAATGGGACTACATCAGAATTAAAAGTTTTTGCTCAGCAAGAGAAACTGATATCAAAATAAACAGACAGCCAACTAAATGGGAAATGATATTTTCAAACAACAGCTCAGATAAGGGCCTGATATCCAAAATTTACAAAGAACTCATTTAACTCAACAACAAACAAACAAACAATCCAATAAAAAAATGGGAAGAGGACATGAACAGACACTTCTCCCAGGAAGAGATACAAATGGCCAACAGATATATGAAAAGATGCTCAGCTTCATTAGTTATTAGAGAAATGCAAATCAAAACTACAATGAGATACCACCTCACCCCTGTTAGATTAGCTATTATCAACAAGACGGGTAATAGCAAATGTTGGAGAGGCTGCGGAGAAAAGGGAACTCTCATCCACTGTTGGTGGGACTGTAAAGTAGTACAACCATTATGGAGGAAAGTATGGTGGTTCCTCAAAAAACTGAAAATAGAACTACCTTATGACCCAGCAATCCCTCTACTGGATATATACCCAAAACCTCAGAAACATTGATACGTAAAGACACATGTAGCCCCATGTTCATTGCAGCACTGTTCACAGTGGCCAAGACATGGAAACAACCAAAAAGCCCTTCAATAGAAGACTGGATAAAGAAGATGTGGCACATATACACTATGGAATACTACTCAGCCATAAGAAATGATGCCATCAGATCATTTACAGCAAAATGGTGGGATCTTGATAACATTATACGGAGTGAAATAAGTAAATCAGAAAAAAAACAAGAACTACATGATTCCATACATTGGTGGAATATAAAAACGAGACTAAGAGACATGGACAAGAGTGTGGTGGTTACCAGGGGTGGGGGGAGGGAAGAGATGGGAGGGAGGGAGGGAGAGAGTTAGGGGGAGGGGGAGGGGCACAGAGAACTAGATAGAGGGTGGCAGAGGACAATCTGACTTTGGGCGAGGGGTATGCAACATAATTTAATGACAAAATAACCTAGACATGTTTTCTTTGAATATATGTACCCTGATTTATTAATGTCATCTCATTACCATTAATAAAAATTTATTAAAAAAAGAAAAGGCTCTACCAGCTACCATGAAATTAGTAAATATAAAGAAGATAGGATGATAGGATGATTTGGTGGAGGACTAAGACCATAAGAGCAATAGCCAAGTGAATTAGAGATATAATAAAACATGTCGTCGGCCTAGCGTGCGGAGGACCCGGGTTCGATTCCCGGCCAGGGCACACAGGAGAAGCGCCCATTTGCTTCTCCACCCCTCCGCCGCACCTTCCTCTCTCTCTCTCTTCCCCTCCCGCAGCCAAGGCTCCATTGGAGCAAAGATGGCCCGGGCGCTGGGGATGGCTCCTTGGCCTCTGCCCCAGGCGCTAGAGTGGCTCTGGTTGCAACATGGCGATGCCCAGGATGGGCAGAGCATCACCCCCTGGTGGGCAGAGCGTCGCCCCATGGTGGGCATGCCGGGTGGATCCCGGTCGGGCGCATGCGGGAGTCTGTCTGACTGTCTCTCCCTGTTTCCAGCTTCAGAAAAATGCAAAAAATAAAAAAAATAAAAAAAAATAAAACATGTAATATTGAGTGTTATTAAAGACATATATTATTCAATATTTAATGTTATTAAAGTATATATTAAAGACAGCATAGATTACATTTTAGGTATCATTTCAAAATCTTGGTGCCATAACATGCCCTATAAAAAGAGGTTCTAAGATCAAATATGCTTAGCAGTGCTGGTAGATTTTCTAGTCCCACATTGTGTATCCACTGTAACATGCCCACTTTTCTGAGCCTTCTGACCCTTTCTGCCATCTGCCATGGAGTTCTGTCATTTCTGTTTCATCTCTGATAGGCCATCATTTTTCCCAAGTATTATTCTCACTGCATGTTAGTGCCATTTTTGGTGGCCTTTGACAAGGTGATAAAGATTTCATCATGTAAGAGTGCTCTTATATCAATATACTCTCTCTTACCCAGCCTTAATGTTCTCTACCTCCCTGATTCAACACCCGTAGGTTTGAGTACCATACATTGAATATATGTAGTATATTTAGTATGTCCACTACTGTATGTGTAGAATCATTATTCCTTTCTCCTACCAATCCATATTGGCTGGGCCTGCAGCTCATTCAGTGTATAATCCTTTCCATCCTTCATCACACCCAACACATCAAGCCTAACACATCAGTTGGGACTTAATCCTAGTTTTAGCTAGGAATAAAAGTATAGTTAATCCTAAAGGGGTGTGTGTGTGTGTGTTGCTTGTTGGTCCGGGTCAAGTACTCCTGCCAAGATGGTGATTCTTCTTCTTGCCTGTTAATACAAGAAATTCAAAGTATCCAGGTAGCAACCATAGCTTATTATTCAAAAGGACTCATGCTATATTACATAATGCTGCAACCTCTTTCAGTACCAGGATCTTCATCTCAAAATTGTAGGAATGGAAAGCACAAAGTACACCAGTGAGGCAGCCCTGTTACCACTGCTTTGGTTCTCAGATTCATGCATTCTTATTGTGGAAACAGCATCCTATGGAGGTCTCTGATTTAAAGCATGTACTGTGTTACCTCCAAGCTGGCACATCAGCTTTGTCTTTAGAAAGGCTCTATGAGACTTGATGCTTTGGACTTTGTAAATTATGAAATTACCAGTTAATTTCATGGTCACGGAGTCACTTCTACACTTTCTGCAATGTGAGGTGGGTCCCCTATTCTGATGTTGTGTTGCATGGATTTCCTGTCAATCAGGAAACCTGGCTGAGGTCAAGAAATGGTCCCATAATAATGCCTTGTTGATTAGGCATTTCATAGATTTTGGGTAGTGGTGTTGGATGTGGATCTGCAAGCAGAAAGGGCAAACTCATAACCAGAGTAAGTACCTACCTCAGTGAGGCTGAACCACTGACTCTTCTTGGATTGAGGGGATCTGATATAGTTGACTTTCCAAAAACTGGCTTTTTTGTTCTCTGTAGGAATAGCATAATTTGAGGACTCAGTTTCCATCTTTATTGTTGGTAGTTCAGACATTCAAAGGCAGCAGTAACTAAATCAACCTTACTGGGAGTCCATGCTTTTGGGACCATATATAGCCTCTATCTCTGCCATTATGGTCACTTCTTGCAAATTCTGCATTTCCTGTGACAAAAGCTGGTTAATGTCACAAAGCTCTCCTACTGGCAGATATCTCCTCTAGATATTAATTTGTGATAGAAAAATCTTCACACTTCTTGCCCACTTCCATATATCTATCTGCTTGCCTCTTCTTAACTCCGATCTTCTGGTCATTTTCCTACTACATTTTTGGCCAGCTGTTCAGGCCATTGGCCAAAGTCCTCAGGACTCTTCTTTCACACAAACTAAAAAATCTATATCACTACTCACAGTTCCACACATAAAGATTATTACTCTTCACCCTCTTTTAAGACCTCCCAGTGAATGTGGCTATAATGCAATCACTAATCATTTTCATTTGGCATCCATATCAGGAACTGACTCATCCATTAACAAAGCTTAGACTTTTCTTTCTCTTTCTCCTTCTGCTTAGTCACACAGGACTTTCACTCTGAGTGAGGGGCATTGGAGTAACTATAATGGATGGCATGGGTATCTGGGCTTCCTGCACATACAGTGTGCTTGTGACCTCTGGTCCTACTTTGTCTTGATTCCAGATGTACCATTTCTATCTTACAATAGACTGCTGTTGGACCCACCCAATTTTATGAATTTATAAGTCTTCTACCATCCACAAGGTCACTAGGAACCTTCTGGTCAAGTATTTTATCCCTGCCAGGGGCAAGTAATATGCCAGAGGTTATTTTTCAAAAGGCATATAATTTTCTTTTGTGAATGACATGGCTTTGCTCCAGAATCACAGATACCTACATTGTGATTCTCCAACTAAGTCTTGCCATAAACTCCAATTAGCCTCATTTTTTAGTATTAACACATAACATCATACAGTCCATTAGATCTTGTGTGCCAGGCAACAGGGCTGCCTGAATCAAAGCCTGGAGTACTGCAGATTCCTATACAGCCTCTTGGTCCCATTTGTCTTTACTATCAAGAAGTTTAAAGCCAGTTTAATGCTTAATAGTATCTTTCATTAATGTATTTATTTGTTCATTTACTCAAACATTGAATCAATAATCATCTATTTCATGGCTTGTATATGCTAAATATTTTTACAACAAGACACAGTCTTAGATTTTGGAAATCTTGGCAAAGACAACTGGAAAAAAGAAACTTTTGATTTTTTTTTATTCAGAAGATAGGTATAATCTACAAAATGTTTTATTTTTTTAAGTTTTAAAAATCTTTTTTGGTCTCTTCTTTATTATTATTAATTATAATGGAGTGACATTGATAAATCAGGGTACATACGTTCAGAGAAAACATCTCTAGATTATTTTGACATTTGATTATTACCCCTCATCCAAAGTCAAATTGTCTTCCGTCACCTTCTATCTATCTGATTTTCTTTGTGCCCCTCCCTTCCCCCCACTCCCTCCCTCTCCTTCAGTTAGGCTTTTAAAAATATTTTAGAATTATTTGATCATTTTTATTATGTATTTTTTCTTGGTTTTTTATTTTTGCACTATACATTTTTTATCCTACTTGAATAGAGAATTATTTTTGTGGTTTCTGATTGACCAGTTTCTGAATACTTTTAATTACTTCTCAATCTCTCTAAGTTTTTACAAACCAATTTTTTTAAATGTTTCTTGAGTATCTTTTTCTTTTCTTTTGGTATGTTTTATCTAATTTGGTTCAAATAGGGAAATACTATGTAAGGTAAAAATAAGTAGAAATGCATATTTATTCAACAAATATTTGTTGAGCTAACTACAATGTTAAGACGTTGAGGTATAGTAGTGAATAATACTACATAAAAACTTCTCAATTTTATCAGTCACTTCTATGATCGTTAGTTTTATGTGTCAATTTGGTTAGTTTGGTATCCCGTTGTTTGGTTAACATCAGTTGCTGTGAAGATGTTGATGTGAAAGTAATTTTTAACTGCAATTCAGTGTATATCAGTAGACTTTTTGTTTGTTTGTTTTGTTTTTTAATTTTTTAATTTTTATTTTATTTATTCATTTTTAGAGAGGAGAGAGAGACAGAGAGGGAGAAGGGGGCAGGAGCTGGAAGCATCAACTCCCATATGTGCCTTGACCAGGCAAGCCCAGGGTTTCAAACCAGCAACCTCAGCATTTCCAGGTCGACGCTTTATCCACTGCACCACCACAGGTCAGGCCATCAGTAGACTTTGAGTAAAGTAGGTTACCTTCCATGTATGGGTTAGCCTTATCTTATCAAGTGAAGATCTTAAGAAAAAAAACAGCGATGCCCAGAGAAGAAGAAATTCTGCCTTCAAACTGCTTTTGGATTCAAGACTATAACATCAGTGTTTTTCTGGGTTTCCAGCCTGCTGGCCTAATGCAAATTTCAGGCTTGCCAGCCCCCTCAATTGTTAAAATCAATTACTTAAAATAAATCTCTTAATATATAGGTAGTTAGATAGATGATGGTAGAGAGAAAGACAGAGAGGGAGATCTCATTGGTTTCATTCCTCTGGGAATCCTGGTTAATACAACCTCCATGACACTAAACCCAATTGTCATTGCTCATTCTCTTTTTCCTGAATCTATCAGCAGCATTTGACTTCACTGAAAATTCTGCCTCTTGAATACACTTTACATATTTCCATATTAAGTATCCTGTTTATTGACCAAAATTCACAATAACTTATCCACTACTAGTATGCTATTTCCACTAAGGCAAAGATTTTTGGCAATTTTGTTCACTGTTAAATGTCCTGGTACCCAGAATAGTGCATGACTTATAATAAGCAAATACTCTGTGTATATATTTTAATGATTTTAAATAAGGTATTTGAAATATATTTTTCTTATGAAGACATGAAACTAAAGTTACCATCTTATTTCAGAAAAATCAATTCAAACACTGTTTAAGTCCAAACTTCTGCCAAACAAGCTTAACCTATATTCAATGACTCAGGTTGATGCCATTTTTTAAAGAAAAAGTTGACAACTATAAAAACCAAAAGAGCACTCAAGATAGACTGATTATAAGCACCCAAAGTAATCAGGAGCAGAGTAAATGGTGACTTTGCATCCAAGATGACGAAGAGGTGAATGAGGAGAAGTGGAACCTACTGACACTTTCCTAACAACACTTCAGTACTTCATCCTAGAAGTGTGAGAGTCATAAAAACGAAAATGGAAAAAGGTCATGGAAACCTAATGTATTTAGTTGTAGCTTCAGTATAGACAACAATCTATCCTGGACCTACTAAAACATTATTTGAGTAAACTTATCTGTCTGCATGCTTTGATTTGACTCAATGCATCATTTATTACTCTACATAATCACTATAATATATTCTAACTCATATCTTTGATATTTTTTTCTGTATTGGAACATACTGTCATCGTAGAAGCATTTGCACAATCTATAGTGAACCGCAGACCACTTTCCAAGTTGGATTATATTTCTACACAAAACATGTCAAATTAAATGATAAAGTGTTCATTCCTTATTTGTTGTTGGTTCACTATTTCTATTGAGAGTTTGCAATCTTCAAAATATTATTCTAAAAGGAGTCAGTTATAAACAAAAGTTAAAAATGTGTCAGATAAAAATGCAACATATGCAGAATATAACAATAGGGTTGTGAGTTATATGATCACTTAAATCCCAGTAAACATTCTTCAAAACATTAAAATTAACTATGTTTAAATAGCTAGTTTAATTCTCAAGGCCCTCCATGATAATCAAATGATTCACACATGCATTTTTGACTTGATTTTCTGTAGCTGCATAGAAGTTATATTAATGTTTACTTTTTCTAGTTATTAAAGAAATACCTTCTCATACAAAGTTCTAAAAAATATTTTGAGATAAATATCTAGGCTTCATATAGTACACTAGAATCATACAACAGCACTACATCAAGATAATTTTTTTTAAGAGATAAGGACAAAGAAAGAAACGGAAAATGGAAAGACCTGAGACAAATCTTTAATTGAAGTCAAGCAGATGTTGAGGTCCTGGCCAGTTGCTCAATGGATAGATCATTGGCCCAGCATACAGCGTCCAGGGTTCAATTTCCTGTCAGGGCACACAGAAGTGATCATCTGCTTCTCTTCCCCCCTTCTTTCCCTATTCCTTTCCTTCAGCCAGTGGCTCAGTTGGTTTCATTGTGGCCCTGGGCACTGAGGATAGCTCTGTTGGTCCGAGTATGGCATCTTCAGTTGCTAAAAATAGCTTGGTACTCAAGCATAGGTCCAAGATGGGGTTGCTGGGTGGATCCCGGTTGGGGTACATGTGGGAGTTTGCCTATCTCCC
Organism: Saccopteryx bilineata; assembly: GCF_036850765.1. Taxonomy (NCBI): domain Eukaryota; kingdom Metazoa; phylum Chordata; class Mammalia; order Chiroptera; family Emballonuridae; genus Saccopteryx; species Saccopteryx bilineata. The sequence goes on from NC_089494.1 coordinate 174,174,835, forward strand.
CTCCTCTGAAAGAAAGAAAAGAAGAAAAAATGTTGATCCTAATCCACTTTAAGATCTGATTTAAGAGTTATCTAAATAATGTGTTATTAGTACATGCCTTTATTGTGTTTGTAATTAAGCTCTGTACTGCAAGTAGTGGAAAAGAGTGTGCTAAACCTAGAAAAAATAATATAGCTTCCTTCTGTTTGTCAAAACAAACCTGAAGTCTTAAGGTTTGAAATACAGTTCCTAGTCTTTAATTCTTTTTTTAATCTACTGTAAAGAAAAGAAAGCATTTGAAAATAGACCCTATTTCAGAAAAAAAACATTCCATGCTTCATTTTTTTTAAAGGGAGAGAAAAGAGTACAGATGAGCTTTATGATTTCAAGCACTGTCTATTTTAGTATGGTTACAGAACATTTGCAAAACTAAGTTTCATTTTATTTCTTTAATAAATTCTTTCTCTAAATCACACAATTAAAATTAATAAAGAAAATAAAATATAACCTTAAATGAGAATTTATATATTGTATTCCTTACAACAGCTGCTTCTATTTCATTTTAAATTAACCAAGCTTTATGTAGGGTCTTTGGAGCAGACCTTCTAAAAAAGCAATACTATTAGCCCTAAAGCACGTGTTTCTTATTTTGTGTATCAGAGATAACATTTCTTATAGTAATCATAAAATGAGATTGAATTATACCTGAGAGGGGAAAAATTATGTATCATTTAAAATATCGTTGAAATCAATATGCATGTTACCTATTAAAGACACAGAAAAACTACAGTCTTTATCTTACTCTCGCTTAATCTACCATTTCTACTTTCTAGAAAGCCCTATTCAGAAACATAAAAGTAGACCCCATAACTTTGACATCTAAAACTGACAATGTAAGCATGGTAAAGAGAGTCATTCTCTTCTTAATTTCTATTCCAAGTAAAATTTTATGTTTATATGTAATAACTTTCTTCTATGGAGCTTAAAGAATCTTATGTACACTAATTGGCGAATCCTTTCAACATCCTTATGAAATAGGCAGGAAATTCCTGTTGGTCAAGACATGAATGAAAACAAAGTCACACTCTATTATTCACCATGGAAAATCAAATTTAATGAATTGTTGCACAGAAACTTAATTAGCTATTCTTTGACAAGAACCAAAGAAAAGGAAATCAGTTTTAAAATGTTCTTACATTACAGTAGGGGGGATATAAGATAGCAATACAAAAGACTTTTTTAATAGTGACAGTAAATATGAAACTGGATTAGGTTAATTTCCCTACAGCATGCATGCTAACAGTGGAATACAAGTTGACAGGCAAGGATTGAGATCAGGAGGGGGTACAAAATACCCTATGAACTTCTTATATATTTCTTCTTCCCATCTCAGAACAGTCAGGTACTTGTATTTGCATTATTGTTCCAGCATAAGCGCAAGTCTCCAGGAATATTTCTCCTGTGTCATGGGTTTAATATGAATAGGCACCAGAGCTCCATGATACTATAGCTCAGGGGTTGGGAACCTTTTTGGCTGAGAGAGCCATGAACGTCACATATTTTAAAATGTAATTCCGTGAGAGCCATACAATATGTTTAACATGAAATACAAGTAAATGTGTGCATTTTATATAAGACCAACACTTTTAAAGTACAATAAGTCTCTGAATTCTTAATAACGTTGTTATGCTGTTGCTAACCAATGAGGAATAAAGTACTTCTTACCATTAATGTGACTTCCCGTGCTGCATGGTTTTGCTGATGGCTTTGTAGTCTGGTTGATACGTGGTGAGGTTAAGCTTCATGCAGGCGTTGAGACTTTCATCCATTAAACGTGATCGTAGGTTGGTCTTAACATTCTTTAGATGTGAGAAAGACTGCTCACGTGCATACGTAGAGTCAAACATTATCAGTATAGCAATACTCACATGCTGCAGTGTGTGGTATGTGATGGGAAGCGTGTTCCAAGTTTTTGACAATCAGCTGGTCCACGAGTTGAAGTTTTTTCATTTCTCCCTACTTGTGTTTGCTCGCCAACTCTGCTTGCTGTCATGCAAGTCTTTCCAAATCTTCATTCAGTGACTTGAACTTATTCACCAACATGTCTGAGCCATTCAGGTCAGCAGCTTGTAGCTCAAAATCTCTGACGGAGACACTGGGGATGTAACTCAGGTGGGCGCTGTCCACTGCACACTCGTGTGGATGGGTGATGAACTTAAAAAGACAAGTGCACTCAAGAAATTCTCCAAAGCACGCTTTGAATGACTGCAGGAGATTAGATGTGAAGCCCTTTGCTGCTGGAGATCAAGATGTTGAGCAAGGTCACTTCCTGTGCATGCATCTTTAAACTCTCCCAGTTTTTCAAAGTGTAGTAAACAACCTGTTTCAATGTCTGCGGTGAAGAGTTCCAGCTTGTTTTCAAATGCAAACATTGCTTGTTGAAGGGATAAGACTGTATTTCCAACACCTTGCATTTTCACATTGAGCTGGTTCAGATGTTCAGTCATGTCCACAAGATAGTAGAACTTCAGGAGCCACTCAATGTTAGCTAACGACGTTTTTCATTTCAAGAAAAGTCTGGATTTCACTCAGACAAGCCGCAAAATGGCTGAGCACCTTCCCTCTTTACAACCAATGCACATTGCTGTGCAGAAGCAGACCAGGATAATTATTCCCAACTTCATCCAGCAGTGTTTTAAACTGGCGATCATTTAAATCTCGGGCAACAATAAAGTTGACCACTCGGATGACCAGCGACATCACCTCACCAAGCTGCTCACCACACATCTCAGCACAAAGCGCCTCCTGATGTAGAATGCAGTGAAAACTTAGGAAGGGTCTCTTTTCATGTTCACAAAGAAGCGCTACGAATCCTCTGTTTTTCCCCACCATGCACGGAGCACCATCAGTACACACTGAAGTAAGTTTATTCATCGGTAGATATTTTTCTTTAGTGAACTCAGTGAAAGACTTGAATAAATCCTCCCCTCTTGTTCTCTCTTTCATAGGCAAAATAGCAAGACTTTCCTCATGTAGTGTGTCACCGACAGCATATCTTGCAATCACACTGAACTGGGATAAATGGCTTACATCTGTTGACTCATCCGAAGCGAGAGAAAAGAATGGTGCTGCATTTATGTCCTTCACATGTGTTGCCTCAATTTGATTTGCCATCATGATGGTACGATTGTGAACAGTTCTTGCCAATAGAGTATGTCTTTTATTTGTTTGATTATCTTGTCTTTATCTGAAAAGTCATCAAAAAGTTCATTGGCAACATCAAGCATGAATGTTTTGGCATACTCCCCATCTGCGAATGGCTTTTTGTTTCTCACAATTGCTAAAGCACCAGCAAAGCTAGCCGAATTCCAGTCACCATGTTGGGTCCAAACACGGAGTTGCTGATGACTAGCTTGCACTCTGCACAGTAGCACTTGACATGCTTTCTTCCTGCTCTCCCCCGCTGAATATTTCTTTTTTTTTTTTTTTTTTTGTATTTTTCTGAAGTTGGAAACGGGGAGGCAGTCAGACAGACTCCCACATGCGTCCGACCAGGATCCACCCGGCATGCTCACCAGGGGGTGATGCTCTGCCCATCTGGGCCATTGCTCTGTTGCAACCAGAGCCATTCTAGCGCCTGAGGCAGAGGCCATGGAGCCATCCCCAGCGCCTGGGCCAACTTTGCTCCAATGAAGCCTTGGCTGCAAGAGGGGAAGAGAGAGACAGAGAGGAAGGAGAGGAGGAGGGGTGGAGAAGCAGATGGGCACTTCTCCTGTGTGCCCTGGCCGGGAATCGAACCCAGGACTCCTGCACACCAGGCAGACACTCTACCACTGAGCCAACCAGCCAGGGACCCCGCTGGATATTTCGATGCAAATGTAGTATGGCATGTGTCGAAATGCCACTTTATATTTGACCGTTTCATCGATGCTATTTTATCATTGCATATTAGACACACTGCAGAACCTGCTCTCTCCACAAAGGCAAATTCCTCTGTCCATTCCTGCTGAAAAGTACGATACTCCTTATCTTTTTTTCTTTTAGCCATCTTCTTCATCAAAAGGGTTTCTGCAAATAGCTAGCTGACTACTTGATTAAAAGGAGGAAAGTTTACCTCACAACGACCCATGTACATTATTCATTATCCAATAAAAATATGGTTTTGTTCCAGAGGACAGCTGTGATTGGCTCCAGCCACCCACAACCATGAACATGAACTATAGGAAATGAATGGATTGTAATACATGAGAATGTTTTATATTTTTAACGTTATTATTTTTATATTAAAGATTTGTCTGAAAGCCAGATGCAGCCATCAAAAGAGCCACATCTGGCTGGCGAGTCATAGGTTTCCGACTCCTGATATAGCTTATTGTGAGTCATAGTTTCTCAATTTGGAAGAATGTATTTTGGATACATTTGGAAGATCGATTTCAGATGTTATTTTTACATGGTTTATACCAGGAAAAAAAAGTAAATAATATTCAATTTAAACTCTTCCAATCACAAAACTGCATATTAATTAAAATTACAAAGTAACAGTTTTTGGATCAAGGTAAGAGAAAAAGCCATCACGAATAATCCTCTTTTAAAGATATTGTCTGATCCAACTAGGTTTACTCCATAGTGTTTTAGGAACCCATCAATAATTTTTTTATATATTTATTAACTCTCCTACACTCAGTGAGCAACTATGGCTCTGAACCCCAGAGAATCTACTCATCGTTTTTATTAATCTCTCCATGATTTTCCAAAATATGCTATAATTTGTATAAATGTTTCAGAGTCTTCTCCATTACCATTCTCTCCACCAAAGAATAGCTTTGACTGATTTAATTTTTTACAACTGCCAATTAATATTTTTCCTTTATTTTAGAGACATTGGTAAAAGATTTGAATTCAGAACCCAAGGGAAATATGTTGATCTAACATTCTGCCTTTTGACATTCCAAAAAGTATCAAAGCAGCAGTCTATTTTCAAAGTTTTGTGTTTCAAACCTAATAAACCAAAAATATTGTAGAAATATATATATATCCACAGATATTCAAAATGATAGATATTATCAATATGATTAAACTTAGTAGCTTAAGCCAAATGACTATTATTTTCAGAATTTCATGTGTTCTCAAAAATATAATTTTGTATCTAAACTCTAATTTGGAGCTCTTCCAGACCTAATGCCTTCTCTTATTTTGCATGCATTAGAGTTTGAACTAATTGAAACTTTATAAAATAACATCAGTAATGTATACTAAATTTTATGTATATATTTAACTAATTAATTTATTCATTTTCTGTTAGAATAAGAGATTTATACCTCTTGTTTACAAAATTATTTCATAAATATTTCACTGTAATAAGAGATCTAAATTGGGGTCATTATTCTGCTAAGCTTTGCCAAATCTCTGAAGAAGTGATGTACCCAATAGAGAGATGTTAGCTCAGCATTCCAGGATGATCTCCAACAAATACCTCAGATGGAAAATGCCTGAGAGTTCTCTTTCTCACCCTTCCTTGTTACTCAAAGGTGACCTCAATTGTTTTCAGTCTTTGCACTTTCCCTTCCACACTGGACATAGCAACCAGGAAAGCTCTTTCTTGGCACTGAGGGATAAAACTACTAAATATAAGAAACATTTGACTCTTGACCAGTGATGCTTTAAATGGAAGATCTTAATCAAAAAGGGAAAATGTTGGAGATGACGTCAGAGTAATGGCGGAGTAGGAAGCGATACCGATAAATCTCCCCCAAAACTCAACAAGATCTTCAACCAGAAACAGAAAAACCTATACTTGGAGCTTCCAGATTCTTCGCAATACACCCAAAGGTATGATTGAGTGAAAAATTGGCTAAATATATAACCAAACCCCGAAGGAAATAGGGAGTAAGAAATGCTCCGCCTTCCTCACTAACCTAAACAGGGCGGCTTTCTCTGGTAACTGTGAATATAGAAACTGAGGCGGGCAAAGGGGGTGAATAGATCCAGGCCGCCGCAGCAAAAACGGCCGAACCAGGCTGTGGCTCAGAGATCCAAGCCGAGGAAAATCTGATCCTGTGGCAACCCGGGCAATACAAGCTAACACTCGCGCCAAACCCAAACAAAGAAAGACAAGCGGAGCGGCCATTTTACCCGGTCTCCTGGTCGGTGCGCAGTTAGTGGAAGAGAGATTTCTTCCTAAGCCGCGGAAGTGGGTGCCCGTGTTGCCCCACGGAGAGGCAGGGTCAGAGGCCTTTCTGTGGGCTGAGGGCAGAGTCTCTGGGCAGCCCCAGCGCCCTGGGAAAGCTACGCACGGGAGGGAGTGAGAACTAATCCCAACGGTGGAGATTTTCCGTGCTGGAGGCTGTTTCACTCAGAGGGAACCACGGCCGGCCTCATATCCTGGTTTGCGCGCGCAGATAAGGAGTGAGCGATTCCTCCGAGTGCCTCGGCAGTGCGCGCCCGTGTTATCGCAGAGAGGGGCAGAGTCAGGGGCCTTTGTGTGGGCCAAAGCGGAATCTCGGGCCGCCCCAGCGCCTTGCAAAAGCCGCACACGGGGACGGAGCGAGACTCAATTCCAACGCTGCAACTTTTCCCTGTGGTTGGGGGTTTCACTCAGAGCGTGAGACTGCTGGCCGGATATCCTGGTTGCAGACAGTGAGTGAGAGTTTCCTCCAAGCGCCCCCCAGAAGTGGGCACCCGCTTGTGTTACCGGATAGAGTGGCAGAGCCAGAGGTCTTCGAGTGGGCGGAAAGCCCGCCTGATTATGCTAGCAGCTCTGACTGACTGAGCCTTACCCAGAGCCCTGTGCTGAGTGGAAATAGAGTGGGGAGTTGCCAGCAATTTGAGCCTCTTACTATCCAGGCAGAGGCAGCAGCAACCCCATACCTGGACTATCAGGCTACTAATTGAGGAAGGAAAGACTAGGAGAAAGGCTCCAGGAACACGGACTCTCTCACTGTCGGAGCCTATAAATGCTAATGAGCCTCGACTCCCAACGAGAATAAAGCACAATACATGACATTGCCATAGAGACTTATCAACTGCAAACCTCTACCTGAGCGTGCCAAAGGGGCAGAACCCGGGGTACAGAGTCACCGACCAGGAAGAGGGAGAGAAAAGAAAAAGCAAGAAGATAACCTCTCAAAATCAAGAATAATCTGCAGACTTTATAACCTATCCCATTTTATTATATTTGTTTGTTTGTTTCTCTTATCTTCATTCTTGATACTTTTTTTTCCTCCTCCAATTTGGCCGATTAACTCTCTACCGGTCTTACTCTCTCCTCTCCTTGAACTACACTACCCATAAGTGTTACATCTCCCATTATCATTTCTCTTCTCTTCCTTTCTCTCTATGAGGGTTGCACTCCAAAACCCTTAACTCTCTCTCTCTCTCCTTTCTTTTTTCTTCTTTTAGTGGTTCCCTCTTTTTTTCTCTCTCTCTCTTTCTTTTCTCCCTCTATATTAGTTTCTTCCTTTCTCCTTTACATCTCCTCTCATTCAAACCTCAATAACAAACAAATTATCTTATCTGGGACTCAAACCTATGTTTGTGGCATTTTGGGGGGTTTTTACTTTACCTTTTTAACTCACTAGCAGTGCTCCCATCCCTGGCTCTCCATATTATCTAGTTCTTGTTCCACTAAATACAATAGTAAGTTTTTAATTTGTCCCCCCATTTTTCCATTTTCCTCTTATTCCTCTCATCATAACTCTTAGAAAACCAACACCTAAAAGCAAATCATTTTATTCTTGACCCAAATTTTTTCCTTATTTGCTTTTTGTGGGTCCATACGCTCTTTTTTTTTTCTTTTTTCTTTTTTTTTTTTTTTTTTCTTTTTTTTTTTTTTTTTTTCTTTCTCTCTTTTTTGCCCCTTTATTACTTTTCCCCAATTCAGGCCCTCCATCACAGGCATTGTTTGTTATAACTCACAGTCCACCACAAGATTTTCTCAAGAAAGAGGGGAGAGGAGAGGAGAGGAAAAAAAGAGGGGGGGAATAATTTCCTTTTTTAAAAAAATTTTTATTTTATTTTATTTTTCTTTATTTCATTATTATTTTTTTTAAAAAAAACAACTCTTTTCGATTTGTTATTTTTTTATTTTTTTTAACTTTTTATTCTTTATTAAATCTCATTAATACTATCAACAAAACCACCCTCAGATGCCATTAAGAAAGAGAAAATCGAATATCATGGATACAAAAGAAAGAGAGGTAACACAGCTAGATGAGGAAAAATCTATGGAGAAAAAATTTAATATATTGGAAACCTTGGAGCTAAATGACAGAGAATTCAAGATAGAAATCCTAAAAATCCTCCGAGATATACAAGAAAACACAGAAAGGCAATATAGGGAGATCAGAAAACAACTCCATGAACACAAAGAATATATGTCCAAGGAAATTGAAACTATAAAAACAAATCAAACAGAGATGAAAAACTCAATTCACGAGCTGAAAAACGAAGTAACAAGCTTAGCTAATAGAACAGGTCAGATAGAAGAGAGGATTAGTGAAATAGAAGACAAGCAACTTGAGGCACAACAGAGAGAAGAAGAAAGAGACTCAAAAATTAAAAAAAATGAGATAGCCCTACAAGAATTATCTGACTCCATCAAAAAGAATAACATAAGAATAATAGGTATATCAGAGGGAGAAGAGAGAGAAAATGGAATGGAGAACATACTTAAACAAATAATTGATGAGAACTTCCCAAGCCTGTGAAAAGAAATAAAGCCTCAAGTTCAAGAAGCAAACAGAACTCCAAGTTTTCTTAACCCCAACAAACCTACTCCAAGGCATATCATAATGAAATTGACACAAACCAACAGCAAAGAAAAAATTCTCAAGGCAGCCAGGGAAAAGAAGAATACAACATATAAAGGAAGGCCCATTAGATTATCATCAGATTTCTCAGCAGAAACTCTACAAGCTAGAAGAGAGTGGACCCCAATATTTAAAGTCCTGAAAGAGAGGAACTTTCAGCCACGAATACTATACCCATCAAAGCTATCCTTCAAATACGAAGGAGAAATAAAAAAATTCACAGATACAGAAAAGATGAGGGAATTTATCATCAGAAAACCCCCACTCCAGGAATTACTAAAGGGGGTTCTCCAATCAGATACAAAGAACAAAAAAAAAACAGAGCCACAAGTAAAAGCTCCAAGAAGAACACAATAAAACCAAATTTAAACTGTGACAACAACAAAAAGAAAGAGGGGGAGAAGACGGAGATTAACAGTAGCAAAGGACGATGGAGTGCAAAAGTACTCACAAAATAGTTCGCTACAATGAACAGGGTAGGGACCCTTTTCATTACTCAAAGGTAACCACCATTGAAAAAACCACCACAGAAGCACATGAGATAAAAAAGATAGCAACAGAGGAAAGATGTATGGATACAACCAAATAAAAACAAAAGATAGAAAAACGAAAGAGAAGGATCAAACAAGACACAAAACTAACAGAAAGCAAGATATAAAATGGCAATAGGGAACTCACAAGTATCAATAATTACACTAAATGTAAATGGATTAAACTCACCAATAAAAAGGCACAGAGTAGCAGAATGGATTAAAAAAGAAAATCCAACTGTATGCTGCCTACAGGAAACTCATCTAAGTAACAAGGATAAAAACAAATTCAAAGTGAAAGGCTGGAAAACAATACTCCAAGCAAATAACATCCAAAAAAAAGCAGGTGTAGCAATACTCATATCGGATAATGCTGACTACAAGACAGGAAAAGTACTTAGAGACAAAAATGGCCATTTCATAATGGCTAAGGGGACACTGAATCAAGAAGACATAACAATTCTTAATATATATGCACCAAACCAAGGAGCACCAAAATATATAAGACAGCTACTTATTGATCTTAAAACAAAAACTGACAAAAATACAATCATACTTGGAGACCTCAATACACCGCTGACGGCTCTAGATCGGTCATCCAAACAGAGAATCAACAAAGACATAGTGGCCTTAAACAAAACACTAGAGCACCTGGATATGATAGACATCTACAGGACATTTCATCCCAAAGTGACTGAGTATACATTTTTCTCCAGTGTACATGGATCATTCTCAAGAATTGACCATATGTTGGGCCACAAAAACAATATCAGCAAATTCAGAAAAATTGAAGTTGTACCAAGCATATTTTCTGATCATAAAGCCTTGAAACTAGAATTCAACTGCAAAAAAGAGGAAAAAAATCCCACAAAAATGTGGAAACTAAACAACATACTTTTAAAAAATGAATGGGTCAAAGAAGAAATAAGTGCAGAGATCAAAAGATATATACAGACTAATGAAAATGACAATACGACATATCAGAATCTATGGGATGCAGCAAAAGCAGTGATAAGAGGGAAGTTCATATCGCTTCAGGCATATATGAACAAACAAGAGAGAGCCCAAGTGAACCACTTAACTTCCCACCTTAAGGAACTAGAAAAAGGGAAAATGTTAAAAAAAATAAAGAAAAAAACCTCATTTAAAATGGAGTTGAGAAATCCTGAAGAAGAATCTCTCATTCACTGCCACTCAGACCCTAAACAGGAGGATGTACCACAGCAGGAAAAAAGAAAAATTTCTTCTTGCTTAGAAAAATACCTTCATCTTTGGCAATCATTCCCTGAACCTTTCTATCTGGTTGTCTTCAGGTTTGGGCTCCTGGTTACAGCTCAGCCACTGAAAAACTGCCACGCTCAGTCAATGAGAAGCCATTAACATCCTGAATTATTTGAAACAGCTCCTCCCAACTTTCTCTTTTTTCCATATAAAGTTAAGCCCTTTTCTTCTGTTCTTTGGACTTGTTTATGGCTTACCCTAGATTGCTTGTCCCAAATTGCAATTCCTCTGCTAGTTCCAAATAGAACCATTTTGCTGGTTAAATAACTGACTCTTTTGTTTTATATGGTCAATAGAATAAATGACAGGAAAATTAACTGAGGAAAAGAGATCAGAGTCTACATTATCTGTGAGACACCATCAATCAAATCAACATATGCATAATGGGAGCACCAGAACGAGGAGAGAGAAAAAGGTGAAGAGAGACTTTTTGAAGGAATAATGGCTGAAAAGATATCAAATTGTTAAAGACATGAATATAAACATCCAAAAATCTCAACAAATTCAAAATAGGATGAATTCAAATAGGCCCACACAGAGACATATTATAATCAAGCTGCCAAAAGACAAAGAGAAAATCCTGAAAACAACAAGAGAAAAGTAACTCATCCCTTACAAGGGATCTCCAATAAGACAATCAGTATATTTTTCCTCAGAAACATTTGAAGGCCAGAAGGGATTAGATTGACAATGTTCAAAATGATAAAAGAAAAAAACTGTCCAATAAGAATTCTGTACCCACCAAAACTGTTTTATAAAAGTAAAGTAGAAATTATGATATTTCCAGATAAACAAAAGCTGAGGGAATTAGATACAACAAGACCTGCCCTGCAGGTTGAAATGGAAGGACAGTAGAAATCATATGAGGAAATAAAGACTGAAGCAAAAGTAAACAGTGGGAAATTATAAAATATTATAATATTATAATTAAAATATTTTATGTATACAAACAATTATAATAATTGTGTCTTTATTTTTTATTTCTATGTAATTTAAGAGACAATGCATTAAAAAGCAATTATTAGTTTATAATTTTAGACACACAATATACTAACATACAATTTTGTAACATCAGTAACTGAAAGGAGTGAAGACAGAACTCACAATGTGTACAGTTTTTATATACTATTCAAGTTAAATTGCTATAAATTTAAATTAAAGTGTTATAACTTTAGGATATAATCGCTAAGGGATTCACAAAGAAAATAGTTGTAGAATATACACAAAAGAAAATGAGAAGGCAATTAAAACATTTCACTCAAAAAATAAACTAAATACAAAAACAAAATAAAGTGGGTCTCAAAAATATATTGTACAGCCACGTTCACAGCAGCATTTTTAAAAATAGCTGAAATGTGGCAGCAACCTGAATGTTCATTGATAGATGGATGAATGAATAAGTGTGTTGTATATACAATGAAATATTATTTATCTTTAAAAAGGGAAAAATTCTGGCACATGTTATACCATGGATGAACCTTAAGGACATTATCCTAAGTGAAATAAGCCAATCATAAAACAACAAATAGTGTAGGATTTCACTTATTTGAGTTACCTAGAGTAATCAAAATCATAGAGACAGAAAGTAGAATGGTAGTTGTCAGGGCTGGGAAAGAGGGATAATTGGGAATTATTGTTTAGTGGCTGTAGAGTTTTAGTTTTGCAAGATAAAAAGAATTCTGGAGATGGATGGTAGTGATGATTGCACAATAATACAAATAAACTTAATATCACTAAACTGTATACTCAAAACTTACCATCTTAACCATTTTAAGTGTATTTTATCACAGCTTTAAAAATAAAAAACAAAACAAAAAGTTTTCTCTCAAGGATTTTGAACATCAATAATTTTTCTATGGTTAATTAGACTGAATTTAAACAGAACTAAAACTTAAGTTATAATAAAGAATATATCATCCTAGTTTTCATATGAGGGCATGCAAAAGGGAATCTAAAAAGTCATTTAAAATAAATTTATATGAGATTATATTTGAGGTTAAAAGCCAATCCATTTTTTTAGTATATAAAGTATAAATTAGCAATTTATAGAAAACATGAACAGTAAAATATTGCAAGCACATGTAAGTGATTTTATGTTTGGACTTTGAAAGAACAGTTTGTTTCAAATCTAAGCGCAATCAGTGGGGGAAAATAAGAATACCTTATGAACCACAGCAAAGACAAAGACTTTATATATTGATATATTCTCAATTTTTCCTAACTGGTTTCTTTTGCTCACTTTACAAAGAGAGAAACTAAAAATGAGAACATATAAAATACAATTATTTTTATATTTCTTCAGCATATGTTTTGTTTTTAAATATTCGTATCATTCAACTAAGTAATTTCTAACATGTACTCAAAATAAGATCATCTGGAAAGCAAAACTTTCATGGGGACAGTAATGAAAATATATCGAGAAAGAAGTGCCCCTCAGGACTGCTTTATTTTTCTTATGAATGTTTTCCACTATATTTCTCTGTCCACCACTCAGAGCAAACAGTTTCCTTTGAAGTGGAAAAATTAATCAATACATAGAAATCTACTCTATTCTTTCTGAGAAATTTTATCCCTGTGGATTATGAAATTCTTGGTTTGGGGTTCTTGAATTTCTAACTAGAATTTCCTACCCATAAACTGTGTAAGTTTATCAGAATGGCATAAAGTTACTCATTACATGCTCTCTGGAGAAAAGAAGGAAAGATCTTTCCCAGTGAAGACAAGAGTAGTAATGGGAATCAAATGTGAAGTAGTCAGACCCTTGGTGGTGCATTTTCTAGGGAACACTTTGTTATTTAAATAAAAATATTGTTAATAAACCGGCAGGGTCATAATGCAATGCATAGCAGAATTTAGTCTTGCATATACTCTGGGTAACACCTCTTAATACAGAATCATTTTATTCATTCATTCAAAAAAAATCACTTAATGTGTGTTTACTATATTGCCAAGTGCTACACTTCTCCTGCCTTCAAGGAGCTCCGGATCTGAGGGAGGTGCAAAGGAAATCAACACCAGGAGCACAAAGTTGTCAGTGCTTTGAGGAGTCTATGCCCAGAGTCTGCTAGAAGGACATAGGAGAGAAACATAACCTGGTTTGGAGTAAGGGCAAAAAGGTATGAAGAAACTATTTCCACAGAGATTACTCAAAGGATAAGTGGAATTTTATCACTTAGATGAGACAGGGAGGTTTTTACTCTGCAGGAGAAAGCAAGGACAGATTTGAGAGATAATAGAAGGTGAAACAGCACTTGCTAATCAGATGTGGGAGATGAAGGGAAAGTAAGGCTAAATAAAGAGAAATCAGTCTCATTTTACCCATATGTGCAACATTCTCAACATCATCATACTATCCACCAGGCTAAATATTAATTAGGCTCTAAAGAGAATACAACTAATATATATATATATATATATATATATACATATATATATACATATATATATGTATGTATGTGTGTGTGTGTGTGTATATATATATATATATATATATATATATATGGTTGTCCTTAAAAACTTCAAGTTAGTGCGGAGGTCATGGGGATAGGGTACAGGAAGACTTACTAAAAGCAAGTGTAATTGTGATGTTGTGATGTATAATAAGAAATACATATTTGGTCTTCATCCATTTCTGGCATGGGGCTTTTAAAATCCTTGGGATTTCCTAAGTGCAGAGTGCAATAAAGATGATTTTTGTTATGTTATGAGGTAACTTTTTGGGTCTCACCTAAAGATTGAGGCTGGTTGCCAGTGGAGCCAATCATGATATCTGAGGGTTGGAACTTTCAGTACCATCCCCTCTGCAACCCCACCTAACACACACTCACACGCACACTGACACTCACAATCACAGGACCCACTGGGGGGAATTTTTGAGGTAGTAACTAAAACCAGTTTTCTCTCTTAACTACGAGGAGAAGCAGAAGGGCCAGGAAGATCCTCAAATGAGAGAGCTGACTGCACTTGAGCCATGCCAGCACCCTGTAAAGTCTGTCCTCTGGAAGAGAATTGGTGAGGGCTCCTTGACTCCCATACATCTTTGATTTGAAAACAAAGACCAGAAATAGAGAATGGTGGAGGCAGGGGTAGCAGTGAGGAGAGGGAAGAGGTATTCTGCAAACCAGAGAAAGGGACCACAGAAAAATGTTTATGCCATCTAACTAGAGGGATAAAGGAGAAAGTAAAGTACAGTTATTTTATGATTGGCAGCAGAGGCCAGGAAGACCTTATGGGAAAGGAAGCCAGGCTTCCTTGTTCCTCAAGCTAAAACAATCTCAGTATTGCACTGGAAAGAGAATGGAATGCCCAACAATTACATAAAAAGTAGACTGATTTATTAAAAATGCAGCAATCTTTGCCAAAAGTAGGTTGAAAACAGAAATTTAAAACAAGGTGAGGTCATCTGCAAAACCCCAGCCCACCACTAACTCCCAGCAGCTGATAGGTCTTTCACATCAGCACGGTGCTGATGGGTGTGGGTGTGAGGGAAAGAGGAGGCCAAATGGAGGAGTGGGGAGAAAACCCAAGAAATAATTTATAGGTTCCATCTCTTCCATCATTTCTCAATATTAAAGGAAGACATCTCTCTTTTCCCTCTATTTAATAGGCATTAGTGTCAATTTAGAATCTAAGTTACATCCTTGTAGGAATCAGGATTCCCTTCATGTACTCTATATATGTTTGTTAATCTTAAACACTGCAATTTATTACAGCTAAAACCAGCCAAAATCTGGTAACTTCTGAGACCAAATTTGAATAACCATTCTTTTTCTGCAACACTGGAATTACAATTCTAAAGCTTAAAATAACTTTAGAAATATTGTATTTCTAAAGTTTGTTATTATAAGGAACCATATTTCTCAAGTTTCTTATTAGGGAAAGTCAAATTAGGAAATGCCAGTTGATTTGCACTATTATACAGAGCATGGTTGTAGCAATAACACCAGGACTAGAATCCAGGACCTCTGGCACCTGCTACACTATAAAATTGAAGAAAATGACTCTTTGGCTTTGAATAACTAATTCAAGAACAAGGGTTAGAATACTAATTGGTGGGTATTCCAGCAGTACCTTGTTATCATATTGCTTTAATAAGATCTAGTAAGTGGAAATATAACTAAAATAGCAGAAATGATAAGCATACACAAACATTAATGATGATTCAAGTAATTTTATGGCACTATACAAAGCTTTAAAAAAGATTCTCTTAGAACTATTGCCATAGTAAAGACTTTTCTTAAAACAAAGGGGATATGAGTAGCAAAACCTTTCCCACCTATTCCTGGGGAAATTAGGAAAAAAAGTAGTGTGATTGGCAGAGCTTGTAAAGGAGACATTAAAATGAAGTTGGCTCTTGTTACTTTAATCATCAACAAGATGGGAATTTTTTTGACAATCACTGTTAGTATGCAACTTAAGTCACTATTCAATCATACAAATTTGGAACAGAAAATACTTTTTTATGGATAAAAAAATCAAAATATTAAAAATCATGAGAAGTTGACTGTAATCAATTACTCTTACAACTTTTCTTCTCAATTAGTTCTTCAAGTTAGGTCATACAAAATATGATTTCCATAAAGTCAGATGTGAGTGAGTCTAGAGGCAGAAACAATGACATTTTTCTCAAGAGAAAGAAAAAGCACTTTACTTTTGAAAGCTAGAGAAAAGAACTAAATGATTTTATATATTAAAGTTCTCACTGGTTAGAGAAAAGTGGGCTCTGGAAATACATAAAATTGATAGGCATATATATAATGTCTAAAGGCAATGCATTAAAAATTTTATAGATGTCTCCTGGGGCTCCAGCATTCGAGCTTTTTAAAGAAGTTCAGTTATTCTATGGCACTGTGACTTCTCTTCTGCATTGCCAATTTCAGTGTTACTCAATATCTCAGCATCTTCTGTGGGAAAATAGGAACTTTCTATATACTTCTCAGATTTACTGGGGAGTAAATAATTAAATATTTTTTAAAAGAATTCCCGTGAAAAGTTTGAGACACTTCACTTCACTGTCTATCTTCCATTGTACATAGTTTTCAGTTGAGGTTAAGGTGATTTATACTTTAGGTAATGGAACAGGAAAAAATGGAGAGAAGGAATATTAACTATGTGTGGGATATATCATAGCCCTTAGTCCTCTGCTCTTTTTTGTTTCTTCTTCTTTACGTTCTCACCAAGAGACCTCATCTCCTTGGAATACCAATATAATGTTGAGGTTCACGCATAGACTTTTAAGTCAGACAGAAAAGACTAACCTAGAGTTCTTTCAATTACAAATCATGTGACTCTGAATAAGTCGCTTCACATTTCTAGGCTTGTTTGTGTTTTTTTTAATTTATGAAATGTATGGGAGAGAATGGTGAATAGAATATATTCTGTTTGAGTTGCTGAGGCTCAAGGCTAATGGCTCCAATTCCCCTTTGTCGTATACTTGCTTTCTCAATTGCCATTGCAGTAGGTGTGTGCATGACACAATTCTGACCAATGAGATATAAAGATATGCCTTCCTGAGGGTGCTAGTCAGGATTTTGCTTCATGCATAAAAGACAAACTTTCATAAACAGAAAGGCTTTGCCTTTGTGCTCCAGACTTCTTATAAATACATTTCTGTGACCTGGGACTATGGTGAGACACATTATAACTGGGCATTGATAAGCCACAAATAGAAAGATCCCACCCAGAGGAAACTGCAGAGAGAGCAGATGGAAAGAGAGATGATGTTTTTGATGACATCACTGAGTGGCTAAATCAGCCTCCAACTCCTGACATCCAGACATCTGCAAATGTAAGACAAACAAATGTCTTCGATGGTTGAGTTTCCCTTTTTTTCCCACAATGATTCACATTAGGTTTTGTGGATCAGTTATTTTGCCAGTTTGAAAGTCCAAAGAAATACCTAGTACCACCACCTAACACTGTTTATTTTGTGAATACAGGGGGTCCTCAGGTTACGACACAGTTCTGTTTCTACAACAGTGATGTAACCCAAATTTTGGTGTAAGTCGAAATACACCCTAACCTAAGTCACCTATTCTAACACAGTTGTAAAATCATAATCTAGAACATAAAAACACAACTAAGCCACAGAAAAAGGACAGAAATATACTGTACTGTAGTAACAGAAAAGAATGAGTAAAAAAAATCCTTATCTTCATTCCTGTGGTTGGCTTGTACACTGGAAGAGGCATTACAAGGTGGGAGAGAGTGACTTGTTGGGAGGAGAGAGCTAGAGAGGCAGGAGAACCTGCAGAAGGTGCTGGAGATACTGAGTCAGGTGAATCAGGATTGCCTAAGGAACATGCAGGAGACACTGGAGATGATTCTACCTGTACTACAGGTGTTGCATCTCAACAAGCAGCTGATGTAGAGGATATAGGCTGTCACAGGCCACCCTGCCTTCTTAAAGAATTGTTCCAGTTATTCTGGAAGGTTGAAGACTTCTTCTCTTCCAAAATCTGCTTATAGCACTGCAAAGCATCCATAACTGCTATTTAAATCATACTAAATCTGTCATGACTGGGGTCCTCAGCCTGAGATTTTGCCAACCCATTCTCCACCATAGAAAACCTTCCAACATGCCCTTGGTAGTAAATCTCTTGGGTTCTGATGTTTCTATCTCTTCCTCTCAGTCAGCTGCTTCTACTGCTGCATGAGGTCCTCAGCAGACAGCTTCTCTCCATGTGTTGCCAGTAGCTCTGTGACATCTTCAGCCTCCTCCTTCAAATTCAGGTGTTTTCACATGGCAACAGCCTTCTCTGTTACAGCCTCCACTGACTCTCAAAGCCATAGAATTCATACACAAACTGGGGACACAGTTTTTTTCACACACCATTTAAGTTTGTTTGCCTCGCTTCATCTCAGGCAAAAGCAATGTTTCGTACAGCATTGTAAATGTTATAAGATCTCCAGAAGTCTTTGGGTGACAGGTTCTTGTCCTTCTCAGTTGCGTTAAGGACCATAGCAAATGTCCTCCAGAGCTAGCAGACCTTGAAAGAGGCAATGATACCTTGGTCAATGAGCTATAAAAGGGCAGTGTTATTAGGTGTAAGGTAAACCACCTTGACATTAGGGTTAAAGTCACTCAAGTGGGCAGGGTGACCAGGGGCATTGTCCAGCACTAGCAATACCTTAAAAGGTAGCCCCTTGCTAAAATAGTAGTCCTTCACTGCTGGCACAAAATGGCTGGAAAACCACTCTTCAAAAATCTGAAGCATCACCCATGCCTTCAGATGACAAGCAGTTGACCCTTCCAAATGCCCTTTAGTGCCCTTGGATCTCTGCCGGGTTCACCAACAGAGGCTTGAGTTTGAAGTCACCTGCAGCATTTGCCCCAAGAGGCAAAGCCTGTCTCTCCTTGCCAGCTTTGTGGCCTGGTGCTGTTTTCTCCTCCTTGGTGATGTAGGTCCTGTTAGGCATATGCCTCCAAAAAAGGCCTGTCTCATCAACATTAAACACTTGTTCAGCATAGTAGCCCTCATCTTGAATTAATTCACTGAACCTATTAGGAAATTTGCTTGCTTCTTTCTCATCCCCACTAGCAGCTTCTCCCTGCACTTTAAAGTTATACAAGTTGGCATGAGCTTTGAAACCCATGAACCAACCCCTACTGGCCACAAACTCTTCACTTTCTTTCCTCTTTTCACTTTTTATAGCCTCAAATAATCATTTAGCTTGGTCCTGAATCAATATTAAACTAACTGGTAAGTGCCACTGATGTTAGTCTTCCAGCCAGAAGACAAGCACTCTTTCCATCTCAATCATTATGACACCTCGCTGTTTAGTAATCACAGTTGACTTCATAGGGGCTGATCCCCATGTTCTAGGATACAGTCTTCATCTTTGATTATTGTTGCTATAGCAGAGTGGCTAAGGCCTAGCACATGACCGATGTTTGTCTAATTTTTCTGATCTCTTTACAAATGTCTAATTTCACTTCTATCATGATGGTTTTCCTCTTCTTCGAAGCATTACCATTGAAGACTCTGACTTTCATAAGGGCCAAAAAGTTGTCACACAAAGCAACACAAACAGAACACTTGCATTTTTAACAGTTCAAAATGGCGTAGGTGAACATACTGGGGGACACCAAGTCCCTCACTCATACGCCGCATTACTGTGTATTCTTCTGCCATGTACAACCAAACTAGTTCAGCCATGTAATCTGAAAGTACAATGCTAACATGTGAGCCGATACACTCACATCTCAATTTTTTAAAGTTTTTATGGGAATGAGCGTGCTAAACTCGAAATGTCGTTATGTCGAGACTGCTGTAACCCAAGGACA
Organism: Saccopteryx bilineata; assembly: GCF_036850765.1. Classification (NCBI taxonomy): domain Eukaryota; kingdom Metazoa; phylum Chordata; class Mammalia; order Chiroptera; family Emballonuridae; genus Saccopteryx; species Saccopteryx bilineata. The sequence goes on from NC_089494.1 coordinate 174,194,718, forward strand.
CCCTGTAATAGGATATTGTGCTATACATTTTGTCTGCCTTCTAGATCCTCTGACCCTTCTACTTCATTCTTCTATATTTACAAAAAAGACTGACCTTTTTGAAGTTCCTCAATAGACTCCCTTGTTCTCAGGTTTCCAGTTTATTTCAGCCAGTAAGGGTCATCAGTAAGAGAGAAGAGGGTGAAAAGAGAGTGAGGATGGGTCCTTACCTTACTTACTCCCTTCTCTCCTTTCCCTGTGAGACATCATAGGTTGAGATTTTGTTCATCCTCTGTCTTCAGCCACAAGTCTTGTTAGGTAACACCTACTCTAATGACCACTTCCTTCTTTAACCCCTCCAGGGAGGTAGCCTCTCACTCATGTGAGCCCCAAGGTACCATCTCATCTTTGTTAAGTTTTCTCATCAATGTCCACACCTTTATAAATAGGCCCCTTATTAATTCTCTTTAGTTGCCCCATTTGTATGATATATGTCATCTATTTTCTGCTGGATTCTGACTTAATTTTAAATATAAATCAAGGGTACAAGACAAACAAACAAACAAACAAAACCTTACCACTACACTAAAGCAAGTTACATTGAGTGCTAAACTTTTGTAAGTTGATAATAATATCTACTACAAAGGTTTATTGTAAGAATTAAATATGAAATGCCTTAATAATATCTGGTACATAATAGATGTTTAATAAATTCAAGTTTCTTTCCTGTCACCTTCACCCCAACTCTTCTTCAATTACTAAGTAAGAATTTGTTAATTCCAAAGACACCAGTTTTATATAGAAGACATAAGGCCTTAAGATGGAAAATAAATGGATCAAGTACCTCTGCCCTTGTAAACCTCCGTAATTGGTTGTGGTACTTGTTCTCACTGAGCTCTGATGTTATCTCAAAATTCGCCTCAAAAAATCTTCCTTCAAGCCATTTTTTCCTCTCCTTTTCCTCAGACATCCAGTTTCTAATCATTCCAAGACTATGAATGTTCCAAACCAGAGGTGCTTAAAAGAACAGAAATAAGTTTACAATTTTAGAATTATCTCTGATAGCCTACAGAAGCTAAAATTTGGAGCATGATTATTTTCAATGGCTGAACAATGAATTGTACAATACATTCAGTTCCTGGTATCAGTCTCAGTCTACCATCTTTGGTGAAATTTAAAATAAATTAACAGATAAGGGAACAAAACAAGAAGCCTGAGAAGTTCTTTCTCACACAGAGCAGGTTACATGATCCATTTACATCTCCAAATCAGAGGGTGAGAGGTGATGACAGCGAAAGATGGGGTTGTACCTCATTACACTGCAGAATAGATCCCTATGCACATTGTCCAGGTTTTGATTGTCTTGTTTAAGAACTAATCAGCTAGTTGATGATATTGGTATTTAGGAAAATTTCTAGCAACAGCATTTGCATTTAAATAGAAATGAGACACCACTCTTTGATTTTAAAAAGAGCTGACTACGTCCTGGCCAGGCAGCTGAGTAGATAAAGAGTTTTCCTGTTACACTAAGGTCATGGTTCAACTGCCCAATCAGGACACATACAAGAAGCAATCAATACGTGCGTAATTAAATGGAGCAACTGAGTGAAACAATGAGTTTGATACTTCTCTTTCTCTTCCTCTTTCAAATCAATAGAAAAAAAAATTTTTTTAACTGACTACAGTATGAAACATTGCTACACTGCATTCATTCCCCTCATTGAATTATATTTTGTAACACACAAGTAATAAAACCATGGGACCAAAATCTCAATTTCCATGAGTGCACTTTAAAAAGGAAATAAAATTGAGGAGATATTGTTGTGGTGGATAGTATTTTTATGAAACTTGTAAATTAATTGAAATAGTGAAAAAAATGTTAAAACTCGAAGGTATCTTATAGAACTTCAAAGGTATATTTCCTAGCTTGTAATTGAAATAGTAATATAAAGGGCTAGTGTGTTTGTATGTGTTTCTGTTGGTATATAAGTCCACTTGCCTGCAAGAAATATTATCAGATATGGTATGTGTGGATATGTAATACCTCCAACAGAGAATTTTATAACATTTATGAATATATGTATAAAGGCACTAGGCTAAGTATTTTCATAATATACTAATTTAACTGTCATAACATAATAAAATATATCTTGTTTGCTATCCTCATTTTATAAGAGAAAAAATCAAGTCAAAAAACTATTATGAGCCCTGGCCAGTTGGCTCAGTGGTAGTGCATCAGCTCAGTGTGTTGATGTCCCGGGTTCAAGTCCCAGTCAGGGCATACAGGAGAAGCACTCATCTGCTTCTCCACCACTCCCCCTCTCGCTTCTCTCTTTCTCTCTCTCCTTCTCTCTCTCTCTCTCTCTCTCTCTCTCTCTCTCTCTCTGTCTCTCCCTCTCTTCCATCCTGTAGCCATGGCTCAACTGGAGTCAGTCGGCCCCAGGAGCTGAGGATGGCTCCATGGCCTCTGCCTCAGGTGATAAGAAGAGCTCATTTGCCTAGCAACACAGCAACAGCTTCAGATGGGCAGAGCATTGTGGATTCCGGTTGGGGCGCATGTGGGAGTCTGTCTCTCCACCTCTCCTCCTCTCACTGATACATATACAGTCGTCCCTTGGCATATCATGGTTTACTTTTCACAGTGTCACTGTATCACAGATTTTTTGTTGTTGTTGTTTTTGTGATAGAGACAGAAAGAGTCAGAGAAAGGGACAAATAAGGACAGACAGACAGGAAAGGAGAGAGATGAGAAGCATCAATTTTTTGTTGCAGCTCCTTAGTCTCCTTCGTTGTTCATTGATTGCTTTCTCATATGTGCCTTGACCGGGGTCTACAGCACACCAAGTGACCCCTTGCTCAAGTCCAGCAACTTTGGGCTCAACCTGGTGAGCTTTGATCAAACCAGATGAGCCAGCACTCAAGCCGGCGACCTCGGGGTTTCAAACCTGGGTCCTACACATCTCTGTCCAATACTTCATTTATTGCACCACCGGCTAGTCAGGCTGTATCATGAATTTTTAAGTTGTATATATCTAATTTTATATCACAGATTTTTCACTATATCACAGGATTTTACAGTATATAGGTATTTTTATATTTTTTTAATTATTTTTGTGGTAAAATAAGTATTTTCTAGCCTAAAAAATGAAAACAATATAAAATATTAATTAAAATCTATTAAAAGAACATTAAATCAAAATAAAATACATAGCATAGAATTTTATATGTTAATATAACATACATTTAAGTGTAGAAAGTGTTTAAGAGCATATGAAGTATATATAAGAGTGTGGGAAAGGTTAATAACAGTGTGAGAAAGGTTTATAAGAGTGTGGGGAAGGTTGATAAAGCCTTAAATATATATAAATAATAAAATAAATATAAGGTTGCTACTTCATGGATTTTCACCTATGTGGGGGGTTCTGAAACCTAATCCCGTGATAGATGAGGGACCACTGTGTGTGAGTGTGTTTGTGTGTGTGTGTGTGTGTGTGTGTGTGTGTGTGTATATATATATATAAAATGTAAATTGTCCAAAGTGTTAGAGCTTGTAAGTGGCAGAATTAGAACCCAAATATAAGGTTTCTATCCCAAAGTCAATGTTCTTTAAGATTCATTACACTCTCATATATGTACCATCACTAATAACTACAAAAGGCAAATTAATACATATCCATTGCATAGAGAAAAAGCAAATTAAAAACATAATTATTTAATGTAATAAAGGTCCATAATAAATGATCAAATATAACCAGGGACAAAATGAAAAAAATTATTAATAGTCAAGTGGAAAAAAAAAAGAATTAATGTTTATACTTCCATTTATTTAGCAAACATTTATCAATTGCCTTTCTAGTTCCTGTGCTCAACAATAGTAGCATAAAAATTCTACCTTGCAAGAGTTTAAAGTCAAACAGAGAAATGCAATATTGTAAATAACTACAATATGTTATATCCAAGGAAATTAAAATTTCACCATGTATAGTAAGTGCACATGGAAAAGACAGTTGTCCTGGAGAAAGTTGGGAGGGAGGTGGTAAAGGCTCCATTGAGAACATGACTAAAGTTGACTACTGAAGTAAATTGGAAAAAGAAAATGATTTTTTCTAAAACTTTTATTTTCTTTAATAACAGATTTATATACCATTAAATCCACTTTTTAAAAGTGTGTGATTGCACATTTTCAGTATGTTCACATGGTTGTGCAACCATCATCACTATTTAATTTTAAAATATTTTCATCATGCCAAAAAAATACCTCATACTCATTAGCAGTCATTCCCCATTTCCTCACTCACCCTACCTCCTGGGGATTGCTAATCTACTTTCTATCTCTGGGGATTTGTTTACCCAGGACATTTTGCATAAAGGGAAGCATACAATATGTGATCCTGTGTTACTGGCTTCTTTTACTTAGCATAATGTTTCCAAGGCTCATTCATGTTGTAGCATGTATCAGTACTTCATATGTTTTTACTGCTGAATAGTATTCCATCGTATAAATATACCACATTTTATTTATCCATTAATTAGTTGATGACATTTGAATTGTTTCCACTTTTTGGCTATTATGAATAATGTTAATATAAACTGCTGTGTACAAGTTTTTGTTTAGGCATAAATTTTAATTCCTCATGAGTATATATCTAGGAGTGGTGTTATGATATGTATGTCAAATTTATACTTGTTGCCTGACCTGTGTGTGTGTGTGTGTGTGTATATATATATATATATATATATATTTTAAATTTATACTTGTTAGGTGGAGCACCAAGTGCCAGATGGTGAGTCTCAGTTCAATAATAGACTATATGAAAAATTGGAACAATGAAGTTTGTTATTCCCAGTCCTTAAAGAAGTACCTGGCATACCTCAAGAGGCCACAGAGAAAGATCAAAGCAGAGAGAAAGACAGAGACAGAGAGTGACAAGATGTGGGACACATGCGTTTATTAGGGTTCATGTGTGGAATTCTTTTGGGCTCTTTGGCTAAGGCCAGATTGGTCAATTCAAACTAAAAGAGAAAGTGTTGTATGTCCCACAGAGGTTTTATCTAAAAGATGCACAAGGGGAAGGCACTGACAGCCCTGGGAGACAATCATGAAGGCTAATGGGAAATCATATCAGGAACTTACATTTATCTAGGTTATACATTTGCATGAGGAGGCCAGTGTCAGATTAAGGCTTCTGCAGGCCTCTTGGCCAAACAAAATGGATACCAAGGCAAAATTATCATGGAGTAGTTTAGCTAAACTTTCAACAAGTGGAAGTTCGGGGTCATTTGGTAATTCTGTAAGTTTCACATTTCAAGGAACTGACAAAGTGGCTGCATCACCAGCAATGTATGAGGGTTCCAATTTTTTCACATCCTGTAGTTGTCATTGTCTTTTTATCTTAGCCACCAAGGTGGATTTGAAGTGGTCTCTAATTTTGGTTTAAATTGCATTTCCTTAATGACTGATGATGCCCAGCATCTTTCCATGTGTTTATTGGCCATATGTATATTTTCTTTGCAGAAATGTTTATTCAAATCTTTTGCTCATTGTTTCATTGTCCTTTTATTATTATTGAGTTGTAAGATTTTTTTTTCTGGTTAAATCCTTTGTCAGATATGAGTTACAAACATTTTCTCCCATTCTGTGGGTTGTCTTATCATTTTTTGATGATGTTCATTGAAGCACAAAAGTTCTTTTTATTTTTATGAAGTCTAATTTATCTCTTTTTCTTGTCATTGATGCTTTTGGTGCCATATCTAAAACAGCCATGCCTAGGCTGAAATCATAAAATTTTACTCTTATCTTTTCTTCTAAGATTTATATTGTCTTAACAACTTTATTTAACATAAGATCCACTTTGAGCTAATTTTTGTATATGATGTGCAGTAGGGGTCCAACTTTATTTTATTCTTGTGGATATCCAGTTGTTCCAGCACCATTTTTAAAAAGACTATTCCTTCCCCTTTAAATTGTCTTTGTACTTTATAGAAAGTTACCATAAATTTAAGAATTTATTTTGATACTCTGAATTGTAGTCTATGTTTTTATGTGTTTATCCATATACCATGAATATATTTTTGAGTCTTAAAGATGAATGGGTAGGCCCTGGCCGGTTGGCTCAGCGGTAGAGCATCGGCCTAGCGTTCGGAGGACCCGGGTTCGATTCCTGGCCAGGGCACACAGGAGGAGCGCCCATTTGCTTCTCCACCCCTCCGCCGCGCCTTCCTCTCTGTCTCTCTCTTCCCCTCCCGCAGCCAAGGCTCCATTGGAGCAAAGATGGCCCGGGCACTGGGGATGGCTCTGTGGCCTCTGCCTCAGGCACTAGAGTGGCTCTGGTCGCAACTGGCGACGCCCAGGATGGGCAGAGCATCGCCCCCTGGTGGGCAGAGCGTTGCCCCATGGTGGGCGTGCCGGGTGGATCCCGGTCGGGCACATGCGGGAGTCTGTCTGACTGTCTCTCCCTGTTTCCAGCTTCAGAAAAATGCAAAAGAAAATGAAAAAAAAAAAAAAGAATGGGTATTTGCCAGACAAAAGGTTCGAGTGAGGTGCAAGCAAGGAGCAGTGAGCATTCAAGACAGACAGAGATAATTGTACGAGTAGCCATGTATAGGAGGAACACCATGATCACATTAGGAAAGAACATGGATGAGATTTGGAGCATCAATAGCTGTGGAGCATAGCAGGGGTGGAAAAAGAGGTAAGGTCTAAGACTAAAGAGTTTCACTTTTACCCTATAGAAATGTGGTGCTTGTGAAGACTTTTACACATGACCATATTTGACTTTGGAAAGGTCTCTGTAGCACATATATACAGAATAAATTGGAGGACTGAAAGGAAGGCAGAGACATCATTTCAGAAATTATCTCATTATAGACAAATAGTCAATCAAAAAAGCCTGAAGTAAGACTGTACAATGGGGCCAGAGAAGAGGGATGGATGCATTGAACAGATGCTTAAAGGGTTTTCCCTTTAAATCAGTAATATTTCTTCACCAGTTGGATGATTTTAGGTTGAAATAAAGGAAAAAATTATTCATGACTTACAGGTTTCTACTGAAAAGTGCAACCAACCAAGCTAGAGAACACAGAGGGTTATGGCAAATATAATCATTTCCATTTGGGACATGTTGAATATTCATGAGTACTCTCTATGAGTCAAACACTACACTAGTTGTTTTATATATAGTCTTTCATTCAATTTACATGCATTTTATCACCATCCCCAAAAGGTTATATTATACAGAAGAGGAAATACCATTTATGATACCTTATTATTACACTAGGTTGTGATGCTATCAATGCATTTATTTAGCATAACATCTTCTCTAAATATTATCTTTTGTCTTTTGATTATAATGCAAATTTGTGCATACCACAGAATTTAGAAGTTACTTAAAAAGATATCTGGCTTAGCCCTTAAAAACAAAATATTATAAATCATGACTAATGATAAAATTAGGTGAAACAAAGGATCACTTTGGGTCATAAAGCAGTTTGCCACTTACACATGCAATCTACTTCTTCACAATTTTTTTTGCCAAATTAACCTTACTATTGGACTATGTAAACATGATCTTCAGTCTATTTTGTAATATCCTGCATAATTTCCCAAATTGGCTAGAATAAATTCAACTCTTCCACCACATCTAAGCTTACAACAATATGTTTCAGATGAATGTCTTCAAATACTGTGGGTCTACAGTTTGTTTTTTAGCCCAGCAATTTTATAGCAATACTGTAAAGCAATGACTTCAATTCCATATAATCATGCTTGGCACAGATAGTGGCTCTAACCCAGACCTATTTAATTTCACCTTTTAGGAATTATGTAAATATCATATGTCTCTTTTCAAAATTTACCCCTACAATATTACATTCCTGACCTCATCTCTCATAGACCACACAACGAATCAACCTTAGTATTTGTCTTTTTTGCACTTAGTTCATGTGGTGAGCACCTGAAACCCATTCTTAAATCTTACCACCCACTCTCTCCCAGGCTCTACTCTGACTTTTAAATCATGCTTGTTCATTCTGTGGTGAGTCGGCTGACAAGCAGAATGTGATGTACTTTGCAGGACCATGATCACAGAGTTATAGTACCAGGTCAGTATAAGCGTTTAACCTCCTGGTTATTTATGACAGTTAGTGGGTATGGCCAGAATTAAGTAGAATATAAGCAAAAGATGTGTGCAAAGCACTTAACACTTCCCTTTCGTATTTATATTCATTTTATGGTACAATAAATAAGCATAAGTTTTCAGGACTCCGGTGGACCTGTGTTGGAGTTCCCCTGTTGTTATTTCTAAGCTCTGTGGCCTTGGGAGAATTCTTCTTTTGAACTGCAGTCCCTCTCTGGGAAAGCAATATTAATTGTGTCTACAGCACAGGCTTGTTAGGAGGAGTATGTGAAAAAAAATTCACATAAAGCACTTACCACATGCCTGTTTCACAATAATTGCCCATAAAGTACAGCTGTTATCATTATTATTACTATTGTTTCTGTCATGGCTATGATTTTGAGGGGAGTCTTTATGATTTCAATGGCCTAGATCAATAAGATTAGTCCCAAAACAGAAGCAAAGCACATTATTGCCAAATTTCCACTAACTTTGGATAACTTTTCTTTTAGAAAATCCATCATTTCTTGATTTTCTGTTTTAAATGTTTTCTGAAAACATTTTTAGGAAAAGAAGCATAAAAATAAAGTACCAATTTACATCTATTGATCAACTGAACTCCCCATGTTCCATTGCCTTCTTCCAGTGTCCCTTGTCCCCTTCTCTACAATCTGGCATGCAACCCTACTGTTTTGGCCAAGTGCTGCAGCTGCAATGAAAATTGCAAGTTGATCAACAGATGAGTATCAACAACTCCACTCAGAAAAAAAGGGTAACTCCAGTTCTGCCATTTACCAACTGTACGACCATGAACAAATTATGCAACCTTTCTGTGTCTGAGAGTCCTTTAAAATGTCATCAAAGATATATCAATATTTTTTTTAAAAATCCCATCAGTGGGTTGTGTGAGTTAATATGTTAAAGTGTGTAAAAAATGCCTGGTATATGTGCTATAAAAGCCTTAGTTTTCTATTACATTATGCTAAGCATGAATACACATACACACAAACATAAAGCTGGTGTTTTCTTTTCTGTATCATTCTATCTTTCTACAATGTGTTCTCAGGAATTTGCATTGTATAGAAATCTCCATGGATAACACTCATTTTATTATTCCTAGCGTTTCAGTCACTTCTCAATATTATTAGGAATTTAGAAAACTCAACTTCCTTTTTCAGGTTAAATAAAAGACTGCTATATAGTAAAGCTTTGCCATCTAATATCTTATTCTCTGGAAACACTCAAAACCTGAATGTAATACTAGTAACTATACCACACATGTAGCTGACACACTTTGATAGAAACTTGACAAACTTGTACTCTTATAAATGACATCATTTGCATAGCCTAGTTGGTGACCACAGATCATTGCTAGAGTAGCAACGCACACTCACACATACACACACCCTACCTAACTCAATATCAAATAATAAGATAATAGGGGTTTAGAGAATGTTTTGGCCTTTCAGTATTTAGTAGTATCTTTTGTTGGTTAGTGTATCAGACATTTTGGAATCAGCAAATTCTAATAAAAGTATCTGGGAATTTAGTTCCATACCAAAGCTATTGCTAAAAAAAAAAAAAATTTAGTTTTTTTAGAAAAGAAAAACTAAATTCCTAAGATGAATATAAATATATTACAAAAGTTATAGTTATTGTTACATAAAATCTGTTTTATCAACTTGAGATTCTACATTATTTAGCAAAAAGAAAAAAGAAAATATTTTTCATAAAATGGGAGATTTTATGGCATCAAGTCAGGATGCCATAATTTAACTAATATTCATGGCATTCATGATGATTTATATTAGTGATTTTTATCTGGTGTGTGTGGCCCACTGGTGTGCCATATGAATTTTTTTTTCTAAAGTGAAAAACAGGGAGGCAGAGAGACAGACTCCCACATGCGCCCAACCAGGATCCACCTGGCATGCCCACCAGGGGGTGATGCTCGGCCCATCTGGGGCATTGATCCATTGTAACCAGAGCCATTCTAGCATGTGAGAAAGAGGCCATGGAGCCATCCTCAGCGCCCAGGCCAACTTTGCTCCAATGGAGTCTTGGCTATAGGAGGGGAAGAGAGAAATAGAGAGGAAGGAGAGGAAGAAGGTTGGAGAAGCAGGTGGGCACTTCTCCTGTGTGCCCTGGCTGGGAATCAAACCCGGGACTTCCACATGCTGGGTCAATGCTCTACCACTGAGCCAGCCAGCCAGGGCTGAATTTTTAAAACATAAAATACCTATTTAGTCAGGAGCACTGACATCTTTTCCCTTATATTGTCAAATAAAAAATTGCTATCCAGTATGAATGACTCAAAATTATACCTGTTTATTTTTTATTTGTCCAATTGGCAAAATATATATTTTATGGTTTGCCACAGAAGTTTAGTAATTAGTTTATATGTGCCATGAGATAAAAAAGGTTAACCATTGCTGCTTTATATTATGATAAGAGAATTTTCTAACACTACTCAGGACATTATTAGAATTTATAACTCATAAATGTTTGAAACTGAATAATATACATGATATAACTAGAGTTTCTAAAAAGCTGATATCAGCCTAGTGTCTTCTCTCAGAGGCCAAAGCATTATTAGCTTTATGAACCATTATGAGATGTTCAGCATTTGTGCTTTTGGGTAATAAAATACATTATCCATGTAGGTTGAGTGCATTTTATTTTTTAGGTAAGAGGACTAAAACATATAAAAATTTTGGCATAGCCCTGGCCGGCTGGCTCAGCGGTAGAGCGTCGGCCTGGCATGCGGGGGACCCGAGTTCAATTCCCGGCCAGGGCACATAGGAGAAGCGCCCATTTGCTTCTCCACACCCCCCCCTTCCTCTCTGTCTCTCTCTTCCCTCCCGCAGCCAAGGCTCCATTGGAGCAAAGATGGCCCCGGCGCTGGGGATGGCTCCTTGGCCTCTGCCCCAGGCGCTAGAGTGGCTCTGGTCGCGGCAGAGCGACACCCCGGAGGGGCAGAGCATCGCCCCCTGGTGGGCAGAGCATCGCCCCTGGTGGGCGTGCCGGGTGGATCCTGGTCAGGCGCATGCAGGAGTCTGACTGTCTCTCCGTTTCCAGCTTCAGAAAAAATACAAAAAAAAAAATTTTTGGCATATAAAATTATTGTATATTAATATACCTTTGATGCATTTTGCATTATACTGTATTATTTCTAAAAATGAATAAGAATAGTTATTATATCAAAGCAGATATATATAGGGTAATAAAATTTAGCATAAGTTTTGGGGAGCTTTGAGATTTGACAAAATTTAAGAATCTGAAGTAAGGCCTGACCTGTGGTGGCGCAGTGGATAAAGCGTCGACCTGGGAATGCTGAGGTTGCCAGTTCGAAACCCTGGGCTTGCCTGGTCAAGGCACATATGGGAGTTGATGCTTCCAGCTCCTCCCCACCTTCTCTCTCTCTGTCTCTCTCTCCTCTCTCTCCCTCTCTGCCTCTCTCTCTCCCTTTCTCTCTCCTCTCTAAAATGAATAAATAAAATTAAAAAAAAAATTAAAAAAAAAAAAAAGAATCTGAAGTAAGCATGTTTATTGTGCTGAAACTTTTTCTAAAAATTTAATTTTCTTTAGCAAGTATAGAATTAAAACTTACTGATTTTTCTCTTGCTTTCAAGACTACAGGTAAATTCATTTTTTTAATTGTGGCTGAGTTGGTGGCCAATAATTGGCTCAGATTTGGTGACCAAAAATTTAGTTTTTGTAGGTCAAAGCATTATGTCCTAGAGGCATGAGATTATAAATTTTGTTTATGTTTATAAAAATTCACTCCAAACTATAAAAGTGCAAATGTTAACTGTATATACACATGTGCACATGCAAGCATTTATTAAGTTTATAAATCCAAACCCTGAGTATAAGCATCTTAGAACAAAAAGGGGAATCTAATGCCAGAAATAAACATGGATAATACTTTAAGAAACTTAAAACATGGGTAAAATATGTGTTGAGTATACATATTTTAATATATACATATTTTATTGACACAATAAGAGTCAAATTACAACAGAAAATTTTTTATTTTCTCTAGAATGATTTATAGAAAGTTTCTAGTTTTAGATGTGTATGGCCAGGGGCCACTGCCACCGTGGCCATTCACATGCAGGTTCTCATTAGATTGGGGCAGAAGTTAAAGAAAGAGTGGAGCCAAAAAATGGTGGGCCATTTCTTTATTAAAGTCTCGCACCGGCCAATGAGCAAACACACAGGGAGAACACTTCCCTCTTCATTCAGGGCTCCCAAAGCCCTGACACATTCTCAGGTTCCAGAACCAGGAGAATCTTCTCCGGTTTCTCCTAGAATCAAAGGCCCCACCAGTCTCAGTGGAGCTTGCAAAGCCCCTCAGCTCTGGTTCCCCATCTGCTCACCTTCTCTCTGTCTGCACATGGCTTCCTCTTCAGCACTCTGCATTCCCTCTGCTCTCACTGGGCAAACAGGGCTTCTTTCTCTCTTCCTCTTCTTCTCTTTCTCCTTTTCAAAACTTTCTGTGAAAAGCTCTCCTCCAGCAAACATTAGCAAAACAATGGCCCTTCCCAAGCAGGAAGGTAATTTGCAATTTCACAGATCCATATAGCCCAGCTGCCAATGCAAACTATTAGTAAGCAAACATAAAAATCCTATTTTACAAACTTATTTGACCAACACCATGAAAGTTTCATCAAGCCTTCTAGGAATGTATAATTGTTAAGGTACCTAAATTATTGCAGAGCACCATAAAAGAGAGAAATTTTCCTAATTCATTTAAAGAGGTGAATATATTCCTGATCTGAAAACTTAAGAAATATAAGATAAAAATACAAACCAATCTCACTATTTAAGAAGTACTAAAATTATAAATAAATCTTAGAAAGTTAAATGCAGTAGCATAGCAAAATACCATGGTGTCAAGCCAGTAGGCACGGCCACCATCACAGCAGCCTGGCCCATGCAGGTTCGCATTGGATTTGGACAGTCAGTAAAGAAACAACGGAGCCAAAAACTGGTGGGCCATTAGCTTTAATCCTAGCTTGCACCCGGCGGGCAAGTAAAAAACACACACTGGGCTCCAAAACCCACTCACATTCAGTGCTCACAAAGCTACTGACTTATCTGAGTTTCCTAGAATCAAAGGTTTCTAGCTCACCAGACTTATTCACCTCTGTTCCCCATCTCATTCCTTCTCCCTGCACAAACTGCACAAACTGACTTCTCACTCAACACTCCGCCATCTTGGCAGCTTCTCCTGGCCTCTTCCACGTGGCCTTTCTCTGCTCTCCTCTCTGCTCTCTAATGCTAACCTCAGGAACCAAGAAAGCAAGCTCCCATTCTGCCCCCATTTTATAGTGTAGAAATCAAAACCTTTAATCCAATATACAAAATAGGGAAGTCTCTAATACAAAGTCACTTATCTGAGGCATGATAGGATTGTACCACCCCACATCAAAAAGGGTGGGAAAGGCTTAATCCCAAAACCAAGCCCCAGGCTACAAAGATTCTACCTGCCCACAGCCCACAGAGACACACATTAATACCACCTGGGCAACGGCCTCCACGTGGGCAGTGCCATCTTTAACAAAGTGAGCATAAAATATTTTATCTGCCCAACACATGGTTATACTGATTGCTGGCAATTAACTCTTGACTCCACACAGTTCACATGCTAAACACAATCCCATTAGTAATGCTTCTCATTAGTGTAGTGGTTCTTAAATAAGGGAAATAAATAGGAGGAGAAAATGAGTAGTTTGGAAAAAGAAATGTACTTACTTTGTCAGTCCCCAAGAGCAGTGGTCCCCAAACCCCGGGCCGCGGACCTGTACCTGTCCGTGGGCCCTTTGGTACCAGTCCGCAGAGAAAGAATAAATAACTTACATTATTTTTGTTTTATTTATATTTAAGTCTGAACGATGTTTTATTTTTAAAAATTGATCAGATTCCCTCTGTTACATCCGTCTAAGACTCACTCTTGATGCTTGTCTCAGCCACATGATACATTTATCCGTCCCACCCTAACGGCCGGTTGGTGAAAATATTTTCTGACATTAAACCGGTCTGTGGCCCAAAAAAGGTTGGGGACCACTGCCCAAGAGGAGTCTTTGCCCCACTGGCCCCAGGTATTAAAAATGTAAAAGTGATTTTATTTTTCTCTCTGTTCTTTTCTGAATTTCCTAAATGCTTTGTAATATTCATATTTCATTTGTAACTTTAAAAAGTAAATTAGAGCCTGACCTGTGGTGGCACAGTGGATAAAGCGTCGACCTAGAATAGCTGAGGTTGCCGGTTCAAAACCCTGGGCTTGCCTGGTCAAGGCACATATGGGAGTTGATGCTTCCTGCTCCTCCCCCCTTCTCTCTCTCTCTCTCTCTCTCTCTCTCTCTCTCCCCTCCCCTCTCTATAATGAATAAATTAAAAAAATCTTAAAAACACTTTCCTGGAAGTTTGATCTGCGTTACTGCATATTGATATAATCCTGAAGCCAGTGGAAGGTATATTAGCTAAGATGCCTTTGGATGCAGTAAACAGTAAACCTAGTTCAAATTAGCATAAACAATACAATTGGAAGTTTGTTGGCTCATTTAAAAAAAAAAATTAGAAATACTCAGAAGGAAAATAAAATGCAGACAAACAAAAAATAACAGCCACAATATCAACAACAAAAAATATTACAAGTGTTTCTGTGTGGGGATGGGACTGGTAGAGTCTTTAAAATACAAAACCAAATGAGTTTGGACTGGAGCCTCCTATTCCCATCAACATTTCTGCTCAGACATGGGCTTTCTTCATAGCTCAAGAACCTTTATATTGTTTGTAAATTAGGACCGTCTGCCCTCCAAGTTTAATCTGCTGACCAATGTTCTCTAAAATATTTTAAAAGGTGACATCTGAGGTCTTATTCTAAGACTGAGTCAGTCAACCCACCACCGACTTTAACCAGCTTTTCAGTGTTCCCCTTGACTTGGAGCAGCATTGTTTATTAACCTAAGAGTCTTCTTAATTATGAAAAGATAATATACAAGCATGCAATTCACAGTTCAAACCAAAGCAAATTGGAATTGGTTTAAAAACAGTATCTTTAAATCAAGTTGTTATTGTAAGGTACTTTCCGATGAAGAAGAAAGAAGGATGTAGCCACCAAGTGTGGACAAGCAAAAGCTTTATTTAGAAGCTCCCAGGCAAGGTTCACTGGTCCACAAGCCATGGGCCAGGGAAGTCACACAGCTTCTCCCGTGGAGGGGAGGGGTAATTTATAGTGTTGGTAGGGTGGTGGTGGGTGGCGAAATTTCATTGGCTGACAGTTGTTCTTTTTCAAAATATCTGGGCCGTTTCTTTTGGCAGGCATGGGCGTGGGCGTCCCTCATCGCCAACTGACCTCACAGCTAAAAGTCAAGAACTCTCTCCGTTTTCTTCCGTCTTTCCTTTTGTCCCTCTCTCCCACCTCGACATACCCTGGTGATCTCTCCTATTCTTTTCTTTGCTCTTCCTCCATCCCTAGCAGTTTGGCGATCACTTTATGTGCGTTTGGCTCATGTTCTCAGAATCCCAGTTGGACCTTAAATACTTACTTAATCAAGTGTCCTCAAACAGAAGTAGTTCCCATTTGCAGAGAAATCCTGCAGCCGGCTGTTAAAGTTACACAGTTTTATCCCAGCTACATTATATTTAGCAAGTTACTGAGAAGAGTGAGGTGATTTTTCAAGTTGTTTTTTTCATGCTGGTTCAAAAATAATTAACATCAATCATTTAATATCATCAAAGAGTAATACATTAATCTTCTATATGACCTCTAACTGGACTCAGATCTAAAATCTCCATCAAACCTCTTGAAAATTATTTAAAAATTTTGAAGACTCATTGAAATTTTGACCACACATATGAACTCTGAACTTTATTTTTTAAACAGTCAAACGTTGTATTTTTAACTATATTTTCATAGGAGAAAGTTTAAAAAGTAAAAACCTTGTAAAAGGCCACTTTCTATAAGGAACATAGGAAAGAAGGCTTAGTTGTGCCTTTATTCAAAAAAACTTCCACAAGTGTTGTGTTGATGTAGATTGTGTAGTTGAAGAATGTCAGTTTATGGCTTCAGGAAAAAATTGAGAATAAATTCTGGTTCAAAATTACTTCTTAGGAAACAGGCTGCTACTGCCATCTGGGGGAGATTCTTTCTGCTTTATTCAAGAGCGCCAAATGTGCTCGTCAGATGAATGAATCCAGTTCGTGTTTTCCTTGTCATATTCACACAGGAAGAAGACTTTTTAAACTTTTGCCCATGAAATCATAAGGCATTCCAGATGTCTCCGAGATTCCCTCACACGGAATACATATTTCACAGACTTTGTGAGGTGTACAGGAGAAGACGAACCAGAATATAACCATATGAGGGTATTTACATCTTACACACAAGAAAGTATTTTGGAAGAGTGTAGGTTATATACTAAGAAGTGGAAAAGAATCAAATTTAAGGTTTCAGTAACAAAATAAAACCTCCATTTTAATCAAAACACTTGGCTTCAAGTTATAGTTAATTGTATTTGTTGAATATCATTAATAGATATGAAAACTGCATGTGCTGATATAATAATGCTAGTGATTGCATCAATTAGGATAAAATAATGAATTTCAATTATATGGAAATAGGAGGTGAGCATATAACACAATCAACAGATCAAATGCTATAGAAATATTTACCTAAAACCTATGTACTCTTATTAATCAATATCACTCATTAAATTTAATTTTCTAAATAAAATTTTTAAAAAGTTATATGGAAATAACCAAGAGAGTTTTCTTAAAGAATTTTTGAATTTATGAACTTACTACTGTTATGAGGTCAATATCTATTTATTCTACAGATATTATATATTTATTTGTTGAACATACTGTTGTCTATTCTTTACTTTGATTAATACCTTCAGCTTTTAACCATAGCTTTTGAATGTCTAGTTTCTGTTTAACACTTCTCAATTTTGCATTACTTTATGCCAGGGGTAGTCAACCTTTTATACCTGCCGCCCACTTTTGTATCTCTGTTAGTAGTAAAATTTTCTAACCGCCCACTAGTTCCACAGTAATGGTGATTTATAAAGTAGAGAAGTAACTTTACTTTATAAAATTTATAAAGCAGAGTTACAGCAAGTTAAAGCATATAATAATAATTACATACCAAGTACTTTATGTCGGATTTTCGCTAAGTTTGGCAGAATAAATCTTTATAAAACAACTTCCTATAGTTAAATCTATCTTTTTATTTATACTTTGGTTGCTCTGCTACAGCCCACCAGTGGGCAGTAAGGACCAGGTTGACTACTGCTTTATGCTATAGAAAAATTATTAATATTAGAAACATTCTAAAGCAAAGAATTTAATCCTGGTTATAGAAGTTTCAGGAAGTACCTGTTGAAAATTACAGGTCTGTCAGGTGACATAAAAATGTCATTGCTGATTAGAGAAAGGCAACTAATCATTTATAGAGAGAATACTGGTAACAGATTAACTAAATAAATTAGATACAGTATCGGTCCTAGAGTAGTACAATAATAATGTCAGAAGGCTAAAGTTCATTCCAAACAACACCTGTACCAGGTAGAGAGAAGTCTTTGTGGAAAAAGCATTTTTAACACTGGAAAAGGTAAGTGCCATAAAGCAAGTGAATTGGGATTCCATAACTGATTTTTTTTAAATCACATATCTGATTCAAGAGTTAAAAAAAAAAAATCTGAGTGATTAAATTGCAGCCAACACAGCTAAATAAGCTAGATGAGGTAGGGCCACCTTGAGGGACCCCAGAAATGAGTGTTTTTTTATGTGGTTGTGAGATTCCTTCAAGGTGTTCATGTTAGGGTCTGGGTAGACTGGGGTGAGAGGCATTAGAGAACAAAAAAGACAAGAGGTACTTACTGTATATAATATAGAAACTATGTAATAGAAATATGTGATAAGTAAAAATAATAAATATGAAATAAAATACTATGAAATATGAAATGTCTTTATTTCTGAATCAGTAGTTAAGCATTTTTAGCACTTGGCCAGTAGCACCGACTTATTGATCCAATGAAAATGAAAGATGACCTTATAACGCAATCAGGAACTTATGTTCTACATATAAGATTAACAATGATTTAGGGCCGTTGTAAATGGAATACAGTCTCCCAAGGTTCTCCTCCCTCCTAAATAAGCTGCACAATGTGTTGGACTTTACTTTCTTTATTGAAGAGTCAATACTTTACCATGGTGGGCCACGAAAATGATTTAATAATTGTTTTATAACAAAAATTACAAGTAGTTTTCATTTTCATCAGAATGTTGCCTGGTTGTACAAAAGGAATGGTAAACAGAAACAGAAGTTTTCTTTAACATTATTCATGTTTCATAGCAGAAATGTATTCAGGAAGTCAGGAAATGATTTTTTGCAGATGCCACTTTTGTATTCATGCAGTGGGAAGGCAGGGGAATGGGAAGGTGGAGGACAGTGTTTAAAACACAAGAAGGGATGTTTCTTCCACTATTCTGTTCCTATGTCTCCTCCAAGAGTGAATAATTTTCAAATACTGCTGCTAGCTTTGAACACCCATTCCCAAACTAACTCATCTACCTCACTGATGAGTTAATATGCTTTATATTATTTTAATGTAATTTGGCTTTTTTTCTCACTGTCCTGTAATTCCTGCTTCCTCCTCCTTTTCTTATCTGTATTTGATTTCTCTCTCCTTTCTCATTGCACACTAGTAATATTATTTCAATTTTCCCTCCTCACTGGGATGTGTCCACTTTAGTGAATCACTCCTCCACCCTCTGGTCACTAGGAATGAGAGAAAAGCAAATTAAAGGTACTACCTGGAATGCTGCAGGCCAGGTAAGAAGCTTTCCATGGGTGAGTGAGCAGAGAAGCCTACCTGCTTATGCTGACCTTCTGTTTACCCACAGCCATGGCAGACTCCAACAAGATGATCATCAACTTGGCCCTCTTTGGCATGACTCAGAGTGGAAAAAGTTCTGCTGGAAACATTCTTCTGGGAAGCACTGACTTCCCCAGCAGCTTTGCTCCATGTTCTGTGACCAAAGACTGTCGTCTGGGCCGCAGTTGTCAGCTCCATGGCTTCATGCGTCGAGGAGGGCAAGAGATAACCTTGCAGGTCCAGGTGTTGGACACTCCTGGTTATCCGCACAGCAGGCTGAGCAAGAAGCATGTGAAACAGGAGATTAAGGAGGCACTGGCACATCACTTTGGGCAAGAGGGTCTCCATCTTGCACTGCTGGTTCAGAGAGCAGACATGCCTCTCTGTGGACACGAGGCATCTTCCCCAGTCCAGATGATCCAGGTAATACAAATTGGCAATTACACTAACACCATTATTCCTATTTGGAGGCATTATCCTAAAAGAAAAGAACTATAAAAAACTGGTTAAAAGAAGCTCACTCTTTCTCTTGGGCACACATGCACCTTTCCCCTCTCCTTCGCCCGGGTGTGTTCTCTCCGCCTTTTCTCTCTTCAAGGGCCCTTTGTTTGCCTCTGTAACTCATTTCCTGAGCCCATGCAGCCCAGCTGGCTCACCTTTTCTACCTATCTGACTTTCTAAATAAACTCTCTCTTATAATAATAATAAAAACAACTGCTTAAGAGTGGTTTAAAACAAGTCATTCAAAACAACTGCTGGTCACATAAAGTTAGTGAAAATTATCTGATTTTTTTTCATCAAGTCATTTTTACAATTTCCTTTAGATAAGTTTAGTCAGTCATTTCACAACTGGGTCATTGAAACAAAACATAAGATATTAAAGTTTAGAGGTTAACTAAGTCTCAAACTCCTCAGAACTGTAAACCTGAATAAGTTTGTAAATGTGACTACCAGATTATCTGTGACAGAATCAACTGGGCTCCTTGTTAAAAGTGCAGATTCATCTTAGCTCCCTGAAACAGAATCTCAAGAGTGAAGCCCACATATCTGCAGTTGCATAAGCTTTCCATATAGTTCTTAAAAATTCACATTTCAGCCCTGGCCGGTTGGCTCAGCGGTAGAGCGTCGGCTTAGCGTGCGGAGGACCCGGGTTCGATTCCCGGCCAGGGCACACAGGAGAAGCGCCCATTTGCTTCTCCACCCCTCCGCCGCGCTTTCCTCTCTGTCTCTCTCTTCCCCTCCCGCAGCCAAGGCTCCATTGGAGCAAAGATGGCCCGGGCGCTGGGCATGGCTCTGTGGCCTCTGCCTCAGGCGCTAGAGTGGCTCTGGTCGCAATATGGCGACGCCCAGGATGGGCAGAGCATCACCCCCTGGGGGGGCAGAGCACCGCCCCTGGTGGGCGTGCCGGGTGGATCCCGGTCGGGCGCATGCGGGAGTCTGTCTGACTGTCTCTCCCTGTTTCCAGCTTCAGAAAAATGAAAAAAAAAAAAAAAAATTCACATTTTAGAACTACTGAGCTAAAATACTGAGTTGTGTCCATATAACATCAAAGAGACAGTCTCTTATAGTTTACCAACAAATGGGTGTTCATTAATTTATTCAGTCATTGAACAACATATTGAATACCTGCACAGAGCTTAATGATTGGTGAATAATATATGAGGCTTACCATCAAAAAGCTTAGAGTCTGGGCCTGACCTGTGGTGGAGCAGTGGGATAAAGCGTCGACCTGGAACACTGAGGTTGCCAGTTCGAAACTTTGTGCTTGCCTGGTCAAGGCACATATGGGAGTTGATGCTTCCTGCTCCTCCCCCTTCTCTCTCTCTCTCTCTCTCTCTCTAAAAATCAATAAAAAAATAAATAAAAGAAAAGCTTAGAGTCTGGAAGAGACAAATAGATGAACAGGTATAAGACAATACATTAAGTGCCAAAATGGTATAACGTATGACTAGGGGAAAAGGAGACCACTGACACTTCATGGTAAACATTCAGGAGAGATATATGCTTTATTTATGAGAAAGAAATTAGGATTTTCTGATGCTTTGATTGCCTCAAAATCTGTAGGGTCAGTCAGAAACTGCTGCATTCCAGCCTTGAGAAGACCATAGGGACCTCAGCGTGAACATAAGTGACATATGCCACCTTTGCCTTGTGGTCCATCCTTGTTGTTTCTTCATTTATTATAAGTCACTATGTTGAACGCTTATTCAGCCAGTCTATGAGAGGAGCTGGGCAGAGGGGGTTTTGGGCATGGCCACAGCTAGAGCTGCTGGGAGTAACACCTGTGTACAGTATATATACATGAATGACCAATAATTCTTGGAAATTGAGCTGCTCCATTCTATTTAATTTCTTTATTCCTTAGTCTGGGTCCACCCATATATAACTGCTAGACTTGTCTGTATTACTTGGTAGCTTCATTAAGTCACTGAGCTCAGAGATCACCTCTGTACTAGAATTTCCATGGGTGAAGTACATGGAGAATAGAGAGCAGCTATTTTCCATTTAAGAAAACTTTGTATAAATGCTACTCTTCTTTTTGTCCAACTCTGATCAGGCTGCCATAGGATCTGTTACACTTAGAAAGATTGTACACTTTGCTCTAAAGAAAGACTTTTTCCCTTTAATTACTAATGGCATAAAATTGTTTTAAATGACAGACAAAGGTTTTATTTTTCAGTAATTGTGCATGTTTCTAAAACTAAAGAAAAAAATCCCTATGTGTAATCACAAAAAAACTAGCGGAAAAAATTAGGCTGACAGAGTATAAAAAATAATCTTCATCATCCAACTCCTGAAAAATCAAGTACATGCTGGAACAAAGCAAAGAAAGAGAAAGATGATTGCAATTAAGAAACAATGTGAAATCTAAGAAAGCCCATTAACGTCTCCCAAACTACTAAAGCCTGTATTTAAAACAATATTTCTGGTGAGAAATCAGTTGAGGAGGGTTGGGGGAGAATGGGCAGCTTTCCATTTGTGTAATTTTTAAACAGTTTTTAAAGTTCATTCAAAGCTGCTATTAAATAAGTATTTAGCTTCAGCTATAAATTGATGTAATTCAGTAAATTCAGTAAAACACAGGAGCAAATATTTCTCAAAACTAACCTGGCTCTCTCCATATGTCTCCAAATTTTTCTCTATTCAGGTTCTGTGCTGAGCCAGAAAGGGTATTTAAAAGACATACACTTTGAAAATAGATTTTTTTTCCAGTTTTAGGATACAGAACACTATTACAATCCCTTAATTTTTTTAATTGAAGTAAATTTGATTCATGCATGTCTCTGATCTTTTTAAATGGTATCTGGCATACGGCCTTCTCTTACAGTTGCCTTCCTTAAGTTGGTGTCCAATTCAGGAGTTGAAGGCAGAGAGGCGATGGGCTAGGGCCAAATTCAGTTCCATAATGATTTTTTCAGGAATGAATATTTTCTGTCCCAGGAGAATTCAGCAGCCAAGACTAAGTAATCCTGAAGGGTGGCCCACGACCCCAGGGAGGCATTACAATCCTATTCGGAACTCCCACCGTGACCTTCTGTTGAAAGTTGCCTAAGTACAGGCTGGCTGTTTATGACCTTCTTCCTGAAGGTGCCTCAGACACTGGTGGCAGCCATCTGGCTGTGCTCACAGATTGGGAGCAGCTGCAGAATGTCTGAATATTCAACAGGACCAGCAGCTGTTAGAAAGGAGAAAGGAGTTGTTAAAGTCCTCTTGTTGCAGACACACCCTGAATTCTTTTTCCCCAGGCTGATGCAAAATGCGGAACAGAACATCTGCCTTCACCCTTTTTCTTGCCTTCTAGGGGCACTGATGCCTGCCAGGGAAAGAGTCTGTAAGGCCTGTGCCCGGGAAGTGACTTCTTTCCTGTACCTCCCTGTTGTCTCCTTAAATATCTCTCTCAATTTGTGCTCCAATATTTTACAGATGCATTAAAGGCTCCCAGCTGCGACAACTGAAACATTTTCCTAAATGATCCCTTTTTCTTTATTTATGCTTGGCCTTTATTAATTTACAGTAAAATGGTAGAGATATCAGTGAGTCATTTCCCCCAAATTTGGTAAATAAAGGGAATGTTTCATTTTAACAGTATCTGAATATCATTTGACTGTTTAAAAAAATCCACAAATAATGGATCAGAGCAGATATAATAAAGTCACCTTAAGGAAAGTGCTAGCATGCAGCCAAGCACTAAAAATTGAACTCTTGAACTATAACCATATTCTTTCTACTATCATGGTATCATATATTATTACTGTATACGGTCAAGCTTTAAACATTTATTTTTAATGTTTAAAGCTTTTTGACTATTGATGTTATAGGTGAATGTGCATACAAAGGCTCAGAGGGCCAATGCAAGCCTGGACATGCTAACAAAGATCACCAACCTAGTTGTTTGATAGAATTCAGTTAAAAAATAAGCCTGTTATAGTTCTGGATATATGACTATGAATGTTACTAAGACTTCTTGGCTTTAGCTCTCTGAAACCAAACAAATTCATGATTGATTATAAAATATTCATCTAGCTTATTAGTATATTTAAATCATTAACACCAGATAGATAGTTTAAATTAACTTATCTTCCTCATGGATTTTTATGTAAAGTATCAATCTCCTGTGATTATTCTTTTTGGGGGTCCATAGAGAACATGTTTGGCCACTAACATGATAACTATAAAAGGGAGATTATTTTACCTATATTAAAGAGTTCTGAGGGCTATCCTTCATAAATATAATGTGCTTGGGATTGTGCCTGATTGACTTACAGTAGGTTCACAGTAGGCTTACAGAGAATTATAATTACTGTTATTGATATTATTGTTATCATCACTATTCAGATTGAGATGGGCACCATTCAAATGAACTACTAGATAGAAGCGACATATTTTAAGTGTTAACAGAGCATGGCTTCTGGAGTAAGTTATACTCGTGTTCATGTTCCTACTTAGTTATTTCCTTGTTTTGTGACCTTGGGCATTTAACTTCTCTAAACTTCAATCTCTTCACTAATAAATTAGAAAGATAATAGTGTCTACTTTACTGGGTTACTTTTGGGATTAATGTCATATTCACACAATAGTAAATTAATTCAGGCACTAGCACATAGCAACTGTACAATAAATATGGCTATGGTCATGATTTTATTGTTAGCATTTGTCTTATCTTAAAATTAGGACAAATTATTTATAGTCTTCTTTGGGATTATCTTGCTAGGCTTCAAAAGGAAGAGTTAAATTTACATGGCCCTGAGTTATAACTACTATATAAGAACTTCCTTATTAATTTAGAAAAAAAAATGGAAAGAAAATTCACTGACTTAGTAAGGATAAGCAGAAAAGCCCCAATTCAGTGAGAAGGACACGGGCCTGGCAATCCAGGCACCTCTGTTACGGGCAGGCCTGCCAGCAATCAGCTATGTTGCTTTGGCCAACCCATTGACAACACAAGACCTTAATATCATAGTCTATAAAATAAGACAGTTTGGACAGATGATCTCTAAAGTTGAAAACTCTCTGATCTGATCGAATGAGGTCTTATCATTCAACTTTGGCTCTCTGAGAAGGAAACTGTACTGCTTTAAGTGAGATGAGAGTAAGGGAATAGCATAAAATATAAAGAATGGTCCTTATTGTCCTCCTGTTTAAGATAATTTTTTTCGCAGTTGATGTAATAGTTGGCTTTTTTTAAAGTTTCCCCCTAAAAAGTCCAGATGCTATGATTTCATCAACCACAAACAAATGGGGCAGGACTGGTGAGGTCCTGGGAAAATGAGCATAATTCCTGGAAAACAAAGTTTATATCCTAACTAGTTGTCCCAAAAGGACTGGATGGACTCATACCCATTTAGCTCTCCGAAACAAATTCTCTCAAACAAATTCATGATTGATTATAAAATATTCATCTAGCTTATTAGTATATTTAAATCATTAACACCAGATAGATAATTTAAATTAACTTATCTTCCTCATGGATTTTTATGTAAAGTATCAGTCAACTGTGATTATTCTTTTTGGGGGTCCATAGAGAACACATTTGGCCACTAACATGATAACTATACAATAAGCGTCACTACTTTCAAATATTCAACTATTTTCTGGCCAAAAATCAATCTAAAGATTATAAGCTAAATCAACCATTATATTCTATTTTTGGCAGTAATTCAAAAGTACAATTTCTCTCACAGATCAGGGTATGAGTATCTTTTCATAAATAATTACCTACATGTAAAAACTTTCCAATAGTTGAACACAGGGACTCATAAGTGATATTGAGTGTACAGATCTATTTTTCATAGGTGTTTTAACTAGTTTTATGGTTTAAAGTATATGTTGGAGAAAAACGGGGAATGTGTTGCTGTTATAATACAGAAAACCAGGAACTAAATCACACTATGAAAGTTATACCATTTAATGCAATAAGTACTACAAACCTAGTAAGAGAAGAATTCTGTTATATAACTCAGGGAAGGGCCACTCATCCAAACAGTTTATTTTGCACAAAATTTTAACATAACAATGTCTTTAAAATACTCAATGACCAACATGTATCAGCCAGTACCGAGAGGGTGGGTCTGGGAGTAGCATGGTGGATTAAGGGCAGTAGTTTGTATTATTAACTTGTATTTCATGTTTCAATATTATGACAATCAATATAAACACACTCACAATGTACTCGGTAAAAACCAGATCTATTTGTAAACCTGTGAAACTTCTAGAGACAAGAATGATGAAGGATCAATAGTTGTACTTGTAGAGAAATAAAATTCCAGTACTATATAATCCCCAATAATGCTCAATTATTCTCTATACTTAGTATGTCTTTACTGTCCAGTGATTTTCTTGTTTATTCCTATGTGCTAGGTATCATCACATGCCAGAAACTATTCTGACCCAATTTGTTTTACCTCCATTTTCTATCCCCACCCAAACTGGGCTAAATGCCTACCCCTCTAGCACTAGTATATTTTCTGTCACAAAACTTGCAATTACAATGAATTGTTGGTATTTTTTTTCCTTACTGCTTCACTTCCTCAGTTCTAAGTTTAGTTAATAAACAAGAAGCACTATTTAGAAGCAAGAAATTAATCTGTCTTGTTCTACTGTGTCTCTGGAACAAAGTAGACCCTCAATAAATATTTGCAGAAGGAATAAACTACCAGGACTCTAGAGTGCTTTTAAAAGTTCAAATTTCCAGGTTCTATCCCTAAAGATTCTGATCCATTTTTAGCAAGCAGCAAGAGCAATTCTCATGTAAATAACTCAGAACTAGTTTTATTACTAGAACCTAGGTCTAATTTAGCATTTATTATATTTTTTCAACCACTTGTATTCATTTGCTAGTGTTGCTATAACTAAGTACCACTCACTAAGTGGCTTAAGCTATAGGAATGTATTGTCTCAGTCTAGAAGCTGAAATCTGAAATAGATGTTAGCAGGATTAGTTCCTTCTAAGGGCTGTCAGTAAAAGATCTGTCCAAGGAGTCTTTCCTTGTCTTATGGATGGACCATTTTGTGTTCACATGGCATTTTCCCTGTATTTGTGTCTTTGTCCAAATATCTCTGGTTTATAAGGACACCAACTATAATAAATTAGAGGTCCACCCTATGACCTTGTCTTAACTAATTATATCTGCAACAACCCTATTTCCAAATGAAGTCACATTCTGAGGTACTGGAAACTAGAACTTCAAGATATGAGACAAAAATTCAACCCATAACATCACCTTTTATTTATTCTGCCACTCTGACTTCTCTCCATAAGAGATGTGATACAATATACTGAATATATAACAAACTATGAAGAAGACTGCTAATTTTGCTATGTCATTACTAGCTAATGTGATGTTGACATTACATGTATACTTAGATTTACCCAAGAGCTATGTTCTTTAAACATGTAATATTTGTTACATGGGTTAATAAAAGTTTTGCTAATTTATGTTTTTAAAGGCATATAAGAATATGCCAATTAAAGTATCTCTTTGAAAACTCTTTTTTGTAAAGTTTAGCATCCTTTTTCTCAAATAATTATTCTCTTGTATAGAAACTTCAATTCAGATTTTCCTGAAAGTAGGGCATTTTTAAACTAAAAATATACAATAATTCTATGGTGCAGACAGACATTTTGAACAGGTATAAAGAAAGATTTTGGACCTATTCCTTGAGAAAGTATCTCTGAATGCAAAATAGAAAGTGCAGACCATAGGCAAATCCATGACCATGAATTATATAACAAAAAAGAATTTCACAGGAAAGTGCATTTTGTGTACCAAAAATTAAGTTTCAAAACTGTAGACAAAAAAAAAATATATATATATATATATATATATATATATATATATATATATATATATAGCCAACTACAATGAGATATCACCTTACGTCTGTGAAAAGGCTTTCATCATTAAATCAACAAACAAGTGTTGGTGAAGAAGTGGAGAAAAGGGAACCCTCCTGCACCGCTGGTGGGAATGTAGACTGGTGCTGCCACTATGAAAAGCAGTATGGAGTTACACCAAAAAGTTTAAAATGGAATACTTTTTCACTCAGTAATCTCACTTCTGGGAATATATCTGAAGAAACCCAAAACACTGATACAAAAGAATAGATGCACCCCTATGTTCACTGACCGTTATAGCCAATGTTTGGAAGCAGCCCAAGTGTCCATCAGTAGATGAATAGATTTAAAAACAAAACAAAACTGTGGTACATTTACACAGTTGAATACTACTCAGGTGTAAAAAAGGGAAATTTTACCTTTTCCACAACATGAATGGACATGAGAGCATTATGCTAACTGAAATAAGCCAGTCAGAGAAAGACAATATGATTTCACTCAGATGTGGAATCGAATGAACTAACAAGCAAAACAGAGACAGACTCATAGATATAGAGCTAGCTGACAGCTGTGGGGGAGGTGCTGGGGAAGAGGGATGGAGGGCTTAAACAAAAAAGGACAAAAGAAAATAAAACAGACACAGAAAAAAAAAAGAAAATATAGTTGGCAAGGTCTCTATTTTTTTTTTATTATGAAGGTACTATTTGTGAACAGTTATATAAAAAAATGTATGCTCACTAAAAATATTTATAGGAATTGGACAGGTAGCTCCGTAGATCATACATCATCCTGGTGCACCAAGATCATGGGTTCAATTCAGGTTAAGGCATGTACAAGAAGCAACCACTAAGTGTACAACTAAGTGGAACAACTAAGTGGAATGAGTTGATGCTTCTCTCTCTCTCCCTATTGCCCCTTCACTTTCTTCCTCTCTCCCTCTTTCAAATCAATGGAAAAAAATTTTAATATTTATAAAAATATTTTTTCTCTTTGAAAAATATAAATTCTCTTTTATTAAAAAAGAAAAAACCCACTAAGCCTTCTATTTGAGATGATGGTAAGGGTTCAAATTCCAAATTAATCAAAAATATATTGAGAATTTACAATGTGCTAGAGGCTTTGATTTATATATAAAGACATATCTTGCCTTCAAAGAGCTCACAGTCAAGTTATAGAGATAGATGTGTAAATAAATAGCTCTGATAAAAGCCAGGCTGTATAGGAAACAATTGGTAACCATGGTCTCAAGATGTTTCTAATTTTAAATATATTGTTCCATTATTCCTGTATTTTCATATTAAATTTACATGTCCTGAGTCTTCCTTTCACCTCCTTCCTTTCTTTTTCCTTCCTTCCTCCCTCCCTCCTTCTTTTTCCTTTTTTACTTCCTTATTTTTATTTTTAATATTATACATACCAGTCTTATATTTATTATATATATTAAAAGTAGTTTCCCAAATTGTCTTTTAAATTTTTTAAGATTTTTTTTAAAACCAGATTTTGTACTTACCTTTCTATGGATTTGTACTTTCTATGCATTATTTGCTCCATATCATAATGGAGATAATAATAGTATCTCCCACAAAGCATCATGTTGAGTTTCAAAAGAGATAAAGATGTTAAGTGCTTAGCATAATATCTGACATGAAAGATTAGTTGATCTCCACTCTTTCTTCTAATTATTAGAGGTCCTGGTTATACTTCTAAGCATTTTATATTTTTCATGCTATTATAAACTATAGCATATTTGGAAATATTTTGGTAATGGGAGTATTTGGAATGGAGGGAATGTTATTTTACTGTCATATTGTCATGATTTCCTATAACCGGAAATATTCAGAAAAGTTAAGTGGTTATTTCTAAATGCCTTTTATAATGCACGAACATTTGCCACATGCTGTTACTTCTGCTTTATATCAGCTTATTTTCACTAATCAAACAAGAATTTATTACATAACCAACTTCCACAGATTACTAAACAAAGGAATACCAGTCTTCAGTATTTTTCTACCACATTAGAGGAAGTCATCTGATAAATTATTTTTGATCCTAGGCCTGTGAAATGAAGAGGATGAAAATCACAGTACTATTTTGTAGTTGTTCCAAATCACCAAATGCATCTTGATCTTAGCTTTCCATTACATGTCATCTGATTAATAGACTATAACCAGATTATCTAATTATAGATGCATAGGAAATGGTTTTAGATATGATAATAGCACATTTTTACAAAAAAAATTTTTTTAATAGTAGAACAATTCTCTTGGAAAGGTATTTTGATTTAAAAGAATTCAATGGTTCTAACAGATTAAAATATAAATGACTGCTGAATTTTGTGACTGTAAATACAGTAGTTTCCCCTTAGCCACAGGATATATATATGATCGTGGGTAACTGCGCTGTGGAACTGAAACTATGGATAATAGGGGAGAGCTGTATATCATATGCAGCATTGATAATAATACAGTGTCCGTAAAGTCATGGTGCACTTTTGACCAGTCACAGGAAAGCAACAAAAGATGATAGAAATGTGAAATCTGCACCAAATAAAAGGAAAACCCTCCCAGTTTCTGTAGGATGATGTGGCAGCATGTGCGCGTGCGCAGATGATGACGTAACACCATGTATACAGCGGAGCAGCCCATGGCCAGTCGAGATGTGGATGGTACAGAGGAAAGTTCAGTGTGTTCTGTGGCTCACTAAATTCAAATCCATGACCAAAGTGCAACGTGAATATCAGCGCGTTTATAATGAAGAGCCACCACATAGGAATAACATTACTCGGTGGGATAAGCAGTTGAGGGAAACCGGCAGTTTGGTGGAGAAACCCTGTTCTGGTTCTGGTAGGCCATCAGTCAGTGACGGGTCTGTAGAGGCTATACGGGATAGCTACCTAAGGAGCCCTAAAAAATCTGTGGGTGAGCCCACATCGAACTGCACTGAATAGATATGAAACCAGGAGAGTTTTCCTTTTATTTGGTGCAGATTTCACATTTCTATCGTCTTTTGTTGCTTTCCTGTGACCGGTCTAAAGTGCACCATGACTTTATGAACACACTGTATTCAGTTTTGAGGATGTGTATACTTTAATTATAACAGTAAAGTAGAATAGAGAACTAAAGCTTTTCTTTAGAAAACCCGCACATCTCTCTCCACTTGCTTACATTATTTGGCCCTATCTTCACTTCCAATTATATATTTCAGCTTTTAGAAACATAATGACATATGGACATATTGACTGTCTATGTTGAACCATAATAACTTCTTTGTTTTTGAGGAATATATTTCAAGGAAAATAGTCATTTAACTTCTTTCTTTCAGGAACTTCTGGGACATGCTTGGAAGAATTATACTGCCATCCTTTTCACCCATGCAGAAAAGATAGAAGAGGCAGGGTTCAGTGAAGATGAATACTTACATGAGGCCTCCGATACATTGCTAACCCTACTAAATTCTCTTCAGCACAGATCTATTTTCCTGTATAGAAAAGGAAACTCTCTTAATGAGCAAAGAATAAAAGTCTTAGAGAGAATCATGGAATTTATAAGAGAAAATTGTTATCAAGGTCTTACCTTTAAATAAAAGTTAGATAAAAGGAGCGTTAGGTTTTCAATGTCAGAAACCTAGTTTCAAAAGTGCCTTTTCCAGGACATGGAAACAACCAAAAAGCCCGTCAATAGATGACTGGATAAAGAAGATGTGGCACATATACACTATGGAATACTACTCAGCCATAAGAAATGATGACATCGGAACATTTACAGCAAAATGGTGGGATCTAGATAACATGATACGAAGCGAAATAACTAAATCAGAAAAAACCAGGAACTGCATTATTCCATACGTAGGTGGGACATAAAAGTGAAACTAAGAGACATTGATAAGAGTATGGTGGTTACGGGGGGGAGGGGGGAATGGGAGAGGGAAAGGGGGAGGGGGAGGGGCACAAAGAAAACAAGATAGAAGGTGACAGAGGACAATCTGACTTTGGGTGACGGGTATGCATCATAATTGAACGACAAGATACCCTGGTCTTGTTATCTTTGAATATATGTATCCTGATTTATTGATGTCACCCCATTAAAAAAATAAAATTATTTAAAAAAAATAAATTAAAAAAAAAAAAAAAAAAAAGTGCCTTTTGTTAGAATGGCTATGGACTGTGAGCATTCCCATATCCTGTTAGTGAGGGTGTACACTGGTATAATCTCTATGAAAATTATCCAAATGTCCATTAACAGTAGTATAGATAAACAAATTGTGCTATTTCACACAGTAGAACGTTATATGGTAATGCGAATGAACAAACTACAACTGCATGTAACAATATCAGTGAATTGCCCAAACATAATGTTGAAAGCAAGAAACCAAACATACTCCATAAACATAACAAACTTCATTTGCAACAACATTTGAGTACCTTTTCCTACGTATTCTTGTCATTGGTTGGTGTTTGCATCTTAAACACCTATTGCTAATAACAGTTTAATAAATGTGTATTTTACTGTTAACTAAATGTGCATTTCCCACACTACTATGGAATTGGAGTATCTATTTGTAAACATGCTGGTCAATTAGATTTTCTCTTCTATGAATTACCTCTTTGCATTCTTTTGCCCTTTTTATCATTTTTCTATCAGATTACTTCTCACAAAGATTCTTTCCTTGACCAAAACTTTAGATAGGCTCCTGAGCCTTCTCCTAGGCCCATCTGACCTTGCAAAATCCAGTTTTAGCAAGGACTCTGCTACGTCAGTTTAACCAGAGTTCTCTGCCTTTATTTTTCTCACAGGGTTCCTCACCTTCTATTATCCCTTAGGGCAGGGGTAGTCAACCTTTTTATACCTACCGCCTACTTTTGTATCCCTGTTAGTAGTAAAATTTTCTAACTGCCCACTGGTTCCACAGTAATGGTGATTTATAAAGTAGGAAAGTAACTTTACTTTATAAAATTTATAAAGCAGAGTTACAGCAAGTTAAAGCATATAATAATGATTACTTACCAAATACTTTGTCAGATTTTCGCTAAGTTTGGCAGAATAAATCTTTATAAAACAACTTACTATAGTTAAATCTATCTTTTTATTTATACTTTGGTTGCTCTGCTACTGCCTACCACGAAAGTTGGAATGCTCACTAGTGGGCGGTAGGTACCAGGTTGACTACCACTGCCCCAGGTGATATCTGATCACCTTGTGGTGTCTTCAGCAAAGATTAGGTAGGTTTGGCCAGATTTTCCATGACCTTTGATACTTCCTCTTAGTAACTATCCATCCACAGATCAACTCCCTCCATTCCTTGACTCTAAATTCCCACTTGCCCATGCTGTATTCAGAGTTGGGCCCAATCTTTCTCTCCACTGTAAAATCCCATTGTGGCTTCTACACCTACCTCAGTGGAACTGAATTATCATCAGGTCTGCCTTACCAACTTTAACAAGAATCATTGAATATTTTTTTCTTCAACACCTCCTGCCTGCCAAAGAGCTCTTCTATTTGTTCTTCACAATTCAATTTTTTTCAATTCTATTTTTTATCCTTAACTTTGTTTATAGTAACTTTTGCCAAATTAAATTTGTGAATTTTCTTATAGTCATGTATTTCTTCTATGTGATATGAGGTAGAATTTTAGTTTCATTTCCTTTTAGACGTGTAACCAATTCTATTTGCTTTATTTATTAAATAATTCATTCTTTTCCTACAAAAGAAAGGTAGATAGACTGAGATAGATAGATAGGTATATAGAAATATAACTCCTTTATTTCTGAAGCTATTCTGGATTTTTAATTCTTTTCCATTATCAATTCTATTTATAATATTGTCAATACTAGAATAATTAATTAAAATAAGTTTATATCTATATTTGACTGATATCTAAAAGAAGAAGTTTCCCTTTTTGTCAAAATATTTTTTGGCTACTCTCAGATATTCATTTCAATGCATTTTTTTTCAGATCTTTTTCATTCTAATTAAAAAATTATTTTGTAGTGTTTTTATGATAAATTATATTTTGTAATATTAAATCCGCCTGACCAGGCAGAGGCAAAGTGGATAGAGAGTCGGACTGGTTGTGGAGGACCCAGGTTCAAGACCCTGAGGTCGTCAGCTTGAGCGTGGGCTCATCTGGTTTGAGCAAAGCTCACCAGCTTGGACCCAAGGTCGCTGGCTTGAGCAAGGGGTTACTCTGTATACTGAAGGCTCACAGTCAAGGCGCATATGAGAAAGCAATCAATGAACAACTAAGGTTTCGCAATGAAAAACTGATGATTGATGCTTCTCATCTCTCTCCGTTCCTGTCTGTCTGTCCCTATCTCTCTCTCTCTCTCTCTGTAAAAAATAAAAATCCTTATTAAATCCTCCTCTGCAAGCATATAAGATGTTTCTCGATCTTTGTTATTTATTTTGTTACAGTGTTTCTTGCATTTCTTTTCTATAGTTTAATTTGATAACATTTCTATTAATTAATTTTTCTACTTGATAATTTGGAAACTCTAATTTATACTCATTAAGGATTATTCCCTGGCTCCTGAATTCAGAATCAAGTGTGTCTTTCTCTACTGTTGTTTGATAACAAGGTAACAAGTATTTCCTTAACCAAGAACTTTCCTTTCCCAATGCATTATCCCCTCAACTATGTATTCAAGTAAGACCTTTAGAACACTTGCAGCTCCTCCTTATCCTTTTCTCCTTCCCGTCTTCCCTAAAGGAGAGGTCTTTGAAATGTTTTTTTCTTTCCCACTATTACCAGATTTTGCTAAGATAGTTAATTGAATAATTCAAGACTTCCTTTACAGATTGCCCCTTATTTCAATAGTCCTCTGTTACCATTTACATTGAGCATACCTGACAGCTTATCATGATCTCTTTTAACATAATATATGTTCCTCGCCACTGTTTTCTCTTTATCTCCACCCATCTTTTTGGTTAGTGTATTTTCCTAATATACTCTGAATTCTAGTATAGAATTCTAGTATAGTATCCAAAAGGCATTAAACCCTGGATAGACTCTTCAATGTACCATTATGCTATAGTAATCCTAACTTCTCATAATAATCAGTATAGTGGATATAGGGAAGTAATTTGTTGGTTGGCAACAGACTAATTGAATCATAAGAATGGTGACACATAGCCCTGGCCGGTTGGCTCAGCGGTAGAGCGTCGGCCTAGCGTGCGGAGGACCCGGGTTCGATTCCTGGCCAGGGCACACAGGAGAAGCGCCCATTTGCTTCTCCACCCCTCCGCGCGCTTTCCTCTCTGTCTCTCTCTTCCCCTCCCACAGCCAAGGCTCCATTGGAGCAAAGATGGCCCGGGCACTGGGGATGGCTCTGTGGCCTCTGCCTCAGGCGCTAGAGTGGCTCTGGTCGCAACATGGCGACGCCCAGGATGGGCAGAGCATCGCCCCATGGTGGGCGTGCCGGGTGGGTCCCGGTGGGGCGCATGCGGGAGTCTATCTGACTGTCTCTCTCTGATTCCAGCTTCAGAAAAATGAAAAAAAAAAGAAAAAAAAAAAAAGAATGGTGACACATATGGAGTGAATATCTGTGCTGTTCTCCACCTGAAGGTGGGTTCTTCATCTTTTTTCTGGAGGATTGTGCATCCACTGAACAAACTCACTATTATTGGAAAGAATTACAACTTGTAACAAAAGACCTATGTGTCCAGAATTCGCTCTAGGTAAAATAAATGTCCAGGAAGTTCACGTTTGGTATCCTGCCATTAGAATCTATAATTTGCAGTCTTTCCCTATGTCCCTCCAGATGTCTAATCTGTATACTATTCTTACCCAGAAGACAAAAATCTTCACCAAATTTTAATTTGATTTTGGGTGGTGGGCACACAACACAATATACAGATCATTTATATGTATATTGTATACTTGAAACCTATAATCTTATTAACCAATGTCACTGTAAGTTTAATTTTAAAAAAAGGAAAAAATAAAACAAAAATTAAAGTTTATATTTGAAAGTGTTTTGAATATTTAGAGAATTGGAAAATAGCACACTTGGTATTTTTGTGGAGCTGGGGTTAGAGTCTCATTCATTATGCGTGTATCATCTTGGGGTATTATTAATTCACTTCTAATACCAAATCTGGCAACTACTGAATTATTCTTCCAGATATATTACCTCAATTATCAATC
Organism: Saccopteryx bilineata; assembly: GCF_036850765.1. Lineage (NCBI taxonomy): Eukaryota > Metazoa > Chordata > Mammalia > Chiroptera > Emballonuridae > Saccopteryx > Saccopteryx bilineata. The sequence continues at coordinate 174,230,177 of NC_089494.1, forward strand.
ATGGCTTTCATTTTCTAGTTATATTTACCTATACTCTGCCTTGTTTTAATAAAGAATTTGTTCTTAGATTTTTTGTTCTATTGATTTTTCAGGCATGTCAAAGCTATTTTACAAATGGCTGTTATTTAATGTTAATAGTAGCATTGCTATTTCCCAGATTCTCACTGAAACTTTATGTAAAAATTGTCTCTTTTCACAAGCATCTGAAGTTTTTGTTTTCAGTACATGTGCTATTTTAAGAGAAAATGTTACCTTTTCATATGAAAACTGAAGGTTATGAAAAAAGTTATTTCTACCAAAATCATTCTCTTTTGCTAAAGATATTGAAAATGACTTTTAGTTTGCATTTTTCATTAATCTTTTTCAAAGAAAAATCAAATTGTGGTGTTGATTCCAGATGACTCATGCACCATTCCTTCCAAAATCCCCAGGTGTGAAAAGTTGAGTGCATTTTAAATTAACAAGTATCAGCCAAATACGTAATCTTAGGGTTGAACAGTTAAGTGGATGCATATATTGAGAGCATTTCTCTACTGGGATATATGATAGTCTAATGAAGCAATTTGCAAAAACAAATGTAAAACTTTGTCAGAGCAGCCTTGATAAGAGAGGTCATCACATAAATGCCATGGTAGAAGTGAGTAGACATTAATAATTGCTATTTGAATAATTCTGAAGGCATTATGCAAGAACAGGAAAGGCAAGAAGACTATTTAGGCCCTTTATTAGAAAGAATTATTCTTTTTTCTTGCAATTACCAAGCCCCGGTCTTGTTTCTGCTGCTGTTGCTAAGCTAAGTATAATAGCCTGCCAGATAGGAAATGATGTTGATGAAGACATAAATAACACACATTATTTTACTCAAAACCCAGAGAACTGGGAATAGTGTGTGTTAGGAGGGGGGTGAGATTAAGACAGAAGAAAAAAAAAACATGTATAAGGGTGAAAAAATACAATATTCAATAATTAATTCACACTCTGAAATTCCAGATGGCTCGCTTTCAAACTAACAGTTATTGTTTTAGGTCATTTCTCCCAATTATTTTTGCACTTATACTCCTATAAATTATCTCTGCTAAGTCTTATCTAAAGGAAAATTATAACTAAAAAGTGCAATAAGCAAGAATGTGTAAGTCACTATCCCTTTTCTATTTGGTATTTGAAGATTTAACTTTGTATAGAGGCATATTAGCCAACAACAACTATCCTTCTTATCACTATTATTGCAAATTTCATGGTTATGATCCAGGTAGTATTGCAAATGTGGTATAACTGTAAAAAGTTGTTCCTGGTTAAAATATCTGTCTGCCTGCGTGCCTGTAACCCTATCTATTTGGAACTTACTGACTTCCCTCATAAGGTGATGTTTGGGATAAAATGTCATTATAGGAACAGTGGCCCCCCAACAACAGTATACAATTCAATCAAGGCACGTGGCTCTAAAAAGGCAACTATTGTCAGCAGCAGCAGCAGCAGCAGCCTGGCTTTGCCAGCAATTATTCCTGAGACCCTCAGGAGCAAAAAAAAAAAAAAAAAATTCTTTGTAATGACTCTTGTTTTTCAACTTATCACTATCTTTCCCTACAGTTTATAGAAAAGTTTAACTTCTCAAGCTTCATTCAAAAAAAAGAAACAATGTGACTATTGACATTGAACAAAATGTATTGGAATGGAGGAGAGCAAAGAATTAGTAAGAAATGGAAGATCTAGGTATCAGCTAGTTCTACCTTAGCACAGGCATCTATTTAACTTCTCTGTTGATTCTTTAGGGTAAGATGGCTGGTCTACCTCTATGGAGTTTAGGAATTGGTAAGGTTATATATAAAGCATTAAATATCTTAATAATATTTCTATAATAAAATTCTTAACAGTAGACAGGTGTTACTATATCCCCCTAACTTTTGTGAGAAAAGGGCATAGTTATTCCTTAACTAAAATTTTGAAGGGCAAAGCTTTCTCAATAGACAGCAACTTGCAATATTATTTATTGTTAGTTGAGTTACATTAACTTGCCTCACTAGTGTTTATTTTGTATCATGGTAATAAAGTTTTAGTTTTCATACTGTTGCACAGCACTTAGAACTAGGACTTGTGTCACAATTTATGTAGCTAAAAGTACAGTTAATATTGTGCACTTCTGGTATTTTTACATTTTTAAAGGTACCACATATAAGTACCCTGGAAAATTGAGGGGATATACTTTTAATTTCCGTTATAGGCAATAGCAAGGTGCTCCCTCACTCAACAACTTGAGAATATAACCGCTTCTATTTGTGTTAAACTAACACAATACTGTAATTAAAAATATTGTCTTGCTAGTCTAAAAAACTTACAAAATTATTTTATACTTTTTAAATACAGTAATATTAAACTAGTTAAAAAGCATCAATGAATAGGGCTGGCCAGCATCTAAATATCTAAAAAATAGATTTCAGTGGGTGTGCAGAGAGCATTTCAGTAATGAACATCTGTATCAAGGAAGATATTACAGTATATCTGGTTTAGGGGAACCACCAGGTTTGTTGAAAGACACCAGCACAGCTTATGTAATGTTACTTAAGATACTCTGTTCAATTTATACATGTCAAGTAATCTTCTAAACAAGAATTCAACTTCTTAGGGAATGTTTTCAGAAACACTTGTTATGAAAAGGAACATCCCTATTATAAACTCTTGTTAACATAATGTTCCAGGCATAGTTCTAAGTACTCTAGAGGTACACACAATGTTCCCAACTCTATGAGGCAAGTACTGTTATTATACCCACCTTACAGACAAGGGAAGTAAGTATATAGAAGCTAAACAATTGCACAAAATCACACAGGCAGTGAGGTTGTAGAACCAGGAATCAAAACTAGGGAATCTGGCCTCAAAACCAAAACTACTAGGCTCCATGGATTTCTTCCATCTAGCAATGCGATTTTTGTACCTGAAAAACTAAGGCCCAGACACCTGGACCTGTTTAAACTTGTTAATGTTGCTCTGTGAAGCAGTATCCATACCTTCTATCTTAATGACATGCTTTTTAATAAACATCCATAAATTATTTTGAATATTTTGTCAAGTCTAAATGGGAATTTATATTATTTTTAAAAATAACAAATTATCTGTTTGCTGGTCACTTAAAGTTCTTCTAACTTAAAGTACTTAATATTCTTAATGGAAGGCAAAAATAATTTTTCCAATTTTTATATTAAAATCAACATGTCCTGCAAATGACACATTTCAGAAAAAGTACATGGAATTTCTAAATGTGAGAAAAGTTTCCCTGGCTGGTTTGCTCAGTGGATAGAGCACTGGACTGGCATACGGATGTCCTGGTTCAGTTCCCAATCAGGGCACACAAGAGAAGCAATCATCTGCTTCTCTATCTCTCCCTCTTCCCCTCTAGTGGTTCAATTGGTTCAAGCATCAGCCCTGGGTACTGGGCACGAAGATAGCTCAGTTGGTCTGAGTGTCAACCCCAAGCACTGAGGATAGCTTAGTTGATTCAAGCATCAGCCCCAAACAGGGGTTGCTGGGTGGATCCTGGTCAGGGGCATGTGGGAATCTTCCTATCTCCTCTCCTCTCTCTTAAAAAGGAAAGAAAAGTTAGTACTTCCAATATTTATGTATGATAGTGGGCCAACTTAGATGAGAAAGTATCTTGGGGAAAGATCAGATTTTTGTTCTGGTTTATTTTACAATTTATAAATAGACATCAACAGGCACCAACAGTTTAGCCTGTGTCCTGACACTATCTTCTGCATTAAATTCCTTAAAGCTACCATTCAAAAGCCGGAAGTTATGCCCAGCTCACCAGCAATACCATTTCTTGTTGATTTCATAATAGCTCTCTCATCCCAGAATACAAATGAAACAGAATTAAGATTTTCTGAAAAAATAACTGAATGGGGCTAAATTGATCATTTGATTTAATACTTTTATATAACTTGAAGAATTGGGAATAAATATTGCAACTAGGTACTTGAAATATCCTTTAAATTATCATAGATTTATTGAAAGAAATTTGATATAATTATGAAAAATTAGAAAACAAAGAATCACAAAAGACTTTGTCATATTCTTTATTCCCAAAAGAGTAATGGCCCTTCAGTACAAAAGAACTTTGGAAATTCATTTCTGTTTACTTATCAACACATGTTACCTATGCTCTGGTAATAAATATTGTTTTTTAGAAAAAAAGATGAAATTTTACCATGATACTGTGTCTCAGCCTACCAGCACTCCAAGGACTTAATAAATTTTACTTACGCCTTTTATAACTCGCATGCAGGGTTATTGTAAAATTTTTTGTTTTCCCTCTTTTTATTGGAGGCATAAATATCTACAGTGTTAGAATTTTGAGTGTGAGACTTCTCTTTCAAACAATATTTATACTTCTACCTCCATCAATGCATTTATTTGGTAGTACTAGTCATCAGTTATCACCTTAAGACTGATAAACTTGAAACTAATTATTCTTAAGTTAATTTTCATTGTTCCTAGACTATCTAGAAAGAGTGGAAACAGGCATTTGACACCTTAATGAATATTAAAATTTTGGCTGCCATTTCTTTTAATATATTAACAGTATGGTGATTCATAAAAAAGCAAAACATAACAATCCTAAATGCTCTTCTAAAGACAATAAGCTATAAATAATATTTTATTAGGAACCCAAGGAATCTTTAAATTTAGCTAGAGTAAATAATAGACTGCTGCTTTTACAGTCAATTTATTGGAAACTGCATTGGCAACACTTTGCAATTGTTTATGCTTCATAGTCAAAATACATTACTGATTACTTTGCTAAATGGAAAGAAAAGTTCAAATCACAATGGAAATTTTAGTCTGTTTAAAAATTTGCCTTAAATATACAAGTTTGAGTCCCTTTGGCAAGGAATGGCAATAACTAACGTTTAAATGCAACACCTCCTAGTTTTTATGATGTTTGTCTCTCTGGAATCAACAGTTGTTCATTTTCAATATTATTACTATATAACTAGTTGATAAACCTTGCACAAATTTTAACTTGTAATTTTCGAAGAGGATATTTATAACAGATTCACAATATACTAAAATTCCAAGGACTTGAAATTTCACGTATCATTTGCCTACAAATATGAAATTAAATGTTAGTCTAGTTCAAGATGTCCAAAAATACATAAAGAAAAAATACTACAAATGCATAAAGAAAAAACATTCTGCTACTCAACATCCCTACTACAAAATAAATCCTCACTAAATATAGTGTATTTCTTTTCTAGATTTAAAGGATCAAAAATCATAGGTAAAATTATAGTTTCTCCAATAAACTGAAAATGATATAGACCAGTAAAAGACTAGTCCAATCTAAGAGAAAAAACACAAAATGAGCCAGTTATATTTTAAGCATAAATGACAAATGTATTTCTTTTTATTGTTATTAAAGTTTTTCCCCCAATATATTTCAGTAACTGAAGCATTTTAATTTAATTTAATTTTATTTTATTCCACTGTTGCTCATAGTTTGAGCCCTACACACTCCCTTCCCCTTCACTTCAAAGGGAGCTCCTTTGTATGTAGCCACACACTCATCGTTAGTGTAAAGATCAGGCTGGATCTGCTCCCAAATCTTCTTCTTAGGATTCAACTCCTTGTCAGGCTCTCCTGTTGGGGAAATACAAAATTCCATATTAAATAAATTGCCCAGAGATATTTCAAGTGATTAGTCCTGGCAGTCCTTCAGATCTTTAGACCTGATCAGAACTTTACATTTACTGTGATTTTTATGATGTTAGTCGTTTATTATTTTTCATGCTTATAATAAATATTTTGCTAGTAATATAGCTCACCAAATTTATTCCACAAATTAAAAAATATAAGATACTCTAAAAGAAAAATTGTGACAGGATGAGAGCATAATTTTATGTGTTATGCTTTTACAAGTGGGAGATGCAGTTATCATACAAAATAAATTACTAGATTTCTGCTATAGTGCTTAAAGATTTCTTATAATAGAATGGCTTAAATGTTGGGATTATCTAGCTAAATATAACTACTCTGCGTTTCATCTGCTGCCCATTCCATTTGGTAAGATGAAAAGAGGCAGAAAGGTGTAGTAAGGAGACAAGGACTAGCATTTTCTACAACAAGGAATGTGTGTTGTATGCAATTCACACAATACTGACTGCAATTTTAAATATAAAGAAACTGGGGCTCAAACAAGATAAGTTGTTCAAGTCACACTATCATATCAACAAGTGAAGTCAGGATTTGACACCAAAGCCTTTGTTCCACAAGTATAGCAGTTTGCCTCCTAATAAACTATGCTTTAGAAAAAAAAAACATTCTGATATTTAGATGTCTCATTTCTTATCTCTATAGTAACTCACACTATAAAGTTTATAAGCAATAAAAGTCAAATGAACTTGTAGAATATATCTGTATAGACTTAACAACCACCAGTATACCAAGCAAACCCTGTATCTAACAAATGCGAAGGAAGTAGAGACCAAAGTTTAATATAAACAGCATTTTAATATCTAGGGATATTCATAAACAGCATTTTACAGCTAGGGAATATTCAATAACATTTGGAATGAAGAATTAGTTCAAATGAGAAATTATTTTCCTGGAGGTAATAAAGAAATATTACTGGTCCTGACCAGGTGACTAAGTGACTAGAGATTCATCCCAGCGTGCTGAGGTTGTGGGTTTGACCCCAGGGCACATATGAGAAGTGACCAGTGAATGCACAACTAAATGAAATAACTAAGTGAAATGAGTTGATGCTTTTCTCTCTCTTTCCCTTCTGCTCTCCCTCTTAAATAAATGGAAAAATTAAAAAATATATATTGAAGAATAATTCAGTAATTAAAGATATAACTTTCTAAATTTATTTTTTAAATGACTCCTAAGATAAAATCTCTTGGAATTATTTAAAAACAATCTTTTAAACATTACTGGAACTAATTATATTCGATATTATGATTACATCTTATTATTTAGTATTTATTTTCCACTCATACATACATGGTAATAACAAAACTGAGTAAATTGGTTGGCTATGATAGCTTTGTCCTTTATTAGTTCTTCAGGAACTGCCATGAAACTGGTGAGAACATAAAAAACTGTTTTCTGATATGCAGGTTTTTGGAGTTGACAGAAGAGCTAACTGAATAATGTTTTTACAGTAGAAGACTACACAGTAAAACTAAAACTGAAAACCTATTCAAGTGAGGATTTCTCTTATTCCTTTAAGAGCAGGAGATTGGACATCAGTTATTTATTATTAATAAACAGAATAGGAAAAAATACCAATACATAAAGTATCAACAGAATTATTTTTCGTTTCTAAACCATTCCTAGTCTAATAGCCCAGTTCTATTTTGCTTATGCACAAATCATGTAGAGAAGTGAACATTCTGGAATTCTGAAAAGTTGGAGGCAGAGCTCCTGTTCAGGGAGACCTGAGTACTAACCCTGGTTCCCCTCACTCACAAAGATTTGTTCCCTAATGGATAAGAAATTAATTGAAGAAGCAAAGTGTCCTAGATTTGTGAAAAAGCTTCTTATAAAGAAAAGAGGCTGTGCAGTAAATTCCTGTTGACTGAAGAAATAAATCACAAGTACAAAAGCTGTGCCGCAGCAGAAAATTCAGGTTCTCAGATCTAGGGAGATGTTGAAATGTATAGAAAATACCCATAACAATACATAATACTTACATTTAGTGCTTACTATGTGACAGTCTCTGCACTGAGTGTTTTACATATATTTACTTATTTAATTCTCTTAGTACTCTATATAAAAACAATCAATTACCCTCAATTTATGGATGAGGACATTGAGGCACAAAAGTTACAACTAAACTGTTAAAAAGCCAGGCAGGTAGCTAAGTATTTCAAAAGTTGAACTTCACAAAACACACATAAAATAGATGCCATTAAAAACCTATTCCTTATAAAAAGAAAAAGAAACCTTCTTATAGATGAAAAGTTGGGTCTCGAAAGGTTCTCAGGTCATCCAGCACTTGTGGAGCTAAGACTGAAGGTTTTAAAACTTCTTATAAAAGATTAACAATTTTGAGGGAAGAAATAAATATTTGAATTAAAACCAGAAACTAATAAGAGGAACCACCAAAGTTTAACTGCTGTCTTTTAACACAGACTCAACATGAGATTCCCAGGCATTTACATATCTGGAATAAGAACCAGAGACTTCATTTAAATTGAGCCATTCTTTTGCAGAGAATGCTCACTGATCATCGGCTTCTCTTTGGTATCTACCACTGCCATTAAAAGCCCAGAACTATATTAATTAATTTATATTAGATTAACTTGAGTTTTTGAACTATAGTAATTGTAAATATTGCCACTTTTGGCACAAAAGCTAAAATATAACTTGGCAAGTAGGTCTCAATTAATTGTACAAAGCTAACAGGGGAAAGTGGTTCAGTGGTTGGATAGGAATGATCTTGCAATAACTCAGGATTGTTCTCAAATAGTTACTTTTTTAAACATGTTTTATATGTAGATTTCTTTTTATTTATTCATTAACCAATTTATTGAGCTCCTACTCTATGCCAAGTATTTTTTCTAGATGATAGGAATATAGCAGTGAATAACTACAACAAAAATCTTGACTACCCTGGCCAGTTGGCTCAGCAGTAGAGCACTGGCCCGGCGTGTGGAAATCCTGGGTTCAATTCCCGGCCACAGTACACAGGAGAAGCCACCAACTGCTTCTCCACACTTCCCTCTTTCTTCTCTCTCTCTTCCCCTCTCACAGCCAACGCTCCACTTGAGCAATACTGGCCCGGGCGCTGAGGACAGCTCCATGGCCGCCTCAGGCGCTAGAATGGCTCCAGCTGCAACGCAGAATGGCCCAGATGGGAAGAGCATCGCCCCCTGGTGGGCATGCCGGGTGGATCTCAGTCGGGTGCACGCAGGAGTTTCTCTGCCTCCCTGCTTCTCACTTCAGAAAAATACAAAATCTTGACTTCGTGATGTTTACATATCTGTGTTAACAGGCATTAAATAATATATAGCTTATTAGGTAATAGTAACTATGATATTTTAGAAAAAAGTAAAATAAAGACATTTGAAGGATCTGAATAGGATGAGGGACCAAGCAATGGAGTTATCTTGGGAAAGAGCCAGTGAGTGGCTCAACTGAAATGACTGAGCTAGAGCTGGAGTACGTGCAGTTAATGAGATAATGAGAGGCCACCATAAAGACGTGGGCTTGTACGCTGGGTCAAATGGAAAGCTATTGAGCAAAGGCATAATATAATCTGATCTAAATCACTCTGCCTTCTCTAACTGAAAACAGAAGGGAAAGGGTAAAAGTAAGGAATTCAGTCAGAAGACTTCTGCAATTAGCTACATAAGGAATATTGAAGCCAAGACCACAGTGGTGGTGGTGGAAATGACAAAGATGATTCTGGCTGGATATGTTCAGATGGTACACCCACTATTATTTTCTGAAGGAGAAGTGGCATGAGAAAATAGCAGTTGAGAGAATGGAGTTCCAGTCAGATGATATGAAAATACTATGGAAAAGGGGAATTCTAGGGGTAAGATTGGGATATGTATTCTCCCTTTGGACATATTTAGTGAAGTCTAGTAGGCAGCTAGATAAATGACTGGATAAAATAGCCAAGGGAACAAGAGAGAGAGAGAGAGAGGAGGTCAAGTCTGGGAAGAAAAAGAGAAAAGGTGAAGGACCAAGGTCAAGGGCACTCCGATTAGTTAAGTGGTCAGGAGGGTAAGGAAGAATCAGCAAAGGAGATGAAAAGCCAGGGAAGCAGGACCACCAGGAGAGTGGTACCAGATGGCAAGTGAGTTAGGAGAAGAACTGAGAACTAGCCATGGATATGAAGCTCAGAGAATAGTTAGTGATCTTGATCAAGAAGTTCTGGTGGCACAGGTGAGAAAGACCAGAATGAAATGGGTTTTAGAGGGAAGAATTAATAATAGGTATTTTGTTTTTTAAAAAATAAATGAATCCAAAAGTGAAAAACTCTTGCATATCATACAGGCTCTATGACTATTAACATTTATTTAATGAGACTCAATATCAATAGAAATAAGCATGATCTTAAAAGTTAAAAGACTAAAGCAAATTTTCACTTACTTTAGAGCAAAATCAGTGCATTTTCCAAAAATGGCCGCCATTGCCTTTGTCTCCTAGCCATAATACTATTTTCAAGCTATTTTTTGCTTAGTGCTTTAGGGACCAGTTACCATATTTAAATACTACAATTTATTGCTTCACACATTTAGAATTTATAAAAGTATTGAGTGGGGACAGATTTTAGTCACTGTTATAAAAATATTACTTGGCATCTTCTAAACTCCATGGAAGTTTTCAGTTCTGTAGTTAGACAAAAAGTTGTTAAGTGTAAAAGCCTTTCCAAGGCCAAATAGCAATTCAAAGATTTAAGCCCCAATTGCAATTTCTATACCACACTTAATATATATATCATGAAATGTAAATCTCTAGACACTGAGCACATCAGTGAACATCAAAACGTACCAGCACACACCTGAAGCTTAAAAATGTAAAGCAGATGCTGAAAAATAAAGCTCTGATATATCATGGCTCTCTCTGGAAAAAGAAAAAAACAAGACTAATGGTGTGTTGTGTAGTATTAACTGTTATTTCCTTTCAGATTAACTGTTACAGAAGCAGTAACTGATGTGGAACCACAAGTAAGATGAATATTAACAGACCACGTCTCAAAATTGATTGATTATTCAATGCTGTTCGTCTTGGATAAGCCTATTAGAAGTGATAAGAAAATAATTCAAGCAACCTCTTGGGCCATTTTAAAGTTCGGTTTTCCCTTCTTTTCACTTTACAAATATTTTTTGTACCTTCTCCACATATTCAGGTCCTAAGGCATAAAGGTAAATTATGAATTTAGAAGAAATATAAGACTTTGGAACAATGTAAATATAAACACAAAAAGGCAAATGTTAATCTAAAAAGGTAAATTTTTTTTTTTTCAATGCAAGCTGAATTTTAAAGTAAAAGCTCATCTTTATTGTTCTTCTCTTACAATGTAGTAAATGGGATTTCTAAATAGAATTTCAGGTGTCAGTTATAAAGAAGATTGCACTTACTCTAAAATTTGAGGTTTGGAGAAGTGTTTTGATATTTTGGTAGAACGGTGGTGATCATATGCTGCTAGAATCTAAAGTCATCATGATGCTTTGAGAAACGATTCAGATTGGGATTTTTCCAAAACTCAGTTTGCCAAAAAAACCCCCCCCAAACCATCATGGTTTCAAATCTACCAAGGTTCAAGACATACACAGGCATTCAAAGTCACAGGTATTTGTTATACATTCTGTGTTTTTTGTTTTTGGGGTTTTTTAGAAATTAAATTTAATGGGGTGGCATTGAACAATAAGAGTACATATGTTTCAGGTAAGCATTTCTATAGCATTTGGACTGTTGATTGCATTGTGTGCCCATCACCCAAAGTTGAATCATTTTCTGTCACTGTATTATCTGTCCCTCTGTACTCTTCTCCCCATCCTCCCCCTAGTAACCACTTCACTTTTATCAGTGTCCATGCATCTCAATATCCCACCTGTGTGTGAACTCAGATAGTTCTTAGCTTTTTCTGATTTACTTATTTCACTTAGTATAATGTTCTCAAGGTACATGGCACTATGTCATCCTTTCTTATGGCTCAGTAGTATTCCATAGTATATATGTACATCTTCTTCATCCAGTCCTCTATGGAGGGGCACTTCGGTATTTCCATGTCTTGGCCACTGTGAATAATGCTGAGATGAACTTGGGGGTGGTATATGTATCTTTGCGTACTAATGTTTTCAAGTTTTTTGGGGTAGATACCCAGTAAAGGGATTGCTGGGTAATATGGTAGTTCTATTCTTAATTTTTTGAGGAAGCTGTCTTCCGTAATGGCTGTACCCCACCAGCAGCGAACGAGTGGTCCTTTTTCTCCACAGCTTCTCCAATACTTCTACCTGTCTTGATAATAACTATAGTCAATCTGACTGATGTGAGGTGGTATCTCATTATAGTTTTGATTTGTATTTCTCTAATAGCTAGCAAAGATGAGCATCTTCTCATATATCTACTTCTTGTTCGTATGTCTTCTTGGGAGAAGTATCTGTTCAGGTCCTCTCCCATATTTTAATTGGATTCTTTGCTGCTGAGCTTTGTGAGTTTTTTTTTTTTTTTTTACATATTTTGGACATTAACCCCTTATCAGAGCTGTTATTTGTGAATATCATATCTCATCTGGTTGGCTGCTTTTTGTTTTGTCCATTTCCTTTGCTGTGCCTGTGTATTTTTTAAAATATTAGTTTACTTTTGATTAGGAAGGGGGAGCTTAGTTTCAAGAAAATTAACCTATACTTTCATCCCCACATTTTCTACCTTATTCCAATGTTAAAATTCTTCAAACCCTAATATTTCATAAAACATAATTAACATAAGATTAAAAACTGGCCTATATAATCATATCAGCCTATTAGATCAAAAGTCAGCTCTTTCTACAAATATGTCTCCAAATCAATTCTGACTTTCAAACCTAATTCTACTTGTTACACTATATCTGCTTTTCCCATTACTAGTCAAATGAATATCCATTCAATAAATGAAGTCTTTTACTTTCTAGCTGTTTATTCTCTATGAGGTCTTCCCTCTTTGATGAATAAAAAATATATTCTACATCTGCCAAGCATTCATCCTCTTCTGCTTCAAAGACTCAATTTGAAGAAATGTTCTCATACATTACAAAGCTTCATGTGTCTCGGCCCTGGCCGGTTGGCTCAGTGGTAGAGCGTCGGCCTGGCATGCAGAAGTCCCGGGTTCGATTCCCGGCCAGGGCACACAGGAGAAGCGCCCATCTGCTTCTCCACCCCTCCCCCTCTCCTTCCTCTCTGTCTTTCTCTTCCCCTCCCGCAGCCGAGGCTCCATTGGAGCAAAGATGGCCCGGGCGCTGGGGATGGCTCCTTGGCCTCTGCCCCAGGCACTAGAGTAGCTCTGGTCGCGACAGAGCGATGCCCTGGAGGGGCAGAGCATAGCCCCCTGGTGGGCAGAGCGTCGCCCCCTGGTGGGCGTGCCGGGTAGATCCCGGTCGGGCGCATGTGGGAGTCTGTCTGACTGTCTATCCCCATTTCCAGCTTCAGAAAAATACAAAAAAAACCCCCCAAAAAACAAAGCTTCATGTGTCTCAGAAACATTTTACTGGAGACAACAAACAATATGAAAAGAAACTTCCTTTTAGATTATTAATATAAGTAAAAATTCTAACTTAGAAACTTTCTCTATAACCTAAAGTCAAACAAAAGTATATGTAAGTATATTAAATAGACTTAGAATTATATGCTTCTCCCCATGTCTGAACTTCTCATCTCTTCATATTTCTGTGTTCCATTCTGAAATAATCTACAGCTTAAATGATTTTGCAGCACATTAATTTATTTTATATCCATATCACATTCTTCTGCTACGTAGAGATTATATTTAGTATTTTATCTAAAGCAAAAATTGTCTCCGGTACTTTATGTAATTTGTACCTTTATGGGGAGGGGTATAGTTAGATGTTTGTGCTTAATACGTAATCATGAGACAATAGTAATAAGCTCAATAATCATTTAATGTAAAGCATAATGAATCATAAAATGGATTGATTTTAAACTTAAACATTACATGTATCACTGTGAATAATAATTCTCAAACAATTTTAAGTAAAGATCAATAAATACTTACCAGGAAAAGCATCAAAAATAATTCTGTCTCCAGGAACAGACCCATTAGGAGGTGTCAAGATTTCAACCTTCTCTGGTGAACTAGCACACATCAGCATTGCTTGCGATAGTACTCCCCTCATTTTTGCAGGTTTTAGGTTACAAAGTAAAATCACCATCCGATTTTGCATCTGTGTGAATAACAAATAGGTGATTAAGATGTATAAAATTTGGAGTGATCATACCTAGAATATATTAAGGTACACCTAATATGCTAAGTATCAAATGATGTTTTTTGTGGATGTATCTTTATCTCTGTGTATCCCAAATCTTGTGTTGCTATTATAAATCCTTATACAAACATGTAAAAAATATATTCTACAACCTGACAGTGCATTATAGTTGAAAGACCACTGACAAGGATTTCCTGATATTTTAAAAAAATGACCGAAGAAAAAGTTTAAAAAGCAAGGATAATTTAGGTGACATGAAACACAATAACATTTTTATTAGTCATCTCCCACAACCAAAAAAAGAGAAAAAAGGTCAGAAAGCTTATTTAAAGAAATAACGGCTGAAAGGTTTGTTAATCTGGGGTAGAAAATGGCTATCCAGGTGCAGAAAGCTGAATCCAAAGAGATCCACAACAAAATATACTGTAATTAACAATGACAAAATTTAAAAAATAGCGAGTTTTGAAAGCAGCAAGAGAAAAACAACTAGTGACATAAAAGGAATACTCTATAAGGCTATCAGCGGATGTCTTAGCAGAAAGTTTGTGGGCCAGAAGGGAGTGGCAGAATACACACACACACACACACACACACACACACACACACACAGTGGCATGGTACCTTGAGATACGAACAGATCAACATACAATTTTTAAGATACGAGCTGCGACTCGGTCGGTATTTTTGTTTGAGATCTGAACGAAATTCCGAGATACAAGTAGTGATTTGGGAAGCTGCCGCTAGTTGGCGCATTGGCACACAAATCCAGTATCGGTAGTCTGATATACGAGTTGACTGACTTACGAGCTTGATTACAGAACGAATTAAATTCATAACTCAAGGTGCCACTGTATATAAAATGTTGAAAGGAAAGCACCAAGCCAGAATACTCTACACCAAAATCTTAATCTTATCATTCAGAGCTAAGAATAAAGAGTTTTCCAAACAAGCAAAATAATAAAAAATTTCATCCCAACTAAACCAACTTTACAATATACGTTAAAGGTCTTTTTTAAGGAAAAAAAAACACCACATGACAGAAATGACCTCAAGGGTGAAAGCAAATATGTAGTAAAAGGCAGTGAATCAGTCACTTAAAAAGTTAATATAGGCCCTGGCCAGTTGGCTTAGTGGTAGAGTGTTGGCCCACATGTGGATGTCCTGGGTTTGATTCCAGTTCAGTTAGGGCACACAAAAGAAGCACCCATCTGCTTCTCCACCTCTCCCCCTTCACTTATTTCTCTTTCCCTCCTGCAGCCATGGCTTGACTGGAGCCAGTTAGCCCTGGATGCCGAGGATGACTCCATGGCCTCCACCTCAGATGCTAAGAGCTCTGTTGCTGAGCAATGGAACAATGTCCCAGATGGGAAGAGCACTGCCCCCCAGTGGGCTTGCAGAATACTGGTCCGGGTGCAAGCAAGAGTCTGTCTCTGCCTCCCCTCCTCTCACTGAATAAACAAAATAACAAAACAAACAAAAAACAAACAAAAATTAATACAAAGGTTAAAAGACCAAAGTAGCAAAGTAAAATATACATGCAATAAGTAGCTAAGGATACACGAAACAGAAAGATCTATATTAGGACATCAAAAACACAGTTTGAGGGGGACATAAAAACAGTATTTTTAGAATGCCTTGAATTTACCTATGAACCTAAAGTACAGCAGCCTTGTCTATCGCGGGGGTTAGGTTCCAGAACCGCCCCGGCGCCCACCTCCATAATAGGCAAAAATCCGCATACTGACCTTATATTCACTTTATTATTTATATATATATTTTAAGGCTTTATTTTGATGTAATATACATTTAATATGTTTTAATTAATATTTTGTATATTTTATATTGTTTTCAGTTTTTTAGGCTAGAAAATGCTTATTTTAATGCAATAATAATTAAAATAATAAATATATTAAAATATTTATATACTGAAAAATCCTACAATATAGTGAAAAATCCGCAATACAAAATTAGATATGTACAATTTAAAAATCCACGATACAGCGAGATCGCAGAAAGTGAACTGCAATATGGCGAGGGATGACAGTAGACTGCTATAAACACAGGTTGCTATCCTGTTTCCCTGAAAATAAGACATCCCCCCAAAATAAGACCTAGTAATTTTTTTTCAAGCTTAGAAATATAAGGCCTCCCCTTAAAATAAGACCTACCACGTCTTTAGGAGCAAAAATTAAAATAAGACACTGTCTTATTTTCGGGGAAACAGGGTATCTATGATAACCACAAACCAAAAACCTACAAAAGATATACAAAAAATAAAGAGAAAGACATAAAATATAACACTAAAAACCCTCAGCAAACCACAAGGGGAGAAACCAAGAGAAGTAAGGAACAGAGAAGAACCACAAAAATACCAAAAAAACAATTAAAAAAATGAAAATAAGTACATACCTATCATTACTTACTTAAAATATAAACAAATTAAATGCTCCACTAAAAGATATAGGGGTGGCTAACTGGATTAAAAAAACCAAAACCCATTAGTATGTGTGTGTAAGAGAATCACCTCAGATGGGAAGACATATAGATTGAAAAGTGAAGAGATGGAGGGGAAAAAAAGCTGAGTTAGCAATACTCGTATCAGACAAAATAGACTTTAAAACAAAGACTAAAATTTAGACACAAAAAGCACAAACATAAATGTTGATACAAGAAGATAATATTCTTAAATATTTATACTCCAAGGCAGAAGCACCTAAATATAATTAAGCAAATATTAACAGACATAAAGGAAGAAACTGATAGTATTACAATAATAGGACACTTCAACACCTCACTTACACAGGTAGATAGATCATCCAGACAGAAAAATAGGAAAACACTGGCCTTAAATGACATATTAGATCAGATAAACTTAAAAAATTACAGAACATTTCATCTAAACACTGCAGAATATATATTCTTATCAAGTGCCCATGGAACATCACACGTTAGGCCACAAAATGAGTCTCAATAAATTCAAGATTGACATATCAAATATCTTTTTAGATACAGTGGTATGAAACTAGAAATCAACTACAAGAAAAAAAATTGGGCCTTAGTCAGTTGGCTCAGCAGTAGAGCGTTGGCCTGGTGTGTAAAATCCTAGGTTCAATTCCAAGTCAGGGCACACAGAAGAAGTGACCATTTGCTTCTCTACCCCCCTTTTCTCTTCCCCTCCTGCAGCCATGACTTGAATGAGGAAGCTGAGCCTGGGAGCTAAGAAGATTTCTATGGCCTGCCTCAGGTACTAAAATAGTTCAGTTGCTGAGTAACAGAACAGTGGTCTCAGATAGGAAGAACATCAGATCCAGAGCGGGGTTGCTGGGTGGATCCTCATCAGGGCACATGCGGGAGTCTGTCTTTCTACCACCCTGCCTCTCATTTGATTAAAAAAATTTGAAAAAGAAAATGTAGACACAAAACAACATGCTTTTAAACAACCAATCAGTCAAAGAAAAAATTAGAGGAAATAAAAAAAATCTTGAGACAAAAATAGAAATGAAATTCTCCAAAATCTATGAAATGCAGCAAAAGTAGTTCTAAGAGAGAATCTCATAGCAATTCAGGCCTAACTCAAGAAAGAAGAAAATTCCCAATAAATAACCAAATTTTACACCTAATGAACTAGAAAAAGAACAAACAAAACCAAAAGTTAGCAGGTGGAAAAAAAAATAATAAAGATTGGGCAGAAATAGACTGGATTAGAGAATGGAAAAGATCATTGAAACTAAGCTGGTTCTTTGAAAAAAAACAAAAAACAAAAATGATACACCTTTATCTAAACCAGTGGTTCCCAACCTGTGGGTCGCGACCCCGCCGGGGTCGCCTAAAGCCATCGGAAAATACATAATGCATATCAGGTATTTACATTCCGAGTCATAACTGTACCAAATTACAGTTATGAAGTAGCCACCAAAATTACTTTTTGGTTTGGGGTCACCGCAACATGAGGAACTGAATTGCGGGGTCACGGCATTAGAAAGGTTGAGAACCACTGATCTAAACCCATCAAGAACAAAAGAGAGAGGGCCCAAATAAATAAAATCAGAAATGAAAATAAAGTTAAAAACTGGCACAATAGAAATACAAAGAATCATGGAAGAATACTATGGACAATGATACATTAACAAATTGGACAACCTAGGAGAATGAACCAATTTCTAGAAATGTGCAAACCACTGTGACCAATGGAAGAAGAGAAAATTTAAATAGAAGAATTACTAGTGACAAAATTAATTAAGTAATCAAAAGAAAAAAACAAAACACTTGCAAGAAACATCCAGGATCATACAACTTCACAGGTGAATTCCACCAAACATTTAAAGAGGAATTAACACCTACTCTTCTTAAACTTTTCCCAAAATATTCAAGAGGTAGGAGTATTTCCAAACTCAATACTATGAGACCTGCATTATCATGATACCAAAACCAGAAAAGGACTCTACAGTAAAAAATATTATAGGCAATATCTCTAATAAATATGAATGCAAAAACTCTCAACAAAACCAAATATTAGAGCCCCGGCCGGATGGCTCAGCTGGTTAAGAGCACTGTCCAGAAGTGCAGAGTTTGTGGGTCTGATTCCCAGTCAGAGCACATACAGGAGCAGATTGACGTTCCTGTCTTTCTCTCTCTCTCTCTCTCTCTCTCTCTCTCTCTCCCCCCCTCCCTCAGTACCTAAAAATAAAATAAACATTTTCTAAAAAGTATTAAAACCCCCCAAATATTATAAAAACAAGTTCAACCATACATTAAAAAGAAATCATACATCATGATCAAATGAGATTTATTCTGGAGATGCAAAGGTGATTCAATGTCTGCAAACCAATCAATATGATACACCACATACACAAAACCAAGGATAAACACCATATGATCATCTCAATAGCTGCCAAAAAAGCATCTGACAAAATTCCAATATCAATTTGTGTTAAAAACTCTCAACAATGTGGGTATGGAGGAAACATACCTCAACATAATGAAGCCAATATATGACAAATCCATAGCTAACATAATTCAACACTGATAAACTGAAACCTTTTCCTCTAAGATCATTAACAGAATATGCCCACTTTCAGCACTTTTATTCAACAGTGTATTGGAAGCCCTAGCAGGTAATAGAAACGACATCTTTATAGGAAAGGAAGTAAAACCATCACAATTTACAGATGACATACTATAAATAAAAATCCTAAAGACTCCACAGAAAAAAATTAAAAACAAATAAATTCACTAAAGTTGAAGGATAGAAATAGATGATGTTGGAAAACTGTATAGATATGTGAAAAAAAAGTGAATGTGGGCCACATCCTTATACTCTATTAAAAAAATTCAAAATGTTTTAACACTTAAGTGTTAAGAACTAAAATTTTAACTCCAAGAAGAAACAGGCAGTAAACACTTTGCTATCACTCTTAGCAATATTTTGTTGGCTATATCTTCCTAGGCAATGGACAAAAAAGCAAAAATAAACACATGGGACCATATCAAACTAAAAATCTTTTGCACATAAAAGGAAACCATCAACGAAATGAAAAGACAACTTAAGAAATGGGAGATGATATCTGCAATGACATTAACTGTTTGGGGGTTAGTATGCAAACTATATAAAGAACTCATACAACTCAACATAAAAAATAACAATTCAACTAAAAACTGGGTAGATGACCTGAATAGAACTTTTACCAAAACAGACACAGAGATGGACAACAGACATATGAAAACATGCTCAGCATCAAAAATCATTAGGAAGCCTGACCAGGAGGTGGCGCAGTGGATAGAGCATCGGACTGGGATGAGGAGGACCCAGGTTAGAGACCTGGAGGTCGCCAGCTTGAGCACAGGCTCATCTGGTTTGAGCAGAGCTCACCAGCTTGGACCCAAGGTCACTGGCTCGAGCAAGGGGTTACAGACTCGAGGGGTCTGCTGTAGCTCCACAGTCAAGGCACATATGAGAAAGCAATCAATGAACAACTAAGGAGCCGCAACGAAAAACTAATGATTGATGCTTCTCATCTCTCTCCATTCCTGTCTGTCTCTCCCTATCTATCCTTCTCTCTGACTCTCTCTCTGTCTCTGTAAAAAACAAAAAATCATTAGAGAAATGCAAATCAAAACCACAGACATTAACACCTCACATCTGTCAGAATGGCCGTTATCAAAGTCAACAAATAACAAATGTTGACGAGAATGTGGAGACACGGGAAGCCTGTGTACTACTGGGGGAGTGAAAAATGGTGCAGCCACTATAGAAAACAGTATGTACTTTTCTAAAAAAAATTAAAAATAGAATTACTATACGAAACAGCAATTCCACTTTTGGTATTTATCTAAAGAAAACAAAAACATTTAACTAGAAAAGATATATGCACTCCAATGTGCACTGCAACACTATGTACAAAAGCCAAGATATGGTAGCAATGTAGGTATAAATCGATAGATGAATGAATCAAAAAGATGCAGTATTTATATACAAAAAATATTATTCAGCAATAAAAAATGAAATACTGACATTTGTGACAATACGGTTGAACCTAAAGGGTACTGTGCTAAGGGAAATGTCAGACAGAAAAAGAAAATACCATATGATTTCATTAATATGGGGATTCTAAAAAACCAAAACAAAAAAACAGACTCGGACACAAAGAACAAACTGATGGCTGCCAGAGGAATGGGTGAAAAAGATGAAGTGGAATGAGGTACAAACGTCTAGTTATAAATTACTAAGTCATCGGGATATAATATGCAGCACAGGAAACAGAAAACACTATCATAAAAACTAATGAGAGATGGTTATGAGACTTCTTATGGTGATCATATGGTAAGGCATATAAATGTAGAATCACTATGTTGTAAACCTGAAACTAATATAATATTGTCTGTTAATTGTACTTTATTTAAATAAATAGGCCTAACTCTCAAATTCAAAAGGCCCCCTTTTTGGAGGTTCTCATGAATAAGACTCATCTTCAACAAATAACTAGAAAATACCACATATATGAGAGCTTAAAAAATGTTATAATAATTATGTAGGAAAAAAATAACAGGTTAGATAGATTCAGTCTTTTAAGGAGTAAATAATATCTGTGAACCTTTACTTTTGAAAAATACACAAATCTATAAAATCTTGTATGTAATTTGGGGGTGGGTGGGTTAAGTGCCCCTGCTTTACAGAATGTTTATTAGGACTACCTTGCTGGGTTAGATACAGATGTGTAGAAAGAGATCTGCTTATGGCTGTGAATGATGACAGCTTTGGACTAGAAAGTCAGCAACTTGTTTGAAGAAGAAAAATGAAGCCCCAATGAGGAGCTTTTATTTAACTGGCTCTGGATCAGTTGGTTCTTTTCTCAACACTCTTTATTAACCTATTTCTCGAAGACTCCTAATTAACCTACCTTCATAAGTAGTTATGAAGGAGCCCTGGTCCTATACAAGATGAATGTTAAAAAAAAAAACACATACATGTGCCAAATCTATATTTTTTCATCTGTCAGAGAAACTTCTTCACTCATCTCAACAGAGAAGCTAGATGATCCTATTAATAGGAGGCAGCCATGTTATTCCTTAGCCCCAAAACTCTCTAGTGATTTTCATCTCACTCAGAATAAAAGCCAAAGTCTTTACAATAATCTGTAAACAATGATCTGTAAGACTTTATGTTATTTGGCAAATTTATCTCTGATTTCCCCTTATTTACTGTAACAGTGACCCTGGTTCCTGCTATTCTTTGAACATCTCAGGCATACATTTGATATAGCTACCTAAAATGTTCTTCCACCAGATAGAGACATGACTTATTCTCACATTTTCTCCGAACATTAACTACTTTATATAAAATGACATCATCATCCTAGCCTCAGGATTTCCAAGCTTCTTTCCTACTTTATTGTTTTTTTTATATTTATCACTATTTAACAGAATATATATTACAATTTTCTGACTACTCCATAGAAATGTGAGTTTCACAATGCAGGACTATTAAAAAAAACTATCATCTTAATTCAATTGCTGAATCCCTTGTCTAAAATAGTTTCTGGTACACTGTAGGTGGTCAAAAATATTTGCATCTAGAAATATGAATAAATGTAAAGATCTGTCCAAGTACACAAAGCCAATAAAGCAACAGAGCTGAATGAACAGAGAGGCAGAACTATCTTAATGGTGAAGTTTGCAGTTTTTGCAGTATCTCTGAAGTACAATGGGGCAGAGGAAATAGGTGGATGACTCAAATTAGTATAGAAGACATCTTGAAAGAGCAAATTAAAAACTATTACTGTCTTTAATTCATTCCACTGTCACTGGAAAGACACACACACACCTGTACATAAACATATGCCATATATATATATGTGTGTGTAAAAAATACTTTCTATATTTTTAAATACCTAAGTAACATATAAAACATCCAATTTTTAACAACTAAAAACATATCATAAATATTGTAGTTTGATCTCCATAATCCTCTCACGTTTTCCTTAAATTATGAAAATATTTCTTTAATTATAAAGAAATAAAACTTGTTCTCTCACTTTTAAATTGTAATTTTGGTTTTATATAACAGATACTTCTTAAAAAACTCTAGTAATAAAATTCCATGAGAAACATTGATTATAAATACATGGTATTTTATATAAAATAACTAAAAACATTTCTTAATTGAGAAAAAATAATACATTTCTTTCTATCCTCATAAATCCAATCCTAAGTAAAGATCTTTTGTAAGATTTTAGTAGTTTTGTGTACTTTCTTGGTGGAATTCATCACATTCAAACTAATCGATTGATTAATGCTGTTTGGTCATCTAATACAAAATTATATGGAAAACATCAAAGAAAGAGGAAATAAAATGTCATGTGTAGCAGAAGTAATTTTAGTCCAAGTTACCTGATCGAGAGGAACATGCCTCACCAGGCCACTGACAACCACTCTTGGGACTGCTTCTCCAACGTCTATTTCTTCCACATACAGAGAATCTGCATCCGGATGCTTTCTAGCGGTGACGATGCAACCAATTCGAAGATCCAGACGGGACACATCTATTGGCTTAGAGTCAGCATTTCCTGCTACTGACTGTTGTTTTTTTTCCTTTTTCTCTCCTAAAAAAATTATAAATCAGTAAACATCAGAAGTAAAATAAAAATACACTATGAAAAATTCTATAGCACTGATACTGATGAGCTTAAAGAAAATAAATGTGTTTATTACACCTTTAGTTAAATAACACAGGAAAGAATTATTTACTCAAGACATGGCATCTTGAACCCGATTTCAGCTATATCCCTGTGGAATAACTGCCTTTATCTCCAGTTCAAGAGGGTGATAAACTATGGTTCAAGGGCCAACACCACACTGTTTCTATCAAAGTTTTATCATATACCAAAAGCTTTGTTAATCATCAAAATGGATTTTAGAAATATTTCAGCCCTTGCCTGAGCAGAATTTTAAAATCTGTCAATCGTAGCAGCCAAACACCTATGGAACAGCCTTCTTCTATGCCAGCACCGTTCAATATGGGAGCTGCCAACCACATGTAGCTATTTACATTTACATGTAAAGTAATGAAAAGTTCAGTCCTCACAGTAGATATATTTCCAATCTTTATGGGCTACATGTGGCTACTGATTACTGTGTTGGGTAATACAGCAATGTACCGTTTCCATCATCACATGAAGTTCACTGGACAGACGTATTCCAGATGGAGCGCTCTACTAGGTTTTGTATGCTCCCTCCTCCCAGAAAGGGGGATTTTGTTGTCTCATTAGACTAGAAGATTGACTGATCTTGCAGTCAACAATAACATACATCCTCTTTGAGTATGGACTTCAAACTCAGAACACAGTGTATAACTGCTTTACGCCTACTTCCTAATAAATTTTATAAAGTGAAAAAATAAGTCTGACTCACTTTCATTGTAACCATACCACTAATGATGAAGTTATGTAGAAGATGATGTATAGCTCCCATTTGCTTATAACTAATAAGAGTCTACTTATGTTTACTAAAAGAAATTAATAAGTGTTAGATGCTAAATTAGCTTAGATGAGTTCACAATCTCTTAGCCATTTTATATTTTCCAAAAAATTTTAAATAAGTATAAGTGACATGAGAGGTAAATAAGTTTTAAAAGCACTTTTTTGGACAAATCTGGTAAAAAGAAGTTTAGAAAGCAGTAAGGTAGATAGGGAGAAAAAGGAGTCAAATTTATAATTTTAAATATAAAACAGTAAGCAGCAAGATAAAAATAAGCTAGAAAAGAGGACGCTTTCACATTAACTCAGAGAGAGAGCAAGATCGTGAGACCTTACACTAAGGCAGCACCTAACAAAACTAAGGCACAGATTGGGGTTCTAGCTGTTTTTGATAGTAGGAATTACAGGCTTTGGTGGCTAATTAGACACAAAAATTGAGAAAGTGGGACAGGATAAGGTTAACTGTAAGATTTCTAGTCTGGTAGGCTGAGTGTATAGTGATATACTTTCGACTTTAGTTCTTATGGGTTCCTAAAACTTTAACATCCCCATGCCTTAATTCAGACACTTTGCTTTGACTGGAACATCCTTTTCCTGTTTTCACAGCTGGCCCTAAGTTAACTTTCTACCTGTGACTTTTCTAAAGTGATCCCCCCAAATATAAACTAAAATTGAGTTATACCATGCTACATATGGGCCACTACACTTGATCTCTACATAACTATGACTTTAGTTATGCTGGGCTCTCTACACTCTTACTGTGTCAACCCAGTCAACCTCACATAGCCTTTAGGGTCCAGCTTCTATGTTCTAATATTCTGTTCCTAACTTTATTCTGGTTCACAAAAGTTTGAACTTTCTTTTTGACATTACAATTATTATCAAAAAATGTTTAGATCTCATAAACCAGTCAAGAGACAAATAACCTTGAAGTTAAATACCTTTCTTTTCAAGTTTCTCTTTCACCTTCTTTTCTTCTCCTCCTTCCTCTTTTACCTGTTCTTTGGCACCAGAAGATATGGCTGTGATTGGTATAGACTGTATCATATTTTCAGAAACTGTGGAATTAGCTTGCAGTGGAGTACCAGATGGAAATGGTACTTGTTTCACTAATACAGAAAATGAAATAGGTAAGGTCATTTATATTAAACCAACAAACAATATGAAAACCATAAAACTGAACCACAAATATGAACTCTTTCAAAAAAGAAATTTATTGTATTTGATTAGGTCTCTACTGTCTGAGACAATAAAAAGGCTGCCATGGTATTAAGTAAATTTTAAACATGATAAAAAGAATAAATGCATGTTTCTCCCTTAATTACTAATGACTAAACTGAGAAAATTATAGATAACAATAATAGCTACTATTTACTATATCCCAGACACTTTCCAAAATGCTTTATATGAATAAACTCATGTAATTCTCATAAATACTTTAAGCAGTAAATTCTATTCCCGTCCCCACTAACAGATGATCATCAGTTAAAAATTGATAAAAATCTGTTAAAAAAGTGGCCCATCACACATACAGTATGTAGGAAAATCGAATTTATACTTAGATATTCTGTCTCCAGAGATGTTACTCTCATGGTTTGGTAAGATAGCATGTTTTTCAGAGGTTTTCTTTTATATTGAACAGTGAATTGGAGAAGTAAATATTGAATATATTAAATAAGTCATTTCTATATCAGAGTTAATAGACAGACAGCATTACTTGTTCATAATTCTATTTCAAAAAACAACTTTTTAAAGAAGCCAAGAAAATTCCTTTAGCAATTTTAAAAACATTTTCATAACCTAGTAAACATGGAAAAATGCAATCCTTTGACGGAATCTGATGTGGCTTAGTTTCTGGCCAATATTCAGACCACTTTCTGAGGTATTTTTTAAAATTTCCTGGAGGCCATTACTTGTTTTAGTAATGTGAAGTTACATGTATCCCTATTTCATGGTTTAGCATTAGACAGAATTTAATACTTTAATTCAAACTGTTGATTTGTTTCAGAGTTGAAAAGTTTATGTTTTAAGGCAATCTTCTAAAAATGGGCTAAATAAAAAGCAGTTTTATATGCTAATATTTAAACTGTTCAGCTGTATTCCAAATCTCCTACTCAATTAGCCTCAAATTTTCCAATGACAAATGATATTCTTTCTAGTTGATAGTTTTAAGCATACATTATTAATTTTTCCTTATTTAGCTAAGAGTAGAGCTCATACCACAGTATTCAAAATAATTCAGTGACAGAATAATGGCCAAAAGAAAATAGTATACTTGGACCTCCTTAGCTCACCTAAGAAGGATTTTCTATAATATAATAAAATGACTTTCTGCATGATAATTTGAGATTGTAACTGAACTATTTTTATTAGTGTTTTATAATAATGTAATTTATCTAGACTTCTTTAAAGTAATTCAATATCATTTTTAACTTTATTCACAACATGTAGCTGAAATGATAATTATGTACTGAATTAGATAATTTAAAAAGTATATACAATTTCATACAAATTCAGTTTCTAGGCTTCAATATTTCTTGTGTACAAAACAAGAGTATTTGTGTACACACAATTTTACAGATAAAATACATAATGTATGTGCAACACTTGGCAACAACACAATGCCTATAATATAATGAAAAGAACTATTAACTAAATATTATTATGGCTTACTTTCCATAACTATTCAACAGGAAATAGTGATAATCAAGTTGTACTACAGAGATTAAAAGCATAGGTTTTGAACACCGGCTTTGCTACTTTTGGCCATTTTTTGCATAATCTCAGACAAAATGATGTACTTTTTGTTATTTCCATTTTTCCTTCTATGAAGGAAGAGTAATATATAAGAAGGGACACTATGAGGGTAAGATTAGAGACCAAGCATAATACCTAAATTAATAAACAATAAAAGAAATAGTTCCTATTATAAACAAAAATGTGTCATCCCTAATAATTAATCACCTCCATTTTTAATTTCTGCCTGAATTAGCTCTTGCTTCAATTCTTCAATTTCTTTCTTCAATTTAGCATTTTCAACTCGAAGTTTCTTCTCTTCTCTTAAAGTGGCCTGCAAAACTAAGATCAAGAAAATCGAGTTAAGTTTCCTAAAAGGTTTCTCATGTATACTACTTGGAAAGAGAGAATAGCCTGTATAAACATAGCTAGTATCCTAGTAACAAAATGGCCGGTTCCTTCACATCAGAATTTAGTATTATTAAAACAACGTGATATTTAAAAGAAAGAAAAGGGAGAAAATCTGTAAAATAATAGAATACAATAAATGTATTTGGATTTTCCTAGCTTCTATAAAAATGCTCACGATAACTTAAGAATTTGACTCAAAGTGTCAATACTGATAAATCTGTAACAAAAAGAGGTATATTAGATATATTAAATTATTTATTTTTTAAAAATCTGAGATCTAATAAAGATACCAAACAATATAAAGTTATTTCATTTCTTTATTCATTACCTTGTAAAAGTACCTGAATAATCTTTTATTCCTAATGTTTCAGAAATTGAGCTGGGCAAACATTTAATGAGTGAAATAACTTCAAAGATTTGCTCATGATATGTGTGCTAAAAGTGAGCAACAGGATATATGAAAATACCATATAAAAGAAAAACAATGATTCTTAGTGAGGTTAGTGCCCTCTAGGTGAGATTTTAAAAATCTGAATATTTTTTGGTTGTCACAAATAACGGGAGTCATTACTGGCATTTACTGGGCTGGGTCCAGGAATGCCAGATATCCTAACATTTACTAGATATTTTGAAGTTTCATTAAAATATTAACATTGGCTATTGAAAAATAAAATATAAACAAACAGAACAAAAATTAACCTAAATCCTAAAGGTAAAATGTAAAGTAGTGGAAAAAAATAGAAAATCATTTCAGAAAATGCCTTAGTAGAGAGTAATATAAAAGTATAAATTCTCTTCTATACAAGGTTAGGGAAGATATTTCAGTTTGCATTTGATTTCATCCAATTATCATTATTTTTAATCTCTAATACTATACCAAATTATTTCAAATGTCATTTTTCCCTCAGCAGTCTGAAAATAATACATTATTTTCCCTACATGCCATACATTCTCTATGTACCAATTCTAATTTATCTTAAGCCTAGACTATAATTTCACTCAAAATTAAAACATTAAAGGAATATACAAGTTATCATCAAAATAAAGTAATAATTTCTGTGGTAAACACTTTATTTGGTCTGTTAATATATAAACTGAATTTAAGTATCTCCTTTATAAATTTAAATTTTTCTTACTTGCTTTTTCCTTAAGAAGAGCAACTTGCTGCTTAAGATATTCAATAATTTGATCTGCCTCTGCACCTTTCTGTTCCAGTCTCTTCAGAACAGCATCATTTGTTGCCATTTTTGCCAAGAAACGGCAGAAAATCCTAAGCGAAAAATAAAAGAGGTAAATTATATTGTAAAAAGAATAAATTTATTTTATAGGAGACTGTGAACAAACAGTTTAAAAAGAAAAATATTTTCTACTGTACCAAGTCAATATGTTAGAAAAACACTTTTCCTACAACAAAACCAAGGCAGCACTTTTAGGTTGTAAAGTCTTAAGAAAGCTTTAAAATACTGAGAACATTATGACATAAGACAAAAAAACTAAGGAAAAAGAATAGCAACACCTTATCTAAACTATAACCAAATACCACACTCATATTCCAAAGAATTGTCAAATTTCTTTTTACATGTTATTTTTGCATATTGTATGTTTCTGTTTATTTAATTATGCACAATTTTAAAGAGGAATATGTGATTAGAAAAGACAAAAGTTAAAAGAAAAAGATCAACAATTAGAAAAACATCAATGTTAATCATATGCCTTCTTAGAAGTAACGTCAGTATATATATATATATGTTTGTGCATATATACTGTATATACATATACTGAGCCCTTGTAAAAGAATATTATTAGAACTTTAATTTTAGAATTCATAAAAATTACAAAACATCCTGTCATGTACAAAAAAATCTATATAAGCAAAAATTCTGAGATTAATTCACCGTGCTATTTTAATTCGCATTAAAAACAGTGTTAATCATAACAAATCCTACAAATTGTTTTACCTGATTATATGATTCAAAAAATAACAACTTATAATTTTATATTTAAAACATGAAGTATAATGACACAAGCATTACTGAAACCATTCTGATTTTAAATAAATGATGCACACTCAATACATGGTAAAATTTTTATTTATATGCTAATAATCAACAATCAGATTGTTCTAAAATATCAAATGATTCAATATCCATCCTATATAAAGAACATTTTGAAATGTTTATTTTTTACTAAAAGGAAAAACAATCCTCAAAAACTTTTATGTTAAAGTGACAATGGTATAGAAACAAAATAACCTATAAAGTTGTACATGAAGAAAATACAAAAGGGGGTTAAGCTGAAAAAAACATAGTAAACGGCCCATTTTCTACATGAACTATTACTTAACAGTTTGGAAAAATTCAGAGCAAAAATAAAGGTACAAAATTGAAAATAAAGAAAGCACTTTAAATTCTGCCACTTATGAACAAAATGAACACAGAATACCCGGTTGTTCCTCAAATGTTCGCAAAGTCAGAATTTCAAAGAAAAATACTAATGTACATATGAAGAAAGTAAAAAAATGACATTCTTATGAACTTTTAGTTTCCAAACTATATTAGTCTTTTAGTTAAGGTCTTTCTATTTCAGCCTAAGATAAGTAATGATCAAATATATTCAATAGGTGAAATATAGCTATCACAAATATGTAAATTAATGACTATTTGATTTGGAATAATTTAACTTTTACTTCCCTGGCCAAAAAAAAAAAAAAAAAATTGATGAGTATGAAATTAACACACTTTAGAAAAAACCCTAGTAAACTAGCATCTTAATTGATAATAAACAAATAGATTTAAAATGTAAAATAGTTTTAATGAATTCACCAACAGTTCCAGAAAGTCATCTCACAAATACTAGCCAAACTGCTGATAAATTGAAACATAAAACTCATGCCCCAAATCACACTAAGACAGTTTCAAAACTAAGACTAACAATAATTTGGAAAATAAAGATCATAAAACCTAGATTAAAAGAAAAATTATATGTAATTTTACTGAGTTGATAAATCTTTTAACTTCTTGCAAAATAGATTTATAAAAGTAAAATAAATATGACTTTTATAGTACATATTAAAGCACTGGCACACATTTAAAAAGAAGAAAGAATGCCATGTTTCAAAATACAGAAGCACAAATAAGCTGAATATATTTAACACATACACATCAACTAAGATGAAACAATGTAATAAAGGAAAGTGGTAAATCTTGAATGATACTGATAAAAAATACAATTAGAAAAAAAATCAGAAAAATTCTTAATGTCAGTTATCTAAAGGCGTTAAAAGACTAGGAAATATAAAATGGAAAGACTTGCCATCTCAGTTTTTCTGAAATCAAAATATTATCATAAACTGAAAACACGAAAAGGATTACAGCTAGTTAAGACTACGTAATGATTCCAGTTTGGCAAGAGATGGTTTAACAAAAGACCTGCTAATAAATTTAGCTTGAATGACATCTTTATAAGTACACTATATAAATTTTCTTAAAGTGTTGAATAAAAAAATCTTACCCACATTTAAAAGGAAACAGGTTACTGAAGAGTAAGTCAAATGTATAATATATTGAACTATAGAAATGATCCCTGAAAGTATAGTCTTTCAAACTGTCTTTCACACAAATATAAAAAAAGCCTGTAAAACATCATCCAACTTTTAGATAATTCTTATGCTTTAACTTTAAATACTTCAGAACACTAATATGCTATATATTTTATACACTGATTTAATTATAATATATGTAAATATATTTTAAAATAAGTATAATTTATATACTTGGCCATAAGTTTACAAATAGTACTTGCTTAGATTAAGTTCTAATTTAAATTTCAAATTGGTGAATAAAACCAGGACTGACAAATGTATATCACCTGAAATATTCAGTAAAAATAATTTCTAACCATATAATTAGAAGATAAGAAATAAAAAAAATAGATAATAGTAACAGAAATATTAGTGGAAAATACACATTTAGGCCACAAAGTTTTAAAATATTGAGACTATAGAGGGATGAGCAATCCTACTCAATTATTCATATATAAAATAATTATGGATAATATTAGAAGCCACTTCAAATTCTCTAACAGGTATTATTAGGTATTAATAACACCTTGTGTTAACTTTGCCTTCAGTATCTGCCAGCTCCTTTTTAAAGTACTTTACAGTATTAACTTATTTAATCATCACAGCACTATGATGTACTTACTATTATCACTTCTCTTTATTTTGAATATTAAGAACTTATTACAAGCGTAATAAAATAAAATAAAATAAAATTCAATGAAAAGAACATGGGCTTGGAAATCATAGACCTTGGATCAAACCCTTTGCCCCCCTGGGACTTAACAGCTCTGTAAACTTCAACAATTTCCTTAATACTCAGCCTGTTTTCTCATTTGTAAAATGAATATAATTTTACATATCTCAGAGTGACCCCAGGCAAAATGAGATACCATGAGCAATACATTTTGCCACATAGCTAATTATGTTGATGTTCTTCAGGGTTTCCTTACAACTGTTACCACACAGATCAGGGGTTAACAGAGTTTGTAACTAACCAAGAAAATATACTTCACCACTCCTTGTTGTCTTTCATTTGTGCTACCTGCCAGGTCCCTACAACAAAGTTCATTACTTCAGTTTTACTTATGGTCCCTGATTTTGAGCTATGTGCTGAGTTTATAGCAGAGAAAATTTAAACATGTTCTTTGTACTCACCTAGTTTTCAGATGCATGTAGGTAACAAAGTAAATTGGAGAATTTTTTTTTAATGAAATTATTTTAGGACAACTGTGTCAAGTTTAACAACAACATTGATTAAACTCAGACAAATCTTTTACTATTTTGTGCCACCTTGCTGCATGGAAATTTTCAGTTTGACATTGGGTATTCACTGAATTTCAAAACTTTTAAGTTTTCTAGTTTCCTCACAGTTTTCAATATGCTAATATGCAAAGGGTTTCTCCCAAATGATAATGTTAATAATACTATTATTATTAACATTTGTAGTGTATCTATTATGAGCTGGCCAAATGCTTTATCGATCAACTATAAATACTATAATTATGTCCATTATACAGAGAAGAAAATATGAATTAAAATTAATTTGTTTCAGGTCATGTGGCTAAAGGAGAACAGAAACAGGCCCATCTGGTTCTGGAGTTACTTCTTTTAATGCCCAAGTTATAATTTTTCCAAAGGATATAATTATGAAGCATTTCTCAATGTATTTAACCATGAAATCCTAACCAAAGAACATCTATTAGTATTTACTGGAACTAGTATTCTCTAAAACTATTTTGGAATGCTGGCTTAGTCTGTGCTAAAATAAAAGAAAAAGATTATGAGATTAAAATAGATAATACTTAATTACATACACAGTAATTACAAATATAAAACATTTAGAAAGAGAAAAAAAGGAGAAAAAAGCATGAGTATGTTAATTGTATTTGGATAGCGAGAGTCAGGATTTTATTTTAATTTACTAAATTAAAAAATAAAGTAAATATAATTTTCAAAAGTATTATCTAAATTATTCTGCCCCCTCACATTTTGTTTTTCTAATGTTCATCATATTTCATCAAACCTAAAAAGCCCTTGAACGATGATTTATAAAAACTTCATAAAAGCTGAAGCCGATTTTAGCAAATATGTGGATTTAGACTACATCTTAATCATTGAAACACATACAAAATGATGATTTCTGAAATTCTTATCATTTCGGAATGGCCTCCTTTTACCTCCTCCATCTCCTCAGTAGTTTTCCCCACTCTGATTCTAAGCCAATAATTTCTTTTAAATAACAAATCTTCTGTCCCAAGCACTCAATGTTTTGAAATTAGCTATTGCTTTGAAGTGATAGTTTTAAGCGCAGATTTTAAATTTTGTGTATAGTATGAGAACTCTACAAAATTTGAAATTGTTCTCCTGCTTCCCAAACCACCTGATTTCACTGTTTAAAAATTGCAATTAGGTAAAAATTTTATATTCTTCTAAGACACTCTAAGTAATGCATTTCATCAAACCTAAGACACTATCAATTGTAAAATGGCTCCAATAACAATCTTTGTTATTTTATGTTCCATTAACAAAAAAATACTGCTGATTAAGCAATGTTTTATCAGTCACATCCTTATCAAAAGACCTCTTTTAAATTCAGTCCTATTTTAACCTAGATCACTCATTTCCCTGTATTTCTGCATACACAATAACTTTTCATTTTAACGCTGAATCATATTGTAAATGATACTTAAAATGCCAACAGTACAAATAATTCAACTGAACTGATGACAATATTAACAGTCATGACCAAGTTTACATTAAGCATTACATTACATTACTGAAAACTAATTCAAAACTGCCACTTAGGCTACAGTGATTTAAAGACATCAATAATTATAAAATATACCTGTATTTCAGAGGTGGAAATATGAAAAAGATATGCATATCAGAATTGACAAATTACAGTAATTTTAAGAACTTTTTCTCTCTCCTTCTACCATCATCTCTATTCTTACCTCCCAAACTTCTTTCCTCTGTGTGCTCTGCAATGTAACTGCCAAGTTACCCCACCCTGAGACCATCTTTATTACAGTGCTATGCAATATGGTATATTTTAGAACTAGGTTAAAATTCTTGCTAGAATTTATAAATCCAAAGTCAGAATTTTAAAAGGTAAATAATAAAATTAAATATTCTGAGAAAAATGCAATCCACAGACACTCAAAATATACAGTGGCAGGCCCTGGCCGGTTGGCTCAGCAGTAGAGCGTCGGCCTGGTGTGCGGGGGACCCGGGTTCGATTCCCGGCCAGGGCACATAGGAGAAGCGCCCATTTGCTTCTCCACCCCCTCCCTCCTTCCTCTTTGTCTCTCTCTTCCCCTCCCCCAGCCAAGGCTCCATTGGAGCAAAGATGGCCCTGGCGCTGGGGATGGCTCCTTGGCCTCTGCCCCAGGCGCTAGAGTGGCTCTGGTCTCCGTAGAGCAAAGCCCCGGAGGGGAAGAGCATCGCCCCCTGGTGGGCAGAGCATCGCCCCTGGTGGGCGTGCCGGGTGGATCCCAGTCGGGTGCATGCGGGAGTCTGTCTGACTGTCTCTCCCCGTTTCCAGCTTCAGAAAAATACAAAAAAAAAAAAAAAAAAAAAAAAATATATATATATATATATATATATATATATATATATATATATTATATTATATACAGTGGCAGCAACTGCCAGTGATGCCAGGGGTCTTTCAGCAACATCTGCCGATACGGAAAGACAAAAACTAGGCTTTTTGTGAAAATTCAAATTTATTTTAGCTTGTGGTCAGGGAATGAATTCAAATACTAGCTTTGCCACTCATTGGCTATGAAACTTTACAACTTCTAAAAACTTTTTTGTTGAGGTATAATTGACATATAACACTAATTAGTTTCAGAATGAAAGCATGATTTGATGTTTGCAAATAGTATATTGCAAAATGATTACCACAATAGTACAGTTAACATCTTCCACCATATATAGCTACAAATTTGGGGGGGGTATTTTTTTTTTTTTTTTTTTTGGTATTTTTCCGAAGTTGGAAACTGGGAGGCAGTCAGACAGACTCCCGCATGCGCCCGACCGGGATCCACCCGGCATGCCCACCAGGGGGCGTCGCTCTGCCACAATCAGAGCCATTCTAGCGCCTGAGGCAGAGGCCACAGAGCCATCCTCAGCGCCCAGGCCAACTTTGCTCCAATAGAGCCTTGGCTGCGGGAGGGGAAGAGAGAGACAGAGAGGAAGGGGGGGGGGGTGGTGGAGAAGCAGATGGGCACTTCTCCTGTGTGCCCTAGCTGTGAATCAAACCCGGGACCCCTGCACACCAGGCTGACGCTCTACCACTGAGCCAACCAGCCAGGGCGCTACAAATTTTTTTTAATGAAAATTGTCAAGATCTACATTCCTATCTACTTTCAAATATGCAATACAGAGAACTCTAGTCACCACCTGTACATCCCCATGGCTTAATCATTCCATAACTGGAAATTTGTATTCAGTCTTGATTGTTTTCTTTTATCACCAGAGCCTTCTTCCCCTTTATAATCAGGACACTGGCATCCTGAAGGATTAAAGGATGGCTATCAGAGGACAGCTATTAAGGACGATATGAGAAGACAATGCATGTATTTCAAAACCCAGCTATTAACACAGAAAACCCATCTGTCTAGTGAAATATAAGTATTTTAAGAGGGGTATGTTTAGATTTCCTATAGCCCTTTTACCACACAAACAGGGTCATCTTTTACGTTTCAGATTTTCTTCAATAGGATTTAACTATCCCTTCCCACCCATAGATGCACTCACCACTATCTTTCTCCCATTACTTATGTAGACGTTAAGAAATGTCCAAATCTGTAGAAAATTTTTGTGAGTTTGAGTCAAACTGATGACATTGGCGGGAAGCTAGATCTAGATGGAACAAAAATATGCTCCAAAGAATGGAAGTTTTACAGCCTATTTTATAAATTAGAATCAAAGGAGGAGGCATAGGGGGTGTGAGGGTTACATGAAATCCACTAGCTGTAGAGTAAGGGAGTGAGGGAAAACAAAGTAAGGAAATCTCTGGGATTAGATAGAAAGTACAACAGAGACACATACTTCTTTTACATTGGTGGGTACAGGACAGTTAAAAATGAAAGTTTACAGCACACAGAGAGGGTATGCAGGGAACAAGATAACAATGAGGTGTTCTGTGTGGTCTTGTGCTCTGGTGGAGGCTGTGCTCTGAGATGTCTGGGAAAAAAGATTACTCTGACAAAGTATGTTACCTTAGATGTAAAAAGACAATAGGTAGGCTCACTTATGGTAAATACTGACTTTAGTCAAGGAAGCTACACACCTAGGATGTGACTACCCATCATGACCAGCTTTTAGTTAGGATTTTGTATATTTAGAGCACCCTATCTAGTTGCTTACAGTCTGAATTTGTAAGGCCCACCATGCAGCTTCTCCTGAGCTTGTTAAGTTTATTATGTGGCTCCTTTCCTCTACCCTTACCTAAGAACACATCTAATAATGGCCACTACTTTAATGAGCCAAGGCACAGTATATATATTGTCATTTAACCTTTAAAGGTGGTGAGATAATATTTCCATTTTATACATAAACTCAGAGAAATTATGAGTTTTATAAGTTTACTCAAATATTAAATGGCAAAGCTATGATTTTAACCTGTATTTGTCACTCCAAAACTCACACTATTTTTAGTCTTTTCCAAAACTAATTAAAGAAAATTAACTCACATTCCTTAATACTCTTACACATCAAACTTGAAATGTGTAAGAGTATGATTGGCCATTCCTTAATTCTACTCAAGCCACCATCATGCCCCTTCTGGATTACTGCAAAAGCCTCCTAACGATCTTTCCTCCATCCGGTGCCCTTCAGTCTATCTCAACAACAGCCAGTGAGATCCTTTCAAGAAGGAAGTCAGATTCTAGCACACGCTCCTACAAACCCTCCAGTGGCTTAGATGCCCTGAAGATCCATCATGATCTGCTCCTGCTTTCTCTGATTTTTGTCTCCAGCTTTAACCACTTCACTCCACTCTGACTCACAAGATCCTTGCTGTTCACGGGAGTTTCTGCTTGACAGCTTTTGCAATGGCTGCTCGCTCATCCCGACTGCACCTCACCAAGATTTCTGCATGGCTAACTCTCTCCCTTCTGTCAGCTCTCTGCTGGAGAGTCGTCACCTTTTCAGTGAGGCGTTCCCTCTCCACACTAAAATTCCAGTCCCTGGCCACAATAAAGTTCCAACCTGTATCTTCCTTCCCTGCTTCATTTTGCTCTTCAGCCCTCATTACAACCTGAAATAGAGTGTGTGCTTTTCTTAAGTTTGTCTAGTATGTGTCCTCCTCAATAAAATATGAACTACAGGGAAGCATGAATTTTGGTTTGTTTTATTCACTGCTCTCTTCCAATGCCTGAAACAGTGCCGAGCGCTTAATGATATTTTTTCTTGTCTAACCTCACCACCTCCCGCCCCCACAGTCCTTTGACGCGAACGCGCGCGCTCACACACACAAAGTAAACATGTTTGTGACTATACAGAAGCATCGTTTCCTTTGGCCCCGCATCCCATTTCTCAGACTTGGCTCCTTCAAAGGGTCCCAAACTCTTCCCTACTTCCTCATGCCCAGATTGGTGCTTGTGTCAGCGGACTTCCCACTAGGACCCACAGGCCAGGTCTCCTCTCCGCAGGGAAAGGGGACTCCCACGGTCGCAATCTGCCTACTCCAAGACCCCCCGCAGACGTCACTCACATGAATCAGCGGATCCGGACCCGGGCAGCCTCAGCCGTGAGAAGGTAGGGAAGCCTCCCGCACAGAACGAAGTGAGAAAGGACCCAGCGAGGTGTCCCAACTAAACGCCTGAGCGTTCCACAGATTCACCTTTAAAGCTGCTGTCCCCTTCCTGTGTACAGCCACACCACGCTTCCAGTATCCCATTGCAGTAACGCCAAACCCCTGTACCCATTCCTTGGTCGCGACATTTTGTCACCAGGTTAGGCAAGGGGCAAGACACCGG
This sequence comes from Saccopteryx bilineata, assembly GCF_036850765.1. Lineage (NCBI taxonomy): Eukaryota > Metazoa > Chordata > Mammalia > Chiroptera > Emballonuridae > Saccopteryx > Saccopteryx bilineata. Next base: position 174,267,773 of record NC_089494.1, read on the forward strand.
ACTTCGGGGTCTTTCGTCAGTGTTGTGGCGCAGAAGCTGTGAGGTCAGAGGAAACGGCCAGGCTGAGTCGAGGGTGGGGGGAACACTGAGAACTGTCAGTGGAGGGACGGGCTCGCGCTCCTGGCCGGGTTCGGACCTGGGGACCTCCGCTGACTTTGCTCGCGGGCAAAGGGCAGTCAGTCTCCGAGCTTCGGGCGCTCCCGGAGCGGCCTCTATTGTACCAGCACTCTGGGTAGAAGCTCCATCCCTTTGTTTTTGTGTCCACCTGCGTCCTCAGGTTCTGAGGCAAGTATTTGGGTTTCCCACTAGTGTTTGTCTAACGGGTGGGGCTGGTGGTAGGTAGAGAAACGTCAGGTGCAGCGACGGGCCCCGCCCATCCGCGGTGAGGAGCCGAGCCTATCTCCGGAGCTGCTGCTCTCAGCCCTGCCCCCGTCCCTGTGTGCAGCCCGCCTTCCGCCTACGGTCGCTCACCTGAGCTCCCGGCAGTAACCATACGTCACTGCTTCGAAGGGAGGTTTATTTAAAGAGGTTAGAGATTGTAGAAATAGCTCTCCTTCGCGCATCTCAGATGGGAACACTTGCTTTGGTTTGTTCTGGTTTGCAGAGGCTTACTCAGTTATTGAGATGTAATTTCCTTGTGGAGAGGAAGAAAGTGAACAAGTAGAAGTTACTTTAAAATGGTCCCTGGTTGTTTTTCAACACCCCATGGTCCCCGTTTTTGTTTGGAACAAAAATCCAGCTTCTTGAGGGGACTGGTTTTATTTTGCTCGATGAAGAAATGTGTAACCTTTTATTTATGATAAAAATCATCTTTTGCCCATTTTTTACCTTTATTCTGCAATTTGAGTCATTTCAAATCCAGGTTTTTGAGGGCACACTTTGTGTTTTGTTTACTGTCGTTAGCCTGGCAACCGGAAAAACACCTGACAAAGTAGGATCTTAAAGATATTTGTTGAGATTATGAGTTTTTAAACATAATTTCAGTTGTTGTTACCCCTCAACTAATCTCTCACCTCAGTTACTTATTTTCCACTAGCTTTCTTCCATTCATCAAGTGAGTAAAAAAGTATGTGTGTCTTTTTTTTTGCATGAACCTTTTTTGTGTACCTGAGAAGTAAAGCAGAATACTGATGAAATGTTTTGTGTTGATTAGTGTATCTTTATGATTCATTTGCATTTCCTTCATTTGTTTATTTGATTTTTAAGCGTCTAAGTGACAGAGGCATCTAATTGTAATCAAATACTATAGAACGATTGCATAATAAAAATCAGGAGTTTAGTGTCTCCCTTCTTCCCCTCAGTCCTGTTCTTCAGAGATGTCCACTTTTAACTATACCTAATTTTAGGCCTGTATGTTGAATAAACTACTAATTCTTTTTTTAAATTGAGTTCTTAAGGTAGCCCGCATCATTGACACCACTTCCCTTCTCCAAATATGTGAATAATTATTGGTTAGTTTTGTAATTCTAAATAAATATAAACAATTATTTTTTAGATCAATTCTCAAAAATATTTTTGCTTCTTATTTGGTAAAATGAGGTACTCTCTTCCAGCTTTTCCTTTACCACTTCAGAAACCAAATCCACTCCTACCTTCCCTTAGCTAGACCTTTACTTATATGTTGTCAATTTTAATAATATTTGCATGATATTTCTTAACTACAATTGTTTTTGCTTTTTGTTTGTTTTTATTTTTGTCTTTTGTTTTTTAAGTGAGAGGAGGAGAGATAGTGAAACCGACTCCTGCATGTGCCCCAACTGGGATCCAAATGGCCACTCCTGTCTCGGGCTGATGTTCTAATCAACCCAACTATTTTTGGCACCTGAGGCTGATGCTCTTGGACCAACCAAGCCATCCTCAGCTTCTCGGCCCATGCTCAAACCAGTTGAGTTACTGGCTGCAAGAGGAGAAAAGAGGGAGAAGCGGGAGAGGGAAGGAGAGAGAAGCAGATGGTCACTTCTCTTGTGTGCCCTGACCAGAAATCGAATGCAGGACATCCATACCGGGCCATCGCTCTATCAGCTGAGCCAACTTGCAAGGGCCACTTTATGTGCTATAAAAACCAAAAATATGTTACAGTATTATGGTTTTGTTCTTCAGTGTAGAACTAAGAAGTATGCTATGGTACATTTCCTTCCCAATGTTTTAATTTGATAATCCCATGTGTCATGAAGGAGAAGATTTTTAATACTAACATCAAATTGAATCTTTTCTACTTAAGTGTGCTTTATTTTTTGGAACATGTACTTATAATTTTTAACCTTATTTCACAAAGTACTTGCTGATTTTTTTTGAGAAAGAGGCGCATATGCTTTCTTCATTAGATCCTCCCATCTTGTGCTTTCTTCACCACATCCTCGCATTCTTAGTATGAGAAACTTCCAGTTCATTTGTGTGCTTTAAGATGTTCCACTTGGATTCCAATCACTTTCTGATTAATTTGAATAGATTGCATTCTAGTTCTTTTGTACAGCTTCTATCCTTGGTAGTATTCATTTAACTCTTAGGTAAGTTGCAGTGTCTCTTAACCCAACATCTTCTATTTTGTTTTCTACTCTGTTTTGGTAAAATAAATCCTAAAAACAACTTATTTATAAAATGAATTTGGATGGTAATTTTATTAATGTTTGCATAGCTGTAACTTATGTTGCTGTTATGATTAATAATTTTGCTGGGTATAAAACAAATTTTTAAGCCTTCACTATCTTTTAACTTCCATTGTTTCTCATGAGAAAATGAGAATTCCAGTCTGATCTTAATTTGTTGGTGCCAGAACTATTTGTTTGTTCTCAGAAATTATTAAACTAATTAGTTATGTTTGCTGCTTTGAAAATTTATTATGTTATGTCTTGGTGTGATTCTCCAATGAGCTCATGCAAAGGTACTAGAAAAAATGTCTCAGTGTGAGTCTTTTTCATTTATCCTCCTTGAAATTATAGGACTTTTTAATTTGAAGATATGTTTACTTTGATCTATGGGGAGTTTTTGCCTATTCTATTTTTTTTTTTTTTTTTTTTGTATTTTTCTGAAGTGAGAAGCGGGGAGGCAGAGGGACAGACTCCCACAGCACTCGACCGGGATCCACCCGGCATGCCCAAAAGGGGGTGATGCCTGCCCATCTGGGGCATTGCTCTGTTGCAACCACAGCCATTCTAGTGCCTGAGGCGGAAGCCATGGAGCCACCCTCAGCACCCGGGCCAACTTTGCTCCAATGGAGCCTTGGCTGTGGCAGGGGAAGAGAGAGACAGAGAGAAAGGAGAGGGGGAAAAGGATGGAGAAGCAGATGGGTGCTTCTCCTGCGTGCCCTAGCGGAGAATTGAACCCAGGACTTCCACATGCTGTGTGGATGCTCTGCCACTGACCGAACTGGCCAGGGCCACCTAGTCTATTTTTTTATAATTTTTTCTCTTTTGTTTTTCTCTTCTTTTTTTGAAACTCACTAAAGTGATTGTTGGATTCTTGACTTGATTCACTTATGTCTGTTGTCTTCTCGTGTGCTTTTATCTATTTGCCTTTTTGCTCCATGTTCTACACAGTTGTCTCAACTTTATTTTCCAACAGTTTTATCTAATTTAGTAATCACATCAAACATGCAATTTTTAATTATTCCTTTCTTATATTCTCTTAATTTTCTTTGTTTAATTTATTTTTATCAGATGAAATTTATGTATATTAAAATATGTACTCATTTTAAGTAACCGGATCGATGCATTTATATATATGAACATCCTTGTGACAAGTACCACACCAAATAAAATGTAGAACATTTGCATTACTTTAAAAAAAGTTCTTTTGTTTTCCTGTCCAAGCCCATCCTCCTGGCTCAAGGCACTATGTTCTCATATTTATCACTGTAGTTTAGAACTGAAGTTCTGGAACTATATTAAATGTATAAGAGTTCATAGCCTGACCTGTAGTGGCACTGTGGATAAAGCGTCAACCTGGAATGCTGAGGTTGCGCGTTCAAATCCCTGGGCTTGCCCTGTCAAGGCACATACAGGAAGCAGCTTCTATGAGTAGATGCTTCCCACCTCTCTCCTATCTCTCCCTCTCTTTCCCACTTCCCTCTCCAAAATTCAATAAGTAATTTGTGTCTACTGTTTTCATCAGTGTTTTTGAGATTCATCCATATTTTAACATGTTTGTTCCTTTTTTGTTGAATAGAATTTTATTGTATGAATATGCCACAACCTGTTTGTCCATTCACTTGTGTGACGCTTGCATTGCTTCCAGTTTTTGGCCATTATGAGTAAAACTATAAATATTCTCATAGAAGTGTTTTTTTGAATAAATATATATATTTATATATATATATATTTTAGCAGGAGTGGGATTAATGAGTCATAAACTGTAGAACAGTTTTTTAAATAATTTTCAAAGTTCTTGTGTCATTTTACACTGTCACCAGCAGCATCATATCAGCTTCAATTTCACATTTTTCTCAACACTTGTATTTCCAGTGATTCAAATTTTAGCCATTCTGGTAGCTGTGCAATGGTATGTTGTGGTTTTACTTTGCATTTCTCTGATTAATGCTACTGAGAACGTTTTTTCTGTGCTTATTGTTTATGTGTATGCTCTCCTTTGTGAAAGTATAGGTTTCAGACTTTTACCTAATTGTTGACTTATTATTAAGTTGTATGCATTCTTTATATATTCCTGATACAAGTCTATTATATAGTCATATGTATATGCCTATATAAAAAATGTCTTATAAAACATTTTCCTTTATCTTTGGCTTGAAGTTTCATTTTCTCAAGGGTCCCTTTTGATTTTACCCTTTTGATGTGTAGATGTATTTAATTTTGATAAAGTCCACTTTATCTAGTTCATCTTTTATGATTAGTGCTTTCTTTTATTGTGCCTATTAATACTTCACCAATCCTAAGGTTGTGAAGATATTCTCAATGTTTTTTTATAGAAGACTTATAGTTTTAGCTTTTACATTTAGGTTTATAATTCATCTCAAATTTTTGTGATATTAAGTAGGCATTGAGATTAGTTTTTTTTCCATATGTATACCTTTTCTTTCTTTTATTAATTTAATTTATCAGGATGACATTGGTTTGCCAAACCATACAAATTTCAATTGTACAACAATAAAACGTCATCTGCACACTGCATTGTATACCTTCTACCCCAGGAATAGTCTCTCTTCATCCCCGTTTTTCCCCTCTTTGCCCACCCCCACTTCACCCCTGACCGCTCTTCCCCCTGGCTGTCACCACACTGTTGTCCGTATCTATGTGTTCTGTATATATGCTTTTTGGCTAATCCCTTTCTCTTTCATCTAGTTGCCTTACCCCCCACCTCTTTTGACAGTTGTCAGTCTATTTCTATTTTGTTCATCAGTTTCTTTTGTTCATTAGATTCCACATACAGTATAAGTAAAATGACGTGGTATTTGTTTTTTCAGACTGGCTTATTTCACTTAGTTATTCTAGCACCATTTGTTAAAATCACTGTCCTTTCCCTGTTGAATTTTGTCCTTCATTAAGAAACAATCTATTGTATTTAAAAACTTTTCTTCATTTTAAAATTTAAAAATAACTTAAAATTTTAGAAATATGTGATATGTAGGTCACACACACATCTATATAGGTGTGTGTGTGTGTGTGTGTGTATATATATATATATATATAAATCATGAAATGTAAGAACAATATGAATTTCCACTAACCCACCTAATAAGAAGCAGTATATTACTCAAGATTTTTGAAGCTTTTTATGGGTTCTTCCCTAATCTCACCCCAGCTTTTTATATGGTGGTAACCCTGTTCTCAAGTAAGTTTTTTTCCTTTACTTTTTGAATATATTCTTACCTTAAGGTAGGTATTCCTGAGTTATTTATTATTTTGCTTTTCTTATTTTGAATTTTATAATTATATTGCTATAAGTTTTGTGTGACTTTTTCCCCCTACTCTACATTATTTGTAAGATTCATCTATGCCATTAAAAATGTTTCTATAGTTTGCTTATTTTCATTCTGTATGCTTTCCATCTAATGAATATACCACAAATTTATTTAGTCTTTCTCCTGTCTTTTTTTTAATTTATTTTTATTTTTTTATTATAATTTTATTTTTTTAATGGGGTGACATCGATAAATCAGGATACATATATTCAAAGACAACATGTCCAGGTTGTCTTGTCGTTCAATTATGTTGCATACCCATCACCCAAAGTCAGATTGTCCTCTGTCACCTTCTATCTAGTTTTCTTTGTGCCCCTCCCCCTCCCTCTTCCCTCTTCCTCTCCCCCCTCCCCCCGTAACCACCACACTCTTATCAATGTCTCTTGGTCTCACTTTTATGTCCCACCTATGTATGGAATAATGCAGTTCCTGTTTTTTTCTGATTTACTTATCTCACTTCGTATAATGTTATCAAGATCCCACCATTTTGCTGTAAATGATCCGATGTCATCATTTCTTATGGCTGAGTAGTATTCCATAGTGTATATGTGCCACATCTTCTTTATCCAGTCATCTACTGATGGGCTTTTTGGTTGTTTCCATGTCCTGGCCACTGTGAACAATGCTGCAATGAACATGGGGCTGCATGTGTCTTTGCGTATCAATATTTCTCAGTTTTGGGGGTATATACCCAGTAGAGGGATTGCTGGGTCATAAGGTAGTTCTATTTGCAGTTTTTTGAGGAACCACCATACTTTCTTCCATAATGGTTGTACTACTTTACATTCCCACCAACAGTGTATGAGGGTTCCTTTTTCTCCACAGTCTCTCCAACATGTCTTGTTGGAGACTTGCTTTACCTGTCTTGTTAATAATAGCTAATTAATCTATTAGCTATACGGATGTGAGGTGGTATCTCATTGCAGTTTTGATTTGCATTTCTCTAATAACTAAAGAAGATGAGCATCTTTTCATATATCTGTTGGCCATTTGTATTTCTTCCTGGGAGAAGTGTCTGTTCATGTCCTCTTCCCATTTTTTTATTGGATTGTTTGATGTTGAGTTTTATGAGTTCTTTGTATATTTTAGATATTAGGCCCTTATCTGAGCGGCTGTTTGAAAATATCATTTCCCATTTAGTTGGCTGTCTGTTTATTTTGTTATCAATTTCTCTTGCTGAGCAAAAACTTCTTAGTCTGATGTAGTCCCATTCATTAATTTTTGCCTTCACTTCTCTTGCCATTGGAGTCAAATTCATAAAATGCTCTTTAAAACCCAGGTCCATGAGTTGAGTGCCTATGTCTTCTTCTATGTACTTAATTGTTTCAGGTCTTATGTTTAGATCTTTGACCCATTTTGAGTTAATTTTAGTACAGGGGGAAAAACTGTAGTCCAGTTTCATTCTTTTGCATGTGGCTTTCCAGTTTTCCCAGCACCATTTATTGAAGAGGCTTTCTTTTCTCCATTGTGTGTTGTTGGCCCCTTTATCAAAAATTATTTGACTATATATATGTGGTTTTATTTCTGGACTTTCTATTCTGTTCCATTGGTCTGAGTGTCTATTTTTCTGCCAATACCATGCTGTTTTAATTGTCGTGGCCCTATAATATAGTTTGAAGTCAGGTATTGTAATGCCCCCAGCTTCATTCTTTTTCTTTAGGATTGCTTTGGCTATTCGGGGTTTTTTATAGTTCCATATAAATCTGATGATTTTTTGTTCCATTTCTTTAAAAAATGTCATAGGAATTTTGATGGGAATTGCATTAAATTTGTATATTGCTTTGGGTAATATGGCCATCTTGATTGTATTTATTCTTCCTAACCAAGAACAAGGAATATTCTTCCATCTCATTATACTTTTTTCGATTTCCCTTAACAATGGTTTATAGTTTTCATTATATAAGTCCTTTACATTCTTTGTTATGTTTATTCCTAGGTATTTTATTTTTTTTGTTGCAATCGTGAAGGGGATTATTCTTTTGAGTTCGTTCTCAATTGTTTCATTGTTGGTATATAGAAAGGCTATTGACTTCTGTATGTTAATTTTGTATCCTGCGACCTTACTGTATTGGCGTATTGTTTCTAGTAGTCTTTTTGTGTATTCTTTGGGGTTTTCCATGTATGTGATCATATCATCTGCAAAAAGTGATGCCTTTACTTCTTCTTTTCCGATATGGATGCCTTTTATTTCTTTGTCTTGTCTGATTGCTCTGGCTAGAACCTCTAGTACCACATTAAATAAGAGTGGAGAGAGTGGACAACCCTGTCTTGTTCCTGACTTAAGGGGGAAAGCCTTCAGTTTTGTGCCATTTAATATGATGTTAGCTGATGGTTTATCATATATGGCCTTTATCATGTTGAGATATTTTCCTTCTATACCCATTTTGTTGAGAGTCTTAAACATAAAATTGTGTTGTATTTTATCGAAAGCCTTTTCTGCGTCTATTGATAAGATCATGTGGTTTTTGTTCTTTGTTTTGTTGATATGGTGTATTACGTTAACCATTTTACGTATGTTGAACCATCCTTGAGATTCTGGGATGAATCTCACTTGATCATGATGTATTACTTTTTTAATATGTTGTTGTATTCGATTTGCTAGGATTTTGTTTAGTATTTTAGCATCTGTATTCATTAGAGATATTGGTCTGTAGTTTTCTTTTTTTGTGCCATCCTTGCCTGGTTTTGGTATGAGGGTTATGTTGGCCTCATAAAATGTGTTTGGAAGTATTGCTTCTTCAATTTTTTGGAAGATTTTCAGTAGAATAGGAACCAAGTCTTCTTTGAATGTTTGATAAAATTCGCTGGTATAGCCGTCAGGGCCTGGACTTTTATTTTTGAGGAAGTTTTTATTGGTTTTTTCTATTTCATCTCTACTAATAGGTCTGTTTAGGCTTTCTGCTTCTTCTTGACTCAGTCTAGGAAGGTTGTATTGTTCTAGGAATTTATCCATTTCTTCTAGGTTGTTGAATTTAGTGGCATAAAGTTTTTCATAGTATTCTACAATAATTCTTTGTATATCTATGGTGTCCGTGGTGATTTCTCCTCTTTCATTTTGGATTTTGTTTATATGAGTTCTTTCTCTTTTTTCCTTGGTAAGTCTTGCCAAGGGTTTGTCAATTTTGTTGATCTTTTCAAAGAACCAGCTCCTTGTTCTATTAATTTTTTCTATAGTTTTTCTGTTCTCTAATTCATTTATTTCTGCTCTGATTTTTATTATCTCCTTTCTTTGGATGGTTTTGGGTGTCTTTGTTCTTCTTTTTCTAGTTCCTTAAGGTGTGAAGTTAAGTGGTTCACTTGGGCTCTCTCTTGTTTGTTCATATATGCCTGAAGTGATATGAACTTCCCTCTTATCACTGCTTTTGCTGCATCCCATAGATTCTGATATGTCGTATTGTCATTTTCATTAGTCTGTATATATCTATTGATCTCTGCACTTATTTCTTCTTTGACCCACTCATTTTTTAAAAGTATGTTGTTTAGTTTCCACATTTTTGTGGGATTTTTTCCCTCTTTTTTGCAGTTGAATTCTAGTTTCAAGGCTTTATGATCAGAAAATATGCTTGGTACAATTTCGAGTTTTCTGAATTTGCTGATGATGTTTTTGTACCCCAACATATGGTCAATTCTTGAGAATGATCCATGTATACTGGAGAAAAATGTGTACTCAGTCACTTTGAGATGAAATGTCCTGTAGATGTCTATCATATCCAGGTGCTCTAGTGTTTTGTTTAATGCCACTATATGTTTGTTGATTTTCTGTTTGGATGACCGATCTAGAGCCGACAGCGGTATATTGAGGTCTCTACGCATGATTGTATTTTTGTCAGTTTTTGTTTTAAGGTCAATAAGTAGCTGTCTTATATATTTTGGTGCTCCTTGGTTTGGTGCATATATATTAAGAATTGTTATGTCTTCTTGATTCAGTGTCCCCTTACCCATTATGAAATGGCCATTTTTGTCTCTGAGTACTTTTGCTATCTTGTAATCAGCATTATCAGATATGAGTATTGCTATGCCTGCTTTTTTTTGGATGTTATTTGCTTGGAGTATTGTTTTCCAGCCTTTCACTTTGAATTTGTTTTTATCCTTGTTACTTAGATGAGTTTCCTGTAGGCAGCATACAGTTGGATTTTCTCTTTTAATCCATTCTGCTACTCTGTGCCTTTTTATTGGTGAGTTTAATCCGTTTACATTTAGTGTAATTATTGAGACTTGTGAGTTCCCTATTGCCATTTTATAGATTGCTTTCTGTTAGTTTTGTGTCTTGTTTGTTCCTTCTCTTTCATTTTTCTATCTTTTGTTTTTATTTGGTTGTATTCCATACATCTTTCCTCTGTTGCTATTTTTTTTAAATCATGTGCTTCTGTGGTAGGTTTTTCAATGGTGGTTACCTTTAAGTAATGAAAAGGGTTCCTACCCTGTTCATTGTAGTGCACTATTTTGTGAGTACTTTTGCACTCCATTGTCCATTGCTACTGTTAATCTCCATCCTCTCCTTCCCCTTTCTTTTTGTTGTTATCACAGTTTAAATTTGGTTTTATTGTGTTCTTCTTGGAGCTTTTACTTGTGGCTTTGGTTTTTTTTTTTGTTCTTTGTATCTGATTGGAGAACCCCCTTTAGTAATTCCTGGAGTGGGGGTTTTCTGATGATAAATTCCCTCATCTTTTCTGTATCTGTGAATGTTTTTATTTCTCCTTCATATTTGAAGGATAGCTTTGATGGGTATAGTATTCGTGGCTGAAAGTTCCTCTCTTTCAGGACTTTAAATATTGGGGTCCCCTCTCTTCTAGCTTGTAGAGTTTCTGTTGAGAAATCGGTTGATAATCTAATGGGCCTTCCTTTATATGTTGTATTCTTCTTTTTTCTAGCTGCCTTGAGAATTTTTTCTTTGCCGTTGGTTTGTGCCAATTTCATTATGATGTGCCTTGGAGTAGGTTTGTTGGGGTTAAGAAAACTCGGAGTTCTGTTTGCTTCATGAATTTGAGGCTTTAGTTCTTTCCACAGGCTTGGGATGTTCTCATCTATTCTTTGTTTGAGTATGTTCTCCATTCCATTTTCTCTCTCTTCTCCCTCTGATATACCTATTATTCTTATGTTATTCTTTTTGATGGAGTCAGATAATTCCTGTAGGGCTATCTCATTTTTTATTATTTTTGAGTCTCTTTCTTCTTCTCTCTGTTGTGCCTCAAGTTGCTTGTCATCTATTTCACTAATCGTACATTCTATCTGGCCTGTTCTATTAGCTAAGCTTGTTACCTCGTTTTTCAGCTCGTGTATTGAATTTTTCATCTCTGTTTGATTTGTTTTTATAGTTTTAATTTCCTTGGAAATATATTCTTTGTGTTCATTGAGTTGTTTTCTGAGCTCCCTAAATTGCCTTTCTGTGTTTTCTTGTATATCTCTGAGTATTTTTAGGATTTCTATTTTAAATTCTCTGTCGTTTAACTCCGAGGTTTCCAATATATTAAATTTTTTCTCCATAGATTTTTCCTCATCTATGTGTGTTACCTCTCTTTCTTTTGTATCCATGATATTTGATTTTCTCTTTCTTAATGGCATCTGAGGGTGGTTTTGTTGATAGTATTAATGAGATTTAATATGGAATAAAAATTTAAAAAAATAAAAATTAAAAATTAAAGAGTTTTTAAAAAAAATTAAATAAAGAAAAATTAAATTAAATTAAAAATTAAAAAAAAAGGAAATTATTCCCCCCCTCCTTTTTTCCTCTCCTCTCCTCTCCCCTCTTTCTTTAGAAAATATTGTGTTAAACTGTGAGTTATATTGTACTAAATAGAACAAACAATGCCTGGCCTGAATTGGGGAGAAGTAATAAAGAGGCAAAAAAAAAAAACCCAACAATAAAAAAAAAACCAACAGAAAAAAAAGGGGGTATGGACCCACAAAAAGCAAATAAGGAAAAATTTTGGGTCAAGAATAATATGATTTGCTTTTAGTTGTTGGTTGACTAAGAGTTATGATGAGAGGAATAAGAGGGAAACAGGAAAATGGGGGGACAAATTAAAAAATTACTATTTAGTGGAACAAGAAATAGATAAAATGGAGAGCCAGGGATGGGAGCACTGCTAGTGAGTTAAAAAGGTGAAGTAAAAAACCCCTTAAAATCCACAAACATAAGTTTGAGTCCCAGATAAGATAATTTGTTCGTTATTGAGGTTTGAATGAGAGGAGATGTAAAGGAGAAAGGAAGAAACTCATATAGAGGGAGAAAGGAAAGAGAGAGAGAGAGAGAGAGAGAGAAAAAGGGTACCACTAAAAGAAGAAAAAAGAAAAAAGAGGAGAGAGAGAGAGAGAGAGTTAAGGGTTTTGGAGTGCAACCCTCATAGAGAGAAAGGAAGAGGAAAGAAAAGATAATGGGAGATGTAACACTTATGGCTAGTGTAGTTCAAGGAGAGGAGAGAGTAAGACTGGCACAGAGTTCAACGACCAAATTTGAGGACGAAAGAAAGAAAAAAAAATTAAGGATGAAGATAAGAGAAAGAAACGAACAAATATAATAAAATGGGATAGGTTATAAAGTCTGAGGATTATTCTTGGTTTTGAGAGGTTATCTTCTTGCTTTTTCTTTTCTCTCCCTCTTCCTGGTCGGTGACTCTGTACCCTGGGTTCTGCCCCTTTGGCAGGTAGAGGTTTGCAGTTGATAAGTCTCTATGGCGATGTCATGTATTGTGCTTCAGTCTCATTGGCAGTCGAGGCTCATTAGCATTTATAGGCTCTGACAGTGAGAGAGTCCGTGGTCCTGGAGCCTCTCTCCTAGTCTTTCCTTCCTCAATTAGTAGCCTGATAATCCAGCTATGGGGTTGCTGCTGCCTCTGTCTGGATAGTTAGAGGCTCAAAGAGCTGGCCACTTCCCACTCTATTCCCACTCAGCACAGGGCTCTGGGTAAGGCTCAGTCAGTCAGAGCTGCTAGCGTAATCAGGCGGGGCTTCTGCCCACTCAAAGACCTCTGGCTCTGCCACTCTGTCCGGTAACACAGGTGGGCACCCATTCCTGGGGTGCTTGGAGGAAACTCTCGCTCACTATCTGCGCGCGCAGACCAGGATATCAGGCCGGAAGTCTCACCCTCTGAGTCAGGGGTCCCCAAACTTTTTACACAGGGGGCCAGTTCACTGTCTCTCAGACCGTTGGAGGGCCGGACTATAAAAAAATCTGTGAACAAATCCCTATGTACACTGCACATACCTTATTTTAAAGTAAAAAAACAAAATGGGAACAAATACAATATTGAAAATAAAGAATAAGTAAATTTAAATCAACAATCTGACCAGTATTTCAACGGGAACTATGCTCCTCTCACTGACCACCATTGAAAGAGGTGCCTCTTCTGGAAGTGCGGTGGGGGGTGGATAAATGGCCTCAGGGGGCCGCATGTGACCCGTGGGCCGTAGTTTAGGGGACCCCTGCTCTGAGTGAAACCCTCTCCCGCACGAAAAAGTTGCAGCGTTGGAATTGGCTCTCGCTCCCTCCTGGTGCGATGCTCCCTCACGGCGCTGGGGCGGCTTGAGATTCCGCTTTTGGCCCACACAAAGGCCCCTGGCTCTGCCCCTCTGTGGGATAACACGGGCGCACACTGCCGAGGCACTCGGAGGAATCTCTCGCTTACTATCTGTGCGCAGACCAGGATATCAGGCCAGCCGACTCACCCTCTGAGTGAAACCCCTCCCGCACGGAAAAGTTGCAGTGTTGGAATTGGTTCTCACTCCCTCCCCGTGCGCGGCTCCCTCAGGGCACTGGGGCAGCCCTGAGATTCTGCTTTCAGCCCACACAAAGGCCTCTCACTCTGCCTCTCTGTGGGATAACACGAGCACCCACTGCTGAGGCACTCGGAGGAATCTCTCGCCCACTTTCTGCGCGCACCGACCAGGAGATCGGGGAAAATGCCTGCCCCACTTATCTTTCTTTGTCTGGGTTTGGCACGAGTGTTAGCTTGTATTGCCCGGGTTGCCACAGGAACAGTTTTTCCTCGGCTTGGATCTCTGTGCCACAGCCTGGTTCGGCCATTTGTGCCGCGGCCTGGATCTATTCACCCCCTTTGCCCGCCTTAGTTTCTATATTCTCAGTTCCCAGTGAAAGCCGCCCTGTTTAGGTTAGTGAGGAAAGCGGAGCATTTCTTACTCCCTATTTCCTTCAGGGTTTGATTATATATTTAGCCAATTTTTCGCTCGACCATACCTTCAGGTGTATTGCGAAACATCTGGAGGCTCCAAGGATAGGTTTTTCTGTTTCTGGTTGAAGATCTTGTTGAGTTTTGGGGGAGATTTATCGGTATTGCTTCCTATTGCGCCATTACGCTGACATCATCTCCTCTTTCTCCTGTCTTAGAATACTTAAGTTGTTTCCAGCTTTGGGATAATAGAAACAATACCATCCTCATCTTGTATGTATCCCCTTGTGTATGTGCCTCTGAGTTTCTGGAAGAATGGAATAGGAAAACAGTGTCAAACTGTTGTCCATAGGGGTTGTATCATTTTACATTCTGTTTCAACATATCCTCCTAATATTGTGTATTAGCAGATTTAATTATTACTATCTGGCATATAGATTCTCATGTGGTTTTAATGAGCAATTCCTTGAATATTAATGAAGATATTTATTTTCTCATATATATTGGTAATTCCTTTTTACTATTTTATAAAATATGTTTTTCCATGTTTTGTATTATATACTGGAAGTAATATCTTCTCAAATCTTTCTAAATATATTAGAGTTGGCTTTTGGATTTTATTTTTTCATAAGTTATTTTGGTTGCCTCCAGGGCAGATATTTTTGTTTGTTTATTTTATTCTTTGCTTTTTGTGCTACAGTCTTTCCTCAACTATCTGATGTTTCTGGACAGTTCATTATTTCAGAGTTAAGGAAGACTGACTAGGAGCTTTGCCCAAATGGATAGGCTTATTGATTAGCATACTCTGTTTCAGGCTGGCTGAGTAGATAGCAGATCTTAACTGGGGTCCTACAAATTCCAGAACCAAGAGGAGTTTGCTTTTGTCACCAGGGTTCATAGCACCAATTTATTGATTTTTCACACAACTTACCTAATTTCTGTAAGGAAGAACTTTACCATTTTTGCTTGGATGATAAATAACTGCCTACTTGTGGAGTTTTGAAAAAATTGTCTTCTTTTCTTCAGCCCTTCAAATTATTTGTTTCGTTTCAAACTCTCCTCTGTCTGCTATACACTATTGTTTCTGTGTTCTCTGAACCTGAAGCTTCTGAATCTTAAGAGGCCAGGCAAACTTCTTGACTATATTATAGATTGTAACTTCCATCTTTCTGTTTCTTGTGTCAATACTCTTCCGTATGCAAAGTACTTCAGTTTTTTGAAACCTTTCATCAGCTCATGGCCCTTTTCTGTTCTCTTCCTTTTATGAATTTTTACATTTGAAAGCATTTACATTTTTTTGATAAGTTCCTGGGCCAACATGAAAAGTAGTCTATTACCTTAATTTAGAATTCTAGATTTTTATTGTGAAAACTGAGAAGGAAGGATTGTAGTGCTTGACCAATGGAATGTCTTTTTAGTGACATACCTGAGGAGAGGGATTTTTGTTGTTGTTCTGGACCTTTTTTTGTTGCAGTTGCCTTAATCTGAGTCAGATTGATTTTGGAGCAAGTTTCTTAATCTCCTGGCTGCTCTATTAGACAACTCTAGGGCATCATTTGTTTGGAGTCCATGCTAACAAGACCTCTCAGGATCTAAGCATGGAATATCTATCTTTAATCTGGAGGCAATAACATTTGTCAGGTTTCTTGAAGTAATTAAAACAGATTACATGTAAAACAGCTAGTATAAAAACAAAAATTAATTAGTCATCTAAATAACATTATAGTGCCTTCCATTAGCTTGAAAAAAATTTACTATTAAAAGAGCCCCTGATTATTTAAAGTATGTGGTTGGTATCTTTATTTCCTCTTTTTTGAATTCCCTCATCTGTGAAATGGAAAAATTTTTGATAGTCTATGGATTATTCAAGCTTTAGGTAAACAGAAGAGTCTCATTAAAATGAATATGCAATAACGAACTTCCCTAAACTCTTCAAACTATCAAGCATCATTAAAGAGGAAATGTTCTATCCTTTGCTTTTTCTTTATTTGCCTTTAAAAATCTTTGATTTTGATTTAGAGCTGCAATATAAATTTATGATTGGGGAGTTTTTCCTTTTTGATATTATCTTGGGATTTTTAAACTTGATATTTTTTACTTTCAAGTATTAAGATTATTTGGATTATTATTTCCTCCCAAGTTATATATTGGTATTCCTAAGTTATATATTGGCATTTCCTCCAAGTTATATGTTTATTGTTAATCATGTTTAAGGTAAGAACATACTAGCTTACTGTTTGGTTGATCTGCCAAAAAAAAAAAAATTGTCTCCTTTTCCAGATTATCTTGGAAAATCTAGGATTCCAGGATGTTCCCTTTGAAGGATACTGAAATGGGTGCCTTTACATTCTTCGCCTCGGCTCTACCACATGATGTTTGTGGAAGCAATGGGCTTCCTCTCACACCAAATTCCATCAAAATCTTAGGGCGCTTTCAAATCCTTAAGACCATCACCCATCCCAGACTGTGCCAGTATGTGGATATTTCTAGGGGAAAGCATGGTGAGTTGTTACTGTTTTCTGCATTTTGTGTTCTGTATTCTGTTACCTTGGTTAAGTTATAATTATACAGTGACTATGTGAAGAAATCGGCATGTGTGACCGTTCATGCCCCTACTCTTCACTCCAGCCAGAACTCTAGCCATTTGAATTTTCCTGACTACATTTAAAGGATTTATTTTCTCAGATCTGAGAATCAGGATATTTAATGTTCTTTCAGGGCAACCCCTTATCCTTAAGCATATTTCATCACCTCTGTGAAAAGGAAGTAAAAGTTCTAATGTTAAGAACTTTAGAATTGTCTATTGGAATGTACTTTATGATTGAAATATAATTTGGACTACGTCTCTCTGCAAAGGTAGTCATTAACTTTTTTGTTTGTTTTATTGTTTGTTTGTTTGTTTTGGAGCTGCAGTATTTTTGTATATGACTTCATTTAATGAAATAGAAAAGTTCAACCTATTGGGTAAAAAGTCAATGTTTTACGAAGATGTTTATGGCCTTTTTAGTGGTATAATTATGTTCTTCCATATCATTCATGCTACTATAACAAAATACCATAAACTGAGTAGTTTATAAACAACAAACATTTATTTCTCATAGTTCTAGAGGCTGAGAAGTTTGAAATCAGGGCACCAGCAGATCTCATGTCTAGTGAGGCCCACTTTTTCATTGATAGCCATCATCTCACTATAACCTTACACAGAGGAGTGCACTTAGGCCTCTTTTATAAAAGTACTAAACCAATTCATGAAGGCTCTGCACTCATGACATAATAACCTCCCAAAAGCTCCACCCCCAAACAGCATCTATTGGGGATTAAGTGTCAACCTGTGGTTTTGGAGGGGATACAAATGTTCAATCTATAAAACACCTAAAGATGCTTATGGTGGCAGTATTTTAATTGTTTAAAAATTATTTTTGGAAGCTTAATTGAATACTGTGGTTCCATTTTTAGATGTATGTCAGTCAAATGTATTAATTTTTCTAACAAAATAATTTGTAAAAGTTTATCTTACATACTTGCTAATATTGAACTTTTTTCCTATAAAAATGCCATTTTTAGGTGTTTCAATCTAGTATTAAAGGATCTCAAAAATATAAACTACATTTTCTTTATTGTTTTGCTTAAAAATGGATTAAATGAGACTTTCAATAGTTTGGGCTATGTCTTAACAGTATTTGCTCTGAAAAATTTATAGACTGAGTAGAAAATGGTTTCTGTAATAAATATTATTAATGACTAATATTTACGGAGCGCTTATTATGTATTAGGCAGAATTCTAAGTGCTTTAGAAATTTTAATTTAATCCTCATAACATAACCATGAGGTAGGAACTATAATTATTCTCATTTTACAGATTAAAGAATTGAGTCATAGAACAATTAAGTAACTTTTTCAGGAACTTTTGGAAAGTTTGTTGTTGTTTAAAAAAAATGTAACTATATTGCTAGTTATTTTGCTTCCCCCTCAGGCTCTGCTCCTGGATCTCAGGTGCCCTCTCTTCTGGGGTAACATAAGTCATGGATATTTATAAAATTCATGCAGTTTGAGTTTGGTTGCCTGGAATGAAAATATCATTGATTGTCAAAATATCAGGGAATTTGATAACCTTGTTTATATTGGCTGTGCTCATTCTCTTGAGAAGTTGTATGCATAAGGAGTAAATAAGTGAATTAGAATATATGTTTATGTAAGGGTCTGTTTGTTTCAAGGCATCCCAGTCATTTCAGTTACATTTAATTTGAAAAATTTGAAAAGTTTCTACTCGTCTACTTAACAAATACATTTCTCAATGATATAACAATACATAATTTGGGTTTGGACTCCACTTACTGGTCTTCTCAAAGAATTTTGGTTTTGGTTTCTTTTTCCCCTTATCTTGTCATTGTTACTCCCCTGCCCCCCACTTACCCTGTGATGTTTGGAGTTATATGTGGCATATAGAGTAACATTACATTTTCACATGTTGGATTAGCTTAGAAATCAGGCTTTCACTGTTTTCTATCAATCATTCAAAACTGATTCAAGATGATGTTTCTTGCTAACTCGGCCGGATAAAATATTTAATCTAAAGAATAATAGATATTTTATTAGAATTTGAGATCTTGGTTTATAAAAGTAAAGTTGAAGGAAATATCTTTTACAAAGACAAATATAGCATGAAAATACTTAACAAATTTTAATCATTTTCTTCTGAAATTGAAATAAGCAGTGTTTAGAAGCAGAGTGAAAGTTTTAAATTGTAATTCATTCCATTTTATTTGATATTCGTTACCCAGAAATCTCTTGGTTATTGCTAGTGAAATCAAGAACAAACATTTTAACTAATAGATTTGAAATTTAGGTAAAGAATAAGAATTGTCAGGGACCTATAAGATAATTTATTCTGTATCTCGAATTGCATGTAATTTTAACATAAGTGTCTATATCCATTCAGAGTTCCTTCAGAGAAACAGAACCAGGAGGATACATATGAACATATTAGTGGTTAAGAATTGGCTTATATGATTGTAGAGGCCAGGTAGGCAAGTCTGAAATCCATAGGCCTGGCATGCAAGAGGACACTGAACAATGGGCAAGAGCTGAGCCACAGTCCACGGCTGAAATTTCTTCTTCAGAGAAATTTCTCTTCTGCTCTGAATAAGATTACCCTGATTATCTCAGAGAATCTTCCTTACTTAAAATAAACTTATTATAGATTTTAATCTCTTCTAACATACCTTTACAGTAACACCTAAATTTGAATAATTGAAGGCTATAGCTTAGCCATCCTAACTCATAAACTGATCATCACAGTAACCTAGTAACTGTACTGTTTCTTAAGTACAGAATTTTTTATCAGTTTTACTGTGTAAGTATTTATTTAAATGTTATGTTAAAAGGTGATGAGCTAGTCTTTTCATGTGAATAACAAAAGAATGATGCAGTAACTATTCTAATAATTTTTCAATCTACCTTAACATATTCACAAATTATCTTTTCATTAAAAAAATTACTTAATCTTTTTTTTCTGTGCTCTCTTTATTCAACTTCTTTGTTACCGTTCTTGCTTAATATTGTACTCTCTTAAATTTCTTATCATTGATTTCAAACAAAATTCTGACTATATGTACAATAGTTGGCATTTATCAGATATTTGTTAGAAGACAGATTATTTCACAGTACTTATATGTTCTACTCTTTAGAGTTCATGTTTGTGTCACATTTATTTCTTTATAACTGATGCCACTACATTGCTGGCTTATATTTGGCACACTGTATTTCCTAAACATTTTTGTCATATTTTATTCTGTGAAGCTATATTATTTTTATAACAAACAGAAGTTATTTTAAAACAGTGATCCAGAGTTTCAGGATGAAAATGCTCTACAGATTTATTGAAAAAGCTGGTTTGTATTGGAAACATTGTTTTGGTATACACTTCATTTCCTCTGGGAGAAACTTTGATATTCTACCAAGGATTGTGGCTCTACTACATTAAGATAATGCTTCAAAATTCCATAGGATCATCAAGCTAGCAAACTCTGGGTTATGATATTTTGAAAGTGTTTCCAGAAGAAGCCTGACAGACTTTTATTCTCAAGTATTGTAAGCCTGACAAATTTTAGGCTAATACCAAACACTTTGGAATCTCTCATAGATATGAAGAATATCCAAATTAAAATTATTGAGTGTGTACATTTTAATGAATTTTGATATTTTATATTAAAATTAATGCTATTGAGGTATTATACCTAGTTTATAACATAAGCATATACTTTTCTACACAGTTGTATTCCTATATAGATAATGATTGTCTTCATATGAGACTCTTAATCATTTCTAATGGTCACATGATGTCTTGGCTCAAGTAAACTTATTTAGCAAATATTTATATATTAGGTGTTTATATTTTTGAGGCACTATTCTAGACACTGGTGATGCATTTTGGAAAAGATCAACATTGTTCCTGCCATCACTATATAATGGAGAACAAAACATTAAATAAAAATAAACACAAATCTTTAGAGTTGAAATGAGTCCTGCAAAACAAAAGCACAGTATATAATACATATTATAAGAGGAGCAAAGTAATTTAGGGACCAGAAAAATATTCCTTGAGAAAGTCACATTTAACTGATGAATAAATAATAATAATAGCTAACACTTAGTGATGGCTATGTGCCAGATGCTGTTCTAGGATCTTATTATATATTATTTTAGCTTCACAGAAACTTTGTGAGGTTGGTGCTATTGTTTTTCTCGTTTACAGAGGAGGAAACTGTGGCATAGAGAGATTAGCAAACTTCCCCAATGTAATAGAATAAATGAGTATTAAACCAATATTTGAACCCAGACAGAATAGCCTGTGCTCTTAACCACTATGTTTCATAATAGGAATTTATTGGGAGAAGGAAATAGGGAAGATCATTTTAAGCAATGGGAATCCCATATGCTAGTAGCTTAAGGCTGGAAGGGGAGATGAAGGCCAGTGTTTATAAAAGTTGGTGAGCAAGAGATAAAATAACAAAAAATAGAGAGGAAGTTACATATTCAGATTTATAAATTATATTATCACTTGGACATTAATATGAAAATATATTGGGAGGAAATAAAAATTAATGTGAGAAGATCTGCTAAGAGATTTGTAGTACTCTAATAAGAGATGATACTGGTGGCCCTGGCTGGGTAGTTCAGTGGGTAGAGCACCATCCCCTAGCATTAAGGTTGTGGATTGGATCCTACGAGAAGCAATCAATGAGTATAAAATTAAATGGAACAAGTAAGTGGAACAATAAGTTGATGCTTCTCTCTCTCCTTCCTTTTTCTTTCTTTCTCCTTCTCCCTCTCTCCCTTCTCTTCCTCCCTCCCTTCCTCTCTCTCTCTCTCTCTCTCTCTCTCTTTCTTTCTTCCCCTCCCCTCTTCTCTCCTCTCTACCCTCTGTCTCAAATCAATGGAAGAAATGGGGATGATGCTGGCTTGGACCAAAACTGTAGCAGATGGAGCAAATTGTACAGATTCTGAAAACATTTGGGAGATAGAAATACCAGAACATTTTGTTTGAAGTTGAGAAAGGGAGGTTGCTACTAAGTCTCTAGCTGGAACAAGTACCAGAGTGGTGGTACCATTTACTGAAATAGACTAAAGGAAACAAACTTAAGGAGCCAACTGTATGTTCAGTTAGGGTTCTATAGAGGTGATTTTTATATTAAAGTGAGAAATTTTCCATACAGACCTGGAGTTCAGAAGAGAGTTCTGAGCTTAAGATAAAATTTGAGAGTTGGTTAGCCTTGATAATAAAAAACATAATATAACATGTATAAGTGAAATACTACTATTCAGCACAAAAATGATGATCTATTGCCATTTACAACAACATGGACAGACCTTGAGAACATTATACTGAGTGAAATAAATCAGAAAAAGCTAAGAACAGTATGATTTCACACATAGGTGGGATATAAAACTGAGTCTAAAGGACCTAGATAAAAGTGAAATGGTTAACTGGGGGAGAGGGTAGTATGGAGGGGAATAAAGAGGGACAAATATACGGTGACAGAAAATAATTTGACTTTGTGTGATGGGCATGCAATGCAATGAACAGTTCAAATGCTCTAGAGATGTTCACTTGACACCTATGTACTCTTGTTGATCAGTCACACCATTAAATTTAATTTCAAAATAAAAAAACAAATGATACGGAGACCCAGAATCAAAGGTAGAGAAAGTGGGAACATTTAAATTTGGGTAGAAGATATCCCAGTCTACAAAGTAGAATGAGGAAAGATAGCCAGATGGCTTATAAGGCAAAATGTTAGATACAAGCTTACAAAATGTTACAAAATGTTAGATGCAAGCTTCCCACATTGCTCTTCTGATAGTATTACCTACTACATTTTTCCTTCTAGAATTTCATAGCTTTACTAAATTGCTGGGAATTCAACTTTATATGCTCTTTTCTTTATTGAAGAACTAAGCCTTTTATTTCATTATTTTCTTTCCTTTTCTCTTTTTCTCATTTAGTGTTCTTTCAAATTTAATTCTCTTTAAGTTATTCCTATTTAAATCACTTGGAGTCTTTCATCTGAAAGTAGTAGCTTTTGGTTAGAGCATTGTTAATTTTAGTGTTTCAGATCATTCTGTATAATGCCAGCACCTCTGACAGTTTCAGCTTCCGAGATGTGACCCACACACTGCCCTGCCCTCACACTTGACATGATTCCTGCATGTATACTGTTGTCCCTCATATCTACTCACCCATGTAAGACCATACCTTGAACTAGTTGTTACTGAGTTACTCCTTTCACTGGATCTCCTACTCTGAAATTCTTTTTCATCTTCTGCAATCTCATTTTTCTACCATTGCTAGTTTTTATTTTCATTATTCCCATTCTCATTGCACTTCTTTATCTTGTCTGCCATCTTTATTTTGTGTTAACCTTTCTCTTATCTAATCTAGAACCCACTTTGCATGGATAGTCACAGAATCCCAATTTCTTTTCAACCTTTGATCTCTTCTGAAATAATCTTATTAAATCCGCACCCACTTGTAATCTCAGTTTATTTTTTTCTTGCTCTTCTACCACACACACACACACACACACACACACACACACACACACACACTGTGTCAGACAATGTATTAGTCACTGGGGTTACTGATGAGGGAAATAAGGTATACACCAGTGGTAGTCAACCTGGTCCCTACTGCCCACTACTGGGCATTCCAGCTTTCATGGTGGGCGGTAGTGGAGCAACCAAAGTATAAATAAAAAGATAGATTTAACTATAGTAAGTTGTTTTATAAAGATTTATTCTGCCAAACTTAGCGAAAATCCGACATAAAGTACTTGGTAAGTAATTATTCTTATATGCTTTAACTTGCTGTAACTGTGCTTTATAAATTTTATAAAGTAAAGTTACTTCCCTACTTTATAAATCACCATTATTGTGGAACTGGTGGGCAATTAGAAAATTTTACTAGTAACAGAGATAAAAGTGGGTGGTAGGTATAAAAAGGTTGACTACCCCTGGTATACACTGACCCTCCGAATTTTGCTATCTTATTCATAAATCTGTTGGAAAATGAAAATTACTTTATAGAATTGATTGTGCCCACCAAATTTTTTGTTATAATTTAATCTTAGCCCCAGGATGTTGCAGACAACCCCAGTCAATTTTCTGTTCTTTCTCCATAATCATGGTTCAGAACATTTCTATTTTTCTTTAATTTCTAAACTTAATTTTACAGACCCTGTGATGGACCCAGGCTATAATAATATGATGTCCTTAGCTTCCAATTTCTCTTTCCCTTCAGAAAGTTGTTTTATACCTTTGTCCAAGCTTTTCCCTCCCATACCCTGTGTCAGAAGAAGGATCCCTTTTTTTCCCAAAGATGAGCCTTTCTAAACTTCCTGATGTATATGGGAGAAACTCTGGAGAAAAACACAAGATGAAGAGAAATTGTTATTTGATGTATTGTTTTATTATCTATCAATTCTGTTATTCTATACATTTAGTAATTATGTTAATAGAGAGTTTGAAAAACTTTTAAAATACTACTTGTACTTTATGTTAATTTCTGTAGTGGGGTATATTATTTTTTCATTAAAACATTGTATCATATTAATATAAAGTGGATTTGTTTTGTTTTATTCAGAGAGACTGGTGGTCGTGGCTGAACACTGTGAGCGGAGTCTAGAAGACTTACTCCGAGAAAGGACACCTGTGAGGTACTGTGTAATATCAGGAAAATTAAATGCAAAGCAAAAGTTGTCAAACTAAAAGGCATTTTAACTAAAAATTGCATAGTTTTAATTTCTTCTGTTATTTGTTTAATAATAAAATCCAGGTGCAAATTTTCATCTTGGGAAATTTGATTCACAGACCTCATATAAATTTATTGTTTACATTATCCAATGTTCAGCTTTTGTGAAGTAGGCATTCTCTAAAGTACTTGACAAAAAAATTCCTATGAAGCATATATATGACAATTTGAAAATTTTTTAGTACTAAGCAGTTCTCTAGCTGAGATCAAGAGTATTTTCCTGAAAGGGGTACTTGGTAACTTATACAGAATACTGGTTCAGGGGGTCCTTGGGTTATGACAGTCTCAACATATGACATTTCGAATTTACAGCGCTCACTCCCATAAAAACTTTAGAAAATTGAGTTGTGAGTGCTCTGGCTTATGCCTTTAGCATCATTATTACAGACTACGTGGGTAAACTAGTTTGGTGCATGGCAGAAGAATATACAGTAATGCGGCATATGAGTAAGGGAGTTGGCATCCCTCACTACGCTTACCTACACCATTTTGGACTGTTAAAAGTGCACGTATTCCATTTGTGTTAGGCTAGGGTGTGTTTCGATTTGGGTTACATCATCTGTAGGAATGCAATTATGTCATAACCTGAGGACCCCCTGTATTCCTAGGGACATAATGAACTGTGTAAAGGCCCTGTTGGAAAGTATAGAAAAATAATATCATGGATTAGGTGAATCTAATGATACAGATTAAATTCAGTTATTTCAATGACTCAGTAAATTTACTTTTAGGAAGTCTTGGCAAGAAGAACATGTGGTCTAAATTTTTTGATAAATATTCTATTAAATGAACTTTTTCAAAGATTTTCTGAAAATATGTTAAAATTGTCAAAACTATTTTTTTAATGAATAAGTAAAGTAGTACCAAACTCATGAAAAGTGCTGTTCAGGAACTTTTACAGAATTATAAATGCCTATTCTAATTTAAAGAAATATTCTTGTTGGTTAATACATTTTAATTACTGCTGTATTCTAGATAAAAATAAATCTTTTTAAAGGGAGAAACTGTGTATTTTACTAAATGGTAGTAATTTAATAGAAGCAAAGCAAATAAATTACTACTTTAAATAATTTGATTTTAAGCAGTCTCTGGAATGAAAGATGCGGATATCAAGTGTATCATTGCCTTACTTGCTTATTTAGAAAAGTCTAGTCTGACTATAGCTATTAAAAGCGACTTTTCTTTATATTTAGAAACAGTTTAAGCTTACTTAATAAATATGTTTTTATAATTCTAATTTTTGCATATCACAGATTTTTTATTTTATATTATTATTATTATTATTATTATTATTATTATTTTAGTGAGAGAGAAAGAAACAGACAGAAAGGGAGAGAGATGAGAAGCATCAACTTGTATTTGTGGAACTTAAGTTGTTCATTGATTGCTTCTCATATGTACCTTGACCAGGGGACTCCAGCTGAGCCAGTGACCCCTTGCTCAAGCCAGTGACCTTGGGTTCAAGCCAGTGACCTAGGGCTCAAGCCAGTAATGTTGGGGTCATGTCTATAATCTCATACTTAAGCTGGTGAGCCCGCACTCAAGCTGGTGAGCTTGGGCCTTGGAACCTGGGTCCTCAGTGTTCCAGGTCGACACTCTATCTACTACTGTGCCACCACCTGTTCAGGCAACAAATCTTTGGTTTTATTTTTTAGGAACATACTACCCTATGCTCACCAGTTTAAATTGATACTTTATAGTCTACTGAAGCTGTGAAAACTTTTGATATTATAACTGAAGACCAATTGTAACTGCATCTTTATGGAAGGAAGATTTGTTTTAATTCAGCCTGTGTTAAATTAGAATAAAGCTGTATAATACAGTGTATGATGAAGAAGCCACTAACTAGCTAGGCAGCCTTGGATAGTTCTCTTAGTCATTTTCCTTATCTGTAAGATGAGAAGATTTTTACTTGTTATAAGGATCACTCTAAAGGAAGTTATTCTCAACTTCATATTTTATTTAATAGGCATTACATTTAATTTACAAGTCTGTATTTTTGTTTTTTTACATCAAGATATATATCAAATAACTATTGCCCTTTTTTTAAAAATTTTATTTTATTTTTTTATTAAATCTAATGCAGTGACATTGATAAATCAGGGTACATAAGTTGAGAGAAAATATCTCTAGATTATTTTGACATTTGATTGTGCTGTATATCCCTCCCCCAAAGTTAAATTGTCTTCTGTCACCTTCTATCTGGTTTTCTTTGTGCCCCTCCCCTCCCCTAACCCCTCTTTCTTCACCCCCTCCCCCCTCCCCCAACCTCCCGCCCCTGTTGCCATCACATTCTTGTTCATGTCTCTGAGTCTCATTTTTATGTCCCTTCTATGTATGGATTCATCTTAGTTTTTTTTTCTGATTTACTTATTTCACTCCGTATAATGTTGTCAGGGTCCATCCATGTTATTGTAAATGATCCGATGTCATCATTTCTTATGGCTGAGTAGTATTCCATAGTATATATGTACCAAAGCTTTCTAATCCACTCGTCCTCTGACGGACACTTGGGCTGTTTCCAGATCTTCGCTATTGTGAACAATGCTGCCACAAACATGCGGGTGCATTTCTCCTTTTCGAGCCGTTCTATGGTGTCCTTGGGGTATATTCCTAAAAGTGGGATAGCTGGGTCAAAAGGCAGTTAGATTTTCAGATTTTTGAGGAATCTCCATACTGTTTTCCACAGTGGCTGCACCAGTCTGCATTCCCACCAGCAGTGCAGGAGGGTTCCCTTTTCTCCACATCCTCGCCAGCACTTATTCTGTGTTAAATAACAGATTTCCTGACAAAAGAATGAGTGACAGATCTATATATAAAATTACAGTGCTGTGATTTAAAAGTTGAAATTGCTATAGAAACATTTATTTTATGATCCAACAATAATACTGCTGGAGGGAAGACCTGCTCAGATTTTGGGCCCTGGGAACTTCATTTGCTTCACTCTAGTTCCTGTCATGCCTTGGTATTTATTTGAGAGAAAGGAAAAATATGTGTCCACCAAAATATTTGTACAGGAATAGTCCCAGATACGTTATTCATAGTAGCCCCAAACTGGTACAAACTAAATTTCCATCATGGGAGAATGGGTGAACAAATCAGGTTATATAAATCAACAACACTGATATGTGCAACATGATGAACCTTAAAACCATTGTGCTAAGCAAAAGAGGCCAGATATTCTTCTATTTATGTGACATTCAAGAAAGATCAACACTCATCCATGGTGGTAGATATAAAAACAGTGCTTGACTCTGGTTTTGTAAAAGGTAATAGAAGAACTGATTCAAAACAGCCTTGAGGGACCTGTATGGGGTAATGTAAATTTTTTACTTCTTGATCAGAATAATAAATGATACATGTTCTTTCAAAACCTGTCAAAACTCACTGAAATATACCTTTGACATATGTGCATTTCACCTATGTAAATTATACCTTCTTTTTTTTAAAAAAAAAAAAAGAACCTGTTGAATTATTGTTTGACTTGAGTTGTGAATCCCTCATATAGCAGCAATAGTATGTATATGTTGTTAATGAAGATACTTGATTTAGTGGCATACTTCTTTATATTTCTTTGTTTCTATATGAAGAAATAGCATGAACTACCACAACATTTAGTGGCTTAAAACAACAATTATTTATCATTTCATAATTTCTCTGGGCCAGGAATTCAGAAATGGCTTTTAACTGGGTTATTCTAGCTTAGAACCTCATGAGCTCATGAGGTTGTAGTAAATCAGCTAGGACTATAGTCATCTGAAAGCTTGTCTAGAGCCAGATGACCTGTTTTTAAAATAGCTCACTCATTTGGTGCCAATTGTTGATAGGAGGCTTTAGTTCCTCCCTGCCCTGGACCTTTCCATGGCCTCTTGGCTAGCCTCTCAGTATGGTGGATAAGAAATATGTTCTTGAAAGTATTCAGTATTCATATAGAGTATTTGGGGCAGAAGAAAGGAAGTACTTTAGTCTATGAAGAGAGAGGGTAGAGCATTAACTGAATATCCAGAAGCACTAGAGGGGAATAGTGTCTTCACAGACATAGCGATGCTTCTATCAGAAATACTCTATGTGAGAATTGATGTTTCCCATGGTCTTGTTTTCTCAGCCATTGCAAAGTATTCAATGACTCCTTTGGAACTGAGGCAGAAAAGAGAAGCTGGTTACTCAGAAGACAGATTTCTAGTTTCATCATTTTACCTCAAATCTATCATTTTATTTTTTTCTTTCAATTGTACTATATAAGGATACAGTTGATACTGCTTTGCCAATAAGCTTATGAAATGTTTTATTTTTCTGTGCTCATCATCCTTTTTTAGGATGATAAGTCTCATAGCAGTGAACATCAATAGTTTCAATAGTGTAAAAGTACATATAAAGAAGCCACCTGGCCTGACCAAGCAGTGGTACAGTGGATAGAGCATTGGACTGGGACACAGAGGACCCAGGTTCGAAACCCCAAGGTTGCTGGCTTGAGTGCGGGCTCATCTGGTTTAAGCAAGGTTCACCAGCTTGAGCCCAAGGTCACTGGCTTGAGCAAGGGGTCACTTGGTCTATTGTAGCCCCCCGGTCAGGGTACATGTGAGAAAGCAATCAATGAACAACTAAGGTGCCACAACAAGAAATTGGTACTTCTCATCTCTCTCCCTTCCTGTCTGTCCATTCCTTTCTGTCCCTCTCTCTGTCTCTGTCACACACACAAAAAAAGAAGCCACCTGTCTTCACTACCTTTGTATATGACTTCATGAGGATAAAATGTTATAGGTAGAAGCATATTCTTTGAGTAAGTAAAGGAACGTGAAAGGATTAAATGCAAAATTCATCTTTTTTATGCCATTTACATTTTCACATAGTATTTTTCATTTATTTAAAATAGAAGATATAGTGACTTTTATGTGTCTTTGTGCTATATATAATGTATTTTTTAAGTAATATATATGTGTAACTTTTTGTAAGTAAAGTACTGTCTTTTTCATTATTCTGGTTATAGACTAAAAGTCAGTGTTTTTATTTTTCATTGTGGAATGCAGCATTCAGCACTTACTGTCTTTGAGTAGAAATGTATCTGTCAGGGTCAGTTCCAAGTTGTTATCTGATCCACCCATCTAAATTAGCTTTGTGGAAAACTATTTGACTTTCTACATATTTGGATTACATTAGTTTCAGTAACAGAGCAGGTTTCATGTGCGGAGTTGATGTGCTGCAATTTTAATTAATTCTATAGCCTATTTATGGAAAGTGAAAAGATATTCTATGGCTTACAAATCAGTTCTTTCCCTACTGTTAAAAGTAAGCACCCTACACCTGTAAAAAAGGCTGATGAAAAGTAAACAGGAAAGATATTTACAATCACTTTTACTTGTCCATCTGTCGCAAAACTGTAAGCTGCTAATTGTCTGGTAGTTATTTACATTTGATTGTCTAAACTTAAACATTTTTCAAGGTGTATACCTTACTGGATTTATATTTTGAAGAAAATTTTAAATGTTTTATACAATTGGTTGGATATTGAGTAGAGGCATGAAACCTAGAAACTTATAGAAGAGTCTGGGGTCAATTTATTCACTCTTTTCTCTCTTTTTTTTCTCACTAACTTTTTTCACAACAAATTTAATTTCACTGTACTAGATAATAATGCCTTAAAACACAATAGTAGTAATTTGTTTTACAAATATATTATAACTTAAGATTATCTTGAGGTTTCAGATCCTACTGGAAAATCAAACATTCTCTTCTCTTTTTATAATTTAAATGGCCATAAACCCTTTTGAGAATTCATGTTATCAAAAAAAATTTTATTTTGTATGACCTGAGGCTATTATTAAGTCAGTCTTTTATAAAGCATTGTTATTTGTGTAGACAGTTTGATAACCTGGTTTGAAAAAGGAAACTCATCACTTTTCTTAAAGAGTCTATTTAAACTTGAATATGAAGAATTAATTTTTGGAGAATGCTGTTTCCTTTCAAGGTTGGTTGTTGTTTTTTTTAAATGTTACTTGTGCCAGAGTTCAAATTTGCCAATATTTCTCTTCAGTTTTAGTTAAGTGATCAAAATTATTTGTTGGAAACCAAGAGGCATGGAATTAAACTCCTATAGCCAGTTTTCAAGAAAAAAAGTTAAGTGTTTAGATTTATTTTAAGTCATCTTGTGATACCTGTGAATCTGCTTAATAGTTACCCTAAAGCCAGATTCAAGATACTGAAAAGTAGAGAAGTTCAAATCTCAACTCTTTTCTGAAAGATTATCTGGAGAATATTCAAAAGGAGATACTTCTTCATTACTTCCATTAAAGCAAGCATGAGGAAATGGTTTGCTTTTTAAGCCTAGGTGCTATTTTGAAAGTATTTTTCTTTCATGTTAGTGTTATTCAGAGCATGTACTTTTGTTTAAGCTATAAAAGTGCCAGCAAGCGTAGTTTATAGACAGATATTCAGCAGAAGTTTGGCACATACAGGGAAGTTTCTGCATTGTCTTTAAATTTGCAAGTGAAGATGGGGTGAGTAGTGCAGGTATGTTTCTTTAATAAAATGTAGTTTGTCATATGTTTGGGGGGTTATGGTTTTGAAAATTTACCAGAGAACTCTCAGCAATGCAGAGGTTATACATGGAAACTTTGATGGGAAGCAGGCTATGTCTGCAGCTGTTCACTAGCTTGATGGAAAACATGATCTGACTTCACTCGGATGAGTAAGTTTTATTTTCTCTATTAGGAGTATGCCTACTCATTGAATTCGATATTCCAAAGAATTTCAGACACATTGTAGAATGCAGTCCAGAGTTGGATAATGAGCCACATTTCATAGTCATCAGAAATAGATAGTAGTATTCTTAATTTAGGATACAACCTGATGGTGCAAGTTGAGGCACTTACACAGTTTTTGCTTTCAAGGGCCATCATTTCAAAGTGCACCTGAAATTATTTCAGTGTAGTCATGTAATGTAGAGACTTATAAAATTGAAGTATATTCTTCTTCCTATTTTACTTGTTTTGTTGAAAGACAGAAAATAATTCCAAAAGATGTCCTTTGCTCAGGCTTGGAATCTTGCAGCTATCTTTTGCTTTCTCCCTTTCCTGTACCCTATCCTATTTGTTGTCAAGTGTCATTGCTACAGCCTTGTGATATTTCTCGCATCTCTGCTGTCCTCTACAATCTGCCAACTTTTTCCTAACTGGTCTTTCTGCCTTTAGTCTTTCCATTTTCCCATCAATCCTACTTTCTGTTAGTATATTAATATTTTTAAAATCAACCTATTCCCTGCTCAGAAATATTTGGTTGGTCTTCATTTTGTGTGTGTAAAACACATTAAATAAGCGTAAGTTATGATTTCAGTCTAATTTCCAAATTGTGTCTAAAATGTACAAGTAGTTTTTATTGCTACCCATATATTGTTGAGAAGCTTGAGTACAGAGAATTGAAATACGCCATGAAGACTGTGCTCTTATTGCCTCATAGTGTATTTTCATTCTTTAGCACAACGCATAGCACTTCTTCAAGTAATTCACTTACTGCTGTCTGTGTCCTTCTATACCATACTACTGAACCAAAGCAAAAATTATATTTCCCTTCTCCATATTCCTTTATTAAATTGTCTCTTTAGTTACCAGGTAACTTTTCCCTTCTAGCTTATAATTGTTTGCCTGCAATTATAAGATTAAGCAAGGTATGGTTTACCTTCCCTGATTAACTATACTTTTTAAACATGTATACCATAATTTTTCATTTTTCTGTGTCTAAAGAAGTTAGCATAAGTCTTTGTAGATGGAGAATGTGTTGTCAGTTAACTATTAAGTGAGCCAAATATGTTTTTAGTTTATTCATGCAGTTTAAATTCTATTTTCCTATTGTCCTCCTTTTAAATTATGTACCATAATTTTATTTCCCAAATTAGTTTGGTGGAAATATGATGCAGATGTTATTTTGGGAGAGGGAATTATTTCAGTGTTTATGTTGGAAAAAGGTGGTCAGAGAACTTGTAAATATGTTGATATAGAAGGCTGACCTACCTGCTAATTTTCATGAGAGACACTTTTTTTTTTTAATCCAAATACATCCTCACTTGTAATTTTAGCAAAGTATTAGAAGTACTATATTTACAGAAGGGGAGGGACTAGAATGAGGAAGAAGAGACTGGATTTGGGAAAGGGAATATATGCATTAGAAATTACAAACTGCCCTGGCCGGTTGGCTCAGCGGTAGAGCGTCGACCAGGCGTGCGGGGGACCTGGGTTCGATTCCGGGCCAGGGCACACAGGAGAAGCGCCCATTTGCTTCCCCACCCCCCACCCCTCCTTCCTCTCTGTCTCTCTCTTCCCCTCCCGCAGCCAAGGCTCCATTGGAGCAAAGATGGCCCGGGCGCTGGGGATGGCTCCTTGGCCTCTGCCCCAGGCGCTAGAGTGGCTCTGGCCGCAGCATAGCGACGCCCCAGAGGGGCAGAGCATCGCCCCCTGGTGGGCAGAGCGTCGCCCCTGGTGGGCGTGCCGGGTGGATCCCGGTCGGGCGCATGCGGGAGTATGACTGTCTCTCCCTGTTTCCAGCTTCAGAAAAATACAAAAAAAAAAAAATTACAAACTTATTTGAGTCCAGGCAGGTAATTTAAGTCAGTGGATTATAATGAGCTGAAACTGGATTTAACTGGAAAGCAGATAACACGGAAAGGGGCAGCTAGTACTCAGCTCTAGCCCCTGTTGCCATGTAAGAGTGTATCCTTGTATCCTAATGCTACCATCCTTTCACATTTTCAATAGAACTCAGAATCTGGATTCTTAAGTGAAATCTCTGAATTTCTAAACATTTCAAGTAATTGAAAAGTTGTAAAACACTATGATCTAACTAAGGAAAGTAATTTGTCCAATGGGTAACCAAATTGCAATTATCTGATATAAGAAGTTATTGCTGGAGGAAAATAAATTGCTATCCTTTATCTGTTATAAAAGTGAATGGGATCGTTGTGAAAAGGAAAGAAAAGGAATAGGTTTTTAACTTTTAAGAATCGTTCACTAATTTTAATACACTGGAAAAAAAAGGTAAAATGTCAGCACTTTATAATTTTACTAGTGAGATGAGAAATTATATACTTCTGAAAAACTGAGTATTTTTAGCAGAATGATCTGAGAATGATAGGAGTCATCTGTGTCAGAAGTTAATTTTACCTATTAAAACTTTCTATTTAAAAGAAAAAGAAAACATCCACTGTGTTCAGCCTCAGTGGTCAAATACCACAGCAGTTTTTTTCATTTCCTCATTGTTTGCCTCCTATTAAACAATTAATTCCTTCAGTAAGTGAAAACATTTTAGTAAATTAAGGTGAGAGATTTTTCTTAGAATTTGCACTGACTTCAAAGGAACACTTTGAATTTTATTCCATCTTATTGTCTATACTCATAAAGACAAAAGAGGGATGGAATAGGAAAGAAATTAATCAGTACAAATTCCTGTCGGGAAGTGTTTGAAAAGCAGAAACTACTGAGTTGATCAATTTTAAAGTGTCAACACGTGAAAGAAATACAATTAGTAAGCAATTGGAGTCATGCTATAAGAGACTTAGTATATTTTTATTGTTTTACTTTCTTTGTCTTTGTTTTTAGCTATATATATTTTGTTTTTTATTTTTCCAATGTTTGTGGTAGGGATTACAATATAGATCCTTAATTTACTACAGTCTTTCATAAATTGATATTATGCCAATTAGCGTATAATGTAGAAATCATAATGATATACTTCTATTTCCCTTTTTTATCCTTTGGGTATTGTTTATACATTTTACAATTTATATTTATGCTTACATATATTATAAATCTGATCAAGCGTTGTTATTGTTTTTTCTTTAAACAACTTTAATTTCTTTTAACTACTTGAGAAATGAAGAAGATAATTGTTTTGCATTTAACCATGTATTTACCATTTTCTGAGCTCTTTGTTACTTTGTTTTGATCCAGACTTCCATTTGGGATCATTTTGCTTCAGCCTGAAACACTTCGCTTAAATTTCTTTTAGTGCAAGTCTAATGCTGACAAATTCTCACATATTTTGGCCATATGAAAATGTCTTTAAATCACCTTAATTTTTTCTTGGTTAGCATTCTACTGTAAAAAATTTAAAACAAAACAAAGTTAAAAGAATTGTACAACATACCAATATTCTACAATTAATATTTTGCCAACTTTGGCTTTATCACGTGTCTACTCATTGCACTATTTGTTCATTAACTGATTTTGTTATTTTGATGTATTTCAAAGTAAATTGCAGATATATCATTCCTGAATCTTCCATCCTGTATATCATTAACTAGAATTCAGTATGTGTTTATGTTGTCTTTGTAGGTAAAACTTACATTCAGTGAAGAACTAAAACTTGTGTATCATTTGATAAATTTTTTTTTTTTTGTATTTTTCTGAAGATGGAAACGAGGAGAGACAGGCAAACAGACTCCCGCATGCGCCTGACCGGGATCCACCCGGCACGCCCACAAGGGCGACGCTCTGCCCCTCCGGGGCGTCGCTCTGTTGCGACCAGAGCCACTCTAGCACCTGGGACAGAGGCCAAGGAGCCATCCCCAGCGCCCGGGCCATCTTTGCTCCAGTGGAGCCTTGGCTGCTGGAGGGGAAGAGAGAGACAGAGAGGAAGGAGAGGGGGAGGGGTGGAGAAGCAGATGGGCGCCTCTCCTGTGTGCCCTGGCCGGGAATCGAACCCGGGACTTCTGCACGCCAGGCCGATGCTCTACCACTGAGCCAACCAACCAGGGCCTCATTTGATAAATTTTAATAAACGTATATACCTTATAACCCAAATACACATCAAACTAAGATCACAACCATCATCC
Organism: Saccopteryx bilineata; assembly: GCF_036850765.1. NCBI lineage: Eukaryota > Metazoa > Chordata > Mammalia > Chiroptera > Emballonuridae > Saccopteryx > Saccopteryx bilineata. Next base: position 174,302,941 of record NC_089494.1, read on the forward strand.
TGGAAATTTCCCTCATGCCCCTTCACAGTAAATCTTTGCCCTTCATTCCATTTCCATCTCCCAGAAGAAACAACTTTTCTTATTTTTTCATCTTAGATTTGTTTGTTTATTCTAGTTCTTTACAGAATCAGAATTATACAGTATATATATGCTGTTTTGTGTAAGCCTTCTTTCATTCACCCTAGTTGTTCTAGAAGTCATCTATGTGGTTTCATGGATTACGTCTCATTCCTTTTAATTGCTGAAGTATATTCCATTTTACAAATGTGCCAGTTTGTTTAGCAATTTTCTTTTTATGAGCTCCTGGGATATTTCTAGGTTTTTGGCTATTATAACTAAAGTTTTGGGGAATGGTTTTGTAAAGTTTTGGGGGCAGTGTTTGTTTATTTTTTTTGTCTGTTTTTGGTAGGCAAATGTTTTCCTATCCCTGGGTAAATATGCAGCACTTGGATTGATAGATTTTAGGGTAGGTATATGATTAATATTAGAAACTACCATACCTTTTTCCAAAGTATTGCGCCTTTCACATTACTACTGGCCATATATGAGAGTTCTGATTCCTCCATTTTCTCACTAGCAGGTGTTCTTTTTATTCTTTTACCTTTAGCCACTATAATGAGTACTGTATATTGTGGTATCTCATTATAGATTTAATTTCCATTTCCATGATGACTAAAGATGTTAAGTTCTTTTCATATACTTACTGGGCATTCATATCATTACATATATACATATATATGTTCAGTTTTTGGTTCCATTTTTAAGTGGGTTATCTTTTTATTAGAGATTTATAGGCATTATTTGTATACTTTCTATATTCTCCATACATATACTTTGCTAGATATATTCTTTGAATATTTTCTGCCAGTCTGGTTTGTCTATTTATTTTTAAGTTATGTTTCTGTGAGCAGAAGTTATTATTTATGGTAAAGTTTTAATGTTTCGATATTTTTCTTTTATGGTAATTGCTTGTTGTATCCCTTTCGAGAAACCATTTCTTCTTCCCAAGTCATGAAAATATTCTGTTTCTTCGAGGAGCATTATAGTTTTATATTTAATATTGAATCTTTGATCTCCCTCAATTTAATGTTTGTATATGGTCCTCATTTTCAGTTTTTGCTACATGGATATCCAGTTGTTCCAGTTTTATTTTTTTAAAGAACTTTCCTTTTCCCAAATGATTGTTTTGGTGCTTTTATTGAAAAGTAAATGTCCATGTACATGTAGGTTTGTTTCTGGCCTTCTGTTTTGTTTTATTTATCTATTTTTCTCTCCTAATATCAGCTCCATACTGTCTTAATTACTTTAGCTTTACAGTAAATTTTGCAGTTAGGAAATAAAAAATTTCCATTGTTATTCTTTTGTTACAAGATTGCTTAGCTATCCTTGGTTATTTACATTTACATATAAATTTTATAATGAACTTCTCAGTTTCTAAGAATACCTTTTAGTATTCTCTTAGGGATTATATTGTATCTGTGGGACAATTTGGGAACAACTGATATATAAGGTCTACCGGAAAGTTCTGTCCGTTTCTATCACAAGTTTTGACACGTAAGCACATGTTTATTTGGCACATGTGTGCCTCTCTATTTTTATCACTTAATGTATACATACTGACATAGCAAATTAACTAAAACAAAGTTGATTCACGTTAGTCTTATGTGTGAAGCGATAGTGTACCCATGGCTACTGATAAAGTTCATATATGCCACTGTAATTTTTACTAATTTCAACAAGGAAGAAATGCTACAGAAGCATGTAGAAATTTATTGAAAGTGTTTGGTGAAAGAATAATACTGACTATCACTTGTTTTTGTCCTTACAAAATTTTTTGAAGGGCAAAAAATTCAAAAATGGGCCCTGGCTGGTTGGCTCAGTGGTAGAGCGTCGGCCTGGCGTGCGGGGGACCTGGGTTCGATTCCTGGCCAGGGCACATAGGAGAAGCGCCCATTTGCTTCTCCACTCCCCCCTCCTTCCTCTCTGTCTCTCTCTTCCCCTCCCGCAGCCAAGGCTCCATTGGAGCAAAGATGGCCCGGGCGCTGGGGATGGCTCCTTGGCCTCTGCCCCAGGTGCTAGAGTGGCTCTGGTCGCGGCAGAGCAACACCCCGGAGGGGCAGAGCATCGCCCCCTGGTGGGCAGAGCATCACCCCTGGTGGGCATGCTGGGTGGATCCCAGTCGGGTGCATGCGGGAGTCTGTCTGACTGTCTCTCCCCGTTTCCAGCTTCAGAAAAATACAAAAAAAAAAAAAAAAATCAAAAATTAAGAAGATATCAAACAAGCACTGGTTCAATTTTTCGCATCAAAAAATAAAACATTTTTCAAAAATGGGATATACAAATTGCCCTCACGCTGGCAAGAAATCATTAATAATAATGGCAATTATATTATTTAATAAAGTTTATTGACAGTAAGAAAAATTTATATTTTGTTTTATTCCAAAAACGGACAGAACTTTCCGGTAGACCATATATCTATATCTATATCTATATCTATGTATACTTATATATAGATATAGATATAGATTTTTTTTTTTTAAGTAAGAGGATGGGGAAATAGTGAGAGAGACTCCCACATGCAACAGCTGGGATTCACTTGGCAACTCCCATCTGGGGCTGATGCTCGAGTACTGAACTATCCTCAGCACCTGAGGCTGATGCCCTCAAACAAACAGCTATCCTCTGCGCCGGGAGCTGATGCTCGAACCAATTGAGTCACTGGTTGCGTGAGGGGAAAAGGCAGAGAAGGGGGAAAGAAGCAGAGGGTCACTTCTCTTCTGTGCCTTGACTGGGATCAAACCTGGGACTGAATCCAGGGACATCCATATGCCAGGCAGGCCAATGGTTTATACACTGAGCCACTGGCCAGGGCCAACATTGACATCTTAACAATATTGAGTCATCCAACAAATGACCATATTGTTTCTCTTAAAATTTTAAGTTTTCTTTCATTTCTCTCAACAATATTTTATAGTTCACAATGTAGAGTTCTTGTTCTTTTAAGTTTATTCCTAAGTATCATATGTTTTGATACAATTGTAAACAAAATTATATTTTCTAATTGTTTGATGCTATTATATATTATATAAAAATGCAAGCAGCAGAGTCAAATTAAGTATGAAATAGATCAAGAAAAAGGAATATAAGTAATAAAGATGATAAGAAAAAAGAGAAGGAAATAAGAGAGAAGAGGAAGAATAAGAAGAGGAGGAGGAGTTGAAAACCTGTTTCTGTGCAATGATGATATGGTTGTTTATGTAAAAAATTCTAAGGAATCTATAAAAGAACTCTTTGTACTAATAAGTAACTGTAGCAAGGTCACAGAAAACAAAGTTTATGTTAAAATAATAGCAATAAAATATTAGTATATTTTACTCATTTAGCAGTAAATCATCCAAACTGCTTAGCATCTTTTTTCTTAAGTATATTAGAGTAAGTCTCCTTCTTGGAAAATCAGGTGATCCAATAAAATAGAAAATGATCATATAATATAGTCTGTGATTAATGTTAAGGTCCAGAGTAAATTCAGCAGCTTATTGCCCCCAAGACTTAGTGTTAAATTGTTTTAGGTAGTCAAGGTGACAGAATTCACCAGTTTGGGGGCATGTCAAGGTGACTTGACAATTTCTGTTCAGTGGTCACCAGTGGTCATCTGAGATAAGATGTTTGGAAAAATGATATAGGCAATGCTTTTAAGGATGATAAATACTTCTTTACTGTTTTAATCAAAGACAGATATTTTTAACTGAACCGGGGGGTGATCCTATTTCTGCGTGGGTGTGGGGCTACAGTCATCGTTGCTATCAATGTTAGAACTTTTCTAAGAGAACAAGACTGTATCTGATCAATTGCTTGAATGATTACTTGATTAGAGCCCCTGTGGACTGAAAAATAAAACATGGGGGAAATTATCTTTGCTTGAAAACAGATTTCAGAGTGGAAATTGTCAAATGTTCTTCTCTGTCATAGAATAAGCCAAATGTGTCCCCCATAAAATTTTAAAATTTGAGTAAGTCTGCTCAGTGAACTTATCAAAATAGCAATACTATCCCCCAGATACCTAAATGAGTTAACTTATTGAAACGTATTCCTTACAGTTATTTGTCTGGATGTCACTGTGTTCTCCAAAATAATTTTAGTTTTGGCATAATTAAAGGTTAGAAGTTCTTTCAAACAATAACTGGCCAAAATTTCTTGAAGCTATTTCAGGATGAAAGGTCATGTTGTCAGTATGTAAAATGACCTCTCTGCAGTGTCAGAAGGGATATACAGTGTGTCCATAAAGTCATGGTGCACTTTTGATCTGTCACAGGAAAGCAACAAAAGATGATAGAAATGTGAAATCTGCACCAAATGAAAGGAAAACCCTCCCAGTTTCTGTAGGATGATGTGGCAGCATGTGTGCATGCACAGATGATGACGGAACACCGTGTATGCAGCGGAGCAGCCCACGGCCATGCCAGTCGAGATGTGGACGGTACAGAGGAAAGTTCAGTGTGTTCTGTGGCTCGCTAAATTTGAATCTGTGACCAAAGTGCAACGTGAATATCAGCGCTTTTATAATGAAGCGCCACCACATAGGAATAACATGACTCGGTGGGATAAGCAGTTGAAGGAAATTGGCAGTTTGGTGGAGAAACCCCGTTCTGGTAGGCCATCAGTGACGAGTCTGTAGAGGCTATACGGGATAGCTATCTAAGGAGCCCTAAAAAATCTGTGCATACGTGTGCTTGACAATTACACCTAAGCAAGACTACAGTTCATAAGGTGTTAAAGAAACGTCTCTGTTTTACGGGGTACAAATTGCGGCAAGATATGGAGCCCGCATTGAACTGCACTGAATAGGTATGAAACTGGGAGGGTTTTACTTTTATTTGGTGCAGATTTCACATTTCTATCATCTTTTGTTGCTTTCCTGTGACCGATCAAAAGTACACCATGACTTTACAGACACACTGTATATATCTAGTTCACATAAAAGCATTCACTCTAAGAAGGGAGGACTATCCTTGGATTTTTGTTTCTTCTTCTCAAATACTTATTTGCCCTGACATAAAGGTTCATTTTTTGTTTATTCTTTTCTTAATTTTTTCCATTAATTTAAGAGAGAGAGAGAATGCACACGTGAGAGAGAGAGAGAAGCATCAACTCACTGTTCCACTTAGTTGTTCTATTAGTTGTGTACTAATGGATTGCTTCTTATATGTGTCCTGACTGGGGATAGAGTCCACTACCTCAGTTAACCAGGACAATGCTTTATCCACTGAGAAACCCGGCCAAGGCCAATTTTGCTTATTCTTAATCTTATGATATTTCCTTAAATGCTTATTGAGGAAGAGTAAAAAGCCTCAAGATAATATTTACATTGTATAATTTTAGCACATAAGTGATTATTGTCTGTAGTGTCAAAAGCAGATGACATGTCAGAAATGCTTTCTAAAGATTTATTAACAGAAACTGACAGAATTAAATGGAAATGAATCAAGCCCATGATCAGTGGTATAGTAATTTTTTCTGCAGGTTTTCCTTTTCTCTTGTTAAATGGCAGCCTTGAAAAACTGTGTTCATATTTAATTGGCAAAATTTCAGGAGCTTTTTTTTTATATAAATGAGCTTTATGTTTTTTAAAAATTAAATTTATTGGGGTGACATTGGTTAATAAAATTTTATAGGTTTCAAGTGTACAGTTCTATAATACATAATCTGTGTATTGCATTGTATACCCACCACCCAAAGTCAACAATTCATCTGTCACCATATATTTGACTCTCTTTACCATTTACTACCCCTCACTCCCCTCTGGTAACCACCATACTTGTCTGTATCATGAGTTTTTGTTTGTTTTTCTTCTTTGTTGGTATATACTGAGGGAATGGTATAAAAGGAATTACCTTAAATCAGGAACAATTTTAAGAACCATTTTGGATCATTCTTTAAGTGGGGCACTTTTAAATTTAAAACATTTAATCATATAATTCATAAACAGAAGGAATAGAAAAAAGGAAGGAACAGAGTATTTATTGAGCATATACTATGTTCTAGTTACTGTGCTACATATTTTGCATAAGCAACTTTAAGGTTATTGGTCCTCGTTAGTTAGTGATATAAGGTTTATAGAATATTAGATGTCTTCTAATGGTGGGAGCCATGACCACAGTGTAGCCTAACCAATAAACTGTGCCTCTAAAAGTCCTCTTTTCATTGTGGCCTTTCCTTGAGAAACAGCACTTTAGAACTTGCCTTTGTGATAGGCACTGTTCAAAAAGCACAGTCATTTGAGAGAATGATCGGCTTTAAATTTACAAGTACAATTAGTCCTGTCATTAATTACCAAACTATCTTTCTGCCTTTGTATGGATTTCTTTGTTTCATGGAATCTTGATCAAACTGGAAATTAGAGAACCCAGTTCTTTCTCTTGGCAGACACGGAAACAAGCAAAACTAGTTTCATTATTACCAGAATCTGTTGGTATACTTAGGGCAGAGCAGTTTCTCTTGTAAGATAGTTGGAGTGGAGGAAATAAAACTGTGTAGAACAAAAGAATACACATGGGGTTTACAGTATTAGTTCTTGTTCCATTTTAACTTCTCAGCCACCTAGTCAATTATTTATGCAAATGCAAAATTTAAATGAGAAATTATTCCTTTATTCTAAATTAGCAGGACCTCAATGTGGAAGATCTGAACAAAAATAATGATGGTGAATGCATACAAAAGAACAGGTAAATTACACAAAATGTTGTGGAATGCATTGTGTTAGACATTGTCCTAAGCACTTTGCAATTATTCTTTCATATAAGAGCTCTACTATAGAGCTTACCACTATTACTTCCATTTGATGTGTGAGGAAATGTAGGCTTCTATGAGGAATCTAAGGTGTTAAATAATTTTTTCCTGGTCATACAACTAATACGTTGTCAGAGTTCCAGTTCTCTGATAGCTAAATGGACGTAACTCTAACTTCATATTCTCTGTTTTTTAGAAAGGAGCAAGCCATTTTTATTGATTGCTATGCAAGTCCTGAGATTTTTTTTTATTAATTTTTAGAGAGGAGAGAGAGACAGAGAGGGAGAGAGAGGAGAGTGAGACAGAGAGAGAGAAGGGGTAAGAGCTGGAAGCATCAACTCCCATATGTGCCTTGACCAGGCAAGCCCAGGGTTTCGAACCGGCGACCTCAGCATTTCCAGGTCGACGCTTTATCCACTGCACCACCACAGGTCAGGCCAGTCCTGAGATTTTTAATCAAACCTGTTTAAGAATAATTACTGTGTCCAGGGGAAATTAACTGACAAGCCTAAGTCACATTTCCAGTCCTAGAGACAGAACATACGGACTGAGATGTATAGGAGAGAAATGGAATCTGAAATGAACAGTGTTAAATTATCAATGGAAGAAAGGGGCATGCATGTCAGGAAGGGACACAATAAATGTCTACTGCATTTTAAAGATCTGGTAACAGACACTTAGAGTGATTACTTTATCACTACCTGTCACAATGCTATAGCTGGACCTCAGATTTCTCTCTTTAGCCTTCACCATCCATTTTGTTAAACACTGAGAGGCAGTATAGTGTAGCAGTTAAGGACGTGGTCTCTAAGACCAGGCTGCTGGGTTTGAATTTCAGCTCTACTGTTTACTCATATGAGTAAATTACTTTACCTCTCTGTGCTTTAATTTCTCATCTTCTAAAATAGCAGAAATAACTAATGAACTAATAGATATGAATTATTTATAGCAGCACTTGGTATATAGTACTAGTGGTTTCTATTAATAACAGTAGTGCTAATAGTATTACTCTTGTAACTACTATAATGTACTAAGGGATTATATTAGCAATAAGCATTTTCTGTGGAACAGTACAGCCTTTTTATGTGAGCAATTATGACAAATTATGATTATTCTGTACTTCTATATTAAGTACATATATGCTTCAGGCACTGGGCTAGGCACTAATGAGTCTGGAGATGAAATATGAAGTCCCAACCTTTACAGAGATTGCTGACTGGTGAGTAGACAGAGTTACAACAAGCAATTACAGTATAGATTTTTTTATAATTATGTACAACAGGTATATACAAGTTAACTTGATAGACAGATTTGTACCTCATAACCAGGAGAATCCAGAAAAGCTTTACTTCAGTAATGCTTGTGTTTAATCTTAAAGGATAGATAGGTAAGTAGCAGCCAAGTAAACCAGATGAGCAGAGAAAACAGCGTGTGCAGGCCTGACCTGTGGTGGTGCAGTGGATAAAGCGTCAACCTGGAAATGCTGAGGTCGCCGGTTCGAAAACCTGGGCTTGCCTGGTCAAGGCACATATGGGAGTTGATGCTTCCAGCTCCTCCCCCCTTCTCTCTCTCTGTCTCTCCTCTCTCCCTCTCCTTCTGTCTCTCCTCTCCTCTCTAAAATAAATAAATTAAAAAAAAAAAACAAAAAAAAACAGCGTGTGCAGAAAGGCACTGATATTGCAAGCATATAAATAAAGCCAAAGGCAGAGGAGAAGGAGATAAACTTGGAAAGCAAAGTAGTAAAGCATCCATCAGAGAATATTGGAAATGATCTTTCTATTTTTCTTTGTAAAACAAATTTGGAATCTAGGAGTGAATCACTCTTATTTAAGATGATGAGTCTTGAACATAGGCTGCTATATCAGACAGTGATTTAAGATGAAAAGGAGTGGTCATAGGAAGAATGGCTGATATTCTACTTATGAGTTCTTCCCAGATTACTTAAAGGAGGAATTGTGATTTTTCTCTGCTCTAGTCATCTCAATGGATGAAAGTTTTAGCTCTCTTCTACAAGCAATCTGGCTAGCGCACTTGACCTATGCATGGTATTATTATCCAACTTTACTTTCTCTGTTCATGTATTAGTGTATACAATAGCTAGACATTTAGTCAGTAATTGGTTGTTTTGTTTTGTTTTATGTGATAGCCCACAACCTCCCCACCCAAAAGGAACAACACAGCCATGTTGTTCATAGCATTTACCTCAGTGTCAAATCTGCATTCAGAATGCTTTAAAACCATCATGGGAAAGACTGTACATTTCTAAATCTGCCATATATATTTTAGACAAAAACCAGATTCTGATTTTTGTGTTAGTCTGTTTCCTTATTGGTTTATGCCCCCAAATTTTCATTTGTTCTCCCATAATGACAGTTGTAAGAATGAGACTCCTACCAATCTGAAACTCTGTATTCTTTATGTCCTTGTAAAATTATATTTTAAATGTGTCCACAGGTCCTGGTAAAATACTGTACTGTGCTTAGCTATTAAAAGTCTGAAGGAGAAAATGTCCTTTAACAGGTGAATAGACAAATGACAGTACATCCATTTAGTGAAATACTTCTCAGCAGTAAAGAAATGCACTGATAATGCAGGCAAGACATGGATAAATCTTCAGAGCACACTGAGTAAAAGAAGCTAGACACAAAATAATGCTGCATCATTCTGTTTATGTGAAACTCTTTTAAAAAGACATTAAATCTATAGTGATAGAAAAAAACATCAGTGATTGCTTGAATCTAGTGGTAGGATAGAGTAGTTGGTTGGGAAGGGGAAAAGTTAGACCTTTTGAGATGTTAGAAATATTCTATTTCTTTATTGTGGCAGTGCTTATAGTGGTGTATACATTTGTCAGAACTCTTCTAATGGTACATTTAAAATTAATTAATTTACTGTATATAATTTTCTAAATAAAGATAATTTAAAGAAAAGTATGAAGGAGAAATTGCTCTGTTATGATCATGTCATGATAGAGAAAAATAAGTTACCTTGGCTGGGGCTCGGGCGACCTCGGGGTCGGTTCGATCGGGTGCGGGCCCACCAAGGCAGCGGAAGCTGTGGTGGCCACAGAGGCAGGCTGGCACTGGCAGCGCCCAAGCCCAAATGCCTGAGGTGGCAACAGTGGCAGCGGAGGGCCAGCGGACAGACCACACATTGGGAGCACAGAGGCCACACCTACTGGTTCCCTGTGACCACACCCTTTTGAGTGCTGAAAAAAAAGGAAAAAAAACAAAATAAAGTAAAATAAATAAGTCTGGATAGAAAGACATCTGAGGCTAAGGAGTGAGCCAGATCCAATATCGTACCTAAATCACCGAACTACAGTACTGAGCCCAACAAGTAGCCAGCAATAAGAGGCAGCAGAAAATGGATCTCAGGGGAATTTGAACTTTCAAAGGAACTTCCCCCAGGCCAAGAGTAGATAAAAGCTAGCCTAGGAGTGCAGCTGATATTTACAATGCCACCTGGGCCCATCAGAGGCAGCCACAAGATCTGGATCACCTGTAGCTCCAAAAAGGTAGATAAGAGCCAGTCATAGGCAGTGACCCCCACCAATCAGCGCCAGGCTCTGGCCAGGGAGGTCCAGGGCAGGCACATCCAATGGCCAGATATGGAGAGCATCAGTTCAGGATATAACAACCCTTGTAAGAGTGGTAGCATAAGGAAGGGCTCCTCACGCCTGACCCAGCTAAGACATAGAAAATGCCGACACAAATAACAAAAAGAATAGTGATAGCAGATAAGCAGTCCACAGCAGATTACAAACAACAGCTGATGCCAACCCAAGAAGACCTAGAAACAACACAACTGAAAATTGGAGGCAGACAATACCAACCCTAGACTCAGCTAGCTACACAAACAACACACCCAAAGGAAGAGGGTATACACAGACAAAATAGGGAAGACAAAAGACATGCAATCCAAATGAATCAAGAGAAATCCCCAGAAAAAGAACTGAGTGAGATGGAAATAACCAAATTACCAGATATAGAGTTTAAAATAATGATTGTTAGGATGCTCAAAGATCTTAGAGCCATGATGGCGAACCTATGACACAATGTGTCGGCACTGACATGCATAGCCATTTTTGATGACATGTGGCCGCATACGAGAGAAGTATGGGGCTGCATGCTGAGAACGACGTTTCATCCTCGGCTCCTGCACGGCCAGGTGCAGGAGCCAAGGATAAAATATTTGCTGTAGTGTAGACTCTTTGTGCTGGAGGTCTGTAGGCCAAAACAACAGAACTCTGGCACAGAGCATCTAGTTCTGGAACTTCCGGTTAGGCCGTAAGAAGATCTTTCACCTTACTTCCGGCCGACAAAGCAGGAAGCAGTGAAATGCCATGGGGGATGCATCTCTGGGGGCCCTGTGATCGCCATTACCAGCAACCACATAACCCCAGCAACCATCATCCAATCTACTGTTCTGGGGTGTCATGGATTTCTAATTGACCATCATTACTGAGATAAGTGAAGGGGAGGCTGGGAGAGGCAAGGATTTGTGTTATAGGTGCCATTTCCTGCCAGTAGAAATAGTGGCAGCCATCTTAATTTACTTGCAGAATTTTAAGACAGCATCTGGACTCAGGTGTTTGTCAACTTGAGGTCAAAGCTTGAGAATCTGGAAAGGTGCCGCTTGGAGAATCAAGAGGAGTGCTACTATGAACAGGAAATTTGGAGTGTCTGGAACCGATTACCAGACACATTTAGCATCCTGAAAAATATAGCAATGGCTTTACTCACAATTTTTCCCTCTACATACTTTTGTGAGACCTTATTCTCAGTGTTAAATAATATCAAAACCAACAAAAGAAACAGATTGACAGATAAAGTTAATAGCGCTTGCTTGGGCTTGAAGTGTACAAGATACCAACATTCAGTTGAAGATTTAGCCAATGAAATTGAGCAACAAAAAAGTCACTAATAGGCAGGTTAGTTAAAGAATTCCCCCTTCCCATCACTTATTCTAGTTCACAGCACCCCAAATAATATCAAGACCAACAAAAGAAACCGACTGATAGATGAACAAAGAAGTCACTAACCATGTAAGTTAAATAATTAGTTTTTGGTTTATTAAATATAGTTATATATTACAATTATACATTTTTGTTATTTAAACTATAAATATCATGAAATTTTGGTTTTTCCTTGAAGTGACACACCACCCGAGTTATGCTCGGTTTTTTGGCAAATTTTGACACACCAAACTCAAAAGATTGCCCATCACTGTCTTAGAGCAACAATGGATGGACAAAATGAACACCTAAATAAAGAGAAAACAAGCATCATAAAGGACATTGAAATCATAAAAAAGAACCAGACAGAAAAAACAAACACAATATCAGAAATAACGACTACACTAGAAGGAATTAAAAGCAAGCTGGATGAAGCAGAGGATCAAATCAGCAACTTAGCAAGATAAGTGAAAGCGTGGAAGCAGAAAGCAAAAAGAAAAAAGGATCAAAAGTCTGAAGAAACTCTTAAGAGAGCTCTGTGACAACATGAAGAGAAACAACATCCACATAATAGGGGTTCCTGAAGGAGAAGAGAAAGAACAAGGTATACAGAACCTGTTTGAAGAAGTTATAACTGAAAATTTCCCTAAATTGATGCAGGAAAGAGTCACACAGGTTCAAGAAGCAGAGAGAACTCCAGTAAAAAAGAACCCAGAGAGACCCACACCAAGAGACATTATAATCAAAATACCAAAGCTAAGAGATAAAGAAAGAATACTAAAAGCTGCAAGAGAAAAACAGCCTATCAAATACAAAGGAACCCTCATAAGATGACATCTGACTTCTCAGCAGAAACACTTGATGCCAGAAGGGAATGACAAAAAATATTCAAAGTAATGCAGAATAGGAACCTGCAACCAAGACATCTTTATCCAGCTATCGTTTAAAATTGAAGGAGAAATATAAGGCTTCCCAGACAAAAAATAACTCAAGTAATTCATCACAACCAAACCAATGCTGCAAGAAATGTTAAGGGGCCTGCTGTGGACAGAACAAAGTGGGGAAATAAAATCTAGTAAAAGAGGAACGTAGATTTAAAAAAACGGCAATAAACAACTACATACCAATAGTAACTTTAAATATAAATAGATTGAATGTTCCAATCAAAAGACATAGGGTAGGCCCTGGCCGGTTGGCTCAGTGGTAGAGCGCCGGCTTGGCGTGCAGGGGTCCCGGGTTCGATTCCCGGCCAGGGCACACAGGGGAAGTGCCCATCTGCTTCTCCACTCCTCCCCCTTTCCTTCCTTTCTGTCTCTCTCTTCCCCTCCTGCAGCGAGGCTCCATTGGAGCAAAGATGGCCCGGGCGCTGGGGATGGCTCCTTGGCCTCTGCCCCAGGTGCTAGAGTGGCTCTGGTCGTGACAGAGCGACGCCCTGGAGGGGCAGAGCATCGCCCCCTGGTGGGCATGCCGGGTAGATCCTGGTCGGGCGCATGCGGGAGTCTGTCTGACTGTCTCTCCCCGTTTCCAGCTTCGGAAAAATACAAAAAAAAAAAAAAAAAGACATAGGGTAGCTGAATGGATAAGAAAACAGGACCTGTACATATGCTGTCTACAAGAAACCCAACTCAAAACAAAAGATACATATAGACTGAAAGTAAAAGGATGAAAACAAATATTTCATGCAAATGGAAATGAAAAAAAAGCTGGGGTAACAATACTTATATCTGACAAAATAGACTTTAAAACAAAGACTATAGTAAAGAATAAAGAAGGCCACTACATAACAATAAAGGGTACAATGCAACAGGAAGAAATAACCATTATAAATATCTAGGCACCTAATATAGGAGCACCTAAATATATAAAGCAGACTTTGATGGACATAAAGGGTGAGATCAACACCAATACTATAATAGTAAGGGATTTCAATACCCCACTAATATCACTAGATAGATCCTCAAGCAAGAAGGTTAACAAAGAAACAGCAGAATTAAGGGACACACTAAATCAGTGGTAGTCAACCTGGTCCCTACTACTAGTGGGCCAATAGAACGCCACTAGTGGACATTCCAGCTTTCATGGTGGGTGGTAGCGGAGCAACCAAAGTATAAAAAAAAAGATAGATTTAACTATAGGAAGTTGTTTTATAAAGATTTATTTTGCCAAACTTAGCAAAAATTCGACATAAAGTACTTGGTAAGTAATTATTATTATATGCTTTAACTTGCTGTAACTCTGCTTTATAAATTTTATAAAGTTACTTTTATACTTTATAAATCACCATTACTATGGAACCAGTGGGCGGTTAGAAAATTTTATAAAGGTATAAAAAGGTTGACTACCCCTGCACAAGATCAATTGGATTTAATAGATTATCTTTGGAACCTTTCACCCTAAAGCAGCAGAATATACATTCTTTTCAAGTGCTTATGGTATATTCTCTAGTTTAGACCACATGCTAGATCACAAAATGAGTCTCAACAAATTTAAAAAGATTGAAATCATATCAAGCATCTTCTCAGATCACAGTGGCATGAAACTAGAAATCAACTATCATAGAAAAACTGAAAAACACTCACTTGGAAACTAAACAGCATATTATTAAATAACGAATGGGTCAGCAGTGAGCTCAAGGAAGAAATAAAAAATTTCCTTGAACAAATGAAAATCAGCATACAACAACTCAAAATCTATGGGACTCAGCAAAAGCAGTACTGAGAGGGAAGTTCATAGCACTATAGGCATTAACTTAAAAAGCTAGAAAAAGCTCAAATAAACAACTTAACCCTGCAACTAAAAGAACTAGAAAAAGAACAGCAAGAAAAGCCTAGAAAAAGTAGAAGGAAGGAAATAATAAAAGAACGGAAATAAAGGACATAGAGACCAAAAAACAATACAGAGAATCAATGAAACCAAGAGCTAGTTCTTTGAAAAAGTAAACAGGATTGATGAATCCTTAGCCAGACTCACCAAGAAAAAAAGAGAGAACTAAACTAAATAAAATTAGAAATGAGAGTGGAGAAGTAATAACTGACAGCAGAAATACAAAGGATTGTAAGAAAATACTATGAAGAACTGTATGCCAGAAAATTAGAAAACCTAGGTGAAATGGACAAATTCCTTGAAATATATAATCTTTCAAAAATCAATCTGGAAGAATCAGAAAACCTAAACAGACCAATTACAACGAATGAGATTGAAGCAGTTATCAAAAAAACTCCCAACAAACAAAAGTCCTGGGCCAGATGGCTTCACAGGTGAATTCTACCAATCATTCAAAGAAGAACTAACTCCTATCCTTCTCAAGCTATTTCAGAAAATTCAAGAGAAGGGAAAACTTCCAAGCTCCTTTTATAGGGAAGCATAATTCTGATCCCAAACCAGTCAAAGACAACACAAAGAAAGAATACTATAGGCCAATATCCTTGATGAATTTAGATGCTAGAATTCTCAACAAAATATTAGCAAATCGGATTCAGAAGTACATGAAAAAAATCATACACCATGATCAAGTGGGATTTATTCTTGGGAGGCAAGGTGGGTACAACATTCGTAAATCAATCAATGTGATTCATCACATAAACAAAAGGAATGAGAAAAACCACATGATAATATCAATAGATGCAGAAAAAACATTTGATAAAATCCAGCACCCATTTATGATCAAATAGTAGGTAAGCAAACTCTCTAGAGTTTTACATTAAGTTTGGGGATAAAACCCTAGCTTTTGAAGTGTTTTTATGTCTTGCCTGACCAGGCAGTGGCACAGTGGATAGAGCATCAACCTGGGATGTTGAAGACCCAGGTTCAATACCCTAAGGTCGCTGACTTAAGTGTGGGCTCATCTGGTTTGAGCACAGACAGGAAGTGAGAAAGATGAGAAACATCAATTCTTCATTGCGGTTCCTTAGTTGTTCATTGATTGATTTCTCATACATGCCTTGACGGGGGGCGGGGGCTACAGCAGATCGAATGACCCCTTGCTCAAGCCAGCAACCCTGGGCTCAAGCTGGTGAGCCTTGATCAAACTAGATGAGCCCACACTCAAGTTGGAGACCTCAGGGTCTCGAACCTGGGTCCTCCACATCCCAGTCTGACACCCTAGCCACTGCACCACTGCGCCACTGCCCGGTCAGGCCCTCTGGGGTTTTTTTTTTAAAAACACTTTTATTGAGGTATAATTGATATAAAAGAAAACTCCAAGTTCTTAATTTCCACATTTGTTGAGTTTGGACATATACATACACCTATGAAACCATCACCACAGTCAAGATAATAGACTGTCCACCTCATCTCAAAATTTCCTTGTATCCTTTTTTAAAATTTTTGCACTTGCTAAGAACAGTTAATATGAAACCTACCCTCTTAACTTTTTAAGTGCACAATACACCATTGTTCACTATAAGCACTGTGTGTATGAGATCTCTAGAACTTATTCATCTTGCATAACTGAAACTATCTCAGTTGAATAACACACATTTTCTTCTCTCCCCAGCCCTTGGTAACCACCATTCTAGTCTCTGCTTCTATAAGTTTGATTTTTTGAGATACCTTATATAAGTGGAATCATGTAGTATTTGTCCTTATGTGTCTGGCTTATTTTGCTTAGCATAATGTCCTTCAGGTCCATCCATGTCATCGCAAATGGCCGGATGTTTTTTTTCAAGGCCAAATAATATGTAATTGTATGTATGTATTGATATTAGATTTTCTTTTTCCACCTGTCAATGGACATTTGGGTTATAAAAGTGAATCTATATGGTATGTTTTAAATCTAACAAGATTAGCTTCCTTATTGATTTTTTCTCTAGTGTTTTCTTATATGTATTTACAATATTTACTACTATTACCGTACATATATATAAAAAGGAACACAAGGAAACTGTTGGACTGATAGATAGGTCTATTACTTTTATTGTGGTGATGGTTACAGAAGAGTATGTATATGTCCAAACTCATCAAATTGTATACATTAGGTATAGTTTTTTGTATATCAATTATACCTCTTTAAAATTATTTAAAAAATAAAAACTTCTGAAAAAGACACTGAGGTAGATAAGAACAAATGGAAAGATAGATCTTTTTATTCAATAAAGTAATTCAAATTCATAAAAATGTTGTCTTTCTAGATAATATACAGATTTAATGTGAACCCAATTCAAAAATCAAAAAACTAACAAATATTGGTGTTTCTGAGCTAGTAAAATTGATAACAGGAATCTGTCTTAACACTTAGTCTAATTTACGTGTTAGCCAGAAATTAATGAGATTATATTTTTGAAGTGGTTCATTCTTCATTTGGTATGAAAAAGAGACTAGAAAAAGAAGTATATTTTTGACAAATGAATAGTACTTTTTGGGGGTGTAGTCATTGTGTAAACTTGAACAATTTATTTTTTATTTACTAACTATAGACTTATACACTGTCTCATAAATGAAGTTAACACTTTTGAATTATTACTATATTCATTTTGATATACCACACTTTTCTGATCTGTTATTTTATTAGTGGTGAAGGATTTGATCTTATCTGCACCCTCTTGTACCATCATGTAATGCCATTGTAGGCATTTACTGAAATATCTGATACATATTTATTGAATATTTAACTTACAGACAATATGAAGAACACAGAAGAAAACCTACACAGATGTTATTAACATAGTATTAATAAGCCCATCAATTATTAACTGTCAAAATACAGAGAAGTGCAGTTCTACCCTAGTTGAGCCATTGGATGAGAAGGCACTAAGAATCCTGCCAAAAATATTATGGAAGTGATAAAATATCCTAGAATAAACAAGGATGTCAAAAAAGGGCTGATTGAGATAACAGAAGAAGCTTACAGAACAGGAATTTCAAGGTCTTGATAAAATGAAGAACAGCGCCTCAGTAATGAGGAACACAGAAGTATTGGAGATTGTAGTTGAAAATCAGGAGTTATAAGTGGAGGTTGAGCAGTTTCTCCTTGTGACAAACTGTATTTGAGATACTTGCTGAAGTTAGATAAAAATATGTGGCTATGAACATGTGAGTTCAACCAATTCTTATAGACATTAAACCCATGATCTTGTCCTGTGTTTTAACCAACCATTCTAGATAGCTACAGATAATTTAGGGATGATTCAAACAGGCACATAGTAAATTCCTTTGAAATACATATGGAATGGGATAAACAAAATACCGTATACAGGTATTCTCTTTTACTTTTCAATCTTCTAAAGATTTATTTTTATTTATGTAGGTCTGTTTATTACCAATGTAATAAATAAATTTTCATGTTTTCCTCATAAGACAGAGGAAAATATGATTAATTCCCATCTGCTAACTTAATTATTGAATTATCATTGTATTAAAGTTATATTGAATTTAATTGTATTAAAATTTTGATTTGTTATTCTCTTTACAGAAGTGTCTATTCAGGTCCTTTACCCATTTTTAATTGGATATTTTTTGGTGTTGAATTTTATAAGTTATTTATAAATTTGAGATAGCCAATAGACATATAAAAAGATGTTCAACATCATTAATCATCAGAGAAATGCAACTTAAAACAGTAAGTGCTGGTGATGGTGTGGAGAAAAGGGGACCCTGCTGCACTGCTGGTGCAGACTCATGAAGACTCATGAAGTCACTGTGGCAAACAGTATGGCATTTCCTCAAAAAATTAAAAATGGAATTGCCTTATGACCCAGCTTTCCCATTTCTACGAATATATCCTAAGAATCCAAAAACACTAATTTAAAAGAGATTTGTACCTCCATGTTCATTGTAGTGTTGTGTGCAATAGTCAAGATATGGAAACAGCCCAAATATCCATCATTGAATGAGTAGATAAAAAAAACTGTGATACATTTACATGATGGAACACTATGTGGCCATAATAAAGAAAGGAATCTTACCTTTTGTGATAGCATGGATGGACCTGGAGATTATTATTGCTAAATGATATAAACCAGGCAGAGAAAGACAAATACCATATAACCTCACTTATATGTGGAATCTAATGAACACAATAAGGAACAAAATAGAAACAGAGGCAGAATCAAAGGAAATAGATGGACAGTTGTCTGAGGGAAGGGGGAAAAGGTGCTGGGATCAATGACAGTGAAGGGATTAGCCAAAATTATGTATACGTAACGCATACATACAGACACGGGGTGGCAATAGCCAGAAGGAAACAGGGAATGGAGGTAAGGTGAGGGAGGCAAAGGGAGGGAAATGGAGATGGAAAGGGACTGTGCATGGGGCATGGGGGGCACGATGTGGTGAGCAGAGCATGTTATATTGAGTGGGACACTTGAAACCATGTCAACCCAATAAGTTAAAAACAAAAAACCCGACAATGAGATATTACCTCACACCTGTCAGAATATTGATCATCAATTAATCGCCCAACAAATAGTGCTGGCAAGGATGTGGAGAAAATGGAACCCTCCTGCTGTTGGTGGGAATGCAGATTAGTACAGCCACTGCGGAAAACAGTATGGAGTATGGAGTTACATAAAAATGTAACTGCCTTATGACCTAGTGATTCCACTTCTGGGAATTTATCTGAGGAAACATGAAACACTAATTTAAAAGAGTATATGCACTCCTATGTTTATTGTAGCATTATTTATAATAGCCACAATTTAGAAGCAGCCCAGGTACCTATCAGTAGATGAATGTATAAAAAAGCTGTGGTACATTTATACAATGGAATACTACTTAGCCATAAAAAAGAAGGACATCTTATCCTTTACAACAGCAAGGGTAGACCTTGAGAGCATTATGCTAAGTGAAATAAGCCAATCAGAAAAAGATACAATTTCATCATATGTAGAATCTAATGAACAAAGTGAACTAATAAGGAAGACAGACTCATAGCAGGCTGACAGCTGTCAGGGTGGGTTAGGCCTGGATGATGGGGGCAGAGGGATTGAGCAAAAAAGGGGAAAAAAAGAGAAAAAACTCATGGACACGAATAATAGTGTGGTGATTGCTGGAGGGAGAATGATGGGGAATAGGTAGAGGAGGGTATGGGGGTAAATAGTGATGGACAGAGACTTGACTTGGGGTTGTGAACACACAATACAGTGTAGAGATGATGTGTTGTAGAATTGCGCACCTGAAATCTGTATCATTTTGTTAACCATTGTCACTCCAATACGTTCAATAAAAGGGAAAAAATAAGAATTCATAAATCTCTCCCAACTATACCATAAGCTTTGTGATTGTGGATATCCAATTCTTCTCTTTGTATCCATGGAGCCTAAAAATGCAGGGGCCTAAAAACATTGTACTAATCAGCTAATGGTCACTTAATTGATATGTTATAGTATAAATGAAAATGTCTTAGTATGTAATCTTTCTTTTTTGTAAATTATTAATCATATTTTTTTGAAAGCTGCCTTTGGTCATATCTATATAATTACAATCACCAAGGATTCTTATGCTCATTAAACTTTTCAAATTGTTAGGGACAATAGTAACAAAGTAAATGCTACCCTCCCAGTCTCTGGGCATGGTAATAACTGAAAGTTTCAAAAATAGAATATTTTATGACCCAAAGTTTAATTTATATTTTCCAGGTTAGTGATGTATTTCTCTATTAACAAGACTGACTTGGGAATTTTATAGAATGAAGTCATGTTGTGCCCTGTTAACATTTTTTTTAAATTGTGTGAATCATATTCTTTTAGCCAAACTCTTCTTCTAGAGTCCATTTTTAATTAAATTGTAATGTACTAACTATTACTGGAGATAACAATTTTTTTACTTTGCTGTTGCATTATAATTGCATTAGCCACTTCAAAATAATTTTTAAATTATTTCATGATATAATAAGTTCTTTGCAGTTTAAAGCATAAAACTTTAAAAACAAAAATGTATGCAAAATTCCTCAAATACTGATTTCTTCTAATTATAGAAAATAATGTATTTTTTCTTTATATCTTATATTTTTAAATAAAATTAAATATTAACAGTATAAAAGGGCAGAAAGCAAATCTACTTTACTGTCTAATTTGAACTGAAGAGTACTGAGTCCATTAACTATGTATATGTTGTATCAAGTGATAGATAAGAAAAGGTATGCAATGAGCTTCAGCTTTATGTTTGAATTTTTAAAAACTGTTGCAATGTATATGCTCATCAGTTTGAAAATAGTGTGAATGTGCTTTTTGACCTGCAAATATTTCCAATTATATCTTCAAATCAATTAGCAAAGTCAAATACAGAAATTAAAACATGCAGTCTTCTGTGTTTAGCTGATTTAATGGAAGAATCACATTAAAGGTTTGGTTTTAATTTTCAATAGAAAGATGTGTGTGTTGAAGTAGTGTGCAACTGACGTCCCCTAGTGGCACAGCTGAATATAACACCAGCTTTTAAGATTTGTGAAGTTTGTGAGAGAAAACAAGGACAAGAGGGATTAGTACTTTAGTGCTGACTCACAGTATAGAACCAAATGAACTAAAAAAAACAAACCCCAAAGCACTAGGTGCTTATGTTTTATTAATTTAAGGGAAAGCTGTCTTTGTTTTTAAGAAGGGAAGGGGTTTGCATTCTTTCGTAGTCAACGTTTATGAATGTTATTGTAGTTGTTTTTAAGTTTGGAATCATATTCTGTACATAGTCAATTTTTTTTGAGGATCTTAATGAAAACTTTGTTAATTTCAAATTGTTCTTGTTTCACACACTCCCTATTTGCTTAGGATTGGCTCTTGAGGCACTTTAATATGGAAGAAACTATTGATAAAAAGGAATAGTTTACAGCTCAGTTTAAATAACCACTGATTATGAATAGTAACTTTAGGGGGATACTTACTTCATGGAGAATATCAACTTATTGCTTTATTTTAAAATATGGTTGAGAGTCAGAAATTACCAGAGAACTGAGGGAAAAAATAGTTTGAGGGAAAGAGAGCCAAGGGTGGGGGGGAACCCAGAAGAAATGAAGATAACACACTCTTTTGCTTCCTGAATTGAAAGCTAATAACTACCTTCAGAGAGACTCAAAATAATAACATATCCAAACCTGACCTGTGGTGATAAAGCATCAACCTGGAATGCTGAGGTCGCCGGTTCAAAGCCCTGGGCTTGCCTGGTCAAGGCACATGTGGGAGTTGATGCTTCCTGCTCCTCCCCCCTTCTCTCTCTCGTGTTCTCTCCTTTCTCTTTAAAAATGAATAAATAAAATCTAAAATAAAATTTAAAAGAGTGAAAAAAAATAACATATCTATAACCACAGAGCTGATGCAATGAAAAGGAAAAACAAGAGAAGAAAAATCCTGAAAATTAAATAATAGAGTACATAGGGCTAAAAAGGCCATGCTCATTAGGAAATAAAACAGAAAGTTGATATAGAAAATAAATTCAGTTTTCATCTGCCCACCCAGAGTTCCAACTAAAAGATACAGTGGAAGGAGAAAATAATGAAAGATAAAACAAATCAGTGTTTTCTTACTAATGTTTCTGTGTTAATGGAATATGAGTCTTAAAAGGGTACACTTAATACTAGCACAAATATCCATACTATGGACATATTGGGCTAAAATCCTGTCTACAGATAGTGTAGAAAACTATCCTGAAAGCCTCTAGAGAGGAATAATGTGGTATCTGCAACAGAATTAGAATCAGACTGATATTAGGTTTCTCACCATTAATGAAGGCCACTCAAAGACAATGCAGAAACTCCAGGTTTAAGGGCAAGAATAAGGCCTTTGAAGACATGCCATGTTTTAAAATGTCCTCTTCATTTTCCCCTATGATATGCAGTGGCCTCGTTGTACTCTTCTGAATTGCTACACATCCTCCCCCTTGAGGATTTGCTTACTGTGCCCTCCTGCCTGAATCACACATTTCTGACAGCTGCATGTCTTTTTGACTTCCTTTAGATGTCTGCATAAATATTATCTTCTTAATGAGATCTTGGTACTATCCAATATTCTTTCTTCTCTACTTTTTCTCCTTAGCATTTAATCACTATATATCATACTATGATTCACTTGTTTATTTGTGTAACCTTCAAGAAATGAGTGCAGGGTGTTTTTTTTCCTCTCACTTATATAACTTGACAATATAAAAATAAGAAATTGGGAAAGGAAATGAGGAAGTTATAGAAGTATATTAGTTACATCACTGTGCAGAGTGAAGAGGTAATTAAGAGTCTAACCACCAGAAAAACTGCTACAAAAACTGCCAAAGGTGGTTACTTCTTGGAAAGTCTGAGTAGAATAAGAAGAGACAAATTTTAGTTTTTTATCTCTGGTTCTTACTTATGATTTTTTAGAGGAGGGAGTCATATTGCAACTTTAAAAAATGTTATTCAGCCTATTTTTTTTAAACATCAGTTTGTTGAAGTCTAATTTACATATGTTAACATTTACCCTTTTAATATACAATTCAAATCTGCAGAAGGTCAACTCACAAATGCAGTCATGTGCCCATCAACGAAATCAAGAATGGAATAGATCCATCACACAGTTTCCTCATACTCCTTTCTAGTCAGCCCATCCCCTACCAAAGTCCGCAATAGTTATGATCTGTGATTTTATCTTTTTACTTTTAATTTATATCTTTTGTTTAGTCTAGGTTTCTTGTAGCTTGAATATAAATGCCTCTTAATTCTTATCCATTCTGATAATTTGCATCTTTTAATTGATGAGTTTACATAATTTACATTTAATATAATGATTACTGCATCTAAATTAAAATCTATTGGTTGTTTCCTGGTTGTTCCATTTGTTTTTTGTTCCTTTTTCCTTTAATTCTGCCTGCTTTTCAATTGACTACTTTTTAGTAATTCCATTTTATCTCATTATTTGATTATTTATACCTTTTAAAAATTACTTTTAATGGTTTCTTGCACATAGTAATTTAATTTTTAAGTCAATGTTTAATGTCAAAAGTGGGCAGAAAGGAAATCTATATCAAAATGTTTATATTGTTTGGTTTAAAAAAATGGAGAGAGATGTAGAGGGAGAGAGAGAAAGAAAGAAAGTGGGCATCCCTGTGGAAGATGGCTTAGGGGGAATAGGATAAGAGTTAAAGAAAAATGACAAATCATAAAGTACTAGAGGTTGCTTTGTGGATTAATATGAAGAGTAAGATCATGTCTGTCTACCATACAATATATTGTACTCACTTTTCTTAGCTCTTTTAGTCTTGAGCAAATCAATGGTTTTGATTGACTTAGTCTGCCATATATCTGAAACTTTCCTCATAATTTGGCAAAGCAAAATCTACAGAAGGTCAATTGTATATCACCAAAATTAAATTCTCTCCTTGGAAAGAAGGAATGTGATATTAAAGCAGCCTTTAGGAAACTAGGATCTTTGTCAGATGAATCTTGTTGTAGTCATAAAATCCAAAATATGTACAAATGGATATTTTAGAAAATGTATAGACTGTTTTCTCTGAATAGAGGAGGAAAAACATGAGTATAACTTTGAATTTTGTCGCAAAACCTTATTTCATTCATTAAAATGGGTTTTATATATGCTTTATAATTGATCTCTGACTTTTTGTTTCCTTTGTAGCTATTCAAAGGTTTTGTGCATAGCATTTGAGGTACTCCATGGCTTGCAGTATATGAACAAACATGGTATAGTACATCGGGCACTGTCTCCTCATAATATCCTTTTGGATCGAAAGGTAATTGCCAAACCATACATTAAATCTTGTTTGTTATTTGAGGTTGCAAGCTACTGAAATCAGGTCCACTCAGTCAGAGCACAGCATAAGAATGTAGTTTAAGAATATTCATAATGAAAAGACTGTATGAAAGTGGTGTTAGAAAAAACAAGTATAATTAAATTATATAAATTTGTGTCTTTCACATGCATTGTTCTTCCCTCCCCCCACCCCAAGACATTTTCTGATACCATGTTTGTTTTTTCTTTCACTCATTTTTTAAAAATATACATTGTAATTTTTTAATCCACCTCTCTTCCGAATTCACTTTCATTTTAAGAAAGCTTCTCAATTTACATAGAATATTTTTCTCTTAGTATGCTGCATTGCATTTCCTCTCCTTTATTCTTTTTCCGTATTTTTTCTCATTTTATTCCCCATTTACCAGTTGTTCATACCTAGCTTCTTTCTTTTTTTCTTTTTTGGTCTGGAGTGCTGCTATTATATTTTGAAATCTTATGGGTGATTATTAAGAAACTAGTCAACCCTTCTAAGGGAACTATAGGTAGCAAGGTGGTATATTTTCAGCAATAATCATAATTTAAGCATGTGAAAATAGTTTTGAGGGAATGTATTCTGGGGAATTATTTTATGTTAATAGGTTTACTCTTTTTCTCTGATTCTCTTCCACACTTTCAGTTCAGTTACTCTATGATATTAAAAATCACAAAAGACATAATGGTGCTTATTAATTTCATATTTATATTCATAAAATATCAAACCAATCTGAACTGCTTTATTTTGTAATGCTGAGAAATAAAGTTTTGAGAAAAATAAAACCAATTTTAAAATCAACTTAAATTTTTAGTCTTAAACATCTAAAAAGGGAAAAGTTTAAGAGACATAAAATATATTTGCCTTTTATTAAGAACCTTAGTTTCATAATAATTATGATCATGCTCAGTTATCAAAATTGTTATAAATCTAGCAGATTCACTAAAATATTAATGACTTCAGACCTGATCTTTTCAAGTTAAGAACTCCCATGTCAGGGTTAAATTATAACCCTGAAATGGACTTGCAACTCCCTGAAAAAAATGTTTTATGAAAATTACCACAAAATATTTTTAGCAAGTATTCAAGGCAATTGAGAATACTTTTGCCTTTTTTTTGCTTTGTCAAAAAGCCTGGAAAATATAAACAGCAAAAAATGTTTATATGTCTGTATGTACATATATACATGCATTTGTGCATTTACATACATATAAGTATATATGTAATGCATATGTTATATTTGTAAGAAGTATAAAGCAGACTACAAATATTGGCAAATATTTTTAATAAATTTATGGTAAATTAATATATAGATATTAATATATATGACTGTATGATAGTGTCTTTATTAATAAAATGTATAATGATAATCTCCCTGCCAGTAATATTAAAATATTTTATAGTAATCTTTTTTTCTTTATTTTGTTAGGGACATGTCAAATTGGCTAAATTTGGACTTTATCACATGACAGCTCACGGTGATGATGTTGATTTCCCAATTGGGTAAAAATATGTTTTCTTTTTGAGTTCTGTTTTAAACTTTGGAGTCATTGATAAAGTATATGTTTTGTTAACTATTGGTGATAAATTGCTTGCTTGCATACAACTAGCTTTTCTTTTATTAATATGCCTTACGTTTTCAAATACTTTTGAAAGAGTGGATGGTGAATTTTCCTAGCATCTAAAAGTTCCCTGATGTTGATCCTTCATTGAATTGGAAGAAAGGCTAACAGATTATGGACCTTGTTTACCTTATATTGCTTACTAATTCATTTTATTTCAATCAGAATTATATAAATAGGTGGCAAGAATCCTGACCAGATTCTCACTTAATCATCGTGTATGTTCTCTAAAAAGTCTGAGAAAGTTCACTCTCATATTATTTTTCTTTTGTTTCTGAGTTTAATGTCCTGTTTTTAAGGTATAATTGTATGTTAAGACTCAAGTTGAGTCATTGTAAATTTCAGAAGTAATGGGATAGATTCTGTACCTGAAAGTCTGTATTTAAGAGGTTTATTTGATCAATTCTGATATAGAAATCCAGGTTTATGTTGGCCTCCAAGAAAAAAATGCAAGTTTTTTCATCCTATACTCAAAAATAGCTTTTGACATAAATCTTGGTGTTATATTCATTGTGTAGTTACTTTTTAAACCATCTGAATAATATAAATCTTTGTTTTTTGAGTGTTTAATTTTGACAGTATTTTAGATACACAGAAGTGATATACTAGTACAAAGAATTTCTGTATTCTGTTTACTCAGATTTCCCAAATATTAACATTTTTCTACATTTGCTTTATCTTTTTTTGTCTTATACATATATATGTGTGTATAAAATATTTTTAAATTATTTAAGAATAACTAGTGCGTAATATCGCCTTTACCCCTAAATATTTTAGCTTGTATTTCCTAAAGTAAGGATTTTTTTTTACATAACCATAAACCAATTATCAAAATCAGAAAATTAAAATTGATAAAATATCATTATATAACCTAGGGACCTTTATCATATATTTCAGTTATGTGGTTATTTTTAATAGTATCCATTTGTGTTTTGCTGTTTGGACTCTCTAAAATCATTTTTATTATTCCATTATTGAGAATTGTTATCAGAGTTGTGGAGTGTATTTCTGCTTAAAAAATTAGATGTTTTAAAAATGGTCTCATTTTAAAATTACCTTTTTATCTTTAAAAGTTAAATTGTAGTTTTCTTACTTACATTTTTCATCTGTTAATGTTGACAGTAAGAACAGCACCAGGTTTTAGACCATGGTGCTTGAGTTCTGGCTAAGAAAGAATTCAGAGCCAAGACTTGAACTATATAAGAGAAGGTTTATTTAGAAAGTCACAGAAGTGGAAGAAGTGAGCTATAGAAGAAATGGACTTGGGAAACAAGTTACCGAGGCAAAAGAAGGGGCCCTTGGGGCTTAGGAGACAGAAGAGCAAAGGTAATGTACTCAGGGGAAGAGGTGGTATCTGGGAAAAGTGTGGCTGTGCTCTGAGAGAGAAAGCAAGTTTAAGGGTGGGGATTTTAGGGGAGGTTCTAGGGGAGGATCTCAGTAGTATATTTATCCGTTTTCCAGGTGTTTTCTTTCAGGGCTCTGATCCCCACTAATTGGTCGCAGCTGGTTCTGATGTCAGGCATGGCAAAACTTGTCTGGTTTTTTCTGCCTTTTCTGGACCTGGAGCTGAACATAACTGAGGCCTAGATTAACTGAGGGCTTAATGCCTAAGGGAGTAGTCGTGGGCAAGGGTCAGCATAGGAGTTTCACGAGGCCACTCTTTGGCACCTTGTTCCTACTCCAAGGGAATCTACTGCATGACCAGTGATATGAAAGATCAGGGGGTCTAACCTGTGTGACTAGTGATATGAAAGGTCAAGGGAGTCTACACTGCATGACCAGTGATATGCTCTGGGTGGAAAGGTTTCCCTGGGCGTGAGGACCTTTTTTCCCCAGTTTTGCTTATTGCTCGACATCCAGGGCTTTCCACCCTGGTGACCTTCTACACCTGGCCCATTGTCCTTGCTGTTTTCATGTCTGACCCTATTAGAACAAAGCTAACATTGAAATAAATTATTTAGTCATTCTTTCCTTTATTAAGAAAGTATTTATTAAGCACCTTTTTTTCTGGCTGCTGGATATACAAAAAATAAAGTAGGTTTCTATCCTCAAGAGGTTCATGGTTTATTGGGAATTTATTTTTGTTTCGATAGCCTATTTAAAGTTTTCTTCTGCATTTCAAAATTGTAATCATAGACAACAAATAAGTGTTCTTACAAGCACTAAAGCAATAGCCTACACTCTTTGCTTTAAAAAACCTTTTGAATTTAATAAAAGTAAGTTCACAATAAAGCCCAGTATCATCATCATATGTAATAATTACTTTTTGAAGTAGCTTTTATGGAGCTGTAGTGAATGTGCCTCCTGCTGCTGCTTCATTTTGTTTAAATCAATTTGTGTGAGAGATAACTCCAAAAACATAACATATACAAGAACTCTTTTAATTTTTTACCTTTTCCTTAAAGGTGCTTTAGGTTTTAATGAAGAATAGAAAAAAGGAAGTGATTTTTCTTAAAGCACATCAAGCGTTTTTGAACTACATTTAAATGCTTGGATAGAATTGGTCTTATGTTGCCATTTGGTCTGGCTTACTTTGAAGTCTTAGACCCAAAGGGTCTGAACAGAAAGTATCAAAGAGCAAAATGTGAAACATTAGCCAGGAAAAATAAAGTGATCAAAAAGCTAAGGCATAAAAGAAAATATTTATACCAGAAGAAGCTTGCATTTGATTCAAAAGACAAATATTAAGGGATAACAAGTAAAATGTTAACATCTGTTTGAAAATATTATAAAGAGTTAGAAAGTGGACGTTCATTTTAGCACGCCAGTAGCTTAATACCTTGTTAAAACTTCAAACAAATGATGAAAGCCACTCCTATTTACCTCATCAGCCATGCAGCAAGGTTCTGGTAATTTTCTTTGACTATTAAATGCTATGTTATAGAAGAGATACTTGTTAAAAGGAGCTAATCTATATTTTAAAAAAAACAATTGTAGGGCTTGTTTTTATTAATTGAATCAGTCCTTGATTGGGGCAAGGGCCACCTCTATGCTCTGGGGATCATCAGTCAGAGTCGTAGGTTTAATAGTTTACCTGTAGTGTTGTTTGACTTTACTACCCACACTGTTATTTTGGGGGAGTTAGATGTGCTGGAAATCAGGATTAAAATGACAGGTTTCCCTTCTAGACATGTTATGGTAATGATGATAAAAGTAAATAACATTGCATTTTTCATTTTTATTAAACATATATATATATATATCACTAATATGTATAACAATTGTTAGATAGGTGTTATTTCTGTTTTACAGATTAAGAAACCCAAATCATCTATAGAATATACACTAAGGCTGAAATTAGAACACAAGTATAATATCACTGTTTCTACTGCACTTCGGCTGTCTCCAGAGATATCCCACATTCATTAACAGAGGAGTGTGAGATCTTAGGATAAAATGATATAATACAAATTTTTGTATGAGAGAAATATATGGACAAAGTAAAAGAAGATAGCAATATCACTCTCATCCTTATATTAAAACGAAAAA
The DNA here is from genome assembly GCF_036850765.1 of Saccopteryx bilineata. Taxonomy (NCBI): domain Eukaryota; kingdom Metazoa; phylum Chordata; class Mammalia; order Chiroptera; family Emballonuridae; genus Saccopteryx; species Saccopteryx bilineata. The sequence goes on from NC_089494.1 coordinate 174,332,467, forward strand.
GAATTTAAAAACCTAATTTGCCCATTTGAATTATACTCCCTGACCTAACTAACTTGTATATGTTAATAAGAAGTATTGACAATCATAGAGTGAAGAGTTGGCTGTAGAAAAACAGGAAGAGAAATGTAAGCAATAATTGAGTGCCTCCATTACATATATTGCATAGATGTTACATATACTTAAGTATATTTAGATTAACGCCATTATTTCAGAGTGGCATAATAATCTAAACTCATTAAGTAAAGAAATCTAGATGGTTATTCTCATGACTAAATCTGACTATAAATGAGGTAAGGGTATGCACATATGCAACAGAAGAAAGAATTTCATTCATTTTTCATTTATATTCTGAAGCTATTTTTGTTCCTTTTGTGTCCAGGCAGCAGAATTTATGTATAACAATTATCAATGAATGGGTCTGATTCTTACGTGTTGTCTGGTTTTTAAATTGTTATCTGTAAGGCAGTCCTAACTGACATTTTTATAGGAAATATTCTTTTCTTTAAACAAAAATATACTGAGCTTATCTTATATTTCAGTTCCATTGGTAGTTGCTGAGGATTTATATAAATAGAAATGAATGATACGTCAGTGTCCTCAAGGAGTTTTTTTTAGACAGGAGGGTTAATGTTTGTATATTAATATTATAAACATAAAAACATAAATGTTGCTTTGGCCATTTGGCTCAGCGGTAGAACGTCGGCCCAGCATGTAGAAGTTCTGGGTTCGATTACCGGTCAGGACACACAGGAGAAGCGACCATCTGCTTTTCCACCCCTCCACCTCCTACATTTCTCTCTTAATCTCTCTCTTCCCCTCCTGCAGCATGACTTGAATGGTCAAGGTAGTTGGCCCCAGGCACTGAGGATGGCTCCAGCTAACATAGCTCAGTTGCTGAGCAATGGAGCAGCAGCCTCAGATGGACATAGCATCTCCTAGTAGGGGGCTTGCCAGGTAGATCCCAGTCAGGGTGCATGCAGGAGTCTGTCTCTCTGTCTCCCTGCCTCTCACTTAATAATAATAATAATAAAAGATTTTTTTAATTAATAATATTTTCTTACAAATTTCCTTATATTTTTACCATTGAATTTCCTACAAGTAATTTCCCTGTGCTTAGTAAATACAAATATATTTCTTTAGTGAAATACACTGAAATTAAACTATATCAAATTCTCCTGAAGATAATAAACTAAAATATGGTAGAGTGTTAAAAAAGAGAGATTTTTTTGTGACAAAGAGAGAGAGAGAGAGAGAGAGAGAGAGACAGATAGGGACAAACAGACAGGAAGAGAGAGAGATGAGAAGCATCAGTTCTTTATTGTGGCACCTTAGTTGTTCATTTATTGCTTTCGCATTTGTGCCTTGACTAGGGGGGCTTCAGCAGACAGAATGACCCCTTGCTCAAGCCAGTGACCTTGGGTTCAAGCTGGTGAGCTGTGCTGAAACCAGATGAGCCCGTGCTCAAGCCAGTGACCTTGGGGTTTCGAACTTGGGTCCTCTGCATCCCAGTTCGACGCTCTATCCACTGCGCCACTGCCTGGTCAGGCTAGAAAAGAGATTTAAGAAAAAAAGTTTCTGATAGTTGTTAGTTAACCTAACAAAGATATTGGCAGAAAACTCAAGGTGCAAAAGATAAGATATGGTAATAGAAATATAACAGAAAACTAGAGAACATTAAAGACTTCAATAGACTATTTTGCATAACTCTGCAAATTTGAAAACTAGGACGAAATGGTTGATTGGAGAGGAAATACAAATTCCGAAAGAGAATTATAGAAGCATAGAGCTGTGCACTAAAACCTGTGTAATATCATTAACGAGTGTCACCCAATGAAGTAAATAAAAAAAAGAAAGGAAGTATAGAAAAAGTTGCCTTATATATGAACAAACAAGAGAGAGCCCAAGTGAACCACTTAACTTCCCACCTTAAGGAACTAGAAAAAGAAGAACAAAGACAACCCAAAACCAGCCGAAGAAAGGAGATAATAAAAATCAGAGCAGAAATAAATGAATTAGAGAACAGAAAAACTATAGAAAAAATTAATAGAACAAGGAGCTGGTTCTTTGAAAAGATCAACAAAATTGACAAACCCTTGGCAAGACTTACCAAGGAAAAAAGAGAAAGAACTCATATAAACAAAATCCAAAATGAAAGAGGAGAAATCACCACGGACACCGTAGCTATACAAAGAATTATTGTAGAATACTATGAAAAACTTTATGCCACTAAATTCAACAACCTAGAAGAAATGGATAAATTCCTAGAACAATACAACCTTCCTAGACTGAGTCAAGAAGAAGCAGAAAGCCTAAACAGACCTATCAGTAGAGAAGAAATAGAAAAAACCATTAAAAGCCTCCCCAAAAATAAAAGTCCAGGCCCTGACGGCTATACCAGCGAATTTTATCAAACATTCAAAGAAGACTTGGTTCCTATTCTACTCAAAGTCTTCCAAAAAATTGAAGAAGAAGCAATACTTCCAAACACATTTTATGAGGCCAACATAACCCTCATACCAAAACCAGGCAAGGATGGCACAAAAAAAGAAAACTACAGACCAATATCTCTAATGAATACAGATGCTAAAATACTAAACAAAATACTAGCAAATCGAATACAACAACATATTAAAAAAATAATACATCATGATCAAGTGGGATTCATCCCAGAATCTCAAGGATGGTTCAACATACGTAAAACGGTTAATGTAATACACCATATCAACAAAACAAAGAACAAAAACCACATGATCTTATCAATAGACGCAGAAAAGGCTTTCGATAAAATACAACACAATTTTATGTTTAAGACTCTCAACAAAATGGGTATAGAAGGAAAATATCTCAACATGATAAAGGCCATATATGATAAACCATCAGCTAACATCATATTAAATGGCACTAAACTGAAGGCTTTCCCCCTTAAATCAGGAACAAGACAGGGTTGTCCACTCTCTCCACTCTTATTTAATGTGGTACTAGAGGTTCTAGCCAGAGCAATCAGACAAGACAAAGAAATAAAAGGCATCCATATCGGAAAAGAAGAAGTAAAGGTATCACTTTTTGCAGATGATATGATCCTATACATCGAAAACCCCAAAGAATCCACAAAAAGACTACTAGAAACAATAAGCCAATACAGTAAGGTCGCAGGATACAAAATTAACATACAGAAGTCAATAGCCTTTCTATATGCCAACAATGAAACAACTGAGAAGGAACTCAAAAGAATAATCCCCTTCACGATTGCAACAAAAAAAATAAAATACTTAGGAATAAACATAACAAAGAATGTAAAGGACTTATATAATGAAAACTATAAACCATTGTTAAGGGAAATCGAAAAAGATATAATGAGATGGAAGAATATACCTTGTTCTTGGCTAGGAAGAATAAATATAATCAAGATGGCTATATTACCCAAAGCAATATACAAATTTAATGCAATTCCCATCAAAATTCCAATGACATTTTTTAAAGAAATAGAGCAAAAAATCATCAGATTTATATGGAACTATAAAAAACCCCGAATAGCCAAAGCAATCCTAAAGAAAAAGAATGAAGCTGGGGGCATAACAATACCTGACTTCAAACTCTATTATAGGGCCACGACAATCAAAACAGCATGGTATTGGCAGAAAAATAGACACTCAGACCAATGGAACAGAATAGAAAGTCCAGAAATAAAACCACATATATATAGTCAAATAATTTTTGATAAAGGGGCCAACAACACACAATGGAGAAAAGAAAGCCTCTTCAATAAATGGTGCTGGGAAAACTGGAAAGCCACATGCAAAAGAATGAAACTGGACTACAGTCTCTCCCCCTGTACAAAAATTAACTCAAAATGGATCAAAGATCTAAACATAAGACCTGAAACAATTAAGTACATAGAAGAAGACATAGGTACTCAACTCATGGACCTGGGTTTTAAAGAGCATTTTATGAATTTGACTCCAATGGCAAGAGAAGTGAAGGCAAAAATTAATGAATGGGACTACATCAGACTAAGAAGTTTTTGCTCAGCAAGGGAAACTGATAACAAAATAAACAGAAAGCCAACTAAATGGGAAATGATATTTTCAAACAACAGCTCAGATAAGGGCCTAATATCCAAAATATACAAAGAACTCATAAAACTCAACAACAAACAAACAAACAATCCAATAAAAAAATGGGAAGAGGATATGAATAGACACTTCTCCCAGGAAGAAATACAAATGGCCAACAGATATATGAAAAGATGCTCATCTTCTTTAGCTATTAGAGAAATGCAAATCAAAACGGCAATGAGATACCACCTCACACCTGTTCGATTAGCTGTTATTAGCAAGTCAGGTAATAGCAAATGTTGGAGAGGCTGTGGAGAAAAAGGAACCCTCATACACTGTTGGTGGGAATGTAAAGTAGTACAACCATTATGGAAGAAAGTATGGTGGTTCCTCAAAAAACTGAAAATAGAACTACCTTATGACCCAGCAATCCCTCTACTGGGTATATATCCCCAAAACTCAGAAACATTGATACGTAAAGACACATGCAGCCCCATGTTTATTGCAGCATTGTTCACAGTGGCCAGGACATGGAAACAACCAAAAAGCCCATCAATAGATGACTGGATAAAGAAGATGTGGCACATATACACTATGGAATACTACTCAGCCATAAGAAATGATGACTTCGGAACATTTACAGCAAAATGGTGGGATCTTGATAACATGATACGAAGCGAAATAAGTAAATCAGAAAAAAACAGGAACTGTATTATTCCATACGTAGGTGGGACATAATAGTGAAACTAAGAGACATTGATAAGAGTGTGGTGGTTACGGGGGGGAGGGGGGAATGGGAGAGGGATAGGGGGTGGGAGGGGCACAAAGAAAACAAGATAGAAGGTGACAGAGGATAATCTGACTTTGGGTGGTGGGTATGCAACATAATTGAACGACAAGATAACCTGGACTTGTTATCTTTGAATATATGTATCCTGATTTATTGATGTCACCCCATTAAAAAAATAAAATTATAAAAAAAAAAAAAAAAAAAAAAAAAAAAAAAAAAAAAGAAAAAGTTGCCTTTCCCAAGAAAGTTGCCTGGACCAGACTCAGGCAAATTCTACCAAACTTGTAATGAATTATTAAATTCATTGCTGTTTAAATTATAATACTATACATTTCAGGATTTTTTTTTTTTTTTTTACAGAGAGTCAGAGAGAGGGATAGACAGACAGGAACGGAGAGATGAGAAGCATCAATCAATAGTTTTGCGTTGAGTGTTGCAACACCTTAGTTGTTCATTGATTGCTTTCTCACATGTGCCTTGACCACGGGCCTTCAGCAGACCGAGTAACCCCTTGCTTGAGCCAGCAACCTTAGGTCCAAGCTGGTGAGCTTTTTGCTCAAGCCAGGTGAACCCGTGCTCAAGCTGGCAACCTTGAGGTCTCGACCCTGGCAACTGGGTCCTCTGCATCCCAGTCTGACGCTCTATCCACTGCACCACCACCTGATGAGGCTTCAGAATTTTTTTTAAAGGAAAACCTTTTATTATATTTTTAATAAGCAACTGTATTGTTAATCCTAAGACTTCTCAAAAATACCTCATAAAATGTTTAAATACAAATTTTCTTATATTATAATTTTATATTTATTATAACAATATTATAATATATGATATGCTATTTTATGATGTCATTATTCACAGATGACTTGGTTATCTTTATAAACTTTATAAACAAAAGAATCCTTCTAATAGTTATTAGAATTAATAAAGGAATAGCAATGTTGCTAGATAGAAAATTAAATAAAATATTATTTACAAATTAGCCAAAAATCTGAAATATCTAACAAGAATTTAATCAGGTGTATTCAATAACTTTGTGGAAAACACATCATTTTAGAAAGACCAAATAAATATAGACATATCAATGTTCACAGGTTGTTAGTGTCAGTATTGGAAATATATCAATTCTCTCCAACCTGTCTCTACATTATGTAATTTCAGTAAAAATTTTACTGTGTATGTGTGTAAGAGAAAGCGAGAGCAAGAAGGAGGGAACTTGACAAGATAGTTCTAAATGTATATATAAAGAATAAACATCTGAAAAGGGTCTAGACACTCCTGAGAATAAATAAAGGGTATGTTTGTGTTGATTGGGCTTGTCTTAGTTTTGTTTTTTTTTTTTTTTTTTTTTTTTTTTTTTTTTTTCATTTTTCCTAAGCTGGAAATGGGGAGGCAGTCAGACAGACTCCCGCATGCGCCCGATCAGGATCCACCCGGCATGCCCACCAGGGGGCGATGCTCTGCCCATCTGGGGCATCGCTCTGTTGCATCCAGAGCCATCCTAATGCCTGAGGCAGAGGCCACAGAGCCATCCCCAGCGCCCAGGCCATCTTTGCTCCAGTGGAGCCTTGGCTGCAGGAGGGGAAGAGAGAGACAGAGAGGAAGGAGAGGGGGAGGGGTGTGCCCTGGCCGGGAATCGAACCCGGGACTCCTGCACGCCAGGCCGACGCTCTACCACTGAGCCAACCGGACAGGGCCTTGTCTTAGTATTTTTATGAGTAATTATTATAAAATGTTATAGATGTAAAATAGTATAATAATGTTCAGTAATTGAAACAGGGCTCAATTGCTTATTTATGTAGAAATAAAGATAAATTGTACCTTTCATTATATGAAAAAAATTCTGGTTGGACTTAAAAACTTAAATATTCAAGGTAAACTATCAAGTGAGAAAAATAATTGGATTTTGGGTTATGAGCACACAACACATTCAACAATTCAAATGCTATAGAGATGTTACCTGAAACCTATGTACTTTATTGATCAATGTCACCCCCATTAAATTTAATTTCAAAAATCAAAAAACTATCAAACTTTCAGAAAATAACAAATAATTTTGACAAGATAAAAAATCACTAATTATGAGAGAAAAGATTAATGAATTAGAGAGATTAAGGACTTCTAGTTCATAAACAAATACCTTAAAAAGAATGAAAAAACAAGCCAGAAAATGGTAGAAAGTATTTTAAGTCATAATTGCTGAAAAAAGAGACTAATACACAGAATTATAAAGAACTCTTTCAAAACAGTAATAGAAATATCAATAACTATGCAGAACAGGGTTAAGTTAGCAGGCATGAGATGGCTATCCTTAGAAACTAAGCCCTTCTTGCATAGTTGACCCTTGGCTAGCACCTGGGAACTTTGATTTTCAAAGTGTTTGATCCCATGGTTTTCTAATAGATAGGCTTATTTCTTTGTGTAAAGAACATGGTGTATGTAGAATATTGTCTTTCCATCCAGGGGTCTTGAATTTTGATGTATGCTAAACTAAAGATGCCTATATTACCAGTTAACAATAAAAACTTTGGGCACTGATTCTTTAATGAGCTTCCTTGACCAGAAGCATTGCCTGCATGTTTCTACATTTTAGTTGCTGAAGAAAAGTGTGTTCTACTATGTGAACCCTGATAGGAGGGTCAGAATGTAAGGAAAACTACATATAGATTCCTCCAGATTTTCTCTATGTCTTTTTTCCTTGTGATTCAGTTATATATCCTTTGTCACTGTAATAAGACTTGGCTATGAGTACATCTATATGCTGAGTTCTATGAGTCCTAGTGAATCTCTAAATGTGGGGGTGATCTTGGGTACCCCAGCACAACAATTTACCAGAGAAATGGATAAAATACCTACAGGGTATTACGCAAAGTGAAACAAATCAGTCAAGGAAAGACAAATACCGGCCCTGGCCAGTTGGCTCAGCGGATAGAGCATTGGACTGACACGCAGATGTCTCAGTTCCATCCCTGGTCAGGGAACACACACTATCTGCTTCTTTTCCCCTCTTCTTCTCTCATAGCCATTGATTCAAGCATTGACCCCAGGTGCTGAGGGTACCTCAGTTGATCCAAGTGTCAGCCTCAGGCACTAAAAATAGTTCAGTTGAATTGAGCATCTGCTCCAGAAGGGGGTTTCTGGGTGGATCCTGGTCGAGGCACATGCAGGAGTCTCTCCCCTCCTCTTACTTAAAACAAACAAAAAGAAAAGATAAATACCATGTGATTTCACTTCTATGTGGAATCTAAAGAACAAAATAAACAAACAGACAAAATTGAAAGAGTCACAGACACACAGAACAGACTGGTTGCCAGAGTAGAGAGGGTTTGGGGGACTGAGTGAAAAAAGTGAGGGATTTTTAAAATCTTTTTATTAATTTTAATTTATTGTGTTAACATGGATTCAAGTGTCTCACTCAATATAACACCCTCACCTCCACCCCCTTGTCTCCCATTTGCTACCTCCCCATAACTCTTTCCCCTCTTCCCTCTGGGATTTGCAGTCCTGTTATCTATATCTATGTGTTATGTATATATAATTTTTTTTAAATTTTATTTATTTATTTTAGTGAGGAGAGGGAAAGAGAGAGAGAGAGACAAAGGGAGAGAGAGAGGAGAGACAGAGAGAATGGGGGGAGGAGCTGGAAGCATCAACTCCCATATGTGCCTTGACCAGGCAAGCCCAGGGTTTCGAACTGGCGACCACAGCACTTCCAGGTCAATGCTTTATCCCACTGCGCCACCACAGGTCAGGCCTTTTTTTTTTTTTTTTTAATTTTTTTTTATATATAATTTCACTAATCCCTTTACCTTCTCTGATCCCATCCCCTTATCCCCCTTCCCTCTGACCACTGTCCCTCTGGTCCATGTGACCCCGCCTCTGCCTCTATTCTGTTCCTCAGTTCACTTTGTTCATTAGATTCCACATATAAGTGAGATCATATGATATTTGTCTTTCTCTGCCTGGCTTATTTCACTTAGCATAATAATCTCCAGGTTCAAAAATGCCATCGTAAAAGGTAAGATTTCCTTCTTTTTCACAGCCATGTAGTATTTCATTGTATATATGTATTCCAAGTGAGAGATTATTAAGAAGTACAAATTGGTAGTTAAAAATAGTCACATGAACATAAAGTGCAGCATAGAGAATATAGTCTATAATATTGTAATAACTATGTATGATGCCAGATGGGTACTGGAAATATCTAACCACTGTGCTGTATGTACCCTCGAAACTAATACAAAATAATATTGAATGTAAAAAATAAATAAAAAGACTTGAACAGGCATGTTACACAATAGCAACCTAAATATCTAATAACCATGAAAACATGCCTGTCTTTTTAATTGTCAAGGAAATACAAATTACAACCACATTGATATATAGATCTCAGCAACCAAATTATCAAACATTAGAAAGTCTGTCACTAGCAAGTACTGGAGAAGAATTAAAGCATGGGAATTGCCATACACTGCTAGTGAGAATATAGGTTGGTACAATATCTTTCAAAAAACTTTTGTTGTGATATCATACAGTTAAAAGTGCACAAGTTCTATGGCTTAGAAATTTAATCCTAGCTTTATACCCTTGGGGAAACTTTTGCAGATGTACACTGTACATAATATTCTGAGCAACACTGTTCATATTATTTAAAAAGTAGCAACCATTGACATTAAAATGGATACGTAAAATATAAGTAAAATTAATGACTTACCTGAATGCAGCAATATGGATGACTTTCAATAAATAATATTGATTGAAAAAGCAAATGATAAAAGAATACTGTCCAGTAATATAAAATTCAGAAGTGTGTCTGACTAAACAATGTACTTTTTAGGGATACAAATATCTAGTAAAACTGTAAAGAAATGTAAGAGAATTATAAACACAAAAATTCCAAATATGTTCATTTTGGGGGATACCAAGGAGACACAAGCAGAAGCAGAGATGGGCCTTTAGTGATAATAAGATGTTCTTTTCTTAAACTGCTTGGTAAGTGCACGAATGTTCATAGGAGTTTTATTCTTTATACCATATTCATACTTAAATAGAAATTTTTAAGAAAAGTTTTTATGTTGGTGTAAGGAGAAATAGTAACTCATGTATGGATTATGAGAATATGAATTGACACAAACCTGAAAGAGCAACTTAATATATATGTCAAAAATTTAAATGCACACACTTTATGACTTTGTAGTGCTATGTCTAGAAATTTGTCTGTCATCTCTATATAATACATTTGTGAAATATGAAATATTATAATCATTTTAGCATTGTTTATAGAACAGAACTTCCAAAATGCTCTTCATCAGAGTTTGGACAAATAATGTACATTAATACAATAAAATTATTGACAGTTTCCAGAAAGAATGAAGCAAATCTATACTTCTTGTAGAATGATTTCTAAAATATACTTTTAAGTGAATAAAAAGGGGTGCAGAGTAATGTGCACAGAATTTTGCATTTGGGGCAGTGCTGATGGGGTGGTCAGATTTACACTCATAACTATGTATGAGTGACTGAGTACAGAAAGGGAGAGGCTTTGTTTTTAATTTATATATTTTTATAGTATTTTTACATTCCTACTATTCAAAATAATTTTTTCAAAGATAAAATGTTCTACGTCTTTCCACCTTTGTAATTCATAGTAATTATTATTTTTTTAATATATGATTATAGGTATCCATCATACTTGGCACCGGAAGTAATTGCACAAGGTATTTCCAAAACCACTGATCATGTGCCAAGTGGAAAACCATTGCCTTCTGGCCCCAAATCAGATGTATGGTCCCTAGGAATCATTTTATTTGAGCTTTGTGTGGTATGTATAAAGAAATAGTAAATTAATAAAAAGAGATTGTATTTTTATTCGAGTAATAGTTTGGATAGAAAAAATATTTAGTAATGTTTATGCTTAGCAAATTGGCTAGATATGAGAAGTGGCTTAATTAATTCTCAATTTGACTTTTAAGAAAATCCTGTTTGACAATGAATTTGCCCATGAACTTGGTAGCTCAAGAAATGTTTACACTTTTACTAATTGTAAATGTAAATTTTACTAAGTGTAAATACCATTTTGGCATCTCTAGAAATTTTTACTTATATTAAGCATAAAAAATTTACACTGTGCTAAGTGTTAAAAATTAAACATTTTTAGAAATGTTTACATTAAACTGCTTATATGAGTTGATATATTCATGCTCTCGTCCAGTACCTTTTCCTTACCTGTTCACTTATATTTCCTGTAAGACTCACTTTGTATGTTTGCTTTTTATAAGGCCTTTCCCAGATAGCCTCTATATTATTAGGATTAAGACTAAACTGCTATTAAAAACAAAGGAATTAAAATTTCAGTAGCTTAAAAAAACATAGAGGTTTTTCTCCCTTGTGTAACATTCCAGCAGGGATAGAGTGGGCTTTATTCTACAAGGTCATACAGAAACTTACGCTATCAAGAATGGCTCCACCGTTCTTAGCATCTGGATTCCAAAGTGTTCTCTCTCTCTCTCTCTCTCTCTCTCTCTCTCTCTCTTTTTCTTTCTCTTTCTCTCTCTCTCTGGTGTTTTTTTTAATTGATTTTAGAGAGGAAGGGGGGAGAGAGAGAAACATCTATTTGTTACTGTACTTATTCATGCATTCGTTGGTTGATTCTTGTTTGTGCCCTGATGTGGAGTTCGAACCCACAACCTTGGCATGTCAGGACTACACTCCACGCAACTGAGCTACCTGGCCAGGGCCCCACAGTTCTCTCTTTATCATCTTTTTTTTTTTTTTATCCGTAGGAAATGAGAGGCATGATTTCATGGTAACTATTTAAGAATATAATCTAAAAGTTGCAGTTATCAATTCTAGTGGTAATTCACTCATGTTGCCACATATAGATACAAGGGAGACTAGGAACTATTTTCTTCAACTGGACACCTAAATACTGAGGAAGAAGTTGAGAAAAGATTTTTAAGGGTAACTAACAATCTGTCATGTCTAAGATGAGAATACTATAGTTTTGGAGGAAGAACTAACAGTCTGTCGATTTTACCTTCAAATATCTGCCAGCCTTAGGTTTCTGTCCTCTTTGTTTTTCTCTTTTATTATAGCATTTGTCAAATTTGTATACTTTACTTGGACTATGAGGTCTTTTGAGGCAGAATTTTTTATTGTTTATCTATTATTTCTGTCTTCCAAGGGATTTTCAATTTTTTTGAAAATATTTTATATTAAGTCATTAATTTTTACAATAAGAATTAGACTGACATTTTTCTCATTTTATGTATTTAATGATTTAACAGCAGACCTAGTAAAGCATAATAGTTAATAGATACTGTTCTGCAGTCAGAGAGAACTGCCGCAAAGTATGGCTGTGTGACTTAGGGTAGCTAACTTAAACTTCTCACAGCCTGGGTTCCACTTCCATAAATAACAATGGTATCTATGTTGTAAAATTGTTGGAAAAATTAAGTGAAATAATGTATATAGAGTACTTAATACAGGGTGTTGCATAGTGAACAGTCAATAAATGTTAGCATTTACTATTAATATTAAAATATGCATAACATTTGTTTACATACTAACACTGCCTATTCTAAGGAAAAATGTCAGATTTTCTGATTCTTTGCTCTCCTTTGTTTAGATCATCTTTCTTTTCATTGGTATAAAATAATAGTAAATCTCACTGTTATTTGAAATCATAAACAAAATGAAAAATTTTGTTGGAATGTGAAAGTGAAGTATGCCTAAGTGCGAATGTGAAGTGTACAACTTTTTCTTTTTACTACCATCATCTATATCTAAAATTTTAACTAATGATCTGGGTGTCTCATATGAGTAAGTGTAGTCAACAAAGGTTCATGAGTATCTAATGCATGTATAGCATCACAACACATGTAACAAGGAATAAACGTTAAGACATTATGAAGGAGATTATAAATTCAAATTTATAAACTTTGAACCCACAAAGGGTTAATACAAAGAGCTATATGAATACCAATAAAGGAAATACTAATTTTATCATATGGACTTGATGGCATTTTAAATGGTACTCAAAGTGTAAACAGTCTAAAGAGTTTAATTTAAAGATAGCAAACTAAACATAAACTTAAATCTTCTTCTGCCTCATCAAGCCCTTATATTTGATCCAAAATATTAAGATATAAATTAATAGTTTGCCAACAACTAACAAAGGGAACTTTTGGTGTTAGAAATTCTGAGGAAATAGATGAGAAGCTATACCAAGACCATTTTGCTAGGAATTTCTTGCCATATCACCAGAAAGTTACTACAGCCCTCTGTTACTCAGAAGTTTTCATAATCCAAAAGATGTATAGCATTCTGTTAAAACATGAGTTGAGTATATTTCTAAAAAATACCAAACACGTAAAGATGACCTCTAGAAGTGAAAACAACAAACAGAAGAATTTACACCATTGAGGAGACTTTAAATGTATGTGTTAAGAGATAAAGAAAACAATTTTATTAGTGAAACAATTATGTATAGTATAAAGAACTAAATAGGTGAACCATAAGAAATTAGATAGATTGAATGTACAAGATAAAATTGAGTAATTCTCCCAGAATGTGACAAAGAGATTGAAATGATAAGAGATAATTGAGGAGATAGGAAAGATAGATTCAAATGTTTTAATATCAGTCTTAAGGTAACATTAGAAGTAGAGAGTCAAGACTGGTTTGAAAGAACCCACAATTACTACCTTGCAAGGCAAATGAAAAAAATAAAAACATTCAAACAATAACAAATACCTAGAAATTTTATACTAAACTTTTAGGAGATAACCAATAATAAAATAATACATAACATTTAATGAGCACTTTTCAAGAGCCAGGTATTCTAATCTCTTTACATCTATTATTTTAATCAGTTCACACCAGTCTTATTTTGTTTTGTTTTTTGTTTTTACGTTACAGATTAGGAAATTGAGGTACAGAAAAGTTAAGCAACCTGTCGTAGTTATATAACAGTATGTAGTTGAGCAGATTTGTACCCATCAATCTGCATCCACAGATGGTACTCTTAACCAAAACACTAAACTGCTCTGATATCTTGATCAGTGTTGATGAGAAAATCTTAAAACCTGCCAGAGAAAACAGACATATACAAAGAGTGAAAATTAGATTGGCACTTAAATTCTTACCAGTGTGGTACAATGCCATCAAAGTGCTGAGAGAAAGTAATTTAGAATTCTTTTTTTTTTTTTTTTTTTTGTACTTTTCTGAAGCTGGAAACGGGGAGAGACAGTCAGACTCCCGCATGCGCCCGACCGGGATCCACCCGGCACGCCCACCAGGGGCAATGCTCTCCACCAGGGGGCGACGCTCTGCCCCTCCGGGGCGTCGCCCCGCCGCGACCAGAGTCACTCCAGTGCCCGGGGCAGAGGCCAAGGAGCCACCCCCAGCGCCGGGGCCATCTTTGCTCCAATGGAGCCCTGGCTGCAGGAGGGGAAGAGAGAGACAGAGAGGAAGGACGGGTGTGTGTGTGTGTGTGTGTGTGTGTGTGTGTGTGTGTGTGTGGAGAAGCAGATGGGTGCCTCTCCTATGTGCCCTGGCCGGGAATCGAACCTGGGTCTCCCGCACACCAGGCCGAGGCTCTACCACTGAGCCAACCAGCCAGGGCCAATTTAGAATTCTTAAGCACACAAAATTAACATTCAGGTAAAAATGAGATAATGGATATATAGAATTTTGATAGACACGAAGAAAAATTTACTGGTAGGGAAATAATATGACTCAATCCTATAGGTCTGAATATAGGCAGTGTGTTCACTGTATTACAAGTAATCAAATTTAACTGCAATGTGTGTGTGTGGTGTATTCATCACATGATAAATAGTAAGCATTTAGACTGAAAAGATGTATTAGAGGCATATTTTAGGAGACTTTGAATGTTAAATTGAGAAGTTTATATTTAGTTATTTAAGAAATGGAGGCTTGGCCCTGGCCGGTTGGCTCAGCGGTAGAGCGTCGGCCTGGTATGCAGGAGTCCCGGGTTCGATTCCCGGCCAGGGCACACAGGAGAAGCGCCCATCTGCTTCTCCACCCCTCCCCCTCTCCTTCCTCTCTGTCTCTCTCTTCCCCTCCTGCAGCCGAGGCTCCACTGGAGCAAAGATGGCCCGGGCGCTGGGGATGGCTCTGTGGCCTCTGCCTCAGGTGCTAGAATGGCTCTGGATGCAACAGAGCGACGCCCCAGAGGGGCAGAACATCGCCCCCTGGTGGGCATGCCGGGTGGGGTGGATCCCGATTGGGCGCATGCGGGAGTCTGTCTGACTGCCTCCCCATTTCCAGCTTCGGAAAAATGAAAAAAAAAAAAAAAAAAAAAAAAAGAAATGGGGGCCATTTAAAGATTTAAAACAAGATATTGATAAAATAAAAAATTTTAGGATATAATATAATCTTTTCAAAGAGTACAATTTTTAGGTGGTTAATATGATATGTAAGGAATTGTGAAGAGAGAGGAATGGTAACTTTTTTCAATCATTTCTCCACCTGTATTTCTAATTTCATAAGTCTGAGAAAGTTTTATCCTTTTTCTTAAAATTGGAGTCTCATTTTTTTCAATATGAAAACCCTTTTCTCTCTTCCCAAACTTTCGTATTCTAAGTCTGTTTGAAGGATCATATAAGTTTAAATTGTTTGTAATAAGAGAAACATAGAAGTCAGCATTTATGAAGTACTTTCTATGTGCAAAATATGCTAAGCATTTTAATACAATACATAACCCTACAGCAAATATAGTAAATATTCCATTTTTATATAAAAGGAAAGTGAGGCTTAAGGCAATTAAGTAATTTGTCCATTATATAACTGGTGGTAGAAAGTTACATTTGACACACACAGTTGCACAGCACATAATTAGTCACTGAAGTTGTAAGTGAAGTGTTTGATTCCAGACTTCATTTCAGGGAGCCCCCTGAAGATGACTAACCTAAAGAAACAATTAAAATATAATGTATGTGTCTTTAAATAAATACATCAATTGTTCTGGGAGTACAAAAGATAGCAGTCTTAGTCATTGTGAGAGAAGGTAGTGTCAAGGAATGTTTCTTAATAGAAAAAACAGACTGCCTGGATCATACTATAGAACTAAAAATTAGTTGGATAGATGAAAGGATAATCTGAATCTTTTCCAGAAGTAATCTTAGACTCGAAGTAAAGACTCCTGGTAGCCTGGAATCCATCTAGACATTCAGGTATTGTGAGTCTCAAAAATGAACAGTGCTTGGGAATCAAACTAAAGTGTAATGATCCTTAGATTTATAAAATGTTTAAATGTTCATGTTATGCAACATTTTAAAAAACATTGTATAACCAATAATTTTTCCTTAATGTAACTAACTTTTAAAATCTAGTAAAACCTCTGAAGAGAAATAGAAGTACCTGTTAAAATTATTTTTAGCTCTGAAAAAAAAGACATCTATAGAAAAAAGGTGAAAATATTTATATAAATTATTTTTACATTTGATAGGGAAGAAAATTATTTCAGAGCTTGGATATTGCTGAAAGACTAAAATTTTTGCTTACGTTGGGTAAGTGTCATGCAATTTATCTTTTAAATATAAATGTAATCTTTAGTGACTTAGTAATTATACACACTGATGATGTGTTTGTCTAAAATAGTGAATACACTGAAATATCCTCACTTTCTTCAATTTTTTAATGATCTGTGGTAAACATTAGCAGGACTACTTAAGTGCCTTCTGAAGAATTATGGTAGAGTTTTCCTTACTCACTAAGAAATTATAATGTGGATGGATAGAAAATTGTTTTCATGATCTAGGCAAGTAACTAACATGTTAAATCAAAATATGAGAATATATTCTACTTCTCTGTAGCAGTTTACTGTCAGATAATATATAAACTTTGAGATTTCTATTTGATGACTCATGTGAATAATGACTCAGAAAAAAAGTTTATTTTTCCATATAACAAAGTCATATATTTTACAGGTATATTAGCTCCAAATATTTGCAATTCAAATTTATAAAAATTTGTGTAATCTACTGTAGAGGGGAATAAATTAACCATGTGTGATAAAAAAAAAGGACAGAAAAACAGTGATAGAGCACTTTAAGAGTGACAGATTGGTGTACAGGTTAATATGATTTATAAATAATGTATGGAATATTATTATTGTTAAATAATAATGAATTATAAATAAATTTGCATAAAACTTTACTATATCAACCACATTTAATTATTTTATAGTTTTATTTAGACAATTAGTTTTAACAGGTTAACATTGGTCAACTAGAGCACATAGATTTAGAGAAAACATCTCCAGATCATTTTGACATTTGATTATATTGTATACCCATCACCCAAAATCAAATCGTCCTCCTTCACCCTTCATTTGGTTTTCTTTGTGTTCCTCCTCTCCCACCAGCCCCTCCCTCTCCTCCCTTCCCCTCCCCCTGGTAGCCACTGCACTCTTATCTATGTCCATGAGTCTCAATTTTATGTCCCACCTGTGTATGGAATCATACAGTTCTTAGTTTTTTATGATTTACTCATTTCACTCACTGTAATGTTATTAAGGTTAATTCACATTGTTGTAGATTTTCCTATGTCGTCATTTCTTATGGTTGAATAGTATTCCGTAGTATATATAGACCACATTTTCTTTATCCAATATTCTATAGAAGGGCTTTTTGGTTGTTTCCATGTCTTGGAGACCATGAACAATGCTGCAATGAATATGAGGCTGCATGTGTATTTACATACCAATGATTTTGAGTTTTGGGGGTATATACCCAGTAGAGGGATTGCTGGGACATATGGTAGTTCTATTCTTTTCTTATTTGTTACTTTGTTTTTTGTACCCCTCTAAAGCTAGAAGCAGGGAAGCAGTCAGACAGATTCCCGCAAATGCCCACTGGGATCCACCCAGCATGCCTACCAGGGGACGACACTCCACCCATCCAGGGCATTGCTTGGTTGAGGCTGGAGCCATTCTAGCACCTGAGGTGGAGGCCATGGAGCCATCCTCAGTGCCCAGGCCAACCTTTTGCTCCAATGGAGCCTTGGCTATGGGAGGGGAAGAGAGAGATAGAGGGGAAAAAGATGGGGAAGGGAAGAGAAGCAGATGGGCACTTCTCCTGTGTGCCTCAACCGGGAATCGAACCTGGAACCCCCAAACGCCGGGCCGACGCTGTACCGCTGAACCAACCAGCCAGGGCCAATAGTTGTAGTCTTAATTTTTGGAGGAACCACCATACTTTCTTCCATAATGGTTTTACATTTTACATTGCCATCAACAGTGAATGAGGGTTCCTTTTTCTCCACAGCCTCTCCAACACTTGTTGTTACCTGTCTTGTGATAAGGCAAATCTAACAGGTGTGAGGGGGTATCTCATTGTAGTTTTGATTTGCATTTCTCTAACAACTAGTGAAGATGAGCATCTTTTCATATATCTATTGGCCATTTGTATTTCTTTTTGGGAGAAGTGTCTGCTCATGTCCTCTTCCCATTTTTTTATTGGATTGTTTGCTTATTTGTTGTTGAGTTTTGTGAGTTCTTTATATATTTTGGATATTAGCTCCTTATCTGAACTGTTGTTCAAAAATATCATCTCCCATTTAGTTGGCTGTCTGTTTTATTGTCAGTTTCTTTTGCTGTGCAAAAGCTTCTTAGTCTGTTGTAGTCCCACTCATTTATCTTTGCCTTTATTTTCCTTGTCTTTGGAGACAAATTCATAAAATGTTCTCTATGGCCAAGGTCCATGAGTTTAGTACCTATGTTTTCTTCTATGTATTTTATTGTTTCAGATTTTATATTTAGGTCTTTGATTCATTTAGAATTAAGTTTTGTACAAGGAGACAAACCGTAGTCAAGTTTCATTCTTTTGCATGTGGCTTTCCAGTTTTCTAAGCACCATTTATTGAAGAGGCTTTCTTTTCTCCATTGTGTGTTTTTGGCTCCTTTATCGAAGATGATTTGACCATATATATGTGGTTTTATTTCTGGGCTCTCTATTCTGTTCCATTGGTTGAGTGTCTATTTTTCTGCCAATACCATGCTGTTTTGATTATTGTGGTTCTGTAATATAATTTGAATTCAGATATAGTAAGACCCCCAGCTTCGTTTTTTTTTTTTCCCCCCTTAGGATTACTTTGGCTTTTCAGGGTTTTTTATGTTTCCATTTAAACCTGATGACTTTTTGTTCCATTTCTTTAAAAAATGACACTGGACTTTTGATTGAAATTGTATTATATTTGTATATTGCTTTGGGTAATATGGTCATTTTAACTATATTTATTCTTCATCTCATTGTGTCTTTTTTTATTTCCTTTAACAATGCTTTGTAGTTTTCATTATGTATGTCCTTTACATTCTTTGTTACGTTTATTCCTAGTTATTTTACTTTTTTTGTTGCAACCATAAAAGGGAATATTTTTCTGAGTTCATTTTCTGAAGTTTCATTGTTGGCATATAAGAAAGCAATAGAATTGTGTATGTTAATTTTGTATCCTGAGACCTTACTGTATTGGTTTATTGTTTCTAATAGTCTTTCTGTGGAGTCCTTGGGGTTTTCTATATACAGGATCATATCATCTACAAAAAGTGAAACTTTTACTTCTTCTTTCTCAATATGAATGCCTTTTATTTCTTTCTCTTGTCTGTTTGCTCTGGCTAGAACTTCCAGCACTATATTCAATAGGAGTGGAGGGAGTGTGCAACCTTGTCTTGTTCCTGATTTTAGAGGAAAAGATTTCAGACTTTTGCCATTTAATATGATGTTAGCTGATGGTTTGTCATATATGGCCTTTTTATGTTGAGATACTTTCCTTCTATACTCATTTTGTTGAGTGTTTTAAACATAAAATGATGTATTTTATTGAATGCCTTTTCTTTATCTATTAATAGGATCATATGGTTTTTGTTACTTGTTTTGTTGATATTGTGTATTACGTTGTTTTACGTATGTTGGACCATTCTTGTGATTCTGGGATGAATCCTACTTGATCATGGTAAATTATTTTTTTAATGTGTTGTTGTATTTGGTTTGCTAATATTTTGTTTAGGATTTTTACATCTGTATTAATTAGAGATATTGGTCTATAGTTTTCTTTTTTCTTTTGTCCTTGCCAGATTTTAGTACGTGGGTTATGTTGGCCTCATAAAATGTGTTTGGAAGTATTGCTTCTTCTTCAATTTTGTGGAAGACTTTGAGTAGGATAGAAGCCAAATCTTCTTTGAATGTTTGATAGAATTCACTAGTATAGCCGTCTAGCCCTGAACTTTTATTTTTTGGGAAGTTTTTGATAGTTGTTTCTATTTCCTCCCTGCTTATAGGTTTGTTTAGGCTTTCTACTTCTTCGTGATTCAGCCTAGGAAGATTATATTTTTCTAGGAATTTATCCTTTTTTCTAGATTGTTAAATTTGATGGCATGTAGTTTTTCATAGTATTCTACAATAATTCTTTGTATATCTATGATATCTGTGGTGATTTCTCCTCTTTCATTTTGGATTTTGTTTATATAGATCCTTTCTCTTCTTTCCTTAGTGAGTCTTGCCAAGGGTTTGTCGATTTTATTGATCTTTTCAAAGAATCAACTCCTTGTTTTATTGATTCTTTCTATAGTTTTTCTGTTCTCTATATCATTTATTTCTGCTCTTATTTTTATTATTTCCTTTCTTCTGCTGCTTTTGGGTTGCCTTTGTTCTTCTTTTTCTAGTTCCTTAAGATGCGACGTTAAGTTGTTTACTTGGGCTCTCTCTTGTTAGTTTTGTGTCCCAACATATGGTCAATTCTTGAGAATGTTCCATGTACACTGGAGAAAAATGTATACTCTGATGTATGGGATGAAATGTCCTGTAGATGTCTATCATATCCAAATAGTTCTAGTGTTTTGTTTAAGGCCAATATATCTTTATTAATTTTCTGTTTGCATGAACGATCTAGAGCCATCAATAGTGTATTGAGGTCTCCAAGTAGGATTGTATTTTTGTCGGTTTTTATTTTTAGATCACTTAGTAGATGTGTTATATACTTTGGTGCTTCTTGGTTTGGTGCATATATATTAAGAGACATTATATCTTCTTGACTCAAGGTCCCCATTATCATTACTAAATAACCATCTTTGTTTCTGATTACCTTTGTTCTCTTGTAGTCAGCATTGTTAGATATGAGTATTATTGCTATACCTGCTTTTCTTTAGATAGTATTTGCTTGGAGAATCGTTTTCCAGCTTTTCACTTTTAGTCTGTTTTTATCCTTGTAGCTTAGATATGTTTCTTGAAGGCAGCATACAGTTGGATTTTCTTTTTTGATCCACTCTGCTACTCTGTGTCTTTTTATTGGTGAGTCAATCCATTTATGTTTAATATAATTATTGACACTTGAGGGTTTCCTATTGCCATTTTATATAATGCTTCTGATAGCTGTGTTTCTTGTTTGGCTTCTCTTTTGTTTTTCTGTCATTTGTTTTTGTTTGGTTGTATTCCATACTTCTTTCCTCTGTTTTTTTTTTAAGACATGTGTTTCAGTAGTGGTATTTTCAGGGGTGGTTTCTATTAGATAATTAAAAGAATATATATCATATTCATTGTAGTTTATTACTCATGAGTGCTTCTGCACACCATTCTCCTTTGTTACTGCTAATTTTTGTCTTCTCCCCTTTTTTGTTTTTGTTGTCACAGATTATTTTTGTTTTTATTATGATCTTTTTGGAGCTTTTACTTTTGATTTTTTTTTGTTTTGTTCTTTGTATCCGGTTGGATAACTCCCTTTAGTATTTCCTGCAGTGGGGGTTTTCTGGTGATAAATTCCCTCATCTTCTCTATAACTGTGAGTGTTTTTATTTCCCCTTCAAATTTGAAGAAATGCTTTGATGGATATAGTATTCTTGACTGGAAGTTCCTCTCTTTCAGTACTTTAAATATTAGGGTCCACTCTCTTCTGGCTTATAGAGTTTCTGCTGAGAAATCTGATGATAACCTAATGGGTCTTCCTTTCTATGTTGTATTCGTCTTTTCCCTGGCTGCATTGAGGATTTTTTCTTTGTCATTGATTTGTGATAATTTTATTATGTGCCTTGGAGTAGGTCTGTTTGGGGTAAGGTAATTCAGTGTTCTGTTTGCTTCTTGTATTGGAGGCTCGAATTCTTTCCACAGGCTTGGGAAATTCTCGATTATTTGTTTGAATATGTTCTCCATAACTTTTTCTCTCTCTTCTCTTTCTGATATACCCATTATTCTTATATTGCTCTTTCTGATGGAGTCAGACAATTCTCATAGGGCTTTCTCATTTTTTTTTAATTTGTGAGTCTCTTCTCTCTGTAGTATCTCTAGTTGCCTGTGTTCTATGTCACTAATTTTCTCTTCTGTCTGGCCTGTTCTATTAGCTAAGCTTGTCACATCATTTTTCAGTTCATATACTGAGTTTTTTATCTCTGTTTAGTTCCTTTTTATAGTTTCAATTTCCTTGATGAAGTGTTCTTTTTGTTCATTAAATTGTTTTTTGAGCTCACTAAATTGCCTTTCAGAGCTTTCTTGTATTTCACTGAGTATTTTTAGGACTTCAATTTTTAATTCCCTGTCATTTAACTCCAAGGTATGCATATAATTTAAATATTTTTCTAGAGACATTTCATCATTTATCTGAGCTATGTGTCTGCCTTTTGTATCCATGATATTTTATTTCATTTTTCTTAATGACATTTGAGAGTGGTATTGTTAATAACACTAAAAGAGATAAATAAAAAATAAAAAGTTGAAAAAATAAAAATTTTATAATGATAAGTGGAACAAAAACTATAGATAACAAGGATCAGGAATTGAGGAGAGATGACAAAAGAGAGGAAAAATGAAGTATAAACAAACAGAATTCCACAAAGAGAAATATGAGTCCAAAATGTAATAATTTGATGATAAATGACAGATGAGAGCAAAAAAAAAAAAAAAAAAGGAGAAAAAAAACAAAAGAGAAAGGAGAAGAATGAAGAGAAAGAAAGGACAAAAAGCAAAATACAAAAAAAAGATAAAGAAACAAGAAAAAATGTAAAGGTTTCTGAAGTAAAGATTTCTCACATAAAACAAGAATGAATAATGTAACAACTATGGATAATGTTGTTCAAAAGGAAAAGAAAAAAAGTAAAAATGACAAAAAACGTTAAAGGAAATGTAAATTTTTTTTGGTTTTGATAGGTAGCTTCTTCCTTTTTTTCAACAGGTGGTACTGTACTACAAGTTTTTCTTCTGTGGGGCTCTTGGGCAGAGGTCTGATGGTGTGTCATTGTGGTAATGACACAGGCTGGGCCTCAGTCTCATTGGCAAGCAGGGCTTGTTAGGGCTTTGCAATTTTGTGGCTTTAGCAATGATAGTCTCAGTTTTCCAGGTGCCTCTCTGCATGTCCCTCCCACTGGAGCTAACAGCCCAGAGACTTAGCTATGGAGTCCGCCTCAGCTATTGTTCCCGCAGCAAGAGAATCTATGCACAGCCAGGTCTCCCCTCCAGTGCTGCTCAAAGCACAGTTCTGGGGAAGGCCGTGGAACTTGAGCCACCAGCGAGAGTAGGCAGGGCAGGGCACAGACCAAGGACCAAGTGCCTTTCTGTTACACACATGCAAAATTCTGTGGCCTGGTGGTAATATCTAGCATGCCTTAGGGCGCTGTGGTTCTAAGCTAGTGCTGTTTGGTAGCCTGTGACAGGTCACGTGTGTCCAGCTCTCGCAACTCTAGCAATGCACACAGACTGTTACAGCTGCCGTCCAGGTGCTCAGAGCAGTCAGTCTCAGGCCAAGGATCTTGGCCCATGGGCATGTCCAGCACTGGAGATCATGGATCCGGGAATGCCCAAAGACACTGGTGCCCACGCAGGTTCCTAGTGTTGATAATCTCAGGCTAAGCACTCTGGCCCATGCACGCACCAGCTCGCTCCCCGAGCTAGTGAAGCTAAGTGGAGCTGCTAGCGCAGTGCCAGTGATCCTGGAGCTGGGAATGCACAAAGATTCTGGTGCTGGCCCATGTGGACACCCTGTGCTGGTAAGTTTAGGTGGATCCCACCGCCCATGTGTGCACCCAGTGTTGGCAGTCTCAGGCAGAGCCAGTGTGTTCTTTCTTTTTTGAGGACGCCTATCCTAACTCAGCTCCTTCCCCACTTCCCCACTATCTCAGTCTCCCCTTCGCCCAGCTCCAAACAGAAGTGCCTCTACCTCAGATCAGTGAGGAAAGTGAAATGCCTTGTCCTCCATCTTCATATTCAGCCGTTTTTTCACCCAGTCATACCTTTGTCTGGTGTGTATAAATTTCAGGTGCTCCTAAGGTTTTTTTTCACGTGTTTAGTTGTTGAATTTGTTGAAATTTTAAGGGGAGAGATCAGGGGTATTTCTCACGCTGCCATTTCTCTGACGTCACTCCCCACATTTCATTTTAAAAATTAGTAACATTAGCTGTTAAGGAGTCTTGGAGCTTTCTAAATGTCATCTACAAACTAAATTTTAAGTCCTCGGAGAAATGTGTACATTCTCCAAGTTATATATAATAAAAATAAATTAGTCCTATAATCATGAAAAAATAATAAAGCCTTTTAAAATACATACATAGAGAAAATGCAGCAAGAATCTTTATCTCTTTTGATCACTGCTTTATTTCACTTACATTTAAGCTGCTAATCTTTCAGTATCTGTGATTCAATTAACATTTAGTGTTTGAAATCTTTATTTTTACCAAAATATATAAAAAATATTTAAAAAGTCACAAGTTTTTTAATATTCCAATATCTAAAACTGTATTACACATCATTTTAAAAATTAATCACAATTCATTATGTCTGATAAGTTAGAACAGAATAAATTCTTATAATTTTTCTGTTTTATAGACTGCATGGATGATACTATAATAGTTCTGGCTGAAGAGCATGGTTGTCTGGACATTATAAAGGTTTGTGATTAATCTATTATTGAAACTTTATTTATTTTGCATGTTTGGGATCCAATAGAAAGCTATTTTAAAGTTATATTTATTTGGTGAAGTCCAAATAAAGACTTTTAAAGTCAAAACAAAATTCAGTATGAAAATTCACATATTATAGAAAAGTACACTTGAAACCTACATAATCTTATTAACCAGTGTCACCCCAATCAATTTAATAAGAAGAAAAAACCAATAAGGATAAAAGGACAGAGGGTTGGGTTTACCAGGTAAACAGAAATTTTGGAGCAACAAAATAGTCAAACATCTTAGGTTAGCAAACATTTGCATAAAATGTAATTTTAAATGGATCATTTTAAATAGTTCTTTTTTCTCTTTATTTACTAGGAGCTTCCTGAAAATGTGATAGGTCTTTTGAAGAAGTGTCTCACCTTTCACCCTTCTAAAAGGTAATACTATTATGAGTTTGAGGTTACATATAAGCAGTTAATTTTTTTTCTTATTAGTTATAATACCAATGGATAAAACAAGCACATTTATATACATATAGTAATAGCTGTTAGTTTTGACTTTAATATATGTTAATAAAAGAAGAAAAAATAATTAAACTATAGTCAGAAAACTGGAATGTAGCAAAAGAAGTTACTAGTTCATTTCCTAGCCACAATTAAAAAATTAGCCAAACTGTGGGGATATACATATTCCTAAACTCAAATGATCGAAATGAGAACTAACGTTTCTTGGCAATATATATCATAGCAAGGACTTGTATAAATGGTGAAGTAAATTAGCAACTGCTGATTATATAAAATGATTTCTTAGCAGTTTTATTATTTCTTTTTATTTGGTGTCACTGTTAGCCATACAATTGCACCTAAATTGCCTTAAGTATATAATATTTGGAAATAATGTATTCTGATTTGTCTTTAGACAAACATTTTTGTCAAGACATGATAGGAGGAGAGGAATAATAGTAAAAGCATTCATGCTTATGTTTTCAATGTTTCTCAAGGCCAACCCCAGATGAATTAATGCAGGACAAGGTGTTCAGTGAAGTGTCAACTTTATACACTCCGTTTACAAAACCTGCCAGTTTGTTTTCATCTTCTCTGAGATGTGCTGATTTAACTCTGCCTGAGGATATCAGTCAGCTCTGTAAAGGTAATGCTGCTAAATAAGGCACAGGCAATAAGATGAGCCTTGTTTTTAAAAGGAGTACCCTTGGCCATGACCAGTTGGCTCAGTGGTAGAGCGTCGGCCAGGCATGTAGATGTCCCAGATTCATTTCCTGTTGGGGCACACAAGAGAAGCAACCATCTGCTTATCCCCTCCACCCCTGCAGCCAAGGTTCAATAGGTTCAAGCATATCCATCCTCAGTGCTGAGGATGGTTCTGTGAAGCCTACACCTCAGGCACTAAAAATAGTTCAGTGTGAGCATGGCCCCAGATGGGCAGAGCATTGGCTCCAGACAGGTTGCTGGGTGGATACTGGTCAAGGAACGTGCAGAAGTCTGTTTCTATCTTCCCTCCTTTTACTTGGAAAAGAAAAATAAATAAATAAATAAATAAAGTAGTACCCTTACCCTCGTTTGTTTTGAACATATCAACAATATAAATATTAGTGAGAATTTATGGACACTTAACTTGGAATTAAGAGGTGATTATGGACATGCTTAACCTAACATTTTATATAACCTAACTTTCAGTCTTTTAAATTGAAATTACTTGGTGTAAGAACTTTAAGAATCAAGAAGAGAAAGTGACACCACAAAAAATTTTATTATGCAAAACAAAGTCATATTTTCATCTCGTCTTTATGCTAAAATCAGTTCTTCTAATTCCCAATGAAATTTTCAATACATAAACATTTATATTTTATATAAACATTTATATTTATTATAAATGTTCTCTAAAACTATATTATTGATAGGACATACATACTATTATATTTTACACATTTTGAGAGAATGTCAACTTTTCTCTTTTTATCTCTTTTTGAAGATTAGAGCTCTCAGAATGTGTGCTTTATTGATACCAATAAGGTACTCTTATAGTGAAAGGTAATCATGAGATAAGTCATGGCAAGAAATGACTAAACATGCATTCAATTAAATATTTATCGTGTTCCTGTTTTGTTCCACACACTGTACCTTCAAGTAATATTCATGCCAAATGTGGAGGCAAACAGACATTTAGTCACACAATTACTATTACAAGAAAGGTCAGTGTAAATGTAGTACAATGGAGGCATAGCCTGACTGAGACATCAGTCAGGGCTTCTCAGAATAGGCCATATTGACCCGATGAAAGACGGGGCAGTTTGCTTTGGTTGCCTACTCCTGTGCTTTTTCCTGCCCTTATTCCTTTTCCACAGAGCCCAGTATATCTGAGATACATCCCATATCTCTGAGCTAGAGGGTAAAAATTCCACCTTTTCTCAAGAAACTGAATGTATATTTCATATCCTATGCATTTTATAGTATGAATAGTCTTAAGGCTATCTTATGTGCT
Organism: Saccopteryx bilineata; assembly: GCF_036850765.1. Classification (NCBI taxonomy): domain Eukaryota; kingdom Metazoa; phylum Chordata; class Mammalia; order Chiroptera; family Emballonuridae; genus Saccopteryx; species Saccopteryx bilineata. The sequence goes on from NC_089494.1 coordinate 174,359,699, forward strand.
TTTCAGTTTTTTTCTTTAGAGTATCAGCTAATATTATTTGTAGCCTTTTAATAAGAACAAAAGGTGAGGTAACTATGATTTTCTTTAACTTGCCATTAATAGATGTAAACAGTGATTACCTGGCAGAAAGATCAATTGAAGAAGTGTATTACCTTTGGTGTTTAGCTGGAGGTGACTTGGAGAAAGAGCTTGTCAACAAGGAAATCATTCGATCCAAACCACCTATCTGCACACTCCCCAAGTAAGAAGTGAAAAATATTGGAAATTTAAAAATATCTAATAATAACTTTTAAAAAATTTTAATAGACATTCCAACTAAATGATTATGAAAGCAATTGGAAGTTAGAACCTTAATATTTTTAATGAAATGCATATTTTATTATTTTTAATAAATACTGTTTTTTGTAAATAACTTGCTCATCCTCCATTTGAGGTAAAGTTATTATTGTGGAATATCTTAAAATAATTGTTCTATAAATGAAAAAATACAAATCAGAAAGAACAGTAATATTTAAGAGAGTTCAACTAATGTGCCTATTATGAGAAAGTATATTCTATTTCCAATTATAAATCATAGATATAAATATACTCTATGTCTATGGCCACCTCGTTTCTTGTCCTAGAGATCATTAAAGTGTTAAGTCTCTGTGGTAAAAATCTGCAGAACTACGTAAGATACTGGACAGCATTCTGTAAGTTAGACTGGAATTTAAATAACAATTCAACCCTAAAGGCTGAATAGAGAGGTAAACCTGAGTCACTTGAGTTTTCACAAATGCTCTAAAATTTTAATTTTAGATTTTCGGACTAGATTTAATCCTTGTAGATAACTGTAGAAATCGTTTGCTGATCAGATATTTTCTCCACGTGTTAAAATTTTAGGTTAATTAAATAAACCATTGATTCTCTATTTTTTTTTCTCTATTAAACTAATTTTTAAGTATTAACTTCAGTTATACTGCTCACATTGAATTAAGTAGAAAATCAAGAAATAAAATTATAGAAATTCTAAGAATAAATGTTTTAAAAGATATATAAATTCTCAAAAGTAATTTTCTGAAATTCTAAACAAATTCCATACATCTATTATTCAATATTCTTTCTCCTGAGAGGTTACCGTTATTATGTAAGGTTTTTCTTTCTTCCTCACTTTGCCATTATGCTTCATTCATATAAACTTACTCAGGATCACATTTATCTAGTATCAGAAAAGTAATTTGAGCATTGAACCTACTTTATCAAAGGGTATAAAGTATACTCTTGTATTCCTAAAATGCTTTACATTTATATACTATATTCATACCCACTCAACTTATATTTAAAATGAGAATTGTTTAGAGAATTTTCACCCATGAGTTGTTTATTTTATTAACCCATTCAATCTAAAAATTTCTTTCTTTGATGAAGGAATTGATGACAGAATAAATTTTCTTTTCTAGAAGAAACACTAAATTGGATTTTGTGTATCCGTTAAAATAATAATTTAAAAAATTTTTCTCTTTAGCTTTCTCTTTGAAGATGGTGAAAGCTTTGGACAAGGTCGAGATAGAAGTTCACTATTAGATGATACCACTGTGACACTGTCATTAGGCCAGCTAAGAAATGTAAGTGTGAGGCCCTGGCCAGTTACCTCCAATGTTTAGAATATCATCCAGAAATGACAGGGTTGCAGATTCAATCTCTACTGGAAGCAATGAATGAATGCATAACTAAGTGGGATAACAAATGAATGCTTCTCTCTCTCTCTTTCTCTCCCTCCCTCCTTCTTCCTTCCTCCTTTCCTCCCTCCCTCTCTTTCTCTCAAAGCAATAAAAAAAAAAATGTTTAAAAAAGAATTGTAGTAAAAAAAGAGAAGGATATGTAAGCATGTTATTTTGGCAAGTTTGCTTCACATTCTTTTTTTTAATGAAACTTTACAGATATAAACAAAACCTTGAATTCCTTCTGATCTCAAAATATAGGAGAGTTTCTTTAATATATGAGCCCAGGTTTAGCATTACTGGAAATATATCTGTACATCTTCAGCTTTAGTATCATATATGTGTATTGTCAGATCGTTCACATAAGTGGTTTTATTTGTTTATCTTTTTACTATCATTGGATAAGAGTTCTTATTTCTCCACACACTTGGTCACACCATGGTATCACCAATTTTTTTTTAATTATTGCTCCAAAAGATCTGGAATGGTGTTTTGCTATAATACTAATTTTTAATTCCCTGATTATAGTGCAGATATGAGTCCTTTCATATTTTTTAGTTGTTTGCTTACCTCTTCTGTGCATGACTAGCTCAGATCTTTTGCCAACATTTTTATCGAGTCATTTTTTACTGATTTGAGGACTTTTTAAAATGTATTCCAAATATAGTCTTTGTTAGCTATCTGTGGTGCAGATGTCTTCTAACCAGTAGCTTTACTTTTAACTTTTGAACAGTGTCTTTTAATGAATAGAATTCCTACTTTTATCAGTTTTGTTATAGTTAATTAGTTTTACGTGTTATATTTTACTTATGTAACTTAAAGTTGTACCAGGGTTATAAATATGCTGTGTATATGTTCTACATATTCTTCTAAAACATTTAAAGATTATTTTTTTCATATTTAGTCCATTAATCCACCTGAGATTTTTTTTTTTAGTAAGATGTGAGGTAGGTATATAATATATTATTTATAAGAAATAATTCCTGTCTTAGCATCATATCGAACAATTTAATTTTTTGATTCATAATGTCAACTCTTTCATATATGCATGGAGCCAGTAGTACTCTTAGTATATGTTTTATATGAGGTCTTACTGTCTTAACAAAAGAAGATCCCTAATTTGTTCTCCTCAAAATAGAATAGGAGCTAACATCTTGCTCTTCTATATGATTTTTATAATCATCGAATCTCATAAAAACATTATAGGATTTTGATTGGAAATGCATTGAATTTATAGATTAATTTGTAGAAAATTGATATTAACATATAGAGTTCTATTTCTTGGACATACTATATAGATATACCACATTAAGTCCTATTATATATCACAGTTTCCTTTTTTAATGTCTATATGTTATTAAATTTATTTCTAAGTTATTTTATTGTTGCTCTTGTAAATATTAATACACGTGTGCATGTGTGAGTATGAGTTTTGTTTGAAATTAATACCGCTATTCCCACTCTCTTCTAATTAATGTTACCATGGTATCTTTCTCTGTCCCTTTACCTTTAATCTGTCTATGTCTTCATATTATAAGTGGGTTAGTTATAGACAGCATAAGGATGGGTATTGTTTATTTGTTTGTTTTTTAATCATATTGGTAGTTTCTTTAATTGGTAAATTTAGACCATTCATATTTAAAGTGATTAGCAAATATTAATGTATAGGAGTTAGATTAATATCTACTATATGTTCTATATTTCTTGCCTTCTTCGTTCTCCCTCCCTCCCTCCCTCTCTTTCTCTCTTCCTCCAACTCTCTTTCTGTTTCTCTATACTTTTACTTCTGTTGCTGCCTTCTCAATTTTTATTTTACAATTACATATGATTCCATTTTTTCTCCTCTTTTACCATAGGTATTATACTTCTTATAAACTGTTTAGTGGTTGCTTAACATTTACAATATGTATTCACAACTAATATAGGTTCACTTTCAAATAACACTATACTACTTCCCGGGTAGTGCAGGTGTTTTAAAGCACTATATTCCTGTATCTTCCCATCCCTTATTACATTACTGTCAGCCCTTTCACGTATCCATAGGCTTCTCACCAAATACATAGTTCTATTATTTTAAACAAATTTATTTGTAAGATTAATTAAGAAGAAGACAAAAGCTATTCTTTATTTATATTATTTCTAACACTCTTCCTTTCTTTATGGGGATTCAAGTTTCTAATCCTATAATTTTCCTTCTCTTTACACTCTTTACAGAACTTTTAACATTTCTTGCAAGGCAGAGTCTACTGGCAACAAATTCCCTCAATTTTTGTTTGTCTAACAAATAATTTATTTTTCCATTTTTGTATGATAGTTTTTTAGTTTTTATATTTATTTATTTATTTATTTATTTATTTATTTATTTTTCCAAAGCTGGAAACGGGGAGAGACAGTCAAACAGACTCCCGCATGCGCCCCGACCAGAGCCACTCTAGCGCCTGGGGCAGAGGCCAAGGAGCCATCCCCAGACCCCGGGCCATCTTTGCTCCAATGGAGCCTTGGCTGCGGGAGGGGAAGAGAGAGACAGAGAGGAAGGAGTGGGGGGTGGAGAAGCAAATGGGCGCTTCTCCTATGTGCCCTGGCCGGAAATCGAACCCGGGTCCCCTGCACGCCAGGCCGACGCTCTACTGCTGAGCCAACCGGCCAGGGCTTGTATGATAATTTTGCTGGAATATACAAATGTGTATCCAGCAAAGGAAAAAATTGTTTTTCCTTTCAATACTTTAAAGATTTCACTCTCTTCTCCTCTTGCTTGCATGGTTTCAGAAGAGCAGTCTGATGTAATTTATATCCTTGTACCTCTCTAGGTAAAGTCCACCCCACCACCCCCATTCCCGGGCCCTTCCTTCTTTTCTCTTTGCTTTGGTTTTCTGCGGTTTGAATATGGTATACCTAGTCTACGGCCATACTACCCTGAACGTGCCCGATCTCGTCTGAATATGGTATACCTAGACTTGGGGAAGTAGGGAAGGTGTTTAGTTGGTTTGGTTGGCTGGTTGGCTGGCTGGTTGGTTGGTTGGTTGGTTGGTAGGTTGGTTGGTTGGGATTTTCAGTATTTATCCTTCCTGGTATTTTTTGAGCTCTCTGAATTTTTTTCTTTTGGTGTCTGTTTAATTTTGAAATTTTCTGTCATTATTACTTCAAATATTTCTTCAAGTATTTTTGTTTTTCTCTCTCTCCCCCTTCTGGTATTCCTATTACACATAGATTGCATCATTTTTAATTGTCCCATCATTCTTGGATAACCTGTTGTATCTTCTGTTATTTTTATTTCATTCCTTTTTCTCTTTGCATTTCAATTTTAAAAGTTTCTATTGGTGCATCTTCAAATTCACTGATTCTTTTCTTCGCATTCTTTTCATCTCTCTGCTTACATTACCCACCTGCTCTTGTATGATGTCTATGTTTTCTTCATAGAGCCCTTGACATATTAATCACGGTTATCTTAAGTTCCTGGTGTGATAATTCTAAAATCTCTGCAATATATAAGTCTGGTTCTAAAGTTGCTTTGTCTCTTAGAGTGTCCTTTTTGCATTTTGGCATGCCTTAGAATTTTTTCTTGGAACCCCAGGATGATATATTTGTAAATGTGGTAATTAGGCCTTAAGTGTAAGATTTTCTGTTTATCCAGCTGTTTACTGTTTGTGTAGCTTTTTTGTCAGGGGTTAAAAACTTCTTAAATGTACTTGTTCTTGTTTTCCCTGTTGTCTTTGGGTTTCCCTAGAGACTTTTTAAAACAGGGTCTGAGGCTTGCAGTTCTTTCAGCTGTAATCTCCTGTTATTATACAGCAGCCTTATTGATACAGAGGTAAGGTAGGGAGGAAAAGTGTTCTGTAATCTTATGATTAAACCTTTTAGACCTTTTAGTGAGCCTGTGTTTCTGGGCTGTGACTTTCACATGTATTTCACAGTTTCCCTCCCTGGATCCATGAGACAGAAGGCTATGGGCAGCTGGAATTGAGTTTTTCTCTTCCCCACATCAAAGCCTAGATGGGGCTAGACTTGGGTATTTTCTTCCCCCTGGTCACTTAGGCTCTGTAAAATCGTTTTTCTTGAGGACAGGCCTTTATTGATGAGAACAAAGTACATTGGGGATATTGCAAAATGGTTCCTTTACCCTTCCCTACAAGAGCCCAGGGGAATTTTCTTAGATCTTTGCCCTAAGAATCTGTTGATACTTGTAGGAAGTGTGGGTTCCCCTGCAGCTGGGTCTCCAGTTTTTCTCTCTCAGGTTAGCCCTTGCTGCGTCTTCAGAATTAGTCAGTTGCCCTTCATTGTTCTCTCCAGGCTCCAGCAGTGGCTTCGGCTCCAGCTTAGCTGTGATTCTCTGTAGTTGCCACTCTCTCCAGTTTTCCAGGCAGCATTTTGCCCTAATTCTGATAGATCTAAAAATGGTTGGCTTTCAGTTTGTTTAGCTTTTCTCCTATTGTCAGGGCAGGAGGAATGACTTCCAAGCTGTTTGTACATTGAACTGGACACCAAAACTCCTAGGCTTTTTATTTTAGCCACCGGTAGCCAAAGCTAAATTAGGTCATTTTCCTTTGTCTTTTTTCTCTAGGCTAGCAGCACCTCCATTCCCTAATGGAGACACACACACACACACACACACACACACACACACACACACACGTCAGGGTCCAGCCCCGGGGGGAATCCAGGGGTCCCACAGGAAGAGACGGCGTCGGCGAAAATCGAGTGAGAGAGCCGAATTCTTTATTCTCTGGTTAGCATTTACTGCCAGGCATCTCCGCTAAATGCTGGTCTAGCTTCCTTTTTATGCACACACACTAAGTTACAATCACATGGTATTTTGAATACATCATTGTTTTAGTTTCACTGTGGTTACATATTTCCAGATAACAGTTAATTCATATCTATAAAGTACAAGTCAGGTGGTAAGTTATACAAAGTACAGTTATACAGTAACTTGAATAGTAATAACAATATTGGTACAAAATTCTAAAAGATTAGTACTAATTAATAACTCTATATTACTGTTGTTGTGAGTCGAGGGCACAGAAAGAGATAGCAGACGAAATCATCAAGAGCTAGCAAAAGGACCACCGCTTGCTCAGGCAAATAGCCTTGAGTTCATGCAGTGTCCTAATTCTTTTCCCACGAGACTACAAAAGGCTTGCTATTTAAGAAACTGACATAGTATCAAGAGTAACTTTCACCCAAAGATACATAGAGCGCATCTGCAAGATAGCTAGCAGCAACACAATATCAGAAGGCATTAGTTGCTACTGCTGCTATGAATCCCACCACATTCCTCTCCTTATTCTTGGAAAATACAAAAATCTCATGAGAATGTTTTACTGAGAAAAGCCCAGCAACTGCCCCTAGTCACAAAACAAGTCTTTTAACAAAACATTCTTTACTTGCCAGCTGTGCTCCTATCCAAGGCCACGCAACAGGCCACTCCACTACACTTTACCTAAGATTCTAATGTCTAGTTAAACTTTATTCATTTACTATATTCATACACTAGTTAAGTTCTAACTTTATTCTTTCTAACATGATTAATAAGAAGAAATTCTCCTACAAACTTAACCCTTTATGAGGGATATCATGGCCAGCCTCTTATGTTTATGAGCCCAGTTCAAGGGGCTTACAGGCTTTTCTGTGGAACTTACACCTTCTGTCTCATTTCCAAAGAAATTATTACAAATCTACAGGGAAAGCACGGTACTATTATCCCTGTGCCATAAATAATAGCACACACCCAGAAAAGGGGGGAATATAAGGCCAGATTAATTCAAAAGATTAAAGGGGGAAGTATCATTGTGCCTTTCCTTTGCGGTGACTTTGTCAACCCGCAGCTGTTGGTCTTCACTGCAGTGACTTTGTCACCCCGCAGCCATTGGTCTTCACTGCAGTGACTTTGTCACCCCACCGCCATTGGTCTTCTCTGCTGTGACTTTGTCAATCAGCAGTTTTTGATCTTCTTCTGCTGTGACCTTGTCAGCCAGCAGTTGTGGGTCTTCTCCTGCTGTGACCTTGTCAGCCAGCAGTTGTGGGTCTTCTCCTGCTGTGACCTTGCCAGCCAGCAGTCGTTGATCGGCTCCCGACACACAGACACACACACACACACACTCTCTCTCTCTCTCTCTCTCTCTCTCTCTCTCTCTCCTTTCTTTTCCCAGATTTAGCAGGGTCTCCTCAAATCAGGTGCCCAACCAAGACTTTGTCCCTTTTTTCTCTAAAATCTCAGGCCACAGTTTTCAGTGTTAAAGCCCAGCTTTTTGTCTCACATCACTGCATTTTCCTCACTTTTTAAGGCTTTTTCTGTCATTGGATATTTTACCTGTTATATATGTATTTTGAGGATATTAGAATCTCTTATCTGTTATAATGCCAGGAAAAGAAATTTAAAATATATAATTATTACTACATAAAACACTGAACTTATAATCTCTTTGAAGAGAGAATAGTATAGTGAACAAAATCAATAACTTAAGTAACTATATAAGGAAACAAACAATAAGATACATTAAAAGGTATGGTTTCAGCTGATTCAATTTTACTCTTAGTTTAACTTAAATGAATCCAAGGCTTCATTTAACATCCTCAATTTTCTTACAGTTTCACTTTGGAAATTTAAAATATTTTTTCTATAAATATTTTTTAAATGTTAACATTGCTGGTGTTTTAAATAATGCAGAAACTAAAAAATAATTTTTACCTTATATTTTTTGTGTATTTTTGCCCTTGATATGCTAAACTTTTAATTAACAAAAAGAGCAAAAAATATACTTGAGCTTCTGTGTCAGTCCCTGCAGGAACAGATACTCTGCCTTTCAGGTGAAAGTTGAACTGAAGAGCAGACACAGGCAAGATGGCATTAACTATAATCACCCTACTTAGCATGTATCTAAGATTTTACTTTGCTACTGCCTTCCTTCTTACATTTTTGAAGAATACCTATTATCCTGCAATGTTATTATTATTATTTTTTTTTTTTCATTTTTCTGAAGCTGGAAACAGGGAGAGACAGTCAGACAGACTCCCGCATGCGCCCGACCGGGATCCACCCGGCACGCCCACCAGGGGCGATGCTCTGCCCACCAGGGGGAGATGCTCTGCCCATCCTGGGCGTCGCCATGTTGCGACCAGAGCCACTCTAGCGCCTGAGGCAGAGGCCACAGAGCCATCCCCAGCGCCCAGGCCATCTTTGCTCCAATGGAGCCTTGGCTGCGGGAGGGGAAGGGAGAGACAGAGAGGAAAGCGCGGCGGAGGGTTGGAGAAGCAAATGAGCGCTTCTCCTGTGTGCCCTAGCCGGGAATCGAACCCGGGTCCTCCGCACGCTAGGCCGACGCTCTACCGCTGAGCCAACCGGCCAGGGCCCTGCAATGTTATTATTGTAGCAACGTTTATTAGAATGACTTTGTGAAAAAGATAGTTAAAAGACTTGAACTTCATCAGTTGATTTATTCAGTATTTGAATCTTACATGCTAAAAAACTCATAGACATAGACAGTGTGGTGACTGCACGGGTGGAGAGAGGGATGGTGGGGGGATAATGGTGATGGGTGGAGACTGGGGTGTGGGGTAAACACACATGCAGTGTATAGAAGATGTGTTATAGAATTGTGCACCTGAAGCCAATATAATTTTGTTAACCAGTCTCACGTCAATAAATAAAACAAAGAAAAATGTTGTAAGAAATTCTTTTTATTTTTTTAACATTCTTACTTTTGTCTTAGTTTATACTAATGCCAAAGGAAAAAAAAATCCAGTTGAGCTTTATATTAAGGGATATGTTTTAAAATAACCTTTATATTATTTAAATATATTTTATCAGTGCATTAATGATTTTTAAATTTTATATTAAATTTAATAATTCTGAATCGTGTTTGGAAAATATAATAGGTTGTCTAACATTTATAAGAGACACCTGGAAGTAAAAATAATCAACATTCAAAAACTATTCTTCAGAATTCAATCATTAGAGACATAGTATATTTGCATATTTATGAGAGGAATGAATTTTAAATTGTATTTTATACTTCTCTTGCTTGGTACATTCATAAATTCCTAAGTTTTACATTAATTTTTCTATCAAATGTGGTTCAGTGTTTCTGTCTCAGATTCTCATACATAAATATTTTCTCTTTAAATTCACAGAGATTAAAAGATGTTGGTGGAGAGGCATTCTACCCACTACTTGAAGATGAGTGAGTATATTCCTTTTATGCTTATTTTTTTACTGTTTATATTAGATTTTTAAGAAACACGTATGTTCTCTGAAAATTGTTTTCTAAATAGAACACGTATTATGATGTTTGGGTTTTTAAAAATTTTGTGCCTTTTTTTCCTGCTTTGTTTCTCTTATACAGCCAGTCCAATTTACCTCATTCAAACAGCAGTAATGAGTTGTCTGCTGCTGCCACTCTCCCTTTAATCATCCGAGAGAGAGACACAGAGTACCAACTGAACAGAATCGTTCTCTTCGACAGGCTACTAAAGGTAGGAGTTCTGAAGTGGAAAGGGTTGTAAGAGCCTGTATACAATCCTTGTTTTTTATTTCATTGGTAATTATTAGGGAATCTTGATGTCATGAAAAGACTAATTCTTATGACCTATTCTTTCTGATTAACATTTAATTATAAAAATTATACATGTTCATAGTAAATAAAATTAAAAGATAAAAACAAAATGCAGGAATATATGCAAAATTGTATTAGACAACAGATTAATATCCATACTGTTTAAAGGACATTTTAAAATCAACAGGAAAAAGCACTAATATTGAAATAGAAGTGGATAAAGAACATAATAGAAATACAACTAGTCAGTAAATCTATTCAAAATATCATGCTTACTAGGAATGAAAAAAATTTAATGTTTTATTACCAGATTAGTAAAGTGGGTAAGTCAGGTTAAGATTGGAATGCTCATCCTTTGGAATAAGTGCAAATTGATTGACTATCAGGGGGATAAATGGTGGTGGACAAAGACTTGACTTGAGAGGATGGTGAACATACAATACAGTATACAAATAAGTATTGTAAAATTTGGCTCCTGAAACAATATAATTATTTTGCCCAGTGTTACCCCAATAAATTCAATTGAAAAAGAAAAGAAGAAATTTGAAAGTCTGTATGGAGAGCCTTAACAACATCCATACCCTTTGTCCTAATAATTCTTTTTTAGAACTCATTCCTAAAGTGCCAATTTATACAAGGAGAAGTTTATATGCAAGGATATGGAAGTAGCTATAACAATAACATATTTATTGGATACATTCTGTATCACCAGATATTTTACAAAGTGCTATGCATACATTATTTAACTCATATAAGGCTAATAGTAGTATTCTCCACATGACTCCTTGATAATTCTCTCAGATCACAAATTAGAGAGGAATGATTACATACAGTAGAACAGCTTGCCTCTTTGGTTCTATTATACAAGATTTACAGAATATAGGAAACCATTCCACTGCCAACTTGTATGTATTAATAATACCAAAGTAATAATAGCAAAGATACTTAGAAATTTATTAAGGATCTCTTTAAACTTTATCACTGGTATATATTCAGGACTTTCTAGACTAAAATATGCTACTTGATAATTTGAGATATTTTTTATATCTTTTTTCATCTGTAGGCTTATCCATATAAAAAAAATCAAATCTGGAAAGAAGCAAGAGTTGACATTCCTCCACTTATGAGAGGTTTAACCTGGGCTGCTCTTCTGGGAGTTGAGGTAAGAAAGAAAAGAAAGGTTAGAAGTTGATTATAATAGTGCTAAGAAAGAAGGAAGAAGTAGGAAAGTATTCCCAAATATTTATTTTTCAAGTTGTTAGATAGTTATATAGTAAATTATTCGGCAATTTTGGCCCTGGCAGGTTGGTTCAGTGGTAGGGCATCACCCTGGCATGTGGATGTTCCAGGTTCAATTCCTGGTCAGAGCACACGGAAGAAGCAATCATCTGCTTCTCCTGCCCCCCCCCCTCTTTTCTCCTCCTGCAGCCATGGCTTGATTGATTTGAGCAAGTTGGCTTCAGGCAATAAGGATGGCTTCATGGCCTTTGCCTTGGCACTAAAGAAAAAACGGTTCAGTTGCTGAGCAACAAAGCAGCAGCCCCAGATGAGCAGAGCATTGTCCTCTAGTGAGCTTGCCCCCTATCCCAGTCTGGAGGCATGTGGGAGTCTGTCTCTCTGCCTCCCCTCCTCACTAAAAAAAGAAAGAGAATATTTGGCAATTTTAAGTGAAAGGAATAGAGGAAAAGAATAGAATAGCAAAATATAATTGATGGCTTGCTGGATTTATATTATTTAATCTTTCATTTAATGGGGCTTATAGAAATTATCTTGGTTATTAATTTTCAAATCAGATTATTTTAGGAATATATATACCAGTTATAAGTGTATTATCCTATAAAGTATGGTTATTTCACAATAAAATTACCTATTTGTAAGTAGCTCTAAGTTTGAAGATTTGAACTCCCATTTGAACCTTATCAAAAATTATTAACATAATTTAGTGCTTTTGGGGCACATTTGTCTCATAAGAACCATGCTGCCAAGACAAATAATGACTTTGTCTTGTACATGCCTAATATGTAGCAGTGAGAAAAGGAGAGGTGTCACAAAATTACTAGGATGACTTGCAGTATTAACAGAGAACTCTAGTAATAGCAGTCATGATATTAAGCCAAATTCTCATGCCTTTTCTTATTTTCAGTCAATTTCTTTATCATCCTGCCTTCAGATATTCTCTTATCAATATCTTACGGATATCCATTATACATTTTTTCCTGCATTTCCTCAACTATTTGATTCTTTTAAACTCCCTGTTAAAAGCATTTTCTTTATTTCTGATTTCTTTGATGAGATTTAGCAAACATCTTTGAGTTGCTTTACAAAATTACCTACTGTTCCATATACTATATGTTAATAGTTAAAATTGTAGAACCATATGATGCTCAAGTTCAAGAGGACTTATGAAGTCTTGTATAAATCTGTCATTAAATTGATGTACCCATAGAAGTTGATACAGCAAATAATTTCACAATTTGAACCCCAAATACAGACTTTTCTACACCATTTCAGTAAACCAAAGTAATAAGAATTGTTCTGTGCTTGGTCTTGGTGAATATGATTAAAATTTTAAGTGTTTATTCAATTATTCCTTCTGTACCAGTATAACAAAAAGATGTAAATGATCTGTTTAGTCCCTTACTGATTCCATACCTACATGGCATTCCACTCTTCATTTTATTTCAAACTTCTTCCTGATCCTAAACTACCACTTTCTTCAATAGTTCCACTTTATTTTTGCTTTCATTACCAACTTTAACAGGAAAATTTTTTATGGGATAGCCTTTTGTGTGCCCCAACATTTTAAATTTTTTTTCTCAAAACCATGAGTTAAGAATGAGTAGAGAACAAGTTTGTGTTTTGTTGTTGAGGCTAGGCGTTTTTAGCTAAGCATACTCACTAGTTACACGACTTATCCAACACATTTGTCTTCTGGAACAAAATGGCAGATTGTCACAGACTTTCATCACATAGTATAAAACTGTGGAAAATTTTTCTGAGAGGTACACTTTGGTTGTAATATGACTATCTATAATTGGGTGGGTTTCAACGATAGATAAGATAGATGTTTATAAGAAGTATGTTGGCCTAAATTAATAATTTATCAAAGATATGATCAACTAATATTATTCTCTCATTTTTTTGCAGGGGGCTATTTATGCCAAGTATGATGCAATTGATAAAGATACTCCAATTCCTACAGATAGACAAGTACGATTTAGATTTTCTTAAACAAACTAAGATAATTTTTCCAAGTCTTTAAATTATAGAAAGGCAAGAGGAAATTTTCTTCATTATGCTCAGCAGCCATCATATTCATATACTTTTAGAGTAAGCATGACTTTTATGACCATAAGTTACTGAGTTAGGACCATCCCTAAGAGTCCAAGCCAATTAACATTTCTTAATAATTATATTTTTTTATCTATAGAATTTTCTCTTTGGTTTGACCAAGTTGTAAAGGAAGATTTTTTTTTTAGAAATGATATTAATACATACCTTTTCAAAAGAAATGATTTGTTTTCCTTAAGTATACAAACCTTTTCTTTGTTTCCAGAATATTAATGTAAAATTCAAAAACTTTAGACACCAGGATTATGTAGGTGGTCTACTATGAAGTGTATAACATAGTCTTTGTTTCTTTACCTGGGTTTTATTGGAGATCACAATTTTATCTTATTGTTTTGCTGTTTAACAGATTGAAGTGGACATTCCTCGTTGTCATCAGTATGATGAACTGTTATCATCACCAGAAGGCCATGCAAAATTTAGACGTGTATTAAAAGCCTGGGTAGTGTCCCATCCTGATCTTGTGTATTGGCAAGGTAACTTTTTTTACCCAATCATTACAACTCCTTTTGAAGTATTAGGAGCACATCGCAAGACTGAAAGATTTTTAAAAACTGAAGTGAAATATAAAAACATTCTTGGCTTTGAGAAAATACTAAAGCTATGATGCATTTACTGAAAGGTTTACATAAGAACTTTTTTAAAAACTTTGCTTAAATGCCAAAAAGATATCATTTAAAGGTATATTTAATGCGACAATTCGCCATTATATTCATTAGGAAAACAGAACACTGTGTGACTGTAATCTGTGAGTACATTGTTTCAGTGCTTATGAAAATAACAAAATAATTTTATAACAAATAATTTGAGGTTAGTTGATATTCTTACCATTTAATGATTTTTAATTTATGCTTAACTGTTTGTTAGGACTTGAGGAATAGAATATCACCCTAAACTATCATATTTGTTATTTTTTTAAAATATCTTTAATAGCCCTGGCCGGTTGGCTCAGCGGTAGAGCGTCGGCCTGGCGTGCGGGGGACCCGGGTTCGATTTCCGGCCAGGGCACATAGGAGAAGCGCCCATTTGCTTCTCCACCCCCGCCCCCCCCCTCCTTCCTCTCTGTCTCTCTCTTCCCCTCCCGCAGCCAAGGCTCCATTGGAGCAAAGATGGCCCAGGCGCTGGGGATGGCTCCTTGGCCTCTGCCCCAGGCGCTAGAGTGGCTCTGGTCGTGGCAGAGCGACGCCCCGGAGGGGCAGAGAGCATCGCCCCCTGGTGGGCAGAGCGTCGCCCCTGGTGGGCGTGCCGGGTGGATCCCGGTCGGGTGCATGCAGGAGTCTGTCTGACTGTCTCTCCCCGTTTCCAACTTCAGAAAAAAAAAAAAAAGAAAAAAAATATATCTTTATTAATCCATATTCTTGATTTTTACCTTTCTCATTATTACTTTTGTGGTCATTGATAAATTCATGAATGAGAAACCCATTTCGCCTAGTTCTATATTTTAATTTGTTGTAATGAATGGTGGTTTTCTGTTTTGTTTTGTTTTTTAATATTACAATTCCCTATTTCTGGCCAAACTTAAAAAAATGAAGCTATTAGTTTTCCTAGCTCTGTTCATTTTAGAGGAGTTCTGTATCTTCCTAACAATAGTAGATAGATTTCTGTATATTCTTTTAGTCTTGAAACATGAACAGCATTATCATCAATAAAAGGAAGACATCATATATTTGTACTTACTTCACAGTAAATACTTTAAAGGATCTTTTTCTGTGACACCAAAGAAACATGTAAGATAGATCTTTCCTATGAGGAAACATGCTTGGTGATGTTAAGTTTGCCAAGAACGCACAGGGTCAGATATGGGATCCCAAGCTTTCTATTATTTTTACATTTTTCTATTAGTATAGTTCTCTCTTCAACTCATATTAATATTGATATAATAGCTGATTTATATCGGGCGAGTCACTGTCAGTTACTCTCTACAATATATTTCCAGATAAGAAGTATTTATAATGCTTAATCTATATAGAAGGAATACAGAGAACTGAATAAGGTATATATCTACAATTCTATTTAATTACATTTACTTGAATTCTTTTCTTTAACCCCTCCCCGTAAGGTCTTGACTCACTTTGTGCTCCATTCCTGTATTTAAATTTCAATAATGAAGGTAAGCCTATTTATCTATCATTTAAATAAATCATGATGCATATTATTCTAAAATATCTTATTCAAACATGAAAGGTTTTGTTTTTATTGTAAGGTTCTTGCTTTCTTCCTAGGAGATACTATAAATATCTGTGAAGTAATCTGTTACATAATTTTAGAGGATTTGAAGACTATTATTGGAGAGCTTCAGTTGTGATCAGTCAGTGACTAAACATTTAGGGAGACTCTGATTATTCTAATACATTCATCTACTTTGGTGATCATTTTTATGAAGCATTGAAAAAATTTTTACTTCTTTAGAGATTAGTTTTAGTCTATGTATACTGTACTTCCTAAACAATTTTATAAAGAAATCAATATTAATCTTATAACTCCAAAGCCTATTATTTTCAATTACCACCTCCTAAATGAAAACCTTTCTCATTCTCCCTCCTAAACCCAGTACTTTGTATTTCAGGAAAGTATTTGTGTGTATGTTTCATATTATAGCTCTTTATATTTTAACATAGTAATCCTCTTTTCGTTTAGCAGCTTTCTTAAATGATTGACTTTTTTCTGTTTCCTATTCCCATTACATCTTTTTTATAGTAGATTTTTCAGTAAATATTTGTTACACTTACCTGACTCAAATCTCTAAAGATATCAATACAGAAATTACTATATCTATCTGTCTATCTATATATATATATGCCTCAATCTTAGAATATCCATTTTTTTCAAATTCTGTTTAATGTCAAATTTTGCATAGATTTCTGGAAATGAGCAGAGATAGCATAACCCCAGAAAACTGAAATTTTACATTTTGAATTGGTTTAAAAATGTACTGTTGTATGATATTTTTCATTATCTAGACTGTAAGTTTTTAGTCTCATTATCTGTATTTAACAAGGTTGATATTTTTAGTTAGGTACAGTCCATTATCACACATATTTATCCAAGAATAGTAAGCAATCTGTATTTAAAAGAAAAATTTACTACTAGTGTTTCTGAATCCAAGCTCAGGTTTTTTTGTTTGCATCAACAAAAATTAAAGATCTTAAGGTTTGTTTAGGTCATTAATGCCATGTTAAGAGATTTTTTTAAAAACAAATTGTAAAATATAGCTAATTAAGGTTTTTATTATTGTGGAATAACAATTTCTACAGTAGTTTGAAAATGAAAAGTTAGTAAGTGATTATTTTTTGTTGTCCTAAGTATTTTCTGTCTTAAAGAGCAGAGGATTGTTTTGTCCTTAAATTTGTGTTTCCATGAATTGTTAACATAACTTATGTTTCATAGTAGATTCAAGAAATGTGTAATAAGTGAGCGAATGACTACTGAACATTTACACCATTAACTAATTTGCTATATGCCTTTCCCTTGTTCTTTCTTAGCCTTGGCTTATGCGTGTATGTCCGCTTTTATTCCCAAATACTTGTATAACTTCTTCTTGAAAGATAACTCACATGTAATACAAGGTAAGCAAATGTCTCTCCTTTTTTTTAAGGTAATGTACTTATGTCAAATAACCAAAACTCAAATAAATTTATGATTTTGACCCAGTAAAATAGGTTGATAACACTCACTAAAGCCAGTGAAGAGATCATTTGTGTCTTTACTCCAAACCACAAAGAATGATAGTATTTTTCTGACTGAGTAATATCTGATCTCAGTTCAGTTAGAATTTAGGCATGCTGGATTAAGAAAAAAGTCCTGCTATTTTTCTTTCTCACAATTAAAATCACCTGCAAAAAGTATCACCATTGAGCAAGCCTATTATGAATTAGTAAAAAGGTTAAACAGCATTTAATTATGTAAATAAATGGAATAATAAAAACACTTCTCATTCATGTCATTTCCCATGCTTGAACACTCAAAATATTCTCCCTCTGTCTTCTACTTCCCTAAAACATACACCTTCCTTCAGAGTTCGTCATAGCATAACCCATTTGTGAATTCTTCTAGGATTATGCTAGCCACAGTCAAACTTTTAATATAATATTCTGAACTCCTTTTTGGAAGCAGTATAACAAAAGTTAATAACAAACTTTTGAATCAGGCAAACTTTGTTTCAGATTTAAACTTGGTTACTTATTGTATAATCTTGGTCAAATAAATTTGCTGGGTATAATTTTTCTCATATCTAAAAATAAAAGTTTTGTAAAAGTTAAATGTAATAAAATATGTCAATGTATAGTACCTAGAAACATTTGATAATGCTAATGGGTATTTTGCTTTATTATTCTTATTTTTATTACTACTTTACTGTTATTATTATTACAATTACTTTGCTAATATTATCATGGGATTATATATTATGTCTTATCTTTTCAACAAGAATCTAAATGTTTTAAGGGCAAGAAATTTTCTTATATTTTTGTATTTTTTTGGAACAGGTTACAAAGCTGGTTGCATAGCATTCATTTAGACTTTTTATTTATAATATATGTCTTCTTAATTCTACTAAATTTTCGACATCTTGAAATTAGTGCTTTGTTTTATTTACATTTATATCATTAGGCTTTATACAATTCACTGAGTTTGAATGCATGAAGCAGAAAAACTACAGAGCTTTAAGAGTATCAAAAATCATTATAATGAAAAAATAACTAGAAAGCAGGTTGAAATTGCAATGGAAATTAAGAAGATAGACTAAAAATAGGAGGAAAGAATATAGATAAATAGCTTAGCACATAAAACCATTTATTTTCCAGTATGATTTACATTAAGTATAGAATAAAATAATCTAAACTTTTAGAAAAATGTATGTTTGTGTTTACAGGCACACCAAGGCATGTTCATAGTTCTGTGTCTACAACATAAATAAGTGCTAGAAATTGATATAAATGTTCCAGTGACTTTATGTTAACTTTGAAATATAAATTCTATTGATTTATATTTGTATTTAGAAATGATTTGAAATGGATATGCCTAAAACCTTGTGTGTCCCTAGAATATGGACTTGTATACAGTTGGGATTAATTTAAGAATCTTTTTTAGACCAACAACATTTTACTTTGACTTTTATAGTCAAGGATGAGTATGTTTTGTAGGAAAAAAGTTGTTTATTCCTTGTAGGTTAATTTAGTAAAAGCCATCCAACCTCAAGAGTCATGCAATATTACCCTCTAAGAATTTATGAAATGATGTTCTGTAAGAGTGTGTTTTGCATCATGATATCGGGATGCATTCCATACTTATTCATAGTTTTTTTATTACACTTATCAATGTTTTTTATAAAATAGACAGTGTGCTCTTTTTTTTTTTAATATTAATATTTTTAAATTAAATTTAATGCAGTGACATTGATAAATCAGGGTACATATGTTGAGAGAAAATATCTCTAGATTATTTTGACATTTGATTGTGCTGTATACCCCTCCCGCAAAGTTAAATTGTCTTCTGTCACCTTCTATCTGGTTTTCTTTGTGCCCCTCCCCTCCCCTAACCCCTCTCTCCTTCTTCACCCCCTCCCCCCTCCCCCAACCCCCCCGCCCCTGTTGCCATCACATTCTTGTTCATGTCTCTGAATCTCATTTTTATGTCCCTTCTATGTATGGATTCATCTCAGTTTTTTTTCTGATTTACTTATTTCACTCCGTATAATGTTATCAAGGTCCATCCATGCTATTGTAAATGATCCGATGTCATCATTTCTTATGGCTGAGTAGTATTCCATAGTATATATGTACCAAAGTTTTTTAATCCACTCGTCCTCTGACGGACACTTGGGCTGTTTCCAGATCTTCGCTATTGTGAACAATGCTGCCACAAACATGCGGGTGCATTTCTCCTTTTCGAGCCGTTCTATGGTGTCCTTGGGGTATATTCCTAAAAGCTGGGTCAAAAGGCGGTTCGATTTTCAGTTTTTTGAGGAATCTCCATACTGTTTTCCACAGTGGCTGCACCAGTCTGCATTCCCACCAGCAGTGCAGGAGGGTCCCCTTTTCTCCACATCCTCGCCAGCACAATGGGAGAACATATTTGACAATACGTCTGATAAGGGGTTAATAACCAAAATTTATAAAGAACTTGTAAAACTCAACACCAGGAAGACAAACAACCCAATCCAAAAATGGGCAAAAGAGATGAATAGACACTTCTCCAAAGAGGACATACAGATGGCCAATAGGCATATGAAAAAATGCTCAACATCACTAATCACTAGAGAAATGCAAATTAAAACCACAATGAGATATCACCTTACACCAGTCAGAATGGCACTTATCAACAAAACAAGACAGTGTGCTCTTTAAGATTCTTGTGATTCTTGTCTGAAAAAACTTCAGTGTAGGCCAAATTCTTGTAGGCTTTCCCTAACCGAGAACTAGACTGGGGACCCCATGGTCAACCAGTAGCACCAATAAGTCTGGCAACTAGAAATCTTATTAACCCTCCACACTCTCCTCACCCCCACAGAACCATGAATGAGGAAGCATGGGGGAGGTCCAGAAACCTGGGGTACACTGGCCAAAAGAGAAGTGAAAGTTCATGGCCTGGCTCCATTACTTCTTGCCCAAGGTAGCTTAATTGATTCACGTTGATAACCAGTAGGCCACAGCATAAGGTCTGACCCTCAGCAACCTGTCTTCACGTACTGCACTTTTTTTTATTACATGCCTTACCTCCTGCTCCTGCCATCCCAGAATAATCATGAGTGAATTGTCAGGCCCACTCTAGTATGATATTAAAAAATTTGCAATAAATTATTTATGCTGGTAAAAAAAAAAAAAAAGAGTTTTAAAGCAACTTGGATGATACAAAGAGATTTCAGAGGCTGTATGCAATGTAAATAATTTGTCAAATAGTGACTAAAGACAAACTGAAAACATTAAAGGTAGAAAATAATCATGTTAGTAGATGTGCAACACAAAAGGTGATTCCTTAATCCTCAGTTAAATATAAATATAAGTCATCAATATAATACTATTTTTAAAACTAACATGAACTTGTAATATTAACTGAACTTTCATATCTAAGAGCCTGGAAATAATTTTTTTCCAAATTTGACAGTTCCCTATTAAAGCATAGTGCCTAGCTAGATTTCTGTACTTTAAGAGAGATGAAAATATTTGGAGAATCTTCAAAACGCATTTAAAACAGAACTGATGAAATGAATTGGTTATATTTATTAGATGGCTGGATGATGCCTAGATGACCAACTTTCAAAGGGCCATATTAGATAGCTTCTATTATGTTGATTTCTATTTTGGTTCTATATAGATATTTTAAAATACAGAAATTATTTACTTCTAAAAGGTTTCATTTTTCCACTAATAGTTTCACTTTGCAGAAACTGTATAGTTATCTATTGATAATGAATTTTCAACATGAAAAAAATTGACTTTTCACACTTTTAATGACAGACTTCTTTAGTACACTGTTAAAAGGTTTATTACACAAATAAACAAGTTAGTCTTTAATTTATGAAAATTCAAGAGAAACCATAGTGTACATCATATGAATTTGGAGTAACTGGTCAGAAAAGCCAGAAAAGACTCTCTTTAGTTTAATTAATCAGTAATGTATTTCAAACATTCAATATTATAATTAAAATACCTCTCCAAAATTATTTGTTGTAGTATTAATAATTTTATCAATTATAACTTCCATAAATTTGTTTAAAATCTTGAATTGGTAATTAATTTTAAAACTTTTTAAACCACAATAAATGTTATTATGAAAAATTTCACATGTACATTTTCCCAAGAAACAATAGACATGGTGATTTAAATTGTTTATTTTTTATATTGACTCTATATTTTATATAAAAAAGCATACTTTCAATTAGTATTTCAATAAATAATTGCTCTGTATTAACTGTGCCAAGCACTGCTTAAGGAATTGAGGTTCTTAAAGTAAATGACATTCAATCCTTTTCCAAGGGATTTTGTAGCCCATAATGGGAAATAAATGTAAAGGTAACTAATTGTAAGTCAATGAGATAAGTATACATATTACTATTATATATTACTGTGTTGGGACAGAGGAAGAAGAGGAGGAGGTTATTTTGATTTTTTTACTTTTTTTGTGGCAAAGGGAAGAAATGGTATGTGTTATGGAAAGGTTTCATAACACAGAGGATACTTATTCGTGAATTTGAAATTTAAGTAAGAATTTGGTGAAAAGGGAGAAAGACATTCTTAAGACAGAGAACAAAGAAGAGTATTGCATTAAAAGGAGTTGATCAAACAACCAGCAGTCAAAGCTGGTGCATGGAGTCAGAAGGAGAGGGATGGAGAGCTGAAGAAGGAGCTGAAACAGTACAGAGTATTGGTTATTAAAATTTATGGAAGAATGGTGGGGTTTTTTATTATATTTATTTTAAGTTTGCAATTAGAAATACTCAGCTTTCATCTTACTGGTTTCCCTCTTTGTCCTTCCCCACTATTTTTTTTATGGTATTTTAAGGTTTAAGCTTCAAAGTAGCATTTATTTTGTTTGACATATATATCACAGCACATTTTTTCCCAAGTTTTGGAAAATCCATATGTCATATGAAACTGATCAATAGCAGATTGTAGAATTGCATATTCATTTAGTCATTTGTCTCTACAGAAATAAAAAGTTTCTATATTCAATAGCAACTTTAATTTTTTATTTTAAAGCCCTTCATAAAATATATGATTTACATATATATAAGACTATAAAATATTTTGCCTCTTTTAATGAGAGAAAAATTATCTGTTTAGTCAAGATATCCTGGGTTTGTTTATTTGTTTGTTTAACCATGGTTGCTATTTACTGGTTACTATTTACTGCAGACTATTTGAAAAAGGTAATAAATGTATTTACTTCTGGCCTAAATTAATAGTCATCATTTTTAGCACTATCAAAATTTCACCTGTAATGTTTCTATTGAATTGATAAAGTACCAATACCCAGGAACTTTAAAAAATAGTATGCTAATTTAATAACTCAGGGGTTTGTCCTTTAGATTACCTAATTACTATAATTATTTTAAGATTTAGAATGTTAGAGTACCAGTTGTATTTTAAAAATGAAAGAATTTGAAAAAGATACATTGAATACAGTTTCAGAAATATTGGAACATAGGTTTGTAATTTTCAGAACAGTTATGGTATTGAAGAAGGAAAAGGCAGCTTTAGGCAAGTGAAGAAGCAGGCAGCCACTTAGCTATAAGAATAGGAACAAATCCTTTGTGGAAAACCCAACTATATGTTGACCTCATTTTGCACTTACGAAAGGAGCAACCCAGAGAATTGGCCTATGAAACTTTTACACTGTTCTTTGAAGTCATTCTACTGTGTCTTGTTCACCAAAGCAATCATTGAAATTTTGGCACATTACACATGTTCTATACTGTTTATAAATCCAAGGTATATTCACATTTGGACCACTGTAAGATGTGATGGCCCTAAATCAGAAAAGGAAAGATGGAGGGAGATATCATACAAACCTTGGAAAGAAAATTGGGTGAAAATTTACCTAATTTTTTGTTTCCTTCCATAGCTTTCTAATTCTTTGTAGGGTAAGGGCTGCATCTTCTTTGTTATGATGTCCCATTTAATATAGTGCCACCTATAGCTAGGATGAATAATAAATTGTGACATTTTTAAGAGTTAAAAGGGGCACTAAGTGCACTAGACAATGAGTCTACGATAGCGATTGAGACTCTCCTAGGTAAACTAGGATATATGATTATACTACACATGGACATCCGGAAAGTCTTTGAGGGAAAGGGAAGAAAGAGGACCAACATTAAAGTCTAAAGTCCAGTTGTCAAATGAGAGTATAATATAAAACTTTTATCTCATCAAACAGTAACAAAGAGTGAGAAAATATGCAACTTTACTATATAGTTGGAGAGACAGTTCATTATATATTTCCACTTTAATGCATTTCTTTGTCATGAATGATTTAATGATAGGGTATTGGGGATTTTGGGAAATGATAGGGAATACATTGACTGTACAGCTTTGTCATTTATAAGAATGTCTTGCGTCATGTGACTATCTTATCCCCACCCCCTTTAAAGTAAGATTTTTCTAAATATAACAAGCCATATTGTAAATAATTCTAAAACCTGTCTTGGCCCTGGCCGGTTGGCTCAGTGGTAGAGCGTCAGCCTGGCGTGCAGAAGTCCCGAGTTCGATTCCTGGCCAGGGCACACAGGAGAAGCGCCCATCTGCTTCTCCACCCCTCCCCCTCTCCTTCCTCTGTGTCTCTTACCCACCCGCAGCCAAGGCTCCACTGGAGCAAAGTTGGCCCCGGGCACTGAGGATGGCTCCATGGCCTCTGCCTGAGGTGCTAGAATGGCTCCGGTTACAGCAGAGCAATGCCCCAGATGGGCCGAGCATCATCTCCGGTGGGCATGTCGGGTGGATCCCAGTCGGGCACATGCAGGAGTCTGTCTGTCTGCATCTCTGCCCCCCTCGCCCCGCTTCTCACTTTGGAAAAAATACAAAAAAAAAACACACCTGTCCTGAGCAACCAAGATTTCCAATATATTTGCATATAACTATATTTATATATATATTAAATATTTGATATGTAATATATAAAATGTATACATGTAGTTATTTGTACATATTATCTATATGTTAGAACACATATATAAATCCAGCCATTAATTTTTAGCAGAACATAAGCAAAATGTTTTCATGATAAATTAGGTTTCTTCATCAGATCCTTAATTAGCCATGTAATCCCACCTAGTTATTATCTTTTATTGGGTTCAAATAAGGATGATATTTAGTAAACAAGAATAGTTATGTAAAATTGCCTGAGTTATAGTTTTCTAGTTTAAAATCAAGCATGCTTTTTAATAAATTAATAACTATATGGTTTCATCAACATGTAGTTAGTTTCTTATGATTGTTGATGTTACATACCTCTGACTTTTGGATAAATTAGGATTATAAATATGCCATCACTAACTGGAAGGAGAAAAAAGAGTTAAATAAAAGTTAAACCCCAAAAGTTCCTGGGACCTTGGGATCTTCAGTCTATAACTCATGAAACTGATTTAATTGTACTTTTTTTTTGTTATTGTTTTTACAAGAAAATATGAGACAGTGGATAGATAGAAAGAATTTCGTTGCAGTAGAATAACCATCAACTCATGAAAAATAATCATCAAAAGTATTAACCAATTTTTTATATAGCGCTCATGGTACAATTTCACATTAGATATATAATTTAGCTTTATTGTGGTATTGAATACAGCACCATCTTTTCTTTTTGGCCTTGATACTTTTCTTTGTAAAATATGTGACATTGCTTATAGGTAAATGATTATAAAATAGTTGTGGACATTGGAAGCAAAGTTTTAATTGTGGAAAATAAGGGAAAGCTACTCATGCTAACAAATAGTCAAAAGTTTTATACTATTTCTTGAAATACTAAAAATAAAGAATTTTAAAAACAGAGGGGCCCTGGCCGGTTGGCTCAGCGGTAGAGCGTCGGCCTGGCGTGCGGGGGACCCGGGTTCAATTCCCGGCCAGGGCACATAGGAGAAGCGCCCATTTGCTTCTCCACCCCCCCCCCCCCCTCTTTCCTCTCTGTCTCTCTCTTCCCCTCCCGCAGCCAAGGCTCCATTGGAGCAAAGATGGCCCGGGCGCTGGGGATGGCTCCTTGGCCTCTGCCCCAGGCGTTAGAGTGGCTCTGGTGGTAGCAGAGCCATGCCCCGGAGGGGCAGAGCATCGTCCCCCTGGTGGGCAGAGCGTCGCCCCTGGTGGGCGTGCCAGGTGGATCCCGGTCAGGCGCATGCGGGAGTCTGTCTGACTGTCTCTCCCCCCATTTCCAGCTTCAGAAAAATACAAAAAAAAAAAACCCAAAAAAAGAAAAACAAAAAACTGAGAGGTAGACATTATATTTATTATATTTAGAAGCTATTTTCACCAAATAATTGGCTTTAAAAATAGATTTATGGCTTTAATGAAGGCAGGAGTTGAGGTTATTAAGGGAAAATGTTCATTGGGTTACTGTTGTTTCTGCCTCATAAAGAAAAAAATTGAACTTCTTGAAATGTTTTTAATTTTTTTTAATATGTAAAAAATGATGGTTTCTTGCCCTTGAGTAGATTGTTAAAGGTATATCATTTATATTTGTACATAGTAAGTATATTGGCTATAATAGTAAATTATTGAAAAAAATATTCTCATTCCAACTGAACCCTATGAATTAGTATAAGATTAGAATCAACATTTAATTACCTACTGTATTCCTATTTTATGATTAATATTCTGTTAATTCCTATTTCTAAATATGCCAAATGCATAATGTCAGAAGGAAATAAGTTAGAACTCTCTGTACATATAAACAAATTTGAGGCATAATTATTCTATTATGACTGCTTATAATGTGTTCTTTATCTGTTACACTTTCTGAACATAAAATAAATGCAATTTAATATTACTAAAGAAAATGTATTTGTAGAACTTAATAGAAAAACATTATGCATATAATTTATGACTAAAGAAATGAACTCATAGCTCTCAAGTTAGAAAATAAGTTGTATCATAATTTGTTGGTATATTTGGTAATTAGCAGTATGTGACTGAAGTGATAACAAAACAAAAATTAACTCTTAAAGTATCTTCATGGAGAAATGAAATTTCATTCAGAATGTAAATAAAACTGTAATTTGTGTGAATTTAATGTATTTATTTAAGATACTGTGTGAAAACAATGACTGTCTTAACCTTTATTGTCATTTCAGAATATTTGACTGTGTTCTCTCAGATGATCGCATTCCATGATCCAGAGCTGAGCAATCATCTCAATGAGATTGGATTTATTCCAGATGTAAGTACCTGGTGCATTAATGAATGAGGTAAAAAAATGAAGCAGAAACTGATAGCACAGAAGAATGCTGTTTTTTTGTTTCTTTGTTTGTTTTGTATTTTTCTGAAGTTGGAAACGGGGAGGCAGTCAGAAAGACTCCCGCATGTGCCCGACTGTGATCCACCCGGCATGCCCACCAGGGGGCGATGCTCTGCCCATCTGGGGCATCGCTCTGTTGCAACCAGGGCCATTCTAGCGTCTGAGGCAGAGGCAATGGAGCCATCCTCAGTGCCCGGGCCAACTTTGCTCCAGTGGAGCCTTGGCTGTGGGTGGGGAAGAGAGAGACAGAAAGGAAGGAGAGGGGGAGGGGTGGAGAAGCAGATGGACGCTTCTCCTGTGTGCCCTGGCCGGGAATCAAACCCGGGACTCCTGCCCGCAGACCGACGCTCTACCACTGAGCCAACCAGCCAGGGCCCAAGATTGCTGTTTTTAAAGTTTTTGTTGTCATAAGAAGTCTGTATCTGAACAAGGTCCTGCTACTAATTAGAATCTTCTGTTATAAAGTCTTTGTGGTTACCTGCCATATTCTCCCTTCAAGTAAAGGGAAAGTATCTTATTTTTCTTAACATACTGAACACTATCAAATTGTTTTGAAAAACACATTAGTATTGGTGTTATATTACACTGTGCTATGAAAGGTTTTCACTTGGATTTTATGATACTTGGACCTGCTTTTGTAGAAGTAGGAAATTTGAACTTAACCGAATTCTTAAGTACTTTTATGTTTTGCTTGATTTGTTAGTTTGGAAGTTTTATGAGATTTTGGCTTTCTTCATTAGCTTCTCCATAGTCTTTATCAAGCTAAAAGTCAGAGTTGACTTGTAAAGGGTAGCGAGGGTAGGGCTTGGCCTGTTACTCATCTGCAGTATGTGACAATGGGTCAAGCCTCTTCTAAGAGAAAGTTAGACTGTATGTAGTATCATAGGCTTCTGTACACCTCAAAAATTCTTTTTGAGATAGATTTCTCCTTATTTCCTGTTAACATCTTTGTTTTCTCATCATGCCTTTTCTCTTAGCACTTATATTCAGAGACTTGTCAATGGTCGAGATTAAGGGTGAAAGATGTTTATATTAATATTCCATTAATACATTTAATGTTTCAACAGTAACACTTATAATACTTACTGAATGCTTTGAAGTTGTTCATAAACTTTATTTCATTTGATTCTCAAAATCAGTCTATACAGTATATGAACTAGATAATTTCAGTGTTTAAATAGTTAAGAATTTAGTGTTAGAGAAGGTAACAAAACGAATTAGTCACAGAATTAAAAGTTTCATTTTACATGTTTGACAGCCCTCTGCCTTCAGTCTGGTTCCTCTTCCACTGGAAGAATGGAGACTGAAACTTAGGTGTGCTCACGCCTTTTCATTACTCATTGCTCTGACTGGTATGTGCTCACCAGGCCTAAAGTAACTATCCTTTTTTTTTTTTTTTAATTTTTATTTTTATTTATTCATTTTAGAGAGGGGAGAGAGAGAGAGAGGAGAGACAGAGAGAGAGAAGGGGGAGGAGCTGGAAGGATCAACTCCCATATGTGCCTTGACCTGGCAAGCCCAGGGTTTCGAACAAGTAACTATCCTTAATATGTGCAGTGTAACTTGCTTCTAGGCTTATGAATAAGTGCCTTTTATTTGAATACATGATTTATTTAATGAGTACTCCAAAAGAACATATATATATTATAAAACAAGCATATAAATAAGGTCAAGCCTTATTATAATTATGGATACAGATCAAAAACCTTGTAAAAAATTAACCAGTACATATATTTGCATGCTAAATATTCATTTAAGTATTCATTTTTATATAACCCCAACTTTCTCATTTTATGATACAAGACAATATTACATTGAATCTTATGACTAGCATTGAAGAAATTGTAAAGGTGCCACTGCCAACTTGGTAACTGTTAGACTTTGAAGGGAAAAAAATATTAGTAATTATTGGTAAGTACAGACAAAAAGAAGGGATAATTAGTTCCAGAATTTTTCCTGACAGCATCTAATTGTGCTCAGTACTGAAGAAAAGCACACTGGTTTAGTTACTGTTATAGATTAACAAAAATAATTTGTGTGTAAAAAAATTTATAAAATTATAAAGCCAGTCTGTTCAATTCTTTGACATATTCATGATACAGATGGTATTAAGAAAGAAACCACAAAAGAAAAATAATTTATATTTGTTTCAGTTATTCAGAAACATTGAATTTTGAATGGTATAAGAAGCAGTAGTGAGTGAAAACATTATTAAAACACAATGTGAATACATATTACGTGTTTACTGTGTGCCAAGCACTGTTCCACCCTCTTTAAATAAAGCTAATGCTTACAAGTTTGTACATCTAATTAAACAATGACTACTGAATATTTATATGTAAAATTAATTTTAGAATGGCTAATATACCAAGATGGAAATAACATTCTAGATAACAATGACATGAAAAGTAAAGGTAGGTGTGACCTTAGCATAAAAGTATTCAGATGTGTTTTCACCATTTAACGGTAAAATAAATATGCTCATTATAATTAGATATCAAGTCAGGGATCTTTTCAGATCTAGGACTTGATTTTACCTTACTTAAAAGCTAATAAATAAGCCTGTTACTGTTTCATGGATACTGGCAGAAAACACAAGATTCCTGGGTCAGAGATAAAGGACTTGATCACTCATGGCAGAGCAAGCAGCCTGAGCATTCCCATATTTGTGTTGGTTCCCCTTGCTCCCCAATCCCATTGACAAAGTAGAGTCCAGATGATACCTGCACATGCAATGAATTACATTGTAGGAAAGGGAACCTGAGCTCAGGGAATTTGAATTTTTTAAAAAATTGACATTAAGCATGCTTTCCCTTTGCTTTAGAGAGAAAAAAACACTATCTTTTTCTTCCAAGGCTATATAAGGAAACCTGTCCTTTGCTGTAAAAAGAAAGTCTGTTTCTATTTTCCAAGGCTGTTCTTTATAATCATATTTGGAAAGATAATTTAGAACAAAGGGCAGTCAGTGTCTCTTCTCCCAAGAAAGGTAGAAGTAAAAGAATGCATATTAAAATTTTAATGCTAATCAATCACTAAAAGAATGGAAAAAGAATATATAACTTTTAAACCAATAGAATGGGGGTGTATAGAACAAAGAAAAGTCAATTAATCCTAAAAAAACTGAAAGAACATAAAAAATAAGTGAGGAATATTAGATTGCCTAATATAGGAAATTTTCAGTATTTTTAAAAAATGCATCTATATACTATTCATGTAAGATAAACAAAAAAGTAAAGGTCTTAGCAAAAAAGATAAATACGTCAGGCAAATGTTAACCAAAATAAAATTAATACAATAATATTAATATAAACCAGTAAAACAAGAAACACAAAACAGACCCCCTCGTATATGGAATTTGGTATGTGACAAAGATGGCTCTATAAGTCAGTTAGAAAAGAAAGATTATCGAATAAATAGCCCAGGTACAAGTAGGTAAGTAACTACATGGAGAGGAGGTAGGAATCAAAGCTCAGCCCCTGAATGTGGAATGTCACACTTGTCATTTTCATCTAGGAAGGAATTCTTGCAGAAATTATAAAAACTACAGCACATAAATTTTAGAAAGAGGAAATTTTAATTGAGTGATTCAAAGGAGCCTTTCATTCTATTGATAATCTATTACTTTGATAGAAAATTTTTTAAGCAATTGTGACAAAATGTTAAATCTGGGTAGGTGAGTACATTGGTGTTTGTTTTAAATGTGTTGCTGCACAAAATGAGTTAATTATTTAATAATAATTTTGATAGAATATCTTTATTCTCTTTATCCTCTCTGTTATGATCCCCTCCTATAATTACCAGGGCATTTTTGTGTAACTTCTTGTAAAAACGCTTCAATACAAGTATTATTATGAAAGTAATACTGATTTTTATATGTAGTGTGATTAGTCTTATGAGACGTTAATAGTCATGTGGCATGGGAGAACGTCCAGTGCATGGCAAGTGCTGCGCATCTCTGGCTCCCAGCCACTTACGGTCTGTAGCAACCCTCCCTTCAAGGAAATGCTTACACATATTTTTGAAAAATGACTCTACATATATTACCAAACACCCTATAGTGAATAGTTCTGTTACTGTTGAGAATTCTAGAATAAACAAAGTGAAATGAAGGGAGAGAAAGTATATCTTAAGTTGGAGAAACTTTCCTTTTCTACAATTCTTCTCTGTCACAGAGAATGGGCAAATGAAAGGTGTTTAACAAAGAAAGTTAAATTGTGTATAGGAAGATTGTTTTCTGAAATATTTTATCCTGTTTTTTTGTTTGTTTTATTGTGTTTCGCTGGCCTGATTCTCATGTGTTGTAAATATGAAAATATTGAAACTATTTTTTTAAATTTAATATTGAAAACAGACAACTATGGGGGTTTTTTGGGTTATGATATTTTTAATATGGAGATTGTCGACAGTTACCAGTAGTGTCAGGGTTGTGATAAAATGGTAAATTTTTCTAAGTCTGTTATCACTTATTTTAGTTACATTTCATTAGTTTATATGTGCAGTGCTCCTTTTTTCCCCCCTTGAATTATTGTCTTCATTGTTTTACTTTTAAAATAACTATTAACAGTACTTTCTGTACCTGTAACAATGCAAATGATGATTATCAAGGGGAAGGTGGACACTTTGATAATAAGATCCCAAGCTGACTTTGTTGCTTAATAACTAGTTCTGTCAAAGTGAACCTTCATTAGTCTTTCATCATTGAAATTCCCTCCTATTGCAGAAAAGATTGTGATTTCTGGCTTATTTCCATTTCACAGAACTCTGAATGCTGACTATCACTGAAGCTTGAATGGTTCAGGATATTATGCACTGATATGATGCTTAGATTATGCATGTCATGGTAGTTATATGATTTACATATAAATAGGGTGAATAATGTATATTTGGCAAAATTGAGGCCAGGGTGATTTTTATCATTATTCTCTTGGTGTATGTTTCTGCCTCTGAAAATACACCAGGCCTTGGAGATGAGAACAGGAAAGTACGCTTCTTCATTCTTAAACTATCTTCTTGAAATGCTGTAAATAGCATTCAACTTGTAAATTTTGAAAAATTGTCAAGTGGCCCTAAGAGAAATGATAAGAGCTGTATCTCGATACTTTATGTGTTTGTTTAAACTACTATCATTGCTAAAGATAAAGCAAACAAATTCACTGATAAGCAAGTGAGCTGGCAAAATCATTTTAACTGCAATCTTAATGGATGCCTATACTACTAGTGATTTTCTTTTTTTTTTAAAAAAAAGCTTATCACTGTCATTTTCAAAATTATATTCAGCTGAGTTTATACCAAAATCAAGTATGAAAGGAATGCTCAGAAATATTTATGTATTTAGTATTTGTTTTGTTCATTATTTAACATTGGTTCATTCATTGTTGACCTTCATGTTATTGTTATGTAAAGAAATTTTAGATTTAGATTACTGACAATGAGCTTTTTGGATTTTATCATGATGTGGCTACAAGATAAATTAAGAAAGCACATGCAATTTAGAATACTCCATAACAAGAGCCCCCATTCTTTATCTGTCCTAATTCATCTGAAGAGTACTACGATGTGTCCTTTTTTGTCTGGCTGCTGCTTGCTATGGTATCCCTGACATTAGTCCTAACCCCATCTCCTGACATTGGATTCTTTAAGACCCTTGAATAGTTATGACTTGTTGAGCTCTTTCTTACAATAGAGCTTGATTGCCTTACAGAGACTTTCCTTATCTTAGAAATCAAAGGCCTATTAATTCAATTGGGATGATAATGTAATATTTTAGTACCTTCTTTCTAAGAACACATACATACAAGTTAAATATCCAGAAAGTTTCCTGATTTAGTAAATCCTTACTTCAGTCACCCCACACACACACTCTGTTTCTAATTTATCTAATGCACCATTACATTGGCTGAGAGATACATGAAAGGAAGTATCACATTATGCAATGATTCTTATAAATATTTTCGTTTCCGGACCCCTTTACAGTTTAAAATTATCAAGGATCCCAAAGAGTTGTTTTTTGTTTTTGTTTTTTTTAAGCTTCACCAACACTTATTTTCTTTTTGTTTTCCTTTTTTTAATAATTTTATCTTTTTAATGGGGTGATGTAAGGCCAGGAGCCATGGCTGTCACTATCAAAGCAGCCGCCTGGCCCATGCAGGTTCCCATTGGATTCGGGCAGATGGTAAAGAAATGGCGGAGTCGGAGGATGGTGGGCCATCCTATTTATTGGTGTCTCACTGTTGGTCAAATAAGTTTGTAAACATGATATATATGTTTGCTCGCTTGTGACTTATAATGGGTGTGGGGGACAGGCTATAAGCAGGCCAGGTTGTTGTAGCCTGAGGTTTGGTTTTGGGACTAAGCTTTTCCCCACACCCTTGACTGATTGTATGATCTGGGTGGTGCACTCTCATGAGGAATCCAATTATGCCTTGGATAAGTGACTTTGTATCGGAGACTTCCTTGTTTGTATATTGGATTAAGGGATTTTATAGTGTAGGTTTTCTACACTATAAAATGGGACAGACAAGGAGCTCGGACACACAGTTCCTGCTATCACAATTGCAGGGGCTCCCCTGATCCCTTGCCCTTCATGGGAAGAGCTGGTTTTCTGCTTTTCCCTTGTCTTCTTTTGTGGTTTGCCTGTCTTGGTGAGACACCAATAAATAGGATGGCCCCCCATTCTCTGACTCCGCCATTTCTTTATCGTCTGCCCGAATCCAATGGGAACCTGCATGTGAATGGTCACGATGGCGGCTCCTGGCCTTACACTCACCAAGACAGGCAAACCATAAAAGAAGACAAGGGAAAAGCAGAAAACCAGCTTTTCCTATGAAGGGCAAGGGATCAAGGAAGCCCCTGCAATCGTGATAGCAGGAACTGAGTGAGCAAGCTCCTGGTCTGTCCCACTTTATAGTGTAGAAAACCAAAATCCCTTAATCCAGTATACAAACAAGGAAGTCTCCTACACAAAGTCACCCATCCAAGGCATAATTGGATTCCTCATGAGAGTGCACCACCCAGATCATACAATCAGTCAAGGGTGTGGGGAAAAGCTTAGTCCTAAAACCAAACCCCAGGCCACAACAACCTGGCCTGCCCACAGCCTGTCGCCCACACCCAATATAAGTCACAAGCGAGCAAACATATATATCATATTTACAAACTCATTTGACCAACATTCCACCCCTTTTGCTCGCTTTACAATCTAAACCACAGGCA
This sequence comes from Saccopteryx bilineata, assembly GCF_036850765.1. NCBI lineage: Eukaryota > Metazoa > Chordata > Mammalia > Chiroptera > Emballonuridae > Saccopteryx > Saccopteryx bilineata. The sequence goes on from NC_089494.1 coordinate 174,393,444, forward strand.
TCTTCCATGATGGTCACTGTGCAAGGAGTGGGATACATTGCATAAACAGAAATAGTACCAACTACAGCAATAGGGTTAACAGACCAAAAACTACGGGCGAAATGAGGGAGTTGTCAGTGGCACCAAGAGAGGCAAATCCTTTCCCTCTGGCAGAATACAGGCCAGAGTTTTGTCTGCAGATAGCACTGTAGCTGGCACCAGAGGCCGCCCTGAGCGGGCATACCAAACCTTATTGGCCAATACACCAGCATCTGCTGGTTCTATGTGTAGTAAAATAGAGGAGAACTCATTATTGGCCATAAAGAAATTACAAAGATGCCCTTCAAAGTGCTGTCCCCTTGAGCACTCAAGGGATAATACACTTCTACCTTAGGTGGCCAGGTGCTGGTTGCCCAAGGAGTTAACTGGAGGTCCACCTCTAGCCCCTTTCCCCATGGTGCCAACAAGGCCACCCATCTCAGATGGAGGGCCTGTACAGTCCAGGGCCAAGTCCATTGAAGCCGTTGTCCTTTAAGAAGGGCTGTTGGAGCAGGTAAGAGCACGTTGCCCTGCTATCCGAAACCTGGCTTGAGTAAAATGTCCTTGGTGCGTATCTGCAACTGAATGGGGGCAGCTGTCCGATGCAGGAGGGCCTCTACGGGAGCTGGGCTTCCCTGTCGAGGTCGCTCATTCAAACCCGAAGTACTGTCCATAAGCGGCGTGTCCATCCGGTAAGAGAGCCGGTGCCCCCCTCCTGTCGCAGTCCCTGCTTTAAGAGTCCATTATAACGCTCAATGATACCAGCAGCCTGGGGGTGGTAGGGAACATGGTACTTCCAGTCCACCCCCAGCTTTTGAGCCCATTGCCTCACCATTGAACCAGTGAAGTGGGTACCATTGTCACTTTCAAGGACCAGCGGTCGCCCGTATGCAGCACTCAGGCGGTCCAGAGCCTGTATGACTATCCTCTGGTCAGGGTTACGAGCAAGGTAAGCAGCAAGCAGCCCGGTGGCAGTATCTACACAAGTGACTGCATACTGGTACCCTTCTGACTTTGGTAAGGGTCCAATAATGTCTATCTGCCATCGTGTCAGTGGAACATGACCCCTCTGAATCTGTCCAGGCGACACCAGTGGTCTCCGAGGGTGTTCCTTGGAACATACTGCACATTGCTCACAGGCTGCAAGTACCTCTGCATAGGACACAGGCAAGTTCCATGCCTTAACTGTAGCCCACATAGTTTTCTGTCCTGCATGGAGCAGGTGCCGGTGGAGCCACTGTGCCATATTATCTGCAGGGGCAGTCTCCAACCATCGCACCCTTGCCAACGTATCTGCCTCATCATTCCCAGGATGGGCTAGAGGGGCATGCCCTGTGACATGATATACTGTCACCTGCTTCTGGTGTCCTATTTCCCATAAGTCCTGCCACATAGCCTGACCCCATAGTGGACGGTGCATTACCATCCACTGGTTAATGTGCCAAGTAGCAATCCAAAGGGTAAGTCCACGATAGACGGCCCAGCTGTCAGTACAGATTACCAGAGGTGAAGGTTCATTATGGGCAACTAGCCAAACAGCTCTTAATTCTGCCCATTGGCTGCTTTGGCCTATACCCGTGTCCATCCAAATAGTCTCAGTGGCTGGATGGAAGGCTATAGCTGTCCATTTGGCAGGTTGGCCCCTGCTGGAACCATCAGTATACCAGGCATCCTCGGGGATGGGCACCCGCCCCTCCTGGTAGGGACTGACTTCAGGTTCTGCCTCCTGAGCCCCAGTTGCACCTGACTCTAAGGTCGCATAGGTGACTGGACCCAAGACTTCCTGCAGTTCTGCCCTCAATGGGCTGGTGCTAAGAGCACAGCGTTGCTGCAGGTAGGCACCCCACTTGGCCAGGGTGGACATTTGGGCCATACCACTGCGTGGTTTAGTTGCCCAATCTCTCACCCATCCAGCAATAGGGTATGTTGTCTTGACTGTAACTGGTGTTGTAGTTGTAATATTCTCAGTTGCCAGGAGGGCAGCATACACAGCTGCCAGCTGCTTCTCCACTAATGAGTAACGAACTTCAGCACCTTTCCACAATTGGGACCAAAACCCAATAGGTTGCCGTAGGCCCTCTGTCCGCTGCCACAAGCCCCATCCAAACCCCTCTGAGGTTACATGAACATCCAGCTCACAGGGCCTGGCAGGATCAAACACATTCAAGGCCTGTGCCACCTTGACAGCTCTCTTAGCAGCTGCAAATGAACCTTGCGCCTGCTCAGTCCAATCCCAACGAACCCCCTTTCGAATAAGGTTGTACAGGGGGCGTAGTAACTGAGCCAAATGGGGTATAAATGCTCGCCAATACCCCAACAAACCTAAGAATTCCTGTAACTGTTTTACCGTAGTGGGCACGAGGTATGCTTGAATCTTATCTATAACTGCGTCAGGGATAACTTTTGTCTTACCCGACCAAACAACTCCCAAGAATTTAACAGATAACCCAGGTCCTTGTAATTTGTTCTCGTTGACTGCCCAGCCACATGCTTTCAAATGGGATAGCAGGGTAGGGACTGCTTGCTCCAATTCTGAAAGAGAATCACTAGTTAGCATAATATCATCAATATAATGGTACATGCGAACTACCTCTGGCTGTTTCCATTTAGCCAGGTCAGCAGCCACCAGCCCATGGCACAGGGTGGGGCTATGCAAATAGCCCTGGGGTAACACTGTGAAGGTCCATTGTCTCCCCACTTGAAGGCAAATTGGTCTTGACTCTCTGCAGCTATATCAATAGAGAAAAAAGCATTGGCCAAGTCTGCCACAAAGTGGTATGTCCCCAACTCATGGCTTAGCCGATCCATCATGTTAGCTATTGAGGGAACAGCAGCGTGCAAAGGGGGAACAACTTTATTAAGTTCCCTGTAATCTACTGTCATTCTCCAGGTTCCATCTGCTTTGCGCACAGGCCATACCGGGGAGTTGTAAGGACTGTGTGCTGGCCGGATGATCCCCACCTTTTCTAATTCGAGGATTGTCCCTGTGACTTCTTCATAACCACCTGGCAGGCGGTACTGCTTGGTGTTAGTCACACGCCGAGGGATGGGTAATAGCAAAGGGGAATGTGATGCGTGTCCCCACAATACGGCCTTCATGACCCTAATCCGCAGCCGAAACTCCCCAGCTGTAGTTTCCAACCACAGTCCTTGCAAGACATCTACCCCCAAAATATATTCAGGAATAGGAGATACATACACCTTATATGACTTAGGAGGCAGTCTTCCTATCCCCAATGGAATAGTTATTGGCTTCACTTGAACAGTTTGTCCCCGTAACCGTCAATGGCCACTGGGGTCCCAGCAAACCTCCTTGGGTTCCCATAGAGGAGGGAACATTCTGCACCTGTATCCACCAAGGCCAACACCCATTGTACATTGGAAGGGGACCAGTGGATAGCCAGTTCCACGTGTGGCCTCCGGTCCCCGCCCACCCCTGTTAGACGGGTCCCTCGGCCTTTTTCCTATTTAAATTGGTACAATGGATCTTGGGAGTTCTCCTCTCCCTCGGCCGTCTCTATCATATAATCTTGTAACCGAGCTGTGCGCACACCAAACGTTTTATTGGTAGCTGCTGGGGCCTTTCGTCTCAGTGGCTGGAACTTCTGTTCTGGTTTAAGCTGCCGCCAAAGCTCCAAAAGAATTTTATTAGACTGGCCATCCAATTTCCCCTTATCTGCTCCAGCCGCAATCAAATCTACCCACATCTGCATTCGGGTAACCTTTACAGGCCCGTTTCCCTTGCTAGTTGGGGGGGGCAACATAGGCAGCAGCCCTCTCTGCTTTATGATCCCGAGTGGCCTCCAGCTACCATCTGTGTGACTGCATTGATGGGCTGCCCCACATAGGGGCCCAGTATAGCCACAAGTGACCCAAAAAGGGCTGACAGGGCGCTAGCAAGGACAAATTCCCTCATTTTTGCCGTAAACACTTCTTCGTCTGGCCCACGGGACCCAGGGTTGAAAACAGCATTCTTCATACCTAGTTCCCGAAGGACTTTTACTAACTCACTGTAGCACTGCCACCGACTCATTGCCCCCAGCAATTCTCCAGCATTCTGCCAGACCATACGAATGGCAGCCATCACCCATTCTAATAGGGTATGGTCTCCTGGGTTGCCATGGCAGTTCTGAAGACGCTGCCTCAAGGAAGAGTGTGTGGTAATGGCGGCCAATTTCTCCATCTCTGTTCTGGAGAGCATGATGCCATCCACCCCTATATCCCATAATCGTAGTAACCAGGCTACCAGGGATTCAGTAGGTTTCTGTCTAAATTGTGCCCCCAACTCCATTAGCTCTGCCTGGGTATAGGGCCGGACCACAGAGTGTTCCATTACCTGGGCAGGAGGCTGTGGCTGCCCCTGAGGGACTCTTTGCTGCTGGGTTTTTACCTTTTTGGCGACCACTGGTCAGGCTCTCAGTGTGCGTATGGCAGCTTCAGCCTGAGCCTTCTCATCCTCAGAAGAGGAGTTGCAAGCGCCTGCTCCCGCTGACTCAAAGCCAATCCACCGGCACAGATGCTGCTGCTCCTTTGGTGACCATTTAGGCTCCTGTGGCTGCTGGCTTTTGGCCGGAAGCTGAGACTCAAGCTCTTGAATCCGCAGTTGTTTCTCCAACAACTGCCGGTGAAAACGTTCAGCTTCCAGGGTAAACTGCAACTCGCGAACCCGTAATTCCTTCTCCAGTGCTCACTCCAATTCCAGCCTTTTCTGCTGTTCTATTTGCAATTCACACTGAAGCTTTTGACCTCGGGCAGCTTCTCGCACAGAACTCCTGGTTTCCTCTTGAGTAAAAAACATGTAGCCCATGGCCCCTAAAAGGACAGCCTTGGGGAACCAGAGCAGCAACCAGTACTCTACGCCACCCATCAAGGGTGATGGCCCCATACCAATCTCTGAATCCTGCCAACTACGCCAGTTGTAAGGCCAGGAGCCATGGCTGTCACTATCAAAGCAGCTGCCTGGCCCATGCAGGTTCCCATTGGATTCGGGCGGATGGTAAAGAAACGGCGGAGTCGGAGGATGGTGGGCCATCCTATTTATTGGTGTCTCACCAAGACAGGCAAACCATAAAAGAAGATAAGGGAAAAGCAGAAAACCAGCTTTTCCTATGAAGGGCAAGGGATCAGGGAAGCCCCTGCAATCGTGATAGCAGGAACTGAGTGAGCAAGCTCCTGGTCTGTCCCACTTTATAGCGTAGAAAACCAAAATCCCTTAATCCAGTATACAAACAAGGAAGTCTCCTACACAAAGTCACCCATCCAAGGCATAATTGGATTCCTCATGAGAGTGCACCACCCAGATCATACAATCAGTCAAGGGTGTGGGGAAAAGCTTAGTCCTAAAACCAAACCCCAGGCCACAACAACCTGGCCTGCCCACAGCCTGTCCCCCACACCCAATATAAGTCACAAGTGAGCAAACATATATATCATATTTACAAACTCATTTGACCAACAGGCGACATCAATAAATATATTCAAAGTGTTGGGCAGATAAAATGTATTATGCTCACTTTGTTAAAGAGGCCATTGCCCAGGTGATATTAATGTGTGTTGGGGTGGGCTAAAGGCAGGGAGAATCCTTGTAGCCTGGGGCTTGGTTTTGGGATTAAGCCTTTCCTACCCTTTTTGATGTAGGGCGGTACAATCCAATCATGCCTCAGAGAAGTGACTTTGTATTAGAGACTTCCCTACTTTGTATATTGGATTAGAGGTTGTGAAGCTACAATATAAAATGGGGGCGGAACGAGAGTTTGCTCTCTTGGTTCCTGAGATTAGAAGAGAGAGCAGAGGAGAGCAGAGAAAGGCCACGTGGAGGAGGCCAGGAGAAGCAGCCAAGATGGCGGAGTGCTGAGTGAGATGCCAGTTTGTGTAGAGTTTGTATCTGGGATAAGGAAGAAGATGGGGAACAGAGGTGAATAAGTCTGGTGAGCTAGAAACCTTTGATTCTAGGAAACTCGGATAAGTCAGTAGCTTTGTGAGCACTGAATGTGACTGGGTTTTGGAGCCCAGTGTGTATTTTTACTTGCCCGCCGGGTGCAAAGCTAGAATTAAAGACTATGGCCCACCAGTTTTTGGCTCTGCTGTTTCTTTGCCGACTGTCCGAATCCAATGCGAACCTGCATGGGCCAGGCGGCTGCTCGGATAGTGGCTCTGGCCTTGGCTGCTGGCCTTACACAAAGATAACATATCCAGGTTATCTTGTTGTAAAGCCAGAAGCCACGGCCAGGGCCACTATCACAGCAGCCTCCTGGCCCATGCAGGTTCGCATTGGATTCGGACAGTCGGTAAAGAAACAATGAAGCCATAAACAGATGGGCCATAGTCTTTAATCCTAACTTGCACCCGGCGGGCAAGTAAAAACACACACTAGACTCTAAAACCCATTCACATTCAGTGCTCACAAAGCTACTGACTTCTCCGAGTTTCCTAGAATCAAAGGTTTCTAGCTCACCAGACTTATTCTCCTCAGTTCCCCATCTCCTTCCTTATCCCAGATACAAACTGCACAAACTGGCATCTCACTCAGCACTCCGCCATCTTGGCTGCTTCTCCTGGCCACATGACCTCTTTCTACTCTCTGCTCTGCTCCCTCTGCTCTCTCATGCTAATCATCCCAGGAACCAAGAGCACAAACTCTCGTTCTGCCCCTATTTTATAGTGTAGATTCAAACCCTTTAATCCAATATACAAAATAGGGAAGTCTCTAACACAAAGTCACTTCTCTGAGGCATGATTGGATTGTACCACCCCACATCAAAAAGGGTGGGAAAGGCTAAATCCCAAAACAAAGCCCCAGGCTACAACGATCCTGCCTGCCCTCCAACACACATTAATATCACCTGGGCAACGGCCTCCACATGGGCAGCGTTAATCCTGCCTGCCCTCCAACACACATTAATATCACCTGGGCAACGGCCTCCACATGGGCAGCGTTATCTTTTACAAAGTGAGCATAATATACTTTATCTGCCCAACACTTGTCGTTCAATTATGTTGCATACTCATCACCCAAAGTCAGATTGTCCTCTGTCACCTTCTGTCTAGTTTTCTTTGTGCCCCTCCTCCTCCCCCTTTCCCTCTCCTCTTCCCTCCCCCCCCCCCCGTAACCACCACACTCTTATCAATGTCTCTTAGTCTCACTTTTATGTCCCACCTACGTATGGAATAATGCAGTTCCTGTTTTTTTCTGATTTACTTATTTCACTTCGTATAATGTTATCAAGATCCCACCATTTTGCTGGAAATGATCCGATGTCATCATTTCTTATGGCTGAGTAGTATTCCATAGTGTATATGTGCCACATCTTCTTTATCCAGTCATCTATTGAAGAGTTTTTGTTTGTGTGGGTTATATCTATTAATATTTATGAGACTTTAAAAAGATGTATGGGCCTGACCTGTGGTGGCGCAGTGGATAAAGCGTCGACCTGGAAATGCTGAGGTCGCCGGTTCGAAACCCTGGGCTTGCCTGGTCAAGGCACATATGGGAGTTGATGCTTCCAGCTCCTCCCCTCCTTCTCTCTCTCTGTCTCTCCTCTCTCTCTCTCTCTCTGTCTCCCCCTCTCCTCTCTAAAATGAATAAATAAATAAATAATTAAAACAAAAGAAAGATATTTAAAAAAAAAAAAAAAAAGATGTATGTATTTATTTAAAAAGGACAGTAACAGCCCTAGCCAGTAGCTCAGCTGGTTAGAGCATCATCCCAACATGCTGAGGTTGTGGGTTCAATCCCCGATCAGGGCACATACAAGAATCAACCAATGAATACATAAAGAAGTGGAACAACAAATCGATGTCTCTCTCTCTCTCTCTTTAAAAATCAATAAATAAGAAATAAAAAAATGACAATAATGAAACCATTGTATGTTAACCAAATTAACATGTTTTTCTGAAAAATAATTGTTTTCCAAAACAAAAATATAATGAAAAAGTTATATTGTTTTATACTTTTGTCATCTCTACTTAATGGTAGAGAGCTGGATTACCTCCCTATCTGCTTCTGAATTCAATCCGTTGTGATAAATTTTTTGAAGTGAATGAAGACAATCTGGCCTTCCACAGACACGTCACTTCTGGCCTTTCTGGACAGTGGTAGTTTCTTAAAGCTTACTTGCAATGTAAAATCTAAAGTCATACTGATGAAATTTTTCCACTCTGTTACATTTAAATACATCAGTTTGTCTTATACTTTGAATGATTTTTTTACCCATGTATACTTTTGTAATATTATGCATTGGTCACTTGGAAAATAATGGTTCACTGAATTTTATGTAGATCTATCAACTATGAAACAACTATAAAGTATTAAAGTATATGTAGAATATCAAAAAAATCACATTCATTAGTATCACCACCAATCTCATCCAAAATGTTCTTTAGTTTTGGGAAGTGCCAAACTCAAAGTGGCAGATACAAGTTTTCTAAAAATTTTTATCTTCATCTGACAGCTAAAAATTTTTTTTGAATTGACAGGCTCACTTTATTCATTTTTTAAAAAATTTCTGCCAAATATCCAGATCTGAAAACATCATTGTTTATATGTCATTTTTTTTTAAATAAAACATGCTATTTCTTTTTTTTTTTTTTTTTTTTTTTTTTGTATTTTTCTGAAGCTAGAAACCAGGAGAGACAGTCAGACAGACTCCCGCATGCACCCGACCGGGATCCACCTGGCACGCCCACCAGGGGGCGACGCTCTGCCCACCAGTGGGCGATGCTCTGCCACGACCAGAGCCACTCTAGCACCTGGGGCATAGGCCAAGGAGCCATCCCCAGCGCCCGGGCCATCTTTGCTCCAATGGAGCCTCGGCTGCGGGAGGGGAAGAGAGAGACAGAGAGGAAGGAGAGGGGGAGGGGTGGAGAAGCAGATGGGCGCTTCTCCTGTGTGCCCTGGCCGGGAATCGAACCCAGGTCCCCTGCACGCCAGGCCGACGCTCTACCACTGAGCCAACCGGCCAGGGCCCATGCTATTTCTTTTTAAAAGCATCCACATTGACTCACAGCTCAAACAACTATCCAAGTTGCTTTTTCTCAAGAGAATCATTATATGTCAGTACAGAGCACAAGTGCTTTGTGCATACTTCTTATTTTGTCTCATGAAACGTTAAAAAGATATTAATTAAATTTTTTACTTCTTCACAAGGATATGATTCTTATACTTTAGTGCTGCTACCTTGATTTGTATAAGGTGCCAGTCATTTTATCCCCTAGTGATTTTGTACCATTAGCACAAATGTTAATATTCCGTAGTTAAAAAGAGCAAAATAATCCTAGTATTTTTATGAAAATAGCTTTGAATTTATGGACTCCTGTAGGGTCTTGAGTATCTCCAGGGATCTGTGACTATAATTTGAGAAAGCAGGTATAGAAAATAAGTACTTAGATGCTGGTATCAATTGGGCTAGGGTTCTAATCCTGACTCTTCAACTTACTTGGTTTCTCTTATGCTCAGTCCTCTTATTTTTAATATTGATTATAGTGAACCTATCGTATAGTATTACTGTGATGATTAAATGAGATAATACACATAACCTGTTCAACACAGTGAGTGTTAGGGGTTAACCATTATTGGTGGTGTTTTACTTATTAGCATCTTATAATGTTGCACTGTTCTTTGTTTACAGTAGTGTGATTTACATTTAGCAAAGCATTATTCCTCAAGCTGTAATGGATATATTATTTTTTCTCCCTTAGTTAATGAATACTTTGCCAGAGGAGATATGATACTAATAACAATCAAGACTTTCTTTTGAATCTGAATTGGTGAGATTACCACTCACCACTTTAAACTTTAACCTTTTATATTTGCTTGTTTTAAAAGGTATTTTCTATCTCCTAGAAAGTTGTATATAGCATGTTTTATGCAAAGAAAATTAAAATTAAATTTGTTTGAAATTTGTGAAAAGTTTTAATTGTACTCATGAGATAATTTAAATATACTCTGGAAGAGAATAGTTGATGCTTCTGAAAAATGTGAAGATCTCAAAACCATCAAATTGTCCAAGTGATTTTATTAACTTCTACTTTATAGTTTTTTGGTTCAACATTGTATGTCAAGTAAAAATAAAAGAGAAAGATATGTTTATGCAGTTAACTTATTTTTTTTATTTAACTCATTTTTTAGTATTAAGGAAATAATTGCTTGCAAAATAAAATTTGATATACAAGGAAAAGTTAATTAACCACTTACTCTCTGGGTCCAATGCATCTTTTAAATTATTTTTATGTGTATAAGTCACTTTTTAAATAATTTGCTGAAGTAGAATAATGACATAGTAAAAATAACTCAATTAAAAATTTTAGTAATAATTTCAACCTAGCAAACACAAAATTTTATTCCATATGTTCCTGTTTTTGAAAGTATATGTATGTGAAATGTGCAATATCCTTTGATGTTACTGCTCATCTGTCACACGTAAACCTGGAGCATAGCCACCTTACAAAGACTGATCCAGATTTTAAATACATCTCTAATAGGTTCTGGCTTATTTCTGGTTCTTATACTTGTATAGTCAAAACACAATTATCAAAATAAAACATTTACAGGGCTAATAACTTTGTTGGAAAACAGCTATCTTTTTTGCCTCACAATGTAAAATATTTTCATTTTTAGATTTATGAACACAAATTAGAGTGATGATTCTAATGATTCATTTGTATTTTTAATAATGTTTTCTTCCAATCACTTTGTAAACACACCTACCTTTGGCATTTATCCACTTAAATTATATAAAATTTTGTTGCAAAATATCATTTTAATGTTATTCTACATCTTTATAGCAAAAAGGATGGTTCAAGTTTATCTTGCAAAATATGGTATAGTGACTTCTTTCCCATTGAATTTCTAACTTATTTATTCTGATTCTTGTGTTTGAGGAAATTCATCTAAGATATAATTATCTGAGTATTCACACTTTGAAATTTTACTTATATGACCAACATTAATTACTATTTCACTAGACTCTAGAATGCTATTACCAATCTTCTAATTGGTCTAAAAATGTTATTGTGTTATTCTCTTTGCTAGTAATGGTGGAAAATGAAAAAGTCTGAATTCTCAAGTATGTTTATTAGAAACCTTGAACAAAATAATGATGGTGTCTTCATATATCTTTTATATCTTTTTAAAAGATGATGTAATACTTTAGATGACACAATAAGAAAAATGAAAAGTGGTATAGTAGTGATGATATATTTTAATTACTGTACCATTCTTTTATGTAATTCCATCACTCTTTTTATTATTATTTTAGTCTTTTTTGGCATATTTTGTGATAATTGAATATGTAGCTAAGAGAACAAAAATAAGTCAGATATACACAAAGGAAAGGACTTTATAGAATTTGTAAAGTAGAAGAAAAAGATTTTATATAAGGATATTTGAAATTTTGTGAACTCAGAATAACTGAAATAGAATTAAGGAATGTTGATTCTGAGAGCTAGCAGGACTGTAAATAATTTAGCATCCTGAGGCAATGCCTAGCTATAAATGAGTTTGCCTCAACCTGTAAAATAACATCTACAATTCCCAGTGCTTAGGATTATCTTTTTTCACCTTCCACTCCTACTTTCCTTATTCTAACAAAACTTATATATCATTTGTGAGATGGGTACATGAGGCATCTCAGAACTTTGGAGTGTTAAAATACTTCTAATAACAGAAGCTTTTGTATTGTTTTTAAGAAATGATCATTGTAATTTCTATACTGATGTCTGCTATATGCCACATCCTCTGTCAGGTGTTTTAGATCCATTAGCTAATTTTCACAACTATCCTAAATGTTCAAAGAGATAGATAACATCACAATTTGCTTCAAAGTTTCAAAAAATATATATAATAGCCTCTACTGCTTTGAAAACTTGCCCATTTTAGTAGGCAAACTTGCCCTTTTCTTGAATGGCTAGATGTACATATTCCTAATGCAGGAAATTACTGCAAACACCAAACTAAAGGTCTATATGTGGCCTATAGTAATTTAAATATACAGATACTCTGATGCGGTAAACAGACGTATACTATTCTTATAAAAGGTAGATTTATGGGCACACAACGCAATCAACAGTTCAAATACTATAGAGATATTTACCTGAAACCCATGTATTCTTTTTGATCAATGTCACTCCATTAAATTTAACTTCTAAATTTAAAAAAAGATAGGTTAAAGAAGTCAATTAGAAGGACTCCCCCCTTTTGTAATAGTTTTGTAATTGTATATATAGAGAGAGCATACAATATGTTTGTAAATAAAAATCCATTTGACAAAAGATTCATCTAGAGTTTATAAAAAATATATATTTTTAATTTTTTTATGTTTATACATTTATGTTTTTGAACAACAATGTTCTGCTCTTCACAATCGAATAAATGAGGCTTTCTTTTTTCTGTTGATAATTAAGATTTTGACATTACCAGCCCATATAGAAAAGAGATCATGAAATCCTAAATATTATTCTTTCTTGCTATTGCTAGAGGGCAGTATTTACCCAGCAGACTCTTTTAGCAGGCTAGTATTATGTCAAATCTAGTGTACATAATTTCATAATCGAGATAAAATGGTCAGTGCATGTATGATTTCTTTTCATTGAGCTTTAGTTTCCAACTTTAAATCAGAAAATAGCTAATAATGTCTCTAAACTGTATTTTTGTATTTATATATATTAAAATATTTTGTTATTTTAAAAAATAAACCTGAACCAGTATAGTAGTCAATATTATCTTATCTTGCTGTTTTTAATATCAGACAGTATTATGAAGATATATTAATATTTTAAAAACACTATTTAAGATTAAAATATCAGGTAAGATTTTAAAAATCTTAAAAAGGGGGAAATATAGAAAGAATAAATAACAGATATTACATTCTCACAGAGTATATAACCTATGTAGTTGTCTGACTTTAATTTAGTTAATAAGAGGTGGCTGTTGGTGAGCATCTAGGAGTTGTTATATTACAGAAATTAATACAACTTGAATTATTGTTTTCAAATATTACATATGCTTCATTTTACCAATCTTTAATTTTTATTTTATTTATTTATTTATTTATTTATTTTGTATTTTTCTGAAGCTGGAAACGGGGAGGCAGTCAGGCAGACTCCCGCATGCGCCTGACCGGGATCCACCCAGCATGCCCACGAGGGGGCGATGCTCTGCCCATTTGGGGCGTCGCTCTGTTGCATCCAGAGCCATTCTAGTGCCTGAGGCAGAGGCCACGGAGCCATCCCCAGCGCCCAGGCCATCTTTTGCTCCAATGGAGCCTCGTCTGCGGGAGGGGAAGAGAGAGACAGAGAGGAAGGAGAGGGGGAGGGGTGGAGAAGCAGATGGGCGCCTCTCCTCTGTGCCCTGGCTGGGAATCGAACCCGGGACTCCTGCATGCCAGGCTGACGCTCTACCACTGAGCCAACCGGCCAGGGCCCGATCTTTAATAATTTATTCACTGTTGTCAAAGCATAGGTATATAATTTAAAATTTCAATGTTTTTTCCCAATTCTTTTGATTCTGTCATGTAAAGGATATTTTAATGCATAGACCAATAAAGATTAACTAGTTTTCTTATTATTTGATACTTAGTAAAAAACTCCTCAAGAAAATACATAATTTCATGATTATTTAGATCTTTTAATCTGTTCGTTTTGGTTATCTTCATTATATACATACATCATTCATTCTTTCAACAAATATTTGAGTGCCTATTACATGCCATGCATTTTCTTAAACCTTGGATACATTAGTGAAAAAACAAGCAAAACTTTTACCCTCATTGAATTTATAATCTAGTGGGGACAGACAAGAAGCAACAACAGATTAAAAAACCCTGAGGTAGAAGCATGCCAGGGATGTGGAAGGAACGGCCAAGAGACTGTGAGACTGGAGCCCAGTGAACAAGGAGGCGAAGTCAGGAAGGAAGTTGGAAGGCCAGATTACATAGAGTCCAGTAAGTCAGAGTTAACACTTTCTCTTTTTTTGTCAGTGGCAGAAAGCCACTGGATGCCACTGAGCAGAGGAGTGGCATGTTCTTATATAAACATTTAAACAAGATTATTCAGGTTGCTATGATAAGAGAAACCCAAAGAAGCCAAGGATGGGATCTAGAAGACTTCTCATGGGTTATTGTAAAATAATATAAGCAACAGATGATGGTGGCTTGAATCAGGAAACTGGGAGTTGGGTGATGAGAAGTTTTATAGGTAGAGCCCACAGAACTACTGATGACAAATATACAATGTAGGTGAAAGAAGAGTCAAAAATTATTCTAGGGTTTTTTTGCCTGAGCAATTAGAAGAATAGAGTTAACTGTGATTTAGAAGACTACTTGAAAGCACAGATTATAGAAGTCTCAGGAGCTCAGATTGGGACAGTTATGTTCTTTTAACTTACAAATAGAGCCTGACTGGTGGTGGCACAGTGGGTAGAGTGTCGACCTGTGATGCTGAGGACCCTGGTTCAAAACCCTGAGGTCACTGGCTTGAGCACGGGCTCGTCTGATTTGAGCATGGCTCACAATCTTCAGCATGAGGTCGCTGGCTCAAGTGCAGGATCATAGACATGACCCCCATGGTCACTGGCTTCAGCCCAAAGTTCACTGGCTTGAATCCCAAGGTTGCTGGCTTGAGCAAGGGGTCACTAGCTTGGCTGGAGCACCTTAGTCAAGGTACATATGAGAAAGCAATCACCCTGGCTGGTTTGCTCAGTAGTATAGTGTTGCCCAGCATGTGAATATCCTGGGTTTAATTCCCAGTCAGAGCACACAGGAGAAGTGCTCATCTCTCTGCCCTTCCTCCTCTTTTCTCTCTTTCTCTTCCCCTCTTGCAGCCATGGCTCAATTAAAGCAAGTTGGCCCCAGGCAGTGAGAATGACTCTAGGTGCTAAGAAGGAGCTCAGTTGCTGAGCAATGGAGCAACACCCCAGATGGGTAGAGCACCACCCCCTAGTGGGATTTCCAGGTGGATCCTGGTCAGGGCGCATGTGGGAGTCTTTCTACCTCCCCTCCTCTCGCTGAATAAAAAAGAGAGAGAGAGAGAGAGAGAGAAAGCAATCAATGAACAACTAAAGTGACAGAACTACAAATGGATGCTTCTCATCTCTCCCTTCTTTTCTGTCCTTGTCTGTCTCTCTCACTGACAAAAGAAAAAAAGACATACAAGCAGAGATGTCAAGTAGGCACTTGGACATACAAGTTTGGAATTCAGGAAAGAGATTGTAATGGAGCTATAAATACAGGATTTCTCACACTGTGTAATCGTTTGGAAAAAAAAAGAAGGTACAAGCACTGATTATAGGGTACCCCAGTATTTAAGTCAGTGAGATGAAGAGGAACCAACAAAGGAGATGAAGAAGGAGCAGTCAGAAAGATAAGAAAACTAGATGAGTGTGATGTCTTGGAAGCAGACTCGGGTAAAAGTGTTTTGAGGAGGTGAGAGTAGTCAACCGGAAACTTGATTGTTAAAGAAAGACTGAGAATGAGAATTAGCCATTAGATTTAGCAACATGGAAATTTTTAATGTACAAAGTAAGAGTAGTTTTGGTGGTAAGATGGAGGCAAGAACCTAATTGGAGTGAGTTGAGAGAATATTTAATGAACATACACTGCTTTTATTGAAGTACAAGCACCTTCAGGCTGGAATTATGCTTTGTTTACTTTTATATCCTATCAGTCGGCAGAGAGTATGACTCTCCCTTCCTCAGATCTCCAGCAAATTGCATGAGGCCTACTCATCTTAGAGAAGGCAAACTGCTTTACTTAGTCTGCTAACTCACCTGTTGGTTTTTATCCCGAAACACCCTCACAGACAAACCCAGAATAGTGTTTAGCTAAATATCTGGGTACACCTAACTCAGGTTGGCACATAAAATTAACTATCACAGAATTATGTGATTACTGTTGTGGTTGTCTTTAAATCCACCATTTGGTTATTTTTGTTTTATTTGTCCCATCAGTTCTTTTTGGGGGTAGGGAGGGTCCTTTTTATTGATTTTTAGAGAAAGGGCAGAGAGCAAAAGAGCACGAGAAAGAGGGAAGCATCAACTCCTAGTAGTTATTTCCTATATGTGCCTTGACCGGGAAGCCCAGCGATTCAAACCAGTGATCTCAGAGTTTCAGGTTGACACTTTATCCACTGCGCCACCACAGGTCAGTTCCCACCAGTTCTTTGTTCTCATTTTCCTTTTTTACCTGTCTTCTTTGGATTAATTGGATTTTTTTTTTCTGTGATTCCATTTTATCTTTTTTGTTGGCATATTGCTTACAATAACTCTTTGTTGTGTTTTCTTACTGGTTTCTTTAGGACTTACATAGCGTTTCTCAAAAAGAGGCAACTTTACCTCCCAGGAGATTTTTGACAATTCCCAGAGATATTTTTGGCAAAACTGGGCAAGTGCTACTGGCATCTAATGGGTAGAGTCCAAGTTGCTGCAAAATCTTAATATGTAAATATACTGACAATCCCCCCCCCCCCAACACACACACACTTCTGGCCTGAAAGATTTATTCAACCCAAACTGTGAATAGTGCTGAGGTCAAGAAATTTTAGTCTGTACTATACCTCTTCAACTTGTTAACAGTCTGCTTTCAAGTAATATCATACTTCACATATAGTATAAATATTTTATATTAGTATACCTTATTTCCTCATCCTGGCATTTTTGTTATCCTACATTTTATTTCTACCTATATTATAAACCCCATAATAAATTGTTTTTGCTTAAAAGTCAATTTTTTTTTATTTTTATTTTTTTTTTTACAGAGGCAGAGATAGACAGGGACAGACAGAGAGGAATGGAGAGAGATGAGAAGCATCAATCATCAGTTTCTCATTGCGCGTTGCAACTTCTTAGTTGTTCATTGATTGCTTTCTCACATGTGCCTTGACCGTGGGCCTTCAGCAGACCGAGTAACCCCCTGCTGGAGCCAGCAACCTTGGGTCCAAGCTGGTGAGCTTTTTGCTCAAGCCAGATGAGCCCGCGCTCAAGCTGGCGACCTCGGGGTCTCGAACCCGGGTCCTTCTGCATCCCAGTCCGACGCTCTATCCACTGCGCCACCACCTGGTCAGGCTAAAAGTCAATTTTTAAATATTTTAAAATAAAAGTCTCTTTTATTTAACCTCGTATTTGCAATTCTTGAGTCTTTTCATTCTTCTATGTAGATCCAGATTTTCATCTCATATTATTTTTTTTCTGCCCGAAGGACTTTCTTTGACATTTCTAGTAGTGAAGAACTGCTGGTGATGAATTAATATTTCAGCTTCTGTGTACAAAAGTCTTTATTTTACCTTTGTCTCTGAAATATATTTTGCTGGACATACAATTCTAAGTTGGCAGGTTTTTAAGGTTTTTTAATACTTTAAAAATTTTGCTCCACTGTCATTTGTTGTGCACTGTTTTCAACAACAAAATAAAAAAACTCACATGTCTTTTTTCCTCTGGATAACTTGTAAGATATTTTTTCTTTACCACTGATTTTGAGAAATTCAAGTATTAAGAGCCTTCATGTAGTTTTCTTCATGGTACTTGTGCTTTGGGTGTTTGAAATTTTGATACATTAGTGTATAGTTCCATCCTTTGTAGTCTCCAGTCACATGTGCAGCCGCTTGAAGTTCCTTATTGATGCACAGGACATGTTTTTTCTTTGTTTTATTTTGGATCCTTTCTATTACTTTGTTTTCAAGTTCACTGATCCTTTTTTTTTCTGAGATATCTAATCTGCTATTAATCCCATTTAGTGGGGCTTTTTTTTTTTTATCTCATTTTATTTTCATTAGGATTTTTATTTGTTTCCTTTTTTCCTATCCTTGTATTGACTCAACATGTTCAATTGTTCTTTAGCTTTTTGAATATCTGGAGTACGGATATAAAATGTACTTTAATTCTGTTGCCTACAATTAAAAAATATATGTTGGCCCTGGCCGGTTGGCTCAGCGGTAGAGCGTCGGCCTAGCGTGCGGAGGACCCGGGTTCGATTCCCGGCCAGGGCACATAGGAGAAGCGCCCATTTGCTTCTCCACCCCTCCGCCGCGCTTTCCTCTCTGTCTCTCTCTTCCCCTCCCGCAGCCAAGGCTCCATTGGAGCAAAGATGGCCCGGGCGCTGGGCATGGCTCTGTGGCCTCTGCCTCAGGCGCTAGAGTGGCTCTGGTCGCAATATGGCGATGCCCAGGATGGGCAGAGCATCGCCCCTGGTGGGCGTGCCGGGTGGATCCCGGTCGGGCGCATGCGGGAGTCTGTCTGACTGTCTCTCCCTGTTTCCAGCTTCAGAAAAATGAAAAAAAAAAAAAATATATATATATATATACATATATATATATATGTTAGTTATGCATCCATTTTGATTAAATGATTTTGGTCCTCATTATGGATATTTTTCCCTGCTGCTTTGCATAACTGTTATTTTTTATTGGAGCCTAGTCACTGTGGATTTTGCCTTGCTGGGTATTAGATATTTTTATATTGTTATAAATGTTCTTGAGCTTTTATGGCAGGATGCAGTAAAATCACATTCAAATAGTATGATTCTTTCAAGGCTTACTTTTAAGGTTATTAAATGAGACCAGGGCAGCATAATTTGGGAGCATAATTTCACACATTACTAAGACAATACCCTGATACCATGCTTATTACAGGGTCTGTTGTTCTGTTTTATTTCTATTTTTTATTCTGGCTGGTGATAAAATGAACTATTCCTAGCTTTGTATGAGCCTGGCAAGTTTTCACTTTGATTCTTTCAAGTGGTTCTTCCCTGCCCTGGATAGTTCCCTCATATGTGTGCCTTCTTCAGTATGTGGAAAAATGAGTTGTCAGCTAGTTGCTGAAGTAATTCAGAAAGACTTCTAATGACAAACGATGGGCTTTAATCAGAAAGGTAGAGGGAAATATAATTGATGTCGTGTCTTGAAAAGGAATAAAAATTGAATATTAGTGATATAACTAATTTTTGACTTTATTTTTAAACAAATTTGGCTAAAAAGTTTGAATTCTGTTATATTTATTGTTTTCTATAGTCCATACTCTTTACCCTGAAGTCACATATCTCTGTACTTCTCAGTTCTCTCATTTGTAATGTCAATAGAAAGGACTCTGTATGTGTTAACATATGTAAATGATGATTTTGCAGAGAACAATGGGGCTTTACTTTGCATAAAGTACTTAGATTTCAATTTAGTATGTAATTATGATTTGTTTTTGTTTTTGTTTTTTAGCAAGAGACAGAGAGAGGGACAGATAGGAACAAACAGATAGGAAGGGAGAGGATGAGAAGCATCAACTCATAGTTGTGGCACCTTAGTTGTTCATTGATTGTTTTCTCCTATGAATCTTGACTGGTGGGTTCAGCCAAGCCGGTGACCTCTTGCTCAAGCCAGTGACTTTGGGCTTCAAGCCAGCAGCCTTTGGATTCAAGCCAGCGATCATGGAGCATGTCTATGATCCCATTCTTAAGCCAGCAACCTCATGCTCAAGCTGGTGAGCCTGCGCTCAAGCTAGCGACCTCAGGGTTTTGAACCTGGGTCTTCAGCGTCCTAGCCTGACACTCTATCCGCTGCACCACTGCCTGGTCAGGCTGTACTTAACAGTTCTTTTTTTAAGTTTTTTAATTTATTGTGTTAACATGGATTCAAAGTGTCCCACTCAATATAACAACCTCACCCCCCCAACAACATACCCCCATTATACCCCATTTGCCCCCCAGCTCCCTCCCTCCCTTCCCTCTAGCTTTGCTGTCCTATTATCTGTATCTGTGTTATTTATACATAATTACACTAATCCCTTTACCTTCCCATCCCCTCATCTCCCTTCCTTCTGACAGCTGTCCCTCAGCTCCCTGTGACCCCACCTCTGCCTCTAGTCCATTCCTCAGTTCATCATGTTCATTAGATTCCTCATCTAAGTGAAATCATATAATATTTGTCTTTCTCTGTCTGGCTTATTTCACTTAGTATAATAATCTCCAAGTTTATCCATGCCATTGCAAAAGGTAAGATTTTTGGAACTACCTTTTGACCCAAGTATCCCACTTTTAGGAATATATCCTATACTTATGGTTCTTGACTGGTATTTTGGTAGATGAATGCTCATTTGTGTGCACTGCAAACATATATGATTTTGTACTCATAAATTCATGATACATAGCTGGTGAAAGAATATTTGAACCCTATAGGTTGTACAGAAATCTTTGTTTAATAGACTATGTTCACACAGAAAGTAAAGTAAAATTAGAGCTTTTCCAGAAATTTTTTATCAGCTATTATGGATTTTTGATACTTGCTGTTGACAAAGGAGATAGCACTCTGCTGTTAGAAATTAGGAATGATTTCGTCCACAATCTCACAAAGTTAATTGAAAGTGTATGTATGTATTTTTTTATTCTTAGACAGTAAACTTAGGAAAATAAATTTTCCATTCAGCTAAAGAACCAGATTCTTTTATTTCTAGATTTTATTACTTTTAGTATGTTTTGAAGCTTCCAATTAATTTAGAAAGTTGTAACAGAAAGCATATATGTTATAACACCTTTTTATGAGGCATTTTGGACATTTTATTAAATACCTATTCTCAAAAATAGTAAAGGTAATTCAACACTAATGAGGACCACTTAAATCTCAGGAATATTTATGTACACTCTTGAACTTAGCATGCTAGTGTTCTGATTGAATTAGTCATGAACCTGAGTCTATCCTTTGATGAAATGAAGATATTCTTTTGAATAATTCTTGACATAAGGCTCATATGCAGCATTTGTGAGAAATACCATTATTTAATAGGGTATATGTGATAATAATTATATTTATCTACATTTGTTTTATTTTAATTAATAGAGTAGAGCAAAGCACAGAACTTTCTTTACTATTCAGTTTATTGGTAATCATTCTAATTATCTCTTATATCTCTTCTTTATCCACCTATCCCCATTACCCCTTTCTTTTTCCCTCATAGCTATATGCCATCCCTTGGTTTCTCACCATGTTTACTCGTAAGTATCATCTTCCTTTCTCTTTTGATATTGTGCTAGCAAAAGGACAGTCTATTCTTCCCCAGTGTATTATATTTATAATACTATCTGCAGATTTAATTATATAAGCATACTTATGTAGTTCCAATGTAATAGAGATTGGTAGAAAAGAATATCAATTGTTCTGACTGCTGAATATAAAAAAGTATTGTTTTGGCTGAAAATATATTTTACATGTGACATTTCTAAAATTTCTGTCCTCTATCAAAAAAGAAATTACTAGTAGCTATAGTTTTTATATAAAGTTTTGGAAGGCAACTTTTACAACCACATCAGGCTTAATTTTTAGAGATTCTCTAGTAACTAATACTTTTGTTACTTCTGAAACAGGAATTCCTTCAGAAATTAAACAGATTATGTGAATGTATAATACTTTAACCAATTAAAAATATTAATACAATGCTCATCCTGCTTAATTATACACACATGATAAGTAAAATACAATATTTGAAGTAAAAATCTATGCACTGGCCTGGAAAGATATCTACAGAATTGTAAAATGAAAAACAAATAAACTGCAAAACATAGAAAATTGTTAATTGGATTTTTTTTTTTTTTTTGTATTTTTCTGAAGCTGGAAACAGGGAGAGACAGTCAGACAGACTCCCGCATGCGCCCAACCTGGATCCACCTGGCACGCCCACCAGGGGCGATGCTCTGCCCACCAGGGGGTGATGCTCTGCCCCTCTGGGGCGTCGCTCTGCCGCGACCAGAGCCACTCTAGCGCCTGGGGCAGAGGCCAAGGAGCCATCCCCAGCGCCCGGGCCATCTTTGCTCCAATGGCTGCGGGAGGGAAAGAGAGAGACAGAGAGGAAGGAGGGGGGGGTAAGGGGTGGAGAAGCAAATGGGCGCTTCTCCTGTGTGCCCTGGCCGGGAATCGAACCCAGGTCCCCCGCACGCCAGGCCGAGGCTCTACAGCTCAACCAACTGGCCAGGGCCTAATTGGATTTTTTATGTGAATTTACTAAAGTAAGTATTTAGAGTACATAATAATAGTACTTCAACAGTACTAAACTTCACCTGGGTAAATACACTTACAAGAATAATGTAATTGACTGGAAAATTCTAGGAAGAACTATATTGTATGGAACAACTACACCAACATTCATAATGAGGGTTAGAAAATGTCATTTGTTTGACCAATCTGATTATCAATTTTTTAAGATTTCTTAGGAAGAAATAAATTTACAAAGCCAAATAGACCTTTTATAAAGACAGTTTGGTAGTACATGTTCTTAAATAATAGTTTGGACCATAATGGTCATATGTCTAGTAAAGCGACTTGTTATTGTTTTTTGTTATTTTATTTTTTATTTTAATTAATTTCTTTATACTTTTTCATTTTGCAGATGTATTTCCACTGCACAAAATTTTTCACCTGTGGGATACCTTGCTGCTTGGGAATTCTTCTTTCCCATTCTGTATTGGAGTAGCAATTCTGCAGCAGTTGCGGGACCGGCTTTTAGCTAATGGCTTTAATGAGTGCATTCTTCTCTTCTCTGATTTACCAGGTACAGATATAAATAATTGGAATCACTGAGTGAAATGTAATTATAAGATAATGAGACATTCTTATACCTCTTTCCACAAATAATCATTTAAGCCCTCAGAAACTCTTCTGCTTAAGCCTCATCATCCCTCACTGGACTCTCTCCCTTGAATACGACCTGTTCTGCTTGTGTAGAAATCTAGATTCAAAACTGACCTTTCTAGCTCAATCTGGTTTAGTTTCATGTTGGTGATGCTATCAAAAGGGTACAAGAGCTAAGGACAGTGCCATATATTCCTTTTTGCTTAGGACAGACCTACCTGTTTTTGTTCATTTGGCGAGAGCAAATAAAGGCCACTTGGGAAGATGTTTGAAAATATATATTTACACAAAGATGCAATTCACATGGAACATGCTCTCTCCTACCCATAGCTTCTTGCTAATTATTTGAAAGATTTAAGAAAGGAAACACTGTCCTCTTGGGAGAACAAATCATACACCAGGGAACTTCCACATCATGCAATGCAGATTAGGCTATATATTGTATTCACTAGGAGTTGAATGCTTAAGTATAAAAATATGGAATGTAACTATGATCTAAGCTTTGATACTATGGTTGAAAAGATGAAAGTAATGTGGTTACCTAGGATATAACAATCTGTAGAAGAAAACCAAACCAAAATGCTTTTTAAATAGAAGAATTATTTCTTCAAAGAGCATTTCATTGGCTTCAGTCCTTCTGCTGAGTGTATAGCTCTCATAATTTTCAGGCAGGCACAAGTGACTGCTGATAATAAACACTTAAAATTATCCAAGAGATAAATTTGCCTATCAACCAAAGAATAAAAGAAATATACATTAGGATTATATATTAAGTACTCTCAAGATAATAGTAAACCTACTACTGCCTATGTTAATTTTTATTTTATAGTGGATTATCTGTACCAAGTACTCCACCGGTTTTCTATTGTTGAAAATTATCCTTTTTGGTAAAATAACAAAAATGTTTATGTTTGTTTAAAACTTCTTCCCTCTTCCCCATAATTAAAAATAACATCATCAACTTTCTAACTTATCAAATTTTAACTAAAGTTTATTATTTCTTACTGGTCAAATAGTAGTTTTGTTCTTATATTTTTTTTGGGGGGGGGAGAATCTTTATGAAAATCAAGTTATCTTTTTCTCTTTCTTCTTTCCTCCTGCCTTCTTTCTTTCCCTCCCTCCCTTCCTCCCTCCCTCCATTCCTTCTTTCTTTCTTTCTTCCTGTGCTTTTTTTTAATGAACAGTTACCAAGAAGCTAGTTTTCCAAAGTAGGAATACTGTCTGTACCCTGCAGATGTTTTCCTGTCATTTCCAGCTTGCCAAAGTAAACAGAGGATTGAGGATGATTTATTATAATTAAAGAATTTTTCTGGTCAGTTCGCAAATGTATATACTAGGAATGCTGACTGTACATTTTCAAATCAAGAAAATATAATGCTTTTTTAATTTTATACATAAGTGCTCTAGGTAAACACTGGTAATCTGTTTGCATTTAATATAGACTGATTAGTAGTAACTCTGCTTGTCCATTAAAGTAAAGTCATTATTTCTCTAATCAGAAAATAAGAATATATGTTTGTTAGGACTGACTCATTGAAAAGGTAAACTCTATTTACTTTTGTAAATAGGATGCCTTCTATTGATGTGAATTGACCTGATGCCCAGTGTCATTATTCTGGCTCATCATTTACTTGGTCACTATATTTGATTCCTATTAGGGAAGAAAATAGTGTATAAGAAAAATATGACAAAGAAAAACAAAGGATTTAAATGCAAGCTTTGCCTTTAAGTTTTATTTTTAATCAAAGTGCATTTATTTAGGATGCTTTTCCTGAATAGATAAGACTAGTCTTTATAAAATCATATTGAGTCCCATAATGGTGCTTGATACCCAAAGGAACAGGGAAGTAGTCATGAAAAGTCCAAGAAAGTGAATTCAGACTATACACACAGAAACACACTGAATGTGTCTTTTCTAGGCAAAGCATTATGTGATGTAAGCTTGCAACGTAATTTGAGGGAAATACACTGGTTTTTTTTAAGTCCACAAAAAAAAATTGGTAAGCTATCTCTGTATTTCACTTTAATCTTTGAGACAGTCTTTGTAGATAAAGATAGGTTAGAATTAATTATTGATTTGAAGTCACTAAATGCAGTATCTTACTGAAATCCCCACTTAATTGAGTTTAAAAGAATAAGTAAGAAATCAACAAATTTAATTAAATTCATTGCTAAAACAGATTGGCAAATTCACTGTTCAAAATATCTATTGACAGTAAAATTATGGAAACACCACCCTGTTGGTAACCCTGCAAACAAAATAGACTAAGTTTTATAAATATTGTTCTTTTTAGTCATTTCTTTCTAAAAGAGAGGTTAACAGCATGGAATGTAGAGTCAGATCATCTGGGTTTCAGATCCTGGCTGTACCACTTATAGTGGTATGACTTTAGGGATATGGCTTAATCTTTGTATCTACAGATATTTCCTTAACTCTGAATATATGAGAATGATAATTGTACCTACCTCATAGGGTTGTTGTATTAAATAAACCAGTAATACACAACTTAGAGCAGTACCTGGCGAAGAGTAAGTACTATGTAAGTTATTAGGCTTTTCCTCACTTTTTTTCATTTTATCATGACATGCTTTCCTGTTTGTAGTATAAATGTAGCAGTCACCTCATTGCCTTTTTCTGTAAACTGTTGAAGTGGATAGATATTTATCATATAGATTTCCTTGTTAGCTAAGTCATTTGAGTAGTTGCCTAAGGTGTTAAATAGGCCTTCAATTTTAAGTGTATATTATGACTAAAAAGAATCTTTTCATTTCTGAAAGCACTATATAGTGAATAGAGAGCACAGACTTTGGAGTCAAGACAGATTGGGGTTTGAGTCCTTGTTCCACCACCCCTGTGTGAATTGGGAAACGTTCAGCGTGGTTCTGCTGCTAAAAGAGAGATCTGTAGAGTGAGATAAATTTGTGTTCACATTCCAGCCCAAGCACATAGAAGCTATGTGAACTTAGACAAGTTTTTAATCTCACCGGAAAGATTATCCTGTATATTTTGAAAGTTTCAATAAAATGGAGATAATGTCTGCTTTAATGATGTGGTAAGCACTAAAGATAATATACATAATGCACCTGACACAAAACCTGGTACCAGGTATGCATAACTGCTTTCAAAGTGCACATAGTGTTTAATATTTTGAGTATGCAAAGAATGTGTAACATTCAGTCTTGATAAATTTCTCTTCCTTCTTCCTCCTTTTCTTCACTTTATACTAACCCCTTAATTCTTTAAGAGAGAACACACAGAAAGGAATTATTATTTTTGCCAAAAATCTTTCCAAACTTCTATTCCCTGGTAGATGATATAGTGTGATATTACATTCCAAGGAAGTACAAGTGGTGCTAGAAAACTTTTCTAAAAGTTCTTGACATGTATTGGTATGTGTGCCATTTTAACACAAGAGGAAATAACTATGAGAGAAGTACATTTGGTATTTCTCAATCTAAAAATAGTAGCAGGGTGTTTTGGAAGAAATACTGAATTTTTCATGGCACCATCCAATATTGGATGTTGGCCACTGGTGTTAAGACAACAATTTCCAAGGTTACCACCCTATAAGCCCTATTTACAGGATGAAGTCTGTCTGCCTTCAGCCTGGTCTCTTTGATGTTATTCTGCTATAGTGTCCATGTGGTTATTTTTTTTTTTGAGGCTACATTCAAGCAGTTTTCAAGATAAGTATGACAATCTGAATAAAACCAAAATGGTAATTTTAGAGTCAGTTTGTAATAGCCGAGATGTTTAAATGCTTTTTTGTTTTGTTGTTGAATTTCCTTTGTATAGTTGAAAATTAATATTTATGTCATTATATGTGGTTTAAATAAATTCTTAGAATGTACATTCAAAGATAGTATTTAAAAGCAAAAAAGAAATATTTTTAGAGAACCTATAGAAAGAAATTGAGAAATCTGTGAGAAAGGACACTTGATTTATTATCAGAGATTAAAATAGTTACTTTAATATTAAGATAAAGAAATATATATATATATACATACTATTTTAGAAGGAAATACTGAATATACTGAAGGGAGTTCAGCATATGAAAACTTACAAATCCTGTTTACAAGAGGAAATTAACATTTGGCTGAAACATCTTCAGTTGTGTGATGTACGTTTTATTACAGAAGCTTAAGAAAGGAAAAGGTTTAAATAAAATTTTAAAAGATTTTATTTTAGTATTACCTGTATACTTTATGATAGGATTATTTTCAACATGCATGAAAAATACTGGTGGCATCTTATTATTATGTAGCACTTCATTGGTTCCTCAACAATATTGTATTAGTGTCTTAAGTAGCTAGGAGAAGGGACTTATTGACTTAAAGCTTTTGTAATGCAGCCTTTCTCATTATTTAGCAGAGCATGGAATATTTCATGAAAGTAATACATTTTTTGAGTACCAAAGTTATGTAGCAGGCTACCTAAAATCTATAAGAAATCCAGACTTTTCTTTTAGCAAGAGACACAGACAGAGAGACAGAGACAGATAGAAAAGGAGAGAGATGAGAAGCATCAACTCATAGTTGTATCACTTTAGTTGTTCATTGATTACTTACTTATATGTGCCTTGAGCCCTTGACTGGGAGGCTCCAGCCAGGCCAGTGACCCCTTGCTCAAGCCAGCAACCTTGGGCTTCATGCCAGTGACCTTTGGGCTCAAGCCAGCAATCATGGGATCATGTCACATCTATGATCCCACACTTAAGCCGGTGACCCCACACTGAAGCTGGTGAGCCCACTCTCAAGCCGGATGAGCCCCCACTCAAGCCAGCAACATCGGGAATTTGAACCTGGGTTCAAAGCATCCCAGGTCAATGCTCTGTACACTGTGCCACCACCTGGTCAGGCCAGACCTTTTTTTCCCCTAAATAACATACAAATGTGTTGGGATTAAAACAAAATGAGTCAAGGTATAAAAACTAAGAAATAGAGCAAAGTACTAAAGTATGCAAACTCTTTAAATCTATGTTTTATTTTTATTTTTTCATGTTTTTTTTAAATAAATTTTTATTAACGGTAATGGGATGACATTAATAAATCAGGGTACATATATTCAAAGAAAACATGTCTAGGTTATTTTGTCATTAAATTATGTTGCATACCCAAAGTCAGATTGTCCTCCGCCACCCTCTATCTAGTTCTCTGTGCCCCTCCCCCTCCCCCTAACTCTCTCCCTCCCTCCCTCCCATGTCCTCCCTCCCCCCACCCCTGGTAACCACCACACTCTTGTCCATGTCTCTTAGTCTCGTTTTTATGTTCCACCAATGTATGGAATCATGTAGTTCTTGTTTTTTTCTGATTTACTTATTTCACTCCGTATAATGTTATCAAGATCCCACCATTTTGCTGTAAATGATCTGATGTCATCATTTCTTATGGCTGAGTAGTATTCCATAGTGTATATGTGCCACATCTTCTTTATCCAGTCTTCTATTGAAGGGCTTTTTGGTTGTTTCCATGTCTTGGCCACTGTGAACAGTGCTGCAATGAACATGGGGCTACATGTGTCTTCACGTATCAATGTTTCTGAGGTTTTGGGGTATATACCCAGTAGAGGGATTCCTGGGTCATAAGGTAGTTCTATTTGCAGTTTTTTGAGGAACCACCATACTTTCCTCCATAATGGTTGTACTACTTTACAGTCCCACCAACAGTGAATGAGGGTTCCTTTTTCTCCACAGCCTCTCCAACATTTGCTATTACCCGTCTTGTTGATAATAGCTAATCTAACAGGGGTGAGGTGGTATCTCATTGTAATTTTGATTTGCATTTCTCTAATAACTAATGTAGCTGAGCATCTTTTCATATATCTGTTGGCCATTTGTATCTCTTCCTGGGAGAAGTGTCTGTTCATGTCCTCTTCCCATTTTTTTATTGGATTGTTTGTTTGTTTGTTGTTGAGTTTTATGAGTTCTTTGTAAATTTTGGATATTAGGCCCTTATCTGAGCTGTCATGTGAAAATATCATTTCCCATTTAGTTGGCTGTCTGTTTATTTTGTTATCAGTTTCACTTGCTGAGCAAAAAATTTTTATTCTGATGTAGTCCCATTCATTTATCTTTGCCTTCACTTCTCTTGCCATTGGAGTCAAGTTCATAAAATGTTCTTTAAAAACCAGGTCCATGATTTTAGTACCTATGTCTTCTTCTATGTACTTTATTGTTTCAGGTCTTATATTTAGGTCTTTGATCTATTTTGAATTAATTTTAGTACACGGGGACAGGCTGTAGTCGAGTTTCATTCTTTTGCATGTGGCTTTCCAGTTTTCCCAACACCATTTGTTGAAGAGGCTTTCTTTTCTCCATTGTGCGTTGTTGGCCCCTTTATCAAAGATTATTTGACCATATATATGTGGTTTTATTTCTGGGCTTTCTATTCTGTTCCATTGGTCTGAGTGTGTATTTTTCTGCCAATACCATGCTGTTTTGATTATCGTGGCCCTATAATATAGTTTAAAGTCAGGTATTGTAATGCCCCCAGCTTCATTCTTTTTCCTTAGGATTGTTTTGGCTATTCGGGGTTTTTTATAGTTCCATATAAATCAGATGATTTTTTGTTCCATTTCTTTAAAAAATCTCATAGGGATTTTGATGGGAATTGCATTAAATTTGTATATTGCTTTGGGTAATATGGCCATTTTGATTATATTTATTCTTCCTATCCAAGAACAAGGAATATTTTTCCATCTCATTGTATCTTTTTCGATTTCCCTTAACAATGCTTTGTAATTTTCATTATATAGGTCCTTTACGTTCTTTGTTATGTTTATTCCTAGGTATTTTATTTTTTTGTTGCAATCGTGAAGGGGATTATTTTTTTGAGTTCGTTTTCTAATATTTCATTGTTGGCATATAGAAAGGCTATGGACTTTTGTATGTTAATTTTGTATCCTGCGACCTTACTGTATTGGTTTATTGTTTCTAATAATCTTTTTGTGGAGTCCTTCGGGTTTTCGATGTATAGGATCATATCATCAGCAAAAAGTGATAGCTTTACTTCTTCTTTTCCGATATGGATGCCTTTTATTTCTTTGTCTTGTCTGATTGCTCTGGCCAGAACTTCTAGCACCACGTTGAATAAGAATGGAGAGAGTGGACAACCCTGTCTTGTTCCTGATTTAAGGTAGAAAGTCCTCAGTTTTATGCCGTTTAATAGGATGTTGGCTGATGGTTTATCATATATGGCCTTTATCATGTTGAGATATTTTCCTTCTATACCCATTTTGTTGAGAGTCTTAAACATAAAATTGTGTTGTATTTTATCAAAAGCATCTATTGATAAGATCATGTGGTTTTTGTTCTTTGTTTTGTTGATATGGTGTATTACGTTAACCGTTTTGCGTATGTTGAACCATCCTTGAGATTCTGGGATGAATCCCACTTGATCATGATGTATTATTTTTTTAATATGTTGTTGTATTCGGTTTGCCAGTATTTTGTTTAGTATTTTAGCATCTGTATTCATTAGAGATATTGGTCTGTAGTTTTCTTTCTTTGTGCCATCCTTGCCAGGTTTTGGTATGAGGGTTATGTTGGCCTCATAAAATGTGTTTGGAAGTATTGCTTCTTCTTCAATTTTTTGGAAGACTTTGAGTAGAATAGGAACCAAGTCTTCTTTGAATGTTTGATAGAATTCACTAGTATAACCATCTGGGCCTGGACTTTTATTTTTGGGGAGGTTTTTAATAGTTTTTTCTATTTCCTCCCTGCTGATTGGTCTGTTTAGGCTTTCTACTTCTTCATGACTCAGTCTAGGAAGGTTGTATTGTTCTAGGAATTTATCCATTTCTTCTAGATTGTTGTATTTGGTGGCATATAATTTTTCATAGTATTCTACAATAATTCTTTGTATATCTATGATGTCTGTGGTGATATCTCCTCTTTCATTTTGGATTTTATTTATTTGAATCCTGTGCCTTTTTTCCTTGGTGAGTCTTGCCAAGGGTTTGTCTATTTTGTTGATCTTTTCAAAGAACCAGCTCCTTGTTTTATTGATTTTTTTTATAGTTTTTCTGTTCTCTATTTCATTTATTTCTGCTCTGATTTTTATTATCTCCTTTCTTCGGCTGGTTTTGGGTTGTCTTTGTTCTTCTTTTTCAAGTTCCTTAAGGTGTGAAGTTAAGTGGTTTACTTCGGCTCTCTCTTGTTTGTTCATATAGGCCTGAAGTGATATGAACTTTCCTCTTATTACTGCTTTTGCTGCATCCCAGAGATTCTGATATGTCGTATTTTCATTTTCATTTGTCTGTATATATCTTTTGATCTCTGCACTTATTTCTTTTTTGACCCATTCATTTTTTAGAAGTATGTTGTTTAGTTTCCACATTTTTGTGGGTTTTTCCCCCTCTTTTTTGCAGTTGAATTCTAGTTTCAAGGCTTTATGATCAGAAAATATGCTTGGTACAATTTCAATTTTTCTAAATTTGCTGATATTGTCTTTGTGGCCCAACATATGGTCAATTCTTGAGAATGTTCCATGTACATTAGAGAAAAATGTGTACTCAGTCGCTTTGGGATGAAGTGTCCTGTAGATGTCTATCATATCCAGGTGTTGTAGTATTTAGTTTAAGGCCACTATATCTTTATTGATTCTCTGTTTGGATGACCGATCTAGAGCCGTGGGCGGTGTATTGAGGTCTCCAAGTATGATTGTATTTTTGTTAGTTTTTGTTTTAAGGTCAATAAGTAGCTGTCTTATATATTTTGGTGCTCCTTGGTTTGGTGCATATATATTAAGGATTGTTATGTCTTCTTGATTCAACTTCCCCTTAATCATTATGAAATGACCATTTTTGTCTCTGAGTACTTTTTCTGTCTTGTAGTCAGCATTATTAGATATGAGTATTGCTACGCCTGGTTTTTTTTGGGTGTTGTTTGCTTGGAGTATTGTTTTCCAGCCTTTCACTTTGAATTTGTTTTTATCCTTGTTGCTTAGATGTGTTTCTTGTAGGCAGCATATAGTTGGATTTTCTTTTTTAATCCATTCTGCTACTCTGTGTCTTTTTATTGGTAAGTTTAATCCATTTACATTTAGTGTAATTATTGACACTTGTGTGTTCCCTACTGCCATTTTATAAATTGCTTTCTGTTAGTTTTGTATCTAGTTTGATTCTTCTCTTTTGTTTTTCTATCATTTGTTTTTGTTTGTTTGTGTTCCATACTTCTTTCCTCTGTTGCTACGTTTTTTAAGTCAAGTGTTTTTGTGGTGGTTTTTTCAAGGGTGGTTACCATTAAGTAATGAAAAGGGTACCTACCATATTCATTGTAGTACCCTATCTTATGAGTATTTCTTCACTTCATCGTCCTTTGCTACTGTTAATCTCCATCCTCTCCCCCCTTTTTTTTCTTTGTTGTCACAGTTTAAGTTTGGTTTTATTGTGTTCTTGGTGGAGCTGTTACTTGTGGTGTTGTTTTCTTTTGTTCTTTGAATCTGGTTGGAAAACCCCCTTTAGTATTTCCTGGAGTGGGGGCTTTCTGCTGATAAATTCTCTCATCTTTTCTGTATTTGTGAATATTTTTATATCTCCTTCGTACTTGAAGGATAGCTTTGATGGGTATAGTATTCTTGGCTGAAAGTTCCTCTCTTTCAGGGCTTTAAATATTGGGGTCCACTCTCTTCTAGCTTGTAGAGTTTCTGCTGAGAAATCTGATGATAATCTAATAGGCCTTCCTTTATATGTTGTACTCTTCTTTTCCCTGGCTGCCTTGAGAATTTTTTCTTTGTCATTGGTTTGTGTCATCTTTATTATGATGTGCCTTGGAGTGGGTTTGTTGGGGTTAAGAAAACTCGGTGTTCTGTTTGCTTCTTGAATTTGAGGCTTTAGTTCTTTCCACAGGCTTGGGAAGTTCTCGTCTATTATTTGTTTGAGTATATTCTCCATTCCATTTTCTTTCTCTTCTCCCTCTGATATACCTATTATTCTTATGTTATTCTTTCTGATGGAGTCAGACAATTCCTGTAGGGCTTTCTCGTTTTTTATTATTTTTAAGTCTCTTTCTTCTTCTCTCTGTTGTGCCTCAGGTTGTTTGTCTTCTATTTCACTAATCCTATCTTCAATCTGGGCTGTTCTGTTAGCTAAGCTTGTTACCTCGTTTTTCAGCTCGTGAATTGAGTTTTTCATTTCTGTTTGATTTGTTTTTATAGTTTCAATTTCCTTGGTAATATATTCTTTGTGTTCATTGAGTTGTTTTCTGATCTCCCTATATTGCCTTTCTGTGTTTTCTTGTATATCTCTGAGTATTTTTAAGATTTCTATTTTAAATTCTCTGTCATTTAGCTCCAAGGCTTCCAATATGTTAAGTCTTTTCTCCATAGATTTTTCCACATCTATTTGTGTTACCTCTCTTTCTTTTGTATCCATAATATTCGATTTCCTCTTTCTTATTGGCATCTGAGGGTGGTCTTGTTGATAGCACACAGGCGCACTCCCTCCGCAGCTTGAATGAACGTCCCTGCAGTAGCTTCCTCTATACCCTCGTTTCTCAGATTCAAGTGATAACAGTCCTTTCGCTTTCAGTTTGTGTGGAACTCCGGAATGCTCCGAGGATAAATTTTTCTGTTTCTAGTTGATAAATTTGTTGTGATTTTGGGGAGATCTGTCGGACACGCTGCTCATGGCGCCATTTCCGTGACGTCACCTCTTATGTTTTATTATTTTTCTGTTTATCCCCAAAATGGAATTGGAGATTGATGAAAGAGTGGGATTAATTTCAATTTATAAAGAAAAATCTATAGATTTTTAAGGTACTCTTGGTTGTTTCAGAGTGACAAAGGGGAGAAGAAGGGCAGTGAGAAGTTATCTGAGTTTTCAATTACCAGTTTCTTGCTTCCATTTAGGGACAAATATAAATGAAATGGAGTTACCATAGGTCTTTATGTGTAATCTCCCAATTGTAAACAGTGGCTCAAATTTTATAGTTTTAAAAACTGTAACAAGTGTAACTGATTATACTTAATAAGCTTCTAATTTGTGGTTCCTTTATTAAATAAATAGTTGTTTGGTGACAGAACCATAGGACTTTATAACAGGGACACTTGATTAAGATATCTGAAATTAATTGACAATGGGGAATGGGAAGTGGAGAGGGGAGAATCTTCTAGACAGAGAGGAAGAATGTTCAAAAAACCCCAAACAACTCAAGCAACTGAAATTTAGAACTCAGAGCAAAAGGGAACAATGGCTAGAAAAGACAAAGGAGAGGTAGACAAAAAAGGACATGCAAGATCTTGTAGGCCACATTAGGAGTAATTAAAATATATATTTCCTGAGGTATTTTCTTTTTTTCAACGTTTTTGAAAAAATGAATAGTTATCACTGAAAATAACATCAGAAAGCAAAATACTAATGCTATAATGATTTTGTTGAGCATTCTGGTCCCTCTCTACTCTAGATAGAGAATAGAGAGCTGATTTGGAGAAGAAGAGCAGCAAAAATATACAGTTGTTCAATGAAGGTTTTGTACTTTCAGCACCATGAGATTTAATGACATTTTTCTGAAGCTGATAAACCATTAACTATTCACACTTCCTGCTTATACCTACATGTATAGTTCTGACTGTATCTTCATGGATTAGCAAAAGCATAGTCATTACTGAAATTAAATATGGAAATTTTTTTGCCCTAGTGGGTAACTCAGTAAATAGAGCATTGGCCTGGTGTATGGATGTCCTGGGTTTGATTCCCAGTCAGGGCACACAGGAGAAGCAAACATCTACTTCTTTTCCCCTTCCACAGCCAGTAGCTTGACTGGTTCAAGCGTGGCCCCAGGAGCCAAGGATAGCTTGGTTAGTCTGAGTGAATCAACCTCAGGTGCTAAAAATAGCTCAGTACTCAAGCATTGGCCCCATATGGGGTTCCTTGGTGGATCCCAGTTGGGAAACATGTGAAAGTCTGTCTATATCCCCTTTTTTCACCCCCTCCCCCCAAAATGGAGATTTTTTTAGTGATGGTCCTCTGATCCCTCACCACACCCATAGAATTACATATTAAGATTTAGAAATAATATTAAATACTAAATTTAAAGTTGGTTAAGGATTGATGAGATTTCTTATCTGTTTTTGCTCTTAAAATAACAAATACGGTGATATTGCAGAATGCTCATTATTATCTAAGTTAGTAACTGACATTTGAAGTTCAAACGCAACACTTTTCATTATACTCTATAACATGTTATTTGTTTACACAAGTAGATTTTTACAGCTCAGATCAGTTCTGTATTAACATTTTCAAATGGTTTAATACAGTGTGTCTGTAAAGTCATGGTGCACTTTTGACCGGTCACAGGAAAGCAACAAAAGATGATGGAAATGTGAAAACTGCACCAAACAAAAGGAAAACCCTCCCAGTTTCGGTAGGATGATGTGGCAGCATGTGCGCATGCGCAGAAGATGACATAACACCCTGTATACAGCGGAGCAGCCCACGGCCATGCCAGTCGAGATGTGGATGCTACAGAGGAAAGTTCAGTGTGTTCTTTGGCTCACTAAATTTGAATCTGTGACCAAAGTGCAATGTGAATATCGGCACGTTTATAATGAAGCGCCACCACATAGGAATAACATTACTTGGTGGGATAAGCAGTTGAGGGAAACCCCGTTCTGGTAGGCCATCAGTCAGTGACGAGTCTGTAGAGGCTATACGGGATAGCTACCTAAGGAGCCCTAAAATATCTGTGCGTGAGCTCACATTGAACTGCACTGAATAGGTATGAAACTGGGAGAGTTTTCCTTTTATTTGGTGCAGATTTCCCATTTCTATCGTCTTTTGTTGCTTTCCTGTGACCGGTCAAAAGTGCACCATGACTTTATGTACACATTGTATATAGTAGCTTCACGAATCGTTCTACTTCCTAGGAGACTCATTTTGAACTACAAAAATACAATACCTGATCTTAGATAAAACCCTCAAGTAAAATACTAGCCATTTGTTTTCTTTCCACATGTGAGTTCTTTCTCAGTGCACAGCAAATAAAACTTTGTCTTTTAGAAAATTTAACCCATTTTAAATATAAAACATTATCTCAACAACTTATCTTCTCTTATTTAAATAAGTCATGTTTTATGGTTGTGCTTTGGATATACAAAATCATTTATCTCCCATCCTTAACAGTTCTCCTGGCTATTTATCCCATAACTGCCTCACAAAAGCAACAATGAGATTATTATCTCACACAGAGGGTGGTGTGGAACAATCATACTACTGTTGACTACAGACAAGAGTTTTAGATTGAAAGAAAATGTTTCAGGCAAGTTGCCCAATATGTTAAATGTTTTATATAAACTAAGATATTCCAAAATGGCCTCAGTGGCCCCTCTTATCATGTGATTACAGTATTTGGATAAAATTATTAATATTTTAACTCTTACAAATTTAGTTTCCATTTTATATCCATTAAAATGCAAGGATATTTCTTTAAATCAGTGTTTTCAAACAGTTTGCCGTGAAACATGGTCAGGTGTGAGTATAAATACATTTAGAAACTATATTATTAACTATATGTCTAATATGTACTGTGTTAGAGTGACATTTTGGTAGGTGGTGTGCCCCAGGATTTTGTAAATGTAAAAAATGTGCCGCGGCTCAAAAAAGGTTGAAAATCACTGCTTTAAATGATAGTGTTTTTTGACAATGAAGCTTTACCACCCTAAAAATTCCCCGTATCAAACTATTTATTTCTTCTCTCCCTCTCCCCTTACTCTACAAATTCCTGGCAACCAATGATCTTTTCACTGTCTTTACAGTTTTGCCTGTTCCAAAATACCATATAGGTCGAATCACAGAGTATGTAGCCTTTTCAGACTTTTCCTTCATGTCTGCTGAGACCTTTATAGCTCATTCCTTTTTATTGCTGAATAATATTACAAGTCCTTGGATTTTGAAAGGTAGAAAATAATAATTCTAAAAAACAATCTCTTTCTAAAGAAAAATCTACCAAGTGCAAAGTAGCAAACCTATATTCCAAATGTGTTTAAAACAAGAAGGCAGACTAACTATGATCTAAGGCCTTATGCTTCTTTTTTAAATTATTTTACTTTTTAAATTTTAATTGAAGTGCTCAAATTTTTCATGTGCTTTATATATTTTTAAGTTTATCTATAAAACCTTGGGTTCCTATTATGTGCTGGAATAGTCTTATTTCTACTTCATAACACTCCTAGGAATTAAGTAACATCAACCCTGTGATTGAGAAAATAGATGCAGAGAAATGAGGTAGCCAAAGCTACACAACTTGTAAGTTATTGGACTGAAATTCAAGTCCAGATCATGCTGCCTCGCAGTTAATGCTCTGTAAAGTATGTTGTTTTTGTTATCCTGCTTTCTGGTGAAAACCCTTAACTACCACTTTGCAGGCCAAGAGCTAGAACAAGGAGGTGAGGCTTCAAGCCTGTTATACCTGTAACCTAACTTTATTCCCAAACATTTTGAACTAGAGTCTTTAACGTTTGAAACTTTTCTAATTAAGAATGACATTATCTCTGCTCAGTTCTGAAATATCACTAAAGTGATAGTAAGAGAATGAAAAAATATATATCGTTCTAAGAACAAAGAATGTAAGAAGAACTTGAGTAGACAAGAAATGTCAACAAATATTTGGAAGATAGAAAGCAATTACACCAGTAGTAATTCACTTAATAAAGCAAAGAAATCTGAAACCTCCCTGTAAAGGAGGATACCAGCCAGAAGCAAGTCAGTTCTTCATGCAGAGTATGAGAGTGTCAGGAATTGGAAGTGAGTGGAAAATTACACAGAAAACTAGAGAAGAATCAGTCAAACATCTGCATAAGGAATAGTTTCATTTCTCCCATCCCTGCAGATCTTTGCTCTCACCCTGCTAACCAAGAGTCTGTCTACTCCTGACACCCAGAAGAAGACTTAAAGATTGGAGTAGATGGAGACTTTGTGGCCTGAAGCTTATTCAACGTGGGGAGGCAGCCCTTTTTAGCAGATAGCTATTATAATACAAAATTAGGTCATGTCTGACATACCTCTATATTTTCTGTCTCTCTCTGCCTCATACCCATTCATCATCTTTTTATATGACAATAACTGATAACTGTGCAATATTTTTTATAGAGTAAATAGATAACCAGTCTTCCCACTGGCAGGGTTAATTGAAAAAAAAATTTTCTGATTGTAGGAATACATAAAACAAAACAACACAGGTATAGTCTCTGTGTTTTGTAATGCTACAGGTTTGTTTCCTGTTAACACAGAAGTGTTATTTTTTGAAATTTCTGTCAAAAAAGCAAAAAAAAAATTAATGGTGTACTTGTAACTGTATCTGTAACATTTCCAAGTATACTTCCAGCAGGAAAGTATTTTGACGAGGCATCACTGAAACCCAGTTCTCTGCTTACAATTTTACATATTTAATGTTTGAAAGAATTTCTCAGTTAGATTTTGGCTGTGTATATGGCAGCTATGTTTCTTCTACACATAAACTTCTGGTTCTCAGATACTCTTACTGCATTACAACCGCTGCTTCTATATGATGGGTGGAGGAAGTATTTAAGGAAGCCATTTCTAGAGCTAGCAATAACTTTACTATGCTGCCAAAAGTAAACAAAGCAACATACTATTTAAGCAGTAAGGACAGGTTTTAGTAATATAATGTTACTATAAAGAGGCGTGTACCATGAGTTGAACTGAACCTTAGTTTGTGAAGGGAGAATGGAGTAGGGAGGGAGGTGACTAAGGGCTCAGAAGACTCAGGGAAGTGAAAAATTGCAAAAGTTTGAAGGGGGACATTGGTCCATGGGAAATCCACCTAGGTTTACTAACTGGGTTTACTAACTCCCACACAGAGTAGGAAACAGGAACCCTGTCTTCAGGTGTCAGCTGGAACAAACAGTAAGTTCTTTTGGCAGCCTTGATTTTTCTCAGGCAGGTACTTTAAACAGGGACTAAGGTCATCCTAGGGATGTGGCCTTGAGCTGTTATAAATTATGTTAGTTTGTTGTTCAAACCTTTGTAGGCTAAGGTTCAAGCATAGTCAAGAAATGGTAGAGAAGCCTACCTAGAGTTTGGTCAAGGAGAAAATCTTTTTAAATACCCCCCAAAGTGACTACAAATCATGGAAATATATCATATGAAACCAAAGTAAACATATCCCTAACTTAGCTGACTCTTAATTATATCTCATAGTGTGCACAGCCACTATAATGTTGCCTAACATTAGAGGAAGTATAATGAAGGGAAAATTGGTATAAATAAAGACAGTAGTTATCACTGATTATGGATATCTTTTGCAAATTTTACAAAAACATGACCGAAGATAACAGTAAATTTGGTGGGGTATTCTTTGGAGTTATAGAATCAGAGAGTCTTACAACCTAGAGTCAAGAGCACAGCACAGAGAGGAATGAGGGAATGTATAGTTTCAAACCCTCGGTCCATCATGGTCAGTCAGTTCTCAGAATGCTGGCAAGGATATGTTTAGACAGATCAGAGAGTTATTCTCTGGAGAGGTAGAATATCCCTTGGAGAAATACGTTAGTTAAGAGTCTAACAAATCACCATGTTCCCAACTGACCCTATAGTGAATTCAGCAGATACCAAGCCCTGCCCACATACATATATAAAACTTCTGATATGATTTTTAGTGTTCTTTTAAATTTGTATAGTCATAGTACACCAAACCTATAGGGAAAGCCTTTTGCTAAAAGACACAGACCAGCACAAACTGAATAAGAAATATCCTCGGAAACATACTTATGAGAAGATAATACAACTATGAAAAATCAGAATTTTTTTTCTGTAACAAAAAACTATAAAAAGATTGATTGAAAATTAAATATGTGGAAATTCAATAACTTTTCTTATTGTTAATTTATTTTTATTGATTGACTTTAGAGAGAGACAAAGGAAAGGAGAGGGAGAAAGAAACATTCATTTATTGTTTTACTTTATTGTGCATTCACTGATTGCTTCCTATATGTGTCCTGACCAAGAATCGAACCTGCAACTTTGGATTTTGAGACAACACTCTTAACTGACTGGGGTAACAGCCAGGGCCTCAATGACCTTTATAATTAAAAAGTTGGATGATCAAGTTTAGGAAATCTCTTAGAATAGAACAAAAATACTTATGGAAAGTAAAAGGAAACAGCAAATTATTAGAAATTCCATTTCATATGTTCAAGATTCTTCTAGTAGAAGAACAGAGAACAGTGTAAAAGAAATTATCACAGACATCAAACAAGAACTTTTTCTGTAAATGAAGAATTGCAAAAGGACCATGAAATACCTATGTCAATGAAGTTGTACACA
Organism: Saccopteryx bilineata; assembly: GCF_036850765.1. Lineage (NCBI taxonomy): Eukaryota > Metazoa > Chordata > Mammalia > Chiroptera > Emballonuridae > Saccopteryx > Saccopteryx bilineata. The sequence continues at coordinate 174,433,333 of NC_089494.1, forward strand.
CATATATCATGAAATTTCAGAACACCAGGGATCCTAAAAGTATACAGAAAAGGTGGAATCACATAAAAATCTCAAATCAGAACTGTATCAGACTTCTCAGAAGGCAACAAATGGAGCCCTGCCTTTCACAACTCAAATTCAATCTGAGAATGGTATGCCAAGTCCAAGTATCAGTCACGAGCAGAATAAACATATTAAAAGGTTGGAAGTTTCCAAAATAGTTTGCCCTCTATGCACCCTTTCTTAAAAGCTGCTGGAAAATGCATTCCAACAAAATGGAGTGAAATCAAGAAAGAGTAAATAATGTCTTAACAAAATTAGAGTTCAAATGTAGGGGAGAGCCAAAGGGAATTAGTTAATGGTAAAGAGAGTGGACAACAGCTGTTCACTAGATCTAGGAAGCAAGTCATAGCCATTAAAACGAAAACAAAGGGCTTCCGGAAAGATGTCCTTTTCACCTGTTTTTACCCACATAAAACATGACATGTGTTTTAACTTTTTGAAAAAGCTTACTATTTCTAACAGGATAGTAATGAATGTGGATAAAGAAACCAAGATTTAGAGACATTATTTCTATCAGAGTCACAAAGTACTTCATGGAGCTTGGAATTAAGCCTGGGAAACTAGAATCCAGGTTACATGCTTTATTCACAATGCATTATATCAAAATTGTAATGCCCTAGGAGAGAAATTACTTTTTAAGAATAATTGTATATTCAGTGTACAGTTTACAAAGTACTTTTGCATAATATTTTGCTTATGATAAAGTGCTTTGGAAGGATTCTAAGATAGAGAGGTTGCATGTGTCAAGTGAATGGAGACTGGGATATCTGCCAGTACCAAGAATCAGGATGGAATTGGGGTGGCCACCAGTGAACACTCAGGATTCACTGTCAACCTTTTATGGTTTCGAGAAGGAGTTTTGGAGGCAAGTACAAGTGACTTTTTCCCTGCCAGTGATTTAAAGACTGCACTGCAACCTCTGATCTGGACCATTGACTTGACTTCAAGCTTTTAATGAGTGACAAGTGTGTCAAACTGAGTTGAGCACTGAATGTAAAACGTGTCATCTGAAATTCTTTTTCCTTTGGAGATTAAACAGTGTTGAATGGGTAAACTTTGTTAAGATGACAGAGTTTTCTCTCTTTAGCTGCAAATTTTTATCTTATATTAATTGGAAATTTTCTTAAATGAAGTAAGCATATCTCTTCTTAAATGGAATAAAGAAACCTATCCCAAACTTTGATTTTTCTTCTATGATTTTTCTTCTAGTTGACATCTGTTCTTTCTGGGGAATTAGGTGGACAATGTTACAGAGCTTTTTAAAAAAACCTCATTTCGGCCTTCCTGGTGATGGCACAGTGGATAAAGCATCAACCAAGAATATTAAGGTTGCTGGTTCGAAATCTTGGGCTTGCCTAGTCAAGGCACATATGGAAGTTGATGCTTCCTGCTCTTTGCTCTTCTCTCTCTCTCTTTCTCTCTGTCTCCTCTCTCTAAAACTGAATAAATAAAATATTTAAAAAAATACATTTCACTGTATTAGCCATTGTTCAAATAAATACACCATGTCTAAAAACATGTTTAACTTTTTTTTTTCTTTAGATATTATGTTAGGAATAGCATATGGGGTAATGAAACCTGACCTCTTTGTGTAGCCATGGAAATAACCAAGTGTGAAGTTGGCAAACATCACTAATAGCAGATAAAGGAATGTGTAATTAAGTAACTGGTCTTTCCAGACATGCTGACCATACTCCAAATCTAAATTGGGAAAGAAAATATGTCTTATAACCCTTTAATAACTTCAGACATTTTCTATTTAAAATAACACATTTAACATATTATTCACTTATCTTCCTTATGTCTTAATTTGTTCATCTTTAACAGAAATGAGGATTACAATACTTGTCTACAAGGATAATTGTAAGAATTAAATGAGCTAAGTGAAAACATGCAATGCCTGTCACGTAATAGATGCTCAATCAGTGTGCATTTACTCCTTTACTCCAACGATTTTCTACCTTACAAAAAGCAGACAACTCTAAATGAATGACTCCTGCACCATCCACAGAATTGACTTAAATGCCTATCTTCCTCTCCCCTTTATACATAAGCTCTTCATTTCAAAAAGAGAAATTGGGAGCTTATCTCTTTGCAATTTAAAACCTGTAGTAGTAAGCCTTGGCCAGTTGGCTCAGTGGTAGAGCGTCGGCCTGGGGTGTAGAAGTCCTGGGTTCGATTCCCGGCCAGGGCACACAGGAGCAGCGCCCATCTGCTTCACCTCTCCCCATCTCCTTCCTTTCTGTCTCTCTCTTCCCCTCCCGCAGCCCGAGGCTCCATTGGAGCAAAGATGGCCTGGGCGCTGGGGATGGCTCCTCGGCCTCTGCCTCAGGCGCTAGAGTGGCTCTGGTCGCAACAGAGCGACGCCGGGGAGGGGCAGAGCATCGCTCCCTGGTAGGCAGAGTGTCGCCCCTGGTGGGCGTGCCGGGTGGATCCCGGTCGGGTGCATGCGGGAGTCTGTCTGACTGTCTCTCCCCGTTTCCAGCTTCAGAAAAATAAATAAATACAAAAAATAAAAATAAAAAATAAATAAATAAAATAAAACCTGTAGTATATTTTTCTATATTGTGCATTCAAGCTGACCACTTGGACTTTTGCAGAGGAATTGAGAATATCTGCCATTTATTTATTTATTTTTTATTATAATAATTTTATTTTTTTAATGGGGCGGTATCAATAAATCAGGATACATATATTCAAAGATCAACAAGTCCAGGTTATCTTGTCGTTCAATTATGTTGCATACTCATCACCCAAAGTCAGATTGTCCTCCGTCACCTTCTATCTAGTTTTCTTTGTGCCCCTCCCCCTCCTCCTTTCCCTCTCCCTTTCCCCCTCCCCCCATAACCACCACACTCTTATCAATGTCTCTTAGTTTCACTTTTATGTCCCACCTACGTATGGAATAATGCAGTTCCTGTTTTTTTCTGATTTACTTATTTCACTTCGTATAATGTTATCAAGATCCCACCATTTTGCTGTAAATGATCTGATGTCATCATTTCTTATGGCTGAGTAGTATTCCATAGTGTATATGTGCCACATCTTCTTTATCCAGTCATCTATTGACGGGCTTTTTGGTTGTTTCCATGTCCTGGCCACTGTGAACAATGCTGCAATGAACATGGGGCTGCATGTGTCTTTACGTATCAATGTTTCTGAGTTTTGGGGGTATATACCCAGTAGAAGTATTGCTGGGTCATAAGGTAGTTCTATTTTCAGTTTTTTGAGGAACCACCATACTTTCTTCCATAATGGTTGTACTACTTTACATTCCCACCAACAGTGTATGAGGGTTCCTTTTTCTCCACAGCCTCTCCAACATTTGCTATTACCTGTCTTGTTAATAATAGCTAATCTAACAGGTGTGAGGTGGTATCTCATTGCAGTTTTGATTTGCATTTCTCTAATAACTAAAGAAGATGAGCATCTTTTCATATATCTGTTGGCCATTTGTACTTCCTCCTTGGAAAAATGTCTGTTCATGTCCTCTTCTCATTTTTTTATTGGATTGTTTGTTTGTTTGTTGTTGAGTTTTATGAGTTCTTTGTATATTTTGGATATTAGGCCCTTATCTGAGCTGTTGTTTGAAAATATCATTTCCCATTTAGTTGGCTGTCTGTTTATTTTGTTATCAGTTTCTCTTGCTGAGCAAAAACTTCTTAGTCTGATGTAGTCCCATTCATTAATTTTTGCTTTCACTTCTCTTGCCATTGGAGTCAAATTCATAAAGTGCTCTTTAAAACCCAGGTCCATGAGTTGAGTGCCTCTGTCTTCTTCTATGTACTTTATTGTTTCAGGTCTTATGTTTAGATCTTTGACCCATTTTGAGTTAATTTTAGTACAGGGGGACAAACTGTAGTCCAGTTTCATTCTTTTGCATGTGGCTTTCCAGTTTTCCCAGCACCATTTATTGAAGAGGCTTTCTTTTCTCCATTGTGTGTTGTTGGCCCCTTTATCAAAAATTATTTGACTATATATATGTGGTTTTATTTCTGGACTTTCTATTCTGTTCCATTGGTCTGAGTATCTATTTTTCTGCCAATACCATGCTGTTTTGATTGTTGTGGCCCTATAATAGAGTTTGAAGTCAGGTATTGTAATGCCCCCAGCTTCATTCTTTTTCTTTAGGATTGCTTTGGCTATTTGGGGTTTTTTATAGTTCCATATAAATCTGATGATTTTTTGCTCTATTTCTTTAAAAAATGTCATTGGAATTTTGATGGGAATTGCATTAAATTTGTATATTGCTTTGGGTAATATAGCCATCTTGATTATATTTATTCTTCCTAACCAAGAACAAGGAATATTCTTCCATCTCATTATATCTTTTTCGATTTCTCTTAACAGTGGTTTATAATTTTCATTATATAAGTCCTTTACATTCTTTGTTATGTTTATTCCTAAGTATTTTATTTTTTTTGTTGCAATTGTGAAGGGGATTATTCTTTTGAGTTCGTTCTCAGTTGTTTCATTGTTGGCATATAGAACGGCTATTGACTTCTGTATGTTAATTTTGTATCCTGTAACTTTACTGTATTGGTTTATTGTTTCTAGTAGTCTTTTTGTGGATTCTTTGGGTTTTTCGATGTATAGGATCATATCATCTGCAAAAAGTGATATCTTTACTTCTTCTTTTCCGATATGGATGCCTTTTATTTCTTTGTCTTGTCTGATTGCTCTGGCTAGAACCTCTAGTACCACATTAAATAAGAGTGGAGAGAGTTCTGCCATTTATTAATGTTAGGAATACAGAAAAGGAAAAGTCAGTCCATGCTAAATTTCTTCATTCTAGTAACATATGAAATTACTACTGCCTTTCTGTAATCTCTACACTTGCCCCTACGGGACAGTTTTGCTCTTCATCAGGCATTGTGACCTCCTAAAGAGCTATAGTGCCACCATAACATACAAGCAAAATTTGAAATGGAAACATTTTTCTTATATATGTTACCTCTGTTTCAGAGATGCTTAAATTGCAAATCTAAAAAAGAAAATGAAATCTATGAAAATGTTTTTATTATTTTAATCAAGTTCGCATAATCTTTTTTCATTTGAACCTTTCTGCGCTTAACTCAATTTATTTTTTTAAAGGAGGAATCCTGAGTTGAGATTTTCAATAAATTTTGCCCTGATTATTTTATATCTTCTTTAGTAGATAGAAATGAAACTTTAAGTACATTTTTCTAGAAATCATGATGAACTAGCTTCTGAATCTTTTGCCTGCCCACTCCCAAATTTCAGCTTTACCCCCCACCCCAACCTGTATTTTATTTTGAAAATGTGAAAATATTATCAGAGTAAAATGAAACATTTTTAAATAGGAGTTGTGTTGTATCCATGATGTTTAAATAATTTATACTGAAATACACAATCATATGAGTGTATAATATCAAATAAAACACAAAAATATTATGTATGTATGTACATATGGAAATGTGTGTGACTATGTATGTGTATAATGATACAAAATAACCCCTACCATTCCACTCTTAAATATGCTAATTAATATCACATTATTTTTTTACTGAAATCTTTCTTGATTAGTTATCATTCTAGCCATGTGTGAATATATTCTGTTTGAAAAGAATGTTTTTCTCGTAAACATAGCAGTTCAAATCCTATATATTTTTTCAATTTTTTATCTAGAAATTGACATTGAACGCTGTGTGCGAGAATCAATCAACCTGTTTTGTTGGACTCCTAAGAGTTCTACTTACAGACAGCATGCTCAGCCTCCAAAGCCAACTGCTGATAACAGTGGAGTCAGAAGTTCAACACCTTATTTCTCAGAGTGTCCGGATTCTTCAAAATCAGATCTGGTATGTATTTAAAGATTTAACTTACGAACTCTAAAGGATGTATGTTAAAATTAATTGACTCTACTATCATTATTGCTCCTAATATTATCACTTAGGTCCTTTTAGCATAGCTGTTTTCTAACATATGATTTTATTCATGCAAGTATTTCATAAAATCTTTGTGTCTTTTTGGTTATACAGTTAGGAAGATTATTTTGACATATTCCTTCAAGTAATATGTTTTACTACTTTTTCTATGCAATCATAGTATCTGTTTATATATCAACTTGATGCATACTGAGAATTACAGAAGGAAAGAATTATAAAAATAGAGAAAAACTGAAAGTTAATAGAATAATAATGTATACTTACTGATTGTTGATTGATGAAAGAAATAACATTTTGAAAAACTATGCCATTCAGGTTTTTTAACATTGTTGTTCTTTCTAAACATGGCCTTATAGAGTCAACTAAACTTTTTCAGCTATAATTTATGCATTTTAAACATTCAAATATTACTTAAATATCTTAATTATTTCCATAAAATTAAATTTTAATTAATATGTATATAGAGTTTTAAATACCTTAATAAATATAATGGGCTAGGTCCTAACTTGTAAAGGTAATTTTAATGACAAAACATTCCAATTTTTCTGTGTATGTTAAACAATAGATACTGCAATTAGATAGTTTTGTGACTAGGTGTTTTTACAAGGATTCACAATTTTCTCCCTTTAGCACTCTTAGTGATTTTCATGTTCCCAAATATATGAGGGCATTCTTTTTCCATCATGATCAAATTGTATTTATTAAAGACACATATAAACATGACTCAGAGAGTGGTTGAATACAAAACCGATTTAGTAATTATAGTCTCTGCCTCTAGAAATATAGATGATCAAAAAGGAAAACAGCTACATGAATATATATATGAAATATTATAATAACATTTCACAGTGTTCTAAGAGATATGACTACCACAAGAACCTATACATTAAATAAATATTTGCATTGCAGTTTTCCAAAAGTGAACTAGGCCTCCCTAGTTCTCAAACACTAGAAGTATTCCAGCAGACAATATTAGTTCCATTTAGTGGATTTTGGTAAAATGAGTCATTAGCTAAGAGTTGTTCTATGTGACCTGTTAGATAGCTTGAAACTTTGAAATTCAATAATTCTATATGAAAACATATTTCATAGTTTTCAAATTTTGAAATATGTTCTCTTAATAACCTAAAAACATTAGTTCTCTGCTTCATACTAGAGAGATCTCCTTTGGCAGATAAGCAGTTTTTAGGAAACTATAATGGTTTAGTTATAGTTCACTATAGTGAAAGGAGAGGTGAATACACATAGAAATTAATAAGAGAAGCTGAGTAGGGAGTTTGGAAAGTTGAGTAAAAGTAAAGATATAAGAGAATAACATGAGTACATTGTGTCTGCTTGAAAATATACTAGATTTTTAAAATATAGATGTCATTTAATCCTCAGAAGAACCTCTAATAAAGTATGATTATCCCTACTTTATAACAGGAGTATGAAACTAAACCCAGAAGAAATTAATAGTTTACACAGCTAGTAAATTTATACAGCTACCAAAATTGAGCCCCAGTTCTTTAGGACATCACAGGATGAGATTTTTAATTGAAATGTAATTCAGAAACCATAAATCTTACCCTTTTTAAATATAAAAATTAGTACGTTTTAGTATCTTTGCAGTTATAAATATCACCACTATCTAATTCTAGAATATTTTATCAGCCCTCTCAAAATAAATTCCATTTATGTCGCTCCTCAGCTCTCTCCAAACCCTTACAAACTTTATTCTACTTTAAATCTCTGTGCATTTACTTGCTCTAAACATGTCATAAAAAATGGAATCATAGTACATGGCTTGTACTATGCTTTGTGACTAGCTTTTTTTTGGCTTCTCTCATTTAGCATAATGTTTTCACGATTCATACACGTTGTAGCATGTGGTAGTACTTCAGGCCTTTTATGGCTAAATAGTATTCTATTATATGGATATATTACATTTTATTTATCAATTTTATCAGTTAATGGATATTTGGGTTATTTCTACTTTGGGCTATTATTAATATTACTGCTACAAACATTCAAATGCAAGTATTTGATTTTCAATTATTTTGAATATATACTTTGGAGTTGATTTTCTGGGTTATATGAAACTAATGTGTAACATACTAAGGAATTTCAAGTGTTCTATAAAGTGTCTGCACCATTTTGCATTCCTCTTAGCAATGTATGAAGGTTTCAACTTTTCTACATCCTTAAAAACAGTTGTTACTCTTTTTGAGCTTAGCCTTCCTAGTGGGTGAAGTAGTGTCTCATTTTTATTTTGATTAGCATTTCCCCAATAATGTTGCATATCTTTTCATTCCCATTAATCATTTGTATGTCTTCCTTACAGAAATGGCTGTTCAAATCCTTGGCACATTTTTGAATTAAGTCATTTTTAATTGTTGAACTGTAGAACTCTTTTTATATTCTTGATATAAATTCCTTATCAGATGTAGTATTTGCATGTTTTCTTTCATTCTATACACTATTTCTCCACTGTCTTAATAATGTCATTTGAAGCACATAAGTTTTTAATTTTGCTGATGCCTAATTTATGGGTTGCTTCTCTCTTGCATTGATTAAAGTTCTCTGTCATTAGCTTTTGACAATTTGATTATGGTATGTCTAAATGTGGATTTCTTTGAGTTTTCATACTGGGAGTTAATTGAGATTCTCGGATGTGTAGATTGTTTTTCATCAAACTGTCGAAGTCTTCACAATTATTTCTTCAAATAGTACTTCTGCCCCTTTCTCTCTAACCTTCCCTGGGATTCTTACTATCTATATTTGTTAAAATTGATGGAGTCCCAAAGGTTGTTTAGGATCTGTTCTTTTTTTTTTTTTTTTTTTCATTTTTCTGAAGCTGGAAACGGGGAGAGACAGTCAGACAGACTCCGGCATGCGCCCGACCGGGATCCACCCGGCACGCCCACCATGGGGCGACGCTCTGCCCACCAGGGGGCGATGCTCTGCCCCTCCGGGGCGTCGCCATATTGCGACCAGAGCCACTTTAGCACCTGAGGCAGAGGCCACAGAGCCATCCCCAGCGCCCGGGCCATCTTTGCTCCAATGGAGCTTTGGCTGCGGGAGGGGAAGAGAGAGACAGAGAGGAAAGTGCGGCAGAGGGGTGGAGAAGCAAATGGGCGCTTCTCCTGTGTGCCCTGGCCGGGAATCGAACCCGGGTCCTCCGCACGCTAGGCCGACGCTCTACCGCTGAGCCAACCGGCCAGGGCTTAGGATCTGTTCATTTTTATACATTCTTATTTCATTCTGCTTCTCAAACAAGATAATTTAAATTGACCTATCTTTATATTGGATGATACTTCTTTTACCAGTTTATCTGCTGTTGAACCTCTTCAGTGAATTTTTTTTCAATAATTATACAATTCAAGTTCAGAATTTCTATTTTATTCCTTTTTATAATTTCAGTCTTGTAGTTGATATTCTATACTTGGTTAGACATCATCCTTTTAGTTCTTTACACATACTTTTTTTATTTCTTTAGACATGGGTTCCTTTAGTTCATTGAACATATTTAAACTAGCTAATTTAAAGACTGTCTATTAAATTCAACATCTCATAGTTTTGTTCTTGTTGAAAACTGAATTTTTTAAATGCTATAATATGGCAATTCTGAAATCATCGTGCCACTTCTGCAGGGTTTTTGTTGTTTGTTTTTGTGGTGGTGACTGATAATATTTATTTGTTTAGTGACTTTCCTGAACTAAACCTGTATAATTTGTAGTCTTTGTCATTCATGACTACTGTTTAGTTAGTACATATTTAGAGAATTATTAGACAGAGATTTCCTTAAGTTTCTGTACACAATAAGTTTCTTAGCCTTTGTTGAGGGCCTCTATGTGCATGTTGGGGCACGTTTTCAACAGAGGCTGGCTGTCGTACCTCTGCCTTAGCTTTCATTTTCTATTCGTTCAGAGTTTTGAAGTCACCCAAAGGTGAGAGCTTAGATCTTCTCTGGTTTTTCTAGTTCATGCAAATAATACTATATATGTATAGATAACCTTCTAGATTCCCAGGAACATGTCAGAGCTTTTGCAGCCCCTACGGATATTGAATTCCCTAGCTTTTAACTTTATTTTTTTCATTTTTATTGTCATCTTTTTATTTACCTCAACTTTTATGGCCATCTCAGGCAACTCCAGTACTAAATAATTGCTGCTGACTGTTCTTGGCAAAACCTGCAGGGAAAAGGCTGTTTGTGTTGAGAGATCTCTGAGTCAAGTCAAATAAAGAGATAAGCACTGTGAAGATAGGTTTCCACAGAACTGGAAGATGAGTCAAGTAATCAGCTCTCCGTCCAGTGGTTCATAGACTGCTGGTTTGTGTGACTGTTAGTTTTCAAAGTGACTTTGGAACTGAGGAGAAGGAAACAAGATTAGGGAAAATTAAAACATCTCAACACTCACATTCTTATTGAATATGCACTCAAATACTTCAGACCTTTGTTTAATTTCCAGTTCCAAGTTTTAGCAATTATAAATAAAGCTGCTTTTAATGTCTACATGCAGTTTTGGTGTGGACATAAATTTTCTACTGTTCTCTATGTCTATATAAAATATTTTTAAGTTTATTTATTTATCTGAAATTTTGTCTTCCTTTTCCCTCCTAATATTGTTTATTTGAAATCTCCTTGGTTCAGATATAAATGTTGGTATAATGCATGCCCTATAAAAGCATATTTATTAAATTTAGGATAATGACAATTCAGATTTATATTCTATTCTGTGTCAGGTTCTATAACAGATTAAAAAATGGCTTTTGTAATTGAAACATAAACAGTACTCTGCAACTATTAGAATGGAAGCTTGAAAAATGCTATGAGAAGATTTCAGTTAACTTTAATTTCAACATGCATCTATCATATTTGTTCCCTGAAGCAGACAATTGGAGTAGAAAAAGCATGAACTTTGTTGTTAGATGGACTTGGTTTCAAATTTAAACCCTACTCCATTTGGTTCTATGATCTTGAATAATTTATATAACCTCTCTATTTCCCAGTTTGTAAAAGTGAGCATAATTATAATAATCCCTTTCTTTCAGGGTTGTTTTAAGAATGATAAATGTAAAACACTTAATTTCACATCTGAAACCTAATATGTACTCAAAAATTGTAATAGTCATTATTCTATTTTTAGTAATTGAAGGTTAAATGTTTCAATTTTGAAAGCTATCCAAGACATTTATGACAATCTTTTGTATCTAAAGAATTTGTACAAAAGAAGAGATGTTGTAGTATTCTTCTATTTCTCCTCAACTATACTAGCTTTATTACTATCACTTTACATTTAAAACTTTACATTTTATTTTATTTATATAATGTTACCTGCTTGTTTACACTATCATAAAGTAGAACAGTAGGGAGTAAGGGAGAGGGAGGCTGGCTCTCCAAAGAAGGAATCTTTCTGGCAGTTTTACCGCAGTAAATTTAGTTTAAAATTTCACTTTGACCTTTATGTCTGAGTTTCCATACTATTTTGATCTTGAAATGACTAAAGAACCTGACCAAGAGGTGGCACAGTGGATAGAGCGTTGGACTGGGATGCAGAGGACCCAGGTTCAAGACCCCAAGGTCACCAGCTTGAGCGCAGGCTCATCTGGTTTGAGCAAGGCTCACCAGCTTGGACCCAAGGTCGCTGGCTCGAGCAAGGGATCACTCAGTCTGCTGTAGCCCCCCAGCCAAAGCACATATGAGAAATCAATCAATGAACAACTAAGGAGCCACAACGAAGAATTGATATTTCTCATCTCTCTCCCTTCCTGTCTCTCTGTCCCTGTCTGTCCCTCTCTCTGATCCTCTCTGTCTCTGCCACAAAAAAATAAAAAAAGAATTGACAAAAGAATTATCTAGTGCCAATGTTTTTCCAATCTACTTTTACTTAAATAGCTAATATGATGCTTAACACTTCAACCACTCCTTATTAATTGAAATATATATAAAATTATGTAACTGATGAATAGAATGAAATGGATTGTATTAAGCTGAATGTATTTTGGAAAAAGACTGCTTAACACTAGAATACTTTAATATGGTTTTTTGTTACATTATAATCAATTTGTTGAAGACTGATATAAGTTATATGAACACTGAAATGAATAAGCAATAATTATTCGGTGCTTCATTATGAACACTAGCCTGAAATTTTATTAAATAACTTTTATTTTATTTATATAATGTTACCTGTTTACTTATACTGTCATAAAGTAAGCAAAACAGTCATTGAATTATCCTTGGTTTATAGCTATCCTTTAAATTTGGACTAAATATGAGTTTTATATAGATAAAAACTTTAAAATGCATTTGTATTCTTAAAGTTAGAATAGATTCTAAAAGTCTAATATAAATGCCAATCCACAAAGTTTTATGTCTATATTAACACCACTGCCTTTTATAGTGTGAATAGTTTAACAATAACACCACAGTGCATTATAGTTTTCAGGTACCCAGGTCTATTATTTTATCCCCAAAAAAGCTTTGAGGTAAGTATTTTTACTCCCATTTTAGAGTTGGAGAAATTCAGAATATTATTTAATGTATTAAATAATATTTAATGTAAGTTACCAAGTAAGTTGCCATTTTATTTAGCCTTGATTTAGTTTCTTTATTGTTTATATTATAATATCAGTATCTAATAATCTCTCATAAGCAAGCTAGAACTTTAGGGCAACAGAGTAGGTACAATTTTTGTAAAAGATGAAGACAAATTCTTGTAGCTAAATATAGGATAAAATTTAGAAGGTAAGTAAAATGAGGTTTGATAGGAAACAGTATCTTTTGAAATTATTTTCTTCCATAATGTGTATAATGTATTTTTAACAACCACTCTTTATCCAAAAGGACAAAAAAAAAGCCAGCATAACAAAAGAAGAGGTAGTTGGATTTAGTGATAATATATCTGCCTGACCTGTGGTGGTGCAGTGGATAAAGCATCAACCTGGAATGCTGAGGTCGTCGGTTAAAAACTCTGGGCTTGCCTGGTCAAGGCACATATGGGAATTAATGCTTCCTGCTCATCTACCCTTCCCTCTCTCTCTCTCCTCTCTAAAATGAACAAATCTTTTAAATTTTTAAAAAAAATAATATATCTAAAAAACATATTTACTTGATTAAAACGACTTTTTCTCCTATAGTTCCAAGTTCAGAGGAGAAAAACAAACAAATTCCTAGACTGACATCTTAAGAAATTCATTAAGGCCTGACCTGTGGTGGCGCAGTGGATAAAGCGTCAACCTAGAAATGCTGAGGTTGCCGGTTCAAAACCCTGGGCTTGCCTGGTCAAGGCACATATGGGAGTTGATGCTTCCTGCTCCTCCCCCCTTCTCTCTCTCTGTCTCTCTCTCCTCTCTCTAAAATGAATAAATAAAATCTTAAAAAAAAAAAGCATTTAAAAAAAAAGAAATTCATTAAGAATGCTGAGAACCTTATCAAAAGATGTTTATAAATTAGACTTCCTCTAACATTCAGCTATGTTACCCATATGGCAAAATACTGTTACATAATATTGTTTAAATTTATTTTTTAAAACTATAAAACTGTGAGGAAAGATGGCGACGGAGTAGGCGAACGTTCCAACTGCCACCTCCCAGGACCAAATGGATTACAACTGAATTTAAGAACAATCATCTTGAAAAACCAACTTTGGACTAAACTAAGAGGAGTCTATAACCAAGGACCACCAAAGAAGCCACACCGAGACTGGTAGGAAGGGCAGAGACACAGAAAGAGCTCTTGCTCCCAGGAGTAAGTGGCGGCTGAGGGTCCGGAGGGACTCTCAAAGCAGGGTGGGTCCCCCTGAGAGGTGTGGGTCTTCAGCCCCAGGCCCAGAGCCCCAACCTAGAGTACAAGAGCCTAGAATAGGAGCCCAGACAGCATTTAGCTATGAAAAGAGCTGGGTTTCTGTCTGCAAGAAAGAGAGCTCTCAGATGCAGACTCCGTTTTAAAGGGCCCATGCAGAAAACCTCGTTCACAGCTCTGGCGGGGGAGAGCTGAGAGGACTGGAGTTGCAGGAGGAGAGTGTAAAGTTGGAGGCACAGGGAGAGACACTGTGGGGGATGGAAACCAGAACCCCTGTGCTGAGTCATTCTCCAGTACTGCAGTCGCCATCTTTCTTGGATGGAGCAATCACCTCTGAATGGCATCAGCCTGGAGGAAGGCAGCTGCGCTGCTCTCGGGAATATCTCATACACCAGTGATGGCGACGGGTCGTTCTGAGAGACCAGGAATCAGGGGGCACGTCAGTGACTCAGTTTTCTGGTGTCCAGACCAGAGCTCCCCTCCCCCCAACACACTTTCCTGAGTCTGTAACTGATGCTTCCACCTCACAAGAGACTCAGTTGAAACTGTGGGTGGGCAGACCACACCTCTCGGTCTCATAGGCCTTGAAAAAAGTATGGACAGACTGACACCTGGGGCCAAGGGGCGGAGCCAAACCTACCATCCTTCCTAATCGCTGAATTGCCACAGGCTCTAGACTCTAGCAGAGGTTTTTTTCAACAGCTGAGCCCAACAAGCAGCCAGCAGACAGGCTGCAGGAGGCGAGACTCAGGTAAACCTGGCCGTTGGAGCGGACTTTCCCCCTGGCCCAGAGTGGGTAAAAGCCAGCCTAGGAGTGCAGCTTGGTATTTCCATGTACACCTGAGCCCAGCAGAGGCAGCCACAAATTCTGAATTGCTTGTAGCTCCAAGAAGGTTGCTGAGGGCCAGTCATGGGCAGTGTCTCCCACTGATCTGCTCTGGGTTTCTGCTTGAGAGGCTCAGGGCTGGCACATCCAGGGGCCAGCTGTGGAAAGCATTGGTTCAGGACCTAACAACCCTTACTAGAGTGGTATCCTAAGGAAAACCTTCTCACACCAGGCCCACGCGAGGCAAGTTCCACTCTCTGTGATCAGCACCGGCACAGCAGCTCATGTGTATTGGATAGGCTGGAGCTTCACAGTCAGCCGGCCCGGGCGCTGAATATTCTGTCCACTAGGCTAGATCCCACAGGGGGAAGGGAGAGAGGCTTGGAGCATGGACATTTAAAGTGTGGGTCCCTGTGAGTCTATTGTTGGATCTGGTCGAGGGGCTTAGCCCCCTTTGGGAGGGGCACCATCAGTCCCAAGAGGGAACTGTCGGCCACACTTGGTCTGAGCCTGCTGCTCAAGTTGTTAGGGAGAAATAAAATTTGAGTATCCAGCAGTGGCTGAAGGATCAAGCTCTGGAGTAGGGGCCACATTCCCTGTACTGAGCCCCTGACCAAGAGACTCCTGAAGTCCCACAAATGTTGTATTCATACCTCAACTGCCCTAACCCACCAGGTATGCAACATGTAGAGGGATTGGTTGGGTGAGGTCAACTAAGTCCACACTACAGTCTTACTACAGAAGACTCTGTGGGAAGATCAGGCAGCTGCAAGAGGAGGAGGAGCAGCTGAAAAGTGGAGACAAACCTACAGAGCTTGGGGCTTTTATGGAGCTGCTGTCATCTCTAAGCAGGAGGAAACAGATCCTTACACAAAGGTTAGCCCCTCCCACAGTACCCAGACACAGAAAACACAGACACAAAGAGCGAAAAGTGCAGTAGCTGTAGACTGGTAGCCCATAGTGGGTTACAAACAACAGCTGACGCCAACCCAAGAAGAACTAGACTCAACACTACTGGTAGTGTATGGCGGACAGCACCAACCCTAGAATCAACTACCTACACAAGAGCACCTAAAGGTGCAGTCTAGCTAGCAGGCACCAGACACTGTGGAGAATAAATAGGTCCAACAAAACAGACATTGAACAGTGTGTAATACAGTGTGTAATACACATAATCAAGGTTGACCCTTAGAGCCAGCCAGCCTTCAGGGATAACCATACCCACTAAAGGACCAACTGCATCTAATACTCACAACAAGAGGGAAAATAGTACTCAAGAAGTATTCCTAGAACAAAGAAAACAAATGACCTGGAGGACATTACCATCGAGCCCATCTTCTTCATAAAGACCACACAAAAAGTTCAAAGTCAGATAGCACTACCTATACACAGATAAAATGGGCAGAGAAATGCAACCCAAATGAATCAACAAGAGAAATCCCCAGAAAAAGAACTGAATGAGATGGAAGTAACCAAAATACCAGATGCAGAGTTTAAAACAATGATTTTTAAGATATTCAAGATGGCCTAACCTATTGGACAGCTACCTGCAAAAAATGAAACTAGACCACCAACTTACACCATTCACAAAAATAAACTCAAAATGGAGAAAAGACTTAAATGTAAGTTGGGAAACCATAAGCATCTTAGAAGGAAACATAGGCAGCTCCACATAGTAGCTCTCCAACATCTCTCACAGCAACATATTTGCTGATTTATCTCCACGGGCAAGTGAAATAAAGGATAGGATGAATAAATGGGATTATATTAAACTAAAAAGCTTTTGCACTGCTAAAGACAATATGAACAAAATAAAAAGACAAACTACACAATGGGAGAACATATTTGACAATACATCTGATAAGGGGCTAATAACCAAAATTTATAAAGAACTTGTAAAACTCAACACCAGGAAGATAAACAATCCAATCAAAAATGGGCAAAAGAAATGAATGGACACTTCTCCATAAAGGACATACAGATGGCCAATAGACAGATGAAAAAATGTTCAACGTCACTGGTCATCAGAGAAATGCAAATTAAAACCACAATGAGATATCACTTCACACCTGTCAGAATGGTGCTCATTAACAAAACAACACACAATAAGTGCTGGCGATGATATGGGGAAAGGGGAACCCTCCTGCACTGCTGGTTGGAATGCAGACTGGTGCAGCCACTGTGGAGAACTGTATGGGGTTTTCTCAAAAAATTTTAAATGGAACTGCCTTTTGACCCAGCTATCCCACTTTTAGGAATATATCCTAAGAATACCAAATCACTGATTCTAAAGAAGATATGCATCCTATGTTTATTGCAGCATTGTTTACAGTAGCCAAGATCTGGAAACAGCCCAAGTGTCTGTCAGTGGACGAGTGGATTAAAAAGCTGTGGTACGGCCCTGGCCAGTTGGCTCAGCGGTAGAGCGTCAGCCTGGCGTGCGGGGGACCCGGGTTCGATTCCCGGCCAGGGCACATAGGAGAAGCGCCCATTTGCTTCTCCCCCCCCCCTTCCTCTCTGTCTCTCTCTTCCCCTCCCGCAGCCAAGGTTCCATTGGAGCAAAGATGGCCCGGGTGCTGGGGATGGCTCCTTGGCCTCTGCCCCGGGCGCTGGAGTGGCTCTGGTCGCTGCAGAGCGACGCCCAGAGGGGCAGAGCATTGCCCCCTGGTGGGCAGAGCATCGCCCCTGGTGGGCGTGCCGGGTGGATCCCGGTCGGGCGCATGCGGGAGTCTGTCTGACTGTCTCTCCCTGTTTCCAGCTTCAGAAAAATACACACACACACACACAAAAAAAAGCTGTGGTACATATACACAATGGAATGCTACACTGCTGTGAGAAAGATGGAAATCCTAACTTTTGTGACAGCATAGATGGACCTGGAGATTATTATGCTAAGTGAAATAAGCCAGGCCAAGAAAGAAAAATATCATATGATTTCACATATATGTGGAATCTAATGAACAAAGTGAAGTGAGGAACGGAATAGAGGCAGTGGTGTGGTCAGAGATCAGAGGGAAGGGGGATGAGGCTATGGGATTAGAGAAGGTAAAGGGATTAGTGAAACTTTATATACATCATGGGTTGGGAACCTTTTTGGCTGAGAGAGCCATGAACGCCATATATTTTAAAATGGAATTCTGTGAGAGCCATACAACGACCCGTGTACGTTATACATTATCCAGTAAAAATTTGGTGTTGTCCTGGAGGACAGCTGTGATTGGCTCCAGCCACCTGCAACTATGAACATGAGCGGTAGGAAATGAATGGATTGTAATACATGAGAATGTTTTATATTTTTAACATTTTTTTTTATTAAAGATTTTTCTGCGAGCCAGATGCAGCCATCAAAAAAGCCACATCTGTCTCGTGAGCCATAGATTCCCGACCCCTGATATACATAATACAGAGCTATAGATAACAGGACAGCAAGGCCTAGAGGGAAGGGGGGAGAGAAAAAAAGGGAGGGGAAAAGAGGGGGTACAAAAAGGGACACAGGTGGGGGTGAGGGAGTTATATTCAGTGGGACACTTGAATCCATGTAAACACAATAAATTAAAAATAAAAATTTTAAAAAACTAGAAAAGTAATGACAAATAACATAAAAATTATTTTTGTGTAATATATTTTTCACATTTTAAATGAGAACATAAACATGCAAAAATTATGCATATAGAATACCAACATTGAATTCTATTCAAAATAATGGGAGAAAAGGTATTAATTAGGCAAATAAACAATCTGAAATATCTAAAAATAATCTATATTTGACTTTAGAATATATCTATATTTTATATACTGTGTATACAGGTCTACTAATAAAATACAGAGAGTGTTTAGAGAATTTAGTTTTTTAACAGTGAAAGTATTAACTGTTTGACTCAAAAAGAAACAAACAGCTGATTCCATTTCTCAATGACACTTTATTTTATTTTTATTTTTCTGCATATTCAAAGTGCTGCTGAATTTACAGCATATGAAAAAGAATTCAAGAAATAGTTTAGAAATGTATAATCTTGAGCATCTTTGACATCTAAGTTTTCCTTCTTTCAAATCTTCGATGAAAGCAGAGGATTTTTTCATGTAAAGCAATAGAATGCAATTGCTTTTTTATCATAGAAAGCAATCAAATGTTTAAGGAGGAAAGGTATCACCTCTTAAAATTATAGTGATCAAAATTTGTCAGATAACGAGAGGTTTCTATAATAAACATGATAGAGAGTAGATTACAGGATAAACTGGCAGTCAAGTTAGTTAATCGATGTTAGGTTGACGCTGGTTCTTCATTTTTTCCGTTTTTCTCTACAGGAGCAAACTGACTTCACTAATGAACTGTTGCTGGTTAAATGTGGCAAGGAACTTCTAGTTAAGTAAATAAATCACTAGGTTGAGAATAGATCCATCAGTGACCTTTGTTATTTTGAAAATTAGCATATATGATATTATAAGGGAATTAGGATGGGGAGAGGCATGGAATAGCACACACTCAAGGAAATATTTAATGTTGGGGAAAAAACATGCTCAGCATTAGATTAGTAATTTTCTATACTGGTGGAAATTTTTGTGATACAAGCTATTAAAGCTAATGCAATTATTTTCTCTGCTGGTAGAAGGACAAAATATGTATAGTGATTTTCAATTTGTAACAAAACCTGTCTCTCACCATTCAAGTCTCCCTAGGTCATATGGATAATCTGTGTAATTGTTAATATTTTTTACCAACATCTTCCTGTCCTTTTACCAGTCTCCATTTTATTTTTTTTTTATTTTTTTCATTTTTCTGAAGCTGGAAACGGGGAGAGACAGTCAGACAGACTCCGGCATGCGCCCAACCGGGATCCACCCGGCACGCCCACCAGGGGCGACGCTCTGCCCAGCAGGGGGCGATGCTCTGCCCATCCTGGGCGTCGCCATGTTGCGACCAGAGCCACTCTAGCGCCTGAGGTAGAGGCCACAGAGCCATCCCCAGCGCCCGGGCCATGTTTGCTCCAATGGAGCCTTGGCTGCAGGAGGGGAAGAGAGAGACAGAGAGGAAAGCGCGGCGGAGGGGTGGAGAAGCAAATGGGCGCTTCTCCTGTGTGCCCTGGCCGGGAATCGAACCCGGGTTTTCCGCACGCTAGGCCGACGCTCTACCGCTGAGCCAACCGGCCAGGGCCTACCAGTCTCCATTTTAAAACAAACTTCATTCTTGAGCTGTTTTTGGCTTTATTTTCGGTATGTCCACACGTGAAGAGGTACACCAAAGTCAGAGTGAAGCATGGCTGAGCCAAGCTAAGTGATTTTTGCTTTTTCCCATTCTGAGATTAATTACTTACCAAGGCTCTGCTGTGTTAGCTCAAATATATATATTAAAAAATATATAAATATAAATTATATATAAATTCCTGTCTATTCAGATACCTGTTGAAATATTAAGTGGAACTATTAGAAGTAGAGTGGATATTATAACATAATTCTGTGACCATAAGATTTAAAGAAGGAGACAAATTCTTAGAATTCTTCAAGTGAGATGCCTGGCAGTACCTTATCAACACCACTGAATTGTTGATGAATTAACTGCTGCTGATTCAATCTCCACATTAGCTTTACTAGCAACAGGATTACATGTATAATTTTCAATTTCAAAACTTTGTAGGCATACTAAAGAAAAACTGTATCAGAGACCTTAGGTCTTTTGAATCCAGTGAAACTTGTAAATGTGGGTGGTTATGTGTTTTCCAGAGACCATTTTCATCATTAAATTTTCTGTTTGGTACATAAACTTTTTATCAGATTTAGATTATTTTTGAGAGTACATACTATTATAACAGTGAAAGCTACTAAACTATACTTTTGATAGTCTTTCATTCTTATTTTGAATTTAAAACATCATAGACTCATTTAGCAAATTTTACAGAATCATCCCAGTGCTTCAGTTCTTAAGTCTTCATAATACTACCATCTACATGTATTGAAACACTATTACTGTTGCTTTGTGTATATAATACTTAATTGACATGTTATTTTAAAGATATTGTTATACATCTATACTTAGAAACAAACCTTTTCAAGGGATCACAGTTTCACAAAAAATATTAATAAATGGAAATAATGCAGATAATATTTCTCAGATCATTTTAAATCAAGTTGGAAATGATAAAAATAAAAATATTTTCTCATCACCTAGAAATTAAAAATAAACCCCAAAATAAAGTAAAATAAATATCATCTTAACTCTTTGGAAAAGATCTTTTCCTTTGAAAATTTCACATAAAAATCTTATAATAGCTAGAAAATAATATAAGAACCCTACACATCAGAACCTATGGGAAACAGTTAAAATAGGTTTTTCTCTTAATACTTTTATAATGCCTTACACATAAGATATTTTTTTTTTAATAAATTTTTATTAATGGTAATGGGATGACATTAATAAATCAGGGTACATATATTCAAAGAAAACATGTCTAGGTTATTTTGTCATCAAATTATGTTGCAAACCCCTCGCCCAAAGTCAGATTGTCCTCCGTCACCCTCCATCTAGTTCTCTGTGCCCCTCCCCCTCCCCCTAACTCTCTCCCTCCCTCCCTCCCATGTCCTCCCTCCCCCCCCCACCCTTGGTAACCACCACACTCTTGTCCATGTCTCTTAGTCTCATTTTTATGTTCCACCAATGTATGGAATCATGTAGTTCTTGTTTTTTTCTGATTTGCTTATTTCACTCCTTATAATGTTATCAAGATCCCACCATTTTGCTGTAAATGATCTGATGTCATCATTTCTTATGGCTGAGTAGTATTTCATAGTGTATATGTGCCACATCTTCTTTATCCAGTCTTCTATTGAAGGGCTTTTTGGTTGTTTCCATGTCTTGGCCACTGTGAACAGTGCTGCAATGAACATGGGGCTACATGTGTCTTCACGTATCAATGTTTCTGAGGTTTTGGGGTATATACCCAGTACAGGGATTGCTGGGTCATAAGGTAGTTCTATTTGCAGTTTTTTGAGGAACCACCATACTTTCCTCCATAATGGTTGTACTACTTTACAGTCCCACCAACAGTGAATGAGGGTTCCTTTTTCTCCACAGCCTCTCCAACATTTGCTATTACCCGTCTTGTTGATAATAGCTAATCTAACAGGAGTGAGGTGGTATCTCATTGTAGTTTTGATTTGCATTTCTCTAATAACTAATGAAGCTGAGCATCTTTTCATATATCTGTTGGCCATTTGTATCTCTTCCTGGGAGAAGTGTCTGTTCATGTCCTCTTCCCATTTTTTTATTGGATTGCTTGTTTGTTTGTTGTTGAGTTTTATGAGTTCTTTGTAAATTTTGGATATTAGGCCCTTATCTGAGCTGTCGTTTGAAAATATCAGTTCCCATATAGTTGGCTGTCTGTTTATTTTGATATCAGTTTCTCTTGCTGAGCAAAA
The DNA here is from genome assembly GCF_036850765.1 of Saccopteryx bilineata. NCBI lineage: Eukaryota > Metazoa > Chordata > Mammalia > Chiroptera > Emballonuridae > Saccopteryx > Saccopteryx bilineata. The sequence goes on from NC_089494.1 coordinate 174,455,327, forward strand.
ACTTTTAATTCTGATGTAGTCCCATTCATTTATCTTTGCCTTCACTTCTCTTGCCATTGGAGTCAAGTTCATAAAATGTTCTTTAAAACCCAGGTCCATGATTTTAGTACCTAACACATAAGATATTTATTGATTGTCTTTATCAGGTTGTTTTAACTAGCTTTTGAAAGATAGGATTTATATAAGTAAAGGAGATCAAGAATTCCTTTTTTTATCACCATGACTAATTTCAATACCACCATCTTAAAAGATTTATGGAAAATAAAAGTTATAATGCATTTTTATCTTATTTTGTTTTACTTACTCTTTCCTGTGCACAGTGTACTTTGGTAAAGAGCCCATTCACTGGAATAGTTCACATTTCCTCTGCTAATAGGGGAACTTTCAACAGTATGGAGTTCTTCTGTTACTGTTCTGGTATATTAAGTATGCAGGGCCAAGATTTTATGATAAACACTTAGCTTGTGACTTTGAATATTAAGTACTTAAAAAGTTGAAAGAAGCTGGGCAATAGTAATTATTCACGGTAAAATAAAGGGGTTCTTAAACACAGAGGTTTGAATTATATTTTAAATAACTTATTGTAATTACTCTAATCCTGTATATAATCACCTTTTACTTTCAATATACCTTTCTTGAGTTTTGTAGTCTACCAGAAATCCTTTCTCCCTATTAGTGATATCGTCATATTGTATGTGCAAGTTGATTTGTTTTCCTTACATTTTATTTGAGTTTAGTGCTTTCATAAATAAATTCCACTCTAGAGTAAATGTCATAGGGAAAAATGTATGACTCTATATATAAAATGAGGCTATGTAGCTGAAGGAAGAGACGGAGAAAGATGATCGAAAGAAATGGCAAAGCCAGGAAGGCATATTCTTAAACTCTATGAACTTAAGTTGATTTATTGTTCTGTATTTTAATTAATTATTAGCCCTTTTACTGAAAAGAATGGTGTTTGTAGAAGCTGTGTTTGGAAAGAAATGCTTTGGCTGGTTGAGAGGACAATGCACCAGCAAGATTTCTGAAGTCTGTCTAATGTTAAAAAGGGAATATTGCTATAAGCAATCTTTTCTAAGCAGAGCTGATCCTCAGATGAGAATATTTTTTACCTGTCTCTAAGCTAAGTCAGGGTTTTGTTTCTGTTAGTCAAAGAGAAAACTCCTTTTACTTGGATAAAGCTAGTAATAACTTGTTTCTCAAGTTAAGGGAGCAAACAGCTGATGTTGAGTAATCTGTCAGAATCGACAACTTGATAAAGAACTCGCTGGTTTAAACTTATGTGGAAAAGCTATATCTGTTAACGTCATATCAAGGAAAATGAAGTTTAATAGCAATAGGCTTATTTTTTTGAAATTTATACTACTTGTTATTTTTTAGTGCTCAGTAGTTTAGCCAATTGTTTTCTTTACATCTAATTTTATCTTCTATCACTTACAATAGACTGTGATTATATTTTCATTCATTTTCCATGATCATGAGGTTACCAGATTATCCAGTTATTATTCAATGAGCTATTCATACCTCAGAGCTGGATTAAAATTCCAGTAAAAACTGTTGATGATAAATATACCCACAGCCTTAAGGAAGGAATAAGTGATTCCAAGAATGTCACATGTTGTCTCAATTACATATAAATCTAAAGATTAAAAAAATCATTCTAATATAGGTTTATATTTCCATCCTAAATTAGTCTATTATGGGAACACATACACACACAAAATATGTTTATCTTATCCTCTAGGAACTTATTCTTTTTTTATGTTAGGAAAAACTTTATTAAAAAAGTGATTTCTCTGCAACATCATCCATTAACCTGAGGTTGCTACTTTGACTTTTTCATTTTTAATTAAATTTATTGGGGTACATTGGTTAATAAGATTATATAGATTTCATGCTAAGCAAAATAAGTCAGAGAAAGTTAATAACCATAAGATTTCACTCAATGTGGGATATAAACTGAAAGCAACAAATGAACAAATAAGAGGAAAAAGCAAAAAAACTTATTCTTACAAACTTCGTTTTATATTCTACTTTCTCTGTTTCCCTGACAAAAGGCACAAATTATTCTTTTGAACTGAGCTCTCACTTGATCTCATTTGAACCTTTAGAACAGTTAACTGTTCTCTCATTTTCAAACATTACTTTTCCTTGGGATTTTGGTACACCCCAATCTCCTTGTTTTCCTCTTCCCTTTATGTTACTTCCACTCAGCATTGTTCACTGTCTTCACCTGTTTTTCCATGTCATTGTATATAGTATTTCTCAGGATTCTGTACAGGCCTTCTTTTCTCTCACAACACAGATATTAGACAGTCTTCTATACTTGCATCATACATTTGCCATGGAGCCAGTTATTCACTCCAGCTCTAGCTTCTCTTGTTAGCTCTAGGACAGTGGTCCCCAACTCATCTTGGGCCACGGGCCGGTTTAATGTCAGAAAATATTTTCACGGACCGGCCTTTAGGGTGGGACGGATAAATGCATAAAATAAAATTATGCAACTAGCGTAAAAACTGTGGTATTTTTAAATATAATTGTCGAACTTACGATATTTATTGGGCTAAGTTAAAGGAAGGACAAGCATGTCCTCATTATTCAGGCTGTATTTAAATTTGTTATCTGACAACGTTTCGTGTCTGACATCAATATGTAATATGATAGGTTCAGACTCACTACCAGTTGTGAACCTACGACAATAAGAATAAACATGAATCCACTGTGTACTCGTATGCAACTTTATTAGAAGCGTTCTCTTAACATCGCACCAACAACATAACATGAGTAACATCCTCTCTGCCTCCAAACACTTTCCAGTCACTATGGTAACGTTTAAACATGCCTTAAAAATAAGATACAACACAAAAACAAATATAAAGTGCATAAAAAATATAACTCACCATTGTTATGAATATTGTAAGTTAAGGGTTTTTTTTATAATGTTTATATAGAATGTGAGATAGTAGCCTATCTCTCAACAACCATAATGCTAAATCAGTGGGAGCCCTGAGCTTGTTTCTCTGCAAGGAGACGGTCCCATCTAGGGGTAATGGGAGACAATGACACTCGAAGTGTGTTGCTTATGTCCAGTCAATTCCGTAATTTTGTTTTGGTTGCTGTCACTGCAGAAAATCCCGCTTCACACAAATAGGATGTCGGAAATGGCAACAGGGTTTTTAGTGCTTTTGTGGTGATCTCGGGGTATTCTGCCATGACTTTAATCCAGAACACCAGCAGAGTTGTAGTCTCGAACATATTTTTTTTTTTAATAAATTTTTATTAATGGTAATGGAATGACATTAATAAATCAGGGTACATATATTCGAAGAAAACATGTCTAGGTTATTTTGTCATCAAATTATTTTGCAAACCCCTCGCCCAAAGTCAGATTGTCCTCCGTCACCCTCTATCTAGTTCTCTGTGCCCCTCCCCCTCCCCCTAACTCTCTCCCTCCCTCCCTCCCATGTCCTCCCTCCCCCCCCCCACCCTTGGTAACCACCACACTCTTGTCCATGTCTCTTAGTCTCATTTTTATGTTCCACCAATGTATGGAATCATGTAGTTCTTGTTTTTTTCTGATTTACTTATTTCACTCCTTATAATGTTATCAAGATCCCACCATTTTGCTGTAAATGATCCGATGTCATCATTTCTTATGGCTGAGTAGTATTCCATAGTGTATATGTGCCACATCTTCTTTATCCAGTCTTCTATTGAAGGGCTTTTTGGTTGTTTCCATGTCTTGGCCACTGTGAACAGTGCTGCAATGAACATGGGGCTACATGTGTCTTCACGTATCAATGTTTCTGAGGTTTTGGGGTATATACCCAGTACAGGGATTGCTGGGTCATAAGGTAGTTCTATTTGCAGTTTTTTGAGGAACCACCATACTTTCCTCCATAATGGTTGTACTACTTTACAGTCCCACCAACAGTGAATGAGGGTTCCTTTTTCTCCACAGCCTCTCCAACATTTGCTATTACCCGTCTTGTTGATAATAGCTAATCTAACAGGAGTGAGGTGGTATCTCATTGTAGTTTTGATTTGCATTTCTCTAATAACTAATGAAGCTGAGCATCTTTTCATATATCTGTTGGCCATTTGTATCTCTTCCTGGGAGAAGTGTCTGTTCATGTCCTCTTCCCATTTTTTTATTGGATTGTTTGTTTGTTTGTTGTTGAGTTTTATGAGTTCTTTGTAAATTTTGGATATTAGGCCCTTATCTGAGCTGTCGTTTGAAAATATCAGTTCCCATATAGTTGGCTGTCTGTTTATTTTGATATCAGTTTCTCTTGCTGAGCAAAAACTTTTAATTCTGATGTAGTCCCATTCATTTATCTTTGCCTTCACTTCTCTTGCCATTGGAGTCAAATTTATAAAATGTTCTTTAAAACCCAGGTCCATGATTTTAGTACCTATGTCTTCTTCTATGTACTTTATTGTTTCAGGTCTTATATTTAGGTCTTTGATCCATTTTGAATTAATTTTAGTACACGGGGAGAGGCTGTAGTCGAGTTTCATTCTTTTGCATGTGGCTTTCCAGTTTTCCCAACACCATTTGTCGAAGAGGCTTTCTTTTCTCCATTGTGTGTTGTTGGCCCCTTTATCAAAGATTATTTGACCATATATATGTGGTTTTATTTCTGGGCTTTCTATTCTGTTCCATTGGTCTGAGTGTCTATTTTTTTGCCAATACCATGCTGTTTTGATTATCGTGGCCCTATAATATAGTTTAAAGTCAGGTATTGTAATGCCCCCAGCTTCATTCTTTTTCCTTAGGATTGTTTTGGCTATTTGGGGTTTTTTATAGTTCCATATAAATCTGATGATTTTTTGTTCCATTTCTTTAAAAAATCTCATAGGGATTTTGATGGGAATTGCATTAAATTTATATATTGCTTTGGGTAATATGGCCATTTTGATTATATTTATTCTTCCTATCCAAGAACAAGGAATATTTTTCCATCTCATTGTATCTTTTTCGATTTCTCTTAACAATGCTTTGTAATTTTCATTATATAGGTCCTTTACGTTCTTTGTTATGTTTATTCCTAGGTATTTTATTTTTTTTGTTGCAATCGTGAAGGGGATTATTTTTTTGAGTTCGTTTTCTAATATTTCATTGTTGGCATATAGAAAGGCTATGGACTTTTGTATGTTAATTTTGTATCCTGCGACCTTACTGTATTGGTTTATTGTTTCTAATAATCTTTTTGTGGAGTCCTTCGGGTTTTCGATGTATAGGATCATATCATCAGCAAAAAGTGATAGCTTTACTTCTTCTTTTCCGATATGGATGCCTTTTATTTCTTTGTCTTGTCTGATTGCTCTGGCCAGAACTTCTAGCACCACGTTGAATAAGAATGGAGAGAGTGGACAACCCTGTCTTGTTCCTGATTTAAGGTAGAAAGTCCTCAGTTTTATGCCGTTTAATAGGATGTTGGCTGATGGTTTATCATATATGGCCTTTATCATGTTGAGATATTTTCCTTCTATACCCATTTTGTTGAGAGTCTTAAATATAAAATTGTGTTGTATTTTATCAAAAGCCTTTTCTGCATCTATTGATAAGATCATGTGGTTTTTGTTCTTTGTTTTGTTGATATGGTGTATTACGTTAACCGTTTTGCGTATGTTGAACCATCCTTGAGATTCTGGGATGAATCCCACTTGATCATGATGTATTATTTTTTTAATATGTTGTTGTATTCGGTTTGCCAGTATTTTGTTTAGTATTTTAGCATCTGTATTCATTAGAGATATTGGTCTGTAGTTTTCTTTCTTTGTGCCATCCTTGCCAGGTTTTGGTATGAGGGTTATGTTGGCCTCATAAAATGTGTTTGGAAGTATTGCTTCTTCTTCAATTTTTTGGAAGACTTTGAGTAGAATAGGAACCAAGTCTTCTTTGAATGTTTGATAGAATTCACTAGTATAACCGTCTGGGCCTGGACTTTTATTTTTGGGGAGATTTTTAATAGTTTTTTCTATTTCCTCCCTGCTGATTGGTCTGTTTAGGCTTTCTGCTTCTTCATGACTCAGTCTAGGAAGGTTGTATTGTTCTAGGAATTTATCCATTTCTTCTAGATTGTTGTATTTGGTGGCATATAATTTTTCATAGTATTCTACAATAATTCTTTGTATATCTATGATGTCTGTGGTGATCTCTCCTCTTTCATTTTGGATTTTATTTATTTGAGTCCTGTGTCTTTTTTCCTTGGTGAGTCTTGCCAAGGGTTTTTCAATTTTGTTGATCTTTTCAAAGAACCAGCTCCTTTTTTTATTGATTTTTTCTATAGTTTTTCTGTTCTCTATTTCATTTATTTCTGCTCTGATTTTTATTATCTCCTTTCTTCGGCTGGTTTTGGGTTGTCTTTGTTCTTCTTTTTCAAGTTCCTTAAGGTGTGAAGTTAAGTGGTTTACTTCGGCTCTCTCTTGTTTGTTCATATAGGCCTGAAGTGATATGAACTTTCCTCTTATTACTGCTTTTGCTGCATCCCAGAGATTCTGATATGTCGTATTTTCATTTTCATTTGTCTGTATATATCTTTTGATTTCTGCGCTTATTTCTTCTTTGACCTATTCATTTTTTAGAAGTATGTTGTTTAGTTTCCACATTTTTGTGGGTTTTTCCCCCTCTTTTTTGCAGTTGAATTCTAGTTTCAAGGCTTTATGATCAGAAAATATGCTTGGTACAATTTCAATTTTTCTAAATTTGCTGATATTATCTTTGTGGCCCAACATATGGTCAATTCTTGAGAATGTTCCATGTACACTAGAGAAAAATGTATACTCTGTCGCTTTGGGATGAAGTGTCCTGTAGATGTCTATCATATCCAGGTGTTCTAGTATTTCATTTAAGGCCACTATATCTTTATTGATTCTCTGTTTGGATGACCGATCTAGAGCCGTCAGCGGTGTATTGAGGTCTCCAAGTATGATTGTATTTTTGTTAGTTTTTGTTTTAAGGTCAATAAGTAGCTGTCTTATATATTTTGGTGCTCCTTGGTTTGGTGCATATATATTAAGGATTGTTATGTCTTCTTGATTCAACTTCCCCTTAATCATTATGAAATGACCATTTTTGTCTCTGAGTACTTTTTCTGTCTTGTAGTCAGCATTATTAGATATGAGTATTGCTACGCCTGGTTTTTTTTGGGTGTTGTTTGCTTGGAGTATTGTTTTCCAGCCTTTCACTTTGAATTTGTTTTTATCCTTGTTGCTTAGATGTGTTTCTTGTAGGCAGCATATAGTTGGATTTTCTTTTTTAATCCATTCTGCTACTCTGTGTCTTTTTATTGGTAAGTTTAATCCATTTACATTTAGTGTAATTATTGATACTTGTGGGTTCCCTACTGCCATTTTATAAATTGCTTTCTGTTAGTTTTGTATCTAGTTTGATTCTTCTCTTTTGTTTTTTTATCATTTGTTTTTGTTTGTTTGTGTTCCATACTTCTTTCCTCTGTTGCTACCTTTTTTGAGTCAAGTGTTTTTGTGGTGGTTTTTTTAAGGGTCATTACCATTAAGTAATGAAAAGGGTACCTACCATATTCATTGTAGTACCCTATCTTATAAGTATTTCTGCACTTCATCATCCTTTGCTACTGTTAATCTCCATCCTCTCCCCCCTTTTTTTCCTTTGTTGTCACAGTTTAAGTTTGGTTTTATTGTGTTCTTGGTGGAGCTGTTACTTGTGGTGTTGTTTTCTTTTGTTCTTTGAATCTGGTTGGAAAACCCCCTTTAGTATTTCCTGGAGTGGGGGCTTTCTGCTGATAAATTCTCTCATCTTTTCTGTATTTGTGAATGTTTTTATATCTCCTTCATACTTGAAGGATAGCTTTGATGGGTATAGTATTCTTGGCTGAAAGTTCCTCTCTTTCAGGGCTTTAAATATTGGGGTCCACTCTCTTCTAGCTTGTAGAGTTTCTGCTGAGAAATCTGATGATAATCTAATAGGCCTTCCTTTATATGTTGTACTCTTCTTTTCCCTGGCTGCCTTGAGAATTTTTTCTTTGTCATTGGTTTGTGTCATCTTTATTATGATGTGCCTTGGAGTGGGTTTTTTGGGGTTAAGAAAACTCGGTGTTCTGTTTGCTTCTTGAATTTGAGGCTTTAGTTCCTTCCACAGGCTTGGGAAGTTCTCGTCTATTATTTGTTTGAGTATATTCTCCATTCCATTTTCTTTCTCTTCTCCCTCTGATATACCTATTATTCTTATGTTATTCTTTCTGATGGAGTCAGACAATTCCTGTAGGGCTTTCTCTTTTTTTTATTATTTTTGAGTCTCTTTCTTCTTCTCTCTGTTGTGCCTCAAGTTGTTTGTCTTCTGTTTCACTAATCGTATCTTCAATCTGGGCTGTTCTGTTAGCTAAGCTTGTTACCTCGTTTTTCAGCTCGTGAATTGAGTTTTTCATTTCTGTTTGATTTGTTTTTATAGTTTCAATTTCCTTGGTAATATATTCTTTGTGTTCATTGAGTTGTTTTCTGATCTCCCTATATTGCCTTTCTGTGTTTTCTTGTATATCTCTGAGTATTTTTAAGATTTCTATTTTAAATTCTCTGTCATTTAGCTCCAAGGCTTCCAATATGTTAAGTCTTTTCTCCATAGATTTTTCCACATCTATTTGTGTTACCTCTCTTTCTTTTGTATCCATAATATTCGATTTCCTCTTTCTTATCGGCATCTGAGGGTGGTCTTATTGATAGCACTAATTAGAATTAATAAAGAGTAAAAAGTAAAAAGTAAAAAAATAAATAAATAAAACACCCCACAAAAAAAAAACTAATAATTTATTATTTCTCCCTTTTTTTCTCTCTTCTCTTTCCCTCTTCTCCCCTCCTCAGGGAAATATCATGCCTATAATTGAGGGCCTGATTTGGGGTGAAGAGTCCAAGGGGCAAAAAAAGGGAGTAGGGACCTACTAAATGCAAAAAAAAAAAAAAAAAAGGAAGAAAATCTTAGACAAGCATAAGATAATTTGCTTGTAAGTGATGGTCAACTAAGAGATATAATGAGAGGGATAAGAGGGAACCAGAAAAAAGGACCAAAAAAGAATAATAAAGAAGAAAGAATAAAAATAATAAGTAAAAATCTGTTGTATTAAGTGGAGCGAAGACTAAATACAATGGAGACCTTGGGTTGGGAGGACCCAAAATGCCACAAAAATAAACAAACAAGAAAAAAAATAAAAACAAAAGCAAAAAAGAGAAATAAAGCCAAAAAAAAGCCTTGAGTCCCAAATTAACTAATTTGTTCGTGATTGAGGATTATATAGGAGGAAAGTAAAATGAGAAAAGAAAAAACGAATAGAAAGGAAAAAATAAGAAAAAGAGAAAAACGAAGGAAGAAATAAAATAGGAAGGAAAAAAACAAAATAAAGCAAGACAAAAAAAAAAAAAAAAAAGAGGAGAGAGTGAGAGTTAAGTGTTTTGGAGTATAACCCTAAAGGAGGGTGAGGATGAAGAAGAAAAATAAAATGCAACACTCATGGGTAGTGTAGTTCAAGAAAGGGGAAGCATAAGATGGGCAGAGAATAGAAGGACCGAGGTGGAGGAAATAAAGGCAAAAAGATAGAAGAAACAAACAACAACAACAACAACAAACAAAAAAAAATTAGTGGATCAAGTTGTAAAGTCTGTGGGTTTTTCTTGATTTTGAGAGGTTAACTTCTTCCTTTTTCTTTTCTCTCCCTCTTCCTGGTCAGTGACTCTGTACCCCAGGCTCTGCCCCTGTGTCACTCTTAGGTAGGGATTTGCAGTTGATGGGATTCTATGGCAATGTCATATAATTGGCTTTAGTCTTGCTGGAAGTAAAGGCTTGTTGGCATTTGCAGGGTCCAACGATGAGAGAGTTTGCTTTCCTGGATTCTCTCTCCTAGTCCCCCCTTTCTGAATTAGCAGCCTGGTGATCCAGCTATAAGGCTGCAACTGCTTCTGCCTGGGGAGTAAGAGGCTCAAAGAGCTGGGAAATCCCCACTCTATCCCCACTCAGTGCAAGGCTTTGGGAAAGACTCTGAGAGTCAGGGCCTCCAGTGTAATCAGGCGGGTGGGAGTCAATTGTTGTCAAGGTGACTGTTCAGCGCCTATCATTTAGTTGGACCTCTCAACCCAGGCTTTCCACACTTTGTAGCCTGTTTTTGCAGGGAAGAAGAGGCACTAGTCTCTGCTTACGACTAGTGTAGTATAGACCTTATTATCTGCCAAGTCCTTCTTGTTAGCGTTTATCCCTGAATATGGAGGCTCTATCAATCAGAAGTTGCCCCCGCCCCTTTAGCGAGAGGCACTAAAAAATATCACGCCTCTTGTCTTGGATCGCTGAACTGAGAGAGATCTTATCAATTAGAACCGAGGGTGCGCAGATTTTATGGGTTAAGCTAATTTCAGTGATTGGGTCGCAGCTGTGCTTCCGAAGGTATTTTAGGCTGCCTTCGCGCGCCCCTCCCCCAACGCTTGATTGTTAGCTTGAATGGCTGGGTGAGGTGCCCCGCCCATGGAGAGAATCTCCCAAGCCTCTCCCGCTCGCCCCGCTGCTGGCGGCTGGACCGCACCAGGTGCAGGATAATGGAGCCCCCTGGGTGTGCGGGCCAGCAGGGCGCCCTGGGCGCGTGGAATGCCCAAGGCACGCGCATCAATGGGGCGCTCCGGGCACCGGTGGCCGGCGACCCCCACTCGCAGTGTGCGGGCCGCTGGGAACGTCAGCGGTGCTCAACCGGACCGCGCGGCTGCTCGCGTCGGCGGCTCGCGGTTCCCAAGTATATGGGCTGACTCACCACAGGCGCACTTCCTTGCGGTTTGAAAGAACGTCCCTGTGGTCGATTCCTCCACACCCTCGTCTCTCAGATTCAAGTGATAACAGTCCTTTCGCTATCAGTTTGTGTGGAACTCCAGAATGCTCCGAGGATAAATTTTTCTGTTTCTAGTTGATAAATTTGTTGTGATTTAGGGGAGAGCTGTCGGACGCGCTGCTCACGGCGCCATTTCCGTGACGTCACTTCCCTCGAACATATTTTTAAGGCCACCGTCATTTGTATCTCCAGTAGTTGATCCTCTTCTTGCATAGACACGCTGGATTCACCTGGTTTGTTGACAAATGGATCGCGGATCTATTCCTTGGCAATTCGTGGTTTTGTGGTTGAGAAGTAGCGTTCAAACTCTTTTAAAAGCAAATAAAGGTGATTGTGCACCAGCTGGGACAATGAAGGCTTGGGCTCAGTCTCTTCCAAAATTCCTGCGAATGTTTGAAACATGTCAAATATACCCCTGTTCACACGTCATCCCCACAAATCCAGTTTGGCTTTAAATGCAGCTACTTTATCTGCTAACTTGAAGACAGTTGTCATTTTCCCCTGAAGTGACTGATTGAGTTCATTGAGGAGGTTAAATATATTGCACAAGTAAGAGAGTTTTGCGACCTATTCCTTGTCACTGAAATGTGCTGCTAGCGGTGACTTTTTTTCTGAGAGAAATCTCTGCAGCGGCTCCCATAATTCAAACACTCTGGCCAGGGACCTCCCTCGGGATAACCATCTTATTATTTCTGTGTATAAGAGAAGGTGTCCGGGCTTCATTCATTTCCTCACAAAGCTGCTCGAACCAGGCACAAGTGAAGGGTGTGTGCTTTGATGTGGTTAATAACTTTAATGACATCATTCAATACATTGTTAAATTCCAGTGGTATATTTCGGCTAGCCAGCATTTCCCTGTGAATGACACAATGCGTAGACTCGCATTCAGGTGCAACCCCCTTTATCCGAGTAGTAAAACAAGACATCCTTCCGGTCATGGCAGCAGCTCCATCTGTGCATATGCCGACACAAAAAGACCATTTCAGTTTTTCTGATATATAGCCATCCAGCGATTTCAATAGTTCTGTGGCTGTGGTTTTGGTTGGCAATGATAGTGCACATGCATATCCTCATGCACATCCTCTTGATAAAGATAATGCACATAAACAAGTAGCACTACCTTGTCAATATCTGTAGATATGTCAACCTGGAGAGTGTACCACAGTGATTTAATCCTTTCCAACAATTGTGATTCAATGTCCTCTGCTATTTCCTCAATGCGCCGTGTGACGGTGATAGCCAAAAGAGGCATCTGTGCTATCCTTTTGACCCCAGTCTCTCGTAGAAGTTCACGACAAATGTCTTTAGTGGCTGGAAGGATCAATTCTTCACCAATGGTGAATGGCTTCTTAGCCTTAGCAATACGATTAGCCACCAAGTATGATGCTCTCAGTGCACTCACATTTGTTGATGTAGTGGCCACCAGTAATTGTTTCTGTCCTTCTTATTCATGCTGTTTTTTGTTTTCGAAATACTCAGAAGGCTTGTCTTTTAAAGTAGGGTGCTGGGTCTCCAAGTGGCGAAGCAGTTTTGAAGGCTTCATTGCCTCATTACTTAGCCAGTCGCCATATATTATGCAGAGTGGCCTTGGTGCAGAGAATCACCAGTTATAATAAATCCATACTTCAAGTAGGACTCCTGGTATTGTCTGTTAAACAAAGCCCTCTTTTTCTTCGAGGTCGTAGGTTCCTCTTCTGTCTCCTCACTGGCCCTTTTCCACTTCGCAAAAAAACTTTCGATGGAATTTTGTTTTTCACTCATTTTGCTAGTGTATGGGTTTAATTTTAGCAGCAACGTATCACGTGACCAAGACAAGCATCAAGAGTGAGTCTTAGATGGATGTAACAGAGGGATTCTGGTCATTTTTTAAAAATAAAACATTTTTCAGACTTAAATATAAATAAAACGGAAATAATGTAAGTTATTTATTCTTTCTCTGTGGACCGGTACCAAATGGCCCACAGACTGGTACCGGTCCGCAGTTGGGGGCTGGGGCCCACTGCTCTAGGAGACTCATATAGCCAATACCTACTCAACACAGGCAGCCTCTACTTCAGCACGTCCAAAACTGAATTTATTTTCTTTTCCCCTTAAAGCCGTTGCTCCTTCAGCATTCCCTGTATCAATAATCATGATTATCATTTCCCAGCTTATTGCAGTCAGTATCTAGATTCATCCTTTACACTTACTTCTCCTCCCATGTTGAATCAATCAAAAAGCTCTTTTTGAAATCTTCTCTATCTCTGATGCAGTCATTTTAGTCAAATTCACTGTCATCTCTCACCTGCTTTCCTACAACAATTTTCTGCATTCATTCCTGTTCCTCTCCAATCCATTCTTCAGACTTTAGCTAACATAATCTTTCTAATTTCCTTTTACTTAAAATAACAATGGTTTCATTGTCTCATACTTCTGGAGGCTAAAAGTCCAAAGTCAAGGTTTTGGCGGAGCCACACACTCTCTGATGGCTGAAGGTGAGACTCCTTTGCCTTTTCTATCTGTGTTTTCTGTAAGACAATGAATCTGAAAGATAGTCTTTAAAATGTTTGTAGTACTTGTAAAAAATGCATATTTGAGGCTCCACAAACATCCCATATCTGCTAAATCGATCTCTGAAGGTTGACTCATGGAATCTATGTTTTTACTAAAGTTCTGAGGCAATTCTTAACAGATGTGCATACAATTTTCTCATGACTTTGCAGCTAAATAGAAATATTTATACATGAGGGGGAACTCAATGATAAGACATTCATATTTATGGTTATTGTTATTTTTGTATTGATTCTTTGTGTATTTTATACTAATCTACTTGTTTTATAGTCATTTATGTACCGTTTTTGGCAAGTTAACTTTCCTTTTATAAACCAAAAACATCACCTGTTTCACAACTCAGCAATCTCAGCCTGCTTACTCTCTGAGCCTCTCCTTTTGTCTTTAGTGCCAAGCAAGCCCTCTTCTAAATCTCTCTCTTCCTGACTCCCCACCACTTCTTGTTCTGCAGTTAGAGATACTGACCTACAACACTGGTATTTCAAACATTATTTATGTGAAATAATTTAGTGTGATAAATTAATCCAGGACTCAAAAACATGATTCTTACTATACTCTATGATGGTTTCTCTCTTGAAATCAGTAAAAGATAACCCTATTAGATCAACTCAGAATGAATATAGTGATCTTAGTAATAGTTCAGGATGTTAATGTATGAATACATATGAGTATAAGCACATTTGTCATATAACATAGAGAGCATCAGTAATTGAAAGTAACAGAGCATTCTCCCTCCTGAAAACCTAAAAATATGAATAATTCTGCTTCAAGAGAAATAATGTAAAGAAGTGAGAGATGTATTCATAGGGTTTGAGGGAAAACAGGAGAAGGAGAATGATTTTGTTAGAGTGTTTAATCTTCTCCTTTTTTCTTCATAATTTTAAGAGAATTTTGACTGTTTTATTCGGTCTGCCAGCCTACGCCAGCACTTGATAATTTAACTTGTTAAGGCTTTTACAGTTACAGAGAGGTCTTCGTTTTGTAGTGTGTGGGCTCTGTCTTCTCAGTGTCTTGCTGATCGAGGGCACTTGAGGAAAGGTGGTTGTGGAACATGTCTCAGTTCAGGTGAAGGGAAAGAAAACCAGCCATGCCCAGCTTTGCCCTTTACCACCAGGATATTCATTTTTCTGTCTCAAATTTTATTTAAAACAGAGCCTCTCAAGTCCAGAGGTAGCAAAATAGTTACCATTTTTATATGAGCTTCCTTTTTCACGGTACGTAAATTCCAAATTTGGGGTGTAATTTAAGTCAACACACCAGGAAATTATGTATTTGGCAGATGGAAATACTGTATCAGAAAGGGATGAAACATGTTTTAGATTGTTTGAAAGGGTAAACTGCACCAAAATCTCAAATCCTTTGTAGAATGAAATAGTTAAAAATAAATAAACTCGCCAGACCAGGCGGTGGTGCAGTGGATAGAGCATCGGACTGGGACGCAAAGGACCCAGGTTTGAAACCTTGAGGTCACCAGCTTGAGTGTGGGCTCATCCGGTTTGAGTGCAGGGACACTGGCTTAAGCATGGGATCATAGACATGACCCCATGGTCGCTGGCTTGAGCAAGGGGTCACTTACTCTGCTGTACCCCCTGGTCAAGGCACATATGAGAATACAATCAATGAACAACTAAGGAAGAACTGATGCTTCTCATCTCAATCCCTTCCTATCTGTCTGTCCTATCTGTCGCTCTTTCTGGCTCTTTCTCTGTCTCTGTCACAAAAAATATAAAATAATAAATAATTAAATAAATTTACCAAAATAACTCAACGGTCATTCTTTTTTCCAGGTCAAGAAACTATAAGTTAGTGATGCATGTTTATCATTGCTTTTCCTCAGTGACCCTTTATATATTTTTTTTATTTAAAAATTCGGTTTAGGCCTGGCCGGCTGGCTCAGTGGTAGAGCGTCGGCCTGGCGTGCAGAGGTCCCGGGTTCGATTCCTGGCCAGGGCACACAGGAGAAGTTCCCATCTGCTTCTCCACCCCTCCCCTTCTCCTTCCTCTCTGTATCTCTCTTCCCCTCCCGCAGCTGAGGTTCCATTGGAGCAAAGATGGCCCAGGCGCTGGGGATGGCTCCTTGGCCTCTGCCCCAGGTGCTAGAGTGGCTCTGGTTGCAACAGAGCATCACCCCCTGGTGGGCAGAGCTTCGCCCCTGGTGGGCGTGCCGGGTGGATCCAGGTCGGGCGCATGCGGAGTCTGTCTGACTGTCTCTCCCTGTTTCCAGCTTCAGAAAAATACAAAAAAAAAGGTTAACTGCAGCAGTGTGAAGCTTGAAATGTTTATGTTAAATGTCATGTCACTATATTTTTAAACACTTACTGTTATCCCTTTTTTTGTGAAGCTATCCTGGAAAACCAAATTTCATAGTTACGTATTAAAATATTTTCTTCCGCCTGACCTGTGGTGGCGCAGTGGATAAAGCGTCGACCTGGAAATGCTGAGGTCGCCGGTTCAAAACCCTGGGCTTGCCTGGTCAAGGCACATATGGGAGTTGATGCTTCCAGCTCCTCCCCCCTGTCTCTCTCTCCTCTCTCTCTGTCTCTCTCTCTCTCTCCCCCCCCCTCCTCTCTAAAATGAATAAATAAAATTAAAAATAAAAAGTTAAAAAAAATTAAAAATTAAAAAATAAAATAATAAAATATTTTCTTCCTCTGAGTTATAGAACTCTCTGGGTCTTCTCATCTTAAATCATCAAATTAGTGAAGGCCAGTTTTCTGACTGGAAATTCCAAGTATGTGCAGGTCTATTCTGACTGGAGCAGTGCCCTGTAAACATCAAGTCAAACAAGGGCAGACAGAATGCCCAGAGCCAGACAAAAATTAGATTGTAACTGAACAAGCACTAGAAAATTTCTAGAGTGCTGTATTAAAGAAGATATATATTGGGGGAGGGGGGGGATGTCCTGTAAAGTAAAAGAGAGATGTTTAGAAGTTTCAGGTAGGGGATTTGGGGATGGGGTTCTTAATGGGAAAAGCAAAATATGAAAATAAATATTATCATTATCTTTGGTGAAAATAACGATTGTCATGATCTTTGGTAGACTATCCTACTTAGGATTGGTCCAAGTTAGCAGCTGAACTAATCTGAGACAGCAGCTCATAGTTCCTACACCACGGACCATCTGACTGCTTTGACACAGCACTAGCATATCCACATTGCAGTTGCTAGGCAGGTAGGCAGGTTATGTCGGTGAGTTTTTAGTCCTTTGCAGCCTGATGCAATTCATTATTGATCTGAGACAGCTCCTGATGTTTTCCAACAGTAAGTCTAGAGCATATATTTTCTTCATGAAGAGCGATGAGCACAAATAGGATAATTCCAACTTCTAATGAATATCTGGGGTCTTGTACTGAGATTTTCCTGATATAACCTCAAAGTTCAGGGATGTCATTTCACGTACTAGTGACATTCCATGGCATTTAAAAAGAAATGGTTCTGGCACAATTCTACAGAAAGGCTAGCAACAACAGACATAGTTGTTATATACACACAATAAATAAACATGCCATGTTATGTGAGAAATAAACCTACAACTAAAAATTTTAATGTTAAAGTTATAACACAGAATTTAACAAATAAAAGTATATAATGAAAGAAAAAAAACATGACTTTTATTTGCAGCATTCTCACCTGTTTCAGGGAATCATTGCAAAAGGTTCTTTCTTTTTTCATTTCCCCCAAGGTTAAAATGAGCAAATAAAAAGCCTAACTAAACTGGAATCATTTCAAAATATATCAATATAAATTATAAGTTATTTTTCAGAGGTTCTATAGAAATTAAAACAAACACTTAGCAAAGACTAGTCAAGCAGATTCCTACAGACTTAACTTAATTGATAGATTTAAAATTTGTATACTTATCAAACAAATATTTGAATTAAAGATTAATAAATGTTTGCTATCTTGAGTAAACTAAATGATTTTCATTGATTCTAACCACGCCTTATGGTAAATTAGATTCCCACATGTATTTATATTCATTTCTCATTTCCCCTTTTTTTGTTTATATTCATCTGTTTCAGTTTATTTTCAGTATCAAGAGGTTATTAAAATGTTATCATACGTTTGGCACTCTGTTTTTACATGAATTATAGAATGACTTTTTTCTCCCTCCCCTGGGGAGAAAGTCATTTGGTATATATTTTGTGAATGAATTAAATTTATATAAAAGTGGGGAAAATGTACATATTGTTTTATTTTTTCAAAAAAAAGTATGTCTTTCAACTTACTGATATCTTTTTAAGTTTCTCAATGGCATTTTATAGTTTTCTTGCATATTTCTTGTTAGGATTATTCCTATTTTAGCCTTTTTGTTGCTATTTGTTGGGCAGATAAAATATGTTATGCTTGGCCCTGGCTGGTTGGCTCAGTGGTAGAGCGTCGGCCTGGCATGCAGTAGTCCTGGGTTTGATTCCCGGCTAGGGCACACAGGAGAAGCGCCCATCTGCTTCTCCACCCCTCCCCCTCTCCTTCCTCTCTCTCTCTCTCTCTCTCTCTCTTCCCCTCCCACAGCCGAGGCTCCATTGGAGCAAAGATGGCCTGGGCGCTGGGGATGGCTCCTTGGCCTCTGCCCCAGGTGCTAGAGTGGCTCTGGTCACAACAGAGCGACGCCCCGGAGGGGCAGAGCATCGCCCCCTAGTGGGCAGAGCGTCGCCCCCTGGTGGGCGTGCTGGGTGGATCCTGGTCGGGCACATGCAGGAGTCTGTCTGACTGTCTCTCCCTGTTTCCAGCTTCAGAAAAATACAAAAAAAAAAAAAAGAAAAGAAAATATGTTATGCTCACTTTGTTAAAGATGGCGCTGCCCACGTGGAGGCCGTCGCCCAGGTGATATTAATGTGTGTTGGGGGCAGGCGGTGGGCAGGCAGAATCCTTGTAGCCTGGGGCTTGGTTTTGGGATTAAGCCTTTCCCACCCTTTTTGATGTGGGGTGGTACAATCCAATCATGCCTCAGAGAAGTGACTTTGTATTAGAGACTTACCTATTTTGTATATTGGATTAAAGGTTTTGAATCTACACTATAAAATAGGGGCAGAACAGGAGCTTGCTCTCTCTTGGTTCCTGGGATGATTAGCATGAGAGAGCAGAGGGAGCAGAGCAGAGAGCAGAAAGAGGCCATGTGGCCAGGAGAAGCAGCCAAGATGGCGGAGTGCTGAGTGAGATGCCAGTTTGTGCAGAGTTTGTATCTGGGATAAGGAAGGAGATGGGGAACTGAGGAGAATAAGGCTGGTGAGCTAGAAACCTTTGATTCTAGGAAACTCGGATAAATCAGTGGCTTTGTGAGCACTGAATGTGAGTGGGTTTTGGAGCCCAGTGTGTGTTTTTTACTTGCCCGCCGGGTGCAAGCTAGAATTAAAGACTGTGGCCCACCAGTTTTTGGCTCCTTTGTTTCTTTACCGACTGTCCGAATCCAATGCGAACCTGCATGGGCCGGGTGGCTGTGATGTCGGCCCTGGCCACTGGCTTTACACTATTATTATTGAGATATTTTATTTTAATATATATTCTAGTTTTTTAATGTATAGAAAGATTGGTGGCCCTGGCCAGTTGGCTCAGTGGTAGAGCATCGACCCCGTATGTGGAAGTCCCAGTCAGGGTACACAGGAGGAGCAACCATCTTCTCTTTCCTTCCTCTCCTCCTTTTCTCTCTCTCTTTCTTTCTATCTCTCTCTTCCCCTCCCATAGCCATGGCTCAATTGATTTGAGCGTGTTGGCCTTGGATACTGAGGATGGCTCTGTAGAGCCTCCCCTCAGGTGCTAAAAATAGCTCAGTTGTGAGTATTGCCCAGATGGGCAAAGCGTCTTCCCCAGATGGGCATAGCATTGGCCCCAGATGAGGATTGCTGACTAGATCCCATTTGAGATACATACGGGAGTCTCTCTCTCTCTCTCTCTCTCTCTCTCTCTCTCTCTTTCTCCTCTCACTTAAATAAAAAATAAATAAATAAGGATTGGGGTTTTTAAAAAGATTTTATTTATTGATTTTAGAGATAATGGCAGTGGGGAGGAACAGGAAGCATCAACTCCTAATTGCTTCTCATATGTGCTTTGACTGGGCTAGCCAGGGGTTTTGAACCAGTGACTCTGCATTCCAGGTCAAAGCTCTATTCCATTGTGCCATGACAAGTCAGGCTAGAAAGATTGTTGATTTTATAAGAAGTTTGGTGTAGTGATTAAGAATGCAGATGTGATTTTTTGAATCCCAGCTCTGCCATACCAATTACGTTATTGATTTCCTTGTTATTTAAAATGGAGACAATAATATTAAACACTACTGGCATATACTAAACACTGTAAGTTTTTATTATAATCATCATCATCATTTATAGACCACATTATTCTCCTATTATTTGTAATAATTTTTCACTTTTATATTTTTCAGCTACATATTATTTGTAATTTTTCCTCTTTCCCAACTTTATAAATTTTATATCTTTCTATTATTTAATTGCTTCACCCAGTTCTCCATAATAGTGTTAAATAAGAGTGGTCATTGTAGATATCTTTGTGTTATACTTAGTTTGTAATGTTTTGCTGTTTTTGGCTTAAGAGATAAATTTTCTCATAAAGGCATAATGCATTCTGATTTCTTAAGAGTTTTATTAATTGTCTTTTCAACATGGTCTTCTAATATTCAGTAGGAAGTTAAGATAAACCATGACTATTGACTCCTGAGTTCTGTCACTTTATTATGTTTCAACTTTTGAAATCAACTCTAAATCTAGGCTTTTATGCAGAGGGTATCAGTCCTATCAGAAACTATCAAATTTTTAGTTTAAGCCAGAGTTATATTTAAGGTCTTTGCTTCCCATTGGGTGGAAATATCACAAGAATTCATAGAATGGGATATGTGATGATTTTGGAAAGGAGTCATTTAAAAAATTTACTAGACTTGAAGAGCAATGAAACCTTACTGAAAATTTACCAAAGTTAAAAAATAATTTTTAGTTAGATTTGAAACACCAAAAAATTATTTGTACCTTGATTGGTTTGAAAGGAGATAATTATTTCTAATAATATGTAACTTTAAATTACCTTTCTTTAAAAGCTGTAACAACTTGTAGCTTTATATATTCATTTGTTGGTCAATTCTTTTTTGGGGGGTGTAGGCAAGAGAGAGAGAGAGAGAGAGAGATGGAGAGAGAGAGAAACACAGGAAGGTAGAGAGATGAGAAGCATCAACTCGTAGTTACAGTACTTTCAGTTGTTCATTGATTGCTTCTCATATGTGCCTTGATGGAGGTTAGGGGTGGGGAGGTGGGGTTCCAGCCAAGCCAGTGACCCCTTGCTTAAGTCAGTGACATGGGATCATATCGATGATCCCACACTCAAGACAGCAACCCCACACTCAAGCTGGTGAGCCTGTGCTCAAATTGCATGAGCCTGTGCTCAAGCTGGTGACTTTGGATTTCAAACCTGGAACCTCAGTGTCCTAGGTCAGCAGTCTATCCACTGCACTACCACAGATCAGGCTGTTGGTTAATTCTTGAATATATATCGTATTCTTACCATTTGTAGCATCATTTCAATTAAAGTAGCGGCGTGTCTTTTTAATTTTTTTAATTGAATTTTAGAGAGAGTGGGAGGATGGGAATGAGAGAGAAACATCCATTTGTCATTACATTTATTTATGCATTCATTGGTTGATTCTTGTATGTGCCGTAATCGGGGATCAAACCCATATCCTTGATCTATTGGGACAGATGCTCTAACCAGTTGTGCTAACCTGCCAGTGCTAACCTCATGTGTTTAAACTAATAAATTTATCATCTGGTTTTAAAATAAAATATCTGTTTTATTTTTTCTATAAAAACAAATCCTTTGGCCCTTGGCAGTTGGCTCAGTAGATATAGCATCAACGAAGCGTATAGGCAACTGGGGTTCAATTCCCAGTTCAGGCACATGAGAAGCGACCATCTGCTTCTCTTCCTCCCTCTCTCCCTCTTTTCTCTCTCTTTCCCTCTCACAGCCTGTGGCTTGATTGGTTCTTTGAGTGTCGGCCACTAGATACTGAGGATAGCTCAGTTGGTCTGAGGATCAGCCTCAGGCACTGAGGAAAGATCGGTTGATTTGAGCATCGGCCCCAGATGGGAATTGTCGGGTGGATTCAGTGGGGGCACATTCAGGAGTCTGTCTCACTATCTTCCCTCCTCTAACTTAAAACACACACACACACACACACACACAGCCTTTGAGCACATTCTGGCAATATGGCCAGAAATACCAAAGAATAAAAAAAATTAATAGGGTATATAACTGTTGAAATACATCTATACATCTTATAGTCACTATAGGATTTTAAGGGTTTAACTCACCACAAGAAATATTGCCTCTAACTCCTTTATTAAATATTTTTCTTATTTTTATTGCATATTCTGTTAAGCCAAAAGAGAATATGAAGACATTTTTTTAAATTTAACAACATTAAACTAGAATATATCTAGGATAAATATTGCAGTAATTTATCTATTGCATTACAGGTGATCATTTCAGTTGTAATTGCTGTTACAATTAAGACTTTTATATATAAAATAATTTAATTTTCTCATAAAAATTCTATATTTTTCATGCCTAATTAATGTTTCAGAGTTCAGAACTCTATCTAGTCAGATCTTAAATGAAATGAAAAATCAGTTTATCCCCCCAATTTTTTTATTTTAAATGAGAAAATATGAAATAAAATGGTACTATCCAAGTTACCATTATTGGAAGGCTCCATCAAGATTTATCAGTTCAATAAAAATGAGACTAAGAGACATGGACAAGAGTGTGGTGGTTACCAGGGGTGGGGGGAGGGAGGACATGGGAGGGAGGGAGGGAGAGAGTTAGGGGGAGGGGGAGGGGCACAGAGAACTAGATAGAGGGTGGCGGAGGACAATCTGACTTTGGGCGAGGGGTATGCAACATAATTTAATGACAAAATAACCTAGACATGTTTTCTTTGAATATATGTACCCTGATTTATTAATGTCATCCCATTACCATTAATAAAAATTTATTAAAAAAAAAAAAAGATTTATCAGTTCATATTCCATAATATGCATTGCCTATTATAAAACTAAAGGAATCTAGATGATCTCTAGCTTTAGGTTGGTTGTAACATGTATATAACCTCTCTGATTTCATTGAAGTCAGAATCTCTTCATTTATGTGAAAGAAGTTAGAAATACAGCTAACCACATTATAGACTTTGATACTTCTGTAAGAATTGTCTGGGATAGTTTATAGCAGGGGTAGTCAACCTTTTTATACCTACCGCCCACTTTTGTATCTCTGTTAGTAGTAAAACTTTCTAACCACCCACCGGTTCCACAGTAATGGTGATTTATAAAAGTAGGGAAGTAACTTTACTTTATAAAATTTATAAAGCAGAGTTACAGCAAGTTAAAGCATATAATAATAAATACTTACCCAGTACTTTATGTTGGATTTTTGCTAAGTTTGGCAGAATAAATCTTTATAAAACAACTTACTATAGTTAAATCTCTTTATGTATACTTTGGTTGCTCTGCTACCGCCCACCATGAAAGCTGGAACGCCCTCTAGTAGGTGGTAGGGACCAGGTTGACTACCACTGGCTTATAGTGTAGTAAAATAAATTATTAGATATTAGAGACAGTTGACTATCCTTCCTTCATCATAAAATTTTGGACACTCCTATCTTCACAGTTGAAACTTAGAATCTCCCATTATTTGGGACATTGAATTATATTAAAATAAAAATAGTTGGCTGATGCATGTTATTAGCCAAGCATTCCACAAGATATAAATTGTAGTAACAACAGTTGATGCCATAAAGACGTTCAAGAGCTCACCACCTTGCCCTTGGCTCAGCAATAAGGATGAGAGAGTATCCTCCAGACTTTCTTCCACAGGGCCTCATTGACGCTTCCAGCCAGATAATATTTCTGTCATTCAGTTTACATTCTTTGGTTATATAGTGAGCAGAGTGCTGGGAGAATTTCCCAAGTAACAAGGAACACCTGAGTAAAAATGGTAGTGCTTATCACTTCAGTATAAAGAAAAGGGTAAGAGCGGGAGAGAACGGTAATGAAGTCAGTACCCCAATTCAACTAAAGGCTATACGTTGGAAAGTTAAGAGTTTGGGATAAAACTGTCAATTGTAGTAACTAAAATTGACCTCCAAGCCACCAGCTGGCTCTGTTCTGAATCCCTGCTGCCACTGAAAGCTGAGCATAGCAGCTTCAGTGGTTCTGTGTGGAATAGCAGCCTGTCACGTTCCTGAAGGAAGGTATCACAGATCCCACCTTTAGGGGTTCAACCGAGTGGAGCCACTGTCACGTGTAACCTTTTAATCCTCTTTTTCTTAGCCTGGGAAATTTTTCAGGTTCCCATTTTATTTTTAAAATTATTTCCAGAATCTTGTAGAAACTTATACACAGTAGCACATTTCACCACTGCTGACTCATAGTGCACACTGATCCTCTTTTTTTGCCCCAGAATCTGATCCTCCTTTTTGCCCCAGAATTCACTATGTGAGAGTAATTCACTTCCTGTACTTCCATCTCCTCTGCCTTCACTTCAACCAATTTTAACTATGTATGAAATATTTCCCAGCCACTTGTCTTGAAATGCATAAGTTCTTATTAATCTTAGTGTATATAAGAATGTCATGCTTTATGAACAACACTTTGCTAAGCCTCACAATTTGAATCACCCCTGAATCTCTTAGTAGAAACTCCTCTGGTGATATTAAGTATTATGTACAGGTTTCTAACTTATGTCCCAGAAGGTAAGCAAGAGTTTTGGGACCTCTTGCCAGTTGAAAAATCAGAAATAAGGTCATAGAATTCTATAGCTAAAGTAAACATAAGGTCCACCCCTGCCCCATCCTTTTATATATGAGCTAACTAAGGCTACAGAGATGAAAAATATCTCCCAAATGTTACTGTATACCAAAGGGAAAAGTGCTCTCTTTTTAGAACTTTAGCTTACACACAATTTTTCAGGGGCACATCTGTGAAAATTGTAGCATAAAATCCATAATCACTGAAAAAACTATCTCCACTGTTCTTTGTGTTTCATATTCATGTATGTTATCTCTCTTTTGAGGGAGAAAAACCTCTCTCCCATGTGAAGCTACATTATGCAGCTTCCAGAGCTTGACACTGTTATTTCAAACTCCATTTCAGATGCTATATTTCTACATCAGAAATAACAACCTCCCTATTTTATCTAAAACAGCGGTTCTCAACCTGTGGGTCGCAACCCCGGTGGGTTTATTGTGGTTTGTCCTGCCCTTCTAACAGATTGTGAACTCTTTGAAGTGAAAGTAGTATTTGTTAGTTGATTTATTCAAAATTTAGACTATGATAAAGCTATTTTACTAAGAAATTTAAACTGCTTCATATGAAATTAGACTTTTAATCACAACTTTTTTTTTTTTTTGTATTTTTCTGAAGCTGGAAACGGGGAGGCAGTCAGACAGACTCCCGCATGCGCCCGACCAGGATCCACCCGGCACGCCCACCAGGGGGCGATGCTCTGCCCATCCGGGGCGTCACTCTGTCGCGACCAGAGCCACTCTAGCGCCTGGGGCAGAGGTCAAGGAGCCATCCCCAGCGCCCGGGCCATCTTTTGCTCCAATGGAGCCTTGGCTGCGGGAGAGGAAGAGAGAAACAGAGAGGAAGGAGAGGGGGAGGGGTGGAGAAGCAGATGGGTGCCTCTCCTGTGTGCCCTGGCCAGGAATCAAACCCAGGACTTCCGCACACCAGGCCGACGCTCTACCACTTAGCCAACCGGCCAGGGCACAACTTATTTTATATAAAGAGCTACCATCTACCAAACATTTTAATATTTATTATACCAATTGATGCACACAGTAAATCTGTGAGGGAAATAAAGCATTGTCATTATTCTCACTGCAGAGATTAGAAATGTGAATTTAGAGAAGGTGTCTAGCATCCACTCCCTCAGCACTGCCTGTCTGCCTACTTCTGTACTGCTCCGAGAGGTACAGAACAGATGAGTAGTCTTCTGTGTCAGCAGACAGTCCACTGCAAACCAGAATGTCAGTCACCCCTTCTTGCAGGTGTACCCAGATCTCTGCAAATGATTGTCTTGGGCACTCCCCTGGAATTGCCTTGGGTGGGAAGTGGGGGGGAGGTGGAATTGAGTGTCATGAAACACCATGCCTTCATCCTACAGAGTACGAAGGAAGGTGCTTCTTCTCTTAACACTGTGCTCTCCAAAGTTGATCCCATCCCCACTTGCAAGCACTAATATAGACTAGGGAGAAAGGGGATGCTGGAGTGGTATGTAGTTGGAAGTAGTAGAGTCACTGTTGTTTTTTTCAGCCTGAGAGAGGCAGTACTGTTGACTTTTGTTGGTAGTTTCTATTATTTGGTAGCATATTAGAGCCTCTCTCTCAACGTAGGGATAACATCTCTCAGCACCCTATTACAAATGTGTGTATTATTTATCAAACATTTCGGCACCTTCTCTGGGCAGGGCCCTACTATACTTGCTACAGGAGATAAGAATACAGTGTGTCCATAAAGTCATGGTGCACTTATGACTGGTCACAGGAAAGCAACAAAAGACGATAGAAATGTGAAATCTGCACCAATTAAAAGGAAAACCCTCCCAGTTTCTGTAGGATGATGTGGCAGCATGTGCGCATGTGCAGATGATGATGTAACACCGTGTATACAGCAGAGCAGCCCAAGGCCATGCCAGTCGAAATGTGGACGGTACAGAGGAAAGTTCAGTGTGTTCTGTGGCTCGCTAAATTCGAATCTGTGACCAAAGTGCAACGTGAATATTGGCACATTTATAACGAAGTGCCACCACATAGGAATAACATTACTCAGTGGGATAAGCAGTTGAAGGAAACCGGCAGTTTGGTGGAGAAACCCCATTCTGGTAGGCCATCAGTCAGTGACGAGTCTGTGGAGGCTATACGGGACAGCTACCTAAGGAGCCCTAAAAAATCTGTATGTGAGCCCACATCGAACTGCACTGAATAGGTATGAAACTAAGAGAGTTTTCCTTTTATTTGGTGCAGATTTCACATTTCTATCGTCTTTTGTTGCTTTCCTGTGACCAGTCAAAAGTGCACCATGACTTTACGGACACACTGTATAAGCTATTGGTGTACCCAGCTCTGTGTTGTGATCTGCATGTTTATATTGATCCAGCCTCTCTCCTGGAAACATCATATATCACTTGAAAAAAATCTTTGAGTTTTAGTTTTTCAAGTTGTCTTCAAGAAAATGTATTTATTGTGTTGTAATATACATTATTTAATGCATGGTTAGCCCTGTGATGGCCTCTACCTCAGAAGCATGCCTACTTTTGCTTGTCATACATTCTGATTCATAATTCAATTTGCCTTTAGATTATTTTTTGTATTCCAGTTAGTGTTCTAATTCCAATTATTCAGGGAAATATAAGTCTTTTTAAATATTGATTTGCACAAAATTCTTATAGATCTTTCTCTGTAGGACATGTATGCAATGTATCTCACTTTCTGTGCTGCCTTATTTTAAATTCTTAAATTCTAAAGCAGATATTTAATAATTATAACTTTGCCTTCTTAGTGAAGATATTTAAATTGACTCAAAGAACCTGTGCTGTAGAGATTCCCAGGCTACACTGTTTCTGAGAAAATCCTCAAAGGCTTGATGTACCTGTCTCTTGTGTTGTCATCTGCAGGTTCACATCATTTGGATTTGTTATACTTATATGTTTAAATTATTTTCTTTTTTATATGTTGATATTTATATCCAGGTACTATAAATATATTTTAGACTCTTTCATTACCAAATAGCCTTAGAGAGACTAATTTTTTATATTAATATTTTTCTCTCACTCTCCCACCTACCCCTAAATGCACACATAAACAAAGACCCACATACACAGTCATATTATATGAAAACTGCTTTCATCCATAAGAAAGGGTGTTTGTTGTTTTGTTTTTAATCTGCTACTATGTGTACATTATAGTACGATCACACATAGAACTATTTCTGAATTCAGAATAAAAATACATTACTCTTCAAAAAAATAAGATTGTTGCTAAGAAAAATATCAATTGTTTAGTAATCTACTAGGTAATTTTCACTATTTTATGTTAATCTAGAAAAAATATATTTAGCTTTGATGATGTATATATTATGTTTATATTGGTAAACGTTTGGAAAAGTATATTAAATATTTTTATTTAATTAATAGACTATTTTCTCTAAATTCTTTATACATTTAATGAAAAGGGAGAAAACATCAGTTTTTTTCAAATATTTATCCACACAATAGGCAAAGTAGCCCTTATCAATGAAACATTTCAGTGAACCACAAAAATTTTTATCCAGTTATTTATATATAATAACTTTGTGTCACCTTTCCACATGTGAGTGCATGAAAGCCTCTCCTACTTGCTGATCTCTTTTTTATATTTTTGAAATTTTATCTGAATATGAGAATAATAGTGATTGATTGTTTCGCTTTAACATCACTACATTATCCAGTACCACATCCAATTACCTAAAATGGTGAACATAGCCATGACTTCCCATTTGTAAGGCCTTTCTGCATTGCTCTAGACATTTCATAAGAAGTGTCTTGACACAGATTATATTTATAGTTATGAAGTATTTGAGTTATATAATAATGCTGCTTGAAAACAAATGTTTAAGTTTTACAAAATAGCTTATACTTAATGCATAAAACTTAAACACAGAAAAGCATCAAGAAAAAAATTAAATTCCACTAACTCACAGGTAACCATCCATACAATTTGTATGTACCATTTATATAAGTGAAAAAATATGTATATACTTGCATCTACACAGACACACACATATACACATATATATGTATATATACGTATATATAGGAAAAGAGAGAGACTTACTATGATATACATTCCCAAAATGGTATCATAGTGAATTTATAATTTTATAGTCTTTTTCTGCTTTATAATATATAATGTATCCTGAATATTTTACCTACTAAGAAATATTTTTCTAAAATATTATTTTAATGGATAAATCTCATTTTTTTATATAAATGTGAGGTCATTTCTTTATTCTATCCCCAATTATCATGTATTGAGATTACTAAAATCTTTCCAAATTCTTGCCAGTTTTATTGGGTTTTCCTGATTATTCTGGATTTTCTAAGAAGACTATTATATCATCTAGAAATAAAAATAATTTTTTTTTCACTTTTTATATCCCTAAATTATTTTTGTTATTGTCTCCATAGAAACTTCTTAACAATAATAAATAATAATACTGATACCTGTAATATATTTGTTTGATTTTATTTTAATAAGTCTGCTTCTGTGGTTCATCACTAAGTAGAATATCAAATATTTAAGGTAAAAAATTGTCTTAAAGAACATTTTTATCATTCTAATTTTCCTTCTAAGTTTACCATGAGTATTTCTTTTTCTAAAATTGGGAGTAAATGTGAAGTTTTATTACATATTATGTCACCTATAGATATGATAATATACTTTTTATCCTTTGACTAATAAAGATGATGAATTATTTTTAAAATTGTACTGATATTAAGCCATTCTTCATTCCTGGAATATTCTCTACTTTGTCATAGTATGTCATTCTTTTAAATTACTGTTGCATTTAACTTTCTACTTTGGAAGGGTTTTAAAAATCTATACCCATATGGAATAATAATGAGTGTGTGTGTGTATGCATGTGTTTAGTGCTGTTTTTGTCAGGTTTAAATAATTAGGTTAAGGTAGCTTCATAAAATGGCCTGGAACACTTTTCAGTATTTTCTTTGCCTTAGTACAGTTATTATAACATAAGAATTTTCTCTTCTTTGAAAGTGACATAAAATTATTTGGGGGGAAAATATGTTTGGCACCTTTTCCCAAAGTAATCTTTTAAAAACTTTAAAATTTTACATATATTTACAAACTATTCAGGTTTTTCTATGACTTTTGTGTATATACACATACCCACCACATATCTCTTCAGCTTATCTGAGACCTATTGATATACCAGTATATTCACATTTTTTGCTTTGGGGGAATATATAGAATCAATATTTTAATAATTTAATAATACAGAATTGTACCTAGTATTCTATTATTTTTTCAAATATTTTACATGAATATACTTTTTCACTTATATATACTTAGATATGAAGAAAAAGGAATATAAAATATATTTATGTTTATTTTTTTTATTTATAATCATGCACACATACAGTTCATATGCAGATTTTCTAGCTTTGACTTTCCCCAAAACTACAACTCTAGTATTTGTCTGGTTTTTTTATTAATATATTTATTATCACTAAATAATTTTACCTATTTTCCTAAGGATAGTTTGTTCTTGTGTTTGTTTATTTTTGTCTTTCTAATCTAATACTCACATAACTTCTTTCAATTTATTAGAGTGTATTTTGCAAACCTCATATACTAGCAGCTGTCATCTTCAATTTTTCAGTTAAGGAAATGGAAGATAGCTCTGAGAAATTACTAAGAAAGATATAGATTTCAGTGTTCTTTATTAACCATTGGAGTGCCCAGAGGCTTGAAATAATCTAATAATTTGCCATCCCTGAAGACTTCATCTAATGATCCAGACATAAAAAGATTCTTCTCTGGAACATTTTTTAATCGTATTTTATTTACTCATTCACTGATTTTATTTTATTCCCTCACTCATTCAAGTAGCTATGGAGTTTCTTTGTGCCATACTTTGTGTTAGCTTTTAGAGATAAAAATATGAAAAGACATAGAACCTGAACTCAAGGATATTGTAACTCAAGTGGAAACAGATAATATATTACAAATATAATAATTACATTGATGGAAATATATATACATTATTTGGGAACATTTACATACCTCATAGCATAATATTACTCAGGAAAAGTAATAAAAAATTTATAAATATTATTCATTTATATTCAACAAATATATCTTAATACCTTTTATATGTATGGTTATATGCTGGGTCCTGGGGAAGAAA